>NW_027362771.1:487716027-488916027 GCF_046119375.1 Phyllobates terribilis
ATCAGGACCCCAGCACCCGGCGCCATACTTACCCCTCCCTGTGCCTCCGCAGCAGCTCCTGTGTCTTCCGCTGCTGCACTGTGACGTCTCAGGTCAGATGGCGCGGTGACGTCTTTACACTGCGCTCTCTCCTGACCGGTCACAGCGCACAGCGTGAAGATGCCGGCTACGCTCGAGTCCAGAGAAGCAGTGAGGTGAGTATTGGATTTTTTTTTTTTGTATGGGGCCATAGGGGACCTGCATGGGGCACTATGGGGGGATGGGACATCCTGCATGGGGTATTATATAGGGGGGATGTAACGGCCTGCATGGGGCATTATATGGGGGGAGAGGTGACAT
The DNA here is from genome assembly GCF_046119375.1 of Phyllobates terribilis. Classification (NCBI taxonomy): domain Eukaryota; kingdom Metazoa; phylum Chordata; class Amphibia; order Anura; family Dendrobatidae; genus Phyllobates; species Phyllobates terribilis. Next base: position 487,716,367 of record NW_027362771.1, read on the forward strand.
CCTGTATGGGGCATTATATAGGGGGGATGTGACAGCCTGCATGGGGCATTATATGGGGGGAGAGGTGACATCCTGTATGGGGCATTATATAGGGGGGATGTGACAGCCTGCATGGGGCATTATATGGGGGAGAGGTGACATCCTGCATGGGCCATTATATGGGGGAGAGGTGACATCCTGCATGGGGTATTATATAGGGGGGATGTGACAGCCTGCATGGGGCATTATATGGGGGGAGAGGTGACATCCTGCATGGGCCATTATATGGGGGGAGAGGTGACATCCTACATGGGGCATTATATGGGGGAACAAGTGACATCCTGCATGGGGTATTATATAGGGGGGGTGTAACTTCCTGCATGGGGAATTATAAAGGAGGGTCGGGAGACATATGCTAGAATACCCGATGCGCTAGAATCGGGCCACCATCTAGTTTACCTTATAATTGTATTCTGAATTTTTTTAGCAGTTTCCCCTTTTGCACCTCTGTATCTATTAGTTTTCCCAGAGCTCATCTCCATGGTAGGCAGACACTAGCTGCAATGACATCTATTATGCACAGCACCCATAGTACAGACAAGTTGCTATTCCCCCTACCGCTCTGTAGTTTACTCACAGAAGCAACAGTAGCATGGAGGACAGTAGGCAGCGGTACAAAGCAATGTAACTGTGAACCCAGCTGTGTGATGAGATAAAACACTTACTAGAAAGCAGCAGACGCATCTGTCTGTCTGAAGGTGGCACTAGGTGGTAAATAAAGCTGGGCAGGCAGAGGCTCGGGAAGTGCTCCAATCACACCCAATCATGCCCAGAGCCTCAGGAATATGGACTAAAAAGTGGATTTTCAGTTATGGCTCGGAGGATTTTGTAGATAAAGGTCTTACCTCTAAAAGGTTACAAGACCAAGTGGTTTGAGAGGGTTGATTCAGGACAAATATGATTGATGACAAAAATAGTCAATTTTCAGTGCCAGGGCGGAGGTCGCTTTAAGAATTCGGATAGGGATTCCCCCGGTGAAACACTGTTACCATATAGTACACAATAGGAGTAAAATTATAGTGCAGGGATAAATATTTTAGAAAGTGAATAATAGCTTCCTTGTACTGCTTCAATGGTAGAAAATGATAATTGTGAAGGATTGTGGCCCAGTAGAATTTAATATTTATTCATGAAGTCCTAAATCCTGTTGTGACCCGGATCACTCCACACTGTAATAACACCTGCCGGATAGACACGTTTGTCCAGGTACAATCTTACAGCGCTTTTCCCAGGGCTGTAACTGGCTAAATACTCCTTAGAAAACCTGTTATGTTGACCCTGCCACGTCCAACGCATTAGAAAGCAGCAATGCCCTAGAAAGGACATGAATCATGAGCGATTATCACTTTATATAGCATGGACATGTGTCAGAACGTCATGGATTAAAAAAATAATACATCTTAGAGCACTGGGGACATAAGTCAGCATGGCTGACAACCACAGAATAACGTAGGGACTATTATTAGGCCATGTTAGTAGTCAGTATGGCCGCAATCCAGAATGACCTTTGTAGGACATTACTAGAAATTTCCACTCTTACTGGATTTCTGACAACCTTCTGCTCCTCTAGACCTGACAATTGTAGCAGATCTATCATCTGAATGTAGGACACCAACAAATCCTTCTATAGCTCCCAGTAACCAAATTGTCCGATACTTCTTGTGCCGTTCCGGCCATTAGGAGAACCGATCTGTCACTCTAGTATCATGCTCTTACTAAGCAAAAGATCTCTGCAGCATGAGAAAGGCTCACAACAACCAAACAGGTGGAGAGCAAATAGACTGCGAGTACATGCTCATTGCCTAGATCAACCACCTCTTAAGTGGCCAGTAACCTAGGCAACAAGCTGTACGCTGCAGAATTAAAAATCCCTTTGGTTTTTAATAAGAGGTAAAGTTGCTTGTTGGTAAACACTTCTCAATTTTATCAACTTAAAAAGAAGAGACAACCCCTTTAAGACGCAGGTTCCCTGACTTTATATAAGATGTTACAGCTGGTATATAGAAGGCCCAAAGCATGGCTCAGGAGCGAGATGTGGCCTGTAAGATTCTTCTGTGAACTCCATTTTCCCACAACCAGGACCCTGGAACACCAGAAGTTTGGATAGATCATCAATGTTTGATCAATGGGGTCTGACCCAAAATACCAGAAAGGCTGCATGTACAAATGGTGGTGTCTAGGTGGACAATGTGAGGGCTGCGTCACCTCTTCATTCTGCCCAGGTGTCTGACCCTTCAAAAGGTCAAACATTGGTGTCCTATCCAACCTATAGGTTAAGAAGAGGGTTTTCCCAAAATCACAGCCATACGAATGGGGATAACTTGGTGATCTCTCATAGTCCATCCACCATGAATGGGGCTCTGGTTCCCCAATATTAGGGCTCTGCACCAGTCTAAAATGGAGCAGATGTGGCTATGCACAACCTCTGCTCCATTCATGGTCTATGGGACTGTAGGAAGAAGCCGAGTACAGAGAAGTGCCCTTTACTTGGGAACGGTGGGGGTTTGAGTGGTGAGACCATTAGTGATCATTAATTATCCCTTTGTTGCTCTGCAGCGCTTGGGTTCCTGGGTTCAAATCCGGCACAACCTCCACGTCATTCAATCCCAACCACAATGAAGAGAACCGGGAGATCAGAACCGAATGATCCTGGGGGGCTTAGCGATCATGCATTTATTCATTATTCTGTGGAGAGGTGATAAATCCCCTTGAATTGGCCTCCGCATTGACGCTACTTTCTCCAGGTACATAGAATTGTTGGCCATCTGCCCGATGCCATATACCTGGTGACTCAGCTCACACCAGTATCGCTCCGTCCCACCTACTGAAGGTCCAATTACCGTGGCTCTTATGAATTCCTGAGGTGTGCTCGGGATCCTTATCATTAAAAATGACTAATGCCAAAATAATGGTCACTTATTTCAGTAATAAATCACACCTCCACCAGATTGTTTTAAAGATGTAATTTGCTTTGTACTTTGATTTACTCACCCTATACTCATCACAGGTTGCAGCTTGTGTTACAGCCCAGAGCTGCACTCACAATTCTGCTCTTTGTTACAGCCGAATAGTCCGGATCTCAATCCAATTGAAAATCTTTGGTGGAAATTGTAGAAAATGGTCCATGGCAAGGCTCCAACCTGCAAAGCTGATCAGCCAACAGCAATCAGAGAAAGTTGGAGCCAGATTGATGAAGAGTACTGTTTGTCACTCATTAAGTCCATGCCTCAGAGACTGCAAGCTGTTATTAAAGCCAGAGGTGGTGCAACAAAATACTAGTGAGTGTTCTTTTGTGTGTTTTTCATGATTCCATAATTGTTTCCTCAGAATTGAGTGATTCCATAATTTTTTCCCTCTGCTTGGTCTGAAAAAAAATTACCCTTACTGAGTACCACATTTTTTATCTTGATTTCTTTTAGTGTTTCTTAAAGCCATAAAGTTGCCATTTGAAATGACTTTAGTTTTGTGCCATGTCTGTGATCAGCTTTTTTTCAACAACATTAAACAACTGAATGAACATCCTCCGAGCCCGGTGATTCCATATTTTTTGCCAGGGGTTGTATACTAGATTTCTTATGACTTGCACATCTGATTGCTAAAAAAAAAAAAATAAGATATGATTTTTTTTTTGTTTTGTTTTTGTTAAGGGGGTGGTGGTGGTGGTTGAGATGCCTGTACAGCCATACCACTACTTCTATATGTAAAGAAGTACCCACAAGTTCCATTTGAATACAATAGGGATTTATTACTACTCTGGCAAGCTGGCTACAAAGATCACACCGCCGTCACCTGAAACCTCAACTGGCCGGCAGCCATCTGTCCCAACCCCTGTATAATCATATATGCGCTGCGATTGTGATCTTTTTTAAAAGGGAAAAAAATACACTGGCAGAGACACCTCTGGACTTCTCTCTCTGGAAAGAAAAAAAAGTGCATTTAACCCCAAAATGCCCTATTCTTTTTAGATGACGGGGAGGATCAAGAGACCCCACTACACATTAGATAGTTGTTGGGTTCCACCAAAATCAGCAAGTTCGGCTGACGTTAGATAACAGTTGGCTGAATCCTCCGATTTTGGCTGATCACCTAACAATTTATGGGGTCCTCCCGATTCTGCCCTTAGGCAGGGATCACACAAAAGAGAGAATAGGGCAGATTATGTAAATGACATTCGGATCACACCCGGTCAGAGTCTGATCCGAGTGTCAGCTTAGTGTGATCATATTCTCTCGGGGAGAGAAATGTATCAGAGGTGCGGAGAAGATGGAGAACAAGATTTCTCTATTGCGTGAGCCCATGGCAATCAGACTGCGCTCGGATGTCATCTGAGTGCAGTCCGATGTTTTCCACGGACCCATAGACTTGAATGGGTGAGTGCCATCCAATTTGCACAGCAATAAGCAGGATGCTGAGATTTTTTTTCTCATGCCAAATGTGAATTGTTGAATTTCAATGGCTGATCCTTTTGTTCTCCAGACGACAAGCCAAAGCCAGAGGAGTCTGACAGCGACTTTCTCATAGAGAAAACTGGAGCGAATGGCAAAGCCAAGTCATCCCGTGTCTGGGGGTCTCGATGACATAGCTGTTATCCAACGATCGTTAGGTTGGCAGCTATCTAATGTGGACACCAACTTTAGATATTTTGAGCGGAGCTAACTAGAATTCTTCAATGTGATAACCCACAGGACCGGGTCTTCCCCCCATGATCACTTCTGGAGCTCATGTCTCCATTCCCGAGAACATGCAGATACATTTATGTTTATACAAGTGACAGATCTGGGTTTACAATGCTGCATTTTACTAGCACGTACTTCAGGTTTAATGGTCCTTTAAAGTGCATCTGTCACCAGGTTTCACAATGCAAACTGCAGACAATATGAGAATAGACTCATAAAATTCTCATCTTGATATAACGAAGGTTGAATAAAGACCTAGATCCATCATCAAGTGCAACCTTACTCCCCCAATTGTACTCCCTACACTAACACTACACTAACTTACTGGGACTCTGCCTCACAAATGTATTATTACTACCATTTTTATTATTGCTGCACTACTACAATTAAAAATTAACCAGTTTATATTTTTTTTTAATTAGTTTTTATAATTCTTATGCCTAAATCTGCAGCAAAATTTTCAAACTGGATTACACAGCCATTCTGCCATGGATTTTCACAGTAAATATACCAGGCTCATCAAGTCCAGGAGATATACTGAAAACAATATTTATTTTCTATTCACTACATAGGTGACAAGAGTTAGATTAGTGGGGTGGGTCCTGACCACTGGGACCCCCCCACTGCCGCTCAATTTAAATATTCTGCCATGGTTGTGTGGCTCTGGGAAGCCAGACTCCCACAACCACCCCCCTTCTAGGAATTGGTGGGGTCCTAGCAGTTGAACCCCCAATGTATCTGACGTATCACCTATGTAGTGGGTAGATGATAAATACTTGAGGCTGCAATTCCTACAACATTCATTTATATTATGATCGCCCCCTACTAAAGGGGTTTTCACCTAGAAAATGTCTCACCCAACTACACATGAAATAACAGATCAGTGGGGCCAAACGCTGGCACCGCCACCAATCATGAAGCTGAAGCCTTCATCTCCTCGTGGCCGATCACTACAGAACGTACTCTGATCCTTCTAATCGGTGATTTATTGCACATAGCTCATTATCTGATGTCAATATGATAAAATGTCTACAATTGTATGTCGCGGTGTACGGCTCATAAATCCGTTGGCAGTCGTCATGGCCTTTAATAAGTGTGCTTTCACATGGACACATTTTTGGTTCATGTATTTCTTGGCATTTACTTCTATTTGTTCAAGAATAATATAGAATTACATTACAGCAGAAGGAAAGGAACTAACAACCGTGAACAAGGCTCCTAGGACACAGGAAATAATGTCAGCCCATATATACTTCAAGGCAAACAAGTAACGACTATGCAAAAATCACCCGTCACAATGATCAATTATGAAAAAGCAGAGGAGTTAAAAACAAACAGAAGTACAAGAAAGTCTCTTTTCATTGTCTTTTCACTATAAGTGGCCAATAAGTTCCCAGTGCGAACATTAAATGGATCCATAGACCCCTGATCACCGGGTAATGTCCGCTTGGCTGCAGTACATCAGGGTCTCTGGGGCAGAAGTCTCACTGCTTCCGCTATAGTACTGATGCTAATAAAGGCGAATTCACACGTCCAAATAAATCAGTCCAAGATTGGACCGCAATGCATGGACTGGCCAGCTGGTCTCCCAACCCGAGCGTGACAGCTTCATATGGCCGCTGGCCAGTCCATGCATTGATCAACCTTGGACCGATTTATACAGATGTCTGTATAAATGTTTATACATTCTCTATGGGGCTGTTAAGTGCTGCACTCAGCTTTTTCCGGCAGCCCCATAGAGAATGAATGAAGCAGCGACCGGACATCCAACCTGTCAGGGATAAAAGTTCCCATATCTGTCCATCAGTGCGGATTTCAGCGGTTGGTCTCCCACACGTCAGCAAGCTATAACCTAAGAAAAGGATTGTCCAGTGAAAACAAGTTACCTTTACTTGGTTTTGAATGTTTATTTTTTTGTTTTGTTCGGCATTATGCTTGCGGTTTTGGATAACAAGATGTTTTATCCTAATTCATCATTTGCAACTTTTCAAAATGTCGCCAGCAGTCAGAGCGCCGGTCTACTGGCCCCTAACAGATCGGCTTCTAATAATGCCTTAAACCCCTTCCTGACACATGATGTAATAGCAACGTGCCTGTAACATCAACTGGACCTAGCTCCAATTGCTGCTGTTTAACCATTTCCATGCCACAGTCAATCACTGACAGCGGCATTTAAAAGTCTCCACTGCCGATGCACTGCCTCCCATTGGGCCCACTGCAATCGTGGGATGCCAATACCAGCTGAAGACCCCAATGGCGGCCATCTTAGTCCTCCTGAGAGCTTCACAGAAGCTCATGTTCACTATATACTGCAACGCTGTATAGTAAAAGTGAAGAAACATATTTAAAAAAAATAATAATAATACAAGTGTTTGAATGACGCCCTTTCTTTTCCTAGATTAAAAATAAAAAAATTAATAAACCCATATAGTAATTTGCATAACGTGAAGAAAAAGAAAAAAAAGAAAAACCTGAAATGTAAGAATTGTTACTTTTGAGTTGCCGACCTGCCATACAAAAATTCTATAAAGAGCGATCAAAACAGAGTTCATACACACTACCCCCACCCACAAACTGTCCAGACTTCCGCCATCTGGACTGTCCAGCTAGCGCCCCCTCCCCGGCTGCCCGGACTGTCCAGCTGCCACTTCCCCCAGGACTGCTCGGCTGCCACCACCCTAGACTGCTTGGCTGACACCCCCCACATTCCCCAGACAGGCAATTTGCTGCCCACCCTCTCCCCCGGCTGCTACCCCCGGCCACCCATCTGCTGCCCACCCTCTCCCCCTGGACACCCATCTGCTGCCCACCCTCTCCCCCGGCTGCTACCCCAGGACTGCCCAACTGATGCCCACCCTCTCCTCCGGCTGCTACTCCAGGAGCCCGGCTGCTGCCCACCCATCTGCTGCCCACCCTCTCCCCAGGCGGCTGCTACCCCTGGACACCCATCTGCTGCCCACCCTCTCCCCCGACTGCTAACCCCAGCCACCCATCTGCTGCCCACCCTCTCCCCCGGCTGCTAACCCCGGCCACCCATCTGCTGCCCACCCTCTCCCCCGGCTGCTACCCCCGGACTGCCCACCCTCTCCCCCGGCTGCTACCCCCGGACTGCCCGGCTGCTGCCCACCCTCTCCCCCGGCAGCTACCCACCCATACCGGCCGGACTCACCCTGTCAGCCTCGCAGCGCTGGGCCTCCACGTCCCGGGCCTGCAGCCGGTCGCCCACGTTCTGGTACTCGCCCAATCGCTGCTCCAGCTGCCGCCGGTTGCTCTCCGCCTGCACCATCAGCTCAGAATGGCGCTTCTCCAGCCGGCTCCGGGCCACCTCCGTGCGCTGGACCTGCTCCTGCAGAGCCGCGATGTCCTCCTGCAAGGCCGCCTGCCGGCCAGACACGCTCCAGTAGTTGAAGGCCAGGAGGGCGATCACCACTAACAATGCCACCAACACAAAGGGGGGCAGCCGGCCCGTGCGCCGCGGGGCTCCGAACCCCACCATGATCGCCCCCTCGGCCTAGCCCTGTCCGCTTTCACACCGTCTTTCTCTGTTCTCCGCCGCTGCCAAACCTGCTGCGCTGTGACAGCTAACGCTTGACCCGAGCCGATGCTCCAATAGGAGGAAGGCCGTCCACAAACAGCAGCGCTCTGATTGGGTGACGAGGATGCGGTGACCCCGCCCACACTGTTGGGTTGAAGTGAAAGGGAACTGATAAGTATTGAGAAAAAAAGACTCATCAATGTACGCATGCGCAATTCAGTTCCGCATTCGTTGTCATGGCCGCGTTGCCTGTCTCTGGGGGGCGTGGTTCGCACATCCGGTTACCATGGGGATGTCACAATTTAGTAAAGTTTTGCTGCTGACTCCACTCTGTCAGCACTAGTGCTGGTGACATGTTCTGTCAGTTCTGTCACTGCTGCTCCCAGGTGCCACAGTGGTGTCAGCAGCATCCGGACATAGGAAAGACAGCTCCACTGTGTGGTGTGAGGGTCAGCGCTGGGCACACAGGGGTCACCTACAGGTTGGAAAGTCTCTGTTCTATAACAATTATCAATTTTATCAGAAAAATAAAACCTCTACCTGTCTGATGTCCCCTCTCCTTCTTTGGTGTTGAGGGAAAGTCAAAGGAGCCCTTTATGCATTATGAGAGATGAATGTCAGCTGAGCAAAAAGAAGCTTTTGGGTGCCGACCGCCCCCCTAATGTGTATGTGCATCCTGGAATATGGAGGAAAGAGAGTGGGCATGTTGAATGTCAACATGCCCGATCTTTAGTTTTCAGGAGAGATAAGCCACCTCTAGAGCTGTCGGGCATCGGCTTTTTTATTTATCGGCCTTTTGCTCGATGTCGAGCCATGGCGGCTTGCTGGATAAACGCTCTGTAGGAAGATGGATCTTCTATAAGAATAGAGAGGTCACCAGGGTCTTCTCCACCTTTATCTTGATAGTATCAGGACATCGGGTTGCTGTTCTTCCTCTTCGCCTTGTACCTTCTATTCTTCCGACCATGATGTCCTTCTCCACTGATTGGCTTCCTCGTATGATGAGACCAAAGTAGGCAAGTCATAGCTCGGTGATCCTTGCTTCTGGCTGACTTGATTTGTTTGCCCTTCCCACCATCCATGGTATTGATAACATCCTTCTCCAGCACTGCATTTCAAAGGTGTTGATTCTTCTTCTGTTTCTTTATCGTACAGGTTTCACATCCATATATTACCACAGAAAAGACCAGACTATGTACGAGCCGTGTCTTCATGGCCAGTGAAATGTTCCTTGATTTGGAGACCTTGTCCAGTGACCTCATTGTCGATTTGTTATCTCCTATTGACTTCTGGTCAATCTTGAATGATCATCGATTCAAGTAGATTGAAGTCCTTTATAACTTCCAGTTTGTCGCAAGGTGTCCCGGTCGTACCTGGCAGTAGTCAATATCTTTGTCTTCCTTGTATTGAGTAGCAGTCCCATGCTGGAGCTTTCCATCTTGACACTCTGTAATAAGTCCTTCATTCCATCTACGCTTGTTGCTATCAATGTTGTATCGTCTGTGTATTTAAGATGGTTGATGATTCGTCCAGCAATTTTGATTTCTCCTTCTTTTTTGGCAAGTCCTGCCTTCCTGAAAATAGCTTCTGCATATAAATTGAAGCGAAATGTTGACAGGATGCAGCCTTGTCTGACTCCTCGCTCTACTTTGTACCATGCCATTTCACCGTATTTCCTTCGGACTGTTGGTTCTTGGTTGATGTAAAGGTTCCTAATGAGGCTGATCAGATGGTTCAGCACACCCATATTCTTCATGGCACTCCAAAGTTTCTGGTGATCAACACAATTGAAGGCTTTGCTGTAATCGATGAAGCAAAAATAGGTCTCCTTGTTGTATTCTTTGGCCTTTTGCATTGTCCATCTAATGTTAGCAATCACATCTCTTGCTCCTCTGCCTTTTTTGAATTCTGATTGTTCCTCTGGCAGCTCTTTGTCAAAGTAAGTAAGTAAGTAACTGTTTTTGTAGGATCTCCAGTAGTATTTTGCTGGCATGAGGTATGAGCGCAATAGTCTGATAGTTTCCACTATTGGTAGCATCTCCCTTCTTCGGAATAGGAATAAACATGGATCTTGTCCAGTCCTTGGGCCATTTACCAGTTGTCTGTATCTGTTGACTGAGGCATGTGATGATATCAGCTGCTGTATCAGAAGACTTTATTAGCTCCATTGGAATATTGTCACATCCAGGCACTTTGTTGTTTGACAGAGGCTTTATCGCAGCAACGACTTCGTCTTTCAGGATATTCAGCTCTCTATCATTTCCAGTCTCAGTTTCTTCCAGTATCACTGAGTCGTTCTTGTAGAGGTGTTATGTGTATTCTTTCCATCTTTCCATGATCTGTTCTGTCTCAGTTAGTTTGTTCCCGCTGGCGTCTTTCAACATGCCCACTCTTGGTTGAAACTTTCATGGTATTTCTTTAATCTTTAGGTATGCCTTCCTGGTCTTGCCCATCAAATATTCTTTTTCTATCTCTGTACATATCTTTTGGTAATAAAGTTCTTTGTCTGCTCAAATGACTTCTTTTAGTCTTTTACTGATGATGTCTGCAACCTGCTTGTTACCTTTTCCCTTTCACGTTTGCTTTTTTTCGATAATCTTTAGAGTCTGTACTGTTAACTATGGCCGTTGGTGTTTCAGAGTCTTATTCTGCAGTTCCTGGGAGTGGTCACTAAACAGTACACTGTTCTGCTCCATGCACTATTTACATCCAGCTGCCAGAGCTGGTAACAGCTGATCAGTGAGGGTTTTGGGTGTAGGACCCCCATCGATCTGACATTGTTGACCTATCCTAACTCCTTATTGACTGCCGACGTAAATGTACGGAGGCCGTGCACTATCACTATATGGTGTGGGCTCAGGAACTAAGCTCTCTTCATGCACTGAGCATACTGACTGTGTTACATGTCTGGCATCCAACAGTAACATGTGATCGGAGCTAACGCTGATCACATTAGTTTAAACTCTATAAATGCTACTCTCAACCGTGACCGCGACATGTAAAAGGCCTCCAACATGAAGGCTGTCACTTCTGATGCGCCATTGGCACCTTGCGCAGAGTGATTGGGGGACATTATACCAGGAAGGGGCCCAGGATGAGGGACATTATACCAAGAAAGGGGTCCAGGATGGGGGACATTATACCAAGAAAGGGGTCCAGGATGGGGGACATTATACCAGGAAGAGGCCCAGTATGGAGGACATTGTTATTGTTTATGGGTTGAACTAGATGATCTTCCTTCAACCTTAAAAACTATGTTACTATGTTATAGGATGGGGCCTGTGATGGGGGACATTATTGCTGAAAGGAGCCCAGGATGGGGGACACTATTACTGGAAGGAGCCCAGGATGGAAGACATTATACCAGGATAGGGGACATGATACCAGGAAGGGGCCAAGGATGAGGGATATTGCATGAGAGGGTGAACACTTATGTCTTTATAGGATCTGGAACGCTGCAAGGGCTGATAAATCTGTCCAACATGCAGGTGGGGGTCCACGTCCAAATTTTGCACTGAGGCCCATCGAACTCTAGTTATGTCACTGAGCAGTAGTGCAGGAAAATGTCTGCATCCTTCAAGAAAACCATAATTTTTATGCAGGACAATGCCCCATCACATGCGTCAAAGTCTCCACTGCTCGGCTGCCAATAAAGGCCTTAAAGTTGAAACATTAATGACCCTAAATCACCTGACCTAAACCCTGTTGAGAACTTGTGGGCCTTTCTTAAACGGGAGATTTATGGTGAAAGAAAACAGTCACCTCTGATCAGTGTCTGGGAGGCTGTGGAGCCCAAAAAGTTGATCGTCAACAGATTAAGAAACTGACAGACTCCATAGATGGAAGATTTATGACTGTTAGTGAAAAGAAGGGCGGCTGTATTGGTCACTGATATTTTTTTTTGTTTTCAATGTCAGAAATGTATTTTTATACACTGAGCATTGTTTGATTATTATTCTCACTTCTACAGATGAAAATAACATTTTTTTTCATTTAGTTGCTTTATAATTCTGCACACATAGATATTCTCCTAAGAAAGACAAAACTTCACTTTTACTTTTTTAAATATTCAGGTTTAATAACCTTTTTGGAGTGACCGACAGCTCTGTAGTTCATTAATAAAATTAATCATCAAAAATACAAATTGCCTATTAATTGTGCACACGGTGTATATCACATCAAAACATAAAAGATCCTAAAGATCGGCCTCGTATCATGAAAACGTTCAAGGGTTACCTGTATGTAGAGATAAATACTGATAATATGGTATATTTCTATATTGCCTCTTTTTATATTTATCTTTTATCAGTACTACTATCAATAAATATATCTGTATGCAGGTAACATTTTTATGATACAAGACTTTTTTTATGATCTTTTACATTTTGAAGTGATATGACACATGATTGCCTCAGTTGAAATCCATTAATAGCTTTAAAAGGGTTGTCTGGTAAAAACAAGTTATTGCCTATCTATAGGATAGATCATAACTTACGATCGATGGGGATCCAACCACTGGGAACCACAAAAAATGATAGAACATGGAATTTGTATCCTAGATGGGACACTTTTATCCTTGTTACAAAATGGAGGTCAAATACCTTATCGCTGCTCCTTTTAAACACCATAGGGCTGCCAAAAAAAACAGAGCACTCGGCAGCCCCAAGAGGATGAATGGAGCGTAGTTCATCCTCACTGCCACTCAATTCTAACTGGGATAAAAGTACTCCTTTCTTCTGATCAGTGAGGATCACCAGCGGTCAGACCCCCACCAAGGAACAATGTGTTTTCATTGACTATAAGCCATAATCATCAACATTAGCAGAAATAAACACTTGAAATAGATCACTCTGTTTGTAATGACTCTATATAATATATGAGTTTCACTTTTTGTATTGAAGAACTGAAATAAATTAACTTGATGATATTCTAATTTAGTGAGAAGCACTTGTATATAAGGTTTGTAACCTCACTCAAGTGTCATTGGGCCTGATGAAAAGATTGGTTCAATCGCATAGTCCAGAATAAAGGTTTACTACCCCATTGTCACCGATGGAGTCTTCATCTCTCCCATTGGCATCAAATCGAATTTCAATAACTTTTTCCTTGGATCATGTAATCCAGCATCTTGACTGTATAGGAGAGTGTCAATTTCACAATACACCAGTATTAAAGGGGTTGTCCACGAGTCTGACAACTCCTTCTCAATTACTATACTCTATACTATGTAAAATAATAACAGCCTGTACTCACCTCCAGTGCCGGTACCACTCTAACGATGTCACTGCCATGTCTCTCAGGACTCGCATGACATTTTTATGTCACGTGAGCCCCGCAGCCACTTAGCGGCCGCTAATAGGCTGCTTTACTCTCGCTTCCTTCGGAAACTGACATCCGGAGAAGATGAGAGCTGCAGCTGCTTTCTGACGTCCTCCGGATGTTAGTGATGTATGAAGGAAGTGAGTGTGAAGCGGCTGCAGCACTCAAATGACATGACAGTGTCACAGGAGCCCCGGCGCCAACGTTGCTGGAATGGCATCGGCACTGGAGGCTATTATTTTAGATGGGAAAGTATAGCTATTAAGAAGGGATTGTCAGATTAGTGGACAATCTCTTTAAAGTTTTACAGTGTACTGAATAGGGTATCAAGCGATCACAAGTTCAAGTCCACTAAGGGGAACAATTAAAGGGAATATGTCATCAGAAAAATGACATTGTTTGAATCATGTTTTTCTGTTAAATGTATTTTTTAATAAATGGCATTTATTTTTTATTATCTCAATCTGTATTAACAAAAAATAGACTTCTTTTAACTTTCACACTTGGCACTTTAGGTTATTTTACATTCATGTAGTGGCTTGCCAAAGTATTCACCCCCTTGGCATTTTTTGTGTTTTGCTACTTCACAACCTGGAATTTCACTGTTTTTTTTTTTTGAGGGTTTGCAAAGAACATGCCTACAAATGTGGACATTTTGTTTTCTTTTATTGTGAAGCAAACAACAAATAGGACAAAATAACTGAAAACTTCAGTGTGCCTAACTATTCATCCCCTAAAGTTAGTACTTTGTAGAGCCTCTTTTTGCAGCAATTACAGCTGCAAGTCGCTTTCGATAAGTCTCTATGAGCTTTCCACATCTTGCCACTGGGATTTTGGCCCATTCCTCAAGTCTAAACAGCTCCAGCTCCTTCAAGTTAGATGGTTCCTTCTGGTGAACAGCAATTTTCAACCACAGATTTGCAATTGGATTCTTCTGACCACAGATTCTCAATTGGATTATGGTCCGGGCTTTGACTAGGCCATTCCAGAACATTTACACGTTTCACCTTAAACCACTCGAGTGTTGCTTTAGCAGTATGCTTTGGGTCATTGTCTTGTTGGAAGATGAACCTCTGTCCCAGTCTCAAATCACTGACAGACTAAAACAGGTTTTGCTCAAGAATATTCCTGGATTTCGCACCATCCATCTTCCCCTCGACTCAGACCATTTTCCTGTCCCTGTTGCCGAAAAACATCCCCACAGCATGATGCTGCCACCGCCATATTTACACTGTAGGGATGGTGTTCTTGGGGTGATGAGCTGTGATGATTTGGTGCAAAACAGCATTTATATTGGTGTCAAAAGAGTTAAATTTTGATCTCATCTGACCACACCACCTTCCTCCATACATTTGGGGACTCTCCCACATGTTTTTTGGCAAACTCAAAACGAGCCTTAGAAGTTTTGTGTGTAACTAAAGGTTTTTTTCTGCCCACTCTTCCATAAAGGCCACCTCTATGGCTTAGTATGGTTGTATGGACAGATACTCCAGTCTCTGCTTGGGAACTCTGCAGCTCCTTAACCCCTTTCCGACCTGGTCAGTAATAGTACGCACCAGGTCGGAAAGGCCGGTTCAGTGGGGGCTCCGGCGGTGAGCTGACATGTGCCCGCAACAGCCGCGGGTGGAATCGCAATCCACCCACAGCTGTTAACATGTTGTCAATCTCTGACAGCGGCATTTAACATCGCCGCGCCGGAAGTGCGACATTGGCCCCGCCCATCGGTGACCCTGTCACAAGATCGCGGGTCACCGATGGGTGGGCATGACAACCCAGGGTCTGCAGCAGACCCCTGTGGTTGTCATGTCTCAATTGCTATGAGTGCCACCTAGTGGTCGGCGCTCATAGCACAGGAGCATTTCTACTGCATGGCGATCTGCTCCTTGCCTGTAAGCAGTAGACGCAATCAGACAACTGCTGCTTCTAGTCTCCTATGGAGACTATTGAAGCAAGCAGTAAGTGTTAAAAAAATGTTTTTAAAAATATTAAAAAATATATATATATATATAAAAGTTTAAATTACCCCCCTTTCGCCCCATTGAAAATAAAATAATAATAAAAAAAAAACACATACACATACTTGGTATCGCCACGTTCATAATCGCCCGATCTATGAATATAAAAAAAGAATTAATCCGATCGGTAAACGGCGTAATGAGAAAAAAATTCTAAACGCCAGAATTATGGTTTCTTGGTCACCACAACATTGCAAGAAAATGCAATAATGGGCGATCAAAACATCAGATCTACCCCTAAATTATATCAATAAAAACGTCAGCTCAACACGCAAAAAAGAAGCCCTCACCCGGCCCCAGATCCCGAAAAATGGAGGTGCTATGGGTCTCGGAAAATGGCGCCATTTTTTTTTTTTTTTTTTTTAGCAAACTTTGGATTTTTCTTTCACCACTTAAATAAAAAAGAACCTATACATGTTTGGTGTCTACGAACTCGTAATGACCTGGAGAATAATAATGGCAGGTCAGTTTTAGCAGTTAGTGAACATGGTTAAAAAAATAACCCAAAAAACAACTGTGGAATTGCATTTTTTTTGCAATTTCACCGCACTTGGAATTTTTTCCCCATTTTCCCGTACACGATATGGTAAAACCAGTGATGGCGTTCAAAAGTACAACTAGTCCCGCAAACAATAAGCCCTCACATGGCCATATTGAACGAAAAATAAAAAAGTTCTGTATATACTGACAGACATGTGACACTTAGATTGCACACAGGTGGACTTCCTGTCACTAAGCATGTGACTTATGAAGGTAATTGCTTGCACCAGAAATTTTTAGGGGCTTCGTAGCAAAAGGAGTGAATATATATGTGACTCGCCCCCTGGGCCGTGGGGCTCCCGGAACCGGGCTTCTATGCGATGCTGGGGGTAGTAGTGGCAACCCGATCCCGTGGCTCAGGGTGGTCAGACCAAATTGTGTGGCAGTCTATTTATCAGTGTTTTGAATGTCCGACTACGCCACCCGTGGATTGCGGTCAGAGATAACCGCTGCTGCGAGGTAGACCACTGAGGCTGGTGTTGGTGTGCAGCACAGGGATAGGATAACTCCCCACAGGAAGAGTGTAGCCTCAGGGCAATGTAGGTGGATGCTGGGGGTGATGGTGCAGGCGCAGCATAAATCACACAGAGTCCAATGGTGCAGTTCAGGCCTTTCACTCACAGTTTATATCCAAGTCACTTCTGTCAGCAATGACTGCCCAAGCCGTGCTGCGTCCACCAGATGAGGGGCTCAGTCAACCCCCAGGCAATTCAGGAGTATGGCACAGGACCCCCTTCTATCCTTTCTCTGGCCTCTTGTGCCCCACCAGTGACCACGCTTCTGTCCGGCTGCCTCGGGCCTTCTCTGGTAAAACTTGGCGCCAGTTTCCCTGACCCTATATGGCGCCTTCCTAGCGGGTGTAGCAAGGGGTCGCACCAATAAATGATCACGACCTCCGGTTCTTGGCTGAGGGATGATTTACCTCCACCAACTTGGGAATCCGGTACCCTTCCATGGCCTGACCCTTCACCCGATATAACGCTGGCTTGCAACAGTTGCTGTCCATTCTGCTCTCTTAGGGTCCCTTCTGCCTTCTTGTTTCTGGAGCCTTTCTACTCCTCTGTCTCTCCTCTTTCCTTCCTTCTCCTTCTCCTCTTCTCCTCTCTGGCCCCGGCCTTCTCTTCAGGCCTGTCTCGTGGAGCAGAGCTCAGGCTGAGCCACAGCTCCCTGTCAGCTCTCTCCTCCTTCTGCTCTGACTGACTGAACTGACTCTCACCTTTTATCTACCTCTCTGTGTCAGAGCTCAGGTGACCTGCACCCAATGAGCTCCTTCCTATGCTCCAGAAACCGTCCCCTTCTGCTCCTACATCACTGGGTTCTCACCCCCCTTCCCACTCCAGCCAGGGACATGGTCAGTTGTGCCTGCATAAATGGGAGCACCGTCGAGCCTAGTCAGTCGTGCCTGCATAAATGGGAGCACCGTCGAGCTGTCCCCCGGAAATGGGGTGAGTGTGTGTATGCAGCTAACTGAGCCCTGGTCCACACTCCATCCTTACCTGGGAGTGGAATATCACACCTCTGGTTGAGGTGCAATACCCCTGTAGCAACCGAACCCTCGGGGCGCTACATATGCACATGCTAATTTTTAGTTATTTGATCCAATAAATTTAATTTATGCCTATATTTTGCTCACTTCACTAACTTAGACCATTTAGTGCTGATGCATCACACACAAATCGTATTACAAAAATATTTAAACACCGGTTGTAATGTAACAAAATAGGTAAAAAGCCAAGGGGGTGAATACTTTTGCAAGCCACTGTATATCCTGTCCTTTCAGAAAGAGTTTTCAGCAGACTCCTTATTATCAGAGGCAGGATTTCAATGACAGATAAAACCTCAATACACAACTGATAACACAGGATCCACCAATCTCAATAGTTGATTCCTCCCTTCCCTCGCCCACCTCACTTCACAATGATTTTTTCACATGTTCGTTAGATGCTTCAATGTAAAAGATAGGATCTGAAACAGTCTATTGCAGCTAATGTACATGTGGATCCCCTGAAAGAAAAGGAAATATGAATCTAAAATAGTTCCAGTGGCCAGTGTTAAATTTCAAATTACAGAAAAAATGTGATATGAAAAAATAAATAAATAAAAATGACCAAAAATGGTTAAAAACTAATTTTAGCATAAAAAACTATTATTTTAAATAGTAGATCATTTTCTGACTACAAATTTCCTTTAGAAATGTAAAAAAAATGTAAAAATTATAAAAAAAAAACCTCAAAAATTTAAATATTTTAAAAAAATCACATCCGCTTCCTTTTTTTCTTAACTGTAAATAGCTAAATGTAAAAACATTGGCTCAACTTGCAAACAACAAGCTAACGGTCCTGGCCAGCTTTAGTATAACTGAGCTCCTCCAATGCTGCAGAGGCAAAGATGCCTCATGTGGCACGGCCAGAGAGCGCACAGTTTGGACCATCAGTGAAACCAAGTGGCTTGAACTGTTAGTCAATCAGGAGCACATTGCACAACAGCAAGCAGGAAGCTGGGAGGCTGGGAAGCCGTGCGCTCCTGAAGACAAATAATTAGAACACTTCTTTTTAGGATACATCATTAATATCATAGTTAAATGTGCCCATTTAAAAGTGTTCTTGTAATTTTACATAATTTAACAATGCACATGTGTTAGATAAGATCCACCAATGTCCATGTTTCCACGTCATACCTGTAACTGGCCCCATGCATGTGACGCGCCCCCTGGGCCAGTGTTGTTGGGGATACCCGGAGCCGGATCAGATGGGGGTTGTAGTCTCCGAGTGGCTGTGATCCGGTCCGTGCCCAGGGTGTCAAGCTCAGTGTGTGGCAGTCCTTATGATGTTACTAGATCTTCTTTTGTGTCGACTACGCCACCCGTTGATTTGCGGTCAAAAGGCCGCCGCTGCAGCAGGGTCCGCTGAGGCTGGTGGTGTGTGTGCAGCTTCGGGTAGTATAACCCCCAACGGGAGGGGTATAGCCTCAGGGGGTCAGTTGCAGAGGATGGTGATTGTGGAGGTGCAGTGAGGATGGTAATGAGACTCAGAGTCGGGCTGTGCAGTTCAGGGTCTTTACTTACTGCTGTTATGCTGGTCACTCCGGCCTTGAGTGACCACCCGAGCCGTGCTGCGTCCACCAGGTCCTGGACTCGGCCAACTCCCAAGTAATTCTGGAGCGTGATCCTGAGCTCCCTTTCTGACGTGTCCTTCTCTCTGGCCTTCCCCACCAGGGATCCACCTATGTCCGGCTCCCTCGGGCCTCTTGGTGGTAAACCCTTGTTTCTGGGTTCCCTGACCCTATTCCTGGTCTGCCTTCCGGGTGGATTTAGTGGGTGATCGTGGCAGATCGATCCTGCCCACGACCTCCAGTTCCTGGCTAAGGTGTGCTGTAGCCTCTGCCAGCTTGGGATCCGGTACCCTGTTGCCAACTCTTCACCCTCTGGTCTAATTTGGGCTCTTGGAGTTCCTTCTTTCTCCCCCTCTGGGTCTTTCTTTCTCCTCTCTCTCTCTTGGCCTTGGAGCTGCTCTTCTCCTCTGCTCTCTTCCTCTGCTCTGCTCTGACAAAAGACTGACAGACTGACTGACCCTGATCTAAGATGGTTCCCACCTTATATACTCCCTCTATGTGTGAGCTCAGGTGACCAGCACCCAATGAGCTCCTAGCACTACCCAGACTGCTCCCCCTATCTGCCCCTACACTACTGGGATGTTCCAACCCCCTCCCACTCCAGCCAGGGACAGACACTATCGTACCTGCACATAAACTGGTGGGAGTACCGTCGATCTGTCCCCCGGAAATGGGATGTATGTAGTGCATGCAGCTAACTGAGCTCAGTTCCACACTCCATCCTTACCCGGGAGTGGAATACCACACCTCTGGCTTGAGGTGTAATACCCCTGTAGCAGCCGAATCCTCAGGGTGCTACATTCCCCCCTGGTAAATCACAGCACGTCCTCGGGCTGTAAGATATAAACATCCACAAACATACATTTTTTTTTTATAAACATAAACATATAAAACATATAAAACATCATCAGCAGCAATAAACTTTTCATATAAACATTCTTGTTTCTGGTTCCTCCGGTCACGGTGCAACTTGTGACCGGGTAAAGTGCGACAGTCTCTCTTGGAAGAAAAACAGTTTCCTATAAAACCGGAAGGGGGCGCTTTAGGAAGCGCAACTATATACAAGGGGATATGGCCGCTCTCAGTCCTCGGCCAGGTAGTAGGGAGGATTGACCGCTCTCAGTCCTCGGTCAGTGGGAATAGGGACACACGGGGTTAACAGTTCACTCTTGGCTGGTCCCAACGGGGACTATATTTTAACTAGAACAGTTCTTATACCCTGACGGGTAACTTTATACAGTCTCTCTCTACCGTACTTCAACGACGGCGTCCTCCTGCTCTTTCTTTAGATTCTTCAGACCCGTCCGGGTCCTCTTGCTCCTCCTCACACCGCAGCTCCTCCTCCGTCAGGCGATGCACATGGAGGGCGTAGGGTCCTTTGGCACACTTGTGCCGGGTGAAGGTGACCTCGTCCCCTACATACAGGTCACGACCTCTGTGTCCCTCCGGCAGATGGCTTTCTACGTCTCTGCGGGTTACAAAGACGTCGCCGGGGGTCTGATGGTCTCTGATAAAGCCCCATCCGTGCTGCATATTGAACTTTATCACAGTCCCGGTGGAAGGGGGACCATGTGCTGCACGGGGATTCCTCCTGGTCCGGCTCTTCTGCTCCGCGCTCCTTATCTGCATTTGCTGTTCCCGGACCCGCCTCTCTCTCCGCTCCCTCTCGAAGACCTCGAGCTGCTGCCGGCAGCACTCTGCACGCTCCGCTGCGGCCGCCCGAGTCTCCTGAGTGAACCCCATGAGGTCTTCTCCGGTGGGGTCCCACTCGAACTGTGCCTCCTCCAGCGGGGGCGAGGTCCTCTTTACAGGCTTCGGAACCGGAATCAGGGGCTCGTCTAGGGGTCTCTCTTTCCGGAGTCGGGGATGGTGAAACTCCGGTGGCCATATCAAGGGCTGCCCATCCGGGCACGTATGCTGGGCAAATAGATTTTCACCCAGGTGCAGCACTCTAGATGTTGAGGGCGCGTTGATGGTAGCAGCGCCCGGGTCGACCAGGCCTTGCGACCAGGCTTGGGGCACCCTAAAGGCAAAGGGCACCGTAAGAACGGCGGCGCCCGTGGTTACTCGGCCCTGCGGCCAGGCCGGTGGCTCCGCGGAGGTAGGGGGCGCTGTTGGTATTGCGGCGCCCGGAGGTACTAGGCCTTGCGACCAGGCCGGTGGTATTTCCTGCTTTGCCACACTCGAGGTCGAGGCGTGTGACGTCACAGGGGTCGCGGCCGCGGTTTCCGGTTGAGGCCTAGTCGGCGGTGGTGATGATGCAGCGACGGGCACGGCAGGGGGAATTTCGGGCTCTGCGACGGGGAGCTGGGGCAGGCACGCGGTTTCCCGGCTCGGGGTATAGACGTCCCCTTTACCTGCCTCCGTCCGTTCAGCTCCCTTCTCGGCGCCGTCTCCTGCCTTCATTCCTCCTGCGCCATCCTCAGAGGCGGTCTGTCTCCTCGTCTCGGGTGGCGTGCTCCGCTGACGGGTTTCGGTCTGCTGGGCCATCTCTCGGCTCCACTCCGCCAACGTCTCTCGCTGCACCCGGGCCATCCTCCGTGCGAGGCCCTCCAGCGCGGTCTGGGCACACTCCCGGTCTCGGGGGAGCTGTGCTAGGATCTCCAGCAGGCCTTCTGGAGTGGCGACCTGCAACAGGCTCCTGACCACTGGGTCGGTGCTGCCTGACTCTCCCTCCATCTCCGGGTAGGCTCTCTCTGGACTCTCCTCCAGACGTCTTGTCTCCGGGTGCGCTCTCTCCAGACTGCTCCAGGCGACACCCATCTTTGCTCTCTTCTTCTGTCTCCGCCCACATCGAGGGTGGTCCCGGGGCAACTTCAGTTCCAGGGGCAGTTCTCTCACGCTGATGGACACTTCCAGCATCACAGTCTCTGTTGGTGGGCGCGGTTTCCGCTTTTGGCGCCATTCTTCGACCTGGCCCACGATGGGAGGTGGCCTCTTGCCACCCTCTGGCACGCCCATAATGGCGTCCGCTCCCCCAAGGCGGGAAATCTTCAGAAATGGCGGGAATCGTCTCCCAGTGGCGGGAAACTCCATGGATGGCGGGAAAAAGCTGCAAATGGCGGACAACCGGCGGGAAACGACCTGTGATGGGGCCCGATGGCGGAGACCCTCCGGAACCGGCGGGAGACTTCTTTTTAAGGTAACGGTGAACTTTTCTTCAGGCACGCAGTACCCGGTTGTTGCGGGCACGTTATCCTGCCGACTACGCCAAAGTTGACGCGCCCCCTGGGCCAGTATTGTTGGGGATACCCGGAGCCGGATCAGATGGGGGTTGTAGTCTCCGAGTGGCTGTGATCCGGTCCGTGCCCAGGGTGTCAAGCTCAGTGTGTGGCAGTCCTTATGATGTTACTAGATCTTCTTTTGTGTCGACTACGCCACCCGTTGATTTGCGGTCAAAAGGCCGCCGCTGCAGCAGGGTCCGCTGAGGCTGGTGGTGTGTGTGCAGCTTCGGGTAGTATAACCCCCAATGGGAGGGGTATAGCCTCAGGGGGTCAGTTGCAGAGGATGGTGATTGTGGAGGTGCAGTGAGGATGGTAATGAGACTCAGAGTCGGGCTGTGCAGTTCAGGGTCTTTACTTACTGCTGTTATGCTGGTCACTCCGGCCTTGAGTGACCACCCGAGCCGTGCTGCGTCCACCAGGTCCTGGACTCGGCCAACTCCCAAGTAATTCTGGAGCGTGATCCTGAGCTCCCTTTCTGACGTGTCCTTCTCTCTGGCCTTCCCCACCAGGGATCCACCTATGTCCGGCTCCCTCGGGCCTCTTGGTGGTAAACCCTTGTTTCTGGGTTCCCTGACCCTATTCCTGGTCTGCCTTCCGGGTGGATTTAGTGGGTGATCGTGGCAGATCGATCCTGCCCACGACCTCCGGTTCCTGGCTAAGGTGTGCTGTAGCCTCTGCCAGCTTGGGATCCGGTACCCTGTTGCCAACTCTTCACCCTCTGGTCTAATTTGGGCTCTTGGAGTTCCTTCTTTCTCCCCATCTGGGTCTTTCTTTCTCCTCTATCTCTCTTGGCCTTGGAGCTGCTCTTCTCCTCTGCTCTCTTCCTCTGCTCTGCTCTGACAAAAGACTGACAGACTGACTGACCCTGATCTAAGATGGTTCCCACCATATATACTCCCTCTATGTGTGAGCTCAGGTGACCAGCACCCAATGAGCTCCTAGCACTACCCAGACTGCTCCCCCTATCTGCCCCTACACTACTGGGATGTTCCATCCCCCTCCCACTCCAGCCAGGGACAGACACTATCGTACCTGCACATAAACTGGTGGGAGTACCGTTGATCTGTCCCCCGGAAATGGGATGTATGTAGTGCATGCAGCTAACTGAGCTCAGTTCCACACTCCATCCTTACCCGGGAGTGGAATACCACACTTCTGGCTTGAGGTGTAATACCCCTGTAGCAGCCGAATCCTCAGGGTGCTACACATGACAAACAGGAAATGACCACTAAGCCAATCACAGGCTGCGGCGACTTACTGCTGCAAACAGTGATTGGCTGAGCAGTCATTTCCTATGTCTCAAAAAGTGACGAAGAAGAAGAAACCCATGGGGACCTAGAATGCAACGTAATGGGGAGAGGGGATTTGGTGAGATGAGTATCACTTAGGAATTGCAGAATACGATTTTGTCTTAAAAATGCATTAAAGGTCTTGTCTAGCACTTACATATTGATGACAGATCCATTGGATAGATCAAAGATATGAGCTCATTGGGGGTCTGACTCCCAGCACACCACTGATCAGCTGATCTGGCAGCAGCTCAATGAAAGCGATGCTGTACTGGGCGAATCCTAGGAGCTCCATACATTGTTTAGTGGCTGCTGCTGAGTATTGTACTTCATCTCCCATTCACTTGAATGTTGAACCTGTTAGATTACCCTGGTGAGATACATCCACTAGCTGAAGGTCAGGGTGAACACATGGACCAAGGGTGATGGCCCAGCAGCAAATATCTGAACAACAGGCAATGATGGATGGCAAGCAAACATGCAGAGCAGAACACTAGATAAGCCAGGGAGCCAGGAGTGACAATCACAGGAGATCCAAGGTCAATGGTATTTCTGAATGAAGTTATTGATGAAGATTGTTGAAACCACAGGAAATGACTAAAATGAAGCTTGCTACGTAATTTGACCAGTTTCTAAGCAGCAGTGCAGTAGACGATGGGTAAATCAACAGGCAGCAGTGAGTGGGTAAACCAGCAGGTCAGAGCAGTGAATGGGTAAACCAGCACATCTGAGCAGTGAGTGGGTAAAGCAGCAGGTCTGAGCAGTGAATGGGTAAACCAGCAGGTCTGAAGATCAATCGGTCAATCAATCAAAGGAGTCAATCAAAGGAGCTTGCAAAGATGAATGCAGAAAAATGTAAACATTCAAACAGAAGCAATTCATGATGCTTACAACAAACAATGTGTAAACCAGCAGGTCTTTTAGAGCATTAGGTGCAAATTGTAGAAATTACAAGAGTCTGAGAAGATGATGGCAATTGAAGACATTACAGTCTCAATACTCAGACACAGGGGTGAGAAATGCTGGGTTACTTGTAAGGTCCAACCTGGAGTACAGCTAATGGTGGCTGCCATTGAAAATGGGTTAGTGTTGCATTTTTACAGGTCAGTTTTCTAGAAGAACAATTGAACAATTTTGCTATGAAGGAGAAGGAAATGGAAGTAACGGTGCTGGGTAGTGTCACAATGACACAATACTTTGGCCTATTCAGTAGATGGTGTGCAGATTGGTGGAATCTGACTTTTGACAGCAGTTTCAAGTCACCATGGTACTTGAGCAAATGTTGCAGTCTTCGACCTCACATGATACATGATATATTTATACCAACACCAATGAAAATATTACAAAGATCAGAAAAAGTATGGAGAGTGCTTCAAAATTTAGAAGTTTTTGATGAAGGCCTCTTGTTTTTTTGCGATTTCTCAAGAAATAAGTGTGATTGCATTAATAAGTGCATTTATTTCCCAATTAATTGTTTTTCCCCAAGTATAAACAGGCAGGTAAACACATTGTATTCAGCATTTTATTGATGTGCAGTTTTATTTAGATCTTCATGACTATAATGCAATCTTCTTATTCCCAGCGCACAGTTCATGGTCTTGATCTGGACTTGAACTGCCACTTGTCCACACTTGGATTAACCCCATTCATTGAGGCAGATCTGCATGTGACTACCCGCTGCAGTTTCCACTCACAATATATAGTAGAACTGCTTCAGTATGTGAGAAGTGACTGGTTTTCTTGCAATGTGGAACTCAATCCGTAGTGGAAATTACGCATTCCTATGCATGGCACCAGTAGATTTGCCATTTAGAAACAATGATAGGAAATTTTGGGGCAAGTTTCATATGAATTTTGGGAAAGAATTCCACTTTAAGTTTAGATTCCTTCTTTTTACATAATGACAGTTTGAGGGTTTTTTGGTACTATTACTTCATTGTATTGGATCAGATTTAATTAAAGAACAGACAATTCCAAAAATGTCATTTCGGGAATCCTTGGGTCAATCCGCAGTAATAAAATGTATTATCTCACCCACACAGCTCCCTTTTCTGCTTTTGCATTGCCAGGAAATTAGAAGAATGAAGGACCAGTAGTACTTTGTCTGGTACTGCAGTAAAAGGACAGTTTTCCAGCCAGCACCACTTATTGACATGGGTTTTAGGATTGGGGACCCAACCAAACACTGATTGATGCCCTGTGCCATAGATAGGCTATTAATGTAATATCTTGTAAAACCACTTTTAAGGACTCATCGTAATGATGTGTTAGATTCTGGAAATGCCCTTAATGGCTATAACATGTTGCAATTGCTATAAAAAGCCTTCAAGATCTGTTCCAGTAATTGACTACTATGAACAAACTGAACTAGCTTGCAGCAGGAAATCAGAGACTCTAAAAGTAATAATATTTACATAATTTCATGTTGAATTATTCCTGCTGTGTTTTAACCCAGCCCAGATTATACATCTCCTAGTCACTTCATTCACTCCCTTCTCACCCTAGTTTACATCTTTATGGAAACAACAGTGATCTGGTTATAACTTGTTACATGAATTGCATATTTGTCAACAGTCTTGAATTTTCCAGAACCAGGCTTGGACTGGCTCACAGTGGAACAGGTGAATCCCCCGGTGTGCCCCCCATCTCCCTATATGAGCGGTAGTTAGTACAATACACTTGATTTACTATTTACAGACCATGGCAAGATCTCATCATTCATTTTACAAACTACCCTGTATATTATTGTATAAAATTGTGAAAGAGTGTTGTGGTGATACAGAGTTTATTCTTACTTACAAAACCAGGGGAGGAGTCCTGAGGAGATAATTTGCATATTCCCACTGCATTTTGGGGTAAGTGAAGAGTCTCCGCGAGCTCAAAGAACACTGGATTTTGGCTGTTGGAGCTGAAAAGAGGACATCGGTAAACCAGGGGAGGAGTCCTGAGGAGATAATTTGCATATTCCCACTGCATTTTGGGGTAAGTGAAGAGTCTCCGTGAGCTCAAAGAACACTGGATTTTGGCTGTTGGAGCTGAAAAGAGGACATCGGTAAACCAGGGGAGGAGTCCTGAGGAGATAATTTGCATATTCCCACTGCATTTTGGGGTAAGTGAAGAGTCTCCGTGAGCTCAAAGAACACTGGATTTTGGCTGTTGGAGCTGAAAAGAGGACATCGGTAAACCAGGGGAGGAGTCCTGAGGAGATAATTTGCATATTCCCACTGCATTTTGGGGTAAGTGAAGAGTCTCCGTGAGCTCAAAGAACACTGGATTTTGGCTGTTGGAGCTGAAAAGAGGACATCGGTAAACCAGGGGAGGAGTCCTGAGGAGATAATTTGCATATTCCCACTGCATTTTGGGGTAAGTGAAGAGTCTCCGCGAGCTCAAAGAACACTGGATTTTGGCTGTTGGAGCTGAAAAGAGGACATCGGTAAACCAGGGGAGGAGTCCTGAGGAGATAATTTGCATATTCCCACTGCATTTTGGGGTAAGTGAAGAGTCTCCGCGAGCTCAAAGAACACTGGATTTTGGCTGTTGGAGCTGAAAAGAGGACATCGGTAAACGGCGCGCCTACCGGCGCGCGCATTTTGAAGCTTTTTTTTAAGATTTTTTCACTGTTTTCAGAACATTAACAATAAGAACATGGAAGAGTCCAGGAGCCATTTGGTGAGCTGCATATCCTGCTACATGTTCACAGACTTGCCAGTGGAAAAGCCAAACTTCACATGCCAGAAATGCAAGCTTGTGTCCCTATTGGAGGAAAAGTTGCGAAATCTAGAAGAGAGGTTAACTACCTTGAAAATCATTAAGGAAGGTGAAGAGTTCTTAGACAGAGCAGAATTATCTCTTCATGATTCAGAAAGAGAAGAAATTTGAACTGCACCTAACGAAACAGAGGAATGGAAGCATGTGACCCACAGAAGCAGGAGGATCGAGAGGCAGTCAGCACCCATACTGCTCAGGAACCAGTACCAGGCTCTCACGCAGGAGAACCATGAAGAAATACAGCAAAATAAGACTTTGCCAGCAATGAATAACCTTGTAAGCCCTCAGAATCCTCCTGGATGGAGAAAGAAGAATGTTGTGAAGAAAAAACGGAGAGTGGTGGTTATGGGGGATTCCCTGTTAAGAGGAACAGAGGCCGCTATCTGCAGACCAGACATAACCTCAAGAGAAATGTGCTGTCTTCCAGGAGCAAAAATTAAAGATGTGTCTGACAGGATATCAAGACTCTTCAGACCTACAGATCACTACCCATTCCTGCTAATACATGTGGGGACAAATGACACCGCAAGAAAGGACCTGGAAACCATCTGCAGTGACTTTGAAGACTTAGGCAAGAAAGTGAAAGAATTGGGAGCGCAGGTGGTCTTCTCATCCATCCTCCCAGTGGATGGCCATGGAACAATGAGGTGGAATAAGATTCTACAGGTGAACAACTGGCTACGTCGATGGTGCCGTCAACAAGGATTTGGATTTCTGGATCACGGAATGAATTACCTATACGATGGACTACTTGCTAGAGATGGGGTGCACCTTACGAAGACTGGAAAACATGTATTTGGAAGTCGCCTTGCTACACTCATCAGAAGAGCTTTAAACTAGAACAATGTGGGAAGGGAAGCAAAAGGCCAGAAAAAGCCATACAGCTGACAAATACTATTGAGATCTCTGCTACTGGAAGTGGAAAAGAAGAACAAAGACAAAACAATTTAAATAATAAAAATATGGGAGGAAGAGAAACCAATCACAAACTAAAATGTTTTTATACAAATGCACAAAGCATGGGCAACAAACAAGGAGAATTGGAACTACTAATTCAGCAAAAGGAATATGATGTCATTGGAATCACTGAAACTTGGTGGGACGATACACATGATTGGAATAAAAGGCTAAAAGGATACAACTTATTTGCAAGAAACAGACTTGATAAACGAGGAGGAGGTGTTGCATTGTATGTTAGAAAAGCGTATATCTGCACAGAGATTGAAGCTTCAGAGACTGGGAGTTCTGTGGAAACTGTTTGGGTAAGAATACAAGGAGAGAACAACGGAAAGGACACCATTGTAGGCATTTACTACAGGCCACCTGGGCAAGCTGAAGATATGGATGAACTCTTTATGTATCAAATGACCAAGTTCTCCAAAAAATATGACGTAGTGGTCATGGGAGATTTCAACTATCCAGACATTTGTTGGGAATCTCTCTCAAGTAAAACTAACAGGTCAAGCAAATTCTTATCCTCTCTTGCTGACAACTTTATCTTCCAAAAGGTAGAGGAGAAAACAAGGGGATCTGCTACTTTGGATCTAATCCTTATAAACAGGGAGGAAATGGTTGAGGAGGTAAAGGTGGCTGGGACCCTAGGAGGCAACGATCATGCTATTATAGAATTTTGGATAACTAGAGGAGGAAGACATGTGAAGACTCAAACTTCAAGGTTAGATTTTAGAAAGGCAGATTTTAAGAGACTCAGAAAGAGAATAGGAGGGATCCAATGGCTGGATGTCCTTAAGGACAAAAATGTCCAGGAAGGATGGGAAATTTTTAAAAATGAGATTCTCAAAGCACAATCGTTAACAATCCCGAAAAGTAGGAAGAATGGGAAGCATTTAAGGAAACCAGGATGGATGAACACAGAACTTAAACACATGCTAAAAAGAAAGAAAGAAATGTTTATTAAATGGAAAGAGGGAGGCATATCTAAAGAAGATTATAATGCAGTCTGCAGATCCTGTAGGGCACGTATCAGGTTAGCTAAAGCTGACAATGAATTAAGGCTTGCAAGAGATGTCAAAAGCAATAAAAAAGGATTTTGGGGGTATGTCAAAAGTAAAAGAAAAGTCAAAGATGCTATAGGATTTTTACAGGATGAAAATGGAGAAATGGTAAGAGAGGATGTTGAGAAGGCCGAACTTTTTAATTCCTATTTTGCATCTGTTTTCTCTCAGAAAGAAAATGTAACATCAACTGATCTTCACTGTCCTTTTAAAGGAATAGAGGAATCCAAGTTATCTGTAAACCGAAAGATTGTGAGGGAATATTTAGCTAACATAAATGAGTTCAAGTCTCCAGGTCCAGATGAATTACACCCCAGAGTACTGAAGGAGATCGTAGAAGAAATTTTAGAACCACTCTCCATAATCTTTGAAAATTCTTGGAGAACAGGAGAAGTCCCAGAAGACTGGAGAAGAGCAAATGTTGTTCCTATCTTCAAAAAGGGGAAGAAGGTGGACCCAGGGAACTATAGGCCGGTGAGTCTGACTTCTATACCAGGAAAGATCTTTGAACAAATTATTAAACAACATGTATGTAAGTACATGGATAAGAATGAAGTGATTAACCAGAGTCAGCATGGGTTTGTAACTAACAAGTCATGTCAGACTAACTTAATTTCCTTCTATGACAGAATCACTGACTGGGTGGATCAGGGAAATGCTGTAGATATAGTATATCTTGACTTCAGCAAAGCATTTGACAAAGTATCTCACACCATCCTTATTGAAAAAATGACCAAGTATGCAATGGACCAGGCAACTGTTAGGTGGATTCATAACTGGCTTAGTGATCGGACTCAAAGGGTGGTTGTAAATGGCTTCACATCCAGCTGGATGAATGTCTCAAGTGGGGTACCACAGGGCTCCGTCCTGGGACCTGTATTGTTCAACATCTTTATCAATGATTTAGATGAAGGAATTGAGGGTAAGCTGATTAAATTTGCTGATGACACAAAGCTAGGAGGGATAGCTAATACTAGAGAAGAGAGAGAGAGGATTCAAAAAGACCTAAATAAACTGGAGCAGTGGGCAGCAACCAACAGAATGGTTTTTAACAGGGAAAAATGCAAAGTACTACATCTGGGCAATAAAAATGAAAAAAGCATATACAGAATGGAAGGAATAGAGCTAAGCAACAGTACATGTGAAAAAGACTTAGGTATACTAATAGATCATAGACTGAACATGAGTCAACAGTGTGATGCAGCAGCAAAAAAGGCAAATACAATTCTGGGATGTATTAACAGAAGCATACAGTCTAGATCACGTGAAGTCATTATCGGTCTTTACTCCTCTTTGGTCAGACCTCATCTGGAATACTGTGTACAGTTTTGGGCACCACATTTTAAAAAAGACATAGACAAACTGGAGCAAGTTCAGAGAAGAGCGACCAGAATGGTGACTGGTCTGCAAACCATGTCCTATGAGGAACGGTTGCAGGATTTGGGAATGTTTAGCTTGCAAAAAAGAAGACTGAGAGGAGACTTAATAGCTGTCTACAAATATGTCAAGGGCTGTCACATTGTAGAAGGATCATCTTTATTCTCATTTGCACAAGGAAAGACTAGAAGCAATGGGATGAAACTAAATGGGAGGAGACACAGATTAGATATTAGAAAAAACTTTTTGACAGTTAGGGTGATTAATGAGTGGAACAGGCTGCCACGAGAGGTGGTGAGTTCCCCTTCAATGGACGTCTTCAAACAGAGGCTGGACAGACATCTGTCTGAGATGATTTAGTGAATCCTGCTTTGAGCAGGGGGTTGGACCAGATGACCCAGGAGGTCCCTTCCAACTCTACCATTCTATGATTCTATGATTCTATGATTCTACTTATGCCAGACATATTGTTCAGTAGGTCAAGGGACATGAGCCATTGTTCATATGAGCCTGTTCATTGACTCATGTTGTATATTAATCTGTGTAATACCTGCTGATTAGGTATTGTATTAGCTCCCTGTGGTTTACTAGTCTGCAGACCTTGGAGGACAAATACGCAGGTTAATTGAACAATCAGTGTTTGTTAATTTGTTGAATGCCTGCAGACTACAGATTGTGTCAGCTCCTGCGGTTTACTAGTTTACACAACTTAGAGGAGAAATATGCAGGTTAAATGAACAATAGAACAATGAGGTGGGTATGAAAGGGATATCTCTCCCTCTCCAGTGAGACTCTATAGGACAGCAGCCAAAGAACCATGGCACCAACTGGTGGAATACACATCTGCTCCACTGCCCATCACTGAACCCACAAAGACATTTGGAGAACCCAGGTTGGGACAATCAGGTCACCTAGCTACATACCTCATTGTACTCGGTCAGCTTCCTAAGCTTGCCACTACCTCCTCTCTGTGGGTGCCTGACAAAAATGAGGTGCTACTGGCTGAGATCGTTGGCACTGGATGCCCTGAAGTCGCAGATGTTCCAATCTGCGCCAACGGAAGGGGGAGACTCTGTCATTTGCACCATCCAGTGTATTTGTTGGGAGGGTACTATATGTTGTTGACTCGTGGAGATCAAATAAAGTATTACCGCAGTGTGTTACCCTCACCCTGTGTTGTCTGAGTAGTATTCTGCCTACAGGGAAGGAGCACGGTGTAACGGGTCTGGGAGGTGGAACCTCTGAGCTACTATACAAAGGGGCAGTCCTTGTATGGAAGCGGGTGGCTCCCAGGGAAGGCGGGCAGGTACTCACGGCAAGTGACAGGAAAAGTCTCTGGGTAGAAGGGCAGGAGGTCACGGCAAATGACGGGAACAGTCTCTTGACAGGCGGGTGGTCACGGCAAGTGACAGCAGGGTAAGAGTCTCTAGACAGGCAGGTGGTCACGGCAAGTGACGGCAGAGCCTCCAGGTAGGCTAGCAGGCGGGTAGCAGGCGAGCGCTCCCAGGTGAGTGGGTAAGAGTCTCTCGGCTGGCTGGCAGGTGGTCACGGCAAGTGACGGCAGAGCCTCCAGGTAGGCTAGCTGGCGGGTAGCAGGTGAGCGCTCCCAGGTGAGCGGGTAAGAGTCACTCGGCTGGCAGGCAGGTGGTCACGGCAAGTGACGGCAGAGCCTCCAGGTAGGCTAGCTGGCGGGTAGCAGGTGAGCGCTCCCAGGTGAGCGGGTAAGAGACTCACGGCTGGCTGGCAGGTGGTCTGAGGCAGGTATCAGGCAGGTATCAGGCAGGTATTAGGCAGGTGCTTCCTGATCCGCCGGCGGACTGGTCCATAGACAGACTGGCAGATGCAGGTAGACAGACTGTTGGACCGCAGGAATGCAAGCAGGTAGACAGAGCTGGACAGCAGACTGGCAACGGGACCTGAGGGCTGAAGCAGAGGTGAAAGGCTTTGCAACAACTTTGCTCGGGCACATCCATTTTGGAGGAGGTGCCTTATATATGGGAGCTCCACCGGCAATTGGCCGGGGACTTCTTAGGACGGCGTGCGCGGCCCCTTTATGAGAGAGGGAGCGCGAGCGCGCGCGCGCGCCCTAAGCACAGTGCCCGGGAAGCGGCGAGCGCTGCCAGTAGCGCGGGAGGAGGGCTCCGAGGACGGAGCAGGGAGGTGAGAGGAACGGCGTCTCTGCCTAGCAGGAGGCAGGGACGCCGACGCTACAGTACCCCCCCTTTAGGCCCCCCCTTTTTTAGGCCGGAGAGAAATTTATCAAGGATGAGCGGGGCATGGATGTTCACCCGGGGCTCCCACGTTCTCTCCTCAGGACCAAACCCCTTCCAATCCACTAGAAAAAAGGTCTTTCCTCTTACCCTTTTGGTGGCCAGAATGCTCTCTACCTCAAACTCGTTTTCAGCGGAAACCGGAGCAGGAGGCGTACCTGTAGACTTGGAAAAAGAGTTAAGTACCACAGGTTTGAGGAGAGATACATGGAAGGAGTTAGAGATCCGCAAGTTGGCCGGGAGTTCAATTTATAGGCCACCGGGTTGATTTGTTTGATAACTTCCAGTGGGCCGATGAACCTAGGCCCTAACTTGTAGGAAGGAATCTTGAGCCGGACATACTTGGACGAGAGCCAGACTTTATCTCCAGGACTGAATTGGGGCGGATCCAGATGTTTTTTGTCAGCCTGTTTCTTCATCCGCTCGGAGGACTGAAGAAGTGCGGATCTGGTACTCTCCCAAATGGAGGAGAATTCGCTAGCAAGAGATTCCGCGGCCGGATTATCCACCGAGGCGGAGACGGGAAACGGGATCCGAGGATGTTGACCGTAGACAATAAAAAACGGGGATTTGGAGGAAGACTCGCTCTCGTGATTATTATAGTAAAATTCGGCCCACGGAAAAAGATCCACCCAGTCGGAATGGTGGGCATTAACAAAGTGCCGGAGGTAACTGGTTAAAATTTGGTTGATCCGCTCTACTTGACCATTGGACTGTGGGTGATAAGCAGCGGAGAAGTCCAAGGTGACCCCCAGCAGTTTACACATGGCTCTCCAGAAGCGAGAGGTGAACTGAACTCCTCGGTCGGATACGATGTGGAGAGGGAGACCATGAAGACGGAAAATATGATGGATAAAGTCTTTAGCCAATTAAGATGCGCAGGAAGAGGGCGCCGAGGACGGAGCAGGGAGGTGAGAGGAACGGCGTCTCTGCCTAGCAGGAGGCAGGGACGCCGACGCTACACACGGGCATTTAGTGGGATGAGTCCTGGCCCGTGCGGTCTTTCTAAAGACAGGCCAGCGGACAAGAGCACCCACTGATCCTCGTGTCTCCACAAGTATAATATAATATTTACATGCAGCTGAACAGAGGGTTCCCAGGTTCAATGTTAATGGTCGGCCCCAGGCACCATAGTCCCACTGTTAATCCTGAAAAATGTTTTTCCTGGGCACTGGCCCTTATATACAAGCTCAGCAGTTTTTTTTTTTATAGATTTTTATAGATTGGCCGTTAGCTATTGGATTAGTCTAATACAGTATTTCCCAACTTTCAGTCCTCATGGTCCTTAACATGTCATGTTTTTAGGATTTCCATAGTATTGCACAGGTGAGAGAATTCCTCAATACTAAGGAAATCCTGAAAACATTACCTGTTGGGGGCTGTGTGGACTGGACTTTGGGAAACACTGGTCTAAGAGGTAAAGGCTGATATTTATTACTCAGTTATCCTAGCTCTTTGCTACTCTGCAGGCACAGCTCCTTTTCTTCTTCGGCCTGGTGTAGATCATAGTCAGAACCAGGGGTGGACATATCATTGGTGCAACCTGCGCAGCCGCACAGGGGCCCAAGAGGTAAGGGGGCTCATTTCTACCTCCAAAGCAGGTGCAATTTTGCATTTTTAGGAGCTCTTGGGCTGAAAAAGGGCACATACACTACCGTTCAAAAGTTTGGGGTCACCCAGACAATTTTGTGTTTTCCATGAAAACTCATACTTTTATTTATCAAATGAGTTGCAAAATGAATAGAAAATATAGTTCAGACATTGACAAGGTTAGAAATAATGATTTTTATTTGAAAAAATAATTTTCTCCTTCAAACTTTGCTTTCGTCAAAGAATGCTCTCTTTGCACAATTAGAGCATTGCAGACCTTTGGCATTCTAGCTGTTAATTTGCTGAGGTAATCTTGAGAAATTTCCCCCCATGCTTCCTGAAGCCCCTCCCACAAGTTGAATTGGCCTGATGGGCACTTTTTGCGCACCATACGGTCAAGCTGCTCCCACAACAGCTCAATGGGGTTGAGATCTGGTGACTGCGCTGGCCACTCCATTACAGATAGAATACCAGCTGCCTGCTTCTTCCCTAAATAGTTCATGCATAATTTGGAGGTGTGCTTTGGGTCATTGTCCTGTTGTAGGATGAAATTGGCTCCAATCAAGCTGTCCACAGGGTATGGCATGGCGTTGCAAAACGGAGTGATAACCTTCCTTATTCAAAATCCCATTTACCTTGTACAAATCTCCCACTTTACCAGCACCAAAGCAACCCCAGACCATCACATTACCTCCACCATGCTTGACAGATGGCGTCACGGAACTCTTCCAACATCTTTTCAGTTGTTCTGCGTCTCACAAATGTTCTTCTGTGTGATCCAAACACCTCAAACTTTGATTCGTCTGTCCATAAAACTTTTTTCCAATCTTCCTCTGTCCAATGTCTGTGTTCTTTTGCCCATATTAATATTTTCCTTTTATTAGCCAGTCTCAGATATAGCTTTTTCTTTGCCTCTTTGCCCTGAAGGCCAGCATCCCGGAGTCGCCTCTTCACTGTAGACGTTGACACTGGCGTTTTGCGTGTACTATTTAATGAAGCTGCCAGTTGAGGAGCTGTGAGGCATCGATTTCTCAAACTTGAGACTTTAATGTACACTTGTCTTGTTGCTCAGTTGTACAGCGGGGCCTCCCACTTGTCTTTCTACTCTGGTTAGAGCCTGTTTGTGCTCTCCTCTGAAGGGAGTAGTACACACCGTTGTAGGAAATCTTCAGTTTCTTGGCAATTTCTCGCATGGAATAGCCTTCATTTCTAAAAACAAGAATAGACTGTCGAGTTTCACATGAAAGTTCTCTTTTTCTGGCCATTTTGAGAGTTTCATAGAACAAACAAATGTAATGCTCCAGATTCTCAACTAGCTCAAAGGAAGGTCAATTTTATAACTTCTCAAATCAGCCAAACTGTTTTCAGCTGGGCTAACATACTTGTGCAAGGGCTTTCTAGGGTTTTCTAAACATCCATTAGCCTTCTTACACAGTTAGCAAGCACAATATACCATTAAAACACTGGAGTGGTGGTTGTTGAAAATGGGCCTCTATACACCTACAGTGGTGGCCAAAAGTATTGGCACCCCTGCAATTCTGTAAGATAATACTCAGTTTCTTCCTGAAAATGATTGCAATCACAAATTCTTTGGTATTATTATCTTCATTTAATTTGCTTGCAAGGAAAAAACACAAAAGAGAATGAAGCAAAAATCAAATCATTGATCATTTCACACAAAACTCCAAAAATGGGTCAGACAAAAGTATTGGCACCCTCAGCCTAATACTTGGTTGCACAACCTTTAGCCCAAATAACTGAGAACAACTGCTTCCGGTAACCATCAATGAGTTTCTTACAATGCTCTGCTGGAATTGTAGACCATTCTTCTTTGGCAAACTGCTCCAGGTTCCTGATATTTGAAGGGTGCCTTCTCCAAACTGCCATTTTGAGATCTCTCCACAGGTGTTCTGTAGTGCCGGCATCCCTGCCCTCTGCTAGGCAGGGACGCTGTTCCCCTCACCGCTCTGCTCCGTGCCCGGCGTCCCTCTCCCGCTCTGCTGGCAGCGCGCGCTCCTTCCCGGCCACTGTGCTTAGGGCGCGCGCGCGCGCCCTCCCTCCCTCTTAAAGGGGCCGTGCGCGCCGTCCTAAGGAGTCCCCGGCCAATGGCCGGAGGACTTTACCATATATAAGGCACCTCCTCCAAAATGGAGGTGCCCGAGCAATGTTGTTGCACCGTTCTACTCTGCTTCAGCCCTCAGGTCCCGTTGCCAGTTACCTGCCAGTTACCTGCCAGATTCCTGCCAGCTTGCTGTCCTAATCCTGCCTGATTTCCTGTTACCTGCCTGCCTGCCTGAGGTCCGACGGTCTGCCTTACAACTCCGGT
This sequence comes from Phyllobates terribilis, assembly GCF_046119375.1. Classification (NCBI taxonomy): domain Eukaryota; kingdom Metazoa; phylum Chordata; class Amphibia; order Anura; family Dendrobatidae; genus Phyllobates; species Phyllobates terribilis. The sequence goes on from NW_027362771.1 coordinate 487,753,461, forward strand.
CAGTCTGTCTAAGGACCAACTTGCCCGCTCACCTGGGAGCGCACATCAGCTACCTGCCTGCTTGCCTGAGGTCCGACGGTCTGCCTTACAACTCCGGTCAGTCTGTCTATGGACCAGCTTGCCCGCTCACCTGGGAGCGCTTCTCCGCTACCTGCCTGCTTGCCTGCCCGGAGGCTCCGCTGTCACGTGCTGTGACCACCAGCTATTTCAGACTCTTGCCCGCTCACCTGGGAGCGCTTCTCCGCTACCTGCCTGCTTGCCTGCCCGGAGGCTCCCCTGTCACGTGCTGTGACCACCAGCTATTCCAGACTCTTGCCCGCTCACCTGGGAACGCTTCTCCACTACCTGCCTGCTTGCCTGCCCGGGGGTTCCGCTGTCACGTGCTGGGACCACCAGCTATTCCAGAGACTCTTGCCCGCTCACCTGGGAGCGCTTCTCCGCTACCTGCCTGCTTGCCTACCTGGAGGCTCCGCCGTCACGTGCTGTGACCACCTGCTATTCCAGAGACTCTCGCTTGCTCACCTGGGAGCACACATCCTCCATCTGCCTTGCTAGCCTACCTGGAGGTTCAGCCATCTCAGGTCGTACCTACCCTTTACCTAGAGACTGCCCCGGTCACTTGCCGTGACCTCCAGCCCGTTCTTCCAGAGACTGCCCCGGTCACTTGCCGTGACCTCCAGCCCGTTCTTCCAGAGACTGCCCTGATCACTTGCCGTGACCTCCTGCCCGTACACCCAGAGACTGTCCCGGTCACCTGCTGTGACTGCCTGCCTGGTCGCCACCCGCTCCCTTACAAGGACCGCTCCCTTGTATAGTAGCCCAGAGGTTCCGCCTCCCAGACCCGTTACAGTTTGCTCGGGCCATGGAACCCGGTGGCACCCAAGCTCCCTCGCTCTCGGACCTGTGTCATGAACTGTCCCGTCAAAGGTCCCAACAGGAGTCCATCCTGGGTCACCTGCGGAATGTCAATACTCGCCTGGACACTCTGACTGTTCCACCAACAACCTCCGCCAGTGCCATGTCTCGCAATCCGGCAGCTCCGCTGTCCACTAACACCATGATATCCTACCCCGGACCTCGGCTTTCTGCACCTCCTCGCTTCGGAGGCGACTCAGCCCAGGCTCGGGGCTTCATAAATCAGTGCACCCTGCACTTTGAACTATTGTCCCACCAGTTTAACTCCGACCGAGCCAAAATTGCATTCATCATGTCCCATCTCACCGGGGAGGCCCTGGCCTGGCTAAATCCTCTATGGGAGAGAGGAGACCCCCTGGTGTCCAACTTGCCTGCTTTTCTCACGACTTTCCGGAAAGTCTTCGACGAACCCGGACGGAAGACCTCATCCGCATCATCGTTGCTACGCCTCTGTCAGGAAAGTCTCACCGTGGGCCAATATGCCATACGGTTCCGTACCCTTGCCTCGGAGCTGGCCTGGGATAACGACGCTCTGGTTTCCGTCTTCTGGGAGGGTCTGTCCGGCCGTATTAAAGATGAACTTGCCGGTCGGGACATTCCTACCACTCTCGATGACTTAATAACTCTTGCCACCCGGATTGACCTACGGTTCCAGGAGCTTGCCAGAGAGGTCACCCGTGAGAGGAGGTTACCACGTCTAGCTCCTACTTTTCAGAAACCCGTCACTCCTTCTGTCTCTAACCAGGTACACCCTCCTGAGCCTATGCAGGTCGACCAGACCAAGATGGTCAAGACCCGTCAGGACTTACGCCGTGCCGAGGGGACCTGCTTCTACTGTGGCAGTAAGGAGCACCGGATCCGTGCCTGCCCGGAGAGGTCGGGAAACGCCTGTGTCTAGGTTCGCTCAGAGAGGTCCACCTAGACAAGAATAAATCCTCTCCATCCCTGCTGTTGTCAGTTTCAATCGTCTACGGGGAGAACCGTTATTTCGAACTAGCCCAACTGGACCCTGGAGCAGCCGGGAATCTTATTTCACAGTCCCTGGTAGAGAAATACAGCATCCCCACCAAACCTCTGGCTGTACCCTTGTCTGTTGCTGCCGTGGATGGGGGGCTCTTACCACGCCCCATCCAACTCATCACCGAATCCATTACTCTGCAGGTGGGAATGCTGCATTCTGAAAGTATCTCCTTCCATGTTCTGCCTGGACTCTCTCACGCCCTCTTGCTAGGCCTACCTTGGCTCCAGAAACATGCACCCGTTCTTGAATGGCAGACCGGAGAAGTCCTTCGCTGGGGACAGGGCTGCCATAAGACCTGTCTGGTTCCCGTTCATCCCGTCCGTCCTTCTCCTACCCCAGCTAATCTACCTGGACTTCCGATTCCTTATTGGTCTTATGCTGATGTCTTTAATAAAAAGGAGGCAGAGACACTACCCCCTCATAGACCATACGACTGCCCTATCGACCTGTTACCTGGTACTTCTCCTCCCCGTGGGCGTATTTATCCATTATCCGCTGCTGAGACCCGGTCAATGTCCGAATATATTGAGGAGAATCTGGCCAGGGGATTCATGCGGAAATCTACTTCCCCGGCGGGAGCAGGCTTCTTTTTCGTCAAAAAGAAGGACGGCTCTCTCCGTCCCTGTATAGACTATAGAGGCCTTAACCAGATCACGGTGAAGAATAAGTACCCCCTTCCGCTCATTCCGGAGTTATTTGATCGTCTGAGGGGGGCTAGAATCTTCACCAAACTGGACCTCCGTGGGGCGTACAACCTGGTTCGTATCCGTCAGGGGGATGAATGGAAGACGGCATTCAACACCCGGGACGGCCACTATGAATATCTGGTAATGCCCTTTGGCCTCTGTAACGCTCCTGCCGTCTTTCAAGAGTTGGTCAATGACATCTTCCGGGACCTTCTCTACTCCTGCGTAGTGGTGTACCTGGACGACATCTTGGTCTTCTCTCCGGATCTCCAGACTCACCGGAGGGATGTTCGTCAGGTCCTGCTCAGGCTCAGGCAGAACCATCTCTACGCTAAATATGAGAAGTGCCTCTTTGAGCAGACCTCGCTTCCGTTTCTGGGCTACATTATCTCTCAGACCGGCCTACAAATGGATCCTGAGAAACTGTCTGCCATCGAGAAATGGCCCCGACCAGAGGGGTTGAAGGCTATTCAACGGTTCCTGGGCTTCGCCAACTATTACCGCCTCTTCATCCCGCACTTCTCTTCCCGGACTGCCCCAATTTCCGCGCTCACCCGTAAGGGTACTAATCCCAAAGAGTGGCCGTCCGAAGCAGAGGAGGCCTTTCTTTCCCTAAAACAGGCCTTCTCTTCCGCCCCGGTGCTGCATCGCCCGGACGGCAACAAGCAGTTCTTCCTGGAAGTTGACGCCTCCTCCTCTGGAGCCGGAGCGGTACTTACTCAAAAATCATCTTCCGGGAGAATGGTAACTTGTGGCTTCTTCTCCAAACTCTTCTCCTCTTCTGAGCGCAACTATTCCATAGGAGACCGAGAGTTATTGGCCATCAAGCTGGCGTTGGAGGAGTGGCGTTACCTACTCGAGGGGGCTCTTCATCCGGTAATAATTTACACTGACCACAAGAACTTGGCTTACCTCCAGCATGCCCAGAGGCTTAACCCGCGCCAAGCCCGGTGGTCCTTGTTTTTTGCTCGCTTTGATTTTGTTCTTCATTTTCGCCCGGCTGACAAAAACGTCAAAGCAGACGCCTTGTCCCGATCCTTTCTGGTGTCCGATCTCGAGGAAGAACCTAAACATATCATCGATCCCGCCAGAGTAATGCAGGTGGCTCCCGTGAGTCTAAATCGTCTCCCTCCCGGTAAGACGTTTGTTTCAGTACCTGATCGGGAGAAGATCCTACACTGGGGCCATTCGTCTAAACTAGCTGGCCACGCCGGTCAGAAAAAGACCCTCCAGCTTATTGCCCGGCACTATTGGTGGCCTACCCTGCACAAGGACATAATAGACTTTGTTTCTGCCTGTGTGTCCTGCGCCCGCAACAAAGTCCCGAGACATCTGCCAGCCGGACGCCTCCTTCCGCTTCCTGTACCTGCTGCCCCCTGGCAGCATATAGCAATGGACTTTATAACTGATCTCCCCGTCTCTGCCGGTTGTACGGTCATTTGGGTGGTCGCTGACCGCTTTTCCAAGATGGCTCACTTTATTCCCCTGCCAGGCCTTCCGTCTGCACCCGAGCTGGCTAAAGACTTTATCCGCCACATCTTCCGTCTTCATGGCCTGCCCCTCCACATCGTGTCGGATCGTGGGGTACAGTTCACCTCACGTTTCTGGAGAGCCACTTGTAAACTACTAGACGTCACCCTGGACTTCTCTTCCGCTTACCACCCACAGTCCAATGGTCAAGTGGAGCGGATCAATCAGAACCTGACCAGTTACCTCCAGCACTTCGTTAATGCCCACCATTCTGACTGGGTGGATCTCCTACCATGGGCCGAGTTCTCTTATAATAATCACGAGAGCGAATCCTCCTCCAAATCCCCGTTTTTTGTAGTCTTTGGTCAGCATCCTCGGATTCCTTTTCCTGTCTCCACCTCTGTGGACAACCCGGCTGCGGAATCTCTCGTTAGCAAATTTTCCTCCATATGGGAGAGTACCCGGTCCGCACTCCTTCTGTCATCCGAGCGTATGAAAAGACACGCTGACAAAAAACGCCTGGATCCTCCACAATTTCGTCCAGGAGATAAAGTCTGGCTCTCATCTAAATATGTTCGACTCAAGATACCTTCTTACAAGTTAGGGCCTCGGTTCATCGGTCCTCTGGAGGTCATCAGTCAGATCAACCCGGTGGCCTATAAATTGAAACTCCCGGCCAACTTACGGATCCCTAACTCCTTCCATGTATCTCTCCTCAAACCCGTGGTGCTTAACTCTTTTTCCAAGTCTACAGGTACGCCTCCTGCTCCGGTTTCTGCTGAGGACGAGTTTGAGGTAGAGAACATTCTTGCCACCAAAAGGGTAAGAGGAAAGACCTTTTTTCTGGTAGATTGGAAGGGGTTTGGTCCTGAGGAGAGAATGTGGGAGCCCCGGGAGAACATCCATGCCCCTCTCATCCTAGCTAAATTTCTATCTGGCCTAAAAAAGGGGGGGCCTAAAGGGGGGGGTACTGTAGTGCCGGCGTCCCTGCCCTCTGCTAGGCAGGGACGCTGTTCCCCTCACCGCTCTGCTCCGTGCCCGGCGTCCCTCTCCCGCTCTGCTGGCAGCGCGCGCTCCTTCCCGGCCACTGTGCTTAGGGCGCGCGCGCGCGCCCTCCCTCCCTCTTGAAGGGGCCGCGCACGCCGTCCTAAGGAGTCCCCGGCCAATGGCCGGAGGACTTTACCATATATAAGGCACCTCCTCCAAAATGGAGGTGCCCGAGCAATGTTGTTGCACCGTTCTACTCTGCTTCAGCCCTCAGGTCCCGTTGCCAGTTACCTGCCAGTTACCTGCCAGATTCCTGCCAGCTTGCTGTCCTAATCCTGCCTGATTTCCTGTTACCTGCCTGCCTGCCTGAGGTCCGACGGTCTGCCTTACAACTCCGGTCAGTCTGTCTAAGGACCAACTTGCCCGCTCACCTGGGAGCGCACATCAGCTACCTGCCTGCTTGCCTGAGGTCCGACGGTCTGCCTTACAACTCCGGTCAGTCTGTCTATGGACCAGCTTGCCCGCTCACCTGGGAGCGCTTCTCCGCTACCTGCCTGCTTGCCTGCCCGGAGGCTCCGCTGTCACGTGCTGTGACCACCAGCTATTCCAGACTCTTGCCCGCTCACCTGGGAGCGCTTCTCCGCTACCTGCCTGCTTGCCTGCCCGGAGGCTCCGCTGTCACGTGCTGTGACCACCAGCTATTCCAGACTCTTGCCCGCTCACCTGGGAGCGCTTCTCCGCTACCTGCCTGCTTGCCTGCCCGGGGGTTCCGCTGTCACGTGCTGGGACCACCAGCTATTCCAGAGACTCTTGCCCGCTCACCTGGGAGCGCTTCTCCGCTACCTGCCTGCTTGCCTACCTGGAGGCTCCGCCGTCACGTGCTGTGACCACCTGCTATTCCAGAGACTCTCGCTTGCTCACCTGGGAGCACACATCCTCCATCTGCCTTGCTAGCCTACCTGGAGGTTCAGCCATCTCAGGTCGTACCTACCCTTTACCTAGAGACTGCCCCGGTCACTTGCCGTGACCTCCAGCCCGTTCTTCCAGAGACTGCCCCGGTCACTTGCCGTGACCTCCAGCCCGTTCTTCCAGAGACTGCCCTGATCACTTGCCATGACCTCCTGCCCGTACACCCAGAGACTGTCCCGGTCACCTGCTGTGACTGCCTGCCTGGTCGCCACCCGCTCCCTTACAAGGACCGCTCCCTTGTATAGTAGCCCAGAGGTTCCGCCTCCCAGACCCGTTACATGTTCTATGGGATTCAGGTCTGGACTCATTGCTGGCCACCTTAGAAGTCTCCAGTGCTTTCTCTCAAACCATTTTATAGTGCTTTTGGAAGTGTGTTTTGGGTCATTGTCCTGCTGGAAGACCCATGACCTCTGAGGGAGACCCAGCTTTTTCACACTGGGCCCTACATTATGCTGCAAAATTTGTTGGTAGTCTTCAGACTTCATAATGCCATGCACACGGTCAAGCAGTCCAGTGCCAGAGGCAGGAAAGCAACCCCAAAACATCAGGGAACCTCCGCCATGTTTGACTGTAGGGACCGTGTTCTTTTCTTTGAATGCCTCTTTTTTTTCCTGTACACTCTATGTTGATGCTTTTTCCCAAAAAGCTCTACTTTTGTCTCATCTGACCAGAGAACATTCTTCCAAAACGTTTTAGGCTTTCTCAGGTAAGTTTTGGCAAACTCCAGCCTGGCTTTTTTATGTCTCGGGGTAAGAAGTTGGGTCTTCCTGGGTATCCTACCATACAGTCCCTTTTCATTCAGACGCCGACGGATAGTACGGGTTGACACTGTTGTACCCTCGGACTGCAGGGCAGCTTGAACTTGTTTGGATGTTAGTCGAGGTTCTTTATCCACCATCCGCACAATCTTGCATTGAAATCTCTCGTCAATTTTTCTTTTCCATCCACATCTAGGGAGGTTAGCCACAGTGCCATGGGCTTTAAATTTCTTGATGACACTGCGCACGGAAGACACAGGAACCTTCATGTCTTTGGAGATGGACTTGTAGCCTTGAGATTGCTCATGCTTCCTCACAATTTGGTTTCTCAAGTCCTCAGACAGTTCTTTGGTCTTCTTTCTTTTCTCCATGCTCAATGTGGTACACACAAGGACACAGGACAGAGGTTGAGTCAACTTTAATCCATGTTAACTGGCTGCAAGTGTGATTTAGTTATTGCCAACACCTGTTAGGTGCCACAGGTAAGTTATAGGTGCTGTTAATTACACGAATTAGAGAAGCATCACATGATTTTTCAAAGGGTGCCAATACTTTTGTCCACCCCCTTTTTTAGGTTTGGTGTGGAATTATATCCAATTTGGCTTTAGTACAATTATTTTTGTGTTTTGTCCTTGCAAGCAAATTAAATGAAGATAATAATACCAAAGAATTTGTGATTGCAATCATTTTCAGGAAGAAACTGAGTATTATCTGACAGAATTGCAGGGGTGCCAATACTTTTGGCCACCACTGTATGTAGATATTGCAATAAAAACAAGATGTTTGCAGCTAGAATAGTCATTTACCACATTAACAATGTATAGAGTGTATTTCTGATTCATTTAATGTTAGCTTTATTGAAAAGAAATGTGCTTTTCTTTCAAAAATAATGAAATTTCTAAATGACCCCAAATTTTTGAACGGTAGTGTATATTGTTCTTGCACAGGGGTCCCTTTTCTGTCTGTGTCTGACAGTGGTTAGAACATAATGTATAGCAGCACCGGGAGCTAAAGACTTTGAATTATGGTGTATGAATATTGGGTTCTGATCGGGAGTATGGCCTCAGGTCTGAATATTGATTGGGGTCTGCCCTGGAGTCTGAATTTTGAGGTCTGGTCTGGGGTCTGAATTATAGGGTTTGTAGTTTGGATTCTGAGTTTTAGTAGCTTTAATAATTTTAGGGTCTGTTTTCTTAACAGCAAATGGAATCTAAGATCTTTGTAATGGCCAAACTGCTCCCTCTATATTGTCTGCACTGTAAGGTTCTTATTGCAGGGACAATATAAAAGCAATATTTGAAATAAAAAAAATATTTTCTGGTAAGCCCCTCTCATTCACACTCTATGGACACTCATTTGAGGCCTTTGTTAGTGGCATCAGTTCACTGTGCATTGCATTATTTTTGGTGATTTATCAGAATCTGTAATTTGTGTAATGAGCAGTGTATCTGTGAATCCAGCACTGCGCTTAGACAATAAAGACTTAGTAGAATTAACAGCATCTTTGTGGGTCCATACCTCTCTCTTCTGCTCCTGTTCCACTGGCTATATACATCTATGGGCAGCTGAAACTTGATCTCTGTAAAGCATCCATTTTCATCATAAATTTAGGTAATTGGTTGAACTCAATTGACTTACATCTACCTTCAACCTTAAAAACTATGAAAGAGAACCTGTTAGATAATGTTTACATATATAAATAGTGATATTGCTCCATAGGCACTTGAACCCCAATAAAAATTATACCTTTTCTCTGGAGATCTGATGTGCCAGTCATGAGATCAAAGGCCTGATTCATTAAGGTGTTTATGACAGAATTTAGGTGCAACATTTTTATGCAACACAAAGTTGAGGAAAACTGCTGATACTTTTGGTATTTTCACAACAGTTTCGGCCTGCTTCACCAGAGCAGGCAAAGTTGGAGTAGGATGGGGCATGTGTAGCGTCGGCGTCCCTGCCTCCTGCTAGGCAGGGACGCCGTTCCCCTCACTTCTCCGTTCCGTGCCCGGCGGCTTCCTCCCACTCTGCTGGTAGCGCGCGCTGCTTCCCGGCCCCTGTGCTTAGGGGGCGCGCGCGCGCGCTCTCCCTCTCTTAAAGGGGCCGCGCGCCGTCCTAAGGAGTCTCCGGCCAATGGCCGGAGGACCTCACCATATATAAGGCACCTCCTCCAAAATGGAGGTGCCCGAGCAATGTTGTTGCAAAGCCTTTCAACTCTGCTTCAGCCCTCAGGTCCCGTTACCAGTTACCTGCCAGTTACCTGCCAGATCTCTGCTTGATACCTACCTGATTCCTGTCTATCTGCTTGCATTCCTGCGGTCCGACAGTCTGCCTTCCAACACCTGTCAGTCTGTCTATGGATCTGCCCGCCCGCTCACCTGGGAGTCCTCACCTGCTACCTGCCTGCTAGCCTACCTGGAGGCTCTGCCGTCACTTGCCGTGACCACCTGCCTGTCCAGAGACTCTTGCCCGCTCACCTGGGAGCGCTCACCTGCTACCTGCTTGCTAGCCTACCTGGAGGCCCTGCCGTCACTTGCCGTGACCATCTGCCTGTCCAGAGACTCTTGCCCGCTCACCTGGGAGCGCTCACCTGCTACCTGCTTGCTAGCCTACCTGGAGGTCCTGCCGTCACTTGCCGTGACCATCTGCCTGTCCAGAGACTCTTGCCCGCTCACCTGGGAGCGCTCACCTGCTACCTGCCTGCTAGCCTATCTAGAGACTCTTTCCCTGCTGTCACTTGCCGTGACCACCCGCCTGTCTAGAGACTCTTATCCTGCTGTCACTTGCCGTGACCATCCGCCTGTCAAGAGACTGTCCCCGTCACTTGCCGTGACCTCCTGCCCTTCTACCCAGAGACTGTCCCTGTCACTTGCCGTGACTACCTGCCCGCCTTCCCTGGGAGCCACCCGCTTCTTTACAAGGACTGCCCCTTTGTATAGTTGCTCAGAGGTTCCACCTCCCAGACCCGTTACAGCATGGCAAAGCCAGCCTAACAAATTAATGAAAAGTTGTGGAGTAATTTACGCCAGAAATGTTACTCCAGTACCTGACTGGAATAACATTTCTGATGGAGGTGAACGCAAGTTGTAAGATGCACCTAATTCATTAAGTGGCATGCTCTTCTTAATGAATTATGCGCTTCTTACTCTCGCACTCCCATCAATAACAGTGAATAATTCAGGCTCTTATTGTAAAAAGAGAAACCAAAGACAAGAAAAATACCCAAATGATTAAAAGTAAATGTATAAATCGCACAGTGCAAAAATAATAATAAATAATAAAGGGTATTTAGTAAACATAATTTTGATCAAAATAATCTAAAATACATTTACTTTTAATCATTTGGGTATTTTTCTTGTCTTTGGTTTCTCTTTGTCTAATGGCCCTGTGTGAACATGCATTTACATTTTGCATGCACATCAATTTATGTTCCAGTTCACACCTTCAGGCTCTTATTGTAGAAGCAACATGCAAATCAGCTGGAAGTGCACTGGGGGTGTCAATGCACTCGAAATAAGCCGTCCAAGTTCACTGACACATCTCCAGTGCACTTCCAGCTTGATTTTCATATGGCTTCAACAATGGTACATTGGAGCTGTTCAAAATATACAAGTGCTTCTCACTAAATTAGAATATCATCAAAAAGTTAATTTATTTCAGTTCAGTTCACTTCAATACAAAAAGTGAAACTCATATTATATAGAGTCATTACAAACAGAGTGATCTATTTGAAGTGTTTATTTCTGTTAATGTTGAGGATTATGGCTTACAGCCAATGAAAACACAAAAGTCATTATCTCAGTAAATTAGAATACTTTATAACAACAGCTTGAAAAAATGTTTTAAAATCCGAAATGTTGGCCTACTGAAATGTATGTTCAGTAAATGCCCTCAATACTTGGTCGGGGCTCCTTTTTCATCAATTACTGCATCAATGCGGCGTGGCATGGAGGCGATCAGCCTGTGGCACTGCTGCGGTGTTATGGAAGCCCAGGTTGCTTTGATAGCAGCCTTCAGCTCGTCTGCATTGTTGGGTTTAGTGGCTCTCATCTTCCTCTTGACAATACCCCATAGATTCTCTATGGCAGGGGTGTCCAAACTTTTTTCTAAGAGTGCCAAATTTGATGAAGTGAACATGTGCGAGGGCCGATCATTTTGCTTGACATTCTTTGGACCATTAAAATGAATGCAAATAAACTTTTTTTGCAAAGTTTATTGAAAACGGCATACTTTTTATTTTGTGACTTGGATGACAAATCTAAACAGGTGTTTAATCAATCTGCCTTAAAGGGGTTAACCCAGACATACCCCCATTCTCACCCAGGAAGCCCCTCCCCGACTTGAGCATCGAAGCAGTTTATGCTCCAATGTCCTACTTTTGCCCTGCACTAAATTGCGCAGAGGAAAGGCATTTTCTGGAGTTCTAGTGACATACCCGGCTCTCCACGGGGCTGGCAGAAAGCCCAGTGACGTCACCGGCACTGATGGGCGGGCTTTATCACCAGTAAACCAGCTAGAGCAGCGCTAAAGCCTGCACATTAGAGCCGGTGAAGCCTCCTACCGGCAGTGTGTCATTGTAAATAGCACAGGGCAAGGGAGCACATCGGAGCATGAGATGCTTTGATGCCCATGGCAGGGGGGCTGCCTGGGTGAAAAAGGGGGTATGTCTGAGTTCTGAACTTGGACAACCCCTTTAATATAATAAAAACAGGAAACTGAGATATCTCAGGAACATTTTAAAGTACATTACACAAAGTAATGTAAGGTTGTCTGTCAACTTATAAGTTCAAAAAATGTGAACAGGAACATAACAGCAAGTATACATGTGTTCAAATATATAACTGTCTATCCAACTGACATTAATTGAGATTTTACAACATATTAATCTCAATTAAAAAAAAGAAACTAGCCTGCACTAATGTGAAGGGTGAAACTGGGATCTGGACTGCAGCACATAGACTAGGTCTGGTTCAATGGCCGTGGTTTTGATGCGCAAAATGTCACGCAGGTGAGAGTCACTTAGTCTTGTCCTCACGCGGTTCTTGTTAAAGTTCATAACAGAGAATGTCTTCTCACACAAATATGTTGAGCTAAACAAGCTCAGGGTTTTCTTAGCCAATGTTCGAATCTCTTGAAACCGGCTCTTATCCAGTTGGCGGTAAAAGTTAACAAGAGAGAGCTGTTGATGACGACTGCGTAACTCGCTGTCACAATGTAGCTCAATGAGCTCGAGCTGCAACTGATCAGGAGCATTGTCGGGGTCAACAGAGAATGGAGAGGAGAAAATGCTGATCTCCTTTTCAATAGCTGCAAAATCTTGAAAGCGCCGTTGAAACTCCCCAGCCAGAGATGTGATGTCTGCTGCATACCTGCTTATTTGCGCATGGATATCATCCTGTGGAAAACTGTTAATTATTTCCTGTAGCGCTGAAAAATGGATGGTATTGGGCGGTGTTTGTGACAACTGCCTTAGGAAAAGTTGCAGCTTTGTTCCAAAGGCTTTGAGGTGTGAATAAAGTTGGTTCACCGCTGCATCTTTGCCCTGAAGATTCATGTTCAGTACATTCAGATGCTTTGTTAGGTCGACTAGAAACCCCAAATCAGCCAGCCAAATTGGATCAGATAGTTCTCGCATCGTTTGTCCCTTTGTTTCCAAGAATTCTCCTATTTCCTTTCTGAGAGAGTAGAAACGTTGCAGTGCAGACCCCCGACTGAGCCATCTTACATCGTTATGATATGAAACATCTTCATATTCAGCCTGGATATCCAGTAGAAACTGTTTAAACTGGCGGTGGCACAGGGCTTTAGAGCGGATAAAATTAATGGTCTTTAGTACCGGTTTCATAACATGATCATATTGGAGATGTTTAGCACAGAGAACTTGTTGATGAATGATGCAATGAAGTTTAATAGCTTTGCCTCCTTCTTCGCTCACCTTGTTACAGATTAGGGTTGATAATCCACTTCGTTCACCAGTCATGGCAGGTGCCCCATCAGTAATAATCCCAGTAACTTTGTTCCAAGGCAGTTTCATGTCATCTATGGCAGAACTAACAGAATCAAATAAATCTTTCCCTCTTGTTTGATCCTTGAGGCTCTGGAGGTCAAGTAGCTCTTCAGTCACATTCATTTCATCGTCCACCCCTCTTAAAAAAATCAGCAACTGAGCCGTGTCAGATAGGTCCGTGCTTTCATCACAGGCTATTGAAAAGAAGTCAAAATCAGCTCCTTTTGACATTAACTGTCTCTTAATATCCGATGAAATTTCTTCAATTCTCCGTGCTACAGTGTTACGAGCCAGGCAAATGTTGGAAAACTCTTGCTTCTTCTCGGGACAGACATTCTCTACCATTTTCATAACACATTCTTTGATAAAGTCACCCTCTGCAAAAGATTTGCAATTTTTAGCAATTAACGCTGCCACCTCATAGCTCGCCTTTGTGGCATTTTCATTTGACTCACGGGCTCTTGTAAAAAATCGCTGTTGTGACAATAAAACAGCTTCAAGTTGCTTATACTTTTCACTTCGGTCGTGCCCTGTTAGCTTGTCGTATGTGCTATGTCTCGTCTGATAGTGTCGCTTGACATTAAATTCTTTATAAACAGCAACGGTCTCTTGGCATATCAGACAAACACAGTGATTCTTTATTTCAGTGAAAAAATATTCTACTTTCCACTTGTCCTGGAAGCGGCGGCCCTCACTGTCAACTTTTCGTTTCTTATTTGTAGTTGCCATTATAAAAATTGGCCAGAAGGGGAGAGATTAAAAGGCGCAGAGGGTGGAACAGCAAAAATAAGATACTGCTATATGCTTTATAACACAGGCAGAGAATAGCAAGCTGTGCAACAGTCGCACATCAGATAATGGAATTATAGCACAGTGACAGGCAGTCAGGGGTTAATGAAGGGTATGACAGCTTGCTACCACAAGCTTGTGTGAGAGCCCTGCTGGCCTAACCTTTCTGGAGGTGTAAGGTGGCGCAGGGACTTATATATAACTTAATATATATATTATTTATATAATTTTACACAACTAAGCTGAGGTCTTCAGCCTATCTGACCTCTGAACGTCTTACAACCCCTGGGGGCTGGAGATCTCGCACGTCGCGAGATCTTGGCTGGCCGGTTGCCGCCGCTCAGTACTCCGGCGCAGGGAGAAGGAAAGCCGAAATCTCGCGATGTCCGAGATTTCGGCTCTTCTCCCTGCGCCGGAGTACTGAGCGGCGGTGGCGACGAGAGCGGCGGTGGCGACGAGAGCGGCAGCGGCCGCAAGGTACATGCTGCTGGATACCTGGGGGCCTTATTAGTCCGGACCGCGGGCCGCAAATGGCCCGCGGGCCGGACTTTGGAAATGCCTGCTCTATGGGGATAAGGTCAGGCGAGTTTGCTGGCCAATCAAGCACAGTGATACTGACGCGCCCCCAGGGCCGTGGGGTACTCGGCAGCCGGGCCTCTGGTTGCCGGTTGGCGGGGAGTATCACGGTGGCTGGCCCGGTCCGTGACCCAGGGCGGTCAGTGCAAAAAGGGGAATAATAGGGGATTTGTTGTGACGCCACCTGTGGTGTCTGGTGAGGATCACCAGCGCTGCAACAGTCCTCTGAGGCAGATGTTAGGGCAGCTTGTGATGGGACGGCTCCCCACAGGTGGAGCAGGCCGCAGGGCAGTGAAGTGAGGGAGAGTGGGTTGCGCTGGGCGTTGTAGTGCAGGGGGAACAATGGCGCCGATGAAAGGATGGACTGAGGCAATACAGTGCAGTCATCCAAGATTTTACTCACAGTTCCTTAAGCAATCCACAAGTGCACTTTACAGGTGAAGGCCTCCCACATCGCGCTGCGTTCACCGGACAGGGGTTCAATCCTTCCTCAGGCAGCCTGGGAATACCTGGCAGAACCCCACTTTCTCGTGTTCCTATTTTGACCGTCTTCACACTAGGTCCTTTTCCCCCCTGCTCTGCGCTGCCCACTCTCAATCCCTGTCGGGTGCTCTGAAGTCCTTCCTGTACGTCGGATCCGGGACCTACTTGACCCTCCTGGGGATTAGAATGCTGCAACGATCCCTCTGTCTTCTGACAGATGCGGGGTGTACGGGTGCCGTCCTGCACACGCCGTACCCCCTGGGATCCTTTCTTAGAACAGAGCCTACTCCCTGCTCCCCTCCGGGGCCTCTTCCCCGGGCCCTACTTGTGGAGCAGATCTCCTACTGAGACTCTGCTCCCGGACCGTTCTTCTGAACTGTCCCTACTGACTAACCTGCCACCCTAAGATGGCTTCCCTATTTATATCTCCTATGATGGTGCTTCCTCTAACTACTTCCTCCACCCACACCCACTACTGGTTCCCCCTACCTTTGGGTTCCCCCACTCCAGCCAGGGTCAGGGCTTAGCAGCTGCGCTCTGCATGTTGCCCTTCCAGCCGGCCTGGAGCAGTGTAGTGTTGGATGCATGTGTTTGGGGTTCCGTGCAGCACTCCCACCTTACCTGAGAGAAGGGAGACACCACACCTCTGGGAGAGATGCAGTACCTCTGTGGCAACTGAACCCTCAGGGGCTCCACAATACTGTTGTTTATAAACCAGGTATTGGTACTTTTGGCAGGTGCCAAGTCCTGCTGGAAAATGAAATTTCCATCTCCAAAAAGCTTGTCAGCAGAGGGAAGCATGAAGTGCTCTAAAATTGCCTTGTAGACGGCTGTACTGACTTTGGTCTTGATAAAACACAGTGGACCTACACCAGCAGATGACATGGCCCCCCCAAACCATCACTGATTGTGGAAACTTCACACAAGATCTCAAGCAGCTTGGATTGTGTGCCCCTCCACCAGGGCCGGCTCCAGGTTTTTGTGGGCCCTGGGCGAAAGAGTCTTAGTGGGCCCCTTTAACACATACCACGATTCATGATGCACAGAAACCGCAGAGAAATATATATATATATAGTACAAAGCAAAGATTTCACTTCTTACATTACATGAGCGATATCTATTGTAAATTCTACAATAGCTCAGAAACCGGCGAATCGCTCCACACAGTATACTGGCCCCCATAAAACGCTCCATACAGGATACTGGCCCCCATATAACGCTCCATACAGGATACTGGCCCCCATATAACGCTCCAAACAGAATACTGGCCCCCATATAACGCTCCATGCAGGCTGTGCCCCCACATAATGCTCCATGCAGGCTGTTCCCCCCACATAATGCCTCATGCAGGCTGTTCCCCCCACATAATGCCTCATGCAGGCTGTTCCCCCCACATAATGCCCCGCGCAGGCTGTTCCCCCCACATAATGCCCCACACAGGCTGTTCACCCCCATAATGCCCCATGCAGGCTGTTTCCCCCATAAAATGCCCCATGCAGGCTGTTCCCCCCATATAATGCCCCATGTAGGATGTCCCCCCCTTATAATGACCCATGCAGGATGTCACCCCCCCTCCCTTATAATGCTCCATGCAGAATGTCCCCCCCCTTATAATGACTCTTCGCTTTTCCCAGAAGGCACCTGGAATATGCAAATTGCCCTCTTCAAGCTTCAATCCCTGGTTTGGCGATGCTTTCCAAGCAGCTGGTCCCGGCTGTACCCAACGATCTTCTAGCTGAAGGAGACTCTTCGCTTTTCCCAGAAGGCACCTGGAATATGCAAATTGCCCTCTTCAAGCTTCAATCCCTGGTTTGGCGATGCTTTCCAAGCAGCTGGTCCCGGCTGTACCCAACGATCTTCTAGCTGAACGAGACTCTTCGCTTTTCCCAGAAGGCACCTGGAATATGCAAATTGCCCTCTTCAAGCTTCAATCCCTGGTTTGGCGATGCTTTCCAAGCAGCTGGTCCCGGCTGTACCCAACGATCTTCTAGCTGAAGGAGACTCTTCGCTTTTCCCAGAAGACACCTGGAATATGAAAATTGCCCTCTTCAAGCTTCAATCCCTGGTTTGGCGATGCTTTCCAAGCAGCTGGTCCCGGCTGTACCCAACGATCTTCTAGCTGAACGAGACTCTTCGCTTTTCCCAGAAGGCACCTGGAATATGCAAATTGCCCTCTTCAAGCTTCAATCCCTGGTTTGGCGATGCTTTCCAAGCAGCTGGTCCCGGCTGTACCCAACGATCTTCTAGCTGAAGGAGACTCTTCGCTTTTCCCAGAAGGCACCTGGAATATGCAAATTGCCCTCTTCAAGCTTCAATCCCTGGTTTGGCGATGCTTTCCCAGCAGCTGGTCCCGGCTGTACCCAACGATCTTCTAGCTGAAGGAGACTCTTCGCTTTTCCCAGAAGGCACCTGGAATATGCAAATTGCCCTCTTCAAGCTTCAATCCCTGGTTTGGCGATGCTTTCCAAGCAGCTGGTCCCGACTGTACCCAACGATCTTCTAGCTGAAGGAGACTCTTCGCTTTTCCCAGAAGGCACCTGGAATATGCAAATTGCCCTCTTCAAGCTTCAATCCCTGGTTTGGCGATGCTTTCCAAGCAGCTGGTCCCGGCTGTACCCAACGATCTTCTAGCTGAAGGAGACTCTTCGCTTTTCCCAGAAGGCACCTGGAATATGCAAATTGCCCTCTTCAAGCTTCAATCCCTGGTTTGGCGATGCTTTCCAAGCAGCTGGTCCCGGCTGTACCCAACGATCTTCTAGCTGAAGGAGACTCTTCGCTTTTCCCAGAAGACACCTGGAATATGCAAATTGCCCTCTTCAAGCTTCAATCCCTGGTTTGGAGATGCTTTCCAAGCAGCTGGTCCCGGCTGTACCCAACAATCTTCTAGCTGAAGGAGACTCTTCGCTTTTCCCAGAAGGCACCTGGAATATGCAAATTGCCCTCTTCAAGCTTCAATCCCTGGTTTGGCGATGCTTTCCAAGCAGCTGGTCCCGGCTGTACCCAACGATCTTCTAGCTGAAGGAGACTCTTCGCTTTTCCCAGAAGGCACCTGGAATATGCAAATTGCCCTCTTCAAGCTTCAATCCCTGGTTTGGCGATGCTTTCCAAGCAGCTGGTCCCGGCTGTACCCAACGATCTTCTAGCTGAAGGAGACTCTTCGCTTTTCCCAGAAGGCACCTGGAATATGCAAATTGCCCTCTTCAAGCTTCAATCCCTTAAAGAAAACTAAATAAACATATATCTAAAAAGAGTATTGGATATTTTAAGAAAATTTTAATAGGTTAGAGTAGGGCCCGGCCAGAAGAGTCTACCTTATCGTGGTGGCGGCTTTAAAAATCTTTTAAAGCTGATGGCTATGTATGTGGCGCCGTCACATGGCCGAACGTCAGGAGAACGTGGTGGCAGCGACGTGGACGAGCGCCAGGATTCTGCAGGGATCGCATGGGGGTAAGTATAACAAGTTTTATTTTTTTAAAATACAATTAATTAACCAGGAGTTGGGGGTATCAGAGATGCACATGGGGGGGATGAGAGATGCACTTGGGGGGGATTAGAGATGCGCATGGGGGGGGGGTGAGAGATGCACATGGGGGGGTGAGAGATGCACATGGGGGGGTGAGAGATGCACATGGGGGGGATGAGAGATGCACATGGGGTGGATGAGAGATGCACATGGGGGGGATTAGAGATGCACATGGGGGGGATGAGAGATGCACATGGGGGGGGTGAGAGATGCACATGGGGGGGATGAGAGATGCACATGGGGGGATGTGAGATGCACATGGGAGGGATGAGAGATGCACATGGGGGGATGAGAGATGCACATGGGAGGGATGAGAGATGCACATGGGGGGGATGAGAGATGCACATGGGGGGATGAGAGATGCACATGGGGGAGATGAGAGATGCACATGGGGGGGATGAGAGATGCACATGGGGGGGGATGAGAGATGCACGGGGGGGATGAGAGATGCACGGGGGGATGAGAGATGCACGGGGGGGTGAGAGATGCACGGGGGGAATGAGAGATGCACGGGGGGGTGAGCTGCACATGGGATGAGAGATGCACGGGGAGGATGAGAGATGCATGGGGGGATGAGAGATGCACGGGGGGGTGAGAGATGCACGGGGGGGTGAGAGATGCACGGGGGGGTGAGAGATGCACGGGGGGATGAGAGATGCACGGGGGGGTGAGAGATGCACGGGGGGATGAGAGATGCACGGGGGGGATGAGAGATGCACGGGGGGGATGAGAGATGCACGGGGGTGGATGAGAGATGCACGGGGGGGATGAGAGATGCACGGGGGGGATGAGAGATGCACGGGGGGGATGAAAGATGCACGGGGGGGTGAGCTGCACATGGGATGAGAGCTGCACATGGGGGGGATGAGAGCTGCACATGGGGGGGTTATGTTTACATAACTTTGTTGCCTTATGAAGGGCAGGGGGGGCCCCCAAAAATTTCTTGCACAGGGGCCCACTACAGTCTGTGTCCGCCCCTGCCTTTTCTCTGATTGTTCCTCACCTGGTTTTGGCTCCTGAGAAAAAATACTGACGGAATACTGACCAAATACTGACAGTGAGGCAGTGGCCTAAGTCTCTTTTCTTAAAATTACTTATATTGGAATTGATGCACCGCCCCATATAGTAAGACAGTAGCGCACACAGACAGAAGAGGCTCCCCATACAAGAACAGTATATGGGCCCTCTGCAGTCCAATATCTCATCATAAAGCAATATTCCGCCTGCTTTGGAGATGGAAATGGGCCCACTAACCAATGATATGTCTGCCCCTGTAGTGTGAGCCGGCCAAGCTGTAGAGCGGTCGCATGGACCGGAAGAGAGGAGGCGAGGAGGGCTGGAAGACTGCGATAGATAGGTATTTCAATAATCTACATTCAGGGTTAAGGGAAAAATGTACTGAGATCTGTTCTTTAATGTGAGGACAATATACAAGTTGGCAATTCTTGATTTACAAAAAGTCATGTCCCATGATATTTAAAATGAAAGAAACAAAAAAAATGTTCCTTTAAAACGTGAGCATCTCTGCTATGTGGCTAAATAGGTCAGACGGACCACGCATAGCTCCGCTGAGCACAGCTGAAGGGTCCTGTGCCTGTGAAAGACCAGGGGGCACAGCAGGAGTGTGGAGGGAACTGTGACGACCACTGAGACAGATTGTTGGAGATGACTACATGCTGCTGAAGGTTCCACCATTAATGACTGTTACTGAAGGTATCCGCCATGTGTGATATGGCTTTCTTCCTGGAGAAGAGGGTTTTACACTTAGTCAATCACACTTTGTATGATCATAAGGTTATATTCACACTAAGCGTTCTTGCTGCATTTTTCTTTGCAGGCAAAACCTGTTCTCTAGGCAGTAAAAATGCTGCATTTAAAATGTCCATTTTGTATGTTTTTGTTGGACTTTTTTTTTTGCAGTGTTTTTTTTTTTTCACAGATCACATGTATGCTTTGTCTACAGTGTATGTTTAATAAAGTTAGTTTTATTCACTAAAAATGCATCAAAGAAAGCCACGAAAACACAGCAAAACGTTTGCTGCTTTTTTTTGCAATATTTTTTCACATTTTCATTGCTTTCGATGTGTGAAAAACTGCATCAAAAATGCTGAAAGAGTTAACATGTTGCAGATTTAAAGAACGCTGCAGTTCTCAAATTTAGTCAAAAAAAAAAAAAAACAAGCGCGTGCATGAGATTTCTGAAGTCGCATAGCTTTTTGCTGGTACTGTAAAAAGTAGCTTTTAATTTGAAAAAAAAAAAAAAAACTGCAAAAACGCTACATGTGAACATGGTCTAAGACTGACTGTGATTACGTGCCCTTATTGTGAGAGATTTTAAATATTTTGTCCTGTAGCTGACTTGCTTCAATGTAGCGAAATTCATAGTAAACTTGTTCAGTTTGCTTGTATCTGAATTCTATGTCCAATTCTTATGATTCCATGTGGCAGGGCCTAATAGTCTGGAGTCACACAATCATATAAAAAATCGCTCAGATCTTCAGCCCGAGAGTTGTCCGAGTGAAATTTGTATGTTATAGCGTGTGTAATCCGAGTATGCAATATTTTCCTCACATGCATGGCGTATGCCATCTTATGCAATGCGTTTTTAACATAATCTTTTTCATGCTGTAAATAATCTATGTAAATCAAAGCTAATTTACAAAACTAATAAAGCAAATACTCCTCTACATTACTAACAGCAGGGCTTGATGACAGCTGTGATTTTTGACAACCCCCAACTACCATTACCCCGATTTCCACCGCACCAGGGCAATCAGGAAGATCCTGGCAAATGCGCCAATTCTGGGGCGGCTGAGATCTGGTATTTTTAGACTGGGAATGGCCCAATAACCAGGGACCTTCCCAGCCTGATAATATAAAGCTGCAGCTATCTGCTTTTCCTTTGCTGGTTATCAAAAATAGGGGAGACCCCACATCATTTTTTTAGATTATTTATTAGATTAAACAAAGCTAAACACTCTTTAGTTCCACATGAAAGGCACTAAAGGGTCCAAGTTTATTATATGTAGGGGGCTTGTGACATTATATATCTACAGGATATTTATCCATTTGTCTATGATCTAAAAAGGCATGCAGCACTCCAAAGGTTTTTGTTGAAAAAATATGGACTTTATTAGTAACTGAAACGTCGCCACACCGGTCTAATAAAGTCCATTTTTTTTCAACAAAAACCTTTGGAGTGCTGCATGCCTTTTTAATATCATATTACTGATACAAATGGATATTTGTTTGGGGGCCTTGCACCCGAGACTCTGAATGTATGGTGCTGTTCCAATCTTGTTTGCTATATCTATCTGTCTATCTATATCTATATATCTATTGTATTTTGACGGTTCTAGCTGTGAATTAACTGTACTCGGCTGATGAAACTTCATGGTTCCTTTGAGATGTGTGTGTAAAAATTGGAGGCATACGCATGGTCCATGTGCTGTCTGATTTTTTTCTCATATCCATAGACTTGCATTGGCGAGTCCCGTCCGATATATACGCGGCCATACGCAGCATTCTGCGACTTCTTCCTCAGTCCCATTAGAGCTGAGGAAAAACTCGCAGATGAGAGCTGACTCATTGAATAACTTTGGTGCGAGTGCAATGCGATGTTTTCTCGCATTGCACTCGTCCGATTTATATGCCAGTGTGAGCAAGCCCTTAGGGCAAGTGTAGACGGCCATAGATTCTCTCATCTGAGAGAATTGGGTCAATTATACAAATGACAGTCTGGTTAAACTCTGATCAGAGTGTGAGCATAGTGTGCTCTGATTCTCTCACATGAGGACAAGATAGGGGGGAAAAAATTCTCCATCTTCTCCATTCTGTCATTCCCGGAAATCAAACTGAACTCAGATTTCATTCGAGTGCAGTCTAATGGTTTCCACGCACTCATTGACTTCCATGGCTCAGTGCGATCAGAATATCTGATCAAACTGGGGCATGCCGCGATTTTTTGCCTGGGTTATCTCGGTCCGAGGAAAAAATCTGACACAGCCCCATAGAATAACATTGGTCCGTGTATGGCGCCCCTGAGGATTCAGTCGCCACAGAGGTACTGCACCTCACCCAGAGATGTGGTATCTCCTTCTCTCAGGTAAGGAGGGAGTGCTGCCCGGAACCCCAACACCTGCATTCAACACTACACTGCTCCAGGCCGGCTGGAGGGGCAACAAGCATGTGGGCAGCTGCTGAGCCCAGACCCTGGCTGGAGTGGGGAGAACCAAAGGCAGGGGGAACCAGTAGTGGGTGTGGGTGGAGGAAGCAGTTTAGTGGAGCACCATGGTAGTAGGTATATAATGGGAAGCCATTTTAGTAGAGCGGGAGTTGAGTTGAGTTCAGAAGGACAGTCAGGGAGCAGATGCTCTTTAGGAGCTCTGCTCCAGAAGTAGGGTCTAGTCCTAGAGGCCCAGGTCGGGAGCAGAGGAGTAAGCTCCGTTCTAAGAAGGGATCCTAGGGGGTACGGCGAGTGCAGGACGGCACCCATACGCCCCGCATCTGTCAGAAGACAGAGGGATCGTAGGCCGCAAGAACGGGACCGGCCCCTGGTCCAGCCGTGTTACTCCAGGTCTCGGCTGGGAAAACCGGAGGCTTCTGGCTTATATAGTCAGTTGCCGAAGCCTCATTCTAATCCCCGTGAGGGTCAAGCACGTCTGTGAACTTCGACGGCCAGGAGGGACTTCAGAGCACACGAGCGAGATTGAGAATGGGAAGCGCAGGGCAGGAGGGAGAAAGACCAGCGTGAAGACGGTCTAGCTAGGAACACAAGAAAGTGGGGTTCTGTCAGGTACTCCTAATATACCTGAGGAAGTGCTGAACCCCTGCCTGGTGAACGCAGCGCGACGTGGGAGGCCGACAACATAGGCCCGGCTGTCGAGTACCCCGCGGCCCCGGGGGCGCGTCACATGTGTAATACATCGGAGCGCAGGGCAGAGGCCCTCCAGTGCGCTGGGCATGGGTTGGATCCTCTGTGGTCTCTGTCACATGGTTGGTGGTAGTAGTGCCTGATGCCTGGCGCTGCAGAGGCACAATAGTTAGGACACACGGCTGTGGGTATGCGGGGATTAAACGCCGTTTCTTACGGTTCCCCCTGATATGTGCGTGATGTAAATGCAGAGAGAGACGGGAGAGTCAGGAGGCAGATGAAACTTTACAAACAGATGGAACTTTGACTTGTAAACACAGCAAAGAAGGATCCCAGCCATAGATGGTACAACATAACATGTGCAGATGACAAGGTTCCTCAGACTGGCGTTTAGTGACAGATTCAGGAAACAGCAGATATGAGGTGTGATAAACAGCAAGTGTGAACATAGCCTATTATGTTCTCCAAAGTGACAGGATGGAGTCTACTTCTATAGTCCTGCCCATCGTTATTGGCACCCATGAAGTTTAAGTACATAATGTGGAATATCTCCTGGAAAAAGTGAATCCAGTGAAACAGTTTTTTTTGTATAGAGCACTCGTGTTAACCCCTTAACGGCTGCCGATACGCCTTTTCACTGCGGCAGTTAAGTGTGCCCGCGGTTACAATGATTTCTTTCTTTCTTTTTCTGATATACATGTCAAAGGAGAGAGAAATGATGCCCCCTGAGACCACATGATACCTCCGACATTGCCTGGATCTCCTGATCTGTCCCCCGGGCCTCCTTCATCTTCCTGGAAAAAAGAAATGGCGGAAGCATGCGCAGTGCACCCGCCGAGATCTGCCGATACCCGGCAACAATAGGGAATTTTCCCTATTGGTTCCTTTTGATCACTGTAATAGACCCTATCACAGTGATCAAAAGCAAAAAAACAGTGAATCAAATCCCCCTTTGTCAGCCCCTTAGTTAGATAAAAATGATAAAATATTTTTTTTCCATTCTCAGTTAGGATTAGGGTTATGTTGGAGATAGAGTTGGGGTTAGGGTTGGGCTAGGATTAGGGTTGTGTTCGGGTTGGGATTTTTTCAAAAGTAAAGAAAAAAATTATGACAATGTGACGACTAGTGCTGAAAGCAAGTGCTCATTACTTGAGTTTGAGTTTGCATCGGGTGCTCGGGTATGCACCAAGTATCACAGGTGATCGAGTGACATGCTCGAGTTCCCACCCCATAAGTTTTTGTCGGCTGTTATACTGCAAGAAAAAAACACTCGAAGATTGCCTGCTATACACGAGCGATCCCCGCATGTTTTTTTTTGGGTGTCTAACAGCTGCAAAACGTGCGGGGTGAAGACTCGAGCATGTCACTCGAGCATCCGCGATACAGGGTGCATACCCGAGCACCCGATGCAAACTAAAGTAGTGAGCACTTGTGCTCAATACTAATGACGACTTATTCAATATATTATCAAATTCTGTGTTGTACCTGTGGGTTCAAAATGTTCACTATTCCCCTTGATAAAATCCTTAAGGGATATAGTTTTAAAAATGGGGTCACTTGTGGATGATTTCCACTGTTTAGGCGCATCATGGGCTCCCCAAACGCGACATGGCGCCCGCTCTCGATTCCAGACAATTGTGTTCAAAAAATCACACTGTGCTCCTTCCCTTCTGAGCCCTGCCGTGCGCCCAAACTGTGTTTTTTCCCCACATATGGGGTATCGGCATATGCAGGAGAAATTGCACAACAATTTTTGGGGTCCATTTTCTCTTGTTGCCCTTGCAAAAATTAAAAAATTGGGGTCTGAATTAAATTTTTTGTGAAAAAGCTAAATGTTCATTTTTTCCTTCCACATTGTTTCAGTTCCTGTGAAGCACGAGAAGGGTTAATAAACTTCTTGACTGTGGTTTTGAGCACCTTGAGGGATGCAGTTTTTAGAATGGTGTCACTTTTGGGTATTTTCTGTCATATAGACCCCTCAAAGTCACTTCAAATGTAATGTGGTCCCTAAAAAAAAATGGTTTTGTAAATTTAGTTGGAAAAATGAGAAATGTTGAAGAAAGTTTTTGGAAAACATTAAAAAAGAAAACATAAATAAAAAAATATACAAATAGCCTCTTCAGAGAGAAAGAGGACATCAACTATAGTGCCAGCTAGTGGTGGTAGCAATCTTAAGGGCTCGCTCACACTAGCGGAGAGCATCCGATGATTGTCTCATGCGAGAGAATAGGATGCTATAGCAAATGACCCTTGGCTCAAACTCTACTGCGACCGTGAGCTGAGGGTTATTTTACTGCGATCTGACTCTTTCTCATGCCATACGGCCATCAGTACGGCATCCGATTTTTACTGATACATTACAATTCTGTAGCATAGGAATCTGTAAATGGTCCCGTAAAAGATTAATAGCTGCTGAGTAAAAAACGGATTGTATACGGACAGCACGCGGATGACAAGTGAGAAAAAATCATCCCACTCTCCTGGATGAAAATGGGACCAATTTTTCTTATATGCAAGTATGAGCGAACCCTACATCTGAGAAAAAATACGCAGCTCTGCACTGCCTCATTGAATAACATTAGTCCGAGTGCAATCCAATTCTCTATCAGATTGCACTCCTTCGATTTATACGCCTTAGCCCCTTCACAACCTTGGGACTTTCCGTTTTTTCTTCCCCTTCTTCTCAGAGCCATAACTTTTTTATTTTTCCGTCAATACGACCGTATGAGGGGTTTTTTTTGGCAGGACGAGTTGTATTTTTGAATGACACCATTGATTTTTCCAATACGCTATATGGTAAACGGAAAAAAAAATGCGATGAAATTGCAAAAAAAGTGCAATTCCACAATTGTTTTTTGGATTTTTTATTTACTATGTTCACTAAATGCTAAAACTCACCAGGCAATATGATTCTCCATTACAAGTTTGCAGATACAAAACATGTATGGGTTCTTTTTTATTTAAGTGGTGAAAAATTTTTTTTTTTTAATTAAAGCTTTCATAGGTATATTTGGGGTACACTTTTATTTTTAATACCTTTTTGAGAGGTAGATGAATGAAAAACACAATTTTTAAAAGAAAGACAAATTGAACATAATTGGTAATGCTGCATCTGTAAGGCTGTGTGCCCACGATGAGCTTTTGGTGAGTTTTTGACGCTGCATGTTTTCATCGCGTCAAAAATGCAGTGTCTTAAATTTACTGCAAATTGGATGGGATGTATAGAAATCTCACGCCCACAGCGCTTTATTTTTGCTCAGCATAAACTGACCTGCGGTGCATGTTTCAAATCCGCAGCATGTCAATTTCTCTTGTGGATACGCTGAGTTTTTGTGTACGGATTTTTCCCATAGACTTGCATTAGATGCAGAAATTCCACAGGTAAAGAACGTGCATGTGTTTTTAGTGCGTTCCCGTGACGGAAACACATCAAAAACGCATGTAATCTGCACTTGACTATAGCAATACAGTTTTGTCAAAGCCAAATACCAGGAAGTATTCAAAACAAAGCTGCTTTATTTAAAACATGACATACCAACAAGAGACGCAGCGTCAAAAACGCGATAAAAATGCAAGTATCCTAATTTTCTTAATAGGTGCAGAAAATGTAGAGCATCAAAAATTCACAAAAAGCTCATTGTGGAACATAGCCTTAGGGGGTAAAAGCAAGACAAGTTTGCAAAAAAATACAGCTTCTTTCCAGGGCTGTGGAGTCGGAGTTGGAGTCATGGAGTCGGAGTCGATGTCATGGAAATTGAGGAGTCAGAGTAGGACGTTTGGCTTACTGACTCCATAGCCCTGCTTCTTTCACTTTTGGTGGATTTACACCTCGCTATCCTAGTAGAACCTTTGATGCATACCCAGCAGGTGATGGCTGAGTATTACAGCCAGGACCTGCCGCTAACCATCCCGGGTGGAGCGGTGCTCTGCCTGTGATTATTAGCCTGTTAAATGCCGCTCTCAATCTCTTAGAGTGATATTTAACACAGATTGGCATGCGTGCGCGTCATTCTCTCCGCCCATTGGCGTGTCTGTGACGTGCTGTTGCATCGCTGTATATAGCACAAGTGATCGAACAATCACATCGTCAAGTCCCCTAAGGGGACTAACAATAACAGTGAAAAGTAAAGAAAAACATTAAAAAAAAGCTTAAAAGTTCAAATCACCTCCTTTTCCCCCATTGAAAATAAAGATATTAAAAAGAATTTAAAACATATACAAATGTGGTATCTCCACGTTCAAAAAAGTCCAACGTATAAAAATATGAGAACAATTAGCCCTATCCAATCGGAAAACACCGTAAAAAAAAAAAATCAAGAACGCCAAAATTAAGTTTTTTTTTTGTTGCTGCAATTCCACAAAAAATGCTGTAACAAGGGATAAAAAAGTCACATCTATCCCAAAATGGTACCAATAAAAACAATCTCACTCTGCAAAAAATAAGCCCTCACACAGCTCCATCGGCCCAAAAATGAAAATGTTACGGGTCTCAGAAAATGACGACACAACCCTAAAAAATTTTTTTTGCAAACATCTCATTTTTTTTCACAACTAAAACAATAATAAAACTGGACATGCTTGGTAGCGTCGTAATTGTATTGGTGAGAAGAAGCATTTTGCAAGATCGTTTTTACCACAAAATGCACACCGTAAAAACAATTCCCAAAAAACAATGTCAAAATTGCATTTTTTTCCATGAGTTCACCGCACTTGGAATCCTTTTCCCTTTTTCCAGTGCACTAGTACAACTCGTCCAGCAAAAAAAAACAAGCCCTCATATGTCTATGTGGACTGAAAAATAAAAGAGTTATGGCTCTGGGAAGAAGAGGAGGAAAATACGGAAACGCAAAAACGGAAATTGGTCGCGGCCTGAAGGGGTTAATCAATTTAAAAAGCACAGCGACACGTGGCCACCAAGGTTCTCAGCCGCATCCCGTAAGTCTGGCCATACACTTAAAGGGGTTATCCACTGGCTAGGTGATAACTTGTTGATTGTGGGGGTCCAACCGCTTGGACCTGCACTGATCGGCAGAACAGGACACTTTTATTTGTAGCGGCAGAACGCATGAATGACCTGCGCCCCATGCATTCCCTATTGGGCTGCACTCTTCTTTTTCCTTAGAGAATGAATGGAGCGGTGGTCAGGTATTCAACCTGCCACACCTTTTTGTAATGGGAATAAAAGTTCCCCATCCGTGATAAAAATTCCCAAATCTGCCGATCGGTGTTGGCTTTGGTGGTGGGACATCCACCGGTCATCATGTTATCACCTAAACAGCAGATGGGTGATAATTTGTTTTAAATGCACAACACCTTTAAGTGTAAGTGGTTCGTACACTTTAAGAGCTGAACATTTGTAAGAGATGTGCGTCTGTGGTCTGAGAACTATACGATGTATTCCCTTTAGGCAAGTTATAAGCTGAAGATTCCTTTTATATCACGCTGTCGACAAAAATGTTCTGCGCGCTCTGGCTGTCTATGGAGCAGGCTGTCCCTTCCCGGTGATGTGCAGACTCATTGATTTGACTGGTGGGGTTCTTGATGTCACCTTGTCCTTGAAGCATGTGCTGTCACACTGGATGTTACTGTGGAAATGTGAGGACAAGTGTAAAGTAGGACAATAGCATTACAACATCGGTCCCGGCTGTACCCAACGATCTTCTAGCTGAACGAGACTCTTCGCTTTTCCCAGAAGGCACCTGGAATATGCAAATTGCCCTCTTCAAGCTTCAATCCCTGGTTTGGCGATGCTTTCCAAGCAGCTGGTCCCGGCTGTACCCAACGATCTTCTAGCTGAAGGAGACTCTTCGCTTTTCCCAGAAGGCACCTGGAATATGCAAATTGCCCTCTTCAAGCTTCAATCCCTGGTTTGGAGATGCTTTCCAAGCAGCTGGTCCCGGCTGTACCCAACGATCTTCTAGCTGAACGAGACTCTTCGCTTTTCCCAGAAGGCACCTGGAATATGCAAATTGCCCTCTTCAAGCTTCAATCCCTGGTTTGGCGATGCTTTCCCAGCAGCTGGTCCCGGCTGTACCCAACGATCTTCTAGCTGAAGGAGACTCTTCGCTTTTCCCAGAAGGCACCTGGAATATGCAAATTGCCCTCTTCAAGCTTCAATCCCTGCTTTGGCGATGCTTTCCAAGCAGCTGGTCCCGGCTGTACCCAACGATCTTCTAGCTGAAGGAGACTCTTCGCTTTTCCCAGAAGGCACCTGGAATATGCAAATTGCCCTCTTCAAGCTTCAATCCCTGGTTTGGCGATGCTTTCCAAGCAGCTGGTCCCGGCTGTACCCAACGATCTTCTAGCTGAAGGAGACTCTTCGCTTTTCCCAGAAGGCACCTGGAATATGCAAATTGCCCTCTTCAAGCTTCAATCCCTGGTTTGGCGATGCTTTCCCAGCAGCTGGTCCCGGCTGTACCCAACGATCTTCTAGCTGAACGAGACTCTTCGCTTTTCCCAGAAGGCACCTGGAATATGCAAATTGCCCTCTTCAAGCTTCAATCCCTGCTTTGGCGATGCTTTCCAAGCAGCTGGTCCCGGCTGTACCCAACGATCTTCTAGCTGAAGGAGACTCTTCGCTTTTCCCAGAAGGCACCTGGAATATGCAAATTGCCCTCTTCAAGCTTCAATCCCTGGTTTGGCGATGCTTTCCAAGCAGCTGGTCCCGGCTGTACCCAACGATCTTCTAGCTGAAGGAGACTCTTCGCTTTTCCCAGAAGGCACCTGGAATATGCAAATTGCCCTCTTCAAGCTTCAATCCCTGGTTTGGCGATGCTTTCCAAGCAGCTGGTCCCAGCTGTACCCAATGATCTTCTAGCTGAAGGAGACTCTTCACTTTTCCCAGAAGGCACCTGGAATATGCAAATTGCCCTCTTCAAGCTTCAATCCCTGGTTTGGCGATGCTTTCCAAGCAGCTGGTCCCGGCTGTACCCAACGATCTTCTAGCTGAAGGAGACTCTTCGCTTTTCCCAGAAGGCACCTGGAATATGCAAATTGCCCTCTTCAAGCTTCAATCCCTTAAAGAAAACTAAATAAACATATATCTAAAAAGAGTATTGGATATTTTAAGAAAATTTTAATAGGTTAGAGTAGGGCCCGGCCAGAAGAGTCTACCTTATCGTGGTGGCGGCTTTAAAAATCTTTTAAAGCTGATGGCTATGTATGTGGCGCCGTCACATGGCCGAACGTCAGGAGAACGTGGTGGCAGCGACGTGGACGAGCGCCAGGATTCTGCAGGGATCGCATGGGGGTAAGTATAACAAGTTTTATTTTTTTAAAATACAATTAATTAACCAGGAGTTGGGGGTATCAGAGATGCACATGGGGGGGATGAGAGATGCACTTGGGGGGGATTAGAGATGCGCATGGGGGGGGGGTGAGAGATGCACATGGGGGGGTGAGAGATGCACATGGGGGGGTGAGAGATGCACATGGGGGGGATGAGAGATGCACATGGGGTGGATGAGAGATGCACATGGGGGGGATGAGAGATGCACATGGGGGGGATGAGAGATGCACATGGGGGGGGTGAGAGATGCACATGGGGGGGATGAGAGATGCACATGGGGGGATGTGAGATGCACATGGGAGGGATGAGAGATGCACATGGGGGGATGAGAGATGCACATGGGAGGGATGAGAGATGCACATGGGGGGGATGAGAGATGCACATGGGGGGATGAGAGATGCACATGGGGGAGATGAGAGATGCACATGGGGGGGATGAGAGATGCACATGGGGGGGGATGAGAGATGCACGGGGGGGATGAGAGATGCACGGGGGGATGAGAGATGCACGGGGGGGTGAGAGATGCACGGGGGGAATGAGAGATGCACGGGGGGGTGAGCTGCACATGGGATGAGAGATGCACGGGGAGGATGAGAGATGCATGGGGGGATGAGAGATGCACGGGGGGGTGAGAGATGCACGGGGGGGTGAGAGATGCACGGGGGGGTGAGAGATGCACGGGGGGATGAGAGATGCACGGGGGGGTGAGAGATGCACGGGGGGATGAGAGATGCACGGGGGGGATGAGAGATGCACGGGGGGGATGAGAGATGCACGGGGGTGGATGAGAGATGCACGGGGGGGATGAGAGATGCACGGGGGGGATGAGAGATGCACGGGGGGGATGAAAGATGCACGGGGGGGTGAGCTGCACATGGGATGAGAGCTGCACATGGGGGGGATGAGAGCTGCACATGGGGGGGTTATGTTTACATAACTTTGTTGCCTTATGAAGGGCAGGGGGGGCCCCCAAAAATTTCTTGCACAGGGGCCCACTACAGTCTGTGTCCGCCCCTGCCTTTTCTCTGATTGTTCCTCACCTGGTTTTGGCTCCTGAGAAAAAATACTGACGGAATACTGACCAAATACTGACAGTGAGGCAGTGGCCTAAGTCTCTTTTCTTAAAATTACTTATATTGGAATTGATGCACCGCCCCATATAGTAAGACAGTAGCGCACACAGACAGAAGAGGCTCCCCATACAAGAACAGTATATGGGCCCTCTGCAGTCCAATATCTCATCATAAAGCAATATTCCGCCTGCTTTGGAGATGGAAATGGGCCCACTAACCAATGATATGTCTGCCCCTGTAGTGTGAGCCGGCCAAGCTGTAGAGCGGTCGCATGGACCGGAAGAGAGGAGGCGAGGAGGGCTGGAAGACTGCGATAGATAGGTATTTCAATAATCTACATTCAGGGTTAAGGGAAAAATGTACTGAGATCTGTTCTTTAATGTGAGGACAATATACAAGTTGGCAATTCTTGATTTACAAAAAGTCATGTCCCATGATATTTAAAATGAAAGAAACAAAAAAAATGTTCCTTTAAAACGTGAGCATCTCTGCTATGTGGCTAAATAGGTCAGACGGACCACGCATAGCTCCGCTGAGCACAGCTGAAGGGTCCTGTGCCTGTGAAAGACCAGGGGGCACAGCAGGAGTGTGGAGGGAACTGTGACGACCACTGAGACAGATTGTTGGAGATGACTACATGCTGCTGAAGGTTCCACCATTAATGACTGTTACTGAAGGTATCCGCCATGTGTGATATGGCTTTCTTCCTGGAGAAGAGGGTTTTACACTTAGTCAATCACACTTTGTATGATCATAAGGTTATATTCACACTAAGCGTTCTTGCTGCATTTTTCTTTGCAGGCAAAACCTGTTCTCTAGGCAGTAAAAATGCTGCATTTAAAATGTCCATTTTGTATGTTTTTGTTGGACTTTTTTTTTTGCAGTGTTTTTTTTTTTTCACAGATCACATGTATGCTTTGTCTACAGTGTATGTTTAATAAAGTTAGTTTTATTCACTAAAAATGCATCAAAGAAAGCCACGAAAACACAGCAAAACGTTTGCTGCTTTTTTTTGCAATATTTTTTCACATTTTCATTGCTTTCGATGTGTGAAAAACTGCATCAAAAATGCTGAAAGAGTTAACATGTTGCAGATTTAAAGAACGCTGCAGTTCTCAAATTTAGTCAAAAAAAAAAAAAAACAAGCGCGTGCATGAGATTTCTGAAGTCGCATAGCTTTTTGCTGGTACTGTAAAAAGTAGCTTTTAATTTGAAAAAAAAAAAAAAACTGCAAAAACGCTACATGTGAACATGGTCTAAGACTGACTGTGATTACGTGCCCTTATTGTGAGAGATTTTAAATATTTTGTCCTGTAGCTGACTTGCTTCAATGTAGCGAAATTCATAGTAAACTTGTTCAGTTTGCTTGTATCTGAATTCTATGTCCAATTCTTATGATTCCATGTGGCAGGGCCTAATAGTCTGGAGTCACACAATCATATAAAAAATCGCTCAGATCTTCAGCCCGAGAGTTGTCCGAGTGAAATTTGTATGTTATAGCGTGTGTAATCCGAGTATGCAATATTTTCCTCACATGCATGGCGTATGCCATCTTATGCAATGCGTTTTTAACATAATCTTTTTCATGCTGTAAATAATCTATGTAAATCAAAGCTAATTTACAAAACTAATAAAGCAAATACTCCTCTACATTACTAACAGCAGGGCTTGATGACAGCTGTGATTTTTGACAACCCCCAACTACCATTACCCCGATTTCCACCGCACCAGGGCAATCAGGAAGATCCTGGCAAATGCGCCAATTCTGGGGCGGCTGAGATCTGGTATTTTTAGACTGGGAATGGCCCAATAACCAGGGACCTTCCCAGCCTGATAATATAAAGCTGCAGCTATCTGCTTTTCCTTTGCTGGTTATCAAAAATAGGGGAGACCCCACATCATTTTTTTAGATTATTTATTAGATTAAACAAAGCTAAACACTCTTTAGTTCCACATGAAAGGCACTAAAGGGTCCAAGTTTATTATATGTAGGGGGCTTGTGACATTATATATCTACAGGATATTTATCCATTTGTCTATGATCTAAAAAGGCATGCAGCACTCCAAAGGTTTTTGTTGAAAAAATATGGACTTTATTAGTAACTGAAACGTCGCCACACCGGTCTAATAAAGTCCATTTTTTTTCAACAAAAACCTTTGGAGTGCTGCATGCCTTTTTAATATCATATTACTGATACAAATGGATATTTGTTTGGGGGCCTTGCACCCGAGACTCTGAATGTATGGTGCTGTTCCAATCTTGTTTGCTATATCTATCTGTCTATCTATATCTATATATCTATTGTATTTTGACGGTTCTAGCTGTGAATTAACTGTACTCGGCTGATGAAACTTCATGGTTCCTTTGAGATGTGTGTGTAAAAATTGGAGGCATACGCATGGTCCATGTGCTGTCTGATTTTTTTCTCATATCCATAGACTTGCATTGGCGAGTCCCGTCCGATATATACGCGGCCATACGCAGCATTCTGCGACTTCTTCCTCAGTCCCATTAGAGCTGAGGAAAAACTCGCAGATGAGAGCTGACTCATTGAATAACTTTGGTGCGAGTGCAATGCGATGTTTTCTCGCATTGCACTCGTCCGATTTATATGCCAGTGTGAGCAAGCCCTTAGGGCAAGTGTAGACGGCCATAGATTCTCTCATCTGAGAGAATTGGGTCAATTATACAAATGACAGTCTGGTTAAACTCTGATCAGAGTGTGAGCATAGTGTGCTCTGATTCTCTCACATGAGGACAAGATAGGGGGGAAAAAATTCTCCATCTTCTCCATTCTGTCATTCCCGGAAATCAAACTGAACTCAGATTTCATTCGAGTGCAGTCTAATGGTTTCCACGCACTCATTGACTTCCATGGCTCAGTGCGATCAGAATATCTGATCAAACTGGGGCATGCCGCGATTTTTTGCCTGGGTTATCTCGGTCCGAGGAAAAAATCTGACACAGCCCCATAGAATAACATTGGTCCGTGTATGGCGCCCCTGAGGATTCAGTCGCCACAGAGGTACTGCACCTCACCCAGAGATGTGGTATCTCCTTCTCTCAGGTAAGGAGGGAGTGCTGCCCGGAACCCCAACACCTGCATTCAACACTACACTGCTCCAGGCCGGCTGGAGGGGCAACAAGCATGTGGGCAGCTGCTGAGCCCAGACCCTGGCTGGAGTGGGGAGAACCAAAGGCAGGGGGAACCAGTAGTGGGTGTGGGTGGAGGAAGCAGTTTAGTGGAGCACCATGGTAGTAGGTATATAATGGGAAGCCATTTTAGTAGAGCGGGAGTTGAGTTGAGTTCAGAAGGACAGTCAGGGAGCAGATGCTCTTTAGGAGCTCTGCTCCAGAAGTAGGGCCTAGTCCTAGAGGCCCAGGTCGGGAGCAGAGGAGTAAGCTCCGTTCTAAGAAGGGATCCTAGGGGGTACGGCGAGTGCAGGACGGCACCCATACGCCCCGCATCTGTCAGAAGACAGAGGGATCGTAGGCCGCAAGAACGGGACCGGCCCCTGGTCCAGCCGTGTTACTCCAGGTCTCGGCTGGGAAAACCGGAGGCTTCTGGCTTATATAGTCAGTTGCCGAAGCCTCATTCTAATCCCCGTGAGGGTCAAGCACGTCTGTGAACTTCGACGGCCAGGAGGGACTTCAGAGCACACGAGCGAGATTGAGAATGGGAAGCGCAGGGCAGGAGGGAGAAAGACCAGCGTGAAGACGGTCTAGCTAGGAACACAAGAAAGTGGGGTTCTGTCAGGTACTCCTAATATACCTGAGGAAGTGCTGAACCCCTGCCTGGTGAACGCAGCGCGACGTGGGAGGCCGACAACATAGGCCCGGCTGTCGAGTACCCCGCGGCCCCGGGGGCGCGTCACATGTGTAATACATCGGAGCGCAGGGCAGAGGCCCTCCAGTGCGCTGGGCATGGGTTGGATCCTCTGTGGTCTCTGTCACATGGTTGGTGGTAGTAGTGCCTGATGCCTGGCGCTGCAGAGGCACAATAGTTAGGACACACGGCTGTGGGTATGCGGGGATTAAACGCCGTTTCTTACGGTTCCCCCTGATATGTGCGTGATGTAAATGCAGAGAGAGACGGGAGAGTCAGGAGGCAGATGAAACTTTACAAACAGATGGAACTTTGACTTGTAAACACAGCAAAGAAGGATCCCAGCCATAGATGGTACAACATAACATGTGCAGATGACAAGGTTCCTCAGACTGGCGTTTAGTGACAGATTCAGGAAACAGCAGATATGAGGTGTGATAAACAGCAAGTGTGAACATAGCCTATTATGTTCTCCAAAGTGACAGGATGGAGTCTACTTCTATAGTCCTGCCCATCGTTATTGGCACCCATGAAGTTTAAGTACATAATGTGGAATATCTCCTGGAAAAAGTGAATCCAGTGAAACAGTTTTTTTTGTATAGAGCACTCGTGTTAACCCCTTAACGGCTGCCGATACGCCTTTTCACTGCGGCAGTTAAGTGTGCCCGCGGTTACAATGATTTCTTTCTTTCTTTTTCTGATATACATGTCAAAGGAGAGAGAAATGATGCCCCCTGAGACCACATGATACCTCCGACATTGCCTGGATCTCCTGATCTGTCCCCCGGGCCTCCTTCATCTTCCTGGAAAAAAGAAATGGCGGAAGCATGCGCAGTGCACCCGCCGAGATCTGCCGATACCCGGCAACAATAGGGAATTTTCCCTATTGGTTCCTTTTGATCACTGTAATAGACCCTATCACAGTGATCAAAAGCAAAAAAACAGTGAATCAAATCCCCCTTTGTCAGCCCCTTAGTTAGATAAAAATGATAAAATATTTTTTTTCCATTCTCAGTTAGGATTAGGGTTATGTTGGAGATAGAGTTGGGGTTAGGGTTGGGCTAGGATTAGGGTTGTGTTCGGGTTGGGATTTTTTCAAAAGTAAAGAAAAAAATTATGACAATGTGACGACTAGTGCTGAAAGCAAGTGCTCATTACTTGAGTTTGAGTTTGCATCGGGTGCTCGGGTATGCACCAAGTATCACAGGTGATCGAGTGACATGCTCGAGTTCCCACCCCATAAGTTTTTGTCGGCTGTTATACTGCAAGAAAAAAACACTCGAAGATTGCCTGCTATACACGAGCGATCCCCGCATGTTTTTTTTTGGGTGTCTAACAGCTGCAAAACGTGCGGGGTGAAGACTCGAGCATGTCACTCGAGCATCCGCGATACAGGGTGCATACCCGAGCACCCGATGCAAACTAAAGTAGTGAGCACTTGTGCTCAATACTAATGACGACTTATTCAATATATTATCAAATTCTGTGTTGTACCTGTGGGTTCAAAATGTTCACTATTCCCCTTGATAAAATCCTTAAGGGATATAGTTTTAAAAATGGGGTCACTTGTGGATGATTTCCACTGTTTAGGCGCATCATGGGCTCCCCAAACGCGACATGGCGCCCGCTCTCGATTCCAGACAATTGTGTTCAAAAAATCACACTGTGCTCCTTCCCTTCTGAGCCCTGCCGTGCGCCCAAACTGTGTTTTTTCCCCACATATGGGGTATCGGCATATGCAGGAGAAATTGCACAACAATTTTTGGGGTCCATTTTCTCTTGTTGCCCTTGCAAAAATTAAAAAATTGGGGTCTGAATTAAATTTTTTGTGAAAAAGCTAAATGTTCATTTTTTCCTTCCACATTGTTTCAGTTCCTGTGAAGCACGAGAAGGGTTAATAAACTTCTTGACTGTGGTTTTGAGCACCTTGAGGGATGCAGTTTTTAGAATGGTGTCACTTTTGGGTATTTTCTGTCATATAGACCCCTCAAAGTCACTTCAAATGTAATGTGGTCCCTAAAAAAAAATGGTTTTGTAAATTTAGTTGGAAAAATGAGAAATGTTGAAGAAAGTTTTTGGAAAACATTAAAAAAGAAAACATAAATAAAAAAATATACAAATAGCCTCTTCAGAGAGAAAGAGGACATCAACTATAGTGCCAGCTAGTGGTGGTAGCAATCTTAAGGGCTCGCTCACACTAGCGGAGAGCATCCGATGATTGTCTCATGCGAGAGAATAGGATGCTATAGCAAATGACCCTTGGCTCAAACTCTACTGCGACCGTGAGCTGAGGGTTATTTTACTGCGATCTGACTCTTTCTCATGCCATACGGCCATCAGTACGGCATCCGATTTTTACTGATACATTACAATTCTGTAGCATAGGAATCTGTAAATGGTCCCGTAAAAGATTAATAGCTGCTGAGTAAAAAACGGATTGTATACGGACAGCACGCGGATGACAAGTGAGAAAAAATCATCCCACTCTCCTGGATGAAAATGGGACCAATTTTTCTTATATGCAAGTATGAGCGAACCCTACATCTGAGAAAAAATACGCAGCTCTGCACTGCCTCATTGAATAACATTAGTCCGAGTGCAATCCAATTCTCTATCAGATTGCACTCCTTCGATTTATACGCCTTAGCCCCTTCACAACCTTGGGACTTTCCGTTTTTTCTTCCCCTTCTTCTCAGAGCCATAACTTTTTTATTTTTCCGTCAATACGACCGTATGAGGGGTTTTTTTTGGCAGGACGAGTTGTATTTTTGAATGACACCATTGATTTTTCCAATACGCTATATGGTAAACGGAAAAAAAAATGCGATGAAATTGCAAAAAAAGTGCAATTCCACAATTGTTTTTTGGATTTTTTATTTACTATGTTCACTAAATGCTAAAACTCACCAGGCAATATGATTCTCCATTACAAGTTTGCAGATACAAAACATGTATGGGTTCTTTTTTATTTAAGTGGTGAAAAATTTTTTTTTTTTAATTAAAGCTTTCATAGGTATATTTGGGGTACACTTTTATTTTTAATACCTTTTTGAGAGGTAGATGAATGAAAAACACAATTTTTAAAAGAAAGACAAATTGAACATAATTGGTAATGCTGCATCTGTAAGGCTGTGTGCCCACGATGAGCTTTTGGTGAGTTTTTGACGCTGCATGTTTTCATCGCGTCAAAAATGCAGTGTCTTAAATTTACTGCAAATTGGATGGGATGTATAGAAATCTCACGCCCACAGCGCTTTATTTTTGCTCAGCATAAACTGACCTGCGGTGCATGTTTCAAATCCGCAGCATGTCAATTTCTCTTGTGGATACGCTGAGTTTTTGTGTACGGATTTTTCCCATAGACTTGCATTAGATGCAGAAATTCCACAGGTAAAGAACGTGCATGTGTTTTTAGTGCGTTCCCGTGACGGAAACACATCAAAAACGCATGTAATCTGCACTTGACTATAGCAATACAGTTTTGTCAAAGCCAAATACCAGGAAGTATTCAAAACAAAGCTGCTTTATTTAAAACATGACATACCAACAAGAGACGCAGCGTCAAAAACGCGATAAAAATGCAAGTATCCTAATTTTCTTAATAGGTGCAGAAAATGTAGAGCATCAAAAATTCACAAAAAGCTCATTGTGGAACATAGCCTTAGGGGGTAAAAGCAAGACAAGTTTGCAAAAAAATACAGCTTCTTTCCAGGGCTGTGGAGTCGGAGTTGGAGTCATGGAGTCGGAGTCGATGTCATGGAAATTGAGGAGTCAGAGTAGGACGTTTGGCTTACTGACTCCATAGCCCTGCTTCTTTCACTTTTGGTGGATTTACACCTCGCTATCCTAGTAGAACCTTTGATGCATACCCAGCAGGTGATGGCTGAGTATTACAGCCAGGACCTGCCGCTAACCATCCCGGGTGGAGCGGTGCTCTGCCTGTGATTATTAGCCTGTTAAATGCCGCTCTCAATCTCTTAGAGTGATATTTAACACAGATTGGCATGCGTGCGCGTCATTCTCTCCGCCCATTGGCGTGTCTGTGACGTGCTGTTGCATCGCTGTATATAGCACAAGTGATCGAACAATCACATCGTCAAGTCCCCTAAGGGGACTAACAATAACAGTGAAAAGTAAAGAAAAACATTAAAAAAAAGCTTAAAAGTTCAAATCACCTCCTTTTCCCCCATTGAAAATAAAGATATTAAAAAGAATTTAAAACATATACAAATGTGGTATCTCCACGTTCAAAAAAGTCCAACGTATAAAAATATGAGAACAATTAGCCCTATCCAATCGGAAAACACCGTAAAAAAAAAAAATCAAGAACGCCAAAATTAAGTTTTTTTTTTGTTGCTGCAATTCCACAAAAAATGCTGTAACAAGGGATAAAAAAGTCACATCTATCCCAAAATGGTACCAATAAAAACAATCTCACTCTGCAAAAAATAAGCCCTCACACAGCTCCATCGGCCCAAAAATGAAAATGTTACGGGTCTCAGAAAATGACGACACAACCCTAAAAAATTTTTTTTGCAAACATCTCATTTTTTTTCACAACTAAAACAATAATAAAACTGGACATGCTTGGTAGCGTCGTAATTGTATTGGTGAGAAGAAGCATTTTGCAAGATCGTTTTTACCACAAAATGCACACCGTAAAAACAATTCCCAAAAAACAATGTCAAAATTGCATTTTTTTCCATGAGTTCACCGCACTTGGAATCCTTTTCCCTTTTTCCAGTGCACTAGTACAACTCGTCCAGCAAAAAAAAACAAGCCCTCATATGTCTATGTGGACTGAAAAATAAAAGAGTTATGGCTCTGGGAAGAAGAGGAGGAAAATACGGAAACGCAAAAACGGAAATTGGTCGCGGCCTGAAGGGGTTAATCAATTTAAAAAGCACAGCGACACGTGGCCACCAAGGTTCTCAGCCGCATCCCGTAAGTCTGGCCATACACTTAAAGGGGTTATCCACTGGCTAGGTGATAACTTGTTGATTGTGGGGGTCCAACCGCTTGGACCTGCACTGATCGGCAGAACAGGACACTTTTATTTGTAGCGGCAGAATGCATGAATGACCTGCGCCCCATGCATTCCCTATTGGGCTGCACTCTTCTTTTTCCTTAGAGAATGAATGGAGCGGTGGTCAGGTAATTCAACCTGCCACACCTTTTTGTAATGGGAATAAAAGTTCCCCATCCGTGATAAAAATTCCCAAATCTGCCGATCGGTGTTGGCTTTGGTGGTGGGACATCCACCGGTCATCATGTTATCACCTAAACAGCAGATGGGTGATAATTTGTTTTAAATGCACAACACCTTTAAGTGTAAGTGGTTCGTACACTTTAAGAGCTGAACATTTGTAAGAGATGTGCGTCTGTGGTCTGAGAACTATACGATGTATTCCCTTTAGGCAAGTTATAAGCTGAAGATTCCTTTTATATCACGCTGTCGACAAAAATGTTCTGCGCGCTCTGGCTGTCTATGGAGCAGGCTGTCCCTTCCCGGTGATGTGCAGACTCATTGATTTGACTGGTGGGGTTCTTGATGTCACCTTGTCCTTGAAGCATGTGCTGTCACACTGGATGTTACTGTGGAAATGTGAGGACAAGTGTAAAGTAGGACAATAGCATTACAACATCGGCAGAATCATGGGGTGATGACTCTTGAAACCAATCCTTCTCTAGTCTTTTTTTTTTTCTACTGTGACCATAGAATCATATTTAATCCTTCCATCAAAATGGCCATAAAAGGGCTTCTTCTTTATACGTGATAAGTAATATTAGTTCTTTTTTGTTGTTCCTTTGATTATGACATGACATCTTCACTTCATTCTGTGGGACAGTACACATATAGCGATGACAAAGTTATATAGATTTTTTGTTTTGCTACTTTTACACAACAAAATCCCTTTAAAAATATTTGTGTGGCCATGTTCTCAGAAACATAACTTTTGTATTTTTCAATGGAGCTGTATGAGGGCTTTTTTTTTTAATTAAAGTTTTCATTGGAACATTTCGGGTACATTTTTATTTTATTTTTAATACATTTTTGGGAGGTGGATGAATAAAAAACGCCATTTTTACGGTGTTCACTGACTGGATTAAAGAGAGCCTGTCATGTCAAAAAATTATGTTAACTTGCAGATATGGCAGATCAGTGCTGAGTCGGCTGTCAGTCAGTGCCGGGCGCGGTCATGTACTGAGTGGTGACTAAAGCCGTGCCGGCCACTCCTTTATGTCTGAAAGCCCAAGGCTGCTGGGAGAAAAAAAGTCCATTTCCTCCCGGTAGCGGTGCTCTCAGTGTGACTTTTAGTACCTGGCCTTTGATAACGCTATTAACCGCACATGTGCAGGTTATTAACGTTTGGGGACATGCCAGGTTCCCTTTAAATAAAATTATATTTTTATAGGCCAGGTTGTTATTGACGAGGCGATACCAATTGTTATAGACTTAGTAGGGCACATGAACCTGGTTAAGTCCAATTGCTCATAAAATACACTACAATACTTCTGTATTGAGAAACTATAGAAATGAGCCGGAATATATGTTGATCTAAGTGCAATGTAGGTGCACATTCACACTATGGCCATTTAACCCCTTAACTACCTTGGACGTATAGGTATAGGATCGAGGAATCGCGATCCACCCGCGGCTGTTAACATGTTAAATGCTGCTGTCAAATTCAGACAGCGACATTTAACATGGCCGCGCGGAAGCGCGTCACATCCACGCCCATCAGTGCACCCATCACATGTTTGGTATCGCTGCGTTCAGAATCTCCCAGTCAATATAAAAACAGAATTAATCCGATCGGTAAATGGCGTAACAAGAAAAAAAAGCAAAACGCCTGAATTACGTTTTTTTTGGTTGCCGCAACATTGCAATAAGATGCAATAACAGGTGATCAAAACATCGTATGTATCTGAAAATGGTATCAATAAAAACGTCAACTTGGCGTACAAAAAATAAGCCCTCACTTAGCCCCAGATCCCAAAAAATGGAGGCGCTATGGGTCTCGGAAAATGGCGCCAATTTTTTTTTTGTTTTACAAACTTTGGATTTTTTTTCACTACTTACAGTATATAAAACAGGACCTATACATGTTTGATATCTACAAACTCATAATGACCTGGAGAATCATAATGGCAGGTCAGTTTTAGCATTTAGTGAACATGGTAAAAAAACCAAACATTTGTGGAATTGCACTTTTTTGCAATTTCACTGCACTTGAAATTTGTTTCCTGTTTTCCAGTACACAATATGGTAAAATCAATGGTGTCATTCAAAATTACAACTCGTCCCAACAAAAAAGAAGCCCTCACATGGCCAAAATGACAGAAAAATAAAAAAGTTATGGCTCTGGGAAGAAAGGGATCAAAAAACGAAAACACAAAAACGGAAAAACCCAAGGTGGTGAAGGGGTTAACAGACAAAACCTAAGCTAAAAACAAAATGAGCAAATTCCCTGTAATAAGTAAGTGAATAGTAATGCTACATGTAAATAACATAGGGTACTTAACACTTTTTTTGATAAAAAAGTATAAACGCCATCTCATCACGACAAGGTGTACATAGTCATAATTAGTGATGAGCGAGCACTAAAATGCTCGGGTGCTCGATGTTCGGGTCGAGCACATTGGAATACTCGGGTGCTCGACCTGAGCAACGAGCCCAATGTAATTCTATGAGAAACTTGAGCATTTTTCAAGCGGCTCCCCCCGGCGGTCTGCAGAGGGCCTAAAAATTGCCCAAATCGATGGGAACAGTGCTCAAATGACATGGGACAGCATGGGGAAGACCCCTGGAAGCATTTCTGACTCCCAGGTCACTTCTGTCAACAACGTTGTCAGAGGTATTACGCCACTTTTACTGACTCACAATAAAACATACCAAAATGAAACCAAAATGGATTTTCCTGGGAAATATGTTAAGGAACATCCTTTCCAGGGTAATGACTTGTATATAAAGCAAAATAAATAACCAAAAACAAAAATACTCCTCCACACCTTGGGCTATGTTCACGCATAGCGTTTTTGATGCGTTTTTTCACTTTTGCATTGCTTTCAACCGTGACAAATACATTCACCAGGAAATGTCATTTTAACATTTTACAACCTTATCTGGCCATGTGGTGTGTGAGATATCATCAGACACATTGTGTTTCATTTATGAAGGAGGGACTCTGAAAGTCACAAAGCCTATTTTTATAGGGCCATCAGGCGGCCTTTACTATTCTTAAAGGGCCAGCAGTCGGCCCTCACTATTCTTAGAGAGCCATCAGCCAGCTATGTTTTATTGTGACCATTACTAAAGAGTGGGTCTCCTATACTGTTATTGTGTATGTAGTGAGTGCCAGGGCTGCCCAAAATTTGGACGCACCCCAATACCACTTAGAAATTTTGGATGCACCCCAATACCCCTTTGAAGAGACTTAGAGGAGGGGCTCCTGAAAACAATGTTCCCA
Source organism: Phyllobates terribilis (assembly GCF_046119375.1). Taxonomy (NCBI): domain Eukaryota; kingdom Metazoa; phylum Chordata; class Amphibia; order Anura; family Dendrobatidae; genus Phyllobates; species Phyllobates terribilis. The sequence goes on from NW_027362771.1 coordinate 487,797,174, forward strand.
TTATTAGGAAGTAGGTCTCCCATAGTGTTGACCTATGCAATGAATGCAAGGATTGCCAAAAATTTGGAGGCACTCCAATGCCCCTTGGAAGAGACGGGGAGGAGGGCCTCATAAAAAAATGTTCCCATTAGAAAGGAGCGGGCCTCCTATACTTGTAATGCCCATGCACTAAGTGTATGGGCTGACAAACATTTACCCCTGGGGGGTATACATGAACATACTTTATAAATTATTTTTTACAGGCATCATAAACACCCTTTAAAAAAATTATATGTGTGTTGCATCACGGACCACGGTCACCCTGGTGATATGGTGGTGGAGGATGAGGAGAAGGAGGAGGACAAGAGCAAATAGCAAAAGTCAGGAAGCATATACCCATGTCTGGGTGTGAAAAGGTGCATGGGAATACACCTCCCAAGAAAAAAACACTGGATTTGAGTTTATGTTACGCTGCTATATCATTGTATAAGAGTCAGCATTTTCAGTTGACAGGCGGATGCGCTAATCAGTTATAATTCCACCAACGGCACTAAAAACCCGCTCTGATAAAACGCTGGTGGCAGGGCAGGCCAGGACCTCCAAGGCATAGAGAGCCAGTTCATTCCACGTATCCAGCTTGGATACCCAATAATTATAAGGCACAGAGGAATCACGGAGGACGTTGGTACGGTCGGCAAGGTACTACCTCAGCATCTTCCCAAACTTTGCACTCCTTGTGAGAGTACCCCACGCCTCTGGGCCTGTGCGATGCGAGGGGCTTAGAAAACTCTCACAGAACCTTGACAGTGTTCCCCTGCCTCTGCTGGATTGAAGTTGTGTCTCTTTCGCCTGTACTCCTTGGTTGTCCAACGAACTGTGACCTCTGCCGCCAGCGTTTTCAGATGGGAATTTTTTTAATAGTTCCGCAACAAGGGCCTTCTGGTACTGCCCCATTTTGGTAGACCTGTCCGCCTCAGGAATAAGAGATATAAAGTTCTCCTTGTAGCGTGGGTCTAGAATTGTCACCAACCAGTAATGACTGTCACCCAAAATTTTGAGAACGTGAGGGTCATGGGAAAGGCAGCGTAACATAAACTCAGCCATGCATGCCAGACTACTAACAGGCAAGACTTCCGTGTCCTCACTAAGAGGATGACTGACCATGCTCTCCTCCTCCTCCTCCTCTCTTTCGTCTGGCCATCTACACTGAACAGATGGTATGACAGCTGTGCAGGTAGTATCGTCTATAGTGCATGTAACTAGCTCATGTCCTTCCTCCTCCTCCTCCTCCTTTCTCATGGTCACCCAATCCACGTTGGGATGAGATGAGGGTGGGCTCGGTGTAATCACCCTGTATGGTTCCTTGCTCCATCTCATCGTGCTCCGCCTGCAATGCATCCTCTTTAATTGAGAGCAGAGAGCGTTTCAGAAGACAGAGAAGCGGGATGGTGACGCAAATTATGGCGCCATTGCCGCTCACCATCTTGGTGGAGTCCTCAAAGTTTTGGAGGATGGTACATATGTCTGACATCCATGTCCACTCCAGAGGTCTTGTTGATGCTGGTACTCAACAACTGCCCTCTTCTGCTCACAAATCCTTCCCAACATCTGCAGTGTAGAGTTCCAATGCGTGGGGACATCACACACCAGTCTGTAAGCCGGAAGCTGGAAACGCTGCTGAAACATGGCAAGGGCGGTGGAAGTTGTAGGTGACTTTCTAAAATGGGCACACAGGCGGCATACTTTAACAAACAGATCCGGCAGCTCCGGGTAGGATTTGAGAAACCGCTGAACCACGAGGTTAAGCGCATGGGCCAGGCATCATACGTGTGTGAGCTTGCCTCGCCTCAGAGCCGCCACCAGGTTCCGGCCATTGTCACACACGACCATGCCTGGCTGTAGGTTCAGCGGTGTGAGCCACAGAGCTGCCTGCTCTTTTAGAGCTGTCCACAACTCTTCAGCATTGTGCGGTTTGTCTCCTAAGCATATTAGCTTCAGCACAGCCTGTTGCCGCTTGGAGGAGGCAGTGCTGCAGTGCTTCCAGCTTGTGACTGATGTGGTCATTTCGGAGATGGAGGAGGAGGCTGAGGAGGATGAGGTGCAGGAGCTGTAGACCGTGGGGGCAACCCTGATTGACCTAAGGCCCGCAATCCTTGGCGTCGGGAAGACGAGTTCCGTCCCAAGGTCCGACTGGGTCCCGGCTTCCACTATGTTAACCCAGTGTGCCGTCAGCGAGATGTACCGTCCCTGCCCACAAGCACTTGTCCACGTGTCCGTGGTTAGGTGGACTTTCCTGGTAACTGCGTTGTTGAGGTCACGGCTAATGTTTTGGGACACGTGCTTGTGTAATGCGGGGACGGAACACCGGGAGAAATAGTGGCGGCTGGGGACTGAGTACCGAGGGATGGCCGCCGCCATCAGGTTGCGGAATGCTTCCGTCTCCATGAGCCTAAAAGGCAACATTTCGAGCGCAAGCAGTCGTGAAATGAGAGAATTTAGTAGTGCGGCCTGTGAGGCGTTGGCTTCATATTTGCGCTTGCGTTCTAAGGACTGGGGTATGGGCAACTGAACGCTGCGCTGGGAAAAGGACATGGACGTGCTTCCTGATGCTGCTACTTGAGAGTGTGCAATGACAGGTGCAGGGCAGGAGGCATCTTCGCATGCACCATGGACAGGGAATTGGCTTGCATGCACAACAGCGGAAGAAGCAATGGTGCCACCCGCAGATACTATTCCTGGACCCTGGGGTTCAGCCCACAAAGTCGGGTGCTTTGCTGCCATGTGCCTGATCATGCTAGTGGTGGTCAGGCTGGTCGTTTTGCCACCCCTGCTGATGCTGGCCTGGCAGGTGGTGCAAATGGCCTTTTTGCGGTTATCGGCAGAGTCTTTAAAAAACAACCAGACTCGGGAAGACCTAACAGTTGTACTGGCTACTTCCTTTGTGTTGGTGTTACACACTGCTTCTTCCTGCCTGTTGGGGTGCTCTACCTCCCTCCCCCTGTGAAATGCTGTCCTCGCTCTGCATGTCCTCCTGCCAGGTTGGGTCAGTTACTATATCATCCACCACCTCGTCTTCCACTTCCGCACCCTGGTCCTCCTCCTGACTTTCTGGCAATTGTGTCTCATCATAGTCCACCTCTTGTGACACTTTCCCACCTTCATGTGACCGTGGCTGCTCAAATATTTTGGCATCACTACATGCGATCTCCTCTTGCCCCCCTTCAAGTGAACCGGGCGAGAGTTCCGAATCTATAAATGAAAAAGTGAACAGCTCTTCAGAGTGTCCAAGTGTGGGATCAGTTGTCTCCGGGCACTCGGCATGGTGGGAGGAAGGAGGATCAGGGTGAGGAATATGCGGTCCAGACTCACGGCTACTGAGACTTGACCGTGTGGAAGACAGGGTGGTGGTGGTGGCTAAGTGACTGGAAGCATTATCCGCTATGCAACCAACAACCTTTTGACACTGCTCTGGGTTCAATAGTGGTGTGCTGCGGTCTCCTAGGAATTGGGACAGGAAGGTTCGGCGAGAAGATGTGGGTGTTTTTGTGGCACAATTTCAGCTTGCCCACGGCCTTGTCCTCGGCCTCTGCATGCACCATTACCATCACGTCCAGTTCCCCGTCCCTTGCCACATGCATTGCCCATTTTAAATGGAGGACAGTATCTTCCACGCTCACTACAAATGACTGAGTGTGGAGCGAACTTATATGTGATCCGTGTGACGGAGAAAACAGAGTTTTAAATACCTGACCTGTAGGTAAGTAGTTTGAACAGCAAACCGGTGTCAAAAACTTCGCTGACACGGTGAAAAAAAATTGGAATGGAGACCAAAAATGGCAGTATTTTCTGAAAACGTATATGTGATCCGTGTGACGGAGAAAACACAGTTTTAACTAGCTGGATTTCTAGCGCTGTAATATGGAAAGGACCTGGCTGTATTTTGCAGTGCCAACAAGCAAATGGTGCAGTAAAACTGTGTTCTCTGGATTGCTTTTTAAGCAAATAATGAGGATTAAGATCCAAAAAAAAGCATTCCTGGCCCCTGAGACCTGGGCCTTTGCATAGAAATATCTAACAACAGCAAAATTGGAATGGAGCCTCTTGTGCTATATGCACTGCAGTCTGCTATATACACTGCCTGCCTATATACCCTGCCTGCCTATATACCCTGCCTGCCTGATATCTCTGCAGATGGATTAGTTAGTCCTCAAAAGGACTGTTTGTTAAGATGGATATGTGTAATGTACGGGTTTTCTCCCTACACTACCTAATACACAAGCAAATCTCTCCCTGACGCAGCAGCACCTCTCCCTACTCTGCCTGATTCCGGAGTGACTGTGACAAGCACAGTGGCGCCAGGTCTGATATAGACCTGATGACGCTGTGCAACCAGCCTATCATTGTAATGCCACAACCACCATGGCTGCGGCATTACAATGAGTGGCAGGCAATCCCTGCATGTTGATTGGCGCTCTAAAGAGCGCCAAACATGCACGGAGGGGACCCGAGCATCCGCCCAAGTACTCGGCGAGCTCCGAACATCTCGAGTACTGAGATGCTCAGGCGAGTACCGAGTACTTGTAAGTATGCACGCTCATCACTAGTCTTAACTCTTGTAGTTCATCTCACTATGTGTCAGCAGACATCAAAACAGATGAGGACAGAGCAGGACCCAGACCTGACTGTTCAGACACCTGCTTGTGCTAAGCTATATAAACAAACTGCAAAGCCCAAAAAAAGGGGTAGCCACACCACTGTTTGTACAAAGTACAAAAAACTGAAGCAAAACCATAGAAATAAGCCATAATATATGCTGGTATAAGTGCAATGTGTAGGTGTACATTTACACTGCTGCCATTTAACAGACAAAACCTAAGATAAAAACAAAATAAGCAAATACCCTGTAATAATTGTAAATGAGATAGGGTACTTAGAGTGAGAACAAGAGTTATGGGCCGTCCCCATTGGGTCACCTTGTCGCGGTGGGATGGCTTTTATGCTTTTTTGAACAAAACAGTGTTAACTAAGTCCCCTATGTTATCCATATGTACTATTACTATTTAATTACTATTTATTTACTTACTGAAGGGTATTTGTTCATTTTGTTATTATCTTAGGCTTTGTATGTACACTTACATTGCACTTATACCAACATATATTCCGACTCATTTCTTTTGTTTTGCTTTAATTTTTTTGTACTTTGTACAAACAGGGGTGTGGTAGAGCAAAGTATTGTAATGCACATGAGCCGGCTTTACTTCCAGGTTATCGGCGCTCTTTGGCCTCTCCTGGCACATGCCCATTAAAGGACTTTGCACATGATGTGTCCTACGTCATATGGATGACGAAGGACACGTCATCCACATGAAGCATGCATAAAGACGGCGATTGTAACGAGTGAGGAGGCGCTAAAGCAAGACCAGAGATGCCCATCGGACTGGACCGCACCGTATAGGGGTATAATAAAAGGTATTTTTGGGATCTGCAAAAGAGATTGGGACTTGCATACAGCTTACTAAAGTATTGTAAAAGAGGCCTTAAATGTGGTTGTCACACTTTATATTGGGAAAACCTGGTGACAGGTTCCCTTTTATGACCTTTAATATTAATGGTCTTTACATACTATGATATCTGAACAGTTGCTGTATCTTGGTGGTGACTCCAGATGGCTGGAACTACATTTATTTTACAGGTTTGACAACTTCAGTAATATACCGTAATAGTCTGAGATCCAGTTTTCATTTCAATATCCCAGCTTACATTTATATTTCATGATAGAATTATTACTTATTCATTATTTACTCAAACGGTCACTGTCTTTCCAACAAACTTTGCATAAATCAGTACAAGCAGTTATAAGAAACTTTGTGACATCATTTATTAGAAATCTGCTACTTTCTTACTTTAGAACCACTTCTCCTCCTCCTCCTCCTGCCTCTTGAACTCATCGTTTATTCTGAAAAACAGCTCAAGACAGACTGTCAATTAACAGAGTGATCAGATTACAGCTACCTATTAAAGTCTATGGAGAGGTGAGGAAGATAGAAAGGAGAGTAAGGGAGAGATGCACACATATGTCACTGTTGCTTTCTAGTAAGCGTTTTATTTCACCCAGTGCTGGATTCACAGACCACTACTCACTACTGCTGTACGATGTCTTCCATGTTGCTTTTGCTGCTAAGCATGTGCTACAAAGATATAGAACAGTAGCAATCCCTCATGTTTGTGTGTCTTGACATCATAACATCTAAGGAGACATCATAACATCTAGTCTCCAGCCACAAGCTCCTAGACCACTGAAGATTAAAGATAGAACAGGCAGAGGATGGAAAATAGAAGATAAAAAATGACATAAAAGCTAGGAATTGTTATTCCTCATGTTCACATAAATGACAGCTTATTCTGAACATTCACCTGAAATGACAGATACACTTTATCAGTGACTCAACATTCTCAAACACGATCTGTACCGTATTGTTTAATTCCTGAATAAAATGAGATGATGGCTTATATTTAGCTTCAAACTAGTTTCACTGTTTTTAAAAGGGCTGTCTCAGCTTCATAAAAGGGTAAAATTGCAAAGAACTGGTAGAAGCAAAAGGATTTTTAATTTAGTGTTTATGGCTCCAGTCTATCAGCGCAGGTTGGTCTCCTAGGAAAGGAGCGCAGTGCTTACAGGCATTTTGCTATACCGCTTGTAAGCGCTGCCCTGTAGGGGGTCAGATCACTGGATGCAGTCAGCTACAGTGCCCCTGTAACTCCTCTGGTGCTGCAGAGGCAATGCTGGGTTATATAGCAGCATGGAGACTGCACAGTTTGGGCGGGTTGTGCAACCATGCCGCTGATCTGAACTGTCAATCAATCAGCAGAGCATCACGTTGGCAGGCTTAGGCAGACAAGTTGAGAACAACCCTTTAATGCATTTAGTAAGCCAATGAAAAGTTAAAGGTATTGTCGCTTTTTCTGGAAAAGGGTAGATCTTGTTTTTTCTAGCTTATACAACCCTTTTAACATATATTCCTTTTAATAGATATTGAGATGATGTAGATTTCACATTCAGGACGCATCATCCACTATGATGCAGTTTTTATAAGTAAAAACTGGGAATGGATCCAAAAAAGGAGAAGTATGCAGCTTTTAATTACTTATCCTCCACTATTGATTATGGCTTAAAAAATAATGGAAAAATCTGTACTGTACTGTGAGCTGTCTCCCATCTTCATTGCTTGGGTCGGGACTGATTTACATGTATAGGCATATTACCTGAAATATCGGTGCAATACAAGAAGCCACAAGGGCCACATCAGGGGAGGACATACTTATGCAGCCGCACAGGCCCAAATGGTAAGGGGGCCCGCTTTTACCTCCAATGCAGGTGGAAAAGTGCATTATAATGAGATATTGGACTGCAAAGGGCCCATATATTCTTGTACAGGGGCTCTCGTATTCCTGTGTCCGTTCCTATGCCACGTGTATATTTTTATCCACATCCACAAGGGATAGTGCTGGGATAAAAAGGTGGCAGCGCAGGGGATCCGTGTCAGACTATCAGCGCTGCCTACCTGAATCTGCCCCGCACTCCCGCCCTTTGTAAGTTGTAATTCGTCACGGCTATTGGGGTAAGTCATCCAGGTAATGGATGGAAAAAGGTTTGATGGTTAACAGGTTTGAATGTATTGGGCTAAGCTGCGTTTGGTAAGTTCTATGGTTATGGATTTATAGATGATTTCATGAAACTAATTTTATATTATGGTTGTATTTTTAATTTTATTAAAGGCCATGGCCAATATTTATCCACCAATTTAATGTGTCGGGTGTTTTTTTTTTATTTTGTGTGGTTAATAATTTATATTGTGTTATGTAATGCCATGACTGGCGCAGCGGTTGAGCGTCTGACCTGCCATGCCATTATGTAATGGGAATAAAATTTCTCCGTCGGCAATAAAATTAAACTTTCTGCCAATTATCGTGGATCACAGCAGTTGGACTCCCACCAATCAGCAAGTTATCGCCTATCATATGGAGAGTGATAAATTGTTCTTTTCACTGGCCAACCCTTAATCTTTGTCCTAGAAGAGGCGATCCCCTAACACTGGAGGACGTACTCTTGGCAGAAGTGATCTGTAGTAGATTACTACTAAAGCAAGAGAGTATCACACTCTATTCTTTATGAGCTGCACAGTACACACATATTCTTCTATATACAGGAGACGTCGGAGAGATTTTTTATAGCAGGCGTTCTATACCAGTGCTGGTGGTTTTACACAGCAGGCACCTGCCTGTAATTGCTGAGAACGGAGCCAGCTCTGCTCGCAGCAGTCTAGACCTTTAAATGCCGTCAGAGCCAGATTTACACATTTCTACTCCCTAGTCCAAAGCAAATAATTCTGCACCCCCTCCCCAACCCTCATAAAGTTGATTAGAAATGTATTGATTCGAAAGATATCATGCTCGCTGAAATCAACTTCAGCATCCGTACCGAGTCTCATCAGAATGAAGTTTCCTGGGAATTGAACGATTTTCATCACACTCATATACTTTCTTTTCAGAAATGTTGAGAGCTTTTTCCTCATATAAATCAAACTGAACTTTACTAGTGATTGGAGAACTTCGACAACTTCCAAAACATCAATTTCCACATCCTTGTTCACTTGGTGTAATCTGAGCAGCACCGTTCCCCAAACCTGTGCCATGACCGCTGCTTCAATCCTTGGCAGCTTGATGAGTACACCTCCAGCTGCTGCTCGGGTTCCTGATTTTTGGGTTTCATCACTTTTGAGGTATTTTAGAGCATGTATGAAGGCAGTATATATATAGAACGCAAGCGATATGAGCGCAATGAATCACTATTGTAACACTTTAACACATGTTTTTTACTGGGTGTGAGAGAGAAATAGCAAATGCTTTTTGCCTGTGACTGAGCAAGACAAGTGCCGCTGTAGAGATGGGCAACGTAAATGTACCCCTCAATGTATTTAATGAAAACACCTGAAGAGATAAACTGGAATATAAGTTGGTGTGCATGCAGCACATAAGCGCATGTTCACACTGGCCACTAAACAGAAAAAAAACAAGATAAAAACATAAAAAGCAAATATCTTGCAGTAAATCAATAAACAGCAGTAGTGGCCTCCCTTTTCTTTGAGCTGGACATTTACAATCATGTAGTTCCCCATGCGTGGGTGTCCATTATCTTGGCTCAGTCCTTCTCAGCCCTTATCCACATGTATGTCACTTGACAAATGGTAAAGTGTTAATCTTAGAGGTTAGGGCCGTCCCGATTAGGGTCACCGTGACGTGGTGGGATGGCTTTTACATTTTTTGGATTAAAATTATGTTAACTAAGCACCCTATATTATTTTCATGCACTATTGCTGTTAATTTACTGCAGGGTATTTGCTTTTTATGTTTTTATCAATTTATTTAATGTATATGGATTTAAGTTTTCTTTTTTTAAAAAAAACATTTTTACGTCGACTTTTCAAAATAATACTGAAAAATTAGTAAATATTTGGTTGTTGTTTCTTCTGTATATGCACCCCCTGACTGCTGCGCCCAAGCCCATGGTCTAGCTCGGCCTCTTGGGAAATCCGTCCCCGGATGCAGTGGTGAACAATGACCATGACAACTAGTGGTTCGATGGTCACCCCCATTGGGACCCTACAAGGTGAATGTGGAAACCCGATGGGTTAGCGTCAGTCGGATCATGTGGCGCTGCGGTGCCCCTGGATCTCCATACCCTCGCCTGCCTCAGGGATGACTTAGTTCTGATTACAGGGGGCAGCATTTCGGCAGGTCTACCCTCCATTCCTGCTTTTTGCCTTCTCCAGTTTAGGGATGAGGTGGGCACCATTTATAGCCCAGATGGTAGCTGTGAAGAAGCCCGTGCATGGGGCAGCACGGCAATAGGGCTGACTTAGTGGAGGTCTCCATGCCAGAACGCAGACCCATATACAGATCGTTTTACTGTAATGCTGCAAACACATGTGGCCTCACAGGTGACTCTTTATACCCGAGCAGTGTGGGTATACAGCGTGTATACGCTGCATGGCCCGGCCTGGCCGCTCCGCCAGCGGCTCCAGCACTGTCACCGTCCTCTCTGGGTACCAGCAATTATTGTAGTGATGATGGGGATGCTGAGCCACGCCCCTTTACCGCCCCTTTCGCCAATTAGCGGAGAGTGCTTCTTTCTTAGGCGATTCTATATTCCTATTGGCTACTTAGCCATCATTCACTTATTCTGCGGTTTTGATTGGTCGGGCAGATTGTAGGGGGCGGGCTGTGTCTGCAGCACAGCCCGGCGGGCGCACTGTGACCCGGAGCGGGTGTGTACCCGTTGTGTGCCCGGTTTCGGGATGATGTTAAGTCGCCTAATGAGCGGAAGCAACCGCAGTCTGGATCTCCCGTGTGTGTGCACCGTGAGGCTGCTGGACGACTCGGAGTATACGTGTAACGTGCAGGTGACAGGAGGGAGCAGGGGGACTGGATGGTGGCGAGGGGGGCACGAAGGACAGGCAGGGCACGGGTGGGCCTGTGTCTGTGCGGGTCACTGTGCAGGTGCCGGGCACACGATGCTGTGTGCACACATGTGCCATGTGTCTGTGCTGCCCACAATCTATTCCTGGCTGCTGCACTCAATCATTACCAGAGAGAGCAGCCCTGGAATGTTGTATCTGTGCACTAAGTACAGGGGGCGCCCTCCAGAACTCCACAGGGGCAGTACCCATCCCGGCCTGCAGGGGGCAGAGAGACACCAGGTCATGGGGGGGGGCAGCACTTCTTGTCTCACCGCAGCCACAAAAGTTCCTTTACCTGTTTTTCTAAATGTCTTATAAGTGTCGCCGCTGCTTTATAATGACGTAAACCTTGGGCGCAACTTCTGTCTGCAGCCGTCAGGGCCCGGAGCCACCATGACACTTACAGGTGGGTGTGCACAGCACTGTGCTTTATGGGGGCTCTCCAGCTTTACATTTTGTAACCCCCTCAGCTTGTTTAGTTGGGAGTCATCAACCCAAGACTCAGACTCTGCAGACAGTGATTGACGCTCCAGACAAGTCATCGCTGTCAGACACCAGTCAGGTAGGCGGGTCATGCAAAATCAGGGGGTGGAGTGTTGCAGAGTCTCTTGGCCACTCCCAGGGTGCACTGAACACCCTCATTAGCATGTTTGATTAAATTTCAATTTCTGCAGAATGGAGGCAGCGATTATAACACTAAGGCCTCTCTCACACCAGCGTATAACACAGCCGCGTGCTATCTGATGTTTTATCGAATCAATGGGGCAATGCAGATCTGCGCTTATTTTATCATGCCGATTCGGCATGCTGTGAGTGGCTCTGATATTCGGATCACGTGCACCCATTCACGTCTGTGGGTGCGTGTGACACATCCAACTGCACTCATATGTCATCTGACTGCAGTCCAATGTACGCTGACAGAGACAATGAAGAAGATGGAGAAATTAAGTCCTCCATCTTCTCCGTACCTGTGGTGCGATTCTCTCATGCGAGAGAACTGGATCACACTCAGATGACAGATTTGATCCGAGTGTCATTAGCATAATTGTCCCGATACTCTCGCATGAGAGAACATATGCTGGTGTGAATGAGCCCTAAAGATGTGATTTGTATACCGGCTATATCCCTACTGACAGTTGGAAAATCCGCCTTACTTGCCCTCTACTCCAGCGCTGGCTCTCTGCCGCTACTCCAGCGCTGGCTCTCTGCCGCTACTCCAGCGCTGGCTCTCTGCCGCTAACTCCAGCGCTGGCTCTCTGCCTGCTACTCCAGCGCTGGCTCTCTGCCTGCTACTCCAGCGCTGGCTCTCTGCCTGCTACTCCAGCGCTGGCTCTCTGCCGCTACTCCAGCGCTCGCTCTCTGCCGCTACCTCCAGCGCTCGCTCTCTGCCGCTAACTCCAGCGCTGGCTCTCTGCCGCTACTCCAGCGCTGGCTCTCTGCCTGCTACTCCAGCGCTGGCTCTCTGCCTGCTACTCCAGCGCTGGCTCTCTGCCGCTACTCCAGCGCTGGCTCTCTGCCGCTAACTCCAGCGCTCGCTCTCTGCCGCTAACTCCAGCGCTGGCTCTCTGCCTGCTACTCCAGCGCTGGCTCTCTGCCTGCTACTCCAGCGCTGGCTCTCTGCCGCTACTCCAGCGCTGGCTCTCTGCCTGCTACTCCAGCGCTGGCTCTCTGCCTGCTACTCCAGCGCTGGCTCTCTGCCGCTACTCCAGTGCTGGCTCTCTGCCGCTACTCCCAGTGACCATTTGCAGACTGCAGCCACGGCATAATAACTACAGTGTACATGAGCGCTGCAGCCAATCACTTGACTTAGCAGCTTGCTGCGTCTTCATTGGATGAGCTGCTGAGCCGAGTAGCACAGTCACATACGCTTTATTCATGATGTCACCGGTGCTGTCTGTACAGTCACCAAGGCCAATGGTGTAAGCCAGCATTGCAGCTTGGTAGGGTAAGTAATGCTGATTTTATTATTTTTAGCTACCGCAAGCCAAGGGGTTAAAGAAATTATAGATGGAAAACCCCCTTAATGGGTTATTCCCAACATATTCATTGGATAGGATTTAACCTTGTAATTGCTTGGTGTCTCTGCACTAGAACCCCCAGCAATCCTGAGATCAGGGCTCTGCAGAATCCTGTCCTGAATGGAGCAGACATGCGCATGCCCGACCTCCACTCCATTCATTGTTTATGGGACTGCTGGAACAAATGAGCGACATAGCTTTCTCTGGCAGTCCCATAGACAGTGATTGGAGGGGAGATCAAGCATGTGCACCTCTGCTATATTCAAGACAAAACTGTGCAGAGCCCTGATCTCAGGATTACTGGGGTCCTAGCTGCTGGAATACAGCAATCATTAAGTTCTCCCCTATCTGATGAAGTGGGGATAATTCAAATTCTGTCTTTAGTATCAACCCTCCTAACCCGTCTATATGCTCATATAGGTCATAGGAAGCTGAATAAAACGACACCTTGATATCTGTGATCCGATGTCTTATTCCAGAGAAATCAACATTTTCTCAATATGTAAATTTGCTCTTAAGAACTATGGGCCGGACACAGATCTCCCTGAGACTCTGCCTCCAGAGATTATTTTAAATGAAAGGGGTATTACCAGTGTGAGACATGTAATGACTGACAGTCCGCTCTCCTGATCTATATGTCTCACAGTGGTTATATCCCAAAGCTCGAGATCTATGCCTGCCCCATAGATCTTAACAGCTCATTTACATATTAAGAAAAATGTGGATTTCTCAGGAATAAGACATTGGATCGCTGATATCATGGTATCATTTTATTTAGCTTGCTATGACCTTTGTGCCCATATAGACGGCTTAGGAGGGCTGATCGTAATGACAGATTCCTTTTAAAGTGGTTTTCCGGTCTAAGAAGAAAACTCCGCCGTCACTCTATTTGCCGGCAATCTGCTGAATCGTGATAGTGTATGGTGCACATAGTATCAAGATCCTCCTCCTATTTCCCATATGGGTGGGCGGACATGTGACCATATGATTATAATTTGCATACTTGCAGCCAGGTGCCGACTAGTCTCATCCGGCGTCTCTCATTTAGGAAATAACCCTTTATTCATTTTATCAATTTACACCTATAAGCATTGCCTTCTTTATTCCTCCAATGTTATTTATGCCAGTGGTTGTCCCTCATTTGTTGTGGTGCCCCCTTTGTCTATGAGTGGGCCCCAGATCAGGAGGTGGTGGATGTGATCTGTAGACTCTCATACTGTGCACGCTCCTCAGTTATGTGAGACCCCTCAGCTTCGGTCACAGATAGGACCCCTATCTGTCTGGAGAGCTGGGCTCTGTTGTGATATAGAGAATGTCACCATTTATTTTTACGGGTGATCCAAAAATTGCCCAGTGTGCCTTCCCTGATATTTTTGGAGCGGTGCATGTGCAATAATTGCCACAAGGGAGTGTTAGAAAAACTAGTATTTTTATTATTCTCTCTTTTTTTCCTTTGTGATACAGTCTGCTTCTTGTTACAGGACGCTTCATCTGCTGGGTCTTCTACTTAAACACTTTATTTGTAGTTATTTATCAGACAAAGGGCCTCTATTTCTGCGATCTGTATGGTCACGCACGGCCGAGTCCGTGATACTCATTGTACATGAGCTGCAGCGTTAGTGTAGCCCCCCGTCCCCTTTAGTCTTCCTGTGCACATCAGACCCCCGGGCACCAGCTGTACAGGGGGTTCCAGCACATTTCTATTCCAGTGAATGAGGCAGCTACTTTCTTTACGTTATACATATGCTAACTGGATCTCCTCCATAAGGGAGAAAGCTCATATTAAATCCGAGACTCCTCCATAAGGAAAAGAAGAGAGTGATCTACAGACAGCTGTAGGCTTCTTGTCCCTCATTAGAATTTGCAGCCTGAGATGTCTCAGGGGGTCATTTGCTCTCATAAGTGATTCCTAAAATTGAACATTATCCCCTATTTATAGGATATATATATGTATAATTAGTGGTCTGACTGTTGGGACCCCTAGCAATTCTGAGAAAAGGACACTGGATCTGGAGAACAGAGCTCCTTGTGAATGGGGATGCACATGCTCGCCCTCTGCTCCATTCATTGTCTACGGGACTGCCAGAAAAGAAGAGTACAGCACTCAGCTATTTCTCACAGTCCCATAGACATGAAGCTGAGGTCGAGCATGTGCATCTTCACTCTACAGAGTCCCTATACTTTGGGCGTCCCAGCAATCAGACTGCCAGTGATTGAAGATAGGGGGTAACTTTGAGTTGTGGGATATTTATTTACAGGGATGCTCCATGGGAAAACAGCAAGCAAAAGTAAGAAAGCTGTCTCATATCAGCGCGGATGAGAATTGCTAAAATCTCCTCATTTTGCTGGTATTATATGATACACAGAGATGTTCTTCCCCCGTATAAACTTACCTGAATTCTAAGAAATGTATTTAGCGGGTGTATGGGCTTCTGTTATGGGATAGATCAGTGAGATACTGATCAGTGCGGCTCTGATTTCTGGGAGAACACTTGGCATTTTCCAGAACTCTCATTCATTTCAATAAAGAGCGATTGTGTATGCATGGCCCAGGGGCCACTGTTAGGCCAGGGGCCGATCAGTGTCCAATCAGAATGTCATAATACACTTTATGCTAATACTCCTCATTCGTCAGTGATTCACAAAGATATCTTCTCATGGTCTTTATATCTGTATTGTCCAGCGACCAAGGATAATTCTCCAGATTGTCAGATCCATTTTCCGGTCAGCGTGATCTGATTTTCACAAGGTTTAGCTTGTCCCCCATTATCGTTCTGCAGTCAGATTGGCAGCCGTATCCGCACCTACGTGGTGACATTTAGATTTTCTATGACAGGAATATATGTACTGTAATGTAAAATGCCTGTATAACAAAGCCTCGTCTGTCATTGTATAGTCAGCAGGTACAAAGTGTTTTAAATCTGCACTCCAGCGACAAATGCAGCGTCCAGAATTATTCATTAGAAAGTCTTGCACGATCCTTTATGAATCACTTCTTATCTGCGCACTAACCAGCAGCCCGAATATTGTCAACCAGCTGAGGGTCAAAGAGTAAAGGCCTCACTAATATTAAAGATGATGTGCCACCAGACTTCTTCTTAATCATTCCTAGGCTAGGATCACATGATTGTATTTTCTCTCATCCAAAAAAATCAGTCAGATTAATGCAATCACACTCTGACCAGCGTGTGATCCGAGTTTCTCAGACGTGGAGAAGATGTAAAAACGAAATGTCGCCATTTTCTCCATTCTGTCAGTCTGTGAATACTGGACTGCACTCAGATGTCATCTGAGTGCGGTGTGATTTTTTTTGACGAACCCATTGACTTGCATAGCTGAGTACGATCTGATTTACGGATGCAAATCCTGCTTGCTGTGATTATTATCCTTTGACAGACTCGGTCCGAGGAAAGAAATCGCACATGTGCACGGCCCCATAGAATAACATTGTTCCGAGTGCGATCTGATGTTTTGTCTGATCACATCGCACTCGGACTGGAAATACAGTCGTCTCCACGAGCCCTAAGAGTAAGCGCTCTAGGTGTAAGAACCTGCCTTTTATGAAGATCTCGGCGACTGTAAAGCTGTTTTCCAGCACTTCTCACTTCTGCATCTGACCCCATCGTGTCCTCCGGCTGCTTCCATCTCTTGTGCGCAGCCAGCAAGTATTGTGCACCTGTCCTATATATAAGAATAGACATGTGCTGTATATCGCTTGTTAAGCACAGTGATGTCAGTCATGGCTGCTGAAAGTCACAGCACATTTGTGTGAAAATCATCTATTTATAACATTTGTTTCCCCCATGTTTTGCAAAGCGCCTGCATACTTCATGGGGCTGTACATGGATTGTCGTAACAACCCAAAAAGCTGTAGCAATAACTTTTTAGATGTGTTGATTACCCGACTCCTGCAATTTGTCGCTCCTTGAATCGCTTACATCAGTTCCTGTCCCCCATAGAGCTCACAATCTAATTTCACTGCTGTATCTTATGCTCATGTACACACTAGGGCTAGGGTTTTCTTTGAGTGATCATGACTCATATAAAATGATGCATTGCAGAATATTGACTATACTGTATGTCTGTCCAGCGGGTGAAAGGAACTCAAATTAATTGACTGGCAAAGTACCTCTACTAAGGCTGTTGACTAGGGATGAGCGGACCCGTGGAAGTTCGGGTTCGATACCAGAATTGTATCCGATACCAGAATTGTATCCGAACTTGAATCTGAACCCCATAAAAATCAATGGGGACCTGAAATTTGGAGCTGGAAAGTTCTCTTTCTCTCTCCTGACTGTAAAACAAACCTCCAGAAGTCCGTATTCAGAGTTCAGAGAATGAACCCCAAACTTTAGTTTGTGTTCGCTCATCTCTAGTTGACCCATGATTGGTGGAAGTAGTCAGTACTTTCCTCTACTCTATAGTCTGTATACTGCCAGATTTTTTTTCTGCCCGTAGAAATGCACTGGAAAAAAAAATTGTAGCAAAAATGCTGTGTGTGAACAAACCCTAAGTGTTTTCATGGCTATTTTTCTACCCTGACATGAATCTTTTGCAAGAGAAACTCTTATGGTTGGCAACTCTTAGTTTTGATCTTAACAAAATTTCCCACTTGTAGGTGACTTTATTTGGTTTTATTATTTTTTTTTAGATTATTTTCACCCCTAGCTTGTCTAGGTGTTAGGTAAAGTTTTCACCATCAGAGACATCTTTTCTCTTTTAGTTTTGATCATCAGAAGTAAGACCCTATCTTAGAAGTAGGAAACAAAGCGAAAGGCCATCTAAACTTCTGCTCTAAGACTCCTTACAAGACGGGGGACCAGAAATGAAGGATCTCCACTCTTAATTATTGTCTTCTTTTTAGCATTATTTTTTAATTGATTTCCTTACCATTTACTGAGTTCCTTATCTCTGTCCATGTCTATAATTATATCAGAATTACCGCCATCTCTCAGCATTGACGGCTCTCGACTATGATCACTTTGTCTTCCGCACAAAACCCTTTTCTCCTTGTGGCGTCTCCAGTGACTGAATGGTGCTTTGTGACTGGTGAATGCTCGGTATTATAGCCAGTATAACATGATAACGGGGACAATGAGCTCTATCAGAGGTTTTTAGCACAATTTGGCTCCACTTCAAAAATATATAATGTCTTGAGTGACTAGTCGGTGTGATCCACAGTTCATTCCACGTATATATCCTTGAGCTTCCTGAGCAATGAGGTTGAATTCCTGAGCCTGAAGTATTCTCTTCCAGCAATGATTTTTCTAAAAATGTTGGATAATTGCTGTGTGATAGACAACAATTCACCACAAGAGCGTTACTGGAGTTGGCGTTAGGATGTCGGCGAATGTGTTGTGCCTTGCAACCAATTTCAAAGGTGCTTGATGGGTTGAGGTGAATGCTTTTTGTAGGACACTTAATTGTTCTTTCATATCAATCTTGATTTTTTTGCTTCAAGCTTTATATCAATAGTGCAGTATTGTCACGCAAGGTAAGGAAAGGAACAAGTGTACAACGACAGGAAGAGGGGGAAGGGAGTCCTACAACTAGGGAAAGGGGGAGTGGAGACCTCTAGGCACATCTAATATCACCCTGAGTACCCTATCGTCCCTATATAGGTTCCGCACCTATCGCCGAGCAGGAAACCTAATCCCTGAATGTCCCTAGAGCTAAGCCCTAGGTAGAGAGGGGATGGGGTGAGCACTAGTCAGGCCACACTGTAACTAAAGACAACAAGGTAAACAAACAAATGGGATACACTTAGCTTGAGAAGACACCAGAGAGATAACGCCAACCATCCTCCAAGGGAAGTCTAGAAGAAACTAGCCGACTTCTAGTACTCCAGGCATGGACAAAGGAACATAGAACTATCACCAGCGACTCTCTGGAAACACTGAGAGTTTTTACCTACCAAGCAAGGGTGTGTCGGTTAGCAGCAGGAGCTGGAGGTCACTTCTGGGTCCTAAAGGAAGAAGGATATCACTACACTACAGAGATGAGAAGAGCCAAAACGGCCGTCTGTCACACTTGAAACACCCGTGACAACTATCAGTTCTTCTCCGTCCAATGGAACTTCCCCAACAACAAATACCAGGGAAAAGAAGGATTAGACATGTTAGATTTCTACATGGCCTGTTTTTTTGCCCTTAAAGGGGTTTTTCCACCAAAGTTATAAATAAATAAATAAAGTTAATTTTAATCAACATTTTAATCAATAGATCTTAGAATAATAAGTTTTACAATTAGATGTGTTTTAAAAAAATGTTCCTGTGCTGAGAAAATCTTATAAATGTGCCCCTGCTGTGTACTGTGTAATGGCTGTGTCTGACCGTACAGGGACATGTTCTGATCATACCACAGCTCCTGGGCAGGGGAGGAAGCAAAAGAGTATACTGACATTACAGCAGGGGGTCACAGCTGATTTTTTTATTCAAGGCAAAACATTGCTTAAAATCAGGCAGGGAAATGTTTTATCTCAAAGAAATAATCAGCTATGATCCCATGCCATCCTGTCTGTAGAATCTTTTGCTTCTTCCCCTGCCCAGTAGCTGTGGTATGATCAGACCATGTTCCTGCACGGTCAGACACAGCCATTACACAGTACACAGCAGGGGCACATTTATAAGATTATCTCAGCACAGGAACATTATTATATCACATCCAATTGTGGAAGTTATTATTCCAAGATCTACTGATTACAGTAAAATGTACTTTGTTCGTGGGGAAAGGTTCTTTACAAATGCAGTGGTATTACAGAATTGAATTGTACATACTATACTGATGGTACAATATTAATATATCCTTATGGAAATCCAATACTGAGCTGATTTATCAGTTTTAGCTGTAATGTTTGGTTTGCGTTGCAATGCTACAGCCATAGTGGTTGATACAGTATCATCTGTATTCGGTGGGTTAGTAAGGAGCGTCACAGCCACACATTCCTCCATAGCGTGTGAATGCATGGGGCGATGAATACCCCTTGATGTCATGAAGTTCACAGGATAAATGTGTGCTTCATATTCCCATTAGGGTGAAGAAGGTAAGAATAAGGGCCGGAAAACATGGCCGTATTTGGGATCCAGATAACAAAGATTCTGCGTATGGCACCTATGGAAATCTACCTGACCATACTGGTCCTCCAAGTGTGTCCGATAGCGTGTGTGTCGGAGGTATTCTCCTCTAGAAGTAGTGTAATAATTTATGGATTTCAAAGTTTGGCCACATTACTTCTGGAGACGCTTCGTTTTTGCTATTTTTCATCTTTTGTTCCTCGTGGATATGACTGCAGTTATTCCATATATTGGCGGTGTATTGCCATTGTATGCCCGCTGCCAGTCGGCAGGCACTTTCATCCTCACCTCTGGGTGTACACGGAGGGAAAACTAGCAGAATGACTACTGTACACTGCAGTGGGGGCTCTCGGGAGCTGGGGGGCTGTGTGCTGACTGATCCAGTAATCCAACCAGACACAATGGATCCAACTAGGGGTGCAGTGTGAGGGATCCCTGCTGATCCTCCATTTTTCAGCCAATCAGAACTGTACAGAGAGCGTGCAGAGATGCTGATTGGATGCCAGCTGGAGTACATGCAGGGATTCCCTCACAGGGAGCTGCATAAAATATGATTACTAATGAGATCCAATGCATATTTATAGTCCTGGCAAAGTGGGTCAAAATGAGCTAACAATGCAGTGTACAGCCCCGGGGATATCCTGAGCTTGTTTTTGGTACGTCTGATCAAAACAAGTCCGCGTAGTAAATCTGAGGATCCGTTCACCTGGGACTGGTAAGACATCAAATACTCATGAGCGACGGGTTACCTGAGCTAAGATAATAAATTCTGAATCAAGAACCAATGAATTTCTTATGACATGCATCGCATAGCTTCTGTATAAGGGGCTCTCGTATTTAGTCACCAGATTTAACATTTCAGGCTAACTTTTTCATAAATTAGGCCCCATGTGCAGAGTCGTGATCCGCAACACACAGATCCTGGCACCTATAGAGGCACCATACCAAGATGAAATGTTAAAGGACTTATACAATTCTTAAAATTGGATGGCTTTTCCAACGGATAGGACCATCCACATTAAATTGTTTGGGGTCCAACTCTAGGCACCCGCTATATTGAAGAAGCTGCAGCTCCTGATACCACCATTCCATTTTCATTGTGTACATCATTCCGTACTACACGCTGCCGTCATTTTATTAGAGCTGTGCTTAGTTTTGCAGTTTTTTTCTATGCACTTAATGTAATATTGATGTCCCACGCTGAGTATAGGCTAGCATTTTTTAAGAACTGGGTGACTCTTTTTTTACGAGTCTATTTATACGCAGAAGCTTCTGTGAATCCTGTTCATCTGAATTTGGCTTGTAGAAAACCATCTACTTCCCATCAACACAGCCCCAGTCAGATGCATGGACCTGATTCAGGAGGCCATATTATTGGATAGGGGATAACTTGCTGATTGCTGAGGTCCAACAGCAGGGACCCCCAGTAATCTCGAGATCAGGCTCTGAAACCCTGATGACTGGGCTCTGCAGGCTGTCCTGAATGAAGGGCAGGTGCACATTCACAGTCTGTGCAACATTCATTGTCTATGAGGCTGCTCTAAATAGGCGAGTGCAGTGCTCAGCAGTCCCATAGACAATGAATGGGACGGAGGACACGTATGTGCTCCAATCAGGACCGGGCTGCTGAACCCAGGCTTCAGGCTTCCAGAGTTCTGCTCTCAGGATCTCTGGAGATCCCAGCGGTCAGACCTCCAGTGATTAGCATTAGCAGAATGGACACGTCCATTCTGAACTGTCCTCCCACCTCTCCTCCTGGTCCCTCTTTGACCGCCTACAATCTGGTTTCCGACCGCAGCATTCTACTGAAACTGCCCTGACTAAAGTCACCAACGCCCTACTAACCGCCAAATCCAAGCGACGCTACTCTGTCCTCCTCCTCCTTTCTAAAACTTAACATGGACAAAACAGAATTCATCATCTTTCCGCCATCTCATTCAACCCCTGCAACTGACCTATCTATCAACGCCAATGGCTGCTCACTCTCCCCAGTCCCTCAAGCTCGCTGCCTTGGGGTAACCCTGGACTCTGAACTCTCCTTCAAACCACATATACAAGCCCTGTCCACTTCCTGCCGACTCCAACTTAAAAATATCTCCCGGATCTGCACATTCCGCAACCATAAATCTGCAAAAACACTAGTGCAAGCCCTCATCATCTCCTGCCTTGACTACTGCAACCTTCTGCTCTGTGGCCTCCCTTCCAACACTCTCGCACCCCTCCAATCTATCCTAAACTCTGCTGCCCGACTAATCCACCTGTCCCCCTGCTATTTCCCGGCTTCTCCTCTCTATCAATCTCTTCCTCTCTATCAGTCTCTGAGCAATGGCTCCCCATTGCTCAGAGACTCCAGTTCAAAACCCTAACCATGGCATACAAAGCCATTCACAACCTGTCTCCTCCATACATCTGTGACCTAGTCTCCTGATACATACCCGCACGTAGCCTCTGACCCTCACAAGATCTCCTTCTCTACTCCCCTCTTATCTCCTTCTCCCACAATCGCATACAAGATTTCTCCCGTGCTTCCCCCCTACTCTGGAACTCTCTAACCCAACATATCAGACTCTCGCCGACCCGTGGAAACCTTCAAAAGGAACCTGAAGCCTACAACCTGCATTAACCATTGCTCCACCATACCGCTCCACGACCAGCCCTACCCTCACCTACTGTATCCTCACCTATCCCTTGTAGATTGTGAGCAGGGTCAGGGTCCTCACTCCTCCTGTACCAGTCGCCATCACGTTTTGTTCAAGATTATTGTAATTGTTTTTGTATTATACCCCTTTTTCACATGTAAAGCGCCATGGAATAAATGGCGCTATAATAATAAATAATTAGGAAGTTATCCACTATCCTATGGTAGTTTAATTTTTTGAGAATATCCTTTTAACATAATAAGAAAGAAGAAAATTCTGCAGTTTACAGGCTGGAAACGGACTGCTGGACTTTTTTTTCTTCTAAGGGTTCGCTCACACTAGCGTATATATCGGACGAGTGCAATGCGAGACAAAAAGGGATTGCACTCAGACCAATGTTATTCAATGAGGCAGTGCAGATCTGCAATTTCACTCCGAAATCTGACGGATATAAGAAAAAAATCGCATGCTATATGAACTATCAAAGTGGTGTCCAATTTTTACCGATATACAGTGGGTATGGAAAGTATTCAGACCCCTTTAAATTTTTCACTCTTTGTTTCATTGCAGCCATTTGGTAAATTCTAAAAAGTTAATTTTTTTTCTCAGTAAAGTGCACTCTGCGCCCCATCTTGACTGAAAAAAAAAAACAGAAATGTAGACATTTTTGCAAATTTATTAAAAAAGAAAAACAAATATCACATGGTCATAAGTATTCAGACCCTTTTCTCAAACACTCATATTTAAGTCACATGCTGTCCATTTCCTTGTGATCCTCCTTTAGATGGTTCTACTCCTTCATTGGAGTCCAGATGTGTTTAATTAAACTGATAGGACTTTATTTGGAAAGGCACACACCTGTCTATATAAGACCTCACAGCTCACAGTGCATGTCAGACCAAATGAGAATCATGAGCTCAAAGGAACTGCCCAAGGAACTCAGAGACAGAATTGTGGCAAGACACAGATCTGGCCAAGGTAACAAAAGAATTTCTGCATTATTCAAGGTTCCTAAGAGCACAGTGGCCTCCATAATCCTTAAATGGAAGAAGTTTGTGACCACCAGAAATCTTCCTAAGGCTGTGTGCCCACGATGCGTTTTTAATGTGTTTCTGCAGCATTTTTGCAGCTGCAGAAACGCATTAAAAACGCATGGTAGAAGGGCAGCAATGTTCCCCAATGATAATCTGCATGTGCTGTGCACAAGCTGCGTAAATTTCCGCTGCGGATTATCATTGCGGAAAAAAACGCCGCCATTGACTTGCATTAGACCGCATGGATTACGCATCACTGTATATGTAGATGCGTAATCCAAGCATTCTAATGTGCGAATGGTAGCCGGGTGTAGAGGAGAGGAGAGTCTCATCCACACCCAAGTATCATTAAAAAATCTGTAAAAAAAAGAATAAAATAAAAAATAAATGTATATTTACCTTTTGGCGGCCCGCGCAGCGCTCCTCCTTGCTTCCCGGCACTTTGCAGTGGATTGAAGGACCTGCGCTGACGTCAGAGTCATGTGACGGGTCACGCGAAGCTGACGTCGGCAGGTCTTTCAATCCACTGCTGCCGGCAGCCGGGACCGAGCGAAACAAGCCAGCGCGGGCCATCGGAGGGTAAGTATATATTTATTTTTTTATTTTTAACCACTCTCTCGGGTCACACTATATAAATCCATGCAGTTTGCATGGATTTATATAATGTGACCTAGTTGTCAACAAGCACTTTCCAAGTGATGCTAATCGCTTGGAAAGCGCTTGTCAATCCGCATGCGGAAATGTCAGTGAATAACGCTACATTTCCGCATGTCCCTGGCAGGAAAACGCATGTACAATCCGCATGCGTTTTTTTCTGCCAGGGAGATGCAGAAACGCTCAGGAAAAAATCCTGAGCATTTCTGCATCGTGGGCACATAGCCTAAACCTGGCTGTTCAGCCAAACTGAGCAATCGTGGGAGAAGAGCCTTGGTGACAGAGGTAAAGAAGAACCCCAAGATCACTGTGGCTGAGCTCCAGAGATGATCCAGATGGGGATGGGAGAAAGTTCCACAAAGTCAACTATGACTGCAGCCCTCCACCAGTCGGGCCTTTATGGCAGAGTGGCCCTACAGAAGCCTCTCCTCAGTGCAAGACATATGAAAGCCGTCATAGAGTTTGCTCAAAAACACATGAAGGACTCCCAGACTATGAGAAATAAGATTCTATGGTCTGATGAGACGAAGATAGAACTTTTTGGTGAGAATTCTAAGCGGTATGTGTGGAGAAAAGCAGGCACTGCTCATCTCCTGCCCAATACAATCCCAACAGTGAAACGTGGTGGCAGCATCATGCTATGGGGGTGTTTTTCAGCTGCAGGGACAGGACGACTGGTTGCAATTGAAGGAAACATGAATGCGGCAAAGTACAGAGATATCCTGATGAAAATCTCTTCCAGAGTGCTCTGGACCTCAGACTTGGTTGAAGGTTCACCTTCCAACAAGATAATGACTCTAAGCACACAGCTAAAATAACAAAGGAGTGGCTTTAGAACAACTCTGTGACCATTCTTGACAGGCCCAGCCTGAGCCCTGATCTAAACCCAATCGAGCATCTCTGGAGAGACCTGAAAATGGCTGTCCACCAACGTTCACCATCCAACCTGATGGAACTGGAGAGGATCTGCAAGGAAGAATGGCAGAGGATCCCCAAATCCAGGTGTGAAAAACTTGTTGCATTATTCCCAAGAAGACTCATGGCTGTACTAGCTCAAAAGGGTGCTTCTACTCAATACTGAGCAAAGGGGCTGAATACTTATGACTTTTTTAATATATTTGTAAAAAATTCTACATTTCTGTTTTTTTCAGTCAAGATGGGGTGCAGAGTGCACTTTAATGAGAAAAAAAATAACTTTTTTGAATTTACCAAATGGCTGCAATGAAACAAAGAGTGAAAAATGTAAAGGGGTCTGAATACTTTCCGTACCCACTGTATTCCAATTCTGTAGCATAGGAATTGTAAATGGTCCTGTAAAAGATTAATAGCTGCTGAGAAAAAAACGGATTGTATACGGACAGCACACGGATGACAAGTGAGAAAAGATCGTCCCACTTTCCTGGATAAAAATGGGACCGATTTTTTTTTTATATGCAAGTGTGAGCGAGGCCTTATACTGCTACACACCTGTGACAAGGGAGAATGGACTGACTGCACATGCGGTGAGCTGGCTGTAATCTGCTACTAGGGGCTCGCTCAGACTATGGTATAGCATCCGATGATTGTCTCATGCGAGAGAATACTCTGCTGCGAGCGTGATCCAAGTGTCATTTTCCTGTGATCCAATTCTCGGATCACGGGTGTGGAGATGATGGAGGACTTAATTTCTCCATCTTCTCCATTGTGGGAGTCGTCATATATCGGACTGCACTCGGATGCCATCCTAGTGCTGTCTGATGTTTTGCATGCACCCATATGGGTGTGCGCCGTCCGATATAAGCTGCCAATCACAGCATGCAGCAATTTTTTTTCTCATGCCGACTTGGCACTGCACCATAGTATAACATTGGAGCGAGTGCCATCTGATGAAACATCAGATAACAGTCATCCGAGTTACATGGTGGCTACTCGCCACCATAAGGCGGGGTTCACACTGGCGTTCAGTCTTGTTTCATTCTTTTCTGTTATAGAAACAGAAAAACCAAAACTCTTGCAAAAATCTTGTCTCATAATTGACACAAAATACCAGATAGACCACATAGACAATTATAGGATCCCTCTGATTTCTGTTTTTTTTCAATGGCTCATTTTATGCAACCGTATTTTTGGTCTCAGCGCTGTCTGCAACCAAAGACAGAGCGCACGGACAACACTAGAACCAATGTTATTGACTGGGGCAAGGCAGATGAGCCATATTTTTGTTCACTGACCGAATCTGTGTGTGAAAAACATTGCAGCAGGCACAAGTTTCTTCTTTGTGTCAGATGAGACTTGCTCATTCAAGTCTGTGGGTACACAAAAAAATCAGATGTCACAGTATAGTCTCTGTATTTTCTGAATACATTGCAATTCATAAACATAGAAAGCTGTAAATTGTCTTGTAAGGCCACATTCACACATTGAGTGTTTGGTCAGTATTTTACCTCAGTATTTGTAAGTCAAGACCAGGAGTGGAACAAACAGAGGAAAAGTATAATAGAAACACATCACCACTTCTGGATTTTTCACCCATTGCTGGCTTTGGCTTACAAATACTGAGGTAAAATACTGACCAAATACTCAACATGTAAACGTGGCCTTATACATAGCCTTTTCTCTTGTGAATTTGGGGGTTGGCGAGTGTGAAGACAGAGGAGGTATGCAGTGATTTTCGGAGCGCGGCTGGCATTTGCTTGTGCGTTATCACAAGAATTAGTCAGGGTGAATTCTATTAGGAGCCGTGCGAGGGAAGGAGGGGAATCTGTAGATGGAACAGGCCGAGAGAGACTCCAGTAAACCAGAGCTCAGGGAATAAAGAAATTAAATGGCTTGATGAGAAATCTGTGTTCTTTCATCAGACACTTTCTTTTTGTGCGACGTCTCTGGGGGTACGTGCTAAAGCAAATGCTATTTTAAAGGGTAAATATGCTCGAAAAATGAAGATATAGCTGGCGTACTTCTGCCGAAGCTCAGAGTCGCTGCGATCACTATCACCTCATTACATGTTTTAGCTAATAGTATATTACACATAATACGGCACGTAGATCTGGCGCATAAGGAAATTAGTTACAGGATTTAGACATTGTCCTATATCCAGGATGATGGCACTATGTGGATTTCTAGTATGTATAGGACTAGGTTCAGTATGGCGGATCGAGGGCTCATTCATATAGCCTTAGTAAAAATCTGTGTTGTGCTGATCTTTATGGTGCCCATAGTCTGCTCCGGCCGCCTCAGATTGTACCTCCATGAATGATTTTATATGTAAGAAACTGTAAAAAAAAATCCCTAACAATGGAAGTTCCTACAAGGAATTTTTGACACTGCGTAATTTTACTGCTCAAAAAATGCAGCGTCTTTTTCACCCATTGAATGCACTGAAAAAACACAGGCAAAAAAACACGGCTGCGGTTTCTGCCAAGAGATGCAGAAACGTTGCAGAAATTTCTGCAATCAAATACTCAACGTGTGAACATAGCCTTAAAAGACCAGCAAATCCTGAAAGGAAAAATACTGATCATGTGCACAGCACTTCAGGATTCTCATTGACTTTGCTGGCATAAGGATTCCCTAGCATTTTGGGCCAATTCCGCACGGAAAAAACTCAGCAAAAACGCACCGTGTGCACACAGCCTTACAGTTCCAGCAAAGTGGATGGGATTTATAGAACCTTCACTATCAAATTTGGTTCCGACACATTCAGAGAGCATCCCCTTTGCCTTGGGTGCTGGTGACATGCATGAAGAAGGCTGTCTGTGATGCTGAGTTTATTTGCTAAGTCTGCACCCTTCTTTGTGCAACAGCCATAAAGGAGAAGGAGGCTGGCTTAGTTAATGAACTGAGCCAGACAGCCAACCTCTTCCTCACACAGGAGGGTGGGCTAAGGCCCTTGCATGTATTGGAACAGGGGTGCAAGTGAAGTTGTATCAACTGCAAGAGGGGGTCTGTTATTGGGACATCAGTGTTTTTTTTATATTAAAGTATATTAGTAAATTCAATCAATTTCTATTTGCAAAAGAGTTAAATAACTTCTTGGGTCCCCAAACAATCCCATTTTGCAGACCACAAAATGTCAAACGTGGACAATTTTAAGCGTAATTTCAGAGTTTGTGACTGCACAAGAAATGTATAGCCGTAGGAAGGGTGAACTGCTTGTCAGGTATACATAGACTCCCTTTACGCCACTTTCAGATAATTATAACGCGCACCTCCCCTGGTTCTTCTTAACCGGATTCATATCATCAAAGGACCCTCTATTGATCTAAGTCAGGAGGTCCTTGCACTGCGGTCATAAGACAGACACTAAAAGGTAGCACCCTAAGGTCTCAAATGACCATTGTGTAAAAACAAAAACAAAATAAAAAACACATAAAATTGTAAACAATATTAAAAAAATAGTGTTTAAAATGAGTAAAAGAGGTGAGCATATGTCAAAGTGACCATAGCTAAAAGGGGAACTACTATAAAGCTTTATTTTAGTGAACATTTTTTTTTTTTTACCTTTTTAGCCCTTAAACATCAAAGAGAGAAAAGCATCTATAAGAAAGTACAGTAACAAAGCTTCAAGCATCATCAGAAAGATATAACATCTATGTGGATATCCTAACAGAAGTTAAATAAAGGAGTCTGGTCACTAACAAGGGAAGATGCTCTTTTACTGAAGTGGTTAATCTAAATATATAACTTAGATTTTTGTCTTCATAAATGGAGAAAAATTCCCCAAACGTTATGTTGAGAGCTTGATGGTAATATGACGGGTGTTCTAAAATCACAGCGGAAAAAAAAGTGTTTTCATGAATTTCAATTCCTTACCTTGTACATTTAGCAGTAAAACACCCTAGAAGTGGAATCACTACACATCCATAGTGTGTGGCCCCTATGGAGAGCTAGCCCCTGACCTAGGAGCCCTGATAGCGAACGCTGTAGGTGAATACCGCCGAGCCACCGACGGCACATCAGCTCTCTCCACGCTCCCATTTCCCTGCTAAGAGATTATAGTCCACTCAAGCACACAATAAGATCAGAGCCGCTCAATTAACCCAGGGCCTGCGAGCCCCATGCCTGGAAATGATAGGGAGAGCGAAGCTAGGCCTAGAAAGAAAGGATTTTTTTTTCACCGTTTTCCACAATCAAGGATATTGTTTCTTAAAATTAATTCACTACCAGTATAAGTTGTGTGAACGATCATTGCTTCATGGAGATTCTACCTAGTAACGTTGCCTTGCAGCCATCTGCTTTGAGATTGCAATCTGTAGGGGGGATACACCAGTCTAAAACAAACCTTTCATTATTGAAATGCACCACATTTTTAACAGATGCCTGCCATTTAACAAAGTGTCGAGAAACAGAAAAAAGTCTCAAATTATTGTGCAAAAATAGTGTGCCCCAAAATTTGTGAATATATGTATGTAAGTATGGGCCCTAATAAATGTTCTCTTATAGGCTTCTGAAAGCTGGATACACACGTTAGGTTGAAGTTAGATAAAACTGCCTGTATCAGCAAAATCACTTCTCCATCCCCCCCATGTCTGAAATTGGGGGAAGGAATGACCTGTTGGGTTTCACCATGTCTGCTCCTTTGACACAGCCAAGGTTGTCTGGCAGCAACTTATTCCCCTCTTCCCAATCAAATATACATTAATCAGTCATAACATGAAGACCATCTGCCTAATATTGTGTAGGTGTACATCATCAAAGCAAAGAGTCCCCAAGACCACCCTATTTGGCACCAAGACATTAACAGCATATCCTTTACTAGCAATTGTGAGGTGCAGCCTCCATGGATCTCACTTGTTCCAGTACATCCCAAGATGATCCATCAGATGTAGATTTGGGGAATTTGAAGGCCCAGTCATCACTGTGAACCTTCTCAGAAACCATTTCTGATTGTGACAGGGGCATTACCCTGCTGAAAAAGCCACAGCCACAAGTGAATATTGTTACAATGAAGAAGGGAAGCACTTGGTAGGCATAAGTCTTTAGGAAAGCGGTATGTGGAAATAACATCCACATGAATGTCAGGAGTCAGGGTTTTCCAGCAGAACATTGCCCAAAGAGTCACACCACCTCCGCTGGTTGGTCTTTCCATTATGCATCCTGTTACCAGGGCTGTGGAGTCGGTAAGCCAAACCTGCGACTCCGACTCCTCAATTTCCCTTACACCAACTCCGACTCCGACTCCAACTCCGACTCCCACATATATTGCTTATATTTAAATAGATAGATAGATAGATAAAGTCATAGAGGGATGGATAGATAGATAGTGGGATAGATGGAGGAATAGATAGATTAATAGAGGGATGGATAGGTAAATAGAGAGATGGAGAGATGGATAGATACAGGGATGGATGGATAAATATATGGATAGATAGATGATAGATAGTCATATGCATGGATAGATGAAAGGATGGATAGATACATAAGATAGATAAAGTCATAGATAGATAGATGGAGGGATGGATAGATAGATGGAGGGATGGATAGATAGTGGGATAGATGGAGAAATAGATAGATTAATAGAGGGATGGATAGATGGAGAGATAGATAGATACAGGGATGGATGGATGGATGGATAAATATATGGATAGATAGATGATAGATAGCCATATGGATGGATAGCTGGAGGGATAGCTGGAGGGATAGATGAAAGGATGGATAGATAGAGGGATAAATGAAAGGATAGATGAACGGATAGATGGAGGGATAGATAGATGGATAGATAGAGGGATGGATAGATAGATGAATACATGGAGGGATAGATAGAGTGTGATAGACAGATGACAGCTACAGACAGCAAATAGTACATTGCACATATAGTTCACACATTGTACAGAGAGCACATAATAATCACCTACAATATTAGCATTAGTTACCTTCCTGTGACAGAGATGAGCAGTAGTACTTTCACTTTCTCCAGCTCGGGGCCCAGGAATCAGATCCTGTGCAGGGCAGGCACCCCTCCCCCTCCTCTCTCTGGTGAAGACGGCAGAAGACAGGACAGAGGAGGGGAGACTGCCCCCTGCAGCCGGTGCAGGACGGGAGCACTGCAGCATACAAGTGAGTTTTGATAGGTGCGTGCTCCTGCTTCTAGGGGGGGGGGGGGCAGCTGCCCCCCCTGCCCCTTGCTGGCTACAGCCATGATTCACACAGAGCCTTTTTGCTGATCCGTTTTTTGCAGTAAAATGCAGTGACTCTGGGCATCCCAGCAAAGTCAATGCGTTTCAAGTTATGACATTCAGACACATCGTTTTGTGAGGATCCATTTTTGGGCTCAAAAACGGATCCTCACAAAGAATGAGCATGTCAGTTTGTGCGGTTTTTTCTAATCTGCTTTTGCTATTGAAAACATTATCTATGAGCTCAAAAAACTTTCAGGTGATGCGGTTTTTTAAAAAGCTGATCTGCTTTTGTAGCTGAAAAACGTATCCTCAAAAAACGCAGCAAAAACGCTGTGTGCGAATGTAGCCTTAGATCAGGAATAGAACAGCCATTTATAGGACATTTCATAACTTTCCCAAATTCCTATGAAAAAATATTCAGCACATTCTGCATTAAACTACTGTACACAATTTATTATACACTGCTCAAAAAATAAAGGGAACACTTAAACAACAGAATATAACTCAAAGTAAATCAAACTTCTGTGAAATCAAACGGTCCACTTAGGAAGCAACACTGATTGACAATCAATTTCACATGCTGTTGTGCAAATGGAATAGACAATAGATGGAAATTATTGGCAATTATCAAGACACCCTCAATAAATGAGTATTTCTGCAGGTGGGGACCACACACCACATCTCAGTACCAATGCTTTCTGGCTGATGTTTTGGTCACTTTTGAATGTTGGTTGTGCTTTCACACTCGTGGTAGCATGAGACGGACTCTACAACCCACAGAAGTTGCTCAGGTAGTGCAGCTCATCCAGGATGGCACATCAATGCGAGCTGTGGCAAGAAGGTTTGCTGTGTCTGTCAACGTAGTGTCCAGAGGCTGGAGGCACTACCAGGAGACAGGCCAGTACACCAGGAGACGTGGAGGGGGCCTTAGGAGGGCAACAACCCAGCAGCAGGACCGCTACCTCCGCCTTTGTGCAAGGAGAAACAGGAGGAGCATTGCCAGAGCCCTGCAAAATGACCTCCAGCAGGCCACAAATGTGCATGTGTCTGCACAAACGGTTAGAAACCGACTCCATGAGGGTGGTATGAGGGCCCGACGTCCACAGATGGGGGTTGTGCTCACAGCCCAA
The DNA here is from genome assembly GCF_046119375.1 of Phyllobates terribilis. Classification (NCBI taxonomy): domain Eukaryota; kingdom Metazoa; phylum Chordata; class Amphibia; order Anura; family Dendrobatidae; genus Phyllobates; species Phyllobates terribilis. The sequence continues at coordinate 487,829,315 of NW_027362771.1, forward strand.
CACCGTGCAGGATGCTTGCCATTTGCCATAGGACACCAGGATTGGCAAAGTCGCCACTGGTGCCCTGTGCTCTTCACAGATGAAAGCAGGTTCACACTGAGCACATGTGACAGACGTGACAGAGTCTGGAGACTCCGTGGAGAGCGATCTGCTGCCTGCAACATACTTCAGCATGACCGGTTTGGCAGTGGGTCAGTAATGGTGTGGGGTGGCATTTCTTTGGAGGGCCGCACAGCCCTCCATGTGCTCTCCAGAGGTAGCCTGACTGCCATTAGGTACCGAGATGAGATCCTCAGACCCCTTGTGAGACCATATGCTGGCGCGGTTGGCCCTGGGTTCCTCCTAATGCAGGACAATGCCAGACCTCATGTGGCTGGAGTGTGTCAGCAGTTCCTGCAAGATGAAGGCATTGAAGCTATGGACAGGCCCGCCCGTTCCCCAGACCTGAATCCGATTGAGCACATCTGGGACATCATGTCTTGCTCCATCCACCAACGTCACGTTGCACCACAGACTGTCCAGGAGTTAGCGGATGCTTTAGTCCAGGTCTGGGAGGAGATCCCACAGGAGACCATCCGCAACCTCATCAGGAGCATGCCCAGTCGTTGTAGGGAGGTCATACAGGCACGTGGAGGCCACACACAATACTGAGCCTCATTTTGACTTGTTTTAAGGACATTACATCAAAGTTGGATCAGCCTGTAGTGTGTTTTTCCACTTTAATTTTGGGGGTGACTCCAAATCCAGGCCTCCATTGGTTAACAAATTTGATTTCCATTGATGATTTTTGTGTGATTTTGTTGTCAGCACATTCAACTTTGTACAGAACCAAGTATTCAATGAGAATATTTCATTCATTCAGATCTAGGATGTGTTATTTGAGTGTTCCCTTTATTTTTTTGAGCAGTGTATATTTTAGGAGTCGGAGTCGGTCCATTTTATACCGACTCCGACTCCACCAAAATGAGCACCGACTCCGACTCCACGACTCCGACTCCACAACCCTGCCTGTTACCATCTCTTCCTCTTCTAAGCATCTAAGCAATGTAAACACACACAATGAAAAAGAGAACACAAGACCAGCTTCTGTTGCGCCATGGTTTATCTTTTACCTTCAGATGCCCATCATAGGTGCTGTTTGCGGTGGACAAGGTTCAGCATGGCCAGTCTGACCAGTCTAGAGCTACGTAACATCCATCATTTTCATTAATCTGTGCTACAGTAGTTCTTCTGCTGTTTCAGACTAGACAGATTGCCCTTTTTTCTCCATTGCCATCAATGAGCCTTGGGCACCCTTGAGGTACAGCCTCAATGGATCTCACTTGTTCCAATACATCCCAAAATGGTCCATCAGATTGAGATTTGGGGAATGTGAAGGCCAAGTCATCACTGTAAACTTTGTAATGTCCCTCAAACCATTTCTGATTGTAACAAGGTCATTACCCTGCTGAAAAAGCCACTACCACTCAAGGGTGCCCAAGTTGTCTTTCATTAGCTCTAGCCCAGTTGCCGAGCCATTACAAATTGGCCTTTGTCATAGTCGCTCAGATCCTTGCTCTTGACCATTTTTTTTCTTCTTCCAACACAAGAGCTGACTGTTCTCTTATATATCTCACCGTTTCTCAGGTCCCTTTGTCACATGATGTGATTGTTATTCTCACCTGTCAGTGGTTTACCTGCTACGGCTGATGGGTGCATACACACGTTCACCGTTAATGCACCACTGTTTACCACCGATGTATTTGTTATACCGTTTATATACTTTGTTCCTCTCCTTTGGTGTGCATCATGGGGCAAAACACATTATCTGGGCCATTTGGGATAAATGAATGAGACGGGGTGGGATGGAGGTAGTGACTCTATGCAATAATACATGCCTTACTGCATCCATGAAAAGCCTATTGGTCATCCTTTTAGGACTGTAAGGTCGCCTGTTAGTGGCATCTGCTTGCTCATTTAGGAGATCAGTATGTATATATATATATAATTTCAGATAGAAATGCTATTTAAGGATTATGCTCAGTCATGGCCTTTGTAGCTAATAGGGGGCTCCACCGATGATTCTGGGGGCCCAGTTTTGTAATCCCGCTATTAGCCTGGTTGGTCCTAGGTTGCCTTTGCAGAGATACTTAGCTTTCTGGTATTTCTAGAAGCAATTCATTAGCTGCGGCTCCTGAGTATATATAAAGGCCACAAGATGAATTAGAAGTCACAGTTTACACATAACAAGCAATAAATGAGGAGCTCCCCGGATGTGAGTGATCTCCAGTAATGGAGTCTCTCGCGGGGTGAGATACTTGTGTCCTGCCTCATATTTTCCTCTTGCATTATTTTTCATTACTGGCATAATCCTCCAGAGCTTTAGAAGACATGTTTTAGCAGGAGCGTACTTAGTATTAGCCACAGTAGGCCATTGCCAGGGGGAGATAAAGGCTTCCCCTGCACAGAACATTTGTCAGGGTGGATTTATCTTTTTCTTTTTTTTCTGCAGAAACAAAAATATAAAGTGTGAGAAAATCAGCTAATGTGTGATAGGGTTATACCTATCCTGATATGAAAGGAGAGAAATGCACATAGCTGCAGTATATACATACATGCAAGTAACCGCAGTATATCAATAAACACACATACTTACATACCCACATACTGTATATACACATAGTAGCAGTGTAGACATACATACACATAGCAGTATATACATGCACTCACATCGCAAAAATAGATGCATATACACAAATACATACAGTGGCATGTAATGTTGATGATTATAGTCAACTTTTAACAGAAATAAACACTTGAGATAGATCACTCTGTTTGTAATGACTCTATATAATATATGAGGTTCACTTTTTGTATTGAAGAGCTGAAATAAATAAACTTTTTGATGATATTCTAATTTAGTGAGATGCACCTGTATATACATACACACATTCACTATGTAAGTTATCTATAGAAAATGACGTATTCTAAAAACGGCTTTGCAATGTTCCATGCACCCAGCGGAGCCTGGTAGCCATGAGTGAATTCATGGCCCCCCTTTACCCAGCTGTCCTTTTAGCACCGTCTGCAAAATACAGAGGCCCAGTGGCTGTCACTGTGCAATAGCAGAGGTTGTAAATGTACCAGAATTCGTTATAAAACAGTAGAATGGTAACTACTGACGATGTGAATTCTCCACAGCTGCAAGAATCGAAATCCCCCTTGACCATATAAGGGATATCACTGCAGGACGTCTTGCTGCTGGGACCCCCAGAGATAAGCTACAATTTGTAGGGCAATTCAGCAACAAGTGCTTAATTCTCCTGCAGCGCCACCACAGGGGATAAAAAGCATTGTACAGCTCACATTCAAATGAAAGATGCTTTTGTGTAGCCCTTTCTGGATGTCTTGCATTTGGGAGCCCGATTTTTATCTCAAGTTGCACTATATGGGCATGTAAAAAATATATATACAGTACAGACCAAAAGTTTGGACACACCTTCTCATTTAAAGATTTTTCTGTATTTTCATGACTATGAAAATTGTACATTCACACTGAAGGCATCGAAACAATGAATTAACACATGTGGAATTATATACTTAACAAAAAAGTGTGAAACAACTGAAAATATGTCTTATATTCTAGGCGTGTCAGACTAGCATTCACCCACTGCTGTGTCCCAGCAATGATAAGCTCCTGGTGATACAACAATCATTGCAAGCAAACAAAACCTTAGGAGCTTGATAAGGGAGGCATCACTGAAATCTGTGTTTTAACCCCTACCTCATGCTGTCTTCAGATTACATAGCAAAACCCTACTGACAGATTCCCTTTAAGGGTGTCTGGCTAAAAATACATATATATACAGTATAGACCAAAAGTTTGGACACACCTTCTCATTTAAAGATTTTTCTGTATTTTCTTGACTAAGAAAATTGTACATTCACAATGAAGGCATCAAAACTATGAATTAACATTATGTGGAATTATATACTTAACAAAAAAGTGTGAAACAACTGAAAATATGTCTTATATTCTAGGTTCTTCAAAGTAGCCACCTTTTGCTTTGATGACTGGTTTGCACACTCTTGGCATTCTCTTGATGAGCTTCAAGAGGTAGTCACCGGAAATGGTCTTCCAACAATCTTGAAGGAGTTCCCAGAGATGCTTAGCACTTGTTGACCCTTTTGCCTTCACTCTGCGGTCCAGCTGACCCCAAACCATCTCGATTGGGTTCAGGTCTGGTGAATGTGGAGGCCAGGTCATTTGGCATAGCACCCCATCACTCTCCTTCTTGGTCAAATAGCCCTTACACAGCCTGGAAGTGTGTTTAGGGTCATTGTCCTGTTGAAAAATAGATGATGGTCCAACTAAACACAAACCGGATGGAATAGCATGCCGCTGCAAGATGCTGTGATAGCCATGCTGGTTCAGTATGCCTTCAATTTTGAATAAATCCCCAACAGTGTCACCAGCAAAGCACCCCCACACCATCACACCTCCTCCTCTATGCTTCACGGTGGGAACCAGGCATGTAGAGTCCATCCATTCACCTTTTCTGCGTCGCACAAAGACACGGTGGTTGGAACCAAAGATCTCAAATTTGGACTCATCAGACCAAAGCACAGATTTCCACTGGTCTAATGTCCATTCCTTGTGTTCTTTAGCCCAAACAAGTCTCTTCTGCTTGATGCCTGTCCTTAGCAGTGGTTTCCTAGCAGCTATTTTACCATGAAGGCCTGCTGCACAAAGTCTCCTCTTAACAGTTGTTGAAGAGATGTGTCTGCTGCTAGAACTCTGTGTGGCATTGACCTGGTCTCTAATCTGAGCTGCTGTTAACCTGCGATTTCTGAGGCTGGTGACTTGGATAAACTTATCCTCAGAAGCAGAGGTGACTCTTGGTCTTCCTTTCCTGGGGCGGTCCTCATGTGAGTCAGTTTCTTTGTAGTGCTTGATGGTTTTTGCAACTGCACTAGGGGACATTTTCAAAGTATGCCCAATTTTTCAGACTGACTGACCTTTATTTCTTAAAGTAATGATGGCCACTCATTTTTCTTTACTTAGCTGCTTTTTTCTTGCCATAATACAAATTCTAACAGTCTATTCAGTAGGACTATCAGCTGTGTATCCACCAGACTTCTGCACAACACAACTGATGGTCCGGCCCCATTTATAAGGCAAGAAATCCCACTTATTAAACCTGACAGGGCACACCTGTGAAGTGAAAACCATTTCCGGTGACTACCTCTTGAAGCTCATCAAGAGAATGCCAAGAGTGTGCAAAGCAGTCATCAAAGCAAAAGGTGGCTACTTTGAAGAACCTAGAATATAAAACATATTTTCAGTTGTTTCACACTTTTTTGTTAAGTATATAATTCCACATAATGTTAATTCATAGTTTTGATGCCTTCATTGTGAATGTACAATTTTCTTAGTCAAGAAAATACAGAAAAATCTTTAAATGAGAAGGTGTGTCCAAACTTTTGGTCTATACTGTATATATATATATTTTTAGCCAGACACCCTTAAAGGGAATCTGTCAGTAGGGTTTTGCTATGTAATCTGAAGACAGCATGAGGTAGGGGTTAAAACACAGATTTCAGTGATGCCTCCCTTATCAAGCTCCTAAGGTTTTGTTTGCTTGCAATGATTGTTGTATCACCAGGAGCTTATCATTGCTGGGACACAGCAGTGGGTGCATGCTAGTCTGACACGCCTCATCTTGTGATAGGTAGCTCACTGTCCATGGACTTTGTACACAGGGAGCCTGGTGGGGGCGGGGTTTGCTTTCTCAGCTCTGCTGTATTCCTTAATCTAAAAGCTCTGATTGTATTACAATCACTGCTGTACCCAGTAAACTAAGTGATACATTGTTGGATTCAGGGTCTCTTTGCCTACATTATGCTGCTCTCAGATGAGGTAGCAAAAATCTGCTGACATTTCCGAACACTATGCTTCATGACATTAATGATAGGTCATAAAATATTGTTTCCTGGGTCTGACTTCTGGATTACCAACCAATTCCTGGCAGTTTTCCTGAACATTGATTTGCAGTATGTGCTCCTGCATCCCATCGCACCTTCACATTTAATTTATCATTCTCTCTGACTCCTATTCTAATGTTATTTAGGGGGTGGTACTCATTCTCGTTGAAGAGATCAAAGAGGTATACTTCTAGGCAGTTCACCATGGGAATAAAGTATGCAAATCAGCTCACCAGAAGGAAGAGTACTATGTTATAATAGCCAAACCAGACTCCCATCTTTGGACTGCTGTTGCGGGCTCTTGCCCCTCATCAGTGCAGAGCAGGATACTGGTTTGCAGGAGATTCCTCTGACGCAGCTCGGGTGGGGGGCCTGCTTCTCATTCAAGACATTTTTATCGCTTACTTAGTATTTTCTCTTGTCTTACAGAGAGATGCAAAGGGCCAGCAGCTGTTTGATCTCCTCTGTCACCACCTGAATCTCCTGGAGAAAGACTACTTTGGAATCCGATATGTAGATCCCGACAAGCAGAGAGTAAGTGAAAGAACAACTAAAAATGACACCAAAAGGCATTAATTACCAATATTCCAATTATGACTCTTATCAATTACCCAATTATTTCCTGATAAATACGGTAGTGATCAGGCATAATTAGAGAATAGACCAGTTAATTGAAGTATAGTTGATATCTTCTCTGACTGTAGTCTTCCATATCAACCACAATGGCTTTAAGTCTCGGCAGCTACAGCTCCCCCCGTCACAACCTGTTTGCCCTTCTGTCATCTCTGTATCTTTAATGCTCCCCATGATGGCCACAATGCCCCTCATAACAGCTACTATGCCCTTCATGCCAGTTACAATGCCACTCTTGCTTGCCATAATGTCCCCATGCCAGCTGCAGTCACCCTTTTTCCATTCGCCCAGCCCGTGCTTACCTGTGCCAGGGGGGATTCTTTCCAGCGTATGACACTCACGCCTGCTCTGTCTACAGGGAGACAGCTGTTTCCTTACTAGTTTTCAATTGTAGTCACATCCCGAGGACAAACTGAAAAAGTGAAAATCATCAGTCCAGAATATGCAGGGCACTGGGCAAAAGACCTTCCTCACATGCCCCCGGTGCTCAGTCCTAGCGATGCCATTAATCCAGAAAAAGGTGGCGTAACTCCTGTTGAAGAGCACCTATCAGTCCATTCATGATGCCCAAACCGCGGGCAGTGTAAAACAGAGCCTGGCTGCATGATTGCAATTAGGTATGTTTTTTCTGAAATGTGTGCACAACGTAGTTTAGAGATCCGCATCGGTCCAGTTGATTGACAGGTCTCTCCCACGTGTGTACATTGGGAGATACGTGTCAATCACATAGAGCAGTGCAGGGAAAAGGCAATGGACTAGTCATATGGACCTCGGATGGATATTCAAACTACATTTCCTGTGAAGCACCAGAGCGTTTCAGTAATGAACATACTATAGGTTGCAGTTGTGCAGTGAGGCTCTGATTCATGCTGCCTGTGGTTTGGACAGCATGAAGCCACTGACAGATTCACTTTAAGCATATAGTCATTGGTTCCTTAAGGCTACGTTCCCACATTGATTATTTGATGTTACAGATTTTCTGCACCTATTAGCTGAATTAGGTTAATTGCATTTTTTATTGCATTTTATAGTGCCTTTTTTACCTGCTTTTTTTTCCATTGCGTTTTTGACGCAGTTATTTTTTGTGTGTCATGCTTTAAAAAAAGCTGCTTTGTTTTTGATACTTCCTTGTATTTGGCTTTGACCAAACTTTATTAATACAGTTATATGTGCATGTGATGCGATATGCTAATGACACTCGGCTCCTGCTCTGCTGCAAGTGTGAGCCAAGTGTCAGTGCTCTGTGCTCCTATCCTTTCACATGAGAGGATCACAGCACAGCTGCTGTGGAGACGGAGAATGTAATTTCTCCATCTCCTCCATTGCCTGTCTCGGTGTATGTTGGACTGCACTGGGATGACATCCGAGTGCAGTCCGATGTTTCACACGTACCTATAGCCTTGTATGGGTGCGCGTGATCCGATTATCGGATGCACTCGCAACATGCTGCGATTTTTTTTCTCATGCCGAATTGCAGATCTGCACTGTCCCATAGTATAAAAACACTGAAAGAGAGAAAAAGCAGCCATGTCCATACACAAATGCACAAAGAGGATGCAGCAGGTCCCCCATGATAAAGGCGGGGGCAGCACAGGTGCAAAATACTGAAAACAACCACTTACTAACCCACCAAACATCCTTGGGGCAGCTGCCTGGTATTCTAATTGCACACAGGCTTGCATAGGGTGTCATTCACACCATTACGTGAGATGCACCTCTATCTATATAACAGCATATTACCAACACCCCTACTGGACTGCCAATACCATATGTGCCCCCACAGGTGCCCCATAGTATAACATTGGGCTGAGAGCTATCCGATAAAACATCAGATAGCACTCGGCCGTGTTACACGCCAGTGTGAGCGAGCCCTAAATCCCTGGATTAAACAATTATCAGGAAGCTAAGAGTTATGTACAAAGTTATGTACAAAGGTTGTATACGCAGTGGATAGAAAATTCTCTGCATTTGTGCATTTTATACTGCAGATTTCTTCCCGGGTTTTGCTCTTTGCAACGCAAAGGATGAAATTTGCTGCTTTTCGGTACAAAATACTCAGCTGTTAAATTCACAGCACTGCGAGAAGATCTTATAGTCCCATAGTCTTACTGCCCATACAGTACAGAAACTCTGCCGAAGCTTCTGTCTTAGACGTAGTTGATGCCACCTTGTTGGTAGTTACAGTCCGGGATATTAAAGGATCATTAGACAGAGCTCTCTGTTGACCTTTGGTATAGTTATACATGGTAATCAGGTCACCCCCTAATCCTCCTTGTCTCCAAACTAAATCATTACAATTGCGCTAATCTTTCCTACACTGACATCCGCACATTCCCTTGATTACTGTGGTCGCCTGCCTGTAAACCCCTCAGGCTCAGCTATGTCCTCCTTACATAAGAAAGACCAAAGCTATGTGTAATATTCCATCTGTGGCCAGACGAGTACGATGAATGGATAAAACGCTGTTCACATCATGTACATCCAGACCTCAGTAGTTGCATTGCATGATCTGATTTGCTTTACGGTACAATTGAGCAGATGTGGCGTCTCCATGTGCCGCTCTGGGCATGAGCAGTGTGCCATTACACCTAGCACTACATACAGTATCTCTTCCACAGGATGGAAAAAAATAGGAGAAAAAACCTGGAAGGAACAAAGAGCGCAATAGGGTCTTATCTGGGTAGATAATATGGAGAAGAATATGCACATCGTTCTCACCTGATCGGGCGTTTCGAAGTAGTTTTGTCCCAGGGCTGTAGAGTCTGAGTCGTGGGGTCAGAGTCGGAGTCCATTATGGTGGAGTTGGAGTCGGTATAAAATGGACCAACTCCAACTTCTAAAATATATAATAAATTGGGTACAGTAGTTCAATGCAGTTTGTGGGGAATATTTTTTCATAAGAATTTGGGAAAGTTATGAAATGTCCTATAAATGTCTGTCCTATTCCTGATCTAAGGGTCTAGACTTTTAGCGGAGATGAATCTGTGCTACAGTAAATTTATCACTTAAACATGAGCCATGTATGAGGGAGTCGGAGACTCCACAGCCCTGTTTTGTCCTGATGAAAAAGTTTGAAACTTCGAAACGCGTTGACCAATAAACCTCAGAAATTGATTCCTGTCTGTTCATCATCCTTCAATGGCAGGAAAGTTTAACCCATTTTGTTTCCAGTGCCTACAAAATGGAAAAAGGCCTGTGCCCGCAGTCATTCTTCCCACATGGAGGCTGCTATTTTAGTGACATTTTTGCCATTTTTTTTTACAAAGACATTGTAGCCAGATATTTGCTGATTGCCAATAGAGAAATATTATAAAATGTGAATCAGGCAGAAACACAATGTCTGGGTGTTGTCACCAGATGTGGTCCTTGGGCAGGTCGAAGCTTGTGCTTTAGGCATTCAGACATCTGTGTTTCACAGCTAGCGCATGTACCTATTATAGCCTAATGGATTGTTCTCATTGCGTACCGATTGCCTGTAAAAAAAAAAAATGGAGACATGTATGTTTTTGATCAGGGATCAAACTCGCCAATTCAAGTCAGTGAAGAAAACAGCACATAGGTGAAATATCATTGGTTATTTATGGACACAAAAAAAATTGTCTGAATATTGGCCCAAGCTCCAAACGTGGAGATTTAGTGTGATCGCTATGGCTGGTGGTGTCTAGACAGCCAGGGATATTATCATTAATCGCTGTCTTCCCTAGACGGCCATGGACACTATTTTTACCCATCAGCCAACCTAAATCACCGGTGATATTAAAAGCAAACAATAAAAAGCACTCTTCACCAGCAGGACCATTAGTCATCATACCCCTAAACTACCCGTCAGGGATATTGTGTGCTGACCTATTGATCGCCAGCAATACCACTTACATTAAAATTACCTCCACACATCACCACACTTGTTATGGGGACTGTTCAATATTGCAACCTCTGGCTGCAGAACCGCAGTAAGCACTGAGCTCCCCAGGGATCTAGAAAGCCGCTCTGTTACACAGGGTCATATTTTCTTTAAAATGTTCATAAGATTGTATGACGAATATCTTCACAATGGCTTGAGCTAAAGGGTAAAAATGAAATAATGCTTGGTGTAATGGTAAAATAATGCTTGGTGTAATGGTAAAATTAATTTTATTAGGTATTCAGGCAATTTGAAGAATGCCATGCTTTGGCCACTAGGGGGCATTCCTGGCCATCTTTGCTTACATCCCAATTATTTCTGGGGTACTTCTCCCAAGTTACTGACAACAGCACATAGTAAATGTAATCACAGTGCCCTCATCCTATCAATGGAAATAATTTGTTAATTTTACAGGATATTTAAAAATGATTTATTTTTGGAAAGACGGGGTTAGATCTCCACATTAAACCTACTTTGCGTAAACCTACATTTTCATCTTGTTGCCTAAAGTTATATTTTAAGGCTTAAAAGAGGTGTTTAGGATTTTGATATTGATGATCTTCCCTAAGGGTAGGGTCACACGGCAAAATGATAAAATCGGTACAAATGCCATCCAGAAAAGTGAGACGATCTTTTTCTCACTTGTCATCCGTGTGCAGTCCGTTTTTTTACAGCAGTTATTAATCATTTACAGTTTCCTGTGTTACAAAATTGCAATGTATCTGTAATAATCGGATGCTTTACTGTGGCTCCATGTAGAATCCATTTTTTTCTCACACCCATAGACTTGAATGGGCGAGTCTGCAGTGGTGCTGCAGTAACTGAGTATTTGCACTTACAATCATACATGTGGCACCACATTGAGAATGCTTTCCTATAATCACAATGTAGTCTTGGCCTAAGTGTTGGTGAGTTGTTTCTTTGATTCAGCAGCATTGTAACCCTGGATGTCCTGACGGAATATTTAAGTTGAAATCAGTACATGACTGTATTCTCTCTTCTTTCTTTTAGCATTGGTTGGAGTTTTCTAAAGGGATTGGCAAACAAATGAGAGGTAAAGTAATACGTGCTCAACCGTTCATGTGAGTCTATATGTCCAGTGCATAAGGTGAGAATATAATATATTCTGTGCTGTCCGGAGGTCGGTGGTTACATAGGGTGAATTGCCTTCCCCAGGTAGACACTTAATGCAAAGCAGCACCGATAGGCTACGGTCGCATGAATATGTTACACGGGCTGTGTATGGACCGCTGTGCCTGACTCAACTACAAGTCTCCTGACTCAAAGGCCAGGGTCACACTAGCGTATAGCATCCGATGCGAGATGCTAATGACACTCGGCTCCTGCTCTGCTGTGAGCAGGAGCCGAGTGTCAGTGCTCTGTTCTCCAATCTTCTCATATCAGAGAATCACAGCAAAGCTACAGAAGAGATGGAGAACGTAATTTCTCCATCTCCTCTGTTGCTGGCGTCTGGGAATCGCACTGCACTCGGGTGATATCTGAGTACAGTGCTATGTTTCACACGCACACATAGACTTATTTGGATGCGTGCGATCCGATTCACGGTGCAATCGCAGCATGATGTGATTGTTTTTGCATGCCAAATCAGCATGAGAAAATAATCGCAGATGTGAGGTGCACCATAGGGTAACACTGGGCAAGCGCATGCTGATTTTTTATAAGATTGCACTCGTCCAAATGCATCACAAGTGGGAGTGAGCCCTAACAACCTCATAGGTAGATTCATAGGTAGACATGATGCTGTCAGTCTGAGCCTGGAGACCAGCAGTCATTCTGCTCACTGCAGTCCACAGTCAGAGTGTATTATATGTTAGTGTAGACGTAGCCTAACACTGAATTTCCTGCTTAATTATAAATTAGATTACTCCATTATCCAGTTTTATTGTCTTATTATCTTAGCAGCGGAACAGTAAAGCCCCCGTCTCACATAGCGAGATCGCTAGCGAGACCGCTGCTGTGTCACGGTTTTGGTGACGCAACAGCGACCTCACCAGCGATGTCGCTATGTGTGACACTTTGCAGCGATCAGGCCCCTGCTGTGAGGTCGCTGATCGCTGCAGAATGTCCTGGACCATTTTTTGGTCGTTGCTCTCCCGCTGGTCAGCACACATCGCTGCGTGTGACCAGCGGGAGCAGCGATCAGGCTGGTAACTATGGTAAACATCGGGTTACTAGGGGCACACGCGCACCTAGTAACCCGTTGTTTATCATGGTTACGAGCCTGCTAAAGTGAGCGGTAACCTCCCGCTCACTGTAGCAGAGTGGTAACCATGATAAACAATGGGTTACTAGGAGCGCGTGTGCCCCTAGTAACCCGATGTTTACCATAGTTACCAGCCTGCTCCTGCTTCAGCAGGCTCGTAACCAGGAGCAGGACATCGTTGAAGATTCTTTCCACGATGTCGCTGCTCCCCTGATCGTTGGTGAGCCTGCCTGTTTGACAGCTCACCAGCGACCACATAGCGACGCAGCAACGATCCCTGACAGGTCGTATCGTTGTCGGGATCGTTGCAGCGTCGCGAAGTGTGACGGGGCCTTATGACCCTCAGCAGACATCAATTCAGCTAAGAAAATAAAGTGCCAGCAGCAGATTGTGAGAGGCATTGGCCTTTCCTGAGAGCTTGTAAAGGTAAGGGAAGGGCGCAGACAGACGGACGTATTTCTCGTGCGTCTGTCTGCAGTGCACGGACTGGCCCGGCACTCCTCCTGACCTGAGGGTGACTGCGTGATGTATTTCTATGCAGGGGTCACACTCAGGTCAGGAGAGCCGACAGTCAGTCTGAGGATTGCGAAGTGATCCTTGCGCAAGAAATACGGCCGTCTGTCTGCTCCCAAATACTTACACATCACAGTATAACTCCAAGTCATGTAAACGTCAAGGCCATCAATCTGTCGAGGTAGGAAGCATAAGACTGCATCCTCGTGTGAACGCAGCCTGAGCAATTGTGAATCAGTCACCTATTTTAGTGCAGACAGCAAGACAGTCCCCAAAAAAGGAATGGTTCTGAAGGTGGTGGCCACAGACGATTGATCTGTGCTTATCCTTTCTGGCTGATTCTTCTCTGGTTTTTGGTAGTGTCCTTGCAGAATGGCATCAGCCCAGGGCCAGTATCTGCTCCTTTTTGGGTGGAGGAACAGGAGGAGCGCTGCCAAATGACTACTGATGTGCACTCTTCTGCCAAACTGTCAGAAAGAGACTCCATGATGGAGGCAAGAGGGCACGACTATAGTGGGACCTGTGCTCACAGCCCAGCATTGTGCACCTCGATCAACACCAGAACTGTCAGGTCCGCCATTAGCACCCCGAATGCTTCACAGATGAGGGCAGGTTCCCCTTAGCACATGCGGCAGACAGGAGTCTGGAGACGCTGTGGGATCATTATGCTGCCTACAGCATCATTTAGTATGACTGATTTGGCGCTGGCTCCGTCATGGTCCATGGAAACATTTCCTTGGAAAGTCGCATTATACCCGATGGTCCCCAGACTACTGTTAGCTACCAGGATGAAATCCTCAGAGCCATTATCACTTTGTTCAGGACAATGCCCATACCCTTGTCCAACTGTTTAAGACATACCACAGAAGAGTCCTCATTATCTCACAAAAGGTATACCACCACTATGGGAAGACTCATGGACAATTAGTAAAGGGGCATCGTAAACACAACTACAGGAAGAAGAGAAGAAAAGTAGCGACATAAAGCCCATAAACATTTGTTGATATAAAAAAAAATATATACCTTTATTAAACATATCTTAAATAAAAAACAATTCAATCGCATAAGGAGTATTTGACACCAATGACCATGTACAGAGAAAAACGGATGTATCAAACATCCAGCCCTTTTGGTATATCAATACAGTCGATGATTAAATTTACATGCTCCAATCCATACTACCACTCAAGTATTCCCACCAGTCTAGGGCAGTTTGTAAGCCATATATGATTAAATATGTTGTATATAGAGTATATAGCTACCTTAAATACAGGGAGCCGGGAACGTACCAATGGCTGGATGATGTACATCTGCCCCAACGCGCGTTTCGGCGAACCATCGTCAGGGGGCATATGGTAGTGTCAGTGTCATCCTTTTAAATGTCCCCACACCAATCACCACGTGCACAAAACTGGATATCCATGTTCTGATCAATCTGTTTGAGGACCTTTGATGACGCATACCGCGTCATGACGGGCAGGGCGGCCCGCGGTGTCGGCATCACGTGGCTCCCGCGTCACGATCAGCTGACCATGGTGCAGGTCCTCATGATGAGATGCTAAAAGCCGGGGGATGCACCGCAGGCATGACGCGCATGCGTACTTCGGCGCTCAAGGCAAAATACTAGGAGCTGATCATACAGAATGGAAGCGGGAGACTATGAATATACCGTACATATCCCACCAGGAATTAGAATAACCAAACTATGGATCAGCCAAAAGGTCTGATCTTTATATCTACGAATAATATCAGTTCTGAAAAAAATACACTACTATATGCATATATTGTGACAGATATAAAGGGTACACATTTTAACAATTATACAATTTTTCACAATAAGTATTAGTCACGTATTTCACATATAAAAATCTTTTTCACACTAGAGGTGCATAACATTTATAGTTGAAACTCCCACACAGTATGCTGCCATCATTTCCATATTCTAGATGTCACAATTTCCGATCCTAAAGCACTGATTCTTCACAATCGATTAGGCATTTGGCCCTATTAGATAAATGTAGATGTAGATATCTTCTTTATGCTTAGGATACGTGACGTTCATAATGGCAGCTCCCGCAAAGTATATATGGAGATGATGAAATAATAATGACATCCGTAACAGATCATGATCAGACACGTGGATAGACGTGTGAACATCTAGGAATGATTAAAATAAAATACATAAATAAAATCACTTAAAACCAAGCTATGCACATGTATTCCTAGCCGGTGATCATAGAAATGGGACAAAACTCAAATGTTCGTTGAGGCCCTTAGGATAAACAGTATCCAAGGTCCAAATCCAACGAGTTTCTAATTTAGCCAAACGTTGGCTTACCTTTCCACCTCTTATGGTACCAACGAGTTGGTCTATTCCTCTAAGCATAAAGAAGATATCTACATTAGTGTTGAGCGAGTATGTTCTATTAACCCTTTCGCCGAGTATGCTCAGGCCGAGCTCCGAGTATTTACAGCTGCTCGGTGATATGGTTGAATCGCTCCCGTGTGCATGATTTGCAACTGTTTGACAGTTTTATTACATGTGAGGAATGATTGTTTCTTTTGCATTCCTCACATGTAATAAAGCTGTTGTCCTAAGCTCAATAATCTTTGGACAGAGTTTAGAAACCTTATTAAAAACCTCACTAGCTTCCGAATTTCCCTTAATCCACAATTGGTTCTTCTGCTGCTAGGTATAGATACTTTCACCAACAATCTAAGCCACATAATTTGTCACATTTTAATAACTACTAAATTGTTGATAGCTTCACGTTGGAAACAAGTTGAAGTTCCAACCATAGCAGATGTAATAGACAGAGTTTCTATCCACAATAACTATGAATACAATATAACCCTTAGACAGAAGAGGACTTGAATAAATATAAATTTAAATGGGATATTTGGTCGCAAAACTTTATGCCAAACTTAATTTCTTGACTCTCCATTAACATTGTGAAACTACGATTTTTGAATTCTGATTCAATAACGGTGTATTTATATCATTTTGTTTAATTCACTAACTGAATGTAGTTCCGAAACTTAGGCTATGATACTCTTTGTAAGAATTCGGGATGTTAAAAGTAATGTATTACCCTTTTGGTTAACCAATTTGTATGATTATGTTGTAAGTTCCTTTTATGTTGTCTGTTTTTCCCCTTTCCCCAATTTTATGTTCTTTCCTTGTAAATCTGTGATTAAAACATATTGCATAGATATATCTGTATTATATGATAATAACTCACATATGTTATATCTACAATTACCACTCTGTATAATATAATACATAAAGTATTTACAGTTTTGTTAATTGAAAACTTAATAAAAATATTTTAAAACATGTAATAAAGCTGTCAAACAGTTGCAAATCATGCACACGGGAGCGATTCAAACGTATCACCGAGCAGCTGTAAATACTCGGAGCTCGGCCCGAGCATACTCGGACAGAACATACTAGCTCAACCCTAATCTACATGTATCTAATAGGGCCAAATGCCTAATCGATTGTGAAGAATCAGTGCTTTAGGATCGGAAATTGTGACATCTAGAATATGGAAATGATGGCAGCATACTGTGTGGGAGTTTCAACTATAAATGTTATGCACCTCTAGTGTGAAAAAGATTTTTATATGTGAAATACGTGACTAATACTTATTGTGAAAAATTGTATAATTGTTAAAATTTGTACTCTTTGTATCTGTCACAATATATGCATATAGTAGTGTATTTTTTCAGAATTGATATTATTCGTAGATATAAAGATCAGACCTTTTGGCTGATCCATAGTTTGGTTATTCTAATTCCTGGTGGGATATGTACGGTATATTCATAGTCTCCCGCTTCCATTCTGTATGATCAGCTCCTAGTATTTTGCCTTGAGCGCCGAAGTACGCATGCGCGTCATGCCTGCGGTGCATCCCCCGGCTTTCGGCATCTCATCATGAGGACCTGCACCAGGGTCAACTGATCGTAACGCGGGAGCCACGTGATGCCGACGCCACGGGCCACTTTGCCCGTCATGACGCGGTATGCGTCATCAAAGGTCCTCAAACAGATTGATCAGAACATGGATATCCAGTTTTGTGCATGTGATGATTGGTGTGGGGACATTTAAAAGGATGACACTGACACTACCATATGCCCCCTGACGAAGGTTCGCCGAAACACGCGTTGGGGCGGATGTACACCATCCAGCCGTTGGTACGCTCCCGGCTCCCTGCATTTAAGGTAGCTATATACTCTATATACAACATATTTAATCATATATGGCTTACAAACTGCCCTAGACTAGTGGGAATACTTGAGTGGTAGTATGGATTGGAGCATGTAAATTTAATCATCGACTGTATTGATATACCAAAAGGGCTGGATGTTTGATACGTCCGTTTTTCTCTGTACATGGTCATTGGTGTCAGATACTCCTTATGCATTTGAATTGTTTTTTATTTAAAATATGTTTAATAAAGGTATATATATTTTTTTACATCAAAAAATGTTTATGGGCTTTATGTCGCTACTTTTCTTCTCTTATTCCCCTTGTCCAACTGTGCAGACTGTTCCTGGATGATGAAGGCATTGGTGCCATTGACTGGCCCTCTCCCAGACCTGAATCCAGTTAAGAACCTCTGGGACATTTTATATCACTACATCCGACACCACCAAGTATCACCACAGACTGGTCAGGACCTCAGTGATGCCCTGATCCAAGTCTGAGCAGATCCCCAGGATCACATCCGTCTTCTCATCAGGAGCATGGCCAGACGTCCAGCTTTCCAGGACGTGGGACCAAGCACAGGGCTGAGGCACATTATCAACTGAATGTTGGATTCGCCTGTGATTTCAATTTTTTTTGGTGGTGGTGGGGTGATTTGGAATCCAGCTCTAAGTTGGTTGATAATTTTGCTCTCTTCACCGTTGATACGTCACTTTGTTCGCAACCAATTAAATAAATTATAGATTAAACTTGAATCTTTTGTTCACCGAGGTCAGATGTCTGGTTTAAGTGTACCCTTATTTTTTTTTACATTTTTGACCACTATATTATGTTCTTGGAGAGATCTGAACCATGTGCTGGATCATTGGCAGTGAAAGACAGTGAATTCACATGTGGCAAATTCAACAGTAACCGTCGTTTTAATTTCTATTTCATAAATCAATAGTGAAAATAAAATAAGCAACTTTGTAGTATATCTTATCAGAGAAATCTGCTTCTGTCTCCTTTTGGTCCAATCTTTCATTCTCAATTTATAGGTAAAACCTGTATTCAGTGAAGACAGATTTCCCCATTACTGAGATAGGAGATGCCAGTTAGTGTTTCTAAGATTCTATGGAGAGGAGGAGCTAGAGGCCGACATTGACATTCTGCTGAAAATTCTCCTGAACTTCACCATGTAACAGTCATTTCCTGTGAACTTACAGCGGAATGTCTCTGTCTGCCTCCATCTCTTTCCCCGTCCCTTCTCCATAGAATTTTATAAACACCAACTGGCATCTCCTATCTAACTACTGGAAAAAGGTGTCACTAAATACAGATTTTACCAGTAAAATAAGAGTGAAGGAGGAGAAAGAAGCAGATTTCTCTGATAAGATATATTACAAAGTTGCTTATTTTCATATGTACTATTGATTTATGAAATAAATATTAAAACAACAGTCACTTTTTCCCTACATGTTTCACTTAGATTTGTGCAGGTAAAATGTGCAGCCAGTTCAAGTGTCAGGAATATGGATGAGCCTTTGCTAATCTCATCCACATGCTGCAGACATTTTCTGTTCAGAAAAAAGATCATGTTTGGATTTTCACATCCATGGCAGGCTTATTCTGTTGCAGTAAGGTTGGGGACACTTCCCAAGGGAATACTGAAATTTAATTTTTTTGTGTTGTTTCCATTAAAGTCCCCAGGACACATTAGATAATTCATCCAAACTCAACTTATGGATGGACTGTCCATCTATCCAATGTATATGGGGGCCTGCTGAGTCTCTCCCGACAGGTGATATCGGGGAAGAGAAGGATCCGGTCTGCTGAATTTCGAAGCGTTTGTTCTGTGCAGAGATAAGTCTCTGACCGAGGAGTCTGGCAGCGGATCTCATAGAAAGCACAGGATCACTTGGCCGAGCCGAGCGTTCCTGTGTATGGGGGAGAGATACTGTAAAATAGCTAAACTATTGTTTGTCTGACTGCTGTCTAATGTGTATGGGGGCCTTAAAGGGAATGGGTAGTTAGAAAATATCCTATTATCAAAATTAGGTTTTTGTGTTACATGTATTTACTTTTGGCAATCTTTTTTTTAATATCACTATCTATTAAAAAAAAATTGTAATCTTGCAATCTTCACACTTGCCACTAGAACTATTTTAGATTTATAATTCCTGTTCTTTCATGAAGAGTTTTCAGCAGGCTCCTTATCATCAGAGGCAGGATTACAATGATAGGTAACAGTAACCCCTCTATACACAGCTGATTATTATTATTCTTATTATTTATTATTTTAGCGCCATTTATTCCATGGCGCTTTACATGTGAAAAAGGGGTATAATACAAGAACAATTACAACATTGAACACAATGTGACAGCGACTGGTACAGGAGGAGCGAGGACCCTGCCCGCGAGGGCTCACAATCTACAAGGGATGGGTGAGGATACAGTAGGTGAGGGTAGAGCTGGTCGTGCAGCGGTATGGTGAAGCGGTGGTTACTGCAGGTTGTATGCTTGTCGGAAGAGGTGGGTCTTCAGGTTTCTTTTGAAGGTTTCCACGGTAGGCGAGAGTCTGATACGTTGGGGTAGAGATTTCCAGAGTAAGGGGGATGCACGGGAGAAATCTTTTATATGATTGTGGGAAGAGGAGATAAGAGGAGAGTAGAGAAGGAGATCTTGTGAGGATCGGAGGTTGCATGCAGGTAAGTACCGGGAGACTAGGTCACAGATATATGGGGGAGACAGGTTGTGAATGGCTTTGTATGCCATGGTTAGGGTTTTGAACTGGGGTCTCTGAGCAATGGGGAGCCAGTGAAGAGATTGACAGAGAGGAGAGGCCGGGGAATAGCGGGGGGACAGGTTGATTAGTCGAGCAGCAGAGTTTAGGATAGATTGGAGGGGTGCGAGAGTGTTAGAGGGGAGGCCACAGAGCAGTAGTCAAGGCGGGAGATGATGAGGGCGTGCACTAGTGTTTTTGCAGATTCATGGTTGAGGAATGTGCGGATCCGGGAGATATTTTTGAGTTGGAGTCGGCAGGAAGTGGAAAGGGCTTGGATATGTGGTTTGAAGGAGAGTTCAGAGTCCAGGGTTACCCCAAGGCAGCGAGCTTGAGGGACTGGGGAGAGTGGGCAGCCATTGACGTTGATAGATAGGTCAGTTGGGGGGGGGATGAATGAGATGGCGGAAAGCTGATGACACAAGATCCACAAATCACAATAGGCGATGTCACAGCTGACCCTGCTCCCCTCCCTTCTTAATTACATTTGCACACGCTCATTACATGTTTCAGTACAAAACATAAGGTCAGAGTCTGTTCATTGCTGCTAATGTACATGTAGATTTCCTCAAACAACAGGAAGCATGAGTCTAAAAAATCCCCAATGTCCAACGGGAAAAGAACAAGATTTATTTTCTTTTATTTTTAATAATATGGAGAAAAAAAAATGCAATTTTTTAAAATAAATGTACAACAAAAAAAGGATTTAAACAATAGGTCGTTTTCCGATGAGACATCCCTTTACGAAGCCGTTTCCTTGTCTTCATTGATCTGTATACGTATGTCTATGCTTGTGCACGTGTTGATGTTTTAGCTGAAATGTGTAGCTGTATGTATTGCTGCAGATGGTAAATCTATTTGCTGAAAGAGGCAGTCAGATTGTATTACTAATCTCCGTATGTTTCACCTCCAGCTCGTCCTCCCTTTATTCTCTGCTTTCGGGTGAAGTTTTATCCTCCAGATCCAGCAGCTCTGAAGGAAGAAATTACCAGGTGAGTGACATGCGTCTGTCTATCACCCAGTTTTATGTTAGTGCAGACGTTTAAAGGGAATCTGTTTTGAGGTTTTTGTTCATCTGAAAGCTGCATAATGCAAAGATAGAGACTGATTCCAGTAATATGTCGCTTTCTGGGCTGCTTGCTATAGTTTTATCAGCAGGAGATTATCACTAGAGGACTAGTAAATCTGCTACTGTGTAGTCCTCCATGTTCCTGAGCTCTGTATAACTCCACCCCCACCACTGATAGGCACAATGTACACAGGAAGCTGCCAATCAGTGATGTGGGTGGGGTTATACAGAGCTCAGTATTCAGAGAACTGCTAGATCTGCCACAGAGAAAACCGTGATTTTATCCAAACGGCAGCAAGCAGCCCAGTAAGTGACACATCGCTGGAATCAGGGTCTCTGCCCCTACATTATGCGGCTCTCAGATGGGGCAGCAAAAACCTGCTGACAGATTCCCTTTAAGACTTTCCAGCCTATGATTTTCCTGTCTTACCTGCCACCAAAACTATTCTTTATCAGTAGACACTGTATACGGTGATGACTGCAAATTCCACTAAAGAAACAGCAAAGTCTGATTACATTTGTCATTCACACTGCAGCATTAATTCAATTGTGCAGATTTTGAGGCTCAGCTCCAGCTATTAGGAAAATGCTTCTATAGCGGTTCACTTATATACTTGTATCAGGAGATGGGCTCCTTCTAGACTGAGCTTGCAGCTGCCACAGTACAATATTCCTGCCTCTGTCAGCAGTGATTTATGGCCACCTGTAGTTTCCGAATAAGACTCCTACTACTGTCCCAAAGTTTACTGGAAAGGGTAGCTGAACTTTAAATGACCTTTCTCTTTTACACAGGCCACTAAAACTAAAGTGGCCAGCTTATAAAAGACAAGAACTGACGCCGGCCACACATATTTATAGAAATGTTCCTGGATGGTGTCACAACTGAACACACGTGAGATGCGGTAGTAATGATGGGGCAATTTCCAGTCAGTCATTCTATTAAAGAAGAATATAAAACCAAAAAGTGAGCCAGAACATATGTTGATAGGTGTGCATTCACACAGAACCTAAAATAAAAACAAAATTAGCAAATACCCTGTAGTAAGTAAATAAATAGTAATAGTGCTTGTAAATAACATAGGGTACTTTAGTTAACACTATTTTGATAAAAAAAAGTGTAAAAGCCATCCGACCGTGACAAGGTGACCCAATCGGGACTATACCTGACTCTTTTAGTTCACTTCGTTATGTGGCAGCAGTCAGGACCCGGTCCTGCTCTGCGCTTGTCTATTTGGAAGTCTGCGGACACATAGTGAGTTGAACTACAAGAGTCGGGTACCGTCCCAATTGGGTCACCTTGTCGCGGTTGAATGGCTTTTGCTTTGTTTGATCAAAATATTAACTAAGTACCCTATGTTATTTACATGCACTATTACTATTCATTTACTTATTACAGTGTATTTGCTCATTTTGTTTTCATCTTAGGTTCTAAAGAAAAAAACAGTCAGTCTCCTTGCAAAAAAACTGCAAAGTGTGAACTAGACCTTGTATTTTTTCTCGCCCAAGAAAATTGCTCCGATTATGCTAATCACACTCTGATCAGACTCTGTGTGCTCCGATTTTCTCCAATGAGGAGAAGATGGTAAATAAATTTCTCCATCTTCTCCATTTTGTCGGTCCGTGAAAATCAACCCGCACTCAAATGTTATCTGTGTGCGGTCCGATCTTTTCCACAGATTTATTGACTTGCATGGCCGAGTGCCATGTGATTTATGGATGTAAATCATGTTTGCTGCGATTTTTGTTTCCTCGGATGGACTCGGTACAAGGAAAAAATCAGAGACATGTGCACGGCCCCATAAAATAACATTGGTCCTAGTGAGAGAAGATGTTTTGTCGGATTGCACTCGGACCGAAAATATGGTCGGCTGCACGAGCCTTAAGGGCAGATTTACACGAGCGTATAAAAAAATCATTCAGAGTTTCATCCAGAAGAGTGGGACGAATGTTTTCTCACTTGTCATCCAGGTGCAGTTCAGTTTCTATGGCAGCTGTCAAAGAAGTTGTCCAGTACTTTATATTACCCCCCCAACGTATCCCCCCTGGGGCCCCTAAGGATTTTTGTAAATACCTTACGTTGCTGTTTCTGCCTGTGAGCGGCGCTATCCTTGGCTGCTAACAGGCATCACGTAACCCCGCGCTGACCTCACGACAAGTGAGGCGTGACTCAGCGCTGGGGTCCCCGCTGTGGCTGCTGGGTTGTGGGTGGGGTTACCCCCCGCATCACACCCAGCATCCACCGTGCGCTTTCCCAATGAATGGGGAGAGGCAGAGCGCGCGGTGGATGCCGGATGTGATGCGGGGGGGTAACCCTGCCCACAGCCTGGCATCCACCGTGGAATGTAGAAGACAGAGACCCCCGGCTGCTGCCAGCACTTGTCGTGACGTCAGCGGATGTCAGAGCCGCTCACAGGCAGTATCTGCAACGTAATTTAATTACAAAAATCCTTAGGGGCCCCGGGGGGATACATTGGGGGAGTAATATAAAGTACTGGACAACTACCTGTAATCATTTACAGTTTCCTGTGTTACAGAATTACAATGTATCCGTAAAAATTGGAAGCTTTACTGTGACTTCGTATGGCATTTTTTCTGTACACCCATAGCCTTGAATGGGTGAGTCTCATCCGACACACAGTAGAAATTCATGCATGCTGCAATTTTTATAACTCATAAATTCGGGCAGTGATAAGAATCACTCATCTGCACTGCCCCATTGAAAATGTATGGCTATACTGTATATTTTGGTGCAGTTTTTTTTTTTATCAGATCATTTTTCTTGAAAACCCCAAATACAAATTTTCCATTTTCAATTATAATGTGTGACATAATAATTCCATATTATAACACAGACAAAACATCACAACTTGAATTCCCTAGCCTTGCCTTATCTCAAATCCCAACATTCCAGAGAGAACTATCTCCGTTTTTACAGCAGTTCTAGAATAAAGGAGAGACGGGGGAAATGAGGGCTAACAATTAGGGAATAACATTGATATTCTATCAAGGACTCCATATCTTTTCAAATTTGCGAAATGAGTTGCATTTAAGATAGACTCCTCTTTCCAACCAGATTATATAATTTATCTTTCGCTTTAGCTCTCCAATAGATGGAGATTGTGTGTCCAACCAGTGAAATGCAAGAAGCTTATGTGCTTGAAATAGGATACGAGAGATACCTATGTATAGGAGCGAGTCTGGATCTCTTCCATCTTCAAATAATCCCAATATACATATACAGGGATCTGTTAATAATATCACTCCATACACCCTCTCTATCAAGGAGATAAGTTTGTTCCAAACTGCGCCCATCTGTCTACACTCCCACATCATGTGCATCAGTTGTGCCTCATCAATCCCACACTAAGGGCATTTTGTATCATGGCGATATAATATCTTGTGTAAAAAAGTTTGGAATTTTGTATACTCTGTGAATTAAATATAGTTGACAGAGCCTTTGGGCCTCACAGGATGATAGTTTGGGAACTGTTTCTAAAATCTCTCTCCATTGCTCCATTACTATAGGACCAACATCTGCCTCCCATTTAAAATGAGCTGTCAGTGGGTGATTATCCAGTTGGGATGACCATAGATACTTATACAGTGGGGAAAATAAGTATTTGATACACTGCCGATTTTTCAAGTTTTGCCATCTACAAAGGTCTGTAATTGTTTTATCGTAGGTACACTTCAACTGTAAGAGACGGAATCTAAAAAGAAAATCCAGAAAATCACATTGTATGATTTTTACATAATTAATTTGCATTTTATTGCATTAAATAAGTATTTAATACAATAGAAAACAGAGCTTAATATTTGGTACAGAAACCTTTGTTTGAAATTACAGAGGTCAGATGTTTCCTGTAGTTTTTGACCAAGTTTGCACACACTGCAGGAGGGATTTTGGCCCACTTCTCCATACAGATCTTCTCCTGATCTTTCAGGTTTTGGAGCTGTAACTGGGCAACATTGAGTTTCAGCTCCCTCCAAAGATTTTCTATTGGGTTCAGGTCTGGAGACTGGATAGGCCACTCCAGGGCCTTGAAATTCTTCTTACGAAGCCACTCCTTAGTTGCCTTGGCTGTGTGTTTAGGGTCATTGTCATGCTGGAAGACCCAGCCACGACCAATCTTTAATGCTCTTACTGAAGGAAGGAGGTTGTTGGCCAAAATCCCGCGATACATGACCCCATCCATCCTCCCTTCAATACGGTGCAAGCGTCCTGTCCCCTTTGCAGAAAAGCACCCCCAAAGTATGATGTTTCCCCCACCATGCTTCATGATTGGAACGGTGTTCTTGGGGTTGTACTCATCCTTCTTCTTCCTCCAAACATGGCGAGTGGAGTTGATACCAAAAAGTTCTATTTTGATCTCATCTGACCACATGGTCTTCTCACATTCTTCCTCTGGATCATCCAGATGGTCATTGGCAAACTTGAAACAGGCCTGGACATGTGCTGGTGTGAGCAGGGGGACCTTGCGTGCCCTGAGGGGTTTTATAGCATGACGGCATAGTGTGTTACTAACGGTAATGTTTGAGACTGTGGACCCAGCTCTCTTCAGGTCATGACCAGGTCCTCTCATGTAGTTCTGGGCTGATTCCTGACCTTTCTCAGAATCATCCTTACCCCCCGAGGCGAGATCTTGCATGGAGCCCCAGACTGAGGAAGATTGACAGTCATTCTGTGTTTCTTCCATTTTCTAATAATTATCATTATTATTATTATTTATTACTATCGTTCCATTAATTCCATGGTGCTTTACTTGTGAAAAAGGTGTATACATAGCAAACAACAAGTACAATAATTTGAACAAAACCGAGTGACCGACTGGTACAGGAGGAGAGAGGACCCTGCCCGCGAGGGCTCACAGTCTACAAGGGATGGGTGAGGATACAGTAGGTGAGGGTACAGCTGGTCGTGCAGTGGTATGGTGGAGTGAGGGTTACTGCAGGATGTAGGCTTGTCGGAAGAGGTAGGTCGTTAGGTTCCTTTTGAAGGTTTTCACGGTAGGCGATAGTCTGATATGTTGGGGTAGAGAGTTCCAGAGTAGGGGAGATTCACGGGAGAAATCTTGTATGTGATTGTGGGAAGAGGAGATAAGAGGAGAGTAGAGAAGGAGATCTTGTGAGGATCGGAGGTTGCGTGCAGGTAAGTACCGGGAGACTAGGTCACAGATATATGGAGGAGACAGGGGGTGGATGGCTTTGTATGCCAAGGTTAGGTTCATGAACTTGAGTCTCTGGGCAATGGGCAGCCAGTGCAGGGATTGACAGAGGGGAGAGGCTGGGGAATAGCGGGTGACAAGTGGATTAGTCGGGCAGCAGAGTTTAGGATAGATTTGAGGGGTGCGAGAGTGTTAGAAGGGAGGCCACAGAGCAGGAGGTTGCAGTAGTCGAAGCAGGAGATGATGAGAGCGTGCACTAGTGTTTTTGCAGATTTATGGTTGAGAGTTGGAGTCAGCAGGAAGTGGAAAGGGCTTGGATATGTGGTTTGAAGGAGAGATCAGAGCCAAGGATTACCCCGAGGCAGCGAGCTTGCGGGACTGGGGAGAGAGAGCAGCCATTGACTTTGATGGATAGATCAGTTGAGGGGGTTGAGTGACATGGTGGAAATATGATGAATTCGGTTTTATTCATATTAAGTTTTAGAAATCTAACAGAGAAGAAAGATGAAATAGCGGACAGACATTTTGGGATTCTGGTTAGTAGGGAGGTGATATCAGGTCCAGAGAGGTAGATCTGTGTGTCATCAGCGTAGAGGTGATACTGAAAGCTGTGAGACTCAATGAGTTGTCCCAGGCCAAAGGTGTAGATGGAGAAGAGCAGGGATCCGAGAACTGAACCTTGGGGGACACTGACAGATAGGGGGTGAGATGAGGAGGTGGTGTATGAGGGAGAGACGCTGAAAGTCCAGTCTGTTAGGTATGAGGAGATCCAAGATAGGGCCAAGTCTGTGATGCCAAGAGATGAGAGAGTCTGTAGTAAGAGGGAATGGTCCACTTTGTCGATTTCAGATGACAGTTCCAGGAGGAGGAGGACAGAGTAGTGTAGCTTGGATTTGGCGGTTAGTAGGTCATTGGTGACTTTAGTCAGGGCAGTTTCAGTGGAATGGTGCAGTCGGAAGCCAGATTGTAAGCGGTCAAAGAGGGAGCAGGAGGAGAGCTGGGAGGACAGCTGAAGATAGAAGTGTTGTTCCAATAGTTTTAAGGCATATGGGAGAAGTGATATGGGCCACAGCTAGATAGAGAGGATGGGTCAAGAGAGGGCTTTTTGAGGATGGGTGTGATCGAGGCATGTTTGAAGCATGAGGGGACGACACCAGTTGTTAGTGATAGGTTGAAGAGGTGGGTTATGGTTGGGATGAAGACTGCGGTAATGTTTGGGATGAAGTGGGACATAATTGAGCCAACACTTGTTGCCTTCTCACCAAGCTGCTTGCCTATTGTCCTGTAGGCCATCCCAGCCTTGTGTAGGTCTACAATTTTGTCCCTTGTGTCCTTAGACAGCTCTTTGGTCTTGGCCATGGTGGAGAGGCTGGAGTGTGATTGATTGAGTGTGTGGACAGGTGTCTTTTATACAGGTAACAGGGTCAAACAGGTGCAATTAATACAAGTAATGAGTGCAGAGTAGGAGGGCTTCTTAAAGAAAAACTAACAGGTTTGTGAGAGCCACAATTCTTGCTGGTTGGTAGGTTATCAATTACTTATTTCATGCAATAAAATGCAATGTAATTATTTAAAAATCATACAATGTGATTTTCTGGATTTTTTTTAAGATTCTGTCTCTCACATTGAAGTGTACCTACGATAAAAATTACAGACCTCTCCATTCTTTGTAGGTGGGAAAACCTGCAAAATTGGTAGTGCATCAAATACTTATTTTTCCCACTGTATATAGTGGAGATTAAACCTTTTGTATGGCATATATACAGTAAGTAATAGTATTTATTAGGGGATGATGTTGTATGCTGAGGTTTATCGGACCTGATTGAGCTGAGAGAGAATGTCTAATTTGTAGTATTTTGGTAAAAAATGCTACGTTAAATTCCTATTGAAGCTGTTGAAAGCTGTTAAGAACAGTTTGTAGATAGCTGTTCTATCGCACAGATCACTTTTTTGCTCCCAATCAGAAAAACCCTTTATCTTTGACTCTTCGCCCAGAGTGGGATTACGCCATAGTGATGTGTATTTAGTGTATCCCTTAATACCCATAAGTTTTTTTCCCCTGTCCCACACTTTATATACTACCACCAATGTGGGAGTAAGAGGATCCCTCCAGGAGAAATCTCAGTCTCTTGAATACACAAAGGTGAGGCCCATTTCACATTCTGTAAAAGAAGCGCACTCGTCTTGCCCATGTTATCTCTATTTCCCCATCCATGGAGGTGTTGTAGGTGGGATGCACCCCTGGCGTGGCCATACAGCTCGGTGCACCTTTCCACCTACTTGTTTTCCTTCTGTCTTCTCCTCCCTCTTGCTTGATTGACAGCTCAGGCTTTACACGAGCCACAGAAGGATGGAGATTGATGGAAAACAGGTAGGTGATGCCTGTGCTTGCTTTGAACAGGTGTTTTGAGCCGACAGACTCCCGTTAAGAGCACACTACTATTTTTTAAAAAGGGAATATGTTTTATATAATTATCAGGACTGGACAGTACTTACATTGGTACAACGTTTTTGGCTTAGGATCTTTTGGCAAAAGCCCAGCAGCATCAATCAACTGTTATGATCAATGGAAAGTACAAATGGCTGAACTTTTCAGGTGCAGCGGCCACGTGCTGGGGACTCTACGTATTGCATGGGTGACTGTAACACCTGTTCATGCTGAGTCCTCCTGATCTTTGCACTTCTTTCTCTGGCTAATAGATCATATGGGCAGGGGTCTCTTCCATAGTATAGTAAGAAAGAAACACTTGATAGACAAAATTCTGCCCATTATTCTACCCCTGGCCCTTACTACGACCATTTAACAGCGCCAAAGTTCGGGTTCCCATTGACTTCTATGGGGTTCGGGTTCAAGTTCGGGTAGAGTTTTGATATCCAAACTGAACTTTGGGCTACAGTTTGCTCAAACCTGACGAACTGGAACATCCACGGGTCCGCTCATCCCTACTCATGGACACGGCGATATTGTGTAGCAGTTGCCCGTGATTCAGGCTGATTGTAGGACAGGAACACGCTCCAACCTTACTGTTTCTCTGTAGGTAAAATGAGTCACAAACAACCTTGGAAACTATCACATAAAAAAAAAAATCGGTTATGTCAAATTGTGACTTTTTTCATCCTGAGTGAATATTGAGGTTGTCATTTTATATCCAAAACCCGTCAGATTCCTACCCTGCAAGAACAAAATCTACTCATTTATATGGCGCCATTAATTCCACAGCGCTTTACAGACATTATCGGCACTGTCCCCATTGGAGTTCACAATCTACATTCCCTATCAGTATGTCTTTGGAATGTGGGAGGAAACCGGAGAACCTGGAGGAAACCCACACAAACACGGGGAGAACATACAAACTTCTTGCAGATGTTGTCCTTGGTGGGATTTGAACCCAGGACCCCAGTGTTGCAGAGCATTAGTGCAGAGCATTACAGCATTCTGTGGGCTGCACTGAGCTCAGTGGTTAGTAAAGGATAGAAAAGAAAATGGAGGTACATAGGAAACATATTCCGTCTCTCTTTTATTAATCCAGCCCAGGTTTTGACTTTAAAAACTGCATGAAAACAGCACATGTTTACGCATCCCAACACTGTGGTTCTGTGCTGCATTGTACCACTCTCCTAATAAGGTGCATAACAGGATCCTTCTCTGTATCTGCGACTTCCTTAGACTTGAGTCGCTGCCATGTATCAGTTCACTTGTGTCTTAATCTTTCCATCTTATATCTCACTACCCAACAAATCCTTTGCTCATTACGCCGGTGTCTCATTACCCTCTGGGATGTTTGGAGCCGGCTGCCAAACATGTGAAAGTGATGTAATCTCTAAAAGGTGTTCACTGCGCGTAAACCGTGCCGCCTGGAATTGTTCTACAACTGTTACGTTATCCGCTGACTTCTGACAAGTGCCAGGAATCGTTCAGCGATGTAGAAGTTATAAATTAAGAATGAATCTGCAGTTTGGAGCCACATACAAGGATATATTAGGAAACCGTATAACTGGCCAATCCCTAATATAAGCTTATCGTTGGCATCATGCCCTTTGCAAGTGGGAACATCCCAGTAATAATCCAGCAGAGAAATCACTGGTCATGAGCGAATCTCAGCAGTAGTAGTGCACGGACGAGATACAGGCGGCCAGAATGTGAAGAGCATTGTTGCAGAATGGAAAGTCCAGTAGCCCGCCAGCCTTAGTATTAAGCCCCCCATAAACATTAGAAAAATGTTGCCCGAACCTGCTGATGCCACTAATGTGTATGGATGCACCGACCGACTGATTGTTGGAGATGTTGATCGGTTCTGTCCAATTTCGGACTTCTGATCACATTGTTCTTTTTGAAATAAGCCACTGGCAGACATGTTTGTTGGTGGCTTTCTCTTAGAGAACAGAGGACTGCTCAGCCGAACGAGGGCGTCTGTGTATGGGAGAACCGGCCAATGTGGCTATCTGCCAAACGATTGGCCAAAAGCAATCTAATGGGTATAGTGGGCTTTGTGCCGGGTTGACATGGCCGTATTAAATATATGTGCCTGTCACGTCTACAAATCATGGACTTGATTGGCTCCTTGTGGAGCTCCATGTGCTCATCTACATTGCAGACAGGTGCAGGAGCTGCCTCCTAGTCTATACATGTCTGGTCCATAAAACAGACCAGACTAGGTCAGGCTGCGAAACCCTTTATGTTTCCCAAAATCCATGAAAATGAAGAAAATCCACATAAAAATTAAAGCCTCGTGCAGATTTTCAAATCTGTACCATGCTGATCCTTGTGCGGATTTTCACAGTAGATTTCACCCTGTGCAACGCATTGTAATTCCTACCATAAAATCCACATTTTTACTCATGTGGATTCTGCTTCAGATTTTCTTTGAATATTTTCTGCTCCCTGTAAACATTTCCAAGGGTTCACAGAACTAGTGAATATTTCCTGAGCTCTCCTCTTGGTCAGCTTGACAACCCGAGTCAATAGGTGTCATAAATCAGGAATCTCTCACAGTAAATATATGGCTTGCAAAATAGAAGAGAATATGTGACTGTGATGGGTCGGGATAGGATGCTGAGACTTAAGAATAGAAATTAGTCATGTATATGAACGGTCGCATTGTTCTATTGTTATGGGATGGACACAACGCGATTTGGTCGCATATTAGCAGGTAGATGGATGATCACTGCCGGTATTCTTCTTCTCCCTCTGCGAAGATGGTGCTAACCTTACTGGGGAGTGGAGGATATAGAAGAAGATGGTCAGCAGTGCTGGAGATCAATGAATACCAGAAGATTGGTGCAGAGATGCAGGAGAGCCCATGTTGGTTAGGGTTAGTTCTTTATATTATTACCATGCATCTCCAACAGAAACAACGCGCTTCAGGGATCCATTACTCCTTTCTCAAGTTCTCTGAAGCACAGCTTTCCAGCACTAGCCGCCATCTTCTGTAGCTTAGTAAATATAGATAGTGACTATGCACGGCAGGATATTAAGAAGGATTTGTGACAGGAAGAAGGTGAATCTGCTAGATGGATCTAAGTAGAGGAGCACATATGGTTAATGAAGCAACTGATTCACAACTGCTTGCAGGTATCACAATTGGGAAGCACAAATTCTGGTGTTTGACCCATGGTAATCAGAGACTTTCATGGCCTCCGAAGTATCAACAACAATACTTTTAAGGCCACGTTCACACGTTCAGTATTTGATCTGTATTTTACCTCAGTATTTGTAAGCCAAAACCAGGTGAGGAACAATCAGAGGAAAATAAAAACAAGTGCACCAATTCTGTGTTTTTCACCCATTCCTGGTTTTGGCTTACAAATACTGAGGTAAAAAACTCACCAAATACTGAACGTGTGAACGTGGCCTAATGGGAGAGTTTGTAACGCTGTTATCTGTCTTTTTTTGAGCTCCTCTCAGCTGATTTATTATCATGGATTATATCAAAGTTTAATTCTGAAGGGAAACAAAGAGCCTATAAAAGTCAAACGGTGCAACATTTTTAATGAAACCAAATAACAAAAATGATTTTTAGCCCAAATACATGCATTTATGTACAAAAAATAAAGTAAAATGTCCCCATTAGATATTTCTCCCATCTTTGCTGTGATGTGACTTTTGTGCACACTAATGATGTAGGTGATTGATTCTTCCAGGTATCTGGTTTTCCTACAAGTGAAGAGGGATTTATACCATGGCCGGCTCCTCTGTAAGACCTCTGATGCCGCTCTGCTGGCAGCGTACATACTGCAGGGTATGTTCTGTTATCAGATTGTTCCTGTGTTCTTATGGCTTTGTTCACACTGACTCCTTGATTTCCTGTTTTACTGGAACCATGACAGATACGATCATTCATCACGATCAGAAACCTCACAGATCCATTATGATTTATGGGATGGATCTGTGTTTTTCTCCATACATTTATAATGGATCCATCAAGTTTCTATTTTTTTTCCTGTATACATTATTGGAGCATGTTACACTATTGTGACCATCAAAACAGGTGCTGACCTGTGTGAACAGAGCCTTACTTAGGCTAAGTTCCAGCTGGATGATGGAGTCTGCAATGTAGATGTGATTACAGCCTGATGTAGCTTGTTAAGGCTGTGTTCACACTCAAGTTTTCTGTTTTCGACGGACACCAACAACTCCCAGCAAAACCAACTGATTTATAATTGCGGTCTGTCTTGTTCCGCTGTGGTGTCCTCCACTTTTATGCTTCATATATGATCGCCTGACAGAAGTGTGAACAGAGCCTTTAAATCTCATTGTCTTAGATTGTAACCTTAGGAAAGTGATTTTTCTCTCATTAATCTTCTGTCCCTCTACCAGCTGAAATTGGGGATTATGACCCTGGGAAGCATCCAGAGGGTTATAGTTCCAAGTTCCAGTTCCTCCCCAAACACTCAGAAAAGCTGGAGAGACGGATTGCTGAGATTCACCGGCATGAACTCAGGTGAGGTTCTTGTTCACACAAAGCAGTTCTGTGAAATTTTTTGCTGGTGTTTTTTTTTTGGTTGCCACTTTTTTAAACTAATTCATGTTTAAAAAAACAACAACACAAAATCAAAACTTATATGTGAGACGTTTGTCTATTAATTACTCCCAGTAGAAGGAATCCCTATAGCAGGTTTCCTACAGAGGATATGAAACCGTCAGGACATTTTCTTTTACTTAAATACATATATTTTGAGCTAAAATTAATTTTTTTTGCAGTTAGGTTTAATTAAGAAACTTTTACAGCCTCTTTGTTTCTGGCACATTGCTGGCAGCAGAATGAGTTAACTGTGAATCTGTCAGTGAACTAGTTCTTTCAGGAGAGTTTGTAACATTTTTATTTGTATTTTTCTGAGCTCTTCTCACCTAATTTAAGACCATGTCATCCTTCAGCTTTCCTTTCATGTGGTCTGTGGTCAGAATTAGCTCACTGACAGATTCTCTGTTAACTGATTCTTCAGCCAGGAATGTGCAGGGAAACAAACAGCCTTAAAAGCCAAATGGTGCAAACATTTATAATGCTATCCAATAGCAAGATTCATTTTTAGCTCTAAATACAAGCATTTAATTAAAAAAAAATGTCCTCAGGGGGTGACTGGTTTAAAGAAATAAAAAAAAATGAAAAAAAAAATTTTCAAATACCCTTTAAGTGAATACTGGGCATCAACCATTAGTCCTAGCAGTCAGCGACCATAAAGAGTTTCTCTGTTTCTGTTCTTGTAGGACCTGACGTGTCTGTGATTTACATGGACTGTCGAGATTTAAATTGCCACCTTGTAATGCCTCATTTTCCCTGTGGAGGCGCTGCAGGGAAATTGTGCCATTGCTGCTTGGTTGCCTTCAAATTACAGTATAGCTGATCATTTTGCTTGGGGCTCTCAATTGTAAAGAACCTGATGGAGATGCAGAGTTCCTCTTTACTTCATGTTTTTCTTGTGCAAGTGCAGAGACGTTGTTCTCGAGCGCTCACCGTGTCATGGCTGTCTCTGCTCTCCCTTGTAGTGGCCTGTTACCTGCTCAAGCAGAGCTGTGTTTTCTGAGGAAAGCTCAGACTCTGGAGACATATGGCGTGGATCCTCATCCGTGTAAGGTACCTCATACCCCAATTGTTGTCTCTGTGCCGCCTCCGCCTTCTTCTCCCTGGCTTCCACTTTTTCTTCCCCTGTCCTTTCTATTCTCTGTCTCCCTATCTTTCAGGATGTCTCTGGGAACTCTGCATTTCTGGCCTTTACTCCTTTCGGCTTTATCGTGTTGCAGGGAAATAAGAGGGTTCACTTTATAAAATGGTGAGTCTAGAAGAACGCTATCGCCTCCTGTATTTTTGTATTGCGGGACAAGTTGTACTTTTGAATGACACCATTCGATCTACCACATAACGTACTGGAAACCAGGAAAAAAATTCTAAGTGTGTTGAAATTGCAAAAAAAGTGCAATTCCACAATAGTTTTTCATTTTTTTTATTTATCATGTTCACTATATGGTAAAAGTGACCTGGCAATATGATTCTCCAGGTCAGTACGAGTACGTAGATAACAAAGATGTAAAGTTGTTGTTTTTTTTATTTAAGTAGTGAAAAAAAATTCAGAGATTTATAAAAAATAAAATTTTTGCTTTTGTTGCCATTTTCTGAGACTTGTAACATTTTTATTTTTTGGGATCTGGGGTTGTGTGAGGGGTTATTTTTTGCACCCTGAGCTGATGTTTTTACTGACAGCATTTTGGGGGTACATACAATGTTTTGATCACCCTTTATTGCAATGTTGCGGTGGCCAAAACCCCAGAATTTTTGCTTGTTGATATTTTTTTTCATTACTCCATTTACCAATCTGATTAGTTTAATTTATTTTAGATTTTGATAAATTTAACATTTGCGAACACAGCGATACCAAATATGTGTTTTTTATTGTTTTATTTTTAATGGGGCAAAAGGGAAGTGATTTAAACTTCTTGTGTTTTTTTTTTTTTTTTTACAGTATTTAATAATCCCCTTAGGGGACTTGAAGCTTCGATCGTCTGATCGCTTGTGCTTTACATAGCAGTGCATCAGCAAACTATACACTGTATAGTGAAAATCACGATCTCCTATGAACGCCGGCTAAATGCTGACTATCACTTGAGGACTGTCATAACAAGCGCAGAGGTCTTCAGCAGACCTCCGGCTGTCATGGCAATACATCGGCACCCCACAATCATGTCACGAACATGCCGATATTTCACAGCACCTCACAATGTAGAGGGTAAATTTACAGGCAATATCAGATATTACAAATTAAGACATCATTTTAAACAAGAGGAGTGAGGGCCCTGCTCCCAATGCTGTCGCTTAATATACAAGTACAGAATAAACAAAGGTCGGGAATTTTGTTTTGTTACTGATGACGGACGACCACGTCCTTCTGTGTAGTAGGATCTGTATGTCGCTTCTGGTTCGGCAGCGTGTTTTCCCCATACTGCAGCCGCCGTCTTGTAAGTAGGTCAGATTTGCTTGTTGCGGCTGAGAGCGGGGACTAGTGACTTTATCCAGGGGGCTCCCAGTTTGCGTCTCGTCCTGTAACCTGTTCTGCAGTGTGTCTCGTCATCATCCGTGTCTGTGTTCTCCGCTCACTCTTAGGGTCCGGCTACCAGTTGTGCGGTTTCCAACTCAGCCCAAGTAGAGCCGAGTATGTGCTCATAACATTCCTAGATTTTGTATATCTTATTACCAGAAATCACTCTATTGTAATTATGCTGATTTTTACATGTGATGTGTTGTACTAGAATATAATTGCATCTCATCTACTCCATCGTCCATCACCGTCCATGACTCCGATCAGTAAATGGATCACCAGCATTGCTAGTTGCACTCAGTGAAATAGAAATAATAGAGAATTCCTTACTGTAATAAAAGTGTTTGTCCAGTCAGTAAATTCTCAATATTGAGAGCAATTTGCTGCTATTAGCCTTGTAAACTCCCCCATACAAAATAAGATGAAAGTTGGCCCAATCTGCCGATTTTGGTGGAAATGGGCAATCATCTGATCTGTAGGAGAGCTTCCTGACTCATCTCCCTTGATGATATTATGAGAGAAGGGTCCGGCTATTGGAATTTCAGTTTGGTGGGTGGTGAGGGGGGATAAACCACGGCCAGAGAAATTGATCAGCATCTTTCTCTTTTCTCTCCATTGACCATGCATGCTCATCAGAGTTGAGCGCTCATGTGTGGGGGAAAGATGGGAGAGACATCTGTCTGGTGAACCTTCGGCTATCGGCTATGTAATGTTTATAACTAGTTTTCTGTTCTGCGTGCCAGTGCATTGCTCTTGGCACCTCTACTTTTTTTAGATTGGCATTCGTTGTATAGGTATTATAGAACATCTTATTGGTGTCTACTCATTAGTGATATTTTATTCCCTTAAATTATTAAACCTTGAGTAAGG
Organism: Phyllobates terribilis; assembly: GCF_046119375.1. Taxonomy (NCBI): domain Eukaryota; kingdom Metazoa; phylum Chordata; class Amphibia; order Anura; family Dendrobatidae; genus Phyllobates; species Phyllobates terribilis. The sequence continues at coordinate 487,866,153 of NW_027362771.1, forward strand.
ACACATTCTGACATCCATACAAATCAGTCCGAGATTAGACCGCAATGCACGGACTGGCTGCGGTTCTCCCACTTCATAGACATATTGTATATGAAGCTGTCACGCTCGAGTCGGGAAACCCGCGGCCAGTCCGTGCATTGCGGTCCAATCTTGGACTGATTTGTACAGACGTCTGAACGCGTCCTTATTGTGAGATTCACCCTTTGCAGAGATCTCACAGATGTGTCTACTTAGAGCACAGATCTCTGCATTTTCACAATTATAAGATCTTGAGATAAAATCTTGAGCATGCATGTCTATAATAATGGGGAAATTGGAATAAGCCTGACTCCTGGCAGCAGGAACTAAGGATTGGGCATGGTAAAATCCAACATGTCCAATTCATTCCCCACTAAAAAAATATCTGCAGTCAGCAGGCCCCTGACTTTTTTCTTTCTGCATGGCGAATTAGGGGCCCCATAAACAATCGATAGCTGTTGGACAAATGATGGTTCTGCTGATAATCTCTCCTGACTCCTCCATACACAGGAGCGCTTGCTCTGCCCTACCCTCCTGTGATCCTTATGAGGGAGCCGCTGTTAGACTTATCTTGCCGAAAACAAAAAAGATGGGCAGACAGATTTCAAACATGTCAGGTCCTTATCTCCCCCGACATCGTCTGTCAGGGTGGGGGGAGTCAGTAGGTGCCTATACACATTAGACTGCGACTGAACTCGCTGATATCAGCAGCTTTGGCTGACGTTATTCTAAGTCAGTGTTTCCCAAACTCCAGTCCTCATGGCCTCCAACACGTCATGTCTTCAGGATTTCCTTAGTACTACACAGGTGATGGAATTATTATCAAGGCAGCAGAAACTGCCACAGGTTCTCTCACCTGTAAAGTACTAGGGAAATCCTGAAAACCTGATCTATTGGGGGCCGTGAGGACTGGAGTTTGGGAATCGCTGCTCTAAGGTGTATGGCAGCCTTTAATCTCCAGAATCTCTTTGTAAACTTCATTACTTAATTTCTTTAACGGCGGATAGCTGTCGGCCAATTCTCATTCATCCACAACTATCCCTCCTAACTAGTGATGAGCAAGTATATTCTGTTAACCCTTTTGACGAGCATGCTCGGGTGGTCGCCGAGTATCTTCAGCGTGCTCGGCCGTTATTTTTTAGTCACTCTGTGCGCACGATTTGCGACTGTTTGACAGCTTTAATACGTGATGATTGCCTAAGAAACAGGCATTCCTCACATGTATTAAAGCTGTCAAACAGTCGCAAATCATGCGCACAGAGTGACTAAAAAATAACGGCCGAGCACGCTGAACATACCCGGAAAACCCCCGAGCATGCTCGTAAATCTCGAGTAACGAGCATGCTCGCTCATCACTACTCCTGACTTCCCCAGACAAACGGACCATTGGATCAGTCGAGCGTTCATGTGTTTTCAATAGGGAGAAAGACAATATCAGACTCTGATGGTCTCACAAAAGGATCAGGTGCTTAAATTCACCTTGTGTCTGGGGGTCTCTACATCAGATGGTCGGCAATGCATGAGGGTCATAGGCCACAATGGGAACACTTTGGATTTAGAGTAAAGATTTCAGGGATTACGAGCCATAATTGCGTTTAAAAGATTATATTAATATGGCCCATATCTGAATACAGATACCACCACCGACGAGGACACTGACATTATACAATGCCTAGACATGCTGGTGTATTTTCCTTGTGTAATCGTATTTAGTAATTGGACAAATCTTTCTACCACAATCACAACCCATCGACCTGATCAGCCTCTGTGTGGTCTCGCTTCATAAGCCCCCCATCCTCTGCTGTCACCCGTCCTCTAGTAATGTTCCCCTCTTCGCACCCCCATGCCAGCCTCTTGCACTTGTTCTTGTCTTATGTCCTGTCGTTCCGTTTTTCCTTGTGGAAGTCTTTGTGATTTTTATTTCTTTTTGTTTGTTTCAGGAGTGATGCCACAAAAATGAAATTTGAAGGAAAAACTTTTCATTTATATGTGAGAGAGAAGGAGGTAAAATGTTAATATATACCCTGACAGACTGGTATATACATAAGGACTGGTATATATACTGGGTGACTAGATGATGTGAAAATCTCCATATATTTCTATATATACACTAACTGACTGGAATGTTTATTACACCTGATCATCACTAATTAGGGGCTGTGAGCTAAAGCTATATACGATATATACCTTTACTGAATGACTGATGTGTATACATACAGAATGGGACAGGTATACACACCAACTCAAATTCCAGTATTGCATATGTCCAAAAATTTGGACATACATTATTTTTGGATTTATTCCAGTTAAGAACTGGATCTTTTCATATAGGGTTTTTATCGCTTTTCACCTTTCAAAGCGCTCAAGATTGCACAAGGAAAGTCTCTTTTATGTTGAAAATTTCCAATTTGATGGCGTCACCCTTTCGTTTTCTCATGAAAAACATACTTTCATCAACTCTGGAAAGTATAAAAAGGTGGAGAGCCACAATATATGTTGCTCTTTTCTAAATGTTATTGGTATAACTTATACAATGACTGAATGGGATCGGTTGCAGAATGTTGTCACTTTTGTGTTATATTTTTTTTTTCTACACATTCATTTATTATCACCTTTTATTTCTAAATTACCAGCGTTTTACTCAGCTTTGTACATTATAGAAGAGAGAGGATAAGCTGCAAACTCTACATGAGAAAAATAAAGACGACCCCTTATCACATTGTAGACTTTTTGGCCCTTATTTCTTCAGTACTCCGGGCTCCAGCCTTCATGTGTGCATTACTATTCATTTCTGAGTGTGTGTATTCATCAGTCATATAAGCCCTATATATACCAGTCAGTCAGGATATATATAATGTACATGGGCAACCAACTATCAGATAGCGAGGCTGTCAAATTTTAGGCCCTTCCCTTGTCAGGAGTGACATGATTTGACAGCACTTTATTTGTTCTTGTTGGATCTGTTACATTTAGCCTAAAATTTACATTTCCATGTCTGTCTCTGTAGGAAAAGCGCTTGGTGCTGACGTTCCTGGCCCCCACTCCAGAGGCCTGCAAACACCTGTGGAAATGTGGCGTGGAGAACCAGTCTTTCTACAAGTCAGTCTTCTGCTTTAGGTTATGTGCACACGATCAGGATTTGCTTGCAGAAATTTCTGCAAGGTTCTGCACCTCTTGGCAGCAAAAACACTTCGGAAAATCTGCAGCATTTTTCATGCGTTTTCATGCATTTTTGATGCATTTTTGCCAATGCATTGTATAGGAAAAACGCACAAAGAATGGACATGCTGCTTCTTTAAACACATGAAATTCTGTAATGAAAAATACCGATCATGTGCACAGACCTTACAAAATATCATACAAAATGCTGGCATAAGGCTTGCAATGCGTTTTTGGGGCCAATTCCACGCAGATTTACTCCATCAAAAACACATAAAAAACGCACCGTGTGCACATAGCTTTATACTCCACACATTGTCCTGTATACCCAATGGGTCCTTCTGTTTCCACATCTTCTCACCACTTTCTCTCTCTGCAGACTTGAAAACTCCAACCAGGTCCGCACTGTTTCTAGTAGTAACTTGTTCTTTAAAGGGAGCCGCTTTCGATACAGGTAAGTAAAAGGTGGAAAATGCTTTTTGATTTTTTTTTTTTATTCTAAAACAAGTTGCAAGAATTAGGCTGGGGCTACATGATGACTCTGGCCACGACACATATTACATGACCAAAGTTCATGCTACACAGCAGGGCAAAGCAAGTTAATGGGTCTCATTGCAACCCCGAGGGTAGTGACGGCAACCAGCAAGTTGCAAAATATCCGAAATGCTTGGACTTTTTGTGACGTGTTGCATCTGCAGTACCCTTGGTGTCGCAGTGTGACCCCATTCACTTTTGTTGCACTGCAATGTAGCAGTGACACCTAGCCAACTTTAGCAGCGTGATACATGTTGTTAAAGTCACTGTGTAGCCCCAGCCTTATTCTCACTGAAGAGGATCACCCACTATTTCCCCAGGAAAATGTGCTACTGATCATTTATCAATGCCGACGCCCTCATACGCATCAATGGACCCTAAAGTTAAAGGAGTATTCCCATCTCCAAGATCCTATCCCAATATGTAGTAGGTGTAACAATAATAATATTAGCAAATACCTCCAATTAGAAATGTAGTATAGTTTTTCTGATTCGCTATGTCTCTTTCCTCATGTTCTGGGCATTGCAGGACCTTAGGTATCCATGGTTACGACCACTAGCAACTAGCTAACTAACTCACTATATTAGTGGCCGTAACCATGTATGCCTATGGTCCTGCAATGACTGCACAGGGGGTAAGAGACATTTTGAATCAGAAGAACTATACTACATTTCTAATTGGATGTATTTGCTAATATTATTATTATTATTATTACACCTACTACATATTGGGATAAGATCTTGGAGATGGGAATACCCCTTTAAGTTCCCACTATGAATTTTTGGGGAGTTTCTCAGTCTGCGTATTTTCGCTGCACAGAAAATGCAGCGTCTTACTGTTCCAGCAAAGAGGATGGGATTTATAAAAAATCTCGTGCCCACTTTGCTTTTTTTTTCCACTGCGTAAACTGACCTGCGGCACGTGTTTTACATCTGCAATGCATGTGCATTTTTAGTGCCTTTCCACTGCTTGTAATCCACACATAACTGTATCAATAAAGTTTTGTCAAAGCCATATACCAGGAAGTATCAAAATCAAAGCAGCTTTATTTATAACATGACATACTAAAAAGAGACAAAAATTGCAATATCAAAATCGTTATAAAACACAATAATGAAAAATGCAAGTCACCTAATTTAGCCAATTGGTGCAGAAAATCTGCAATATCAAAAACTTATTGTGGAAAGTAGCTTTACGGAAGGGTGTATAGGGGTCATTCAGCCACATAAGCTCTGTTCCAATTTTTCATAGTGATTCTAACTCTAGAATATTTGTCTTCCCCCTCCCCGGTTGTATGTAGCATTCTTGTTTTCCACTTCCAAATCTTAATATATTTCCCTAGTGGTCGAGTTGCTAAAGAAGTAATGGAATCAAGTGCCAAAATCAAGAGGGAACCTCCTGAAATTCACAGGTACATACTATTTACCAAAACTCAATTGTTCCTTCCCAATTGCTTACAGTGTTCCTTAAAGGGGATGACATATTCTGTCTTGTTTGTGGTGCAGAGCGGGAATGGTGCCGAGCCGTAGTTGTCCCACAATTAGTCATGGACTGAGGTTAAGTAGTGTTCCCCGGACACGGAGACGTGCTGTTCATATATCCATCATGGAGGGTAGGTATCGCTTTAAATGTTTTTCAGGCACAAATCTACACATAATGTTTATTTTTTTGTTATTTAGATTAAAGGCTATCATTAGATCATCATGAGGAGAACATAATTTTACCTCTGTACAAGTCACTAGTGCGACCACACTTAGAATACTGTGTACAGTTCTGGTCTCCGGTGTATAAGAAAGACATAGCTGAACTAGAGAGGGTGCAGAGAAGAGCGACCAAGGTTATTAGAGGACTGGGTGGTCTGCAATACCAAGACAGGTTATTACACTTGGGGTTATTTACTGTGGAAAAAAGAAGGCTTAGGGGTGATCTTATTACTATGTACAAGTATATGAGGGGACAGTACAAAGACCTTTCTACTGATCTTTTTACTCTGAGGCCTGAGACGGGGACAAGGGGGCATCTTCTACGTCTGGAGGAAAGAAGGTTTAATCATAATCACAGACGCGGATTCTTTACTGTAAGAGCAGTGAGACTATGGAACTCTCTGCCGCATGATGTTGTAATGAGTAATTTGCTGCTAAGATTTAAGAAGGGCATGGATGCCTTTCTTGAAAAGTATAATATTACAGGTTATATATACTAGATTCCTTGATAGGGCGTTGATCCAGGGAACTAGTCTGATTGCCGTATGGAGTCAGGAAGGAACTTTTTCCCCAATGTGGAGCTTAGTGTTTGCCACATGGTTTTTTTTTTGCCTTCCTCTGGATCAACATGTTAGGCTATGGGTTGAACTAGATGGACTTAGTTTTTAAGGTTGAAGGAAGACTATGTTAATAAATGAGTTTCCAAAAAGTTACGGTACAGCAGGAATGTACTCACCTGTTCTGTGCCGCTCTGCCCTGGTAATGCCTGTCCGCTCTGCAGTGATGCCCAGTGGTTATGTCACTCGGCTGTGACACTTTCATGTGCAGCACATGACTGCCGAGACAAGTAACATACATAGTAACATAGTTTTAAGGTTGAAGGAAGACTAAGTCCATCCTTGGTTGCTCTTCTCTGCACCCTCTCTAATTCAGCTATGTCTTCCTTATACACCGGAGACCAGAACTGTACACAGTATTCTAAGTGTGGTCGCACTAGTGACTTGTATAGAGGTAAAATTATGTTCTCCTCATGAGCATCTATGCCTCTTTTAATGCATCCCATTATTTTATTTGCCTTTGCAGCAGCAGCAGCCTGACACTGGCCACTAAACGTGAGCTTGTTGTCCACCAATACACCCAGGTCTTTTTCAGTTACAGTTTTGCCCAGTGTTTTACAATTAAGCATATAATTATACATTTTATTTCCTCTGCCCAAATGCATTACCTTACATTTATCCCCATTAAAGCTCATTTGCCATTTATCAGCCCAAGCTTCTAGTTTACATACAGTGCCTACAAGTAGTATTCAACCCCCTGCAGATTTAGCTGGTTGACACATGCGGAATTAACTTGGCATTGTGACATTTGTACTGTAGATCAGCCTGGAAGTGGGAAATGCACTGCAGCAAATTTTTTTTTTTTTTTTTAAAACGTAAAAAGTTAATTCAGAGTGTCATTTATTATTCAACCCCTCAAACCACAAGAATTCAGTTTGGTCCCCCTAAAGTATTAAGAAGTAGTTCAGGCACCAAGAATAATGAGCTTCACATGTGTGGATTAAAGATCTCTTTTGCCAGCCTTTTCTGACTATTTAAGACCCTCCCCAAACTTGTGAACAGCACTCAGACATGGTCAACATGGGAAAGACAAAGGAGCATTCCAAGGCCATCAGAGACAAGATCGTGGAGGGTCACAAGGCTGGCAAGGGGTTCAAAACCCTTTCCAAGGAGTTGGGCCTACCTGTCTCCACTGTTGGGAGCATCATCCGTAAGTGGAAGGCTTATGGAACTACTGTTAGCCTTCTACGGCCAGGACAGCCTTTGAAAGTGTCCTCCCGTGCCGAGGCCAGGCTTGTCCAAAGAGTCAAGGCTAACCCAAGGACAACAAGGAAGGAGCTCCGGGAAGATCTCATGGCAGTGGGGACATTGGTTTCAGTCAATACCATAAGTAACGTACTCCATCGCAATGGTCTCCGTTCCAGACGAGCCCGTAAGGTACCTTTACTTTCAAAGCGTCATGTCAAGGCTCGTCTACAGTTTGCTCATGATCACTTGGAGGACTCTGAGACAGACTGGTTCAAGGTTCTATGGTCTGATGAGACCAAGATCGAGATCTTTGGTGCCAACCACACACGTGACGTTTGGAGACTGGATGGCACTGCATACGACCCCAAGAATACCATCCCTACAGTCAAGCATGGTGGTGGCAGCATCATGCTGTGGGGCTGTTTCTCTGCCAAGGGGCCTGGCCATCTGGTCCGCATCCATGGGAAGATGGATAGCACGGCCTACCTGGAGATTTTGGCCAAGAACCTCCGCTCCTCCATCAAGGATCTTAAGATGGGTCGTAATTTCATCTTCCAACAAGACAACGACCCAAAGCACACAGCCAAGAAAACCAAGGCCTGGTTCAATAGGGAAAAAGTCAAGGTGTTGGAGTGGCCTAGTCAGTCTCCTGACCTTAACCCAATTGAAAACTTGTGGAAGGTGCTCAAGAATAAAGTCCACATGAGACACCCAAAGAACCTAGATAACTTGGAGAAGATCTGCATGGAGGAGTGGGCCAAGATAACTCCACAGACCTGTGCCGGCCTGATCAGGTCTTATAAAAGACGATTATTAGCTGTAATTGCAAACAAGGGTTATTCCACAAAATATTAAACATAGGGGTTGTATAATAATTGACCCACACTTTTATGTTTAAAATTTAATAAAATTCAACTGAGCAACATAACTTTTTGGTTTGTAAGATTTATGCTTCTGTTCATAAAACCTACTCTCGTTTGCAGTTTGAAGGCTCTAACTTATTTGCATCTTATCAAACTTGCTAAATCTGCAGGGGGTTGAATACTACTTGTAGGCACTGTAGATCCTCCTGTAGTATAAAATTGTCTTTCTCTGTATTGATTACCCTGCAGACTTTAGTGTCATCTGCAAATATTGAAATATTACTCTGTATACCCCCTACAAGGTCATTAATAAATGTTAAAAAGAAGGGGGCCCAATACTGACCCCTGTGGTACCCCACTGTTAACTGAGACCCAGTCTGAGTGTTTTCCATTAATAACCACCCTTTGTTTCCTATCACTGAGCCAATTCTTAACCCACATACATATATTTTCCCCTATCCCCATTGTTCTCATTTTATGTATCGACCTTTTGTGTGGAACCGTATCATGGTTCTCGTCTAGCCATGTCTCAGATATCCCCACCATGTCATAATTATTTTCCAACAAAATTAATTCTAATTCCTCCATTTTGTTGGTGTGTCTTCTGGCATTAGTGTACATGCATTTTATGTATCTCTCTGTACCTCTATTCCTTCTTACTTTATTGACTGTTCTAACCCCACCCCCAGTTTCTTTATTTGTGCCCAGGTCACTATCTGCACTATCTTTCCCACCTATAAAATGAATACCCTCCCCCCCCAATCCCTAGTTTAAACACTCCTCCAACCTTCTAGCCATTTTCTCCCCCAGCACAGCTGCACCCTCCCCATTGAGGTGCAGCCGGTCCCTAGCATAGAGTCTGTAGCCAACTCTCTAGGAACCCAAATCCCTCCTTCCTACACCAGTTCTTGAGCCACTTATTTATCTCCCTAATCTCCCGTTGCCTCTCTGGCGTGGCACGTGGTACAGGTAGTATTTCAGAGAATACCACCTTGGAGGTCCTTGCTTTAAGCTTGCTGCCTAATTCCCTGAAATCATCTTTACCTTCTACCTACCTCTAACTTTGTCATTTGTGCCAATGTGCACCATGACTGCTGGGTCCTCACCTGCCCCTCCCAGTAATCTGTCAACTCGGTCTGAGATCTGCCGAACAACTTATTGGGGTGTGCCAGATCAGGACTAGCCTCCCTGGCACTCTTCCCTCTACCCCCCCCCCCCTTCTAGCTGTCACCCAGCTAGCTGCCTCACTGTCCTGCAGCTCCCTACTACCACCCTCCCCCTCATCTACCCCAGTGAGCAGATGCTCAGTGAGCAGCAGACTCCTTTCCATATTGTCAATGGATCTCTGTGTTGCCAGCTGCTCATTTAGATCCAGTACCTGGGCTTTTAAACGCACAACGTGCACACATCTCGCACAGCAGTATGCAACCCCGACCAGCTGTTCAAGGATTGCATACATGTGGCAAGATGTACACTGGATAGCATTGCCAATAATGGAGCTCATTTCCTAATGGGGGTTGCACTAGACAGAAATGTTAGGTAAAAAGAAATGTAAAGAATTAATAAAATACAGACAGCAATTCAGTCTAAATTCTTCCCTTCCAAACTCCCTGAATCCTAAGTCACTGAACAACAAGTCACACACTTACTTCCGTTTGCACTTACGCTCCGGTCACACTCAGCTCATTCACAGTGTTTGGCTGCAGCCGTCATGTGACCGATCGATGTGACGCCATTGCTCCAGTGCTGGCAGGAGCCGAGGGCTATTGAACAGGGAAATAATGGTTCTTTTATTACTTTAGATCAATTCATTTTCTTGGGCAAATTTTTAAAAATTCCAGACAACCTCTTCCCTGTTATAGGACATTCCATGATATGGATTTTTTTTATATCAGTTTGTTATTTTATTTTACATTTGTATGCACTTGTGGATTTTGCTAGAGATCAGCTGGTATTCCACAATGAGGGGCTCTCTGTTTGCGATTTTGACTTCCCCACAGAAAACCCACAGTAAATAGCAACACAAGTGAGCTTACCCTTAGGCCACATTCCCACAATGAGCTTCTGGTGGGTTTTTTACGCTGTGTGTTCTCGAAAAAATTGCAAGTAACCGGTTTTACTTAATGGGTGCAGAAATGGTGCAACATGGAAAACTCACCTAAACCTCAAGCTCATAGTGGGAACACAACTTCTTTTTCAGACAGATTCTGCTTGGAATCTGCTGCAAAATCAGCACAAAAAAAGAACATAATGCCTTGCAATGTAAAAACCACATTGTTCTGCACATGTTCAGTGTTTTGTTACTTCTTCTAACTGCTTGAGGATTCGGAAACCGTGAAGCAGTTAGAAGGAGTAGTGTGCTCATTCTTCAGTCTCCTGTTAGTTATAGTTTAAATTACAGAAAAAAGCACTCGCAAAACCAACATGGAAACTGCCTGCCATTGCTGGCTTTTTTCTGAAGCAGCATCCCCTAGGAAAACCTAAGCGTCTTAAAGACTTCATGTGCACATACCCTACCACAATGTAAAAAACTACAATGTAGCTGAACTAGTCGCCTTACACCACATGGTGAATGGGGCACATCCATACTAGTACCTACACCCATCACTGGGGGAGCATAATAATGCTTAGTGTATCTAAGTGAGTCCTTTATTAGTTTTTATTGATTTCCTACTATTGCATGAATGTCTGTGTATATGGCACTATTTCTTCAGTATATTCCACAATACATCTTAGTGGAGCATTGGGTGCTAAGTATGAGGACGTTCTGTTTGCATCCATCATTCCCATATTATGCTTAGTGTATTTTCGAGGTTGGTGTACAGATATATCCATCAGTACAATAGGAACAGCAACTTGCCAAGGTTCACACACTGCAGTTCAGAAACCCTGTGCAGAATAACTACCTGAATACTGAAGGGTTAACTCACATAGAAATCCTCTCCATGTGGATGAGGACATGAGTCTGGGAAGTCGGACCGTGTCTGTAAGGAGCTGCCGTGCCATGGGGGAGTGGTATATGACAGCTGGGGCAAGGGGTCTCCTGATTCTGCTCAGTAGTAAATATACTGGTTCCCAAAATAGCGTCCAGGAGCCAGAAGCTTCACCTTGTATGTCAGAGCATAGGGAGAGGGGAGGTGGGGTGACACAGTCCGGAGATGAGGAGAGCCAGACGCCGAGAGGGAAGAGAAAGAGAAGGTTATAGAAAGTGTCTAGAAAGAGGGGCAGGCAAGTGCGGGTGATCAGGGCGAGACGTGCGGGTAGGAACATACGTGAAAGTGGTAATAGGAAGTGAGTGCGACTAGATATAAGGGCTATCCTCCATTCATCATGGTGAAGTGTCTCATCCGTATCAAAACCAAAGTGAACGTTCACCTGCGTATGATCAATCACTGTTACCGCGATGTGAAGATTCGGGTGCTGAGTCTGGGGCCTCGGCTTTTGGGTAGAGCATTGGGGGCATTGCCCCTCTTCCCAGCTCTTACTGCAGCCATCCCTGTGTTCACTACACCACCTGCAACATCGAGAGAAAAGGGGATTTCAGAGGAAGCAGGAGGGCTCCCAGCACCACATGTGCCAGCTGCGAATGTGAGGGAAACTGGAATAAAAGGTAAATATACCAGTGTGGATCCTGGCTGTATCCCGATCCTTTATTGTGCTCATTCATGTGTGGTCTGTTGTGCGTGTCTACATTATTGTCTTTCTCTAAGTGTCGCTGTTCCCCCAGGTCTGGAGTCTCTACGTGACAGTGCCCACTCCACTCCGGTTCGTTCTTCTGACAACCTTGATGCTTTATCTCCTTGCTCCTCCCGGGAGACGGTGATCAGCGACGAGGCATACACTCCGTGTTCCAGCATCCTTCCTACTCCCGTGTCTGATTCCAACCTTGAGCTATCAATTGGGCAGCAGGTGAATGGTACAACCTGTACAACCCAGAACGAGGAGAGTGACCTGGCTGCTCCCAGCATTACTGACCTGGAGATACCCCCGCCGGCTCTGCCCGGCCCAGAGCGAGCAAGTCAAAGGGAACCTGAACAAGAACAGGCAAATAAGTTTCTACAAAGTGTTCTGCGGCTGCTTGCAGTCACTCTGTGTCTTCTGTTGGCATTACTGTTGTTGCTGGTTATATTGGCAGAGTCTGACCTGGAATTAGCATTTTTGAGGGACATCAGGTTGACCCCTGAATTCCAGCAGTTTCATTATCAATACTTCTGTCCTCTGCGCCGATGGGTATCATGCAAACTTCATCCTCTCATTCGCCTCATTGACTCCTGATGTCACATGCAGTGGCCCTCATTGACTGTGTGGAGTGATGTCTTCCAGTGTCCTCCCCTTCTCACCCCTGTCTTGTCTCACAGACCCTTCATAATACAAAGGTTGTCAGAATAAACCTTTGCTTAGGGTTGTCCAGTGTGAATGGATGGATGACGATGAGAGAGGTGGAGGGTACCCCGAGACATTGCATGGGGCTTCTGTAGCCACTTTCAGCTGTGTAATCTCACACCCATGGATCCTAAATATGGGTCAGGCAGGATTACATTTCCTCCACTCGATGAGTCAGACTAAGGTTTCTAGCCACATGCAGCAGCCCGGCCAGCGGCCAGGAATGGACACTTGATAGCAGATGTGCTGCAGGCTGTCAATACCTTACTTACTTCTGAATTACAATTTCCAGTGTGACCCAAGCGGTTAATGTAAAGATAAAAGTGGTCAGGAGTAGGAACATTGGGGGGAAATTTATTAACAAAGCGCCCAAACCTGTCTAACATATCTTCAAGATGAGCCACATTTATCACACATTATGCGCCATGGTGAAAGATTTGGCCCAGTTTTTGCTTGTCTCGTAATTCCATTCACTGGCTTGTTCCACTGCCTGGTCCTCCGTGACAGCCGGTCTTTACTTCTGTGCCCAACATCATGGGCACCTCTGATGGCGTGACACACATCACGAGGTCGTGTGAGGCAACGTCATGATGAAGTCGGTCCTAGTAAGCGCGAGAGGTTCCCTGGATGCCAAGTCGATCATGCTGGGCGCACAAGTGAAGTCCAGCTGCCACTGGACGCCTGACCTGGGCGGCCTGAATCAGATTGCTCATCTTTATCTACTTTCATGCTGTGACTATATTAATGTATCAGCCCCACAGGTTATTCGGGTCCTAGTAACAGTAGGACCCCTACCTAAGGCAAGTGTAAGGCCACAGCCCCACTATCAGTATTTGATCAGTATTTTTTCTCAGGAGTGGGTGATAAATGCAGAATTGGTGACTTGTTTCTATTATACCTTTTCTCTGATTGTTCCTCACCTGGTTTTGGCTCCCACTCATGAGAAAAAATACTGACTGAATACTGACCAGATACTGATAGTGGGGCCGTGGCCTTACAGTAAAAGGTATTTAGGGTTCCAATGGCTACATGACATTATCATGTCAGATCGGCACAGGAAGACCCACAACGGAGGTACCTGTCAATCACTGGTTTGCTATGGTTTTCTGTGGATTATTTCCCCTTAGCTTTGATCCCAGCTCACACTGTATCAGCCTGCATTGTGCGGACCCAGGTACAATTAGTGATAGCATAAAACTAATGAAATTCCCTGATCTAGCTCTGTCTAGTGTAAGTAAAAGCAAGTGCCTGGTTAGTAGCAGGTCACAGCACCTATTTACACCATATCTTACATGATCATGAGCTGTAGAGATTCGTCAGCATTGTTTAAATGTAGGGTCCAATAAACGGCCATTAAATAGCATGCAGCTGTCACTGTGTCCACTACCTATTGACAGTGGAAACTTCTTGCTGGGATCAGGGTTTTTAAATTTGTTTTAATAGTGACATCTGGAGGTTAAATGTAGGTACCGCACCCGAAAAATGAATTAAGTTATATAAAATAGGTAAAACCATTTTTATAATATAGTTTCTGTAAAAAAAAAACAACAACAACCTTTGTTGCATTATAATTAAACCCAGGAAATCACTTTTTTTTCATATCAGATTGCACTAAAATGATTGAAAGCCATGTGTGGACTTATGTTTAACGTGTCTGATTTCTCCTAGGGTTTACTCACCCTTCATGGTCCTGTTGAATTCTTTTGCAGTGATTACATCAAAATCATTTTGCTGCAATTTAATAAAAAAATTGCAGTCAAACCCACAACATGACCATGACTTGAATATATCCCAAAGATTACTTTATAGACGCAATATATGTTCCCATGCTATGATAAGAATCCATAGCAGGATCCTTCAATAATAAAAACACATATTCGTGTAGGTTTTGCCCCACATTCCACCAAATTTAACAGTGGGCAAAATCTCCCGTGATATGCCTATGAAATGGGTCACAGACAATGGACGCTGCAAATTATAATTGGCTGGGTGTGAATGGGGCTTAGAAACACTCGGTCACTTCAATTTCTCCCTACAGTCGCTGTGGATATAACATTATCCTGCAGTGTGTGATTAGAACTTTAGTGTATGTGCACACAGAGTGTTTTTTTTGAGGCGGTCGAAAACTGTTTTTCAATCGAAAACTGGTTCAGAAAATGATCTTTTTTGGTAGGAGTTTTTGAAGAAAGAGTTTCTTGAAGGATTTTTGAAGATTTTTATTTTTTTCAGCCTCTCAATTAGACAGTACCTGATTTGGAGACATTTCCTTAAGGATCTTAGTTAAAGAAGTGACATAAAAGCAGATTTCTTTTCACCAGGAACTTTTAAAAACCTCTTTAGATAAAAAACAAAATGCTAAAAAAAACTCCCCATAACGAACAGCAAAGTGGATTTCCCATAGAATGAATATATACACTATATAAGTGTGTATAAAATTATATATATATATACACATATACATACACATATACATACACACACACATACAAACATGTATACAATGTGTGAAGAGTTTTTCATGCTAAGTAGTTTTTGAGGAATATTTTGGAGAGGATCTGCTGTCAAAAACTGCTTCCTCGTGCCTGTTTTCACCGAAAATAGGAAAAGTTCACAAAATAAATCATATAATGGAAAAGGCAGTGTTATCGTAGGAAATAAGGCTCACACTAACATGAATAGAAACCTAAAACTGCAGGTGCATTCCCCCAGTTTTATTGGGCACAATCCCACTACATCAGATGTGACCTATCTCCACCACATTAATCTCACATATGACAGGCTCTCTGTACGGTGTGTGGGACGATGACCATCTGCATTGATAGGACTATAATATGCGCCTTCCTTTTCCTGGCGAGTATGGACTGCACACTATACTGGCTTGCCCAGATGGCTTTGTAATAAAAAAACTGAGATGTGACATATTGCTCTCACCCAGAATCCTAGTAGGAATACAGCACCCTCTATTTGTAAAGTCACACTCCAGGGACGGCAGCTGAAGAATGGCGCCCTATAGTAATGAGCTATATGAAAACAGTACTAGAAGGTGATTGTACTGGAGGGACCTCGCAAAATGCAGCAGAAAGTCCAGATAAAAAGAGAATTATATCAAACACAGGCTGGACACACATCTGCCTGAGATGGTTTAGTGAATCCTGCATTGAGCAGGGGGTTGGACACGATGACCCTGGAGGTCCCCTCCAACTCTACCATTCTATGATTCTAACCGCGAGTCCTAGAAAGTGATTGTTAGCTGGTTTTATTGGGTATTAGGAGGAGGTAAGAGCTCTGTATTATATCTAGCAATTAGGAAGTGGGAATTCTGTGACATCTGCATATAATGAGATCGATCTCTGCTTGATGTCTGGAAGTAACACTCTATACCCCAATATCTTACTACATAATAGAGGTTAAACTCTTATGTCCTGATGTCTGTGTATTAAGGGGAAGGTGAGAGCTCTATGTCCTGATGCCTGTGTATTAGGGGGTAGGTGAGAGCTCTATGTCCTGATGTCTGTGTATTAGGGGGTAGGTGAGAGCTCTATGTCCTGATGTCTGTGTATTAGGAGGTGAGTGCTTTATATCCGCAGGTCTATGTAGTAGGAGAAGGTAAGAGCTCTGTGCCTTGTCTGTGTGGGAGAGAACAGCTCAGTTACCCGAGTTTTAGTATATTAGAAGTTAAAACTCCTACATACTGAATTGTTCTGAATATCATTGAGCTTATACATTGGTTTCTTATATAGGAACGGGCAGATCTATTAGTTGGGATTTTGCAGTATGTGTTATTTTGATCTATTTTGGTAGTGAAGCAGGCGTATGCACTTGTGGAGTGATCGCTTCCTATCAGAAGGCTGCGGTATATGCTCTGTCCCAGCCATGTGTATTATCATTTCCTTCCCTGGTCCTAAGAAATGTGACCGAGTGCTCCATTATAAACTGAAATATGGGGCACCAAAGACTATAGACTTGTTTAGATTCTCTCAGCCCAGTGGTCATGTATACTGCCGGACCGGAAGAATTACTCTGTATAGATGCGTATTGACCCATTGAGTGGCTGTTTAACAGGTGCACAAGCCTTGGAGCTGTCCATAGTAGAATGACTGCCGTGTTGTTTTCTCCCCACAACCCTAGTTGTTATATGTTGTGCTTCGTAGCCTGTGTCATCATTAATGGACCTTCTACCCATTCCCTGCAAGTGTGGGGAACTATTTGCCTCCAAACATATTATTGTACCTTACTTTTCTATCGCAGAGACTGTTTCAAGGTTATATTTTAAGAAAATAGTATTATTTTGTTATCAAAATTATCTTTACTTTTTTTAATTGCTTTTTAGAATTTGTTTTGTCGGCGTGCTACGTGTAAAAAATAAAAAGTAGAATTATAGTTAATTTATAGTCACATAGCAACTTTATGGCAAAAATAAAAAAATATCAAGGCAGCTCGGAGAGGAAAGTGCTTCAAAATACACAAGGCAGGATGCAACGTGTAGGATGGGTTGGTGTGAACAACTAGAGGGGTGTACTTAAATCAATGTACAAAAGAAGTTGAGATCATATCTCCTGAGAGTTTGCGAAAACTAAAGAAAATCTCCAGTTCATCATGTAAGGAAAACATACGTATAAGGGAAAATATGTGGCTATTACTTTACAGGCATTATCTGGTCAGTGTACGCCACTGCTCAGCACCGTTAATTAACTGTCTGATTTTATTGCCCTAATATCAAGGGCGACTTATTAAGTTGTTATCAGTGGAAACTAGTGTTGAGCGAGTATGTATCATTAACTCTTTCGGCGAGCACACTCGGGTGTTCGCTGAGTATTTTGGCGTGCTCGGCGTTTCATTCGCTGTCGCCGCGCCTGCAAGTGTCACGGCTGTTAGACATGCAGAGTTAATGATATATACTCGCTCAACACTAGTGGAAACATATTTGATGACTGGAGCTCTTCTTTTAGGTTACATTGAATTGGAGAACAAGACTCCCAATAATGTCTCTAGACTAGTAGTGTTCATACTAATTTGTAGTGAACAGGTTTAAAGCTAAACAGACATAAAGGTAGCGGTACACCTTCGATAGCTGGCGGCCAAAAGTTACTCCTCCCCTCCTCCTCCATGCTTGACCGAGCATCAATGTGTTTGGGGAATAAGCGGCAGCCAGAGTTGTCCATGAAAACAAAAGATGGGGTATCTAGAAATCCTACATGCCTGACTCTCTTCCCCAGTATTTGCCACTTGGGGCTAGGACACTCCGATACACATTAGTCAGCCGGTCCTGCAAGAATCGGTGGCTTTCCCCTACATCCGTCTAAGGTGTATGGCCGCTTTTAGATACCATCCTGAGGCATTTCCTCGAGCAGCTGGCATCTCTGCATGCTTCGCTTAGTAATGAATGCAGGTGCACGCAAAGCTGTAAAGGCTTCTGCCATCCACGCTGAAGAGGCCAAGCTTGGACTATGCAAAACAAGTCACGAGTTCAGGCAAAGTGCTCATGTCTTTTATCATTGTACAGAATTGATTGCATATTAATGTGCCAATGTCTCATAAAATTGTGAAGTGTTGTGTACGTTGTGGTTTGGAATTGTTCCGTCAATGGAATCCGTCATGAAGACCAGCACCTTTTAATATGGCTTCGCTCAGCACCCGCCCCTGCTCAAATAATGAAACATCGCCAACTCCGCGAAGTGTGGTGCTTTGTGTAACTATTCCTAGATATTCTCCTGTAGAATCAATGTCTTTAGAGGAGAGAATCAGATGGAAAGTGCACAATATTATTGTCACATTCTTACAAAGCTGCCAGAAGAACCTCTCTGACATCTGAGGCATATGGAAGCACAGCAGGGTGCCAGAAGGTTTACAGTTCTGTAGATCTTGGAAGTTGCAGCACAGCCATTGGCATGGGGCCTAAGGCTTGTTACACAGAATACGGCCACATTTTAGGCTACAACACTCAGATCTCGGAAGTTCTAATAAACCATTTTAGATCAACATAGAGGCCTGTGGTTCTGGGTATTGCACAGCAGACATTAGTGTGCGGCTATGATACAACTTTGTAAAACCAAGCCTTCTATCTCCTCACTGGCACGTCCGGGTAATATTTTATTATCGTGGCTAATAGTTCTCTAATTGGCAGATACTATATTCGGTAGATGTCCTGATATGTTCCGTTTAAAAAAGAGATAAAACATTTTTTGTTACTCGAAGGAAGCTTTTAAGTGACTTAGGAAACAAAGCCACAGATAAGAGGAGCCATTTTCTATTCCATGTGCTTAGTTATCATTCCAGTTCGTCGTATTTCTCTTCATGCATAGCTGGTATCTATGCAGCAAAATGAGCAATCTCATCTGTGCCAATACAACGCTGACGGATAGGCATGTAGTGGTAGAAAAGTCATATCCATGGTCTGTTAAAATAATTCTATGCAGTTTACTTTCTAGAACGAGATCTAGAAACATTTGATTTGTATTCTGGTGCTGGGTTGCTTTCTGACTGTATCGAGCATATTAAAAAGCTGCCATACAGAGCACTTCCCATGGCTGTCATTTTGGCATAGAGAAGTCATTATGTGTTTTTCTCATATTTGCCCGTTTCCTGTTCTGCGCACATATAGTGTGGTCGAGCATGAGACTGTAGACCGCATGATGTATTTGCCGGGGAAACATACTGCAACTGTGAATCTTAAGGCTTCATAGACGAAAAATGACATCCTTGTGCCAATTCCAAGTCATGTTCTCCACAGCGCCCTCCCACGTAGTATGGAGGAGACGTGCATAATAGTCCTGGTGGTGGACAGTATTTTTAAATAATAAAAACAACATTGTAAACTGCTTGGCCTCTGTGGTTTATTTCTTCTCTGTTGGGCATCATCAGACAGCAGAGATAATGTGGTGACAAGGTGTCTTTGCACAGAGCAGACAGCGTCTCACTACTTCAGCTGCTGTTACAAGACTCCCAGTATGCATTCAGCGCTCCGCAGCCTTTGGAGAAACCACAGGTTGGTGATCACTTTATATTTTTTCTGGATAGTGCAGACAGGGCCGGCTCCAGGTTTTTCTGGGCCCCGGGCGAAAGAGTCTCAGTGGGCCCCTTTAACACATACCACGATTCATGATGCAGAGATACGGCGGAGAAATATAAATATTTATATATATATTATAGTACAATGCAAAGATTTCACTTCTTACATTACATGAGCGATATCTATTGTAAATTCCACAATAGCTCAGAAACCGGTGAATCGCTCCACACAGAATACTGTCCCCCATATAAGGCTCCATACAGAATACTGGCCCCCATATAACGCTTCATACGGAATACTGGCCCCCATATAAGGCCCCATACGGAATACTGGCCCCCATATAAGGCCCCATAAGGAATACTGGCCCCCATATAAGGCTCCATGCAGAATACTGACCCCCATATAAGGCTCCATACGGAATACTGGCCCCCATATAAGGCTCCATACGGAATACTGCCCCCCATATAAGGCTCAATACGGAATACTGGCCCCCATATAAGGCTCCATACGGAATACTGGCCCCCATATGGAATACTGGCCCCCATATAAGGCTCCATACGGAATACTGGCCTCCATATAAGGCTCCATACGGAATACTGGCCCCCATATAAGGCTCCATACAGAATACTGGCCCCCATATAAGGCTCCATACAGAATACTGGCCCCCATATAACGCTCCATACAGGATACTGGTCCCCTTATAAAGCTCCATACAGGATACTGGCCCCCATATAAAGCTCCATACAGGATACTGGTCCCCTTATAAAACTCCATACAGGATACTGGCCCCCATATAACGCTCCATACAGGATACCGGTCCCCTTATAATGCTCCATACAGGCTACTGGCCCCCATATAATGCTGCATGCAGGCTGTTACCCCCCACATAATGCCCCATACAGGCTGTCCCCCCCCTTATAATGCTCCATGCAGGCTGTTACCCCCCACATAATGCCCCATACAGCCCCCCCCCCCCCCTTTTAATGCTCCATGCAGGCTGTTACCCCCCACATAATGCCCCATACAGGCTGCCCCCCCCCCTTATAATGCTCCATGCAGGCTGATCCCCCCCCCCCACATAATGCCCCATACAGGCCCCCCCCCTTTTAATGCTCCATGCAGGCTGTTACCCCCCACATAATGCCCCATACAGGCTGCCCCCCCCCTTTATAATGCCCCATGCAGGCTGTTCCCCACCTTATAATGCCCCATGCAGGCTGTCACCCCTCCTCTTTATACTGCCCCATGCCTCCATACATTAAAAAAAAAAAAATACTCACCTCCCTTCTCACCTGCTGCCCGCTGCTCGGGTCCGAACTCCATCGTTGTCGGTGTCTTCCCGCTCAGCGCTCCCTGTGACGGCGCAGGGGAGGGCGCGGTGTAAAGACGTCACCGCGCCCTCTGACCTGAGATGTCACAGGGAGCGCAGAGCAGGAAGACAGCTGATCTGCGGAGGCACGGGGAGAGGTAAGTATCCGCCTGCCGGGGCCCTGAGCAAGCGGCGGAGAAGGGCGGGCGCTGACACCGCTCTCCTCCGCCCATAGCCCGGCGGGGTGCGCGACCGCCAGTGGGCCCCTCTGCCTACTCAGGGCCCCGGCATTTGCCCGGGTGCTGACGCCGGCCCTGAGTGCAGATGTGTAGTACTTTAGGCTGCTCCTCTGTTCAGCTCATCCTACAGTGTAATCCTAATATTGCTTTGGTTTTATTACGGACACCAGGATGGCTGCACTATTGGCAGGTATTGTGCTCTGGTCTTATTCATTGGAATACGACACGAACACGATACCTGTTGATTGTGCCTGCATCCGGCAGGTATCGGCTTATGCAAGGAGACTATAGAAGCAAGCAAAAAGTGGAAAAAAAATGGTTTTAAAAATATTAAAAAAATATAAAAGTTTAAATCACCCCCCTTTCGTCCCATTCAAAATAAAATTTAAAAAAAAAAACACATACACATATTTGGTATCGCCACGTTCAGAATCGCCTGATCTATCAATATAAAAAAAGAATTAATCCGATCGGTAAACGGCGTAATGAGGAAAAAATTCTAAACGACAGAATTATGTTTTTTGGTCGCCGCAAAATTGCAATAAAATGCTGTAACGGGTGATAAAAACATCGAATCCACCCCAAAATGGTATTAATAAAAACTTCAGCTCGGCGCGCAAAAAATAAGCCCTCACCCGGCCCCAGATCCCGAAAAATGGAGACGCTACGGGTCTTGGAAAATGGTGCCATTTTTTTAAAAAAAAAATTTTTTTAGCAAACTTTGGAATTTTTTTTCACCACTTAAATAAAAAAGAACCTATACATGTTTGGTGTCTACGAACTCGTAATGACATGGAGAATAATAATGGCAGGTCAGTTTTAGCATTCAGTGAAGGTGGAAAAAAAAAAAAAGAAAAAAACTTCTGTGGTATTGCACTTTTTTTGCAATTTCACTTCACTTGGAATTTTTTTCCCGTACACAATATGGTAAAACCAGTAATGTCATTCAAAAGTACAACTTGTCCTGCAAAAAATAAGCCCCCACACGGCCATATTGACCAAAAAATAAAAATGCTATGGCTCTGGGAACAAGGGGAGCAAAAAACGAAAATGCAAAAACTGAAAATCCCAGTATTGCGAAAGGGTTAAAAAACTCCTGTGTTGCTTTCGCAGTATGTTTTGGGTCATTGTCCATCTGTACTGTGAAGCGCCGTCCAATCAACCTTGCTGTATTTAGTTGAATCTGAGCAGAAAGTATCTTCCTGTACACTTCAGAATTCATCCGGCTGCTTCTGTCCTCAGTCACATCATCAAACACAAGTGACCCAGTGCCATTGGAAGCCATGCATGCCCATGCCATCACACTGCCTCCACCATGTTATACAGAGGATGTGGTGTGTATTGGACCATGAGCCGTTCCAAGCCTTCTCCATACTTTCTTCCCATTATTCTGGTACAGGTTGATCGTAGTTTCATGTGTCCAAAAAATACTTTTCCAGAAGTAACCTGGCTTTCTTAGATTTTTTTTGTCAAAGTCTAATCTGACCTTTCTATTTTTAAGGCTGATTAATGGTTTCATTTATTCTTATGAAGTCTTCTCTTTATGGTATACTTAGATACTGAAACACCTCCTTCCTGGAGAGTATTCTTCTCTGGGTGGATGTTGTGACAGGGTTTTTCTTCACCATGGAAAGGATTCTGCGATGATCCACTAGTGTTGTCTTCTGTGGACGTCCAGGCCTTTTTGAGTTACCAAGCTCACCAATATGTTCTATTTTTATGCAGAATGTACCAAACTGTTGATTTAGCCACCCGTAACATTTCTGCTCTCTCTGATGGATTTTTCCTTCTGCCTAATGATGTTCTGTTTCTCTTCCATTGAGAGCTCCTTTGACTGCATGTTGCGAGTTCACAGCAACAGCATCCAAATGCAAATGCCACACCTAGAATCAGCTCCAGACCTTTTACCTGCTTAATTGATGCTGGATTAAAGAGAGAAAAGCCTATTTAGCCCATTTGTCCACTACTTTATATGAATCCCCCAATGTATCCCCCCAGGGCCCAGAAATGTTTTTGTAAATACCTTGCGGTACCTTTTCTGCCTCTGACTGGCACTATCGCTGGCCGCTCAGAGACATCACGTGACCCGTCACTGATGTCACGTCAAGTGAGGCGTGACGTGCTCCCCGCGGTGGACACTGGGCTGTGGGCGAGGTTACCCCATGCGTCACATCCAGCATCCACCGCACGTTTTCCCAATGACTGAGGAGAGAGAGAGCGCGCGGTGGATGCCGGGTGTGACGCGCGGGGTAACCCCGCCCCCAACCCAGCAGCCACCGGCGGAACGCGGAAGAGGGACCCTCGGCTGCAGCCTGGACTTGTCGTGACGTCAGCGGATGTCAGAGCCGGCTGCAGCCGGGGGTCACGTGATGCCTGTGAGCGACCAGTGATCGCGCCGCTCACAGGCAGAAAAGGCACCACAAGATATTTAGAGAAACACTTATGGGCCCTGGGGGAATAGATTGGGAATCACCAGCTCCTCCTCACTATGCTCCGCACTATTGGCCTCAAGGTCACTGTTCTCTCCTGGTTCTCCTCCTATCTCTCTGACCGCTCCTTCTCTGTGTCTTTTGCCGGCTCCTCCTCCTCCCTACTTCCCCTTACTGTCGGGGTTCCTCAAGGATCAGTCCTAGGCCCCCTTCTTTTCTCCTTATACACCGCTCCTATTGGACAAACAATCAGTAGATTCGGTTTTCAGTACCATCTCTATGCTGATGACACCCAATTATACACCTCTGCTCCGGACATCACCCCTGCATTACTACAAAAGACCAGTGATTGTCTTTCTGCTGTGTCTAACATTATGTCCTCCCTCTACCTAAAACTGAATCTGTCAAAAACTGAACTACTCGTCTTTCCTCCCTCCACTAACCTACCTGTGCCAGATATTGCCATTTCCGTTTGTGGCTCAACCATTACTCCCCAGCAACAAGCCCCTGTCTTGGGGTCATTTTTGATTCAGATCTTTCCTTCACTCCTCTCATCAAATCACTCGCTCGTTCATGTCATCGGCAAAAACTCTTACTGTAACTCTTATTCATTCTCGTCTTGACTATTGCAACGCTCTACTAATCGGTCTACCTCTTACTAAACTCTCCCATCTCCAATCCGTCCTTAACGCAGCAGCCAGGATCATATTCCTCGCCAACCGCTACACCGATGCCTCTTCCCTGTGCCAGTCATTGCATTGGTTGCCCATCCAATATAGAGTTCAATTTAAACTTATCACGCTTACCCACAAAGCGCTCCATGCTTCAGTACCCCCCTACATCTCCTCCCTTGTCTCAGTCTACCACCCTACCCGTGCCCTCCGTTCTGCCAATGACTTAAAACTAAAATCCTCCATAATCCGAACTTCCCACTCCCGTCTCCAAGATTTCTCGCGTGCTGCGCCAATTCTCTGGAATGCACTACCCAGGACAGTTCGATTAATTCCCAATACCCACAGTTTCAAGCGAACCCTAAAAACACATTTCTTTAGACTGGCGTATCACCTAAACACACTCTGTCCATCCCAGCTTTCCCCCATATTAAAATCTTCTTCAACTTTGGGTTCAAACCAACCATGCACATAATAGCCTCTGTCAGGACTGTACACATACTGGCTGGCGACCAGTCCATGTATTATTATTTATCCTATTCAGTATATCAAGGCTGCATTATACAATATATGTATTTTTACCTTTTGTGTCTCCCCCATTTCCTCATAGACTGTAAGCTTGTGAGCAGAGCCCTCACTCCTTTCGATATGAGATATGCTTATTCTGTATTGTCTGTATATGTCCCCCCTAACATTTGTAAAGTGCTGCGGAATATGTGGCGCTATAAAAATAAAAACTATTATTATTATTATTATTGGGGGATCATATAAAGTAGTGGACAACCCCTTTAAAGAACTTTTGAGATAATTGTCCAATTATTTTTGGTCCCTTGAAAATGAGGCAACTACATATTAAAGAGCTGTAATTCATAAATCCTTACCCCAATTAGGATGTGGATATCCTAAAATTAGAGCCGAGAGTCTGCACTTTAAGCCAATATTGATTATATAACTGTATCTTGAATATGTTTTGGTAAACTGCTGAAATGCCAGCACCTGTGTCATTGTCAAAATATTTCGGTACCTAACTGTATAATCATATATTATCTGGCAATTCAGGGTCTGCACAGAGCGTGCTGTACTAATTTGTATTTTGGGTCATCTTCTAAATGAGCACTGCACAGTATTGCTCTGCTGGAAAAACTATCTCTTTCAGAACACAGCATGTCAGAGCGCATGTATTTAAGTTGTTAATTTTGAAGAAAAAAGAAAGGTGATAAAAATATAAGGCAAAATATGAAAAAAATAAAAAGGTACAATCTGGACTCATGAATATACAGTACAGACCAAAAGTTTGGACACACCTCATTTAAAGATCTTTCTGTATTTTCATGACTTTGAAAATTGTACATTCACACTGAAGGCATCAAAACTATGAATTAATACATGTGGAATTATATACTTAACAAAAAGGTGTGAAACAACTGAAAATATGTCTTATAGTCTAGGTTCTTCAAAGTAGTCACCTTTTGCTTTGATGACTGCTTTGCACACTCTTGGCATTCTCTTGATGAGCTTCCAGAGGTAGTCACCGGAAATGGTTTTCACTTCACGGGTGTGCCCTGTCAGGTTTAATAAGTGGGATTTCTTGCCTTATAAATGGGGTTGGGACCATCAGTTGTGTTGTGCAGAAGTCGGTGGATACACAGCTGATAGTCCTACTGAATAGACTGTTAGCTGCTTCTTTCTTGCCATAATACAAATTCTAAGTAAAGAAAAACGAGTGGCCATCATTACTTTAAGAAATGAATGTCAGTCAGTCCGAAAAATTGGGCAAACTTTGAATGTGTCCCCAAGTGCAGTTGCAAAAACCATCAAGCGCTACAAAGAAACTGGCTCACATGAGGACCGCCCCAGGAAAGGAAGACCAAGAGTCACCTCTGCTTCTGAGGATAAGTTTATCTGAGTCACCAGCCTCAGAAATCGCAGGTTAACTGCAGCTCAGATTAGAGACCAGGTCAATGTCACACAAAGTTCTAGCAGCAGACACATCTCTTCAACAACTGTTAAGAGGAGACTTTGTGCAGCAGGCCTTCATGGTAAAATAGCTCCTAGGAAACCACTGCTAAGGACAGGCAACAAGCAGAAGAGACTTGTTTGGGCTAAAGAACACAAGGAATGGACATTAGACCAGTGGAAATCTGTGCTTTGGTCTGATGAGTCCAAATTTGAGATCTTTGGTTCCAACCACCGTGTCTTTGTGCGACGCAGAAAGGGTGAACGGATGGACTCTACATGCCTGGTTTCCACCGTGAAGCATGGAGGAGGAGGTGTGATGGTGTGGGGGTGCTTTGCTGGTGACAGTGTTGGGGATTTATTCAAAATTGAAGGCATACTGAACCAGCATGGCTACCATCTTGCAGCAGCATGCTATTCCATCCGGTTTGCGTTTAGTTGGACCATCATTTATTTTTCAACAGGACAATGACCCCAAACACACCTCCAGGCTGTGTAAGGGCTATTTGACCAAGAAGGAGAGTGATGGGGTGCTACGCCAGATGACCTGGCCTCTACAGTCACCAGACCTGAACCCAATCGAGATGGTATGGGGTGAGCTGGACCGCAGAGTGAAGGCAAAAGGGCCAACAAGTGCTAAGTATCTCTGGGAACTCCTTCAAGATTGTTGGAAGACCATTTCCGGTGACTACCACTTGAAGCTCATCAAGAGAATGCCAAGAGTGTGCAAAGCAGTCATCAAAGCAAAAGGTGGCTACTTTGAGGAACCTAGAATATAAGACATATTTTCAATTGTTTCACACTTTTTTGTTAAGTATATAATTCCACATGTGTTAATTCATAGTTTTGATGCCTTCAGTGTGAATGTACAATTTTCATAGTCATGAAAATACAGAAAAATCTTAAAATGAGACGGTGTGTCCAAAACTTTTGGTCTGTACTGTATCTGTGGGAATCTGCATGCCTCCTACAAGCCTGGAATATTTCCAGTGAACTATGGTATGACGCCATGGTATTAGCACTGCCCCCAGTAGCGAAGCCATCCCCAGTTTCCTTCTCAGGAATTTTATTTGGTAGACTGAGTGGCTGCCCAAATACATTAGTTTCTCACAAAGGAGCTGAAGATAGAGTGGCAGTAGGTGAAAGTTTCTCCAGCCTCTTAGATATCAGAGGGTGAACGGCAGCACATTGGCTCAGTGGTTAGCACTGAAGCCTTGCAGCGCTGGGATCCTGGGTTCAAATCCAGCAAGGACAACATCTGCAAGGATTTTGTATGTTCTCCCGTGTTTGCATGGGTTTCCACCTCAGTAAAAAAAAGCAGCCATAGAGTGTCCAGGAATCTTCCCACACACTTCTCTAAGCCAAGACTGCGTCCGGCAGCGTTGCACGGTCCCACCAGAGAATCCTCGGGTGGGCCCTGGCTTCTCCATCAGGAGAGTTCATGATAGCGCAAACTTTGTAGCAGCTATGGGGCTCTTGAGCGGTGGAGAAAGTTGAGCCCTCAGAATCAAATCCTCTGGTGGGCCCAATGTTTTTCAGGCTGAAACTGCTTCTCAGTGGGAGTTGTATTTCACCACAGCCATATTCTTTAGCTCGGTGAAAAGACTGGCATAGAGGGAAACCGTATCTACTCCGGCTGTCATTTCTCCATCACAACAAGGTTACGCTCATTGTCACACACGACCATGCCTGGCTGTATGTTCAGCAGTGAGAGCCACAGATCAGGCTGCTGTATTATAGCTTTCAACAATTCTGCAGCGGTGAGCGGTTTGTCACCTAAGCATTAAGAAT
This sequence comes from Phyllobates terribilis, assembly GCF_046119375.1. Taxonomy (NCBI): domain Eukaryota; kingdom Metazoa; phylum Chordata; class Amphibia; order Anura; family Dendrobatidae; genus Phyllobates; species Phyllobates terribilis. Next base: position 487,894,022 of record NW_027362771.1, read on the forward strand.
GTTATCTTCAGCACAGCCTGTTGCCGCTTGGCCAAGGCAGTGCTGTAGTGCTTTCAGCTTTTGACTGATGTGGTCATTTCGGAGATGGAGACCGAACTGGAGGAGGAGGTGAGGGGCTGAACAATGTGATTACATTGAGGTTACATTGGCGAGTCTGATTTTTCTACTAAACAAAAGATCCTATTGTGTTTTTATTTTTTTTTTCTACGTTATTTTTTAAGAGAAATGCAGTCACCGGGAAATGTCATTTTAACCCATTACTTGCCAAATTAGCAATTTTCAAATTTTTTTGGACCTATTGGACCCAATTAGAAACTCTTAGTTGCTAGAAGCAAAAAATTAGGCGTCCCCAAAAAAGGACATTAGTAGATAATGGGTTAACCATATCTGGCCATGTGGTGTATGACATATCATCAGACACATCCTGTTTCATTTATCATGAAGGGACTCTGAAAGTCATAAAGCCTATTTTTATAGGGTCATCAGGCGGCCCTTACTATTCTTAAAGGGCCAGTCGTCTGCCCTCGTTATTGTTAGAGAGCCATCAGCTGGCTATGATTTGTTGTTCCCATTATTAACGAGTGGGTCTCCTATACTGTTATTGCGTATGCAGTGACTGCAAGGGCTGCCAAAAATTTGGACGCAACCCAATACCCCTTTGAAGAAACATAGAGGAGGGTCTCAGTAAAAAAAATGTTCCCATTATAAAGAAGCGGGTCTCCTACAGCAGTAATGCCCATGCTGTGACTGGAAGGGCTGCCAAAATTTGGGAAAAACCCCACTAACAATTTAAAGACAGAGCTGGGCCACAGTAAAGACATGTTCCCATTAGAAAGGAGAAGGCCTGCTATACAGTTAAAGGGTATACAGTGAATGCAATGGTTGCCAAAACTTTGGAGGAAACCAATGTTCCTTGCAAGAGACATAGAGGTCGGATGTCCTCCTGCAAAAAATGCTCCCATTATTAGGAAGTGTCCCCCATACTGTTTGCCTATGCAGTGAAGCAACGGTGCCAAAAATTTGGAGGAACTCCAATGTCCCTTGCAAGAGACGTAGATATGTTGATATAGTATAAATGGTGGAGATATGGTGGTGGAGGATGAGGATGCGGAGAAGGATAAGAGCAAATAGACAAAATCAGGAGGCGTATACCCATGTCTGGGTGTGAAGACAGAGGTGCATGGGAATAGAGTTAGACCTCCCCAAAAAAAGGACACTGTATTTGAGTTTATGTTACGCTGCTATCATTCGGTGGTGTTGAGAAGTCTGGCCCAATCCAGCCCTTGATCATTTTTATAAGAGTCATCCTGTCAGCATTTTCAGTTGACAGGCGGATGCGCCTATTGGTTATAATTCCACCAGCGGCACAAAAACCCGCTCTGACAAACGCTAGCAGCAGGGCAGGCCAGGACCTCCAAAGCGTAGAGAGCCAGTTCATGTCACGTGTCCAGCTTGGATACACAATAATTATAAGACACAGAAGAATCACGGAGGACGTTGGTACGGTCGGCAAGGTACTCCCTCACCATCTTCCGAAACTTTGCACTCCTTGTGAGAGTACGCTGTGCTTCAGGGCCTGTGCAATGGGAGTGTTTGAGAAAACTGTCCCAGAACCTTGACCGTGTTCCCCTGCCTCTGCTGGATTGCATTTGTGGCTCTCTTGCCTGTACTCCTTGGTTGTCCAACGAAGTGTGCCCTCTGCCGCCAGCGTTTTCAGATGGGAATTTTTTTTAATAATTCTGCAACAAGGGCCTTCTCGTACTGCACCATTTTATTAGGCCTGTCCCGCAAGGGAATAAGAGACAGAAAATTCTCCCTTTAGAGTGGGTCTACAAGCGTCACCAACCAGTAATGACTGTCACCCAAAATTTGGACAACGCGAGGGTCACGGGAAAGGCAGCGTAACAAACTCAGCCATGTGTGCCAGACTGCAAAGAAGCAGGACTTCAGTGTCCTCACCAAGAGGACAACTGACCATGCTCTCCTCAGGCCATCCACGCTGAACAGACGGTATGACAGTTGTGCAGGTAGTACCATCTATAGCGCAGGAAACTAGCTTCTGTTCTTCCTTCTCCTTATTGTCACCCAATCCACGCTGGGATGAGTTGAGGCTGGGCTGTGTGTAATCACCCGTATGGTTCCTTGCTCCATCTCATCGTGCACCGCCTGCAGTTCATCCTCTTTATTTGTGAGAAGAGCGTTTCAGAAGACAGAGAAGTGGGATGGTGACGCTAATTATGGCGTCATCGCCGCTCACCATCTTGGTGGAGTCCTCAAAGTTTTGGAGGATGGTACAGATGTCTGACATCCATGTCCACTCCTGAGGTTTTATGTGAGGAGTCTGCCCTGAATACCGACGGCCTTGTTGATGCTGAAAGTCAACAACTGCCCTCTTCTGCTCACAAATCCTTCCCAACATCTGCAATGTAGAGTTCCATCGTGTGGGGACATCGCAGATCAGTCGGTGAGCTGTAAGCTGAAAATGCTGCTAAAGCACGGCAAGGGCGGCGGAAGCTGTAGCGGACTTTCTAAAATGGGCACACAGGTAGCATACTTTTACAAGCAGATTTGGGTAGGTTTTGAGAAATTGCTGAACCACGGGGTTAAGCACATGGGCCAGGCCTGGTACGTTGTGTAAGCTCGCCTCGCCTCAGAGCTGCTACCAGATTCTGGCCATTGTCACACATGACAATGCCTGGCTGTAGGGTCAGCCACAGATATGCCTGCTCTTTCAGAGCTGTCCATAACTCTTCAGCATTGTGTTATTTTTCACCTAAGCATATTAGCTTCAGCACAGCATGTTGCTGCTTGGCCGAGGCAGTGCTGCAGTGCTTCCAGCTTGCGACTGATGTGGTCATTTCGGAGATGGATGCTGAAGAGGAGGAGGTGCAAGAGCTGTAGAATGTGGGAGCAACCCTGATTGACCCAGGTCCCGCAATCCTCGGCGTCCGGAGGACGTGTTCCGTCCCAATGTCCGACTGGGTTCCGGCTTTCACTATATTAACCCAGTGTGCCGTCAGCGAGATGTATCGTCCCAGCCCAAAAGCACTTGTTCACGTGTCCATGGTTAGGTGGACTTTCCCAGTAACTGTTGTTGAGGGCACGTCTAATATTTTGGGACACGTACTTGTGTAATGTGGGGACGGCGCACCGGGAGAAATAGTGGCGGCTGGGGACCGAGTACCGAGGGATGGCCACCGCCATCAGGTTGCAGAAAGCTTCTGTCTCCACAAGCCTAAAAGGCAACATTTCAAGCGCAAGCATTCGAGAAATGTGTGAATTTAGTAGTGTGGCCTGTGGGGCGTTGGCTGCGTATTTGCACTTGCGTTCCAAGGACTGGGGTAGGGACAACTGAACACTACGCTGTGACAAGGACGTGCTTGCTGATGGTGCTAGTTGAGAGTGTTCAATGACAGGTGCAGGGCAGGAGGCATCTTGGCATGCGCCATGGTCAGGAGATTGGCGTGCACGCACAACAGCGGAAGAAGCAGTGGTGTCACTCGCAGACACTGTTGCTGGACCTTGGGGTTTGGCCCACTTAGTCTGGTGCTTTGCTGCCACGTGCCTCATCATGCTGGTGGTGGTCAGGCTCCTAGTTTTGCTACCCCTGCTGATGCTGGCCTGGCAGGTGGTGCAAATGGCCTTTTTGGGGTTATCGGCAGAGTCTTTAAAAAACAACCAGACTCGGAAAGACCTAATAGTTGTACTGGCAACTTCCTTCGTGTTGGTGTTACGGGGAACAGTTGCCTGCCTTCTGCCTGCTGCCACCGCACTACATCTTCCTGACTGTTGGGGTGCTCTGCCTCCCTCCCCCCTGTGTGCTGCTCTCCTCGCTCTGCATGTCCTCCTGCCAGGTTGGGTCAGTTACTATATCATCCACCAAATAATCTTCCACTTCCACACCCTGGTCCTCCTCCTGACTTTCTGGCAATTGTGTCTCATCATCGTCCACCTCTTGTGACACTTTCCCACCGTCGCCTTCGTGTGACCGTGACTGTTCAAATATTTGGGCATTGCTACATGCGATCTCCTCTCGCGCTTCAAGTGGACCGGGCGAGAGGCCGAATCTATAAATGGAAAAGTGAACAACTCTTCAGGGTGTCCAAGTGTGGGATTAGTTGTCTCTGGGCACTCGGCCTGGTGGGAGGAAGGAGGTTCAGGGTGAGGAATATGCGGGCCAGACTCACAGCCACTAAGACTTGACCGTGTGGAAGTCAGGGTATAGGTGGGGTGGCCAAGTAACTGGAAGCATGATCTGCTATTCAACCAATAACGGTGCTCTGAGGTCCCCTATTAATTGGGACATGAAGGTCGAGCGACAAGATGTGGGTGTTTGTTGTGGCACAATTTCACCTTGCCCATGGCCACGTCCTCTGCATGCACCATCACGTCCACTGACCCGTCCTTTGCCAAGCACCTTGCCCATTTTAAATAGAGGACAATATTTGCCACGTTCACGAGAAATGGCTGATTCTGGAACGCAGTTATATGTGATACGTCTGACAGAACCACTATTTTAAATAACAGGCCTGTAATTTACTAATACTATTCTACACGGAGAAGTAGTGTGAATAGCTTCACAGACACACTGCAACGGAATGAAAATTGAAGACAAGTATGATTTTTGAAGTCTTTTCGGAAATATGTCTGAGAGAACCACGGCTTTAAATTGTAGGCCTGTAATTTACTAATATTATTCTACAAGGAGACCTAGTGTGGATTTTTATCGCTGCAATATGGAACAGATCTGGTTTTATTCTGCAGTGAGCAGAAAAATGGTGTACTCTGGATTGCTTTTTAAGCAAATACTAAATACCAACATAAAAGAAAATTTCCTTGGCCCCAGATATCTGGGGCTATGTCTAGAAATATCTGTAATTATTACAGCAGCAGTAGCAGACAGGACGTTCAATGGACCCTCTTGTGCAGTATCATACACTGCAGTCTGCCACATACACTGCCTGCCTGCCTAGCACTGATTATATGCAGCTGGATTAGTCCTCAGAAGGACTAAGTTCAGATGAATATAGAATGATGTGTTGTGGAATACCTATACCAAGTATAAACAAGCAAGCTCTCCCTGCCGCAGCAGCAGCTTTCCCTATGCTGCCTGATTCCGGGGTAGACTGTGACGAGCATGGGGGCGCCCGGTCTTATATACACCTGATGACGCTGTGCGGCCAGCCAATCACTGTAATGCCCACAACCAACAAGGCTATGGCATTACAGTGTGTGGCAGGCAATCCCTGCATGTTCACTGGTTCTCTAAAGAGTGCTAAACATGCAGGTAGGGGACCCAAGTTCCTGCCGAGCAACCCGGAAATACTCGCAGAGCACCGTGATACTCTGGCGAGTACTGAGCGCGCTCGCTCATCACTAATACTCACGCATAGATTTATTTTTGGTGAGCAGATCACTTCTAGATGACATTGTACTCTAGTCCATAGGCCTCATTACATGGTAGGATCATGCCTTGTTAATGTTACATGTGGAGGAGAGACACTCATCCCCTCCCACTTATCTTTGGAAAGTTAATTTGTATATTTTTTCTCCACAAAACGTACAGTACCTTCAAAATGATTTACAAGAATTTTTTCAAATTAACGCCAAATCAGTGGATAGCCCTTTTCCCCTATGGAATTCACACAAGGCATACATGCGAGGGATTTTTATTAAACTAGGCAATAAAATTAAACAAGAAAGGGATAAAAAATGAAATCCTCTCTGAAATCCAGAATCTAGAAGTCTTAAACATTCAATAGAGAACGAGCTAGTAAACTATGTAATCTTCAAATTGAGATAAAATGTATAAATATGAGAAAAATCTTCAAAAAATAAAAGCATATTATTCTCAAGACAATAAGGCAGGGAAATTATTAGCGAATAGACTAAAATCCAGAGAAATTAAAGCAAAAATCCCCGCTCTCAAAAATGGCCCTCAACAACAGAAGTTATACAGCCCTAAAAATATTTCCAACAAGTGTAAGGAATATTATTCCTTACTTTATAACTTACCTTCTGCCCCTGACCATACTCCTCCCAGTTTGTTGGACATTGAGTCCTTCCTATCTAATCTTAGTCTTCCTTCTCTGTCTAAGGATCAATTGGAGCAGTTGTGTGCCCCCCTTACTAATGCATAAATAAAGAAAAACATCTTATTTTTACCATATAAGGAGCCGGGCCCTGACGATTTTTCAAATATGTATTATAAAGTCTTTATAGATCAGTTAACCCCATATCCGACAGAGACCCTTCAGTATGCGGTATCTCAGGGTTCATTTCTTATAGAGATGTTATCCGCCACAATAATAACATTACCAAAACATAGCAAGCAGCTGGACATCCCAAAAAATTGTAGATCCATATCCTTATTAAATACCGACCTTAAGATCTACGGTAAAAGCTTAGCGACACGCCTAGCTCCTATTCTCCCATCATTATCATTGGATCAAACTGGCTTTATAAAAGGGAGACAAGCGGCAGATAACACAAGGAGGGTCATAGACTTTATTGATGTCATAAATAGGAGGGCTCCGGCAGTCCTGGTGGCTTTGGATGCCGAGAAGGCGTTTGACCGGGTCATTCACCTTCTCTGTGTTGGGTCGAATTGGGCTCGGGGGCTCAATACTAAATGCCAATAAAGCCCTTTACTGTACACCTTCAGCAACAGTTTACGTTAATGGCGCCTTATCGGAAGAATTTTTAATAACAAACGGAATAAGAGGGAAGCCACCTGTACCCCCTGGTGTTTGTGCTCACTATTGAACCTTTGGCACAGGCCATTGGGCAAAATGAAAGAATAAAGGGAGTGGAGATTTCTGGAAGTTCACATAGTATCTCATTATATGCTGATGACAAGATTTTAACCTTAGAGCCTGAGACTTCACTTGGGGAAGCCCTATAGACAATCAAACATTTCGGAAACAAGTCACACTATAAAGTAAATGAAAACAAATCAGAGATTCTGCGTTTAAGTACCCCAGTTGAGGTTCTATTACATCTACAAAAGAATGTTCCTCTTGATTGGAGTCAGGACCAAATTACATATTTAGGAACGTCAATAACTATATCTACATCAACCTTATACAACCCCTGGCAAAAATTATGGAATCACCGGGCTCGAAGGATGTTCATTCAGTTGTTTAAAAAAGCAGATCACAGACATGGCACAAAACTAAAGTCATTTCAAATGCTAACTTTATGGCTTTAAGAAATACTAAAAGAAATCAAGATAAAAAAATGTGGTACTCAGTAAGAGTAATTTTTTTCAGACCAAGCAGAGGGAAAAAAAAATTATGGAATCATGAAAAACACACACACAAAAGAACACTCCAATACATCACTAGTATTTTGTTGCACCACCTCTGGCTTTAAATAACAGCTTGCAGTCTCTGAGGCATGGACTTAATGAGTGACAAACAGTACTCTTCATCAATCTGGCTCCAACTTTATCTGATTGCTGTTGCCAGATCAGATTTGCAGGTTGGAGCCTTGTCATGGACCATTTTCTTCAACTTCCATCAAAGATTTTCAATCGGATTGAGATCCGGACTATTTGCAGGCCATGACATTGACCTTATGTGTCTTCTTTCAAGGAATGTTTTTGCTCTATGGCAGGATGCATTATCATCTTGAAAAATGATGTGATCATCCCCAAACATCCTTTCAATTGATGGGATAAGAAAACTGCCCAAAATATCAATGTAAACTTGGGCATTTATTGAAGATTTAATGACAGCCATCTCCCCAGTGCCTTTACCGGACATGCAGCCCCATATCATCAATGACTGTGGAAATTTGCATGTTCTCTTCATGCAGTCATCTTTATAAATCTCATTGGAACGGCACCAAGCAAAAGATCCAGCATCATCACCTTGCCCAATGCAGATTCGCGAGTCATCACTGAATATGACTTTCATCCACAGTCCACGATTGCTTTTCCTTAACCCATTGTAACCTTGTTTTTTCTGTTTAGATGTTAATGATGGCTTATGTTTTAGCTTTTCTGTATGTAAATCCCATTTCCTTTAGGTGGTCTCTTACAGTTTGGTCACAGACATTGACTCCATTTTCCTCCCATTCGTTCCTCATTTGTTTTGTTGTGCATTTCCTGTTTTGGAGACATATTGCTTTAAGTTTCCGGTCTTGACGCTTTGATGTCTTCCTTGGTCTACCAGTATGTTTGCCTTTAACAACCTTCCCATGTTGTTTGTATTTGGTTCAGATTTTAGACAGTTGACTGAACAACCAACATCTTTTGCAACATTGCGTGATGATTTACCTTCTTTTACGAGTTTGATAATCCTCTCCTTTGTTTCAATTGACATCTCTCGTGTTGGAGCCATGATTCATGTCAGTCCACTTGGCGCTACAGCTCTCCAAGGTGTCATCACTCCTTTTTAGATGCAGACTAACGAGCAGATCTAATTTTATGCAGGTGTTAGTTTTGGAAATGAAAATTTACAGGGCGATTCCATAATTTTTTCCTCAAAATTGAGTGATTCCATAATTTTTTCCCTCTGCTTGGTCTGAAAAAATGTACCCTTACCGAGTACCACATTTTTAATCTTGATTTCTTTTAGAGTTTCTTAAAGCCCTAAAGTTGCCATTTGAAATGACTTTAGTTTTGTGCCATGTCTGTGATCTCCTTTTTTTCAACAACATTAAACAACTGAATGAACATCCTTCGAGCCCGGTGATTCCATAATTTTTGCCAGGGGTTGTTTAAATCAAATTATCTTCCTTTATTACAGACTCTAGAATCTGACCTAAATAAAATAGGCCAATACAAGGTTTCATGGGTGGGACATGTTGCGGCCTTTCAGATGTTCTCACTACCCAAATTATTATGCATGTTTCGCACTGTTCCAATTTCCCTCCCAAAATCTTTTTTCCACCAGGTAACACAGAATCTTAAACACTTTTGTAAGGAGGAACAAAAGATCTCGCTTATCTAATCACCTCATGAAAAGACCTAAGAAATTTAGGGGGCTCAACCTCCTTAATATCCAAGATTAGTATCTAGCAACCCAATTAGATCAAGTTAGAGTGACTCACCCAGGGGAAGGGGATGACTCGGTACCCGGGCCTTTAGCCTGGCCTTAGGGATGTCGCGGTGGTCGGCTCCCGGGCCCGTACCCTGGGGTCTCTTCTTAAAAGGGTGGATATTTGTTAATTTTATAAAAGTTCGTGACGCCACCTGTGGCTTCTGGTGAGGATCACCAGCGCTGCGCAGTCCACTGAGGCCGGTGATAAGGCCGCTCGATGGTATAGCTCCCCACAGGTGGAGCTAGGCCTCAGGGCAGCGTACGGAAAGGGGAATGCAGGACAGGCGAGACCCAGCCGGGTCAGAGCAAGAACAGGGACAGACACGATAGTCACTTCAGTACCTTTTACTGATGGAAATTCAGGCACGTCCCGGAGCACTGTAGGGTGAAGGGTGCATATCAGGATCCTCCCCAATGAGCAGGTGCTGGGCCTCCAGTTTCTTGCCTCTGCGTAGTAAGTTTCTGACCTGCCTGGAGCTAGGCCTAACTTTGTCTATGTCCTGTGCTGGCTGACCTTGTGGTAGGGCCTTTTCTTGGAGTACACGCTCCCGGTATGCGGGGCCTAAGCGTCTCCCGGCTCTGTTACGTATCAGCTCTCTAGCGATCCTGAGACCTCTAGTTCTCCAGGGATTCCGGTTATGCCTTACTGGGTCATAGAGATCCTGGTAAGCTTCGGACCCGGTGTCCGGTAAATTCTTCGGGGTGAGCAAGTTAAGCTCCTCTGCCCCCCCCATGTACTAACTCTCCACTCGCCTTCGGCCTACTCGGGCCCTCACTAGGCTATAAACGCTAATGGCAGCTTGCCACGCTTCACCGATCTTATGGCGCCGGCACACCCAAAGTACACTACTCTGAGCTACACTGAGTCTTGGTCTGGATAAGCTCCACTGCAGGCTAGCAATTGCAGGAGCTGGAACAGGCTTTTGTCCTCTGAGGTAACTCTACTCAGACTGTACTGGACTCCCTGCTAAACCAAACTGAGCTAGACTCCAGACTAACTGCTGCCTGGCTCCACCTTCCCTATTTATCTCCCTAACGGGCTCCCTCTGGTGGTCGGAGGAGGAAGGTGGAGATGTGTGAATGTTTATGGGGGCCTCTTGTGGAGGATTCCATCAATGCACTCTTCTAGGATCTGTGATACCAAGCGCAGCTGAGCGTCACAAGAGCATGGTGGAATGGGATTGTAATTGGGTTCAAATTGAATCACAATGTGCGGCCTTCAAAAATCTAAAAGATCTCTTTAGTGCGTCTTTGATTGCTCCAACTAATAAGATAGATGCTCTTCCTCTGATGGTTTCATCCATCTCAAGCTGGAAAGCATTCCATAAAAAAAGGTTCTAATGCCTCAACCCGTTATGTCCATAACTAGAGATGAGTGGTGTTCGACTAGAACAGTTCGCCAATCTCAAATTTGAGCTGTTTTGGGCGGTGTTCGACGAACGCGAACGATTTGCAAAAAATTCGGCTGTTCGAGGTTATGTTCGTGCACCAAAAGCGTGTCCTGCATGTCTGGCGCTATTTAGAGCACCAATCATGCAGGGATTATCTGCCACTCACTGTAATGCCACAGCCATGGTGGTTGTGGCATTACAGTGGTTGCCCAAAATCGATGGGAACAGTGCTCACAGTGAAACATGAAAAGCCAGCAATTCAGCAGCGGCATACACCGGTACCCGAAAATTTAGAACAGAAAGAATAGAGCATCACACATAGATTAGATAGATAGAAATATGTCAGTCACATGTAACGGGTCTGGGAGGTGGAACCTCTGAGCTGCAATACAAAGGGGAAGTCATTGTAAGGAAGCGGGTGACTCCCAGGGAAGGCAAGCAGGTAGTCACAGCAAGTGACGGGGACAGTCTCTGGGTAAGCAGGCAGGTGGTCATGGCAAGTGACGGGGACAGTCTCTGGGTAGACAGGCAGGTGGTCACGGCAAGTGACGGGGACAGTCTCTGGGTAGACAGGCAGGTGGTCACGGCAAGTGACGGGGACAGTCTCTGGGTAGACAGGCAGGTGGTCACGGCAAGTGACGGGGCAGATAGACACGGCAGGTGCTTTCGGGTAAGCAGGTGGATAAACTCAGCGGGTGCTGGCAGGTGCTTCCAGGTAGCAGACAGGTGACAGGCAGGAAACAGGCTGGACTAGTCAGGCTAGCGGAGGGACCTGAGGGCTGGAGCAGAGGTGAAGACACAGTGCGACAACTGTTGCTCGGGCACCTCCATTTTGGAGGAGGTGCCTTAAATGCGGGACGTCCTCTGGCCATCGGCCGGGGACTTTTTAGGAAGACGCGCACAGTCCCTTTAAGAGGGGGGGGGGGTGGGGGGGAGTGCACGCGCGCGCCCTAAGCACTCTGCTGGAGGAGGGAAGCGCGCCGGCCACAGCAGGGAACGGAGCGCAGGGAGAAGCCGCACCAGGAGCCGGGGGGGCGAGAGAGAGAAGCGCTGGAGGGACCCACGTGAGGAGCGCGGAGGTGAGAGGGACGGCGTCCCTGCCTAGCAGAGGGCAGGGACGCCGATGCTACAGTACCCCCCCCTTTATGCCCCCTCTTCTTTAGGCCAGAAAGAAATTTATCAAGGAGGAGCGGGGCATGGATGTTCTCCCGGGGCTCCCACGTTCTCTCCTCAGGACCAAACCCCTTCCAATCCACTAGAAAAAAGGTCTTTCCTTTTACCCTCTTGGTGGCCAGAATGCTCTCTACCTCAAACTCGTTTTCAGCGGAAACCGGAGCAGGAGGCGTACCTGAAGACTTGGAAAAAGAGTTAAGTGCCACAGGTTTGAGGAGAGATACATGGAAGGAGTTGGGGATCCGCAAGTTGGCCGGGAGTTTCAATTTATAGGCCACCGGGTTGATTTGCTTGATAACTTCCAGTGGGCCGATGAACCGGGGCCCTAACTTGTAGGAAGGAATCTTGAGCCGGACATATTTGGACGAGAGCCAGACTTTATCTCCAGGACGGAATTGGGGCGGATCCAGACGTCTCTTGTCAGCCTGTCTCTTTATCCGCTCGGAGGACTGAAGAAGTGCAGATCTGGTACTCTCCCAAATGGTGGAGAATTCGCTAACAAGAGATTCCGCGGACGAGTTGTCCACCGAGGCGGAGACGGGAAACGGGATCCGGGGATGTTGGCCGTAGACTGTAAAAAACGGGGATTTGGAAGAGGTTTCGCTCTCATGAGTATTGTAGGAGAATTCGGCCCACGGTAAAAGATCCACCCAATCGGAATGGTGGGCATTAAAATGCCGGAGGTAACTGGTTAAGATTTGGCTGATCCGCTCTACTTGACCATTGGACTGTGGGTGATAAGCAGAAGAGAAGTCCAAGGTGACCCCCAGCAGTTTACACGTGGCTCTCCAGAAGCGAGAGGTGAACTGAACCCCTCGATCGGACACGATGTGGAGAGGAAGACCATGGAGACGGAAAATATGATGAATAAAGTCCTTAGCCAACTCAGATGCAGATGGAAGACCCGGCAGGGGAATGAAGTGAGCCATTTTAGAGGAGCGATCAGCGACCACCCAAATGACCGTACAACCGACAGGGAGATCCGTTATAAAGTCCATGGCTATATGCTGCCATGGGGCAGCAGGTACGGGAAGAGGCAGAAGGCGGCCGGCTGGCAGATGTCTAGGAACCTTGTTACGGGCGCAGGACGCACAGGCCGAGACAAAGTCTTTTACCTCCTTGCGCAGGGTAGGCCACCAGTAATGCCGGGCAATAAGCTGGAGGGTCTTCTTTTGGCCAGCATGGCCGGCTAGCTTAGACGAATGTCCCCAGTGCAGAACCTTCTCACGATCAGGTACTGTCACGAACGTCTTACCGGGTGGAAGATGATTCAGATCCAAGGGAGCCACCTGCATTACCTTGGCGGGGTCGATGATGTGCTTAGGCTCCTCCTCTAGATCGGAGAACAGAAAGGATCGGGACAAGGCATCGGCTTTGATATTCTTGTCTGCCGGGCGGAAATGAAGAATGAAATCAAAGCGGGGGAAGAACAAGGACCACCGGGCCTGGCGCGGGTTAAGTCTTTGGGCACTCTGGAGGTAAGCCAAGTTTTTGTGGTCTGTATAAATTACCGGGTGAAGAGCCCCCTCGAGCAGGTAACGCCACTCCTCCAGTGCCAATTTAGCGGCTAAGAATTCTCGGTCTCCTATAGAATAATTGCGCTCAGACGAGGAGAAGAGCTTGGAGAAGAAGCCGCAGGTTACCATTCTCCCGGATGGCGACTTTTGGGTGAGCACCGCTCCGGCTCCAGAGGAGGAAGCATCTACTTCTAAGAAGGATTGTTTGTTGTAGTCCGGACGGTGCAGCACAGAAGCGGAGGAGAAAGCTTGTTTCAAAGAAAGGAAGGCCTCTTCAGCCTCGGGCGGCCATTCTTTGGGACTAGCACCCTTACGGGTGAGCACGGAGATAGGAGCAGTCCGGGAAGAGAAGTGCGGAATGAAGAGGCGGTAGTAATTGGCGAAGCCCAGGAACCGCTGAATAGCCTTCAACCCCTCCGGTCGGGGCCACTTCAGGATGGCAGAAAGTTTCTCAGGATCCATTCGTAGGCCGGTCTGGGAGATGACGTACCCCTGAAATGGAAGCGAGGTCTGCTCAAGGAGGCACTTCTCAAATTTTGCATAGAGGTGGTTCTGCCTGAGCCCGAGCAGGACCTGACGAACGTCCCTCCGGTGTGTGGGAAGATCCGGAGAGAAGATCAAGATGTCGTCCAGGTACACCACCATGCAGGAGTAGAGAAGGTCACGGAAGATGTCATTGACCAACTGTTGAAAGACGGCGGGAGCATTACAGAGGCCGAAGGGCATTACGAGGTATTCATAGTGGCCATCCCGGGTGTTGAATGCCGTCTTCCATTCATCCCCCCGGCGGATACGGACCAGGTTATACGCCCCACAGAGATCCAGCTTGGTGAAGATTCTGGCACCCCTCAGACGGTCAAATAATTCAGGAATGAGCGGCAGGGGGTATTTATTCTTCACCGTGATCTGGTTAAGACCTCTATAGTCTATACAGGGACGGAGTGAGCCATCCTTTTTAACGAAGAAGCCTGCTCCCGCCGGGGAGGTAGATTTCCGGATAAATCCCCGGGCCAGATTTTCCTCGATATATTCAGATATGGCCCGGGTCTCGGCAGCGTACAACGGGTAAATACGCCCACGGGGTGGAGTAGCGCCGGGTACCAGGTCGATTGGGCAATCGTATGGTCTATGGGGGGGGGGGGGGGGGGGGTAATGTCTCTGCTTCTTTCTTGTTGAAAACATCAGCATAAGACCAATAAGGAACCGGTAGGCCGGGTAGATTGGCTGGAGTAGGATGAGCAGGACGAATAGGAACTAAACAAGTCTTATGACAGTCCTGCCCCCAGCAAAGGACTTCTCCGGTCTGCCAATTCAGCACGGGTGCATGTCTCTGGAGCCAAGGAAGGCCTAACAAAATGGAGTGAGAGAGTCCAGGTAGAACATGGAAGAAGATCCTCTCAGAGTGCAGCATTCCCACCTGCAGAGTTATGGGTTCGGTGAGGAGTTGGATGGTTAGCGGTAAGAGCCCTCCATCCACGGAGGCGACAGATAAGGGTTCAGCCAAAAGTTTAGTGGGAATGCGGTATTTCTCTACCAGGGACTGGGAAATGAGGTTTCCGGCAGCTCCAGAATCGAGTTGAGCTAGTTCAAAGTAGCGGTTCTCCCCCGCAGATGATAGAGACCGACAGCATCAGAGATGGAGAGGGTTTACTCTTGTCTAGGACGACCGCTCCGAGCGATCCTAGACACTGGCGTTTCCCGGCCTCTCCGGGCAGGAACGGATCCGGTGCTCCTTACTGCCACAGTAGAAACAGCTCCCCTCGGCACGGCGTGACTCTTGACGGGTTTTGACCATCTTGGTCTGGTAGGCCTGCATGGACTCTGGCGAGTGCACCCGGGGAGTTACAGAGGAAGAGACGGGTCTCTGGAAAGTGGGAGCAAGGCGGGGAAACTTCCTCTCACGGGTGACCTCTTTGGTACGCTCCTGGAACCAGATGTCAATCCGGGTGGCAAGTGTTACTAAGTCATCCAGGGAGGTTGGAATGTCCCGACCGGCGAGCTCATCTTTAATCCGGCCGGATAGGCCTTCCCAGAAGACGGACACCAGGGCCTCGTTATCCCAGGCAAGCTCGGAAGCAAGGGTACGGAACCGTATGGCATATTGGCCCACGATGAGACTCCCTTGACGGAGGCGTAGCAGAGAGGAGGCGGATGAGGTCTTTCGTCCTGGTTCGTCGAAGCCTTTCCGGAAAGCCGTGAGAAAGGCTGGCAGGTTGGACACCAGGGGTCTCCTTTCTTCCATAGGGGATTTAGCCAAGCCAGTGCCTCCCCAGTGAGATGGGACATGATGAAGGCCACTTTGGCCCGGTCGGTGGTGAATTGGTGTGCCAAAAGTTCGAAGTGCAGGGTGCACTGGTTAATGAAGCCTCGTGCCAGACCGGGGTCTCCACCAAAACGAGGCGGGGCGGATAGGCAGGGACCGGGAAGGGATGCCATGGTATTGATGGGCAGTGACGCTGCCGGGGTAGGAGTCGTGTGACTGGAAGCAGGTCCCGATGAGGCAGTGTGTCCAGGCGGGAGTTAACATTACGCAGGTGGCTCAGGATGGACTCCTGTTGGGACCTCTGACGGGAAAGTTCATGGCATAGGTCCGAGAGCGAGGGAGCTTGGGTGCCACCGGGTTCCATGGCCCGAGCAAACTGTAACGGGTCCGGGAGGTGGAACCTCTGAGCTGCAATACAAAGGGGAAGTCCTTGTAAGGAAGCGGGTGACTCCCAGGGAAGGCAAGCAGGTAGTCACGGCAAGTGACGGGGACAGTCTCTGGGTAGACAGGCAGGTGGTCACGGCAAGTGACGGGGACAGTCTCTGGGTAGACAGGCAGGTGGTCACGGCAAGTGACGGGGACAGTCTCTGGGTAGACAGGCAGGTGGTCACGGCAAGTGACGGGGACAGTCTCTGGGTAGACAGGCAGGTACCTTCAACCCAGCAGGCAGATACACGGCAGGTACTGGCAGGTGCTTCCGGGTAAGCAGGTGGATAGCCGCGGCAGGTGCTGGCGGGCGCTTCCGGATAAGCAGGTGGATAGCCGCGGCAGGTGCTGGCGGGCGCTTCCGGATAAGCAGGTAGATAAACTCAGCGGGTGCTGGCAGGTGCTTCCAGGAAAGCAGGAAGATAGACTCAGCGGGTGCGGGCAGGTGCTTCCAGGTACCAGACAGATGACAGGCAGGAAACAGGCTGGACTAGTCAGGCTAGCGGAGGGACCTGAGGGCTGGAGCAGAGGTGAAGACACAGTGCGACAACTGTTGCTCGGTCACCTCCATTTTGGAGGAGGTGCCTTAAATGTGGGAAGTCCTCTGGCCATTGGCCAGGGACTTTTTAGGAAGACGCGCGGTCCCTTTAAGGGGGGGGTGGGGGGTGGAGTGCGCGCGCCCTAAGCACTCTGGTGGAGGAGGGACGCGCGCCGGCCACAGCAGGGAACGGAGCGCAGGGAGAAGCCGCGCCAGGAGTTGGGGGGCGAGAGAGAGAAGCGCTGGAGGGACTTGTGTGAGGAGCGCGGAGGTAAGAGGGACGGCGTCCCTGCCTGGCAGAGGGCAGGGACGCCAATGCTACGTCACATATATAAGAAGTACAGTGACAGTGTTGGTTACTGTACTTGTCATTTATTGTTAAAGGATTTATTAAAAAAAAATAGTGTTTTCATGCACCGTCTCTTTAAAAAAGCCGGCCGACAATTTAGAATAGAAAGAATAGAGCATCACACATAGATTAGATATATATGTGACTGACATGTTTCTATGTAAGAAGTACAGTGATAGTGTTGGTTACTGTACTTGTCATTTAGTGTTAAAATAAAGGATTTATTTTAAAAAAAATTGGCGTGGGGTTCCCCGTAATTTTAGTCTCTAGCGGAGGTTAAGCAGACGGCTGGGGCAGATGTTTGAAGCCTGGGAAGGGGGTAATAGCCACGGAGCTTCCCAAGCTACTAATATCAGCCCCCAGCTTGAATAACTAGCCTTTACTAGCTATTAAAATGGGAGACACCCAAAAAAATGACGTGGGGTCCCCTTTATTTTAATAGCTAGCAAAGGCTAGGCAGACAGCTGGGGGCTGATATTAATAGCCCAGGAAGGGTGCCATGAATATTGGCCCCCTCCCAGGCTAGAAACACCAGCAGTCAGCTGCCCCAGAAATGGCGCATCCACAGGATGCGCCAATTCTGGCACTGAGGCTCGCTCTTCCCACTGCCCTGTAGCGGTGGCAGTGGTGTAATAGGGCTGGGGTTGATGTCAGCTTATATTGCCAGCTGACATCAAGCCCAGGATAGTAATGGAGAGGCGTCTATAAGACACCCCCATGACTAACCCCATAGTCAAAGTTAAAAAAATGCCCACAAACACTCAGAATAAAGTCCTTTAATTGAAATAAAGACACAATTCTTTATTGTTCTAAATTAAACCATACTTACCATCACGCCCATTCCAGCTGAAGCCAAGGTCTTCTGCAATAAAAGTAAAATAATAAACCAACATCATCCTTACCTTTCCATGGTTACCACGACGGCTCCAGCTCTGCTACATTCACATGACAGGCTGGATCGCAGCCGAAAGCTGCCATCCAGCTTGCCATGCAGCAGACACTGAGAAGCGCAGGCATGCTTGCGCTCCTCAGTGTCTGGCTGTGACAGCATAAAGATGAGCCGAGGTCATGTCCAATGAAAGCTCACCTCATGCACGTCACTGACAGCGTGGGAGAATTCTCCTGCGCTCAGCTCTTGAGCAGAATTCTCCCACACTGGGATGGCATTGAGATGACAGGCTGGATCGCAGCTGAACACTGCCATCCAGCTTGTCATCCTTCAGAAACACTGCAGAGCGCAAGCTGGCCCTAACCCCTTTATTACCCAGTGAGCCAGCGCACCAGGGGCCTGGATGAGTTGGCCAGCTTGGCATTATCAGCTGGCCCTAAGCTGGTGTTTCTAGCCTGGGAGGGGGCCAATATTCATGGCACCCTTCCTGGGCTATTAATATCAGCCCCCAGCTGTCTGCCTAGCTTTTGCTAGCTATTAAAATAGGGGGGACCCCACATCATTCTTTTTGGGGTCCCCCATTTTAACAGCTAGTAAAGGCTAGGTATTCAGCTGGGGGCTGATATTAGCAGCCTGGGAAGCTCCGTGGGTATTACCCCCTTTCCCAGGCTTCAAACATCTGCCCCAGCCATCTGCTTAACCTCCGCTAGAGACTACAATTACGGGGAACAATTTTTTTTTTTTAATAAATCCTTTATTTTAACACTAAATGACAAGTACAGTAATCAACACTATCACTGTACTTCTTATATATGTGACTGACATGTTTCTATGTATCTAATCTATGTGTGCTGCTCTATTCTTTGTTCTAAATTGTCGGGTACCGGTGTATGCCGCTGCTGAATTGCCGGCCGGCTTTTTTAAAGAGAGTGTCTTCTGAGCAGTTTGTAAGCTTTTGGACACCTTTGAAGGTGTTTTCTATGTGGTTCTGTGTGTTTTTGTTTGCCTGCCATTGGTTTTAACGGTGTTCTAAGGTGTTCGACGAACCGAACCCGAACACTACGGGGGTGGCTCAACACTATCCATAACTCCATTAGAAACCTTAGAACTCTTAATACCAGATCTTAATATTAAAGACTGGATTAAACAAGGCATTGTACTAGTGAAAGATTTGTATGAAAGTCATAACCTCCTCTCTTTTGCTTTACATTCTCATTTCAAAATTCCCAATAAAGAGTTCTACAAATATCTCCAAATTCGGCACGCACTACATCATTTTCCGATCTCACTGGAAATGGTTAACTCAGGATTAATATTGATTTTTTAAAATGTTTCATCCAATAAAGGGGGCCTAAAACCTATATATAATTTAATAGACATGAAAAACATTTTTATAACGTCAACTCCCTTTTCATCGTGGTAAAAAGAATTGAATAAGACAGTCTTGAGTAATGAATGGACAGACTCACTAGTTTTTGCAGCTCATCTTCAAAGGTGCCTCTTATCTTGAGTCCTATATGAAAACAGTTTTAAGATGGTATTACACCCCATTGAGGCATCACTCTCTGTTCCCCTCCTCTACTCAACTCTGTTGGCGCAATTGTGGCCAAAAAGGGTCTTTATTCCACACATTTTGAAGCTGTCCAGTAATCACTTCCACCTGGCCGTTTACTTTTCACCTGATCTCTTCTCTACTCCCCCAAAAAATAAAACCATCTCCTTTTTTTTACCATTGGAGGGAATAGAATGTATATCTAAAAAAAAGTAATGCTAGAGTAATTGCCTCACATATTCTTCTAGCCACAAAAACAGGGATTACAAGATATTGGAAATCCCAAGTATTCCTGCCAAAGAAGAGATAATACAATCAATAAATAAAATTTGTGTTTTTGAAAAAATTATAGCACACAAAAATAAGTTACAAGTTTTCAATGTTAATTGGAAGGTTTGGTTGAATCATACAAAAAATATTGTTCTAATTCAATAGTAGTCATTAATGAATGTAATCCTTGAAATCTGTTGAAACCAGCCCTGTATGAGCTGTTGAGTTTTGATTTCTGTAGGTTTAATTCCTATGTAGACTTCAATATTTGTCAGTCTAAAGAATTGTATACACTGTTTGTTATTTTCTTAAAACCAAATAAAAAGATATTGTTTTAAAAAAAAAAAAAAAAAAGGTCTGGGCGACCACACCGTCTCCTTATTATATGAACTATACCAAGAAGGTCAAACAGCTACACGGGATTTTCTTTTGTTTTTCTCAAAATGGGAGGGAGAACTGCGGAGACCTTTAATCACCAGAGGATAGATTGAAAATCCTCCTATACACATTCAGGTCATCGCTATGCTCGGTGTCGCAGGAGAGGAGTTATAAGATCCTATCATGGTGGTATATGTAGAATAGGCGTCTCTGCCTCCTGCCGGGCAGAGACGCCGTTCCCCTCACCAACATGGACCTGGTCCGGCATCTCCCGGCTCCCGTCCTGCAGCTACTGAGGCGCGCACTGTGCGCAGCTTCCCAGGCACTGTGCTTAGGGCGCGCGCTCCCTCCCTCTTAAAGGGGCCATGCGCGCCGTCCTAAAATGTCCCCGGCCAATATGGAGGTGCCTGTGCAAGGTTGTTGTTCTGTGTGCCAACACTTGCTTCAGCCCTCACGTCCCGCTGCCTGTCAGTCCTGCTCGCCAGTCTGTCTACAGTACAGCCCGCCACGCCTCTTGAAAAAGCACCCGCGATAAGCGAGTCGAGGCTGTCCTCCACGACAGACACCTGCCCTCCTGTGGTCCTCTTTCTACATGTCACACTATCCTGGGGTGAGTCACCATTGTCCTGTCAATGAGATGCACTATGGCAGCTGACTAATATAACAGGACTGTGATAGACGGGATCCCCATATACTTTATGTTATACTGATATGTCCATGTATACCACCTCTTCCTGCCCTGGTCTTTCTTTCTCTTTTGCCCCTATTGCTTTCTCATTTATACTTAGTATTTATTGTATTCCTTCCATTTTAGGAGGATTTGTGTGTACCATTTGTAGGTTTCAGGCCATTTATGTATTTTTTTGAATAGATTTATATTACCTTCTCTTGGGCTAAAGATTAAGTGGGGTTTTTGATCTGCATGTCTGCACTTTACATTAAGTACTCTGTCATTAATATATGGAGTTTTATAACAATTATTAAAGTTTTTTCATGCCAATATACTCGTTTCTCCTCCTGTTTATATATACTTTGTTCGAGTTGGCAACACGGATATGGGGTGTGAGTTGTATCTCCTCCACACCGCTTTTCCGTGAATCTCAATATGTGGGCTGGTGTGTTTCTCAGTACAGCCCGCCAGCCTGGAAGCAGCTGCAAGTTACCTGCCATGCCCGCCAGCCAGCTTACCTGAAGCACCTGCCAGTTACCTGTCGAGCCTGCCTACCTAGAGCACCTGTCTGGCTATCCGCCGAACCCGCCTGCTATCTACCCGGACCACCCGTTAGGCTTCCAGCCGTGCTCATACGCTGTATCGGTCAGTTCCTGCCATCTGACCCGTGGGAGTCACCTGCTCTCACACAAGGTCGGTCCCAGAGTGGCACCTGGTCCCCCTGCTCGGTCCCTCTCTGGTTCACGGAGTTGATTGAGCCACCGTGCGACCTTGGTCAGGCCGAGTAGGTACTTAGTCACGCCCCTCTGATCCCTCCTTGCACCGAAGTAAAGTGATTCCACCACCTGGCCTCGTAACCATATAGATGTCCCTCCATGTTCCCCAAAACTCCAGACACCTGCTGGAGATGTTTGGAAGATGTAGGCTCGTATACACACATTTGGTGGACATGCCCGCCTATTAAGAAATTGTGGTTGGCAATATTTGAACTATACAATAAAAGCTCTATACACAATATCCAACCCACAATGGAGCTAGCCTTGTTACCTTTGAGTGACATCTCGATATCTAGATTTAAGAAGGGACTCCTCCGGCACTTCCTGACCGCTACTAGAAACCTGATTCCCAGGTATTGGAAACAAGAAAAATCGCCACCATGCTCTGAATTCGTATCTGAACTCAATAATATTGATAGAATGAAGCAATTGATAGGCCAGGTTGTCGGAAACTCTGATAAGATCTATAATACTTGGGCCCCACGGTTTGCGTTTAGGGAAACACCGGACTTAGATACATGTTTAACCGGACAATAATCTATACTTCAAAAGGAGAATGCCTAACAGTGGCTACATAATATATCACAGACTCCATTTTTATACTTGGCTGGGGCCCGGTCTTGTTCGGAGGAGATCCAAAACTTTACCCCCTCCCTTATGCTTTCTCCTTCTCTCTAATCTAAACCCTTCTACTTTCTCCCTTTCCTCTTCATATCATTATACTTCATTACAATTTACTATAGAATATACTTGTTTTCAATGATGATAACATTTTACAATCTTTATGTTATTTAACCATAGACGACATTTCTCAAACAATTTGCGAAACTGTGATATTGAAACTTGTCATATCCTGCTTAATCTTTAAAGTTTGTTTATTTCTGTGTTCTCTTCAAGTACTTGAA
Organism: Phyllobates terribilis; assembly: GCF_046119375.1. Taxonomy (NCBI): domain Eukaryota; kingdom Metazoa; phylum Chordata; class Amphibia; order Anura; family Dendrobatidae; genus Phyllobates; species Phyllobates terribilis. The sequence goes on from NW_027362771.1 coordinate 487,916,166, forward strand.
TATATGCAAACTGGTCCATGAACCCTGGAATGCAGTAAATAGGTCCAGCACCATAGTAAGAGAAACATGCCCATATAATGATGCTTGCACCACCATGCTTCATGGTCTTCAGAGTGTACTGTAGCTTGAATGCAGAGTTTGGGGGTCATTTGACGAACTGTCTGTGGCCCATGGAACCAAAAAGAACAATTTTGCTTTTGTCAGTCCACAAAATGTTTCTCCATTTCTCTCAAGGCCAGTTGATGTGCTCTTTGACAAATTGTATTGTATATGCACATGTCTTTTTTTGTTCTTTTTAACAGTGGTACTTTGCGGGGACGTCTTGGTAAGAGATTAGCTTCATATAGGCGTCTTCTAACTGTCATAGTACTCACAGATAACTTGAGACTGTCTCTGATCATCTTGGAGCTGATCATTGGCTGAGCCTTTGCCATTACGGTTATTCTTCGATCTATTTGAATGGTAGTCTTCCGTTTTCTTGCATCTCTCTTTGGTTTTGTTCTCCATTTTAAAGCACCATCCTTACCCCACAAGGAGAGACCTCGCATGGACCCCTAGAACGAGGAAAATTGACAGTTATCTTGTGTTTCTTCCACTTTCTAATAAATGTGCTAACCGTTGTTGCCTTCTCACCAAGCTGCTTGCCTATTGTCCTGTAGCCCACCCCAGTCTTGTGAAGGTTTACAATTTTGTCCCTGGTGCCCTTAGACAGCTCTTTGGTCTTGGTAGAGAGGTTGGAATGTGATTGTGTGGACAGGTGTCTTTTATAGAGGTAACGAGTTCAAATAGGTGCAATTAATACAGGTAATGAGTGCAAAGTAGGTGGCTTTTTAAAGAAAAACTAACAGGTTTGTGAGAGCCACAATTCTTGCTGGTTGGTAGTTTACCAAATACTTATTTCATGCAATAAAATGTAATTATTTAAATCATACCATATGAATTTCGGTTTTTTATTTTTAGATTCTGTATCTAATAGTTGAAGTGTACCTACGATAAAAATTACAGACCTCTCCACTCTTCACAGGTGGGAAAACTTCCAAAACAGTCAGTGTATCATATATAAAGACATCGACAGACATATATATCCCCATTACATATCCATATATCTAGAAGTATTTGGACAGTGACCGAATCTTAGTGATTTGGGCTCTGCATGCCACTATTTTGGATTGAAAATTACAGCTGAGATGCAATTGAAGTGTACAAAGAAAGAATCAGCCCAGCCTGCTTGCTCGAGCCCATTACTAAAACGGCTCACCTGGATTTGTTGTGCACGGTCAGGCACAACTTTGATGATGATGGCTGCAGTCTGCTAACATCAGCCCCCAGCTGAGGGTGAAGATACAAATCCAAATAAAAAAAAAATGACAAAAAAAAAAAAAATATGACGATCCAATGGCGCTGTCACTCCAATGAATTATTAAAAAACAATGTTTATATTAAAACAACGCGGTCTGGAGCGAACTGCTCTCTTCATCAGTTAGAAATAAAAAACAAGGACCTTGAAGGATTGATAATGAAACAACTGACATGTAATTGAAGTGAAGACTTTCAGGTTTAAAAAAAAAAAAAGGGTTGAACTAAAATATCATGTGAAATGTTTAGGAATTGCAACTATTTTTATACAAAGCCTCCTCATTTCAATGGCTCAAAAGTAATTGGACAAATTAACGTTAAAAACAATACAAAACAAGAGAATACCCTCCATCCCCTAATCCTTCCCACCCCTACAAAGTACAGGGAGATCTAAAATGCAAAATGAACAGTAAAATCACGGTTCGGTGAACAAAAGGATCCATTATTTGGTTAATAGTATTCAGCTTATCAGAAAGAATGTATAAAGAGTTTTAACAGGTGCCAATATAACAAAGGATATTGTCATTACATATGTGACCATAAAGATTCTTATATCCAGAATTTAGGAGTTTAAAACAGACCCAGGCGGTATCTTTGCAGATCCCCAATGTCAAACTGGCTCTGTCAATCCAAGAGGCCCAAAGTTTTTCAAACTTAGTGACAGCATTTATCTTTTTTCCAAATTCAACAGCCAGTTAATCTTATTTATGAACTCTGGGATTGTGGTAGTCTGATCATTTATCCAATATGGAGCTATTCATTTCCTAGCCATATACAACATATAAGAAACCCCAATATTTATACCAAAAGGTGTACACCCTTCCAAAAGGATTCTAGCTTAAGGCAAGACCAAAGCTTATGTATGTAATAAGTCTACGGAGTTTGTTTTACATCTAGGACATAGTGAATGTGGCCTAAAGCCAATATCAAATAGGACTTGGTGTATTACATACACGTGGGAAAGTCTATGGTATTCTTATTCCCATATCCTATCCCATTATGTAGTAGATGTTCTAATAATATTAGCAAATACCTCCAATTAGAAATGTAATAACGTTTTTCTGATTCACCATATCTCTTTCATTATGTGCAGATATTGCATGACCTTAGGTATGTGCAGCATCTGAAACAACGGATACTGGAAGCCTGTGCTAGCCTTTCTTCTGCGGTGTTGCCATCAGTGTGTCAAGAGTCGGAGAAGAGGGTTACATTGACAATCTAACACAATGGGCAGCACTATGAACACATTTTATAAGTGGTCATATACTTGTAAAAAACTCATGAAAGAATAAAGTTATGTTAAAACCAAGCACACCATTGTTTTTCTTATGAAGTTCTCAATAAGTTTGATGTGTCACATGACCCTCTTCCCAGTGAAAAAAATAAAGTTGGATCCAAAATGGCCAACTTCAAAATGGCCACCATGGTCACCACCCATCTAGAAAAGTTTTCCCCTTCCCATATACTAATGTGCCACAAGCAGGAAGTTGATATCACCAACCATTCCAATTTAATTTAGGTGTATCCATATAAATGGCCCACCCTGTATATAAATACTAGCTGAACTACCCAGCTTCGCCCGGGTTAATAACTGCTGTTAGCAAAATAGAATGCGTTAACAAAAATGTATTCTCCACACAAAACAAATAGATAGAATGTTCATTGGCTCTTGAGGAAGCAGCTCTTGTTTTCATGTCTGCAAGCCTCGCTTCCCTCTCCTCAGAAAGTTCATTGGCCCTTGAGGAAGCAGCTCTTGTTTTCATGTCTGCAAGCCTCGCTTCCCTCTGCTCAGAAAGTTCATTGGCCCTTGAGGAACCAGCTCTTGTTTTCATGTCTGCAAGCCTCGCTGCCCTCTGCTCAGAAAGTTCATTGGCTCTTGAGGAAGCAGCTGTTCTCATGTGTGTCAGCCTTGTTTCTCGGTCTTCACATTTTTTATTGGCCTGTAATGCAGCTTTTATTTTCGCATCAGCTGACATTCGTGCCATGAAATTCCTTTTCTTATGAGGCATTATTGTGGTAAAAGTAGTCTGTAACTGGCAGTTTCTATATCCTCTCACATAGAAGTAATGTGACTGACATCAGCCTTTCCACCAACACACCCTAACTGACATCTTATTACCTTACACAAGCTTTGTTATACTGAGAATGTCCTTTGTTGCCTATATTAACCAATCACAGCTCAGATTAATAACTGTAGCAAAATAGAAGCTGAGCTGTGATTGGTTGCTATTGGCAGCCTGATAAATCTTTGTGAGATGAGTTTTGTGTGTGCTGAGGGTGGGATATGTGTTCAAGCACGTGGTAGTGTGTGGCGCATTTTGTGTGTGTTCATATCCCCGTGTGTGGTGAGTACGAGTATCCCATGCCGGGGCCCCACCTTAGCAACTGTACGGTATATACTCTTTGGCGCCATCGCTCTCATTCTTTAATTCTCCCTTGTTCACATGTGGCAGCTGTCAATTTGCCTCCAACACTTTTCCTTTCACTCCCCCCCCCCCCATTATGTAGATAGGGGCAAAATTGTTTGGTGAATTGGAACGCGCGGGGTTAAAATTTCACCTCACAACATAGCCTATGACGCTCTCGGGGTCTAGACGTGTGATTGTGCAAAATTTTGTGGCTGTAGCTGTGACGGTGCAGATGCCAATCCCGGACATGCACACATTCAGAGAGATTATATATAAGATATATATATATAGGAGGAGTGCTTCTTTAAATAGAGACCTGACTGTGGCATCCATCAGTCGTAGATTAACAGTTATTTAAAGGTAAATCAAACATTTTTAATAGCTTTATTATGAGACATATCCATTGAATGAATAGCATAAAAGCCCATACGTGTTGGATGTCACTTTTTATGCCTGTTTAATAAATAAGTCAACCATAAGCTCTTATGGCATCTGGGTAACTGAAATATACTGAGAAACTCAAAGCATCCACTAAACCAGGGCTTCTCAAACTTTTCCTTCTGGGCCTCACCACATGGGCCAAAATGTTGCCTAAGGATATGTGCCCACAATGCAGAAATGCAGCATATTTTTTCCACTTCTACCTGGCAGGAAAAACGCATACGGATTTTACATGCGTTTTTCCCGCCAGGCAGAAGCGTTTGTCAGGCGTTTTGCATGCATTTCTGCATGAGGGTTATCAAGCGCTTTTCCAAGCGATTTTAGCATCACTTGGAAAAGTGCTTGACAACTTGGTCACACGATATAAATCCATGCAGCCGGCATGGATTTATAGTAGTGTGACCAAGTAATAGTTATAAAAAAAAAAAAAAAATGAATAAAGAATGGAGAAAAATAAAAAATAAAGATTATACTTACCTTCCGATGGCCCGTGGTCTCCTTCTCCGCTCCGTCCGGTCTCCCCGGTGTCTCGCGGTGGTGTGAGGACCTGCGATGACGTCATTGAGTCATGTGACATGTCACTTGACTCAATGACATCATGTCAGGTCCTCACACCACCGCGAGCCGCCCAACACACCACACGCATCGCTTAGGGGGCCGGGGGACATCAGAAGGTATGTATAATCTTTTTTTATTTTAACCACTTCGCGCCAGAGCCTGTTTTTGCCTTCGTGACCGGGCCAATTTTTTCAATTCTGACCACTGTCACTTTATGAAGCAATTACTCTGGAACGCTTCAACGGATTCCCCTGATTCTGAGATTGTTTTTTTGTGACATATAGTACTTCATGATAGTGGTAAAATTTCTTCAATATCACTTGCGTTTATTTGTGAAAAAATCGGAAATTTGGCAAAAATTTTGAAAATTTTGCAATTTTCAAACTTTGAATTTTCATGCCCTTAAATCAGAGAGATATGTCACACAAAATAGTTAATAAATAACATTTCCCACATGTCTACTTTACATCAGCACAATTTTGGAACCAACATTTTTTTTTTTGTTAGGGAGCTATAAGGGTTAAAAGTTGACCAGCGATTTCTCATTTTTCCAACAAAATGTACAAAAACATCTTTTTAGGGACCACATCATATTTGAAGTGACTTTGAGGGGCCTTTATGACAGAAAATACCCAAAAGTGACACCATTCTAAAAACTGCACCCCTCAAGGTGCTCAAAACCACATTCAAGAAATTTATTATTAACCCTTCAGGTGCTTCACAGGAATTTTTGGAATGTGGAAGAAAAAAATGAACATTTAACTTTTTTCACAAAAATGTTACTTCAGACCCAATTTTTTTTTATTTTCACAGGGGTAACAGGAAAAAATGGACCCCAAAATTTTTTGTGCAATTTCTCTTGAGCGTGCTGATACCCCATATGTGGGGAAAAACCACTGTTTGGGCGCACGGCAGGGCTCGGAAGGGAAGGAGCGCCATTAGACTTTTTGAATGTAAAATTTGTCTGAATATTTAGCAGACGCCATGTTGTGTTTGGAGAGCCCCTGATGTTCCTAAACCGTGGAAACCCCCCACAAGTGACACCATTTTGGAAACTAGACCCATTAGGGAACATATCTAGATGTGTGGTAAGCACCTTGCACCCCAAGGTACTTCACAGAAGTTTATAATATTGAGCTGTAAAAATAAAATTTTCACATTTTTCCCACAAAAACGTTTTTCATCCCTTAATTTTGCATTATCATAAGGGTAATAGGATAAATTGCACCATGAAATTTGTTGTGCAATTTCTCCTGAGTACGCCGATACCCCATATGTGGGGGAAAACCACTGCTTTGGTGTACGGCAGGGTTCGGAAGAGAAAGGAGCGCTATGTTGGCTGGGATAGGCAGCAGACACCATGTCACATTTGAAGAGTCGCTGACATGCCAAAACAGCAGAAACCCCCACAAGTGACCCCATTTTGTAAACTACACCTCTCAAGGAATTCATCTAGGGAAGTAGTGAGTATTTTTTAATTTTTAAATTTATACCATTGGGCAGTGAAAAAAGCATAATTATATTTTTACCACAAAAAAATGTTTTACCCTCAGCTTTTACATTTTCACACAGGGCAATGGGTAAAAATGGTGCCGAAATGTGTCACACAATTTCTTCTAAAAGTGTCAATACCCCATATGTGGCTGTATCGTACCGCTTAGCCATACGGTGAGATCTGGGGGGGACGGAGCGCTATTTGACAATTGGAGAACAAATTATTGTAGAATAGGCATTTGGATTTGGGAGCACAAAATTTTCTGAATTTCTTTTGGGGGGCAAGGGCCATTTTGCTTTTCCAGAGCCTTTCTGCTACCAGTAACTTGGAAGTCCCTTATATTTTTAACAGATGACAGAGCTGAGTGGGGACTAGCTTTTTTTGAGGACTGAGTTGAAGCTTTTATTGGGAACATTTTCCGTAACATTTATCCGGCGCTCGAGGCTGAGCACTTACATCGGGGTTTCCATCTAAATTTCCAAGTGATGTAATTCAGATGAAACCCCTGCGGGATCCATTCACTGTAATGAGGCGCAGAGTTACTCTGGACTCCGTCTGGCCTCTGTTTAGTGGTGTCCTTTTTTTCAGAAGTGCACAAAACTGTGGCCAACCGCACTTTTATGCACGCCTAAAACAAATGACACCGTGGGATCCCAGGCCAGACGGCATCCACAGTGGCCTATATCTGCCTCATTACAGGGAATCTTCCGTCATGGGTTCCGGCTGAATCACGTATTTCAGAGATTTACACGGAAACTCTGGCATAAGTGCTCAGCGCAGAGCGCAGGATAAATGTAAGGCTCTGCGCCTTACCGCGATCTTTGGGAGACATAAACAAATCAGTAGCAGGTGAAGAATTGGTTTTATTTATTTTTTTACGCCGTTCCTCGTGTGATATAACTGATTAGATTACTTTATTCTTCGGGTCGGTGCGATTACAGAGATACCAGATTTATATCGGGTTTTTATGACTGACAGCTGTCACACAGTAAGACGCTTTTTTTTTGCAAAATCTAGTTTTTGCATCGCCATATTTTGAGAGCTATAATTTTTCCATATTTTGGCCGACAGTCATGTGATGGCTTGTTTTTTGCGGGATGAGTTGACATTTTTATTGGTACCATTTTTGGGTACGTGACATTTTTTGATCGCTTTCTATTCCGTTTTTTGGGAGGTAAAATTAACAAAAACCAACAATTCAGGAATTGTTTTTTGAGTTTTTTTTTTATGCCGTTCTGCGTGTGGTAAAAGTGATCAGGCAGCATTATTCTTCGGGTCAGTACGTTTACAGCGATACTACACGTACTGTATATTTTTTTATGTTTTGGCGCTTTTACACAATAAAACAATTTTATAGAAAAAATATTTTTTTTGCATTGCTTTATTCTGAGAGGTATAACTTTTTTATTTTTCGGCTGATGGAGCTGTATGGCGGCTTGTTTTTTGAGGAACAAGATGACGTTTTCAGTGGTACTATTTTTATTTCCATTTTGCTTTTTGATCGCATTTTTTTCCACTTTTTGTTTGGCGATATGAGGAAAAAGCATAGCTTTTTGCTCCGTTTTTTATTTATTTTTATTACGGTGTGCACAGAAGGAGTTAGTGTGACAGTTTTATAGCTCGGGTTGTTTCGGACGCGGCAATACCAAATGTGTACTTTTTTTATTTTTGCAAAAATATATGGATTTATCGGTTTAATATTTTATTTATTTTAATTTATTTTGTATTTTTTTTAACTTTTTTTTACATTTTTACTTAGTCCCTGTATGGGACATTAATTTTTATTTTTCTGATCCCTGATCTCATGTAATGTAATAGACATATATTACATTACATTACATGAGATCTTCCCTGTTTCAGTCAGAGTCTCCTGTCTGGCTCAGCTTGCAGGCTGAGCCAGGCAGGAGACCATATATGGCAGAGCTGGAGGCGGTCATGTGACCTCCAGCTGCCATAGCAACGTCAGGTCCTGAAAGGAATCAGGGGTCGTCGGAGAGGTAAGTGGACGACCCCCTCTCCTCCTGCTGTCTTCTATATGCCGCGATCACTATAGATCGCGGTATATAGAAGACAGCAAAGGGTTAACATCACTGGGACGTGATCTAATCAGGTCCCGATGATGTTCCCTGTCAGAGCTATCGCTCTGCACCGCTCCCACAGCGCTTGCAGGACCCTGGGGGTCCTGAGCGCTGCGAGACCACCCACCGTTTTTAAACGTCCGCGCTGCACAGAGCCCAGGCAGCGCGGACGTTTATCTACAGTGGGCGGTCGGGAAGCGGTTAAATTCTTTTTTTTTTTTTTTTTTTTTTTTTTTTTTACAGTTTCTATGGTACCCAGGTCTGGATGAGAGCCTCCTCTCCTCCAGACCTGGGTACCATTCACACATTGAACCATGTGCAGATGTAGTGATGCGGATGTCACGCGGTCCAATGCAAGTCAATGGCGGCAATTACAATCGTGTCCGCAAAATTAATGGACATGCTGCGTATTTTTCCACAATGATAATAATGCGGATTACCATTGGGGACCATGGGGCACGTATTACCAAGCGTTTAAGCGTCTTTGCTGCGGAAATTCAAAGTTTGTATATAAAAAAAAAATAAACAAATGGCGTTATTTTCTGAGACTTGTAGCGTCTCCATTTTTCGGGATCTGGTGCTTGGTGAGGGCTTATTTTTTGTGCATTGAGCTGACGTTTTTATTGATACCATTTGGGTGTTTTGATCGCCCGCTATTGCATTTTATTGCTTAACTTAATTCTGGAGTTTAGATTTTTTTTCTTGTTACAGCGTTTACCAATCGGATTAATTTTTTTTTTATATTCATATATTGATTGGGCGATACCAAATATTTGTATTTTTGATTTTTAATTGTTTTATTTTAAATGGGGCGAAAGGAACTTTTATATTTTTAAAAACAATTTTTTTTTCACTCTTCACATGCTTCAATAGTCTCCATGGGAGACTAGAAGCAGCGATCATCCGATTGCCTGTGGAACACATAGCAGGCTATGTGTTGCAGAAATGCTCATCTGCTATGAGAGTCGACCGCTTTGACAACCACAGGGGTCTCCTGCAGACTCGTGATCATGCCAAGCAGAGGCATCCATCACCAATGAGTTCCTAGGTTAATAAAGTATAGAGTGCCTTGAAAAAGTATTTATACCCAGAGAATTTTTCTACATTTTTACAAGTGAAAAACACGATCCTAAATGTAATTAGGATTTTATGTGATATACCAACACAAAGTAACAAGTATTTGTGAAGTGTAAAAGGAAATAAGTTTTTCAAAATATTTTAGAAATACAAATCTGAAAATTGTGACGTGCATTTGTATTCAAACCCCCCCCCCACACCTTTCATCACTTTGTAGAACCACCATTCGATGCAATTACTACTGCTAATCTTCAGTGGCATGTTTCTACCAGCTTTGCAAATCTATAGACTTGAGACTAGGGCTTAGGTTTACCTTCCAGCAGGACAACATCCCTAAACATACTGCCAGAGCGGCAATGGATGGTTTAGAGCAAAGTAAATTCATGTGTGTGAACGATCCAGTCACAGTCCAGACCTAAATCCCATTGAGAATTTGTGGCAAGACTTGAAAGTCGCTGTTCATAGACGCCTCCATCCAATCTCACTGAGCTAGAGTTAGTTTGCAAAGAAGAATGAGCCAAAATGTGACATCTAGATGTACAAAGCTGGTAGAGACAGACCCCAAAAGACTTGCAACAGTAATTGCAGCAAAAGGCGGTCCTACAAAGTATTGACTCCGGTCCCAATTTTCAGATTTATATTTTTTAAATATTTAGTAAACCATGTATCATTTCCTTTACACTTCACAAATACTTGCTACTTTGTGTTGGTATATGATATAAAATCTCAAATAATACACATTTAAGCTTGTGGGTGTAACGTGAAAAAATGTGGAAAAGTTCACGGGGTATGAATACTTTTTAAAGGCACTGTATATGTTTTGTACTGCACTTTAGGGGGTAGAGTCGCACAGTCCACCAAGCTATTCAATTCTCCATCTGCTAAAAGTGCCCTATGGACAAGCTTAGTGTAAATGCTACAGATAGGCCTTTACTTACTTTCTCCTGGATTGCATACTGTCTCTTTCCACGTAACATTTGTGATGAAGATGCTATTCCTTGTAGCCTATTGGACCGGCGCATAACCGTATCAATGTGAGGCTTCTCTCTAGCAAAAAAAAACAAACACTTGAAATATTTAAAGAATGAGATAAGTGGTCACATAATTCAGACAACCAAGAAATATCATTTTATCAGGTTAAAAAAAAAAAAAAAAAAAAACTGCTTTAGCCATACCGCCAAAAACAACATCTCAATCCTGTGGAAATTTGTAGTGTAAATTTTGTTTTTTTTTTCTGCATGGTAACTGGTCGCACAACAATACAAGCGAGTCATTCAGTATAAACAAAACAAACTGAAATAACCAAGAAAAACAGCTGATAAATCTGGACTTATCCAGACCTGTGTCTGCCTCCTACAGACACTAAGCTTTACCAGTGTTCGCCTGGTGATAGTAGGTTGATTTATATGACAGGGGAGGAATCAACTATTTTTTTGCATCAGTTTTTACCTCCTGTTGACAGGAGCCAACACCAATGGTCTCCAGCGTACCCCATTGAAGCAACATAAATCCCACTGCAAAGGACAGCACTATAGCCTTCCGGCTAGAAGAGTTATCAGGGCACAGATAGTACTGCCTCCCTCAGCATACAAAACCCACAGTTTAACATAGACTCGATGTTAAACTTTACCTTCTGACAACTGTCTTTTGTTTCTTCAGGCGATAAAGAGCTGATGAAACCTGTAAAACAGTATGAAAAACATTTCACTAATTTGCAGACCAACAATTTATAATACAGAAGATTATCAGAAAATGCCCTTCAGGAAACTTAAGTAACGTATGGACACATTTCATGTCTTCACCTCGATTCATGCACTGGCAACAAGGAAAGTGGTCTTCAGAAAAATGCTTATATTCCTTCTTTCAGTGCTTGATGGTGGTCTTAGGAACAGTACCTGTAAGGCTACGGTTCCATTTGGTGAGTTTGTGATGTTGTAGATGTTCTGCAGCATCCCTGCACCAATTACCGGTAGGTAAATGTGTTATTTTCTCATTACAGGGTTTTGTTTTTTTTTACATGCAATTTTAAATCGCATTTTTGGTCTTTTTGCTACGTCATGTTTTAAATTAAAGGGGTTGTCCTGAAATATTCTAAAAATCTGCAGTCAGTCACTCTATGTGACGACAGACTTCAGAATCCTCACATTGAGCACAAGGCACGCAGTCAGGATTCTCAGAAGCTAGCTGTCACGGGTGTGTCAGAGGGGACAGACAGTCGCCCTGCAGTTGGTTGCAGGAGATCTCTTCGTTTGGCATTACAGACATCTTAGAGGCTGGCTGTCTCCCTCTGGCTGATTAGCTCCCTGGCCTGAGTGTATAGATACCAGGTGTATCTGAGAGGGAGGTGCCGGCGATATTCATTACTACTTTTGAGGCTTTAGCAAGAGCAGAACTTCGTCCTCTCTAGAGCTTGAGGCCGTGTGCGCATTTGGCTGAAGTCGTCTAAAGCTAAGCAATATCCCCCTGTTTGTCTACCCTTGTTGTCTATAGAGTTTAGTGTAGATTGACTAGTGCTCAACTCATCCCTTCCCTAGCCTTAGCCATAAGTCAGGGCGAGGCACGCGTGCGGCGACTGGTGAAGAGCCAATATAGGGACGGTAGTTGAGACCGTGTCACACTAGACCAGACTCTTCTCTAGACACTCCTCCCTTTCCCTCATTTCTCTGTGGTGCACTAAGTCTTTCCCACACCCTGCGTGACATTATCGCCGGCCGAGCACATTTTGAAAAGGAAAAAACAACAAACAACTGACTTTTCCCACTGTGTTCTTTTGGGCGTGGACCTTTTTTTCCCCTTTCTCCCTTGGTATGGGTTCAGTTGCGGAGCTCGCAGAGCGGCTGCACAGGCTGTCTCTGGAGGTGAATGACCTCCGCAGTGCAGCATCAGCGGCTACAGGTCGCCAATGTGGGGGTCTCTGCAGGTAGGCCTGTCCAGCCTGAACCCAAAGGAAAGGTTTTCTGGGAGGTAGGGACAAGTTTTTTGTATTCAAGGAGACCTGCAAACTATATTTAAAATTTTGTCCCTATTCCTCCAGAAATGAGGTATTGTTATCTCTCTATTGCAGGGCGATCCTCAGTCATGGGTGTTTTTGTTACCAGTCTAAGGAGGGGTTTTTCGGGGCTCTGGCCCTCATCTATGATGACCCTGACCGAGTCGCCTTGGCTGAGTCTAGGCTACGTCGCCTTCAGCCGGGGAATCGGCCAGTGGAAACATATAGTTCGGAATTATGCAGATGGGCAATGGATTCCAAATGGAATGACTCAGCCCTTAGAAGTCAATTTTGTGAGGGGCTTACTGAAAGGTTGAAAGATGCCTTGGAAGTATATAAAACCCCTTAGTCCTTGGAGGCTGCCATGTTGTTGGCCATACATCTTGATAGACGGGTGAGACCACCTTCTTCGGGCATTCTTGTCGAGGTCGTGTACCTCTGCCGGGGGAGTGGAGGAACCCATGCAGTTAAGGAATGTCTCTACATCATACATCTCCCGGAGCTTCGCAAGAAAAAAGGCGTATGTTTTTTTGGTGGAAAAAATGGACATTTTGTTGGGACCGGTCCTTCAATTCCTAAACAAAAGAAGACTTAACTCTTGGTAGTCTGTAGTTGGATAAACAAGGGGTGCATTTGTGGCAAAACTGCAGTTCTCGCTTTGTCCTGACTGCAGAGGTGGTGCTAGAGAGAAAAACCAAGAACATTTCTGTGTTTGTTGACAGCATGGTTGATGCGGAGTTTGTGAAAAGTCATAATCTTGCTTGCTGTGCTTTAGCTGAACCCATTTCCATCTTTGTCATTGACTTGGCGCCACTTGCACAGAAAGCATTAACTCAGATTGTACATATGTAAAACTGAGGGTGGGGTCAGTTTATTGTAAAGTAATCCCTTGCTATGTTCTGGACAATTTTCCCACACCGATTGTCTTGGGTATCCCTTGGCTTGTTAAACATAATCCGTTGGTGGATTGGCAAGCCGGGGAGATTATTGAATTGGGAGATTACTGCCATGAGAACTGTTCCCTTGCTACTGTCTCACTCTCTACAGAAATATTACCTGCTTTTCTGTCTTGTTTTGAGGACGTTTTTTTCTGAGATGGAGTCAGGATTGGCCTCCTCATCGTGCTTATGACGGTCCTATTAACCTGACCCCTGGAGCTAAACCACTGAAGTCCAGTCTGTATAATCTTTCTGGCCCTGAGAGACAAGCCATGAAAGATTTCATTGCGGGAAGTATGGAGAAGGGATATATCAGACCCTCATCTTCGCCCGTGGCGGTAGGGTTCTTCTTTGTGAAGAAAAAAAGATGGCGGTCTACGTCCCTGTTTAGATTTCCGGGAATTAAATCAAATTACCATCCGTGATCCATACTCTCTTCCTCCGATTCCTGATTTGTTCAGCCAGGTGGTGGCAGCTAAGATATTCTCCAAGTTGGATTTAAGGGGAACCTACAACCTGATTACAATCAGAGAAGGGGACGAATGTAAAACAGCATTCAATACCCCGGAAGGACATTTAGAGAGTCTGGTTATGCCTTTTGGTTTGACCAATGCACCATCAGAGTCCCAGCATTTCATAAATTATATTTTCCATCATTTGGTGGGGAGGTTTGTGGTGGTCTATCTGGACGATATTTTGGTTTACTCACCCCTGATTTTGAGACTCATCCGGGGAATGTTAAGCAGGTGCTACAGATATTAAGGGGTAACAAACTTTATGCCAAACTGGAAAAATGTGTTTTCGCTGTACAGGAGGTTCAGTTTTTGGGGTACTTGTTGTCATCTTCAGGTTTTCAGATGGATCCAGAGAAGATCCGTGCAGTCCTTGACTTTACCGGAAATTCATCCAAAATTACTCTGTTATAGTAAAACCCCTTATTGACATCACTAAGAAGGGGTCTGATTTCTCCAAATGGTCGGACGCTTCTCTCTAGGCTTTTTCTTCCTTAAAGAATCATTTTGCCACTGTACCTATACTCTGTCAACCCGATGTTTCTCAACCCTTTATTGTTGAGGTTGATGCGTCGGATGTGGGGGTTGGGGCTGTGTGTCTCAGGGTCCGTCCCCTGGTAAAAGGCATCCATGCACTTTTTCTAAAAAATGGTTGATGTTTTTGGTTGTCATTAAGATTTAAAACGAGAAAACAAAGTAGTTTGACAATAAATGGCTTCACCCAACCAATAACCATGAGTGGAGAAAAAGTTTTTTTTGTTATCATTCATATTCTCTGAAACAAGGCCAAGAGAGGAAAAATTCTGCCGGGGTATGTAAACTTTTGAGCACAACTGTATTGAGCAAAACGGCACACGTCTAGTCAAAGTGGCAAGAAGTATTCAGGTCTCCTACTTGCACTTACATGCTCTTGTCACAGGCACTGGAGAATCCTGACAGTAGGCATAGAGTGACTTTTGTCCCAAAACTGAACACAACCCCTTGAAGCGGCTTTGTTTTTGCCCCATCCTGTTATCTGGCTTAGACAAAACTTTACTGATACAATCATGGATGGACTACATGTATTTTTAGTGAAAACTCACTAAAAACGGATACATGATTTTCTGCATCTATCATCATTTAAAAGTCCATAAAGCAGCACGCCTCATATCTTGTCTGACCAATTATTTTGTCAAAGCCAAAAGGGCAATATCCTTGGTTGGACAAGATATGAGGCGTGCTGCTTTATGGACTTTTAAATGATCTTAAAGCACTGTTTGTATCTTCATTGGAGTTAATAAATCAGTCCTTAGTGCTTTACATTGGTTGGATGTCTGTTGGTCCTATAGACTGGAGGACTATTCCCCTGGAAGCATTTTATTGTGGAGGAGCTGACACCGATCCATGGTGGTTTAAATGGAGACATCTATATTATGAGACCTCTGATCAGAAAACCTGACTGTGGTGGTGAGTGCATACTGAATCTGTATTACCTTATGTTTTGAGAGAACCAACATTATATTTATTACAGCTTCTAACCAGGCATCAATATTCTAGTACATGCGCACCCTCCTATCTGTGCAATAAACAGGGCCAGAAAGGGAGTGCAAGCTGTGACGAAGCTGCAGTGGCAACAATGCGCAATGTCCATGTCACACTGTGCTGTTGGGAAGGAGGGCACATATTTCAAAGCAGATACTGGGAAAGTCCTTCTTTATGAGTAAAGAAGGTCACAAAAAAAAAAAAAAACAACCCTTTCATAAATGGGGGTCTTTCCTAATGAGTATTTTTCTCTCGAATTGCCTGTTATATCGGGGACTTTATTTTACTCACTTATATAGCGCCATTAATGCCACAGCGCTTTACAGACATTATGAGCACTGTCCCCATTGGGGCTCACGATCTACATTCCCTATCAGGAGGTCTTTAGAGTGTGGGAGGAAACCCACGCAAACACGGGGAGAACATACAAACACCTTGCAGATGTTGTCCTTGGTGGGATTTCAACCCAGGACCCCAGCGCTGCAATGCTGCAGTACTAACCACTGAGCCATCGTGCCGCCCATTGCGCCTGTAAAAATTATACGACCAGTATGTTTGTTTTACTCACTTACATAGGATCATTAATTTTACAGCACTTTACAGACATTAGCAGCACTGTCCCCATTGGGGCTCACAATCTACATTCCCTATCAGTATGTCTTTGGATTGTGGGAGGAAACTGCAGAAACTGGAGGAAACCCATGCAAACATGGGGAGAACATACAAACAGGGGGATCTGCTCAGTATGCCAATTAAGAGGTCTTAACAGTGGACCAAGCTCTTGGCCACACCAAAGGTGCCCCAAAGTCCCCTCATTTGCATATGCCATAAAGAGAGGTTTCAAAGTAACTAAAACAATATATACTACCAATATGAATTTTACATGGGCAAAGTCCCCTATATAACAGTAACTAATTTAAATTTGCATTTTGAGGGTGCAAATGGATCCAACAGGTCATCAAAATTAAAAAGATGGGAGAATGTCCGACACCTGGCAACCCCACTGATCAGCTGTTATCAACTCCGGCCATGGACGTACGTAAACAGTGGATGGAGCCAGAATGTAATAGCGCCATATGCGGTGTAGTGGCCATTCTCAGGTACTTATCCACTTGAAGCATCTGAGAATGGCCACTGAACAGTATACGGAGCAGTTACATTTTGGCTCTGGACACCGTTTTTATCTATCGGCTGTCAGAGCTGATCAGTGGAGGTGCTGAGACTCAGAACCACACCAATCTGATATTGATAACCTCACCTCCTTAGATTTGGTCATCAATGTAGTAATCTTTTAAAACCCCTTTAATGATGTTTCATGAACAGGTGCCCATAGATTACCAAAACAAAGCATCTTAACCCATTATGCACAGCGCTGACATTTCAGCAATGCCGGGACTGACCAAAACTTAGAGCCTTTTATACACATATGTGGCTTTAAAGTTCAGCACAGGAAACCCGCAATCATCCCAGGCATTGTGGTTCATATACAGACCACTAAATACAAACCTATGACCCTGGCTTTACTCTGTGTCTCAGCATAACAATTACAAACTCATCAGTGATGCTTCACTGAATCAATGTCTTCCACGTGTCACAGTGGAACACAAGTCACTTAACACAACATCCTTTTTTGGTAGCAACTTACCTCAAGCAATTTGATGGACTTTAGAAATTTTGCATTTTGTTTAATATTCTTCAGCCTTTGACGCTCATATAGAGACAAATTTTCAAGATCCTGAAAAGACAAGATACTGCTAAGTTCTAAGAGTGATCCAATTTACTTTTTTACTGCAAAGGAGTCACTCAGCACTGCTCACTTACAGCGAATGATGCCAATGACATTACAACCCCACACGCCTGGTGAGCAGCATCCATGATCAGCAGCCAATTGTACCACAAATCGACACTTGCTATCAATTTCTGTGGTTAGTACATTACTCAATAAGAGACTGTACCTGCTCATTACATTGGTCGCTGTCAGAGTCATCTGTTGACAGCTCTTCTTGGTTTTCATGTTGCACATTTAGGAGAGAACAAATTGTAGGTTGGACATCTTCATGGTCACTGTCACGTTCACTGGTGGCCTGCTTTTCTACTTGATTTTTCGTTTCTATATTCATTCGAAAAAGCTGAACTTTAAGTTGCTTCCTACAGACTGCTTTTTGGTCACAATCTTGCTGATCATTATTCCTTGTAATTTCTGTGCTATGAGGTAGAAGCGTATTTTGTTCAAAAGGAGTCAGGGCCATTTTGTCATCAGCATTACTGTTACCTAGTGCAGGTACCTATTAGTGGCAAAGAAAAATAGTTTAATATTTAGATAAAAAAAATATGCTAATGCGACAAAGAAATAATGAAGATTATTATTTGGCAGTTAATATTAAAGGAATATTTCAGGCATAATGTGTCACTGGGAAGTCATTATACTAAAGTTGTATATACAGCTCTGTGTTATGTCTACGACAAGCTTATTCCCATTGCTATCCTCCAGGTGTACTTGGTGAAGCTCTAATCTCCATAATGTACGTACATGCCCGTCTCTGCCCGGTATATTCTCTGATACCTGGTTTTTCGTGTTGTATCAGCCAATCATAATGTAGTATGAGAGGAAGATCCTGCACCCAGCCTAATGCTGCTTTCAGACAGGCAGGCCCATGTCCGCAATGATACTGTGCACAATTATCAGGCAATTTGTATTTTTGATGATTCATTTTATTATTAAACAGTTACAAAGCTGTCAGGAAATCCAAAAGATTAATAAACCTAAAATACTTAAAATAAAAGTGAGGTTTTGTCTTTCTTAGGAGCTTATCTGTGTGCAGAATTCAAGGGAACCAGTCAGCAGGATTTTGCTATGTAAACTACAGGCAGTGTCAGGTTGGCGCTGTCACCCTGATTAAAATGATACCTGGGTTGAAGAAAGCCATCCTGTGATTGTTGTTTCATCTTTATTTGTAGTTTTCAGTTAATTAGACTCTTGTGCTTCGGGCGACCTGTAGGGCTTTTATTGGTGCCCTGTTCTCATATTCATCTTTATGGGCCTACATTACAGGTTACTGAATATTCAGTAACCTGCCTCCTATTTTAAATACTGCGCTTGTGCAGTTCATATTGCGGTCAGTAAAATTTTTTTTTTGAACTCCAGCAAAATGGCGCCGACACAGAGGCATCTATCGCTAGATGCTACTGCGCATGCGCAGCAGCCATTCTGTTGGAGCAAAAAAGATAAAATAAAAAAAATTGGGCTCCAGCAAAATGGCTGCGGCGCATGTGCAGTATCTATCGGCAAGCGATGCGCTTATTTTGCGCAAGTCCCGCCCACACGTTCTCAACAGGTTTTAGGTCAGGTGAGGAAGGGGTCTTGCCATTATTCTTTAAAACGGTATTCCCATCTCCAAGATCCTGTCCCAATGTGTAGTAGATGTAAGAATAATATTAGCAAATAGCTCCAATTATAAATGTAGTTTCGTTTTTCTGATTCGCTGTCTCTTTCCTCATGTGCAGGCATTGCAGGATCTTAGGTATCCATGGTTACGACCACAGGTATTGTGACAGCCAGTTAGCTAGTTGCTAGTGGTCGTAACCATGGATACCTGAGGTCTTGCAATATGTGGACATGAGGAAAGACACAGCGAATCAGAAAAACTATACTACATTTCTAATTGGAAATAAATAATAATAATAATAATAAATATTGGACAGGATCTTAGAGATGGGAATACCCATTTAAGTCCTTACTAGCAGCCAAGCAGTGGAGACTTCAATGCATGAGACGAAGCATTGTCCTGCATGAAATAATTATGGTTTTCTTGAGAGGTGCAGACATTTTCCTGTACCACTGCTGTAAGAAAGTCTTCTAAAAAAAAATAGCAGTAGGTTTGGGAGCTGATTTTCAGTCCATTTTCAATGCGAAAAGGTCTAACTAGTTCACCTTTAATAACCAACACCAGCCCATAGCAGTACCCACCTTCACCTTGCTGGTATGTGAGTTGAAGTGGAGGCCTGTGACCATTACTGATCCAGCCCCGGGCCCATCCATCTGGTCCTCAAGAGTCATTCTCATCTCATCAATCCATAAAACATTTGAAATATCTGTCTTTAGATCATTTTTGGCCCAGTCTTGACGTTTCTATTTCTAGGTCTTGTTCAGTAGTTGTCAAGTTTCAGGCTTCCTTATCTCAGCCATGTCTCTGAGCATTGAAAACCTTGTACTTCTGGCCTCCAGGGAGGTTACAGTTCGGGAATATGACAGCACTGCAGGATAATGGCTTCCTGGCCGCTACACATTTGATTCTTCTCAAACTTTGGCAGCCAACGTGAATCTTTTTCACAAGACATTTTTTTGCGACCCTGTTGACTATTTGCAACAAAACTTTTCATGGTTCTGTGATCATGCCCTGGTATCTTAGCAATTTCAGGGTACAAAGCAACATTGTTTTAAGGAAAGCGAGGAAGAAAGCCAAAAAGACAGTGTAGAAAACTCAGACACTATGCGAATGCAGGTTATGGCCACCAGAAATGCCCTCTTCATGCAGGGGAACTTTGGGGAAATGCTGCAGAGATAGAGGCATATCTTGTGGAAGTGGGGGCAGCCGTAGTGACGCCTAATGAGACGGTCGGAAGGGTCTCCCCCGGCGGCTGCATTTTGCCGCCCCCCCGGACTGGGAGTTGGCCGTTCTCTGAGCCGGGTGTCAAGCTGTCCAGAAGCTCTAACCACAGAGTCAGAGCAGGGCCAGCAGTGTGATCAGGTCATGTGATCAAGTTGCTGACCTCACCCGCCAGCGCCGAGAACCGCGAAGAGCATCGGTGGCAAGTGCTCCACGTTGGAGCTGAAGACACCGAACATTACATGTAACAGGGGGAAAAGGGGGGAGATTTTCTGTGTGTATGGGGCATTTACTTTGTGGGGAAGATTGTGTGTGTGTGTGTGTGTGTGTGTGTGTGTGTGTGTGTGTGTGTGTGTGTGTGTGTGTGTGTGTGTGTGTGTGTTTAGTGTAACGGGGCTGGGAGAGATTTACTGTGGGGGGAGATTTAGTGTAACAGGGTTGGAGGAGATTTGAGGACACAAGTTAGGGGAGCAATGAGACACAGTAAGTGCAGACAGTATGGTGAGTGGGGGGGGTGGAAAGTGATAGCATAAATGTACTAGGATGGAGGGGGAAACGTGTGAGGAGAATATTGAGGGGAATAGTGAGAGGAAACAGTATGGGGGGGTGGGGGAGTGAGTGGGCACAGAATAAATACTGATTAGGGGGTGTGTGTGTGTGTGTGTGTGTGTGTGTGTGTGTGTGTGTGTGTGTGTGTGTGTGTGTGTGTGTGTGTGTAAGGGCACAGCCAGGAAGGAGTAGTAAGCCAAGGAGGTGGAGTGTGATGAGGGGGCATAGTATAGAGACTGGGTCCTATAGGGAGGACACGGTGTGAGAGGACCATGTGAAGAGAGGGCCCAGTATGGAAAGGAGGGGGCAGTGTGGAAGGCATGTACCATAAGAATCCAAACCCTGCTCAGAATCTATATGCAAAAAACATAAAAAATGTTTGAAACATGAGAATTTTATCCATAAACGAGAAACTCTGGCTCAGTGAAGGCAAAACATCTCTGATGGAAGAAGCGCATAACTCACCCAAGGTGTCAAAAGTCATACTATAAATTCTAGGAGCTGGAGGAATCCAAGCTGATTAAGAGACTGGACAGACTCTCCACCCTGGACAGAGACTTCACCAAAAGATAGTCTAGATAAAAGATAGTTGCCACCTTTCTGGCAAAGAAGATCACCAGGAGGGGAGCAAGCACATTGGTGAAGACCGTGGGGGCTGTCACAAGTCTGTAGCGGAGTGCGACAAACAGAAAATAAAGATAACAGCCAGCGAAGAAAACAAAACGCTGGTAGAACTCAGTAATTGATATGTGAAGATATACGTCACAAATGTCTACCGAAGAGAGGAATTCTCTTACTTCCAGTCATGCAACTACAGACTGGAGGGAGTACACTAGGGGTACACTGAGGGAGATATAGACTATTTGGCTGATTTGGCAAATCAGAGACCAGGAGAGGTCTGGGGTGGCAAAGAGTGTGACACAACCCTATGACTCATTGAGAGATACTTTGAAAGGTGTGATAGACTCCACAAGCGTTAGGTCACAGGATATCGATTTGTGCAAGAGAATGCTCACTGTGGAGCTTGGCTGGCAAGTTCTCCAGGGTGGAATAAGTACTGACATCCACAGCATAAATTTACATGCTCCTGAACTCAAACCTGAAACCCTTGTCACTTTTCGCTTTTGAAAAGTTTTGCAGCGTGTGCATGAAATTTCCTAAAATCTCATACACAGCAGTGCTCCATTGGAAAACCATAAACCATGCTGGGTTTTCGTCCTATGGGAACATATCCTCAAAGTTTTACAAAGGGTCAATGAAAGTTCCAACATTCTAAATCTTGGCCAGCAAATAAAAGCAACTGATGGGACATTTAGGAACATTTTCTAGAACACACATCAGCAGCCGTACCTGGTCCTGCGGCTTCTCACTGTCAGATTCATTTGTGGATTCTTCCTCTTGAGCTTTAGTCTGTATATTCAAGCGTAAAACTCGAACTACAGGAACCTTCGCATGCTCTTTTGCAGGTGATGTGCAACCTCTGATCTCTAAGGTACCTTGCTGCAGGTGATGATTGCTTGAATTACTGATATTAGAGGCCAGGAGCTCATTAAAGGCAAGAGGAGAAGGAGACAATTTGCTGTGGACCGGGTTATCATCCAGTCTTTGATCCTGTTAAAACAGCAGAAGAAATCTGAATAAAAATTTGGGGATATTAATAAACATTTTTTACATTTTTCTGCTAGACTAAAACACAAAACGATACTCATGAACAAGCAACGACAGTTGCAAGTCACGTCAGGGATGGAAACCATATGACGGCAGAGGTGACTGCTCTTGTGCGATACTTAGCCCAAGATTCATCAAGCAAAAATATACTCTAGAATGCTGTTGTAAAACTGCTAGAAATATTGCAAAAAACTTTGCACAATTTCAAATTGCAAACATTTTGTGACTTGACTTTTTTTTTTTTTTTTTTATAACCGAGGGGCAGGAGCACTGAAGCTGGTGGATTCAGTAGAGCATCAGAACAGCACTTACAAATTCAAAAGAAAACTGACTACACGCCTTCCCTACGCCAGCCGCCTCTGATATTCACTGAAGTGCTTTTTTAACTTGATGTGTTTAAGGGGTTATTCTTATTATTTACAAACATGGGCAAAATTGTTGATACTATTCTGGTAAAGTAAGAAATACCCACAACGGTCACTGAAATAACTTGAAACTGGCAAAAGTAATTTTCATGTTAAATTTACTGAATATCAACTAATTACAATCAGACATTGCGTCTGAATTGTGCGTCAACAGACAGTTAAAAAACAAGAAACTAATTAAAATGGCTTGGACAAAAATCAAGGTACCCTTAAAGGGCATCTGTCACCAATAGAGACAGAGACCCCAATTCCAGCGATGTACCAGTTACTAGGCTGCTTGCTGTAGTTTTAATAAAATCACTGTTTTATCAGCAGGAGATCATTAGAGGACCAGTAAAATCATGGTCAGGTAGTCCAACCCAGCCCTCACCTCTGATTAGCAACTGTCTGAATATACTGTAAATGGTCAGAGAGCTGCCAATCAGTGGTGGGGCAGGGTTATACAAAGCACAGCATTCAGAGAACTGTTAGGCCACATGCACATGTTAAGTATTTGGTCAGTTTTTAACCTCAGCATTTGTAAGCCAAAACCACGAGTGTAACAATTAGAGGAAAGTATAAGGTTATGTGCGCACGGTGTGTATTTGAAGCAGAAATTTCCTGAGCGTTTCTGCATCTCCTTGGCAGGTGACATCCTGACGTCACCGATCACCTGATGGTCACGCGTGACCGCTCAGCTGATCGGTGACGTCAGCGCAGGTCCTGTAAGCAGAGTATACTGCGGGGAGCGAGCCCGCTTCCCGAAGTATACCGCCAGGAGGAGAAGATCGCCGCCGGACAGGTGAGTATAGAGGTTTATTTAATTTTTTTTAACAGCGTGTAGTAGCCGGCTTGGCTGGGAAGACTAGTGCTCCTCCCATCCACGCCACTCCCGCTGTTATCAGCGAGAGCGGCGGTCGGGATAAGAGGAGTTGTTGTGCTCCTCTCTAACCCGGGTACCACCCTTACCGTGTTTCTGCCGCAAATTAGCGGCCATTGACTTTAATTTAAATGCAGCAAATTCACATATACCTGCGGGTTTGCTGCGTTTCAATGGACCTCAATGTGCGAGAAATCGCTGCGGGATTGCGCTAGAAATGGTCCTGCTGCGTTTAACGCAATGCGAGCTGGAGGGGAAATTTCTGCATCATGTACACAGCACATCCGGATTAGCCTTGCTATGCATGGCAGACCTGTTAACAAGCGTTTTCACAGCATTTCCGCGGCAGGAGAACAGCCACAAAAACGCATCATGTAAACTTAACCTTATAGAAACACGTCACTTCTGCATTTTTTGCCCACTCCTGGTTTTGGCTTACAAATTCTCATCATGTGCACGTGGCCTTAGATCTGCAGCAGAGAAAACAGTGATTTTTAACACAATTACAGCAAGTAGCTCAGTAATCTACACTGCTGCAATCAGAGTCTGTCCCCACATCATGCTGCTCTCAAACGGGGCAGCAAAAACCTGGTGGCAGAATCCTTTTAACTTAATATTTTGTTGCACAACATTATGAGGCTATCATTACAAACAATTTAACTATCAATGAGACTTCTTGTCCACAGATATTTTGGACCACTCCTCATGAGCAAACTGCTCCTTGTGTCTCAGATGTGAAGGTTCCTTCTCCAGACATAATGTCTCATCACCTTCCACAGATGTTCAATAGGATTCAGATCAGGGCTCATAGAAGCCACTTCAGAATAGTCCAATGCTTTTCTCTTAGCCTTTTTGGGATATTTTTAGCTATGTATTTTAGATCATTATTCTGTTGGAGGACTCATGACCTGTGGGGCTCAGACCAAGCTGTCTTGACATTGGGCAGCACATTTCGCTCCAGAATACCTTGATAGTCTTGAGATTTCATTGTACCCTGCACACCCTGTGCCAGATGCAACACAGCAGCCCCAAACATAACCGAGCCTCCTCTGTGTTTCACAGTAGTTACAATGTCTCTTTGAAAGTTGTTCTGGGCTCTTTGGTTACCATTCCTATTATCCGTCTCTTAAATTTATCATCAATTTTATTCTTGCAGCCACGTCCAGGGAGGATGGCTACAGTCCCATAGACCTTACACTTCTGAATAATATGTGCAACTGTAGTAACAAGAACACCAAGCTGTCTAGAGATGGTCTTATAGCCTTTACCATTAACATGTTTATCTAAGATTCTCTTTCTAATCTCCTGAGACAACGCCCCTCTTAGCTTTCTTTTTCCCA
Source organism: Phyllobates terribilis (assembly GCF_046119375.1). Lineage (NCBI taxonomy): Eukaryota > Metazoa > Chordata > Amphibia > Anura > Dendrobatidae > Phyllobates > Phyllobates terribilis. Next base: position 487,940,987 of record NW_027362771.1, read on the forward strand.
TGTTCAGTGTGGTACACACCCTGAGACCAACAGCACAGTGACTACTTTTCACCCTTTAAATAGTGTAGCAAAGCCTGGTAGGTGAGCACTGCCGGTTAAATTAAAAATTACTTTTGCCAGTTTCAAGTTATTTCAATGACCATTGTATGTATTTCATACTTAACCAGAGTAGTATCAACAATTTTGCACGTTTGTACATAATAAGAATAAGCCCTTAAACATATCAAGTTAAAGCACTAAGATAAAAAGTTATCATTAATTATGTGAGCAGTGTAGTGTGTGTATATATACATATATATGTGCATGTGTATTATTATACTCTCCTACCGCCGTCTTTTCCAGGAGCCAGCGCAGTTTTGCTCCTCTTCTCAGTGACGTCACTGGTATTTAGAGTCTCCAGCTCGCAATTTTCTATGAGACTTCCGGCTATAAGCCATAATAATCAACATTAACAGAAAAAAAACACTTTAAATTGATCACTCTGTCTGTATTGACTATATAATATACGAGTTTCACTTTTTGTATTGAAGAACTGAAATAAATTAACTTTTTGAAGATATTCTAATTTTGTGAGATGCACCTGTATGTATATATACTTTTTGGGGAGGTAGGAGGGATATATATATACATTTTTTGCCTCCTCTAAAACCTAGGTGCGTCTTATAGTCAGAAAAATACGGTATATTAATACAGACACACATTTAATGAAAAAAAGAATATTCGCGGGAACGCTTATTTAAGCATGAAGTTACAGTTTTCTGTGGGCAAGATATCTTGCTGCATCCTGGTATGTGTAATGTTAAAAAACGATACATCGGTTGGTGTTGAGTCCCCACATATGCCAGGATTAAAGAGGCAGTAAAAGCCAGCTGAACGCTATATCAGTCTTTGATCTGCTGATCCTGGGAGAGGCAGTTCTCTATGTAATGGCCATATGCAATGATCTACTTTGTTCTCTTAGGACAGCCAAACAAAGCTGATCACAGCCAAAGTAGCAAAGCATTTCTGCCCCTTTCAGTGAGGACCACGGCACCAAGACTTAAGCCGATCTCCGTATTAGGGTGCAGTCAGACGGTTGGAATACTCGAGCGAGGATCGCATTGCAATCCTCAGACCAGCCGTCAGCTCTCCTGACCTGAGCATGACAGCATGTGTTTCTATGCAGCTGTCACGCTCAGGTGAGTCGACGGCCAGTCTGAGGATTGCAATGCGATCCTCGCACGAATATTACTGGCCGTCTGACTGCACCCTTACTTCACATATTTTAAGCAAAGAGAAGTCAACTTCACACCTCCTGCCTGTCCTGCTCCGAACATGCTCTATGGTCAGGCTCCTTTACGTTCCATTTCCTGTTTTGATGGTCAAGTTCTAAATTCAATTTATGGAGCACCACTACAGGAACTTTCATAGCACAGTCCGACACTAGTGGGGTGCATGCTTTCTTCACTGTGGAGCTTCCATGCTTGGGATCCAGGTCTAAATGTCGTTTCTTATGAGAAGCCATCTTAGGAGTAGGTGTAAAGAATTTGATCCAAGATGAGGAGATTTGGTCAACTTGTCACCAGCAACGAGATCCTGTGAAACCAGAAGACATAATTTATAAGCAGGTTCTAAGCAAACAATTCTAAAGCATCAAATACAAATGCACAGGCAACCAGCACTGCAGCGACTCAGTCCTTGTGCAGAGACTCCAGAAGCTCAACCTCATCAGCTGGAGCAATCAATCTTACCATCAGGTGCAACTCCCTCCAGAAACAAAGTAAGGGTATGTGCACACGATGCAGAAATGCTCAGGATTTTTTCCTGAGCGTTTCTGCATCTCCCTGGCAGGAAAAAACGCATGCGGATTGTACATGCATTTTCCTGCCAGGGACATGCGGATGTGAAGCGTTCTTCACTGGCATTTTCGCATGCGGGTTGACAAGCGCTTCCCAAGCGATTTAGCATCACTTGGAAAGTGCTTGTCAACTTCACACTATATAAATCCATGCAAACAGCATGGATTTATATAGTGTGTGAATGTCAAAAAATAAATATATACTACCCTCCGATGGCCCCCGGTGTCCTGCTTCCCTCCGTCCCGGCTGCCGGCAGTGTAGACTGAAGGACCTGGCGACGTCAGCGTCACGTGACCCGTCACATGACTCTGACGTCAGCGTAGGTCCTTCATTCAACCGCGAAGTGCCCGGGAAGCCAGGAGGATGCAGCGCGGGACTCCGGAAGGTATAGGTATATATATTTTATTTTATTCTTTTTTTTAAAAAATGGTACCTGGGTCTGGATGAGAGTCCTCTCATCCACACCCGGGTACCATCCGCACATTAGAACGCATGGAATGCGCATCTACATATACAGTGATGCGGATTCCATGCGTTCTAATGCAAGTCAATGGCGGCGAAAAAGCAGCGTTTCCGCAAAATTAATGGACATGCTGCGGATTTTTGATCGCGTTTACGCTGCGGAAAAATCCGCATCATGGGCACAACACATGCGGATTTCCATTGGGGAACATTGCTGCCCTTCTACCATGCATTTTTAATGCGTTTCTGCAGCTGCAGAACGCCACAGAAACGCATTAAAAAAGCATCGTGTGCACACAGCCTTAGTCACAATTCATACATGAAAAGAGCGAGGTGGCGCATCGATGTAATAAAATCTTCTTTTATTCCATTTCCATTAAAAATGCAGGGAAGCGGCGCCTTTTGCGGACGACGGCCGCTTCGCATGTCTATCACGCTTCTAAGGGTCCAGGCATATGGTCATGGGGGTGTGCAGGGGTTAAAATACTCCTGACCCCACCCCCTAGACCAAACAGCCATACAAAATATTACAACAACAAATACAAAATTAAAAACAGTTTTAAAAAAAAAATAAAAATTTTTATACAAAATATTCATGGAACCATCATAAAAATACTGCCATGTCTAGCTTGTCGTTTAAGGAGAGGGGTCCCTGGGCATTAGTTCGGAGGATCCATTTCGCCTCCCTCTCTAAGAGGATCTTATTATGGTTTCCTCCCTTGCGTGGCAATTCCGCTTTTTCTAATCCTATGACGCGCATGACTTCAGGATTACCCCTATGCTCAGTGCGAATATGCTCTATTAACCTTTTAGAGCCCTTCCCTGAAAGGATTGAATTGAAATGCTCTCTGAACCGTGTGAACAGGGGTCTAATTGTTTTGCCTATACAGAACTTTCAAAAAATTGCAGAAACCATGAATTTGGTTCTACATGTAATCAGATCCCTGATCACATGGTGTACCCCTCCAAGTTCTACTTGCCGGGCATTCTCATGAAAACTGCAAAAATTACACGTACCACATTTGTGATTGCCTGTGATTACTGATTTATTTAACCAATTCCTCGCCGAGTTACCCTCTGTGTGATTCCTTACAAGCTTGTCTTTCAAATTTGGTCCCCGGCAGTAAGTAATCAATGGATTTCCCACTCCCACCTGGAAATCCCTGTCTGCAGTGACAAGATGCCAGTTTTTCAGAATTGCTGATCTAATTTTTTTATCCATAGGACCAAACTTGAAATTGAAAATAAATCTCTTAAACTTATCTGTATTGTCCTCATTTTTGGGGGGATTTAATAACGAGGTCTGAGGAAATTGGCATACCCTTTGATAGGCATTATCTATGATATCATCTGGATATCCTCTTTGTTTGAACTTCATTTTCAGATTTTGTGCTTCTTTTACAAAGTAGGCAGTATTGTTATTAATTTTTCTCAAGTGTAAAAATTGACTGTAGGGTAAAGATTGTAAAGAATCACACAGAGGGTAATTCGGCGAGGAATTGGTTAAATAAATCAGTAATCACAGGCAATCACAAATGTGGTACGTGTAATTTTTGCAGTTTTCATGAGAATGCCCGGCAAATAGAACTTGGAGGGGTACACCATGTGATCAGGGATCTGATTACAAGTAGAACCAAACTAGCGTGGTCTGAGAGCTAGACGACCTGCAAGGATTCCTGACCGCACCACCAGGGGGCATCTATGCGCTGGACGAGGGACCACATGTTATTGCATTTATTTTTTATTTTTTTTTGTGGGGGGGGGGGGGTTGTAGACTGGGCGGGTCATACGTTAAAAGATAAGAAACAAAATGCGTCAAGTTTGATTTTATTGGCATACAATGTATGTTTTAAATTTTATGTTTTGACAGGACTTTTATGGAGAAAAATCTGTTATTTTTTTAAAAAATTTCAATAACTGAAAAAAAAGGGGGCGATTTAAACTTTAGATATTTTAAAAACACTTTTTCATTCTTCTAGGGAACCTGCAATCGTCTGAGCTTTCTACAGGCCCCAATATTGCATGCAAGTCGCAGTCTCCTCTGAAACTCAACCAGTGGGGCCGTGGGGCACCAAGGTGGGCCGTGGACACACGGCCGAGGGGTACCAAGGTGGGCCATGGAAATGTCGCTGTCGGAGATGACCAGCAGCGATCCCGCTCTGGTCGCTGCCATTACAGGCGGATTCCGGCTATGTATCTCAGCGACTGCTCCATTCTTGTGCACGCTGACTGTGACGTACAGCTGTCAAGGTGCATTGAAGGGGATAAATTTGTAAAATATAATAAAAAATAATTGCTAATAAGAAAATGCTGGAAAAAACTTCAACCTCGTCAGTTTTACTTCAGTGATATTGGTGAAGCTGCCGGCGTTACATATCACACTGGCCATGTGATGCAGGAGGGTGACACACAGCCGGTACCGGAGCGCTCACTACAACACACAGGCGGGGGGATACTGACCGTAAACCGGCCTCTCACCTGAGCTACAGCCGGCGGACATCACTTCCACTATCGGCTCCCGCTGTACGCACTGGCGCTAAATACTTTCTCCCGCGCAACAACTTACATAACCTAGAGCGGAAGTGACGTCATACCAGTAAGAAACCAACGCGCGCTCTTCCAATACAAGGGCGGAGCTTAGCCACGCCGGAAGTAGCTCCCTTCTACTACTTGGAAACTGGACCAGTTACCAAGACAACCGCGACGTTTTCAGCTTTTTTTTTCTCCCAAGAAGTCTCACTGCACATTGAAATTGGTTAAGGGAGATCATCCTATGGGTGCATTTTAGCATTAATTTTACAGCCAAAGCCCCAACACAAGTCTTCATGTAAGGTCTCATTCACTCATCCGTGTCTCCAGTTTGTGTGGTGTCCATTTCCACACATACCGGAGACACTTACACATGTAGACGTAGTCTGTGCACACGTCAGTGTGTTTCCACGGATTATGTGCCCGTGGACAAAACACGCAGACATGTCTGTTTTGTTGCACACCGCACTGGCCGCAAAACCTCCCACATTCGTGCAGACTGATCATACACAGATAACATCCATGAGACACGTACCGGCGCCTGGGAATCAGTGTACAGTTAGCACTGTTCCCAAGAGCCGAGTGCTGGAGGCATCTGTCATCATTGTCCCCTGTCAGAGTTGAGATCAGCATGAGCAAGAGGCAATGCTGAGAGTTGTATTCTGCTCCCACAAGTGTAAAAATAAGAATAAAATAAAAAACACATTATACTCACCTTTACACCTAATTCCCTGAAGCCATCGTCCCCTGTAAAAAAACAAACAAAAAAAAAACTAATCCCTCACCTATCCGAAGTGTAAAGAATCCAGTGTTCCACAACGTAATCCATCTGATCGACATTTCGGCATCAACGTCTTCAGTGGCTTGAGGCGACGCACACGCTGAGGAGCAGAGAATGACTTGCTGCAGCAAGCGGGCCCCTGACCTGCAGTGACCTCAGTAAGTGACAGGACACCGCAGGTCAGGGGCTCGCTCACTGTAGAGAGTCATTCTCTGCTCCTCAGCGTGTGCGTCGCCTCGAGCCACCGATCACGCTGATAAAATGTCGCACAGATGGATTACGGTGTGGGAAACTGGATTATTTTAACTTTAGACAGGTGAGGGATATTGTGCTTTTTCATCTTTGGTTTGTTTACAGGGGACATTAGCTTCAGGGAATTAGGTGTAAAGGTAAGTATAATGTTTATTATTTTATTCTTATTTTTACACTTGGTGGAGACACTACTCTCAGCATTGTCACATGCTCACGCTCTCAGCGGCGGCAGCGGACAATGGTGACAGATGCCTCCGGCGCTTGTGAACGGCGCTAACTTTACACTGATTCCCAGACGCCGGTACGTGTCACACTGATGACACACAGATGTCATCTGTGTATCATCAGTGTGCACGTATGTCGGAGGTTTTGCGGCCAGTGCGGCTTGCAACAAAACGGACATGTAACGGACTACTATCAACATTATCACTTGCTCGCGCTGATCTCAGCACAAGCAGGGGACAATGATGAGTCTTGCAGCCAGCGCTTGGGAACAGCGCTACCTGTTCCTGCCGATTCCCAGACGCCGATGTGTGTGATACTGATGCGGCACACGGTTGCCACACAGGTACACACCTCCAGTACTGGTTTTTCCAGCAGCAGAAATATCAGGCCTTGTGAAAGAGGCCTAAGACAGATGGTAAAATGCGCAAGAGCTATGGCCAACTGAGGCCTAATTCTCAAATAATCTTTTATTAGACTAAGTTCACACTTCCATTCCATTTTTAGGATCAGACAAAAGGAATTGGGCCACGTTCACACGTTGAGTATTTGGTCAGTATTTTACATCAGTATTTGAAAGCCAAAAACGAGTGGGTGAAAAATGCAGAAGTGGTGACGTGTTTCTATTATACTTTTATTCTGATTGTTCCTCTCCTGATTTTGGCTTATAAATACTGAGGTAAAATACTGACCAAATACTGAACTTGTAAACATGGCCTTAAAAGGAAAGCTGACCCTCAATTGCAGCCAGGTATGTTTTTCTGTGAAGCTCGGCTGTTTTTCAGAGAAAATATAGTTTAAAGGGAACCTGTCAACAAGTTTTTGTTCCTCCAGCTGATCGAGTCTGTGTTAGGTCGCTGTAATACAGATTAAAGGGGTTGTCCACTACTAGGACAACCCCTTCTTGAACTAAATGTTCGGCCACGATAAAATAAAAAAAACCTATACACATCTCCTGTGCTGGCGCCGTTCCAGCGGTGTCGACACTTGCGGACCCAGGGCTCTCGTGCGGTTGTAATGACACGTGATGCTCGGCGTCCACTCAGCACTGGCGTCACTGTCCCCGCCTTTGTACATTCTGAAGATGAAGCCAGGGCTGCAGCTGATCTCTGACTTGCTCTTCATGTCCAATTTCGTACGAAGGCAGGACAGTGACACCAGCGCTGATTGGACGCCGGGCATCACGTGTCATTACAACTGCATGAGAGCCCCAGGACAGCAAGTGCCGACACCGCTGGAACAGCGCAAGCACAGGAGGGGAGTATAGTTTTTTTCATATTATTGACGCCAAACATTTAGTTCAAGAAGGGGGATGTCCTAGTAGCAGGGCTGTGGAGTCGGTAAGCCAAACCTCTGACTCCTTAATTTCCACCACTACGACTCCCTCATACATGGCTCATGTTTAAGTGATACATTTACTGTAGCACAGATTCATCTCAGCTAAAAGTCTAGACCCTTAGATCAGGAATAGGACAGACATTTATAGGACATTTCATAACTTTCCCAAATTCTTATGAAAAAATATTCCCCACAAACTGCATTGAACTACTGTACACAATTTATTATATATTTTAGGAGTCGGACTTGGTCCATTTTATATAGACTCCACCAAAATGCTTTTTGGAAGTGCATTGAGGTGAAGGGTGCATTGCTGGAAAAGGGAAAAAAAAAAACTCTTTAAATCTCTTAGTTTGCGAGTGTGAACGAGCTGCGTGTGTCCGGAGCGTAAGTGCGAACGAAAGTAAGTGTGTGACTTGTTTTTCAGTGACTTTGTATTCAGGGAGTTTGGAAGGGAGGACTTTGGACTGAATTGCTGACTGTATTTCATTAATTTCTTTACTTTTTACTTAACATTCTGTATATTGCAATCCCCATTAGGAAATGAGCTCCATTATTGACAATGCTATCCAGTGTACATCTTGCCACATGTATGTATTCCTTGAACAGCCGGTCGAGGTTGCTTACTGCTGTGCGAGATGTGTGCACGTTGTGCGTTTGGACGCCCAGATATTGGATCTAAATGAGCAGCTGGCAATACTGAGATCCATTGACAACATGGAAAGGAGTCTGCTGCTCACTGGGGTAGATGTGGGGGAGGGTGGTAGTCGGGAGCTGCAGGACAGTGAGGTCGCTAGTTGGGTGACAGTTAGAAGGGGTGGTAGAGGGAAGAGTGCCAGGGAGGCTAGTCCTAATCTGGCACACCCCAATAAGTTTGCAAAGTTGGCAGATGAGGGGAGTGACGGTACAGGGGTAGCACTACTGCAGCAAGGCATGTCCCCTGAAAGCCGGAGGAGTGTCAGCTCCAGTAAAGAGGGAAATAGGAGAGTAGGGCAGGCCAGGCAGGTGCTGGTAGTGGGGGACTCAATTATTAGAGGAACAGATAGGGCAATCTGTCACAAAGACAGGGATCGTCGAACAGTGTGCTGCCTACCTGGCGCTCGAGTCCGGCACATCACTGATCGGGTTGACAGATTACTGGGAGGGGTTGGTGAGGACCCAGCGGTCATGGTGCACATTGGCACAAATGACAAAGTTAGAGGTAGGTGGAAGGTCCTTACAGATGATTTCAGGGAATTAGGCTGCAAGCTGAAAGCAAGGACCTCCAAGGTGGTATTCTCTGAAATACTACCGGTACCACGTGCCACGCCAGAGAGGCAACGGGAGATTAGGGAGATAAATAAGTGGCTCAAGAACTGGTGTAGGAAGGAGGGATTTGGGTTCCTGGAGAACTGGGCCGACTTCTCAGTTGGCTACAGACTCTACGCTAGGGACCGGCTGCACCTTAATGGGGAGGGTGCAGCTGTGCTGGGGGAGAAAATGGCTAGAAGGTTGGAGGAGTGTTTAAACTAGGGATTGGGGGGGGGGTATTCATTTTATAGGTGGGGAAGATAGTGCAGATGGTGACCTGGGCACAAATAAAGAAATTGGGGGTGGGGTTAGAACAGTCAATAAAGTAAGAAGGAATAGAGGTACAGAGAGATACATAAAATGCATGTATACTAATGCCAGAAGCCTCACCAACAAAATGGAGGAATTAGAATTAATTTTGTTGGAAAATAATTATGACATGGTAGGGATATCTGAGACGTGCCTGGGCGAGAGCCATGACTGGGCAGTTAATTTACAGGGCTATAGTCTGTTCAGAAATGACCGTACAAACAAGCGATGGGGGTGTGTGTGTTTATATGTAAAATTATCCTTGAAACCTGTCTTGCGGGAGGATATATGTGAATCTAATGAAAATGTAGAGTCCCTGTGGGTGGAGATAAGGGGAGGGGGAAAAAATAATAAAATACTGATAGGAGTTTGTTATAAGTCTCCAAAAATAATGGAAGTAGCGGAGAATATCCTCGTAAAGCAAATAGATGAAGCAGCGACTCAAGGAGAAGTCATTATTATGGGAGACTTCAACTACCCTGAAATACATTGGGGGACAGAAACATGTAGTTCAAGCAAAGGAAATAGGTTTTTGACTACTATGAGAGACAATTACCATTCACAACTGGTTCAGGACCCAACAAGAAGGGGTGCACTGCTAGACCTAATATTAACCAATAGGCCAGACCGCATATCAAATATACGAGTTGGGGGTCACTTGGGTAATAGTGATCACAAAATAATACGTTTTCATGTAACCTTTAATAAGATGTGTAGTAGAGGGGTTACAAGGACACTAAACTTCAGGAAGGCAAATTTCCAACGGTTAAGAGATGATCTTAGTGCAATAAACTGGGACGATATCCTGAGACATAAAACTACACAAAGCAAATGGGAGACATTTATTAACATCCTGAATAGGACATGTGTACAATATATACCCTATGGGAATAAACATGCTAGAAATAGGAGGAAACCACTATGGCTAAATAGAGCTGTAAGGGGCGCAATAAGTGACAAAAAGAAAGCATTTAGAGAACTAAAGCAAGTAGGTAGTGATGAGGCATTAAATAAATATAGAAAATTAAATAAATTATGTAAAAACCAAATCAAGGCAGCAAAGATTGAGGCAGAGAGAATCATTGCCAGAGAAAGTAAAAATAACCCCAAAATATTCTTTAACTACATAAATAGTAAAAAACTAAAAAATTATAGTGTTGGCCCCCTTAAAAATAGTCTGGGTAAAATGGTGGATGAGGATGAGGAAAAAGCCAATATGCTAAATGATTTTTTTTCAACCGTATTTACACAAGAAAATCGCATGACAGAAAACATGATTAGTGATAACAAAAATTCTCCAGTAAATGTCACTTGCTTAACCCAGCAGGAAGTACGGCGGCGTCTAAAAATCACTAAAGTTGACAAATCCCCGGATGGGATACACCCGCGAGTACTGCAGGAATTAAGTAACGTCATAGATAGACCATTATTTTTAATCTTTAAAGATTCCATAATATCAGGGTCTGTACCACAGGACTGGCGTATAGCAAATGTGGTGCCAATATTCAAAAAGGGGACAAAAACTGAACTTGGAAATTATAGGCCGGTAAGCTTAACCTCTACTGTGGGTAAAATCCTGGAGGGTTTCCGAAGAGATGCTATACTAGAGTATCTGAAGAAGAATAACCTCATGACCCAATATCAACATGGGTTTACGAGGGACCGTTCCTGTCAAACTAATCTGATCAGTTTTTATGAGGAGGCAAGTTCTGGACTGGACCAAGGAAATGCTGTGGATGTTGTGTATATGGACTTTTCAAAAGCTTTTGATACGGTTCCACACAAAAGGTTGATACATAAAATGAGAACAATGGGGATAGGGGAAAATATATGTATGTGGGTTAAGAATTGGCTCAGTGATAGGAAACAAAGGGTGGTTATTAATTGAAAACACTCAGACTGGGTCTCAGTTAACAGTGGGGTACCACAGGGGTCAGTATTGGGCCCCCTTCTTTTTAACATATTTATTAATGACCTTGTAGGGGGCATACAGAGTAATATTTCAATATTTGCAGATGACACTAAACTCTGCAGGGTAATCAATACAGAGGAGGACAATTTTATATTACAGGAGGATCTATGTAAACTAGAAGCTTGGGCTGATAAATGGCAAATGAGCTTTAATGGGGATAAATGTAAGGTAATGCACTTGGGCAGAGGAAATAAAATGTATAATTATATGCTTAATTGTAAAACACTGGGCAAAACTGTAACTGAAAAAGACCTGGGTGTATTGGTGGACGACAAGCTCACGTTTAGTGGCCAGTGTCAGGCTGCTGCTGCAAAGGCAAATAAAATAATGGGATGCATTAAAAGAGGCATAGATGCTCATGAGGAGAACATAATTTTACCTCTATACAAGTCATTAGTGCGACCACACTTAGAATACTGTGTACAGTTCTGGTCTCTGATGTATAAGAAAGACATAGCTGAACTAGAGCGGGTGCAGAGAAGAGCGACCAAGGTTATTAGAGGATTGGGGGGTCTGCAATACCAAGACAGGTTATTACACTTGGGGTTATTTACTGTGGAAAAAAGAAGGCTTAGGGGTGATCTTATTACTATGTACAAGTATATGAGGGGACAGTACAAAGACCTTTCTACTGATCTTTTTACTCTGAGGCCTGAGACTGGGACAAGGGGGCATCTTCTACGTCTGGAGGAAAGGTTTAAACATAATCACAGACGGGGATTCTTTACTGTAAGAGCAGTGAGACTATGGAACTCTCTGCCGCATGATATTGTAATGAGTGATTCACTGTTAAAATTTAAGAAGGGCATGGATGCCTTTCTTGAAAAGTATAATATTACAGGTTATAAATACTAGATTCCTTGATAGGGCGTTGATCCAGGGAACTAGTCTGATTGTCGTATGGAGTCGGGAAGGAATTTTTTTCCCCAATGTGGAGCTTAGAGTTTGCCACATGGTTTTTTTTTGCCTTCCTCTGGATCAACTAGTTAGGCTATGGGTTGGACTAAATGGACTTAGTCTTCCTTCAACCTTAAAAAAACTATGTTAAAATGGACACCGACTCGGATTCCACAGCCCTGTCTAGTGACGCGCCCCCTGGGCCGTGGGGTACTCGGTGCCGGGCCGGTCGGTGCAGGAGATGTCACAGTGGCAGTGACCCGGTCTGTTCATTAAAAGGGGATTATAGTTTTTATAGTTTAATGTTCATGACGCCACCTGTGGTATGCAGCTATATGGAGCTGCCGCTGAGGTGCAGATCCTCTGGAGCTGATGGTGACGCAGCAGAGTTGGGACAGCTCTCCACAGGCAGAGCTTAGCTCCAGGGCAGGAAATGGTGATGTTATAGATGTTGCTGTGCAGTGTAGTGCAGGGGATGGCGCAGATAATAACCAGTCCAGAACTTAATGGCGGTTTCCTCTTATCTTTACTTGCGGTGGTTAGACAGACCGAGGCACGGGTACTAGCTTGTAGTAGAGGTCCGGGCAGCCTGGAAGCAAGTTGGGAATCCACCTCGCCAGGTGAAGTTGGAGGCCTTCCCTCTGCGATAATCTCTTTGGCCCTGCTGCTTGTAACTATGCTGTGGCCCTCGTCCCTGAGTAAAACGTCTTTGTGCTCACCCATATGGCAGGCAGCTCGGGCCTTCTTGGAGTGTCGCTCCCACGTGGCGGTGCTGGGCCCTATGTGCTGCTGACCCGCCGGGCGTCTGATGGGGCCAGGAGACCTGCAGTCTTCTGCCCTCCAGTTTCTGCTGCTAGGCCTTCAGTGCCCCACAACCTCGGACTCCAGTGTCCGGTTCTTCTACGCTCCTCTCTGGGGTGAGCTGCCGTGCAGCTCCACTCCCCAGGTCTTTCCTCTTTGCTATCCTGACTTCAACTCCTCTCACTAACTCTAACTAACTCCGCCTCCAGATTCCAGTTGCTAAGGGGAGGAGCTCCCCTTGCTGGTCTGGAGCCAGGAAAGTGTTGCATGCTAGTATACTTGACTAGGGGACCCCTGCTTTCTTCCAGGCATGGCATCACCCCTTGTGAGGGAGGCAATGCCACTGTGGCAACCGGACCCCTGGGGTGCCACATTCCCCCCTAGTTAAATTCAGTACTCCCGGACTGAGGATACCTTTTTGAATTAACAATCAACAAAAATAACAATTCCCATTACAAATAGTTTACAAAGTCAAAAATGACAAAAAACCCAACCAAAAATTTATAGCAGTCACTGCGGCGCTTAATCTTTACGCCACAATCCGGGGGTTGTCTTTTTCCGAATAATTTAAATTTGGCTGGTGGGAACCGCATCAACACTTTGTGCATCGTCCCTGGGCGTGGCTTCAGGGCACTCTATCGTTGGGCCTGGTCTTCGGCCACTCCTGCGGTTTATTTTCAAGGCCACTTACTAACTATTTTCAATATTGTCCTGAAAACACCTAGTCCTGTGGTCCGATTGTCCATAAATTTAACAACTATATATATCCAAGATAATTTAACGGTTACAACTATATATAACATACACTTTAGTTCCTCCAGCAGGCAGGGAGAGGACCTTTAGTACTTTGGGTCGATCTACGTAGCACATTTGTTGTCACTGACCTAGCCCGGTCCCTAGTGTCTACCCCTGGTGTGGTGGGTTCAGTGTGAACTACACTACGGGTAGTCTGAGGTAACACCGGTAGGCTGGGTAATCTCCTACGAATTGTTTGGCTCACCCTGGGTATGACAGGTTCACTGATAGCAGAGGGTAGATTCTCCTGATCTGCTGCTGATGAAGCATCTGTCTCTGGGGCCGATTGGTCTCTCTGCAGTTCTGGAGCCTCTGCAGCTTCCGGTGAGGCTGCTTGGAGAAAGGTCAGGACCGGTACCACAATTGCTCTGTTCACCTGGTCCAAGACTGGAGAAATGCTCCAAGGACTGTCTGGACCGTTTCTTCCACTTTTTCTATGGGCTGAGGACTGTCTTGGTCTTCTTCTTTGTGTTTCAACTGTTCAGGGCATATCTTCAGGTGATCTCTTGAGACTGCCGCTGAAGTTTCCCCTCCATCTTTACTGATGAGACACACTTTGGTGTTATCGTAATTCGAGGGTAGGACGGAATATGGCTCAACCTCCCACTGGTCATCTAATTTATGGACTAGTCTCTTCCTCTTGAGTACCTGTTCTCCAGGTGATAAGGGAACTTCAGGTGCGTGCTGATTGTACGTTTTTTCCTGCTTCTGTCTTGCCTGGGACAAACTTCTCTCCACACATTCTTGCACCTTGCGGTATTGTTGCTGCCGCTCTGTATCCCAATCTGCATCTGGTGATGTCGTCTCTGGTGTTAAGACTCCCAAGTCTAAGTCAATGGGTAACTTGCCAGGTCTTGCTCTCATCGGGTAAGCGGGTGTACAGCTGGTGGAGTTCACCTGGATGTGGTTATATAGGTCCACCAAATCTGGTAACCTCTCTGGCCAAAGGCTACGTTCTTCAAGGGGCAACGTCTGCAACAGGTCTATTACCACCTGGTTCATTTTCTCGCACAACCCGTTGGTCTGGGGATGATACGGCGTCGTTCTTATTTTCTTGCAGCCGTACAAGTTACAGAATTCCTGGAACACTTCTGCTTCAAAGGCTGGACCTTGTTCGGTCAGCACTCATTCAGGGTAACCGTGCGGGCAACAAAAGTGTTGCTGAAACGCTTTGGCTGCCGTCTGAGCTTTCACTGGTACTACTACCAAGAACCTGGAGTAGTGGTCTACTATGGTGAGAGCGTAGACATAGCCTGACCGGCTTGGAGCTAGCTTCACGTGGTCCAAGGCTACCAGTTCAAGTGGTTGTTTGGTGATTATGGGCTGCAGGGGAGCCCTCTGGCTGTCACGGTCTTTCCATCTCAGGTTGCATGGACCACATTCTCGACACCATCTCTCGATAGATTTCCTCATGCCAACCCAGTAGAATTGCTCACGTAGCAGGACTTCCAACTTCTTCCACCCGAAGTGTCCTGCTCCATCGTGGTACGCTTCTAAGACCATTGGTGCATCCCTCCTCGGGTCCACCACCTGCCAGACCAGTTTGTGTGTTCGGGAGTTGATACCTCTTCGACACAGCTTTCCCTCGTAGATGAACAGTTTGCCCTTCTCCTTCCACAACTGTTGGGCCTCCTGTGCAGCATCTGGATCAGGGTGCGAGTCAGCTTGTGTCAGCAACTCCTTTACCAAGCGGACAGCTGGGTCGCTGTCCAGCGTCTCGGCCCATCCATGGTGGGGCAATGGGTTGAACGTGGCCTCTCTGTTGGTGGAGTGCTTGTCCCTCACACAGTGGGAGCACTGGGTCACCCCATGACGATGGAAAGCAGGTAGCTCTATCTCCTCTAGATCTTCCAGGTCTTCTCCCCCATCTGGCAAGTTGGGCATCCTGGACAGTGCATCAGCATTAGTGTTTTTATGCCCCGCCCGATACTTGATGGTAAACTCGTAGTTAGACAGTCGGGCCATCCATCGTTGCTCTAGGGAACCACATGACCTAGGTACTGCACCTTGGGCTTTAACAGGTGGCACTTGGACGGCTTTACTTTCAGCCCATAACCAGATAGGGCTTCAAACACCTCGGCCCGGTGCTCCAGGTGGTCTTCATATGCCTTTGAGTAGACGATTGCGTCGTCTAGGTACAGCAGGATGGTTTTGAAGTTTTTGTGTCCTAGGCAACAGTCCATTAACCGCTGGAAGGTTCCTGGGGCGTTGCAGAGCCCGAATGGCATGCAATTTAACTCGCTGAGGCCCATTGGTGTTGTAAACTCCGTCTTTTCTCTGTCAGCCTCTGCCACAGGAACCTGCCAGTACCCACTGGTGAGATCCAAAGTGGAGAAATAGTTAGTTGATCTCAATGCTGCTAATGATTCCTCTATTCTGGGTAATGGGCAGCCGTCCTTATGTGTAATGCGGTTAATCTGCCTGTAAATCAACACACATCCTCATTGTGCCATCTTTCTTTCTGACGAGAACTAATTGAGCTGCCCAGGGGCTACAACTATCTCTGAGCACCCCAGCCTCCTTCATCTCCCTTAACATTCCTTTGGCACATTGATAGTGAGCTGGGGATACAGGCCGGTACCTCTCTTTAACCCCTTTACAGCCTGTGACGTATTAGTACACACAGGCTGTAATCCCCCGGTTCAGTGAGGGCTCCGGCGGTGAGCCCGCACTGAACCGAGCACATGTCAACTGATTATTACAGCTGACATGTGCCCGCAACAGCCGCGGGTGGAATCGCGATCCACCCGCGGCTGTTAATATGTTAAATGCTTCTGTCAATCTCCGACAGCGGCATTTAACGCGCGCTTCCGGGAAGCGCGTCATAAGCCCCGCCCATCGGCGACCCCCGCCACGTGATCGCGGGTCACCGATGGGCAGGCATGACAACCCAGGGTCTGCAGCAGACGCCTGCGGTTGTCATGAGCTGGTCGCTATGAGCGCCAGCTAGTGGTCGGCGCTCATAGCACAGGACCATTTCTGCTGCATTCAGGGGATCTGCTGATCCCCTGTATGTAGCAGAGGCGATCGAACAGTTGCTGCTTCTAGTCTCCTATGGAGACTATAGAAGCAAGCAAAAAGTGAGAAAAAAAAGTTTTTAAAAATATAAAAAAATTAAAAAAATATAAAAGTTTAAAACACCCCCCTTTTGCCCCATTCAAAATAAAATAATAATAAAAAAAAACCTACATATACATATTTGGTATCGCCGCGTTCAGAATTGCCCGATCTATCAATATAAAAAAAGAATTAATCCGATCGGTAAACGGCAGAAAAAAATTCTAAACGCCAGAATTACGGTTTTTGGTCGCCGCAAAATTGCAATAAAATGCAATAACGGGCGATCAAAACATCCGATCTACCCCAAAATGGTATCAATAAAAACATCAGCCCGGCGTGCAAAAAAATAAGCCCTCACCCAGCCCCAGATCCCGAAAAATGGAGACGCTACGGGTCTCGGAAAATGGGGCTATTTTTTTTTTTTTACCAAATGTTGGAATTTTTTTTCATCACTTAAATAAAAAAGAACCTATACATGTTTGGTATCTATGAACTCGCAATGACCTGGAGAATAAGAATGGTAGGTCAGCTTTAGCATTCAGTGAACGTGGTAAAAAAAATAAAACACAACTGTGGTATTGCACTTTTTTTTGCAATTTCACCGCACTTGGATTTTTTTCCCCGTTTTCCCGTACACGATATGGTAAAACTAGTAATGGCATTGAAAAGTACAACTCGTCCCGCAAAAAGTAAGCCTTCACATGGCCATATTGACCAAAAAATAAAAACGACAAAACCCAAGGTTGCGAAAGGGTTAATAGGCGGATGATATCCCGTGGGGATATGATGTTGGACCCCTTTCACCTGCCCAAAATCTAGGGGGTGTTTGCTGAAGACTCGCTCATATTCTTGGACCACTCGGTATACTCCATGCTTTTGGTGCAAAGGGGTGGAGTCAGTGCCCACTTGCAGCTTCTGACACCAATCCTCCATCTGCCCCTTGGAGCCATTATCCTCCACCGGTTTGGATGGAGGCAAGGGTTCCACTGTCTTTATTGCGTTGTTACTGACAGTGAATAGCTTAGCAAGGGTAGCATACCGGGATAAATGGACCTCTTTCTCCCCACAATTCAGGATGCGTATTGGTACTCTCCCCTTGCGGACATCGACTACCCCCTGGCTGTCAAGATGGTGGGCCTACTAACAGAGTACACGGGTTCTACCAGGGCCTGATAATCTTGACCCCTGAGACCGATTGCTGCCCGACACCATATTAACATTTCACTCCTAGGAGGCATTGCAATGGGGAATGGATCACTCATTCTGACACTGCCAACTTCTCCTCCAGACATCTCTACCTGTTGTCTTTTCATCAGGGCTCGGATCTCCTTCTGCAGAACTTGCTGCTGACTGGAACTGGCAGTCTCCGCGACCTGTTGCAACAAAAGAATAATTTCCCCAAGACAATTCTCTATCACATTGGTGCCTATAGTTATCATAGGATGACTTTCTCGGCGATCAATATCAACAATAATCATTCCTTGTGATGGCAATTCTACTCGGCCATCTTTTATGGTCACCTCTTTATACCCCACCTGAGGCAAGGGCTGACCGTTGCTGGCATAGATACTAAGATGTTCATCTGGACGGCGGGTAATGTCTGAATCAGTCCAGTATTGTTTATAAAGGATATATGGCATCGTTGTCACCTGGGACCCAGTGTCCAGCAGTGCGTTCATCGGGATGCCATCAAGCACGACAGGTAGGACCGGTCGTCCTCCCACGTACTTGTCTCACCAGCTTTGCGGGCCTGGTCGTCTTACTCCTGGGAGTTGGCCCTCTACCCCAGAGGTTGCTCGTTTAAATTACAGAATCTTGCGTAGTGCCCCGCCTTTTGACAGCGGCGGCAGATGGGTTGTCCGTCCTGGTCGTAGCGATCGCTGTTCCTCCCTCTGGTCGGTGGAATTCTTCTCTGTCGTAGCCACGGGACATCATCTGGACTAGAAGGCAGCTGGATCCTTTCCTTTGGAGACACTTGCATGGCCTGCACGGTTTTGGTTAACGCAGCCACACTTTTGGTCAGCTCCTGGACCTGAAGGCGTAGGTCTGCAGACGGGTCATTGTCTAGAGTCTGCGCGTCAGCCTCCACAGGTGCTGGGGAAAAGGACGCCACCTCCTGGTGGTATGTGATAGTAGGACGCCGGATGGATGCAGTGCCGCCTGGGGTTGGTTCTCGTAGCACCCGGATGGCTCGGTCTTTAAATTGCGCGAAGTCCAGATCAGGGTTTTGCAGAGCCAAAATGCCCTGCTGTGTCCGGTGAGCGTTAGACAGGAGCCCCTCAATAAACTGCTCAGTTAGCAATCTGTCCTCGTCTCGCACACTGTCGGGGTCTACCTGTTTAATGACCCGCAGCGCCTCCTGCAGGTTTAGAGCATAGTCCGGTACACTGTCCTGCACAATTTTTTTTGCAGCCGTAGAACTTCATTTTGATCTCTGCTGCCAGTATTTCCTTAACAGTGCTTTTGTCCCTGCCCAGCCAGGACTTCACCTCTCTCCTGGCTGCACCAATTAGCTGGCCGGACTATGGATCGCTGCAGGTGCCGACCGAGGGAACGCCTGCGTGAGAGTGTACGTATCGCATGTATCACTGCTGTTCCCGGCTCAGAAATTGGCGAATCTTCGCAGCGCACAGTCGGTGTGCCGGTAGGATTCAAAAGTCTGCAGTCACACACAGCGACTGCAGACTTATCATTTTAGACCGGACAACCCCTTTAATATCATGGAGGGCATACAAAATACTAGATTTAGTAGTTTTTGATGTGGGAGTGTATTCATTTTTGCATCAACTAATTTAAGTAAAACTGAAAACTTGTAATGAAAGTTATATTAACCTTTGTTTCATGTTATAGGTTAAAATAATGTTCTATGAAACTCTGTCTTGGCAAATATGTGGAAATTGTTATGGTGTTTAGTGAGAGATTGATTAAAATCTTACTTGCCAAACAGGGTGTACTTATTTATGCCCAACACTGTATATATAAATTTAGATATAAATGTACACCTCAATCTGCCATATAATATTCTGCTCTATATTATGTCCCTGCAAGTCAGATACATGGCAGGTGATCTTCAAAGAAAATACAGCCATGATAAAGTGGATTAAAGTAAGTAACCTTTTTTTTTTCAGGCCAATATTTTTACATTTTAAAGGACAGAAAAAAAGTTGCCACAAGGATAAGACATGAATGTGTCTATTAACTGTTGTCATTTGGCTGGTTGCTAATAAAGCTGGTTTTAGTTGCATCTTAAGGCAAAGTTCCCATGATGAGAATTTGGTGCATTTTTGACGCTGTTTATTTTTGCTGCGGAAATGATGCAGTGTATTATAGTTGCAGCATATAATATGGTATATGTCTCTAAATCTCATGCCCACTTGTGTTTTTGTTTAGGTTTTTTTTTTATACAGCATTACATTGACCTGCAGTGCAATTCTGAAACTTGAAACGTCAATATGCCTTTTACTCGCAGATTTTCTCAATAGACTTGAATGAGAAAAGGAAAATCCTTATGTATAAATTGCATATGCATTTTTATTGCATTTCACCAACGAAAATGCACTAAAACCACATGTAATTCGCACATGATTGTATCAATAAAGTTTTATCAAAGTCAAATATCCGGAAGTATAAAACACAGCAGCTTTATTTAAAACATGATATACAAAATGGAGGAAAAAAAAACCGCAGGCGAAAACACATGTAAAAATATGCACTGAAAAATGCAATAAAAAAAACCCCCGCAAGTAACCTAATCTAGCTAATGGGTGCAGAAATGCTGCAACGTCAAATACTCATTGTGGGAATTTTAAGGAATTTGTACCAAAGTTTGAAGTTATCGACAATCTGTAGGATAGGGGAAAACTTACTGATCACTGGGGATTGACAAAGCAACCAACACTGACCCTAAATAGGGAATTGAAAGGCTGTCTGAATAGAACGGAGGTCGAGCATGCTACATTAACTTCCTATGGGCCTGCTGGAAACAGCCCAGTGCTGTGGTCGGCTATCACCAGCACTCCCATGGAAAATGAAAGGAGTGGAGTTGTACATGCTTGACCTCTGCTCTCTCCTTCGGTGCCCTCTGTTCTTGGGATTAGAACAGGTCCCTGCTGTGGATAGCTGATAACTTCAAGTGTTGGTGGAAATACTTTGAAGAAATGGCAGAGATAAAAATTTGCAGATAGCTAGAGTAACTGCAGCTGACATGTGGGCACAAATGACTTTTGCCATTTGATGGCTATAAAGTACATGTACAGTACTGTGCAAAAGGTTTTGGCAGGTATGGGAAAAATGCTGCAAAGTAAGAATGATTTAAAAAATGGAAGTTTAAATGTTTTATTTTTTTATTAATAAACAAAAATTCAAAGTGACTGAAAAAAAATTAAAATCAATGTTTGGTGTGACCACACTTTGAGCACCAATTCTTCTAGGTACATTTACCACTCAAGTTTTGAAGGAACTTGGCATGGAGGCTGTTCCAAAGATCTTGGAGAACTAACCACAGATCTTCTGTGGATGTAGGTTTGCAGAAATCTCTCGGTCTCTTTATGTGATCCCAGACAGACCTGATGATGTTGAGATTGAGATCAGGGCCTTGTCAGGACCATATAATTACTTCCAGGACTCCTTGTTCTTACTTATGATAAAGATGACATTGGCTGTACGTTTGGGGTCGTTGTCATGCGGCAAAATAAACTGGAACCAAA
Organism: Phyllobates terribilis; assembly: GCF_046119375.1. Lineage (NCBI taxonomy): Eukaryota > Metazoa > Chordata > Amphibia > Anura > Dendrobatidae > Phyllobates > Phyllobates terribilis. The sequence continues at coordinate 487,962,239 of NW_027362771.1, forward strand.
CACCTCCCTAATGGTTCTGCATGATGGATAAGTATCTGCTTGTGTTTCTTAGCATTTAGGACACCAAGAAATGGACAGCATTGAGGATGATAGATGCAGTTGTCGGCCAAAAAAACTTAGTGCAGCAGATGAAAGATACATGATGCTTGCTTGCCTTTGAAACCGCAAGACGTCCAGCAGTGTCATCAACTCAGAACCAGCAGCAACCAGCTACACCTATCTACTGTTCTGGATAGCAAGAAGTGGTCTTCATGGAACAACTGCAGCCAAAGGCTATAGTTTTATTTCACTGTCGAAGGCAAGTGATTCAACTGTGCACAAAACATAGGAACTGAGGTGCAGAAAAATAGCAGCAAGTGCTCTGGACTAATGAGTCCCAATGTGAATTATTTGGCTGTAATGGAAGGTAGTTTGTCGCCGGAGGACTTGAGAGCAAAACAATAATGAGTATCTGCAGGCGACAGTGAAGCATGGTGGAGAATCCTAGCAAATTGGGGCCTGAAATTAAGCAAATAGAGTTGGGGATTTAGTCAGGATTAATGGTGTCCTCAATGCTGAGAAATACAGGCGGATACTTACCCATCACGCAATACCATCAGGGAGGCGTTTGATTGGCTCCCAGCTTATTCTGCAGCAGGACAATGACCCTAAACATACAGCAAATGTCATTAACAACTATCTTCATATTAAAGAAGAACAAAGAGTCCTGGAAGTGATGATATGGCCCCCACATAGCCATGAACTCAACATCATCAAGACTGTCTGGGATTACATGAAGAGACAGAAGGAGAAGATTTGGGGTCAGTTCTCTAAGATGTTTGGAATAACCTCTCTGTTGAGTTTTTTTGAAAAACTAAGCTAGAGTACCTAGAATGGGTGCGTTGATGCTGGTTTGAAGGCATGTTGTGGTCACACCAAATATTGATTTAGAGGTTTCCTTTGTTCAACTACTTTGCTTTTTGTTAATTGATAAAAAAATAAACAATAAACACTTCTATTTTTCAAAACGCATTTCACGTTTGCAGCATTTTTTTTCCACACCTGCCTAAAACTTTTGCACAGTATCATACATCTAAATGTAACATAATTCCTTAGGGATATATATGCTAAAGCATGTATTATGCAAATGCCGTATCTCTTAACAGATGTACTGTACTCTTAAATCGCAGCCTATAGGACTCAACATATATCTGCAAACACAGACCACCTCCTGCAGCCTCCAGCCCAAGATCCAAAAGTTTACCACTGCATATTAGAAAACCAGTGAAAACAAAAAATATCACAAAGCACATTTCTGCTCACATGTTCCCAAGATAAAGTATAAAGCACATACCTTAGAGCAACCAGGGGATCGCTGTCATACACTGTGTGTACATATGGATTCGTAGATATATACATTCGAATGTAAAAAAAAAAAATTGTGCTTGTGTGAAAATACCCAAAATATTGTTTATGATATTCAAACATTTATTGACTTATGTAAACCTAATAAAAATGTTACAAGGCTTTGTTAGAAACAACAAGAACATATTCACAAATACAGTCAATATCAAAGAAAACTGTAGGAAGGTTTCAGGAAAGTTCGGTTGCTCTGGGGCATTGGGACGGCCATGAAGCCAGGCTTCTTTACTGCTGGTCTCGATCCACTGCTGTAATCTACATTGTTTCCTTTGCCTGTTTTAGTAGAAGCAGCGTTATTCCTCCTGTATGAAGCATTGCTACCACTGCTAAAGGATAAAAAAAACATATCAAACACTACAATTCACACATTGTGAGCAACACCCTATAAATAACAAGTATGACTCCATTATTAAAAAACAAGTCTGACAGAACTAAGCACAAGTTACCTTTTGGAGCGAGATTGCTGCCCATCTCCCCACGTCTTACGTTTCTTAGCTTTACGATTATATGACCCGTTTTTTCTCTTTGTGCTATTCTTCCGAGAGGAGTTAAAATAAGAGGAAGTTGTATTTCTATCTTCCTCTTCATCTTCACTGTCATAAATCCTTGCAGTGTGGGTAGCGGACCCACTGGACTTTTGGGAAATTTCTTCGGCTGCAAGGGAATCAAATTATGGAAAAAAGCGTTAAAAAAAAAAAAATCACAAAAAAAATTAGTTACAAAATACAAGCACCTGGTATAAATCAATATCGGGGACCAAACCAAACCTGGAAGTGTCCATTCGGAGTACTTCTGAAGAACATCTATTAGCTCTGCACCATACTTCTCAAGCTTATCTTCTGTCACTCCATCAATTTGTAATAAAACGTCGGGTTCTGGAGACAGGGATTCTGAAATACACAAATCAGGCAAATCCTCAGAATAAACGCTGCACTTCTACTGTAGATATTGCCATTACCCCTGTCAGTTATGTTCAGATCAGAGCCGGCGGCTCCTTACAAAAATAAAAAAAGAAAGCTATAGTGCAGGACGCACCAATATTTTTTCAGGTAAAATGACACACACCTTGATGGAATCCGGCAGACCTTATGGTGTTCCTCGAATGCCAAATATATCAGTCATGTAATCAGAAAACCATATAGGTATTAACCCTGTCTTCACTATTTATGGATGGTAAAACACACAGTGATCCTGACTGGTTCATTATATACTACCGCTATGTAGATGCCCTTGCAATGGCCATGTATGTTCTTATGTTACAGTCTACTCTAACAAATGGGCTATATAGAGGAATGGAAAGAAAATGTGCCATACATAATCAGAAGCACTTGTCATGCTCAAGGCAGATTTACAATGTTGTGATGTAAACCAGTATTCCCCTTTCTCATAGAAAAGAATAATCATTACTATGGCTGCAGCAATCACGTCACATATACCCTATATAACCGCTGCAGTCAATCACTGGCCTCAAAAGATATATAGCACCAGATTTCTTAGGCCAGTAATTGACTGCAGCCTAGGTAAACAGAAAATGAGCATGGAGTCTTTGGAGATGCAGGAACGACAGGGATAAAAATAATGAGTATATATTAACAATTTTAGATGCATTACTGTCTGTGTGAAGCTTTTTAATTGTCTTGCACACAGATTATTAAAGCATTGTAAAACCTATCAAAAATGAACAAACTTAATTTACTTGCTGTTAATATACTGCTGTGTTCCTGAGCTGTCACATCTGATGGCTCCATACTTCATGCTGCAATATATTTAAAGCACAGAGAGCAGATATTTCCTGTCAGTGCTTTGAACAGCTCTGCAATGTCCCCAGGATGGTGATCTCATGGTGGGCGAGGCCGCACAGGACAGTGATCTCAGGGTGGGCGAGGCCGCACACGACAGTGATCTCATGGTGGGCGAGGCCGCACAGGACAGTGATCTCAGGGTGGGCGAGGCCGCACAGGACAGTGATCTCAGGGTGGGCGAGGCCGCACACGACAGTGATCTCAGGGTGGGCGAGGCCGCACACGACAGTTATCTCAGGGTGGGCGAGGCCGCACACGACAGTGATCTCAGGGTGGGCGAGGCCGCACACGACAGTGATCTCAGGGTGGGCGAGGCCGCACACGACAGTGATCTCAGGGTGGGCGAGGCCGCACACGACAGTGACCTCAGGGTGGGCGAGGCCGCACACGACAGTGACCTCAGGGTGGGCGAGGCCGCACACGACAGTGACCTCATGGTGGGCGAGGCCGCACACGACAGTGATCTCAGGGTGGGCGAGGCCGCACAGGACAGTGATCTCATGGTGGGCAAGGCCGCACAGGACAGTGATCTCATGGTGGGCGAGGCCGCACAGGACAGTGATCTCATGGTGGGCGAGGCCGCACAGGACAGTGATCTCATGGTGGGCGAGGCCGCACAGGACAGTGATCTCATGGTGGGCGAGGCCGCACAGGACAGTGATCTCATGGTGGGCGAGGCCGCACAGGACAGTGATCTCATGGTGGGCGAGGCCGCACAGGACAGTGATCTCATGGTGGGCGAGGCCGCACAGGACAGTGATCTCATGGTGGGCGAGGCTGCACAGGACAGTGATCTCATGGTGGGCGAGGCCGCACAGGACAGTGATCTCAGGGTGGGCGAGGCCGCACAGGACAGTGATCTCAGGGTGGGCGAGGCTGCACAGGACAGTGATCTCATGGTGGGCGAGGCCGCACAGGACAGTGATCTCATGGTGGGCGAGGCTGCACAGGACAGTGATCTCAGGGTGGGCGAGGCTGCACAGGACAGTGATCTCAGGGTGGGCGAGGCTGCACAGGACAGTGATCTCATGGTGGGCGAGGCTGCACAGGACAGTGATCTCATGGTGGGCGAGACCGCTCAGGACGATGATGTCACAGTGGGCAAGACCGCTCAGGATGAAGATATCATGGTGGGCGAGACCGCTCAGGACGACGATGTCATGGTGGGCGAGACCACTCAGGATGATGATGTCATGGTGGGCGAGACCACTCAGGATGATGATGTCATGGTGGGCGACGAGACCGCTCAGGATGATGATGTCATGGTGGGCGACGAGACCGCTCAGGATGATGATGTCATGGTGGGCGAGACCGCTCAGGATGGTGATGTCATGGTGGGCGAAGGCTGTGATTCTAGGCCAGCTGTGCGTGCCCAAGGATGAATGGAGGCCAGGGAAAGGACATTGGAAGCTGTACACAGAACAAGTAATCTTATCAGCTAGTTACTGTGGCCAGAGAGGATGGTGCTCGGCTTCTAGAGAGCTAGGTTACATTAGAATACATTATATACGCATTGTTTCCCTGCAGTCACTCAGCCTGTCTGGTGCCAGTGTCAGCACTTGTAACATTGTCCAACATTACTGACTGCAGGAGAGTCTCAGGATAAGGACACGGCCCCACTATCACTATATGGTCAGTATTTTTTCTCAGGAGTGGGAGCCAAAACCAGGAGTGGGTGATAAATGCAGAATTGGTGACTTGTTTCTATTATACCTTTTCTCTGATTGTTCCTCACCTGGTTTTGACTCCCACTCCTGAGAAAAAATACTGACCAAATACTGATAGTGGGGCCGTGGCCTAAAACATACAACGTGAGGGGGGAGGAATGTCAGGAGAAGAAAATGTGTGGGTAGTGATTTATACATTGTCAGACTGTGTAGGAGACTCAGGATGGTGCTTTGTACATGTAGTGGCCAGTCACTAAGGGTGGCAGTGTGAGAATTGTGGGACAGATGAAGCACTGCCCCCTGGAGGCACAGAGGGAGACAGCTGGAAAGAAGTTTAGGATGTAAACAATAACAAGCCCCAAGGATGGCTGTAGGGGCCTGATCCAGAGTAATAAAAGGAAAATAAAGGTAAAGGAGAATTTGGCACTCATTATAGTGACAGTCAGATTGTTCTTTGCATTTTTTTTTTTTGTTGAGGTGGGGGGTTTCTAGAAAACCCCTCTAATGATATTCCACATAACAGCCTGTAAAAAGTGGCTTTGAGCAATGAACACAATATGGCAAAACACGCAACGAGAATCAAAGTAACATCAGAGGACACCATAACTAGTCTATACAGTGATAACCAGACACAGGAGCACTTTATTAAATTATTCCAGTTAAATAATTTTGTTTTTCATGACCTGACACAGTAAATTAATATATAATTGTGACATATATAAACTGTAAAGTTTCTGATTCATGAACATTGTTCCTGGATGGGTGTTACATATACGTAGGTGCCTACACCAAGACTTACCTGCAATCCTACGTATGGTGGCTGTATTGAAGATATTGAAGTAGTGTACACCAAAGATTTTTCCCAGGCGTTTACAGAGCTCAGTCACCTCAGCCTGGCATTTCTTAACCATTTCCTCCCTCTGGGATGTAGCAGCCGTAACAGATACCTTCTGTTTCCTGAGGCTGCTGGCATTCTCCGTATCTTGGAACTGAACCTGTCAGAGGTAGAAAGTCACAAGGACCAGATGTCAGATTTCCGGGTCCCACTCACAGGAGTTCGGCTCATTACTCACAAATCAAAGCAGTAGCCACAGTTCGATAGTTAGGTTTCTTTTACATATCAGCGGGCATCAATTATAACTCGCATTAGCCCACATGCCAAACTGGGTACAGATGCATATTAAATAAATATATATGACAAACAAACCTTTACTTGTGCAACATGTGAAATAATGAACCATAATTAGTCAGTCATTGCTTGCATCTTTATATGCACTTTTTTGTTTTTAACATTTTAAACCATGTCCTTGAATGTTGATGGTCAGATCATTCTTTAATGCCATGTTCACACTGAGATTTTGAAGCGGATCTGCTTCAAAAAAACATGTTAAAAAACTGTGTGTACATACCCTCGGCGGTCCAGCATATGAGTTATGGACCAGGTTATTTATTTATTTTTTTAACTGTTAATAGAGCACTACTTTTGATACCAATTAATCAGTGCAAATGCCCCAATTCTGCAAAGTGAGAATACAGGATGTAAATACCTTTAAGAACCCATTCAGCACCGCTTGAGAGCGCTCTCCTAGTTTCATGTACGCTACAGCCTGGTCATTGGCTGTAATATATAGCTCCTCATCCAGAATCCTTTCCAGAACCAGCTTCCGGAATAATCGCTCTGCATTGTGGCGTGAATATGCTGCTCCTTTTCCAAATATGCCTGTCTGGATCTTTGCACTTTTACTCCCTGGTAAAATAAAGGATACACATTACCTATACCTTGTCCTGTTGTTTCGCACGTCAATAGTAGGTCATTTGCAGGATTACTTACCTAAATATATATCCACCATCATGTTGAGTGTCAACCGATTCTTGGCATTGTTCCCTCTTCCTTGAGATGTGCAGTGCTCCTGGACAAATCTCACAATGGTCTTCACCTCCTCTGTGACATCCCTGGACTTGTATTCCTGAAATGCGGGAATCAAAACTGTATTGCACATAATCACATTTATTGTAACTATCCATCATCATATCCGTTTAGGTAAATTATCCCATGATTTACTGTGACACGTACGTTAAGATTCCTTATGTGAATATTGGGTCTCTGTAAGCTCTATGTTATATTTTTTGATGTAGCCTCCATTTTTGTCTCATTATTACACAGTGCAGTCTGGCAATTTATCTTTTGCAATGTGGGAAGTCACAGGTCTGTGCTGCAAGAAGTTCAATTTTTGTCTGACCGCCGCTTAGATCCCAATATCCACATGGAGTGGGGCGGTCAGGTGAGTTAGCAGTCAATCATATTACTTCCATGATCTTGAAAGGAGCCTCTTCTGATTTTCCTCCATATGTTTAATCTCACATTAAGGCCACATTCAAACTTTCAGTATTTTACATCAGTATTTATAAGCCAAAACCAGGAGTGGAACAATCAAAGGAAAAGTATAATAGAAACACATCACCACTTCTGTATTTATCACCCACTCCTGGTTGAGGCTTACAAATACTGTGGTAAAATACTGACCAAATACTGAACGTGTGAACGTGGCCTAAGGCCAACATCTGGTCTTACCCAATCTTAGCAGCTTTGTATATGCCTATGAGACAGCAGAGGTGGGTCAGGAGAAGATATTGCAGTCTGTACATGGTTCTGCGAGACCCAGACTTTTGAAACTCGCCTATGAACTATGGAACTGTCCTTGATGTTTTGGTGCCTTACAATTTCTTTACGTAATCCTTTCTGATATAAGGAAAGCAGCTTATTAGAATTGTTAATATCAGTATTAATTTCACAAATTTTCAGGATTCTCTTCTCAAACCCCATTTGTATAAGACAACATAATCTCTTTAATAAAGTATTTCCGAAAGAGCGAGTGTCACACTTAATTATTTTGGCTATATGGAAGAAATCACAATGATAAGGAGGCAATAGAAGCGCTCACCGTTGTTCTGCAGCAGTTGTCACATGCAACTCTTGGATGTTCCTTACAAAACTTCGGATTAAATGTAGTTTCTCCAAAATAAGCGAGAAGTTGCATCCGACGACACTCTAGCACATTTTCACAGTAATGTACCATGCTGTATAAGTTATTAAAGTGTGTCTGTTTTGTCTGACTGTTTCCATCTTTTTCCACTGATAGAAAAGCATAACAGTTAAAGTTAACTAAAAAAAAATTATTGAGATCATATATCATCATTAAAAGGGATTTGGAGGGTTTCCCCTATCCATAGGATATGGGATAATTTTCTGATCGCCAAGGGTCCGAGTACTGGGACCCCCACCGATCCAGAGAACCAACAGGAGATGGGGTTGATCATGCGCACCTCCGCTCCATTCATTCTCTATACGACCACCAGAGATGGCCAAGGGCAGCGTTCGACTTGTCTTCGACACTTCCATTATAAATGAACAGAGCTACAGTACGCATCGACCAGCACTTAATTTACACGGCTATTCAGTGCCCTGGTTTTCAGGATCGGTGGGGTCCCAGCAGTCGGATCCCCAGAGATCGGGAAGTTATTCCCTATTTTAAGGGTAGGGGATACAATCCAAACTTACTACAATCCCTTAAATAAAGGAAAGTCAAAAAAATTTATGTAGAAACAGATTGAGCACAATTTTTTAAATTAAATATGAACATCTATTTATGCCACTATATGAATTAGATATTTTCACTGATCTATAATACATAAAAATGGAAACTAGAGATTAGTAAAAAAAAAAAGACTTGCAGCATCCTGGTACGGCTTTGTAATCGTAAGAAGCAACAAGGATTTTGGTATTTGAGTGCTGGTCAAAGAAGTTTGCATTGTCCTGGCTCGGCTGCCACGGAGTACTAAAGTGTATGCCGGTCAAGGATAGTGCGAAACTATTCACAACTAATGGCAACCTGTGTGGACAATGTATGGACATACACAGTAAAGTCACTCTTTTTGGTGGTTGTTAGTAGTTGTTATACTAACAACTAAATTCAGCAGTATGAAGATTCACCAACAGAACCAAGCTCAATACTTACATATTAAGTACTAGCACTAACCTCAATACTAAGATTCACTAACAGATGGTAAAAGAATTAAAGTGGTTGTCCAGGTTTTTCACTGCATTCACTGTATGTGACTGTAGACTTGTGAATTTTCACAGCTTGCACATTTCGACTAGACGTACACAGCCTCGCTCAATTCACTTATATTGAGCGAGGCAGCGCATGTCTAGTCGGAATGTGGCTGGGAGTATCCACATCGCAGTCACATGACCGCCCAGTGTCACCACTGGCAATGGCGAATACTTACAATGTGCGTTATGAGGATTCACAATTCTACAGTCACATAGAGTGACCATAGACTTTTGTGAAAAACCTGGACAACCCCTCTAAGCTCTCCACATAGATATAATCACAGAACAAATCTAATTTAGATAGATTAACAGAAGTCTGAATCCACGGTGACATTCGCAGCATAAATTAACATGCCAAGGATTTCAAACTCACATTATCTACAAAATTATGCTGCGAATTTTCTCTGCAGTGTCGGTAAGTTTTCATAAAAGCTCATCCACAAAGTAGACAAAAATATGCAGAGGACTCGGTGCAAGCACATCTGCAGCAAATAAATCTACTGGGTATTGACCACACTTCAACACACACAAGCAGATACACATTTACACCGGTATTCCAAAACACACAAGCAGGTACACTAAAAAATAGTTTTATCTGTCTTTTATGCCCCTCCCTCATGCCAGAGACTGAAGCTTGGTGCTTGGAAGCGCGATCATTTTCAGATGTCAGTGAAACCTGCTACATCCTAGATTTGTATAACCTCACTGCTTGTCCTTCTTGGTCTTTCAATTTCAATGTTGAGGAGAGTATATTTCAAACAGGTTATAATTGGAATTAAATTGTAAAGAGGATAATTTACAATATTTTTTTCATTTTAAACTGTATATATCTCTAAAAAGGAGCTGAAATGTTAATTAATTATTTTTTTCTACACTGCATTGCAGAGGTATAGGTTTTTGAAGTTCATGGCGCCCAATATGCCAATTTCCCCTTCAAGCAAAGGGGCGTTAACAAGAGATTCTTCTGTGGGAGCATTTGCTTTTTCCCCTCTATGACTCTGACCAATCATAGGAAGACAGTGTTATAGAGTCGGAAAAAAAACGAATGCCCACACTGAATGTCAAAACACTTTATCACGGTGACAACTCCTCACTCCTCTTGTTTCTAGTCATTACAGCACCAAGAGGAGAGCTGCCATGTGGGAGCAATGAAATGTGAAAATCATCATGACAACAGCATTTGTCACATACAACGCTCTGGACCCAATACAGGTACATGCATCTGTACAGAGTAATTATACGTTTTCTTGCCAACTCTGTACATCCCAAAAGTCCTGATGCAAGATGGACACTGGATTTATTGACACCATTTACCAGTTACCCGAGATCTACGTTTTCAATAAAATTTACTGAAACATCAAATAATATTGTGAAATAACATTCCTCTTTCATAATGGGGTCCAGAAAATTTTGACTATTCCAAGCTTTAAGATAGAGCAGGGTTATCCAAACAGAAAATGCAAACGTCAGCCTGTTTGAAAAGTAGCTATACAAGGATCACAGAAACCACGCTCTGCAGGGCCCTACATTGCATGCAGTGCAGCACCCAAAAAGAACAAGGAATTGAGTAAAAACAAATTAATGTGATGACCATCGGAGAATAACATACTTACTCTGAATCAGCCGACGGATTCTTGTTACATCACTGTAGCTATAGAACAAGAGGCAGTGGGACATTTCTCCGTCTCGCCCAGCTCTTCCAGACTCCTGGTAATATCCTTCCACAGACTTTGGCAGAGAAGCATGGATGACATATCTAACATCCGGCTTATCAATGCCCATTCCAAAAGCAATAGTGGCACAGATCACCTAGAGCCAGGAGACACAAGTAAGAATGAGGAGACAATAGGAATTAAAACTTATTTGTGTAGTGGGGAAAAAATGTTAAGAAAGGGAAATTCCTATTTTAGCTTTATATGATATGCAAATTGCCTCTTCAGAGAAAAAGAGGACTTGAATTCTACAGCGCCACCTATTGGAAGCAGCAATGCTATAAGTCGCAATCAACCCTTTAACAAGTCGTGCGATATGAGCTTTATATGATCTAATTCATTGCAATGGATACAGACTTACCTGACAGTCATCCTGATTGATCCACTTGTGCTGTACGTAGTCTCTGTTAGAGTCGCTGAGGCCAGCATGATAGGACAGAGCGGCCAGGCCCTCCTTCTGCAGGGTCTCAGCCGTAGTGTCACACTCATGTCGTGATAGACAGTAAATTATCCCAGATTCATCTGGAAAATAAAACTAAGCATTACACATAAAAGACTGTATATTAACATCAACAAATGTAAATTAAATTCTGAAACAAAATAATAGTCATCATTTCCATAGCAAATTCTATTACCAGTTTAAAGGAGCTGAACCAACATTTAACATTTTCAAAATTACAGCTGCTCCAAGCCCAGGCTGGATACAGCTTTCTCAATTTCTTACATTGTTTCTGTATTTGAACACAGATTTACATTGGGATCTAACTAAAACTTCCTCGCATACAATTTTCTCCTAACCTGCTCAGATTTACCTAGCAAGGGAAGCATGATGTAATGACACAGAAGTTCGGAGACAAAGTTACTATGACACTCACTGGGGTGATTTTTCTTTATCCATTCCACACAGTCATAAGCCACCTTCTTGGGTTTTTTTGGTAATACATCATACTTAAGATTGTCTCTGTTGAAGCTCATTGAAAATCTGAAAAAATAAATAAATACATCAATAGAGATATTATTCAATTGGGTTAGGAAAAATTAATACGTTTGCAAAGCACTAATGGTTGAGGTCATAGTAGTTGTTCTGAATCCTGGACAGCAGCTCTCTGCAAGCAGCAAAAGTACAGACAAGAACGATATCAGCTGACATGTACCGTAACCCTTTCTGACATTTCCCCTTTAAGGTCACACAAAATTAAAGGCTATGGACACAGATAAAAATATTTGTACATGCTAGTAGTTGCACTAAACTACAAACGTCATTTTTCCATTGATTTTTAACCCCTGAGATATGAAGTTTTCAGAATACTCAACGTTTCAGATTTTTTTTGAGAGGAGTTACTCTCCCAGTAATATAGGCTGGATGTGAGCTTTATGTTTAAACGGTACACTGTTTTCTTCAAAAGCTCAAATATCAGCATTGTTCCAATGCTGAATTTATTTTTTCTTCAAGTGCTTTCCACTTTTTATATAGACTGGTTTCTCTGCCCTCACAGACTGTGCATGCTTTTTTTCCTCTCCAGTCTTGAGAACTGTGTGCAACTTTCTCTCTGCTACCTGTAGCACAGAGAGAAAGGAAGGAGGGACCAGCAAAGCCATCAGAACAATGAGCAGGCACCCAGATGGATTTGTGACACTTTTACTGAGCACTCAGCTACATGCAGAATTTACAGACATTCTGTGGCAGGGAAAGGGTAGAATTTTTTAATGAAAACTAGTTAGAAAGTTGCTTAAATTTGAATTTGGGAAGCTAATAAAATTGAAAAACAAGTGTGTGCAAAAGTGTACTTAGCCTTTAAAGAGTTAGGCAGGCCACATTCAAAAAGTGATCAACCAAAAGCTTTCCAGGAGGGTCTAGCCAATATCATATTATGGAGTATGCTTAGAAGAAAATACTACTACAACATATAATTCTAATAACTAAATAATAACAGTGAGCAGGGGACAGGGCAGGCTTTCCTTCCACACACTAACACATAGCATCCACTTCATGCCATTCTTACATCTGAGGTCTGGTCATCTTAAGCTGGTTGAGAATGTCTTTCTGGACACGGGGATTTGCAGTAGCTGTAAGAGCCATCATTGGTACAGAAGGGAATTTTTGCCGCAACATGTTGAGCCTTTTGTAGTCTGGACGGAAATCATGGCCCCACTGTTAGAAGTAAAAAAAAAAATGCAACATGAAAAGAAAGAAGAAAATTACCAGTGTTAACAAATTGCAAGTTTTACAAGGTGTTTCAGTGTGTTTATCAGTATTTTCTTGATATTCCTTTATTAAAATTAGTCACACCACATATTAGGTAAAAAGAACATCTTCCCTAAGCTTTTACATCCTTTCTAAAGTGTTTTCACGCATTCCTGTACAGTTGAATGTATTAGTTACAAATGAATTATACTTTCTGCCATTTTCAAACTTACATTTTTTAATTTTTTTTTAATTGTGATGTTTTATTTTACATTTGTGTACAGCTCAAAGAGAGAAACTGGGAGCAGGAGTTCTTGGTTACAGTGTCGATCCTGTGACGGCAGTAGTCATCGTGCAGTCCAGAGAGCAAAATAAAATACAATAATTCATTTCTTTACAGACTAATAATGGAACAACCTACTTACTACCAAGGTATGTCATAGCGCACAGAACAGCTTACCTGGCTTACACAGTGAGCCTCATCAATCACAAATCTTGCCAGCAGCTGACGCTCATACAAATTTTCCATTGTGGTGATAAGTCTGGGGCTTGCGCAAACCTTTTGTACAGACAAAATATATAACATTTTTGTACTGAAATAATCCAGGATTCAGACCCAATTAGGACGATGAGGAATGCATTAGTACAAATCATGCAAATAATAGGTTTTTCTAGTACAGGAATTCAGTTTTAGGGCATTGTCTCACCATGATATCCCTTTTTTATTTTAAAGCCAGCCTTAAGATCAATCCAAGAAAAGCTGGGGCCAACTTTACATTTCCAGTGTAGGGGAATTGTAGCAGGACAAGTACATGGCAAGATCAGCCAGACCTACAGCTACACATTGTTTTTGGCTTTTCACACCAATAGGGGCATCTATGTGAGAAAAGTGGTATTCTAGTGGCACCCTTATACTAAGTAAATACATAAATTATACTAAGGGCCCAAGTCATCATTTTCATTTTTTTTTAAGTCACTTCTCTTTTTTTCCCCCATCTTCTGGTACTTGTTGGCGTTTTTTGCTCCCAATTCTTCAAAATGGAGTTAAAGGGGTTCAAGAATTTCGCACAAAATCAAAATGTAGCAAAACCTGACCCAAAATTTCAGCTATACATATAATCACTGCAGTGGGGGTAGTGGACTGAAGTACATTTTGTGCAAAAGTCGCAACTGATGTACCTGCCGAAAACATTCGGAAGTCCCAAACGGTGCCCATAATGTCAAACGTTAAAAAACAAAAACACAACTACAGGCAAATAATTAAACATAGACTTTAAAAAAAATAAGGTGCAAATTAAAAGAATACTAACGAGCAAGAAAATAAAGGCAAATAACACAAGAAGCTAGACAAAAAAAGGCACAAATATAATAATGAATAGGGCCCTAAGGGTATTTATACATTAGTGGCTTATGCCTATGTAACTTCATACACTTTTTTTTTTTTAGAAATCGCCATTGTTTTGGGGTAATTTTGATGCTCGGTCTGATTTTGAGCACAAGCTACTGACAGCTTGGGGAAGCTAAAAGACAATGAAATAGACAACATACCTCACCCTGACAAAAAAAAAAATATGTATATCACAAGATTGATTACTGAAACAAGACTGGTAGTTTTGGAGTTTCCCCATTGGCTTTTCAGTAGGACTTAAAAAAAATCCAAATGCACAGAGTAAAATCCACCCCCAAAAAAGCATCAAGTTATATGCATTTATTTTTTCTTTTCTTTTTACAGGCAATTCAAAACATACACATTATTACCTTCTCTGGAGTGACATATAGCAGCTTTATGATTGGATCTTTTTTAGAGAGCTGCAAATAAATGCTGGAAGCTTCTGCATCTGTCTTATCTCCTGTGAGATACGTGGCTGGAATCTAGATGTACAGATAATATGACAAAATATCAGGTATATTCCTCTGTGTTATTTTGAGGCGCTAAATCCATACAAGCTATAGACATGAGATTGGTTTCTGCCAAAATGTCCTGCCCCTCAATGAAATTGGCATTTAATTTCAGCAGATGGTGATAAGCGGCTCCCAGTCACATTTCCTACATATATTCTCTGTGGAAAGCAACAGATTGAAAATCTTAATTGGAGGGCCCCAAACATCTGCAAGACTTTAAGCAGTGATTTTCTGAACCATGATTATCACGTTTCCACCACTAATAACAACCTATTGGGCAAAATGAAATTGTAAATAGCACTGATGTACTCTAAGTAACAGTGTGCAAATGCAATATCAGGCGTCTTCAAGATCGTTCTGGAGCTTGGCTTGAAAAGGACATGATCAAAAACAGGGAAACATATACTATAATGTCACCTTTTTGTGCAAATCATAAATAAAACTGATTATTACGTCTGCATTAGCTACCTATTTGCCCATTTTCTGGGTTATAATTGCTCCTTACTATTACAACTCACTTTAACAGGTCTGTCATAGATGGACACACAGAGGACCAATACCAAATGCTTACATCTAAGGTGGTGAGCTTCTGAACCTGGTCAATTATCAAGGAACGGAGGGGGGAGATGACAATGGTGACACCGGGGGACACGCAGCCTGGCAGCTGGTAACACAAACTCTTCCCACCACCTGAAAATAATTTAGATTTTATCCTTATCAATTGAAATACAACATTCTCTAAAATAAAAACAAAGACAATAAACATCCATATTAATATGCTTAACCCCTTCAGCCCCAGCGTGTTGTCACCTTCTTGACCAAGTCAAATTTTACAATTCTGACCACTATCACTTTATGTGGTAACAACCCTGGAACGCTTCTCACTGATTTTGAGACTGTTTTTTGTGACACACAGTAGTTTGTTAGTGGTAAACTTAGGTTGATATTTTTTTGTGTTTACTAGTGAAAATATCGAAATTTTGGCAAAAAATTCACAAATTTCAAATGCTTACCGTATTTTTCGGACTATAAGACGCAACGGACCATAAGACGCACCTAGGTTTTAGCGGAGGAAAATAGCAAAAAAAATTTAAGCAAAAAATGTGGTCATGATGCACTGTTAAGGGGGAGGGGTTCTGCTGCTGACACTGGAATAGGGGTCATGTACCCCAATTCTGATAATATCCCCCATCCTGGTAGATATGCCCCCCCTTTCTATTATACGTGGCTTCCATCCCCATCCTGATATGCATGGCATCCCTCCATCCTGATATGCATGGCACCCCTCATCCCTATCCTGATATATATGGCACCCCTCATCCCTATCCTGGTATGCATGGCACCCCTCATCCCTATCCTGGTATGTATGTATGGCCCCCTCATCCTTATCCTAGTATGCATTGTCTCCCTAATCCCCATCAGGCTGCACATAAAAAAATAAACACTCCTACTCACCTTTCTTCTCTCTCCTCCAGCGCTGCATCCTGTCTGCCCGCACTGATGTCTACATGTGAGCCGGGCATGACGTCACTGCCATGCACGGCTCACAAGGAGAGATCCTCAGCCGGAAGTCACTGCTCCCCACTCCGGGACTGTGTGTGCGGGGATCAGTGACTTCATGCTCCTTAATAGCTGGCACACAGCATAGCAGCAGCGCGGCTCCTGCTGCTGCATGGGCGTGGAGAGGGGGTGAATATTCATGCCCTTTAATAGCGGGCACACACGATCGCCGGCAGCAGCAGGAGCTGCGCTGCTGATACACTGTGTGCCGCTATTAAGGAGCATGAATATTCAGTGCTCCTCACGCCTATGGGCGTGGGGAGCACTGAATATTCATTTTCTTTAGCATCGGGGACAGTGTAGGCTGCAGCAGGCGGCTGCTGCCTCCTGTGCCCTGCTCCTCCGCCGCAACCGCTCCCCCAGCACACTATCTATATCCCCCAGCAACATTCGGACTATAAGACGCAACCCCCATTTTCCTCCAAAATTTTGGAGGAAAAAAGTGTGTCTTATAGTCCGAAAAATACGGTAAATATTATGCCCTTATACCAGATATCTATTACCATATATGCTCGAGTATAAGCAGACACGAATATAAGCCAAGGCACCTAATTTTACTACAAAAAACTGGGAAAACTCACTGACTCGAGTATAAGCCTAGGGTGGGAAATGCAGCAGCTACTGGTAAATTTGACAATCCTGGTATGCATGGCCCCCCTCATCCCCAATCCTGGTATGCATGGTCCCCCTCATCCCCAATCCAGGAATACATGGCCCCCCTCATCCCCAATCCAGGAATGCATGGCCCCCCTCATCCCCAATCCAGGAATGCATGGCCCCCCTCATCCCCAATCCTGGTATGCATGGCACCCGTCATCCCCAATCTTGGTATGCATGGCCCCCATCATCCCCAATCCTGGTATGCATGGCCCCCCTCATCCCCGATCCTGGTATGCAAGGCTCCCCTTATCCCCAATCCTGGTATGCAAGGCCCCCCTCATCCCCAATCCTGGTATACACACAACACTGCATCACTGCACACAACACTTCTACTCACCTTCCTTCCCTCTGCTTCAGCGCTACGTCCTGTTCTGCCAGCAGCTGATCAGCGCATGACGTCACTGCCATGCGCCCCAGACATGGAGATGAGCAGCGGGGATATTCGCGCCTCTCCATGATGGGACTATGGGAGTGGAGAGGAGTGAATATTCATTTTCTTTAATAGCGCACACTGTCAGTCGCAGCCGCCGGCTTCCTGCTGCTGCTCAGCTATCCTGTGTGCCCGCTAATAAAGAGAATGAATATTCACTCCTCTCCATGCCCATGGGAGTGGGGAGGAGTGAATATTCATACTTTCTAATAGCAGGCACAGAGGATTGCTGAGCCACTGCAGAAAGCAGGCAGCTGCGATTGAAGTCTGACCCGGGATGTGGAGGCTGAAAGTGCTGCGCCCCTACGCATGTTTCGCGTGTCAGCTGCACGCTTTCTCAAGGGGAGGGGAGGAATGTTACCTGCAGGATCTTAATACCACGTGATCAAATCACATGGTTACTGGCAGGTAGCATTCCTCCCTACCCTCTCGAGAAAGCGTGCGGCTAACACGCGAAACATGCGTTAGGGCGCAGCACTTTCAGCCTCCACATCACGGGTCAGACTTCCCCTGCTATTATGGGTAAGGGTCACTTCCAATGAACCTTGTTGTGGCAAATTTGGGTGCAATTACTATCCTGGGAATACAGGGCAAAATTGATTTAACATGCATGCTTGTACCCTCTTACCTGCCCCATGTTCATACCACTTTCAATGTTTATCATTTAATTATATTGAGTGGGATTTTTGGTCTGTACCTGGGATCTTTCATGTTACCATGTTGTCTATCTCTTGTCCACTGTGCTCTGGTTTTAAACTGCATTTAATAAAGTTGATATTTTTAAATTACTCCTGTTGTTCCTCCTATCATTTTGAGGGGTGCAGTTTTAAAATAGTGCCACTTTTGGGTATTTTCTGTTACAAGTCCCTAAAAAAATTGGTTTTGTAAAGTGTGTAGGAAAAAAATAGAAATTGCTAGTTAACTTTTAACCCTTCCAACTTCCTAGCAAAAAAAATAATTAATGTTTAAAAAATGATGCAAATGTAAAGTAGATAAGTGGGAAATGTTATTTATTAATTATTGTGTGAGACCTAACTTTCTGGTTTAAGGGCATAAAAATGAAAAGTTTGAAAATTGCGAAGTTTCCGCCAAAATTCCAATATTTTCAGAAATAAACGCAAAAAATATCAACCTACCACTAACAAAGTACAATGGGTCACAAACAAAATCTCAAAATCACTGAGATATGTTGAAGAGTTCTAGAGTTAATAACACATAAAGTGACACTGGTCAGAACTGTAAAATGTGGCCTTGTCAGGAAGGTGAAAACAGTCTCAGGGGTGAAGGGGTTAATAGCTCAGTGCCTACAAGAGGGGAATAGAGTACGGTGTGTCTGCCACAATGATCCAAGGTCTCCATGTCCAAAATGACTTGGACGAGAAAATCAGCTGAAGATACATGAAGGCACCAGTTCCTACCATTAGAAGAAGACTTACCTGTTGGCATCAGAATGAAGCAATCCTCGCCACACAAGGAAGCATTGATGGCTTCCAGCTGGTTCGTACGGAAGCGGTGCAAGCCAAATTTCTTGTGGAAAATCTTCATCATCTCTTTTGAATGGGAAAAGTTGAAGCCCCGAAATCGCTCATGAGCCGGGTTCTCTATTGGTGGCTTTATAAAAGAATCTAAGCAAGACACGAGATTATTTTTCCAGATGAAAAAGTAATGTATTAAAGTAAATAATGTAAGGTATGACAGATCTAGAATCCAGAAAAATATCTGAAAAAGCTGGAACGCACATCAAAGATTAACCTCTTCACGACATCCGCACTACATGTATGGCGCAATACTTGGCAGGTGATGGCTGTGTGTTACATCCAGGCCCTGCCTCAGACAGCGGCATTTAACACGCGATGGCATGGGCACGTGTCATTCCATGCGCCATCAGTGCACCCATGACGTGATCGTGGGATGCTGATGGGTTGCTTCCACAGCAGGGGGTCTGTTGAAGACCCCCGTGCTCGTCATTCTGGAGCTCCCTGCTTGTGGCAGGGCTTCAAAGGAGACCGTGATTTTTACTATATACAGCAACGCTGTGGTATCTCTGTATAAAGCACAAGCGATCAGATGATCACAGCTTATAGTCTCCTAAAGGAACTAATACAGAGAAAAGTAAAAAAAAGAAATAAAAAGTATCAACAAAACATAAAGTTCAAATCACCCCATTTTTCCTCCTTAAATTAAAGATAATAATAATAATAATAATAATAATAATAATAAAAAATACACGTGCTATCGCTGCGTTCAGAAAAGTCTGATCTATCAAAATATAAAAATCTGATTGATAAACACCGTAAACGAAAAAAATTCAAGAACGTCAAAATTACTTTCTTTTTTGGTGGCTGCAATACGACAAAAAAATGCTGTAACAAGCGATCAAAAAGTCACATCTATTCCAAAATGTTATCAAATAAAAACGTCATCTCACCCTGCAAAAAATAAGTAAACCCTCACACATCTCAGTCGACAGAAAAATGGTCTCGGAAAATAGCGACAACCCAAAAAATAATTTTTTTGCAAACTTATGATTTCTTTTTCACCATAAAATAAAAAAATTGACATGTTTGGTATCGCTGTAATCATATTGACAGGTTTCCCAGTGCACTATGTGGCAAAATGAATGGTGTCATTCAAAAGTACAATTCATCCTGCAAAAAAACAAGCTCTTACACATCTATGTGGACAGAAAAATAAAAAAAAAGTTATGACTCTGGGAAGAAGTGCAAAAATGGAATGTAGTCGAGTTGTGAAGGAGTTATAGATTAAAGATTACAAAGCATAAGCACACCTTAAGTGTGAGTATCTTTTATACTCAAATGCATGCATTTTTGGCTAAGAATCATTTTTGTCTTCTATAGGCCTCTGTGTTGGTCTGTCTATTGCTGCCATGCAGAATAAGTTATTATTAGAGAATTTGCCTTGTTCTCAGGGTTTATAACTCTTATCTTTATTCTTCTTCTCTCCTGATCAACTCAAATTTTATTTGGTCTTAAATGAGCTGAACAACTCAGAAGGAGGAAGATGACAGCTATAAACTCTTTGTTAGAAGGATTCTCATTTAAAGGTCACGGCCCCACTATCAGTATTTGTTCAGTGTTTTTTCTCAGGAGTGGGAGCAAAAATCAGGTGAGGAACAATCAGAGAAAAGGTATAATAGAAACAAGTCACCAATTCTGCATGTATCCCCCACTCCTGGTTCTGGCTCCCATTCCTGAGAAAAAATACTGACCGAATACTGATAGTGGTGCTGTGGCCAAAGGAAAACTGTCAGACGATTCATACTGCCCAAAAAGCCTTCAGCATGAATCGCAGTCTGGCTACACGAGTGCAGCTAGATATATTTCTCTGACACGCTATGGTGTTTCAAAAAACATATACTTTGAAGATCCGGCCAGAGACCATAGCCGGAGACGAGACCGGCTTCTCCTGATGCTGCTACAGGTTATTAACAGGCCTGTCCCTATATATATGCGATTGAGAGACCTGTGAATCACTTGTGAATAGCCGGCCGGGGCCAGATCGTCAAGGTATATTTTTTCTGAAATGCCGAAGCGCTTCTGAGAATAATATGCCTGGCTGTGATTAATGCTGCGCGGTTATTTTCAATTCACTCTGCAGCCTGCAATAAAGAGCACAACAAAAGAGGTTATAGAAGGCAAACTGTGAAAAATGTTTCATGAGACCCAATTAAAAAATAAATTGTCTTGGCCGCTTCATTGGGGGACACAGAAACCATGTGTTTGTCTGCTGCCACCTGGAGGTTGACATTATAATTACATCCTAAATGAAAACTGGCTCCTCCCAGCAGTCTATACCTCGCCTGCTAGCATCAGGCCTCCTTAGTTTTTTGTAATGTCAGTTGGAGCCAACATGGGTCTGAGCTTCAGACCATTCTTGGCACCTTTTTTTATACGTGAGAGCCTATGGGAACTGCTCATCTGGCAATATCAACCTTTTTAATTTTTGCAGGCCTCTATTGAGCTAGGGTAGACTCCCAAAAAGCCAGGTTCCTGCCTTGATTATCCTGGTTCAGCAGAATTTAACTTGCAGGCCATGGGTCAGGCCTGCCTGTCCTAGCAGGGTGAGCTCAAGACCACCGTATTATCCCAGGGATCTGACCTCTATTGGGTCCTGAAACCCTTCGGTCCACTCCGTTGGTGCAAATCACAGTACTCTCTTTATTTTGGCTTTTTAGTGATTTTTTTCCTCTTTTGTGATCCCTTCCATCAGGCGAGGATCAAAGGGAGGCTCTCTCCTGTCTCCCTCCTTTTCTGGCACTGAGTGGTACTGCATTTGGCTTTCTCCTTTCGCCTAAGGCCACGGCCCCAGTATCAGTATTCGGTCAGTATTTTTTTCTCAGTGGGAGCCAAAACCAGGTGAGGAACAATCAGAGAAAAGGTATAATAGAAACAAGTCACCAATTCTGCATTTATCACCCACTCCTGAGAAAAAATACTGACCGGATACTGACCAAATACGGATAGTGGGGCCGTGGCCTTAGCGGGATTCTACTTTCATTTTAATGAGGAGATGGCTCTCCTTCCTTTAGGTACTTTGCCGCTCATCTCTGAGAGGTTCTCACATAATCTGACGTAGTCAAAGCTATGCAGCTCAACTTCTCTCTCACAGATGTCTTATAGGTCATCTGCTAGTAAGCTCTGGCAGAGGTCCGACCCCCTCTAAGGTGACCATTGCTCGCTGGATTAGATCGGCCATTATGGAGACTTATGTCAAGGCCTGTGTTCCCCCATTCAGGGTTATGGCTTACTTTGTGTGGGCTGTAAGACTTTACTGGGCCATTCTTCATCAGGCATCAGTTCTGCAATTAAGTAAGGCAGCTACGAGATCACAGGGGCATACATTTTCTAAGTTTTACAGGGTCCACACCTTTGCATCTGCAGACGCATGTCTTGGGAGTAGGATACTTCAGGCTCCAGTTGCTCATGCAATGGCTTTAGTAAGAGTGGAAAATTATGTGGTAACAGTATAATATTTAGTTTATTCCCACCCCTACAATGCCTGGGCATGCTCCTGATGAGGTTGCGGATGGTCTCCTGTGGAATCTCCTCCCAGACCTGGACTAAAGCATCCGCCAACTCCTGGACAGTCTGTGATGATGTCCCAGATGTGCTCAATCGGATTCAGGTCTGGGGAACGGGCAGGCCAGTCCATAGCTTCAATGCCTTCATCTTGCAGGAACTGCTGACACACTCCAGCCACATGAGGTCTGGCATTGTCCTGCATTAAGAGGAACCCAGGGCCAACTGCACCAGCATATGGTTTCACAAGGGGTCTGAGGATCTCCTCTCGGTACCTAATGGCAGACAGGCTACCTCTGGCGAGCACATGGAGGGCTGTGCGGCCCTCCAAAGAAATGCCACCCCACACCATTACTGTCCCACTGCCAAACCGGTCATGCTGAAGGACGTTGCAGGCAGCAGATCGCTCTCCACGGTGTCTCCAGACTGTCACGTCTGTCACATGTGCTCAGTGTGAACCTGCTTTCATCTGTGAAGAGCACAGGGCGCCAGTAGAAACTTTGCCAATTCTGGTGTTCTGTGGCAAATGCCAAGCATCCTGCACGGTGTTGGGCTGTGAGCACAACCCCCATCTGTGGACGTCGGGCCCTCATACCACCCTCATGGAGTCGGTTTCTAACCGTTTGTGCAGGCACATGCACATTTGTGGCCTACTGGAGGTCATTTTTCAGGGCTCTGGCAGTGCTCCTCCTGTTCCTCCTTGCACAAAGGCAGAGGTAGCGGTCCTGCTGCTGGGTTGTTGTCCTCCTACGGCCCCCTCCACGTCTCCTAGTGTACTGGCCTGTCTCCTGGTAGCGCCTTCAGCCTCTGGACACTAAGCTAACAGACACAGCAAACCGTCTTGCCACAGCTCGCATTGATGAGCCATCCTGGATGAGCTGCACTACCTGAGCAACTTCTGTGGGTTGTAGAGTCCGTCTCATGCTACCACAAGTGTGAAAGCACAACCAACATTCAAAAGTGACCAAAACATCAGCCAGAAAGCATTGGTACCGAGATGTGGTCTGTGGTCCCCACCTGCAGAACCACTCCTTTATTGAAGGTGTCTTGATAATCGCCAATAATTTCCATCTATTGTCTATTCCATTTGCACAACAGCAGGTGAAATTGATTGTCAATCAGTGTTGCTTCCTAAGTGGACAGTTTGATTTCACAGAAGTTTGAGTTACTTGGAGTTATATTCCGTTGTTTAAGTGTTCCCTTTATTTTTTTGAGCAGTGTATATACAGCTCTGGCAAAAATTAAGAGACCACTGCATAGTTTTCTAAAAATCCGCACCTCCACATGTCTGACAGCCATTCCATTCCAGTGTCAGTTGAATTCCAACCACAGTCCACCTCATTCTACTTAATGTGCTTCTGATTAGGTGATCACCTGAACCAAATCTTATGTAACGAGGGAAAGTATAAAAAAACACTGCTGTGGTCTTCACAGTCCTCTTGCAATAGGACAAGCTGGATGGCAAAGCAAGTGCTAGGAATAGCCCAAAAGTAATTTGAATGAAAAAATAACTTTTAACCATGCCAAAGGAGTTGAAAAGAAAAATCTTGAGGGAGGAAAAGAAGGGCTCAATTCTGGCTTTACTAGCAGAGGGATACAGTGAGCGTCATGTTGCCTCCATCCTTAAAATTTCGAAGACGGCAGTCCATTACAATAGGGTCAAGCAGCAGACATTGAGGACAACAAAGCTACAGACTGGCAGAGGGCGAAAGCGACTCTCCACTGACCGGGGTGACAGTCATCTTATTCGAATGTCACTCAGGAACCGCAGGATGACATCAAGTGACCTACAAAAGGAATGGCAAATGGCACCTGGGGTGAAGAGCACGGCAAGAACAGTTCGTAACAGGCTCCTAGAGGCCTCAAGTCATGGAAAGCTAGAAAAAAGCCTTTCATCAATGAGAAGCAAAGGAGAGCCAGGTTGAAGTTTGCCAAAGACCACAAGGATTGGACCATAGAGGACTGGAGTAAGGTAATCTTCTCTGATGAGTCTAATTTTCAGCTTTGCCCAACACCTGGTCGTCTAATGGTTAGACGGAGACCTGGAGAGGCATACAAGCCTCAGTGTCTTGCACCCACTGTGAAATTTGGTGGAGGATCGGTGATGATCTGGGGATGCTTCAGCAAAGCTGGAATTGGGCAGGTTAATCTTTGCGAAGGACGTATGAATCAAGCCGCATACAAGGTTATCCTTGAAAAACACTTGCTTCCTTCTGCTCAGGCAATGGTCCCCAACTCTGAGGACTGTTTTTTTCCAGCAATGCCCCATGCTGAGGTCAATCAATGTGTGGATGAAGGAGCACCACATCAAGACCCTGTCATGGCCAGCCCAATCTCCAGACCTGAACCCCATTGAAAACCTCTGGAATGTAATCAAGAGGAAGATGGATAGTCACAAGCCATCAAACAAAGAAGAACTGCTTAATTTTTTGTGCCAGGAGTGGCATAAGGTCACCCAAAAGCAGTGTGAAAGACTGGTGGAAAGCATGCCAAGACGCATGAAAGCTGGGATTAAAAATCATGGTTATTCCACCAAATATTGATTTCTGAACTCTTCCTGAGTTAAAACATGAGTATTGTTGTTTCTAAATGAACAAGAACTTGTTTTCTTTGCATTATTTGAGGTCTGAAAGCTCTGTTATTTTTCATTATTTTGACGATTTCTCATTTGCTGCAAATAAATACAAAATTTTTAGCTTTGAATTTCGGAGACCTGTTGTCAGTAGTTTATAGAATAAAACAACAATGTACATTTTACTCAAAAAATATACCTATAAAGAGAAAAATCAGAGAAAATTAAAATTTTGCAGTGGTCTCTTAATACATATATATATGTATTATATAATATATATATATATTATATATATATATATATATTATATATATATATATATATATATATATATATATATATATATATATATATATATATATATATATATATATATATATATATATATATATATTTTTTTTTTTTATTTATTAAGAAACCACATAATTAGAGATCACCTCGACAATGTTGAAGCCAATAAACGAGTTTAGTAGCTCTGCCCAAATTGACAACACGAACTGCTGAGCTCACAGATTGGCTGTCGCGCTGTTGACGTGAGGTCAGCTCTGCAGACAATAACAGACACTGGCAGTAGCAGTGGAGACTCAGTGCTGGACCCAGGGAGGGTGAGTATTGCATTTTCAAAAATTTCAGGAGTTGATCCTTTAACAAATAGCTTCATTTCCATTAAGGGTTTTCACAATGAGATCTCCTTTGTTTGTTTTTTCCTATAATTATTAGAATTTACCTGCTGTCCCAGTGGGTTTAGAGGTGTTACCAGAAGGTGGTAATGACACTCGTTTGCTCTTCTGTACGGCTGGTGCTTCCCGTATTGTGGGATATGGTGACGGTAAAGATTTGTTAGTAGGTGGTGC
Source organism: Phyllobates terribilis (assembly GCF_046119375.1). NCBI lineage: Eukaryota > Metazoa > Chordata > Amphibia > Anura > Dendrobatidae > Phyllobates > Phyllobates terribilis. The sequence continues at coordinate 487,988,137 of NW_027362771.1, forward strand.
TGCTGGGCTGTCCAAGCACTGCACGTCATCATCGAAATCTTCAATGTCAAAATTGTCAATATCAAAATACATGTCATCCATGTCTGAGGTATTCGGCTGCTGTGCAGGCGGTTTGGCACATGTACTAGAAGTCAGGGGCTTTTCACTGTATGGAGTATTGAAACGACTGGAAATAAAAACAGAGTCCTGGAGACCGGAGGAATCTTTACTAGTACAGTCATAAGCCTTGAAGGAAAACAATGTTTTGTTTTCTATCCGAGAGTCACTCATATTTCCACAATCCGTAGTAATGTCTTTTTCCTTTGGTGCGTCAGGAACAACCGACTTAAATCTAAAAACATTCCCCAATGGGCGTTGTACTGATGCATCCGAGACTGGAGTCCCCAGAAAGCCTGGTGTCGAGTCATTTATTTTAGAAACAGATGGTTTTGAACCACTGGATAAGCAACGAGCCTCGACCAGTGAAGATTTCATCACAGAATCATTCGATGAGAGCCTTTTCCTGTCCAATTAAAGGTCAAAGTAAATAACAGAAATAAAAGGAAAATTTGGGAACATATAAACCACATCTGACTTACTTACCAAATATCCATCTGCTTCTGCAGCTCCTTTCTACAAGACAGGAACAGCATCTCAGATGTGGGAATCTGGTCAACCAGCTTACAGATATCAAACATTACTGTGTAGAGTTCGGGTGCCACTGCTTGTCCTAGTGTTAGGAATCACCCAAAAAAGAAAAAGAAAAACTTAAATCTTTATCAATACAATGTTTTGTTCTGACACCAGCATAGGATGCGCCTACCCTGTGCTGCGGACACATAGTCCTTTTGGAGATGTTCTGTCGTATTCTCCTCTGCAGTCCCAGAGCTGACTGATGACTTCCCCAGAAAACTTTTGTGAAAATATGGGTATAGAAAATGGATCATGACATTACAATAAGGCAGCAATATTTTGGCAATAATCAAAGTACAAAGCTTATGCATATATTTAGCTCAAGAACTACTGCATCCACACATTACTAGGTACTACCTACCAGATACTCCTGAGCGCCGGCGGGGAGGAAAGACTGCTATCAGTTGGAGATGGAGGAATAAAATCCTCATCACACTCATCCTCAGGAAGTATCACCTCAGCCACGGCTCCTGCATCAATGTCATCATCACAAACGGCATCCACAGTGTCTTTTGCGCTGTCATCTAAGAAGAAAAAGTTATGATAGTTTAACAAAGTTCAATGGCAAAGTATCTTAATTAATAGTGTAGTTCTAATCTAAATCAGTATAAAAAATAAAACCATTCTACGGAGCTACTACGATCCTGCTGACAGTAGCTGAAGGTTATGCAGGTCCTAGCAAGAGAATGCCCCCTTTCCCCTCTAGGTCGTCCATTTATTTATTAGTGCATACAGAAAGTGGTCAAAGTGATTTTCCGGACTAAACCAAAATTTCTGCAGTTCCTCTATTGCAGATTCCTTGCAGTGGTCAAAACTGAATTCGGAGCCTTCTGAGATCACTGGAGCACAGAAACATCAAGTCTGGAGAGTCAGCTTAACATGTTCTGGAATTACAATTTGACAGCAAGGTGGTCAACCTGTAGTTATAATTTAGAGAACTGCAATATTAGCATTCCCTAATATTTACCTAGGCAGATAGGAAGATATCTGTCCATCATACGGAGCAGGACTGGGGAGTGTAGGTGGACTGGCCCAGCAGATGCATCTTACACAGACTGGAAGAAACCCCCCTGTACTTGCTCAGTGTTTACTAAAGGGGTTCTCCGAAAATGTGATAAAAAATGGCCGCCGTCACATATTTCAAGCTGCAGCATGCCCTAGTCAAGTGTCAGGATGGGCTGCACCCAGAAAAAGCTACTCGAGAGATGTGTCTCATCTGTCAGAGATGTAGCATCATGAACAAATATACCCAAATCTCCTCACTCAGTGGAACAAGACAGTGACAGCAAGAATAAAAAAAAACAAACAAAAAAAACACATTATGATCTGTCAGTCGAGGAGACGTTTTCTCCTGCCACAGCCCTGCTCCACAGCTGAGTAAAGAGATCAGATATTTTTTTTCTTACGATGTTGCTCCTCTGACAGTAGAGACATGTCTCGAGCTGTGTGTCTTGAAGCTGTAATCCACTCGACACATGACTAGGGCAGGTTGCAGCATGAAACATGTAACAGCAACCATTTTTATCACATTTCCGGAGAACCCCTTTAATTTGTGAATCACTCAGTTCTATGTAAAAATAATTATGTCCCTAAACTCAGACATCCTTTCACCAACAAGTGCTGTCGCCTTCCACTCTATGAATGACTACATACACATGAACAGTATTTTTGAGAGCAAGAAATATTTTTCATGCAGCGATAACATTTACATTATTGCAGATATTTTGCAATTTGTTTTCTTTAACAAAAAAGTACAAACGGAGAAAAGTACTGAAACATTGGCCAGATCAGGTCAGTAAGTAAAGGTCAGCTTGGGCTATGTTCACACTATAGCCTCCACTTAGAAACCACAAACCTCTGCCAGGTCTGTGGTATATAAGACAGTTCTGGTGCCCAATGGACCTCACTCACAGGGTATACTAAGTTCCACCATAGTTTGCATCAATTTGACATGCAGCGTCACTATTCTGTCTCGGCCAAGAGTCCTAATGAAGTCTCCAATGTGAACAGACTTAATGCTTTACTTTCCATTCTAGAGAACTGACCTGCGCACACCACTGCTTCTGTAGAGACTGCCGCAGACAAGTCAGGCTTCTTGGCATCCACAAGCTGATCAGAACCAGATGTCCTTATATTGCCTTTACTATTACAGGGGTCCACTTCAGTAAACAGTGATTTGGAAGATGTCTCAGACTTCGTTTTGTTGCATTGCTGTGGAGTCTTCCCAAATTTCCTTTTATGAAATACTGGTGATACAGAGGTGTCAAAATCATTTATATCATCCCAATCCTCCAGGCTGAGAACAGAGCTAAGAGAGGTATTGCAGTCTTTATTAATCTTTGAGGAAGCCTTGTCTTGAGGAACATGGTCATTCTGTTGGCCTTTACTAAACTGAACATCTTTAAAAGTAGTCGGTTTTGGAGACGTCTCAGTTAGTTTCGGGCAACTAGCAGTGGAAAACCCATTGGAGAATGAAACTGACAAGTGGTTTTTTGATGGGTCGTCAAGCGAAACGTTCACATTTTTGTCCTTCAGAGGCACTTGCTGCTTTGCTTGAATGACACTAGTAGCTGTGGATCCATCGGGAGAGCTCTTCTTTTTAAAGGTAAAAACACTTTAAAAAAAAAAAAAAGGAGAAAAAAAATCATCACGTGTAAAGAGGTGAACCATACAAGTTACATGTGAAAATGGTCTGACACACAGTGGTTTGGAAATCTGAAAGAGGTTAAAGGCACACTCGGGGCACAACACATCCACTTTTTAGGTCTAGTAAAGAGTATGAGGGGATAGTAAATGACATATGACTGTCTCTTTGGTGGTCTTTGAATACTTGTGAATTCATAATATTAACCGCTTTACCCCCGAGGGTGGTTTGCACGTTAATGACCAGGCCAATTTTTACAATTCTGACCACTGTCACTTTATGAGGTAATTACTCTGGAACGCTTCAACAGATCATCCAGATTCTGAGGCTGTTTTTTGTGACATATTGTACTTCATGATTGTGGTAAAATTTCTTCGATATCACTTGCGTTTATTTGTGAAAAAATCTGAAATTTGGCGAAAATTTTGCAATTTTCAAAATTTGAATTTTTATGCCCTTAAATCTGAGAGATATGTTACACAAAATTAATAAATAACATTTCCCACATGTCTACTCTACAACAGCACAATTTTGGAACCAAAATTTTTTTTTAGTAGGGAGCTATAAGGGTTAAAAGTTGACCAGCGATTTCTCATTTTTCCAACAAAATTTACAAACACATTTTTTTAGGGACCACATCACATTTGAAGTGACTTTGAGGGGCCTTTATGACAGAAAATACCCCAAAGTGACACCATTCTAAAAACTGCACCCCTCAAGGTGCTCAAAACCACATTCAAGAAGTTTATTAACTCTTCAGGTGCTTCACAGGAACTTTTGGAATGTGGAAGAAAAAAATTAACATTTAACTTTTTTCACAAAAATGTTACTTTAGACCGATTTTTTTTTTTATTTTCGCAGGGGTAACAGGAAAAAATGGACCACAAAATTTGTTGTGCAATTTGCCCTGAGCACGCTGATACCCCATATGTGGGGAAAAACCACTGTTTGGGTGCACGGCAGGGCTCGGCAGGGAAGGAGCGCCATTTGAATGTAAAATTTGCTTGAATAATTAGCGGACGCCATGTCGCGTTTGGGGAGCCCCTGATGTGCCTAAAGAGTGGAAACCCCCCACAAGTGACACCATTTTGGAAACTAGACCCCTCAGGGAACTTATCTAGATGTGTGGTGAGCACCTTGAACCCTCAGGTGCTTCACAGAAGTTTATAACATTGAGCCGTAAAAATAAAATTTTCACATTTTTCCAACAGAAATGTTTTTTAGCCCCCAATTTTGCATTTTCACAAGGGTAGCAGGAGATATTGCACCATGCAATTTGTTGTGCAATTTCTCCTGAGTAAGCAGATACCCCTTTTGTGGGGGAAAACAAATGTTTGGGCATACGGCAGGGTTCGGAAGGGAAGGAGCGCCATTTGACTTTTTGAATGTAAAATTTGCTTGAATAATTAGCGGATGCCATGTTGCGTTTGGGGAGCCCCTGATGTGCCTAAATAGTGGAAACCACCCCCCACCCCCACCCCACTCACCCCAGTGACTCCATTTTTGAAACTACACCCCTCCAGGATTTTATCAAGGGGTATAGTGAACATTTTGAACCCAGAGGTACGACACAGATTTTGATAACATTAGGTCACCATATTGAATAAGTTGTCATTAGTCTTGAGTGCAAGTGCTCGCTATTTGAGTTTGCATTGGGTGCTCAGGTATGCACCAAGTATCGCAGGTGCTCAAGTGACATGCTCGAGTCCCCGCCCACATTTTCACGGTTATTAGACACCCAAAAAAAAAAACATGCGGGGTTCGCTCGTGCATGGCAGGCAATCCCCGCAAGGTTTTTTGGCTGTATAACAGCTGCAAAACATATGGGGCAGAGACTCAAGCATGTCACTCGAGCACCCGCTATACTCAGTGCATACCCGAGCACCCAATGCAAACTCAAGTAGTGAGCACTTGCGCTCAACATCAGTCGCCATATCGTCGTCATTTTTTTTCTTTACTTCTGAAAAAATCCCAATCCTAACCCTAGCCCTACCCTAACGTTTATTTTTACGCCGTTCCTCGTGCGGTATAAGTGATTAGACATCTTTATTCTTCGGGTCGGTGCAATTACAGCGATACCAGAATCATATTGGGTTTTTATGATTGACAACTGTCACACACTAAAAGAAGCATTTTTTTGCAAAGACCAGTCTTTGCATCGCCATATTTTGAGAGCTATAATTTTTCCATATTTCGGTCGACAGAATCATGTGACTGCTTGTTTTTTGCGGTACAAGTTGACGTTTTTATTGGTACCATTTTCGGGCACGTGACATTTTTTGATCACTTTCTATTTTGATTTTTAGAAGGCAGAATAAACAAAAAAACAACAATTCAGGAATTGTTTTTTTTGCTTTTGTTTTTTTTAATGCCATTCTGCGTGTGGTAAAATTGATAAGGCAGGTTTATTCTTCGGGTCAGTACATTTACAGTGGTACTGCATTTATATTTCTTTTATATTTTGGCACTTTTATCTATTTTATAGAAAAAATAATTGTTTTTGCATCGCTTTATTCTGAAAGCTATAACTTTTTTATTTTTTGGTTGTTGGAGCTGTATGGCGGCTTGCTTTTTTGAGGGACAAGATGACGTTTTCAGCTGTCCCATTTTTATTTACATTTGTCTTTTTGATCGCGTTTTATTCCATTTTTTGTTTGGCGGTATGATGATAAAACATCGTTTTAGGTGTGGTTTTTTCTTTTTTTCTTTTCCACCGTGTTCACTAAAGGGGTTAACTAGCGGGACAGTTTTATAGGTCAGGTCTTCCGGACGCGGCAATACCAAATGTGTGTACTTTTAGGCTGTGCCCACGATGCAGAAATGCTCCGGATTTTTTCCTGAGCGTTTCTGCATCTCCCTGGCAGAAAAAAAACGCATGCGGATTGTACATGTGGATTGTACATGCGTTTTCCTGCCAGGGACATGCGGAAATCGAGCGTTATTCACTGACATTTCCGCATGCGGATTTACAAGCGCTTTCCAAGCGATTAGCATCACTTGGAAAGTGCTTGTGACAACTAGGTCACACTATATAAATCAAACAGCATGGATTTATATAGTGTGACCTGAGAGAGTGGTTAAAAATAAAAAAATAAACTAATACTTACCTTCCGATGGCCACAGAGACTTGCAGCGCTCCTGTGCTGGCTGCTGTCAGATCGCGGTACTGAAAAGACCTGCCGTCACATGACTGTGACGTCACCGCAGGTCCTTCAGTCCTGCGCGATCTATCGGCAAGCAGAGAGAAGGAGTCCGGGGGCCGTCGGAAGGTGAATATAATCTTTATTTTTTATTTTATTCTTTTTTTTATGGTACCTGGATGTGGAGGAGACTCTCCTCTATACCCGGGTACCATCCGCACATTAGAACGCGCCAATTATGCAAGTACAGATGCAGTCTTGCGGAATTGGCGCGTTCTAATGCAAGTCAGTGGCGGCGAAAACGCCGCGCTTCCGCAAAATAATTGGTAGTGCTGCGTTTTTTTCAGCAATGATAATCCGCAGCGGAAATTTCCGCATCTGCACAGCACATGCGGATTATCATTGGGGAACATTGCTGCCCTTCTACCATGCGTTTTTAATGCGTTTCTGCAGCGTTTCCGCAGCTGCAAAAACGCTGCGGAAACGCATTAAAAATGCATCGTGGGCACACAGCCTTATTGTTTTTTTTCATAAGATTTATTTATTTATTTATGGGTACAATATATTTTTATTTTTTTAAATATTTTTACAATTTTTTATTTTTTTTCACTTTCTGACATTTTTATTACTTTTACACATTGTCCCACTGTGGGACTTTCACTTTTTGCAGCCTGATCAGCCCTATAGCATAGGAATGTAGAACCATCCCTGTGCTATGTAGCCTGTCAGCGCTGCACAGGGAGAAGTTACTTTGGTTGTGCATTGCACATGACCAAAGCAACTTCCTGCCTCATGGTGACCCGGATGTTGTCATGATGACATCGGGTCACCATGACAACATCCGGGACAGGACTCAGACGCCGCGGGACGCCGGCAGAAAAGGTAAGTATAGCGCTTACCTCTTCTTGTTACTGGAATGCTGCGATCAATTTTGATCGCAGCATTTCGGGGTTTAATGTGCAGGGAGCGGAGCGGGACCGCTCCCTGCACATAGCACAGGGTGTCAGCTGTAACAATCAGCTGACACCCGGCGGCGATCTCACCCGAACCGCTTGTGTGCGGGCGAAATCGCCAGGGCGTACTAATACGTATCAGGCCTATAAGGCCCAGGGCACAGATACGCCCTGGGCAAGAAAGGGGTTAAAGAAATAATCAGCTGTTTTCCGCAGGTCCCGGCACGTAAGTCAATAAGCTAACTACAACATTAGCTGCAATAAAAAGGGTTGCGTCTAAAGGGGTTGTTCTGGCTTGGAGCTCAAGTCTGCAAATCACATACTTGCGGTCAAGCACCCGCCCACTCCGGGAGCAGGCACAAGAGACACCTGACAGCACACACACTGCACGATGTGAGGATTCACAAGTCTGCAATCACAGAGTGACTGAAGACTTTAACCCCAAGCCTGGACAACCCCATTAATTTATTTGAGATAGAGCAGAATACTCAGATATTTATGTGGAATTTTCTACAAAACTTGTTTTGGATTAAACCTGATATTATAAAGTATATCTTAATTTAATTATTTTATTTAACAGAAAATTCCAGCCAAAAACATTAAGGAGGTGGTACACTAGAGGATGACCCCTTATTAATTGCCCCAGGATGCTTCATAAATAATATAAACCTGTATCTAAAAGCAGGGCTGTGGAGTAGGTAAGCCGAACCTCCGACTCCTCAATTTCCATGACACCAACTCTAACTCCGACTCCACGACTCCGACTCCCTCATACACGGCTCAAGTTTAAGTGATAAATTTACTGTAGCACAGATTCATCTCAGCTAAAAGTCTAGACCCTTAGATCAGGAATAGGACAGACATTTATAGGACATTTCATAACTTTCCCAAATTCTAATGAAAAAATATTCCCCACAAACTGCATTGAACTCCTGTACCCAATTTATTATATATTTTAGGAGTCTGAGTTGGTCCATTTTATACCGACTCCCAACTCCACCATAATGGACTCCGACCCCACGACTCTGACTCTACAGCCCTGTCTAAAAGTCTATATCTAAGTGTTTCTTTGGACGTAAATTTGAAGGCTGCAGATGTCACGTCACACTGTTCATATCAGGAGACCACCGAGGAATGAAGGGCCGAGATTGAGGAGCGACACCAGTCCAGGAGGTAAGCATAACATTTGTTTTAAATAATGCAGAACCTGGAGCAATTAATATGGGGTTATCCAGGAATGGACACCCCTTTACGGTTGTAGCTACACACCACGCAATTCTCAGTATGACAATGCCATGTCAGAACATAATGAAGATATGTTCACATTGAGATTGACAAGGTGCCGCAAACCTGGTACAAAGGTTGCGAAAAATCCCTCAGATTTCTTGCAACTTGCGCCGATGTACCGAAACAAGCAAGAAACTGTTGGATTATTTATGGAGGTAAATATCAAAAAATGCCAAACAATTACAAACATAAGAAAAACAAGAAGAAATTAATGAGAAGATAAGCTCCCATGGTATGCCAAATCTAGCCACATAAAACCAGAGAAATTCCTCTAAAATATGTATCCAATTGTAAATACACATATGGAATATAACAAGCATAAAATGCTAGTAATCAATATATCCCATAATCCATATACGCAGAAATACATTAATAGCCACAATAAAGAATAGATATAATGGAAGCCAGGCTAGAAATATTAACAAGAAATCAAAGTATGTGAAAGATATAGCATAATCCTATGAGTGGACGAGTAAATAATGGGAGAATATGTTATGCCAAACCAGACATATTACGTACAGTCCAGAAGTGTGGTCACAAAGGAGAACTCCGGTATAAGTGGGGCATGGCAGGTAAGAAGGCCTCCTTGCGTATCACCGGCACTCTGCAGGCTTCCTCAGGGGTGAAGTAGCCAAGCTACTGGTCACAAAGGGACCAGATTTATTTTTATCGCATTATGTTGCTATGTAGCCTTGCTTTACAATCTTTACCTGCTTAATGTGTGTTATGGTCAAAGTTGCTTTGTAGCCCTGATATGACTTTGATGTTACTACTGGCATAAAAAAACTTGCAATGGGCACAGACACTGTGTGCCATCAGTCCAACGGCTCATGTAGTCGAGCGTATAAATTGGACGTGTGCTGTCTGATTCTGATTGCATTATTGAATAGCATGGGTCAGTGTGCTATTAGGATGAATGTCTTTTCTCTCGGTACGAGTGTCTGTGAGAAACAAATCGCTGCATGCACTACTTTAATCTGAGTCTCGGAAGAGCCTAACACATCCAAGTCTATGGGTGCAACAACAAAAAAAAAAATTTGGATCGCACATGGACTAGCAGAGTGGCATCCGATTTTTACAAATCGATGTCTATTATAAACCTAGGAAACTATATGTGATCACGTACATGTGTCAATGTAGTTGTATGAAAATGGATATCACATGGATATAAAAAACGAAGACACAGATGACACATGGATGAAAGTTAGAAAAAAAATTGTCTGGGTTTTCCGGATGAAACTCAGACCATTTTTCATATGCTCGTCTGCAGGCACCTTAAGGGCTCAAGCAGACGTCCGTGGATATCGATCCAATCATTCACCGCAATGCATGGACTGGCCCACGGGTTCTATATCAGCAATTACCTGAAATTACCTGAAGGGTACTCACCCAGGTTTATTCTTCTGCAGAGAAAGCTTGTTTCCAGAAAGCTTGGAAGAGAATAATTCCAGCTGCTTCTGGAGATTGTTCTGTGGTAAAGCAGCCATGCTGTGAGAAAGCAAGCACAACAGTGAACGAAACAAGCAATAGTCAATTTATGTTACATTAGTACCACACTGCAGTTTAAGGCTATGTGCCCACAATGCAGAAATGCTCTGGATTTTCCCTGAGCGTTTCTGCATCTCCCTGGCAGAAAAAAACGCATGCGGATTGTACATGCGTTTTTTCAGCCAGGGACAAGTGTTTGTCACACGTTTTGCACATGCGATTTCGCATGCGGGTTGTCAAGCACTTTCCAAGCGATTTTAGCATCACTTGGAAAAGTGCTTGACAACCTGGTCACACTATATAAATCCATGCAACCGGCATGGATTTTATATAGTGTGACCAAGTTAGTTAAAAAAAAAAAAGAATAAAAATGTTAGAAAATTAAAAAAAAAACATTATACTTACCTTCTGATGGTCCCCGGTGTCCCCGGTCTCTCGCGATGGTCTAAAAGGACTTTCCATGACGTTATTTAGTCATGTGACAGGTCACGCGACCGCCGAGGTCAGCGGTCACATGACTAAATGACGTCATGGAAGGTCCTTTTAGATCATCGCGAGCTGCCGGGGAGCCAGGACGCATCACTAAGGAGACCGGGGGCCATCAGAAGGTAAGTATAATGTTTATTTTTTATTTTAAATTTTTTTTTTTTTTTTACAGGTACTATGGTACCCGGGTCTGGAGGAGAGTCTCCTCTTCTCCAGACCCGGGTACCATCCGCACATTGAATCGCTTAATATCCGCTTGTGCACGTGTAGTCATGTGGATATTAAGCGATTCAATGCAAGTCAATGGCGGCAAAAACGCCGAGATTACGCAAAGTAATTGGTAGTGCTGCGGATTTTTCCGCAATAATAATCCGCAGCGGACATTTCTGCAGCATGTGCATAAGCACATGCGGATTATCATTGGGGAACATAGCAGACCTTCTACCAAGCGTTTTTTAAGCGTTTCTACAGCGGAATTGCAGCTGCGGAAACTCTTAAAAAAAGCATAGTGGGCACACAGCCTAACTGAAAGACTCAGAAGTCTGGAATCCAAGTACTATCCCATCAGAGGTTTAGGCAGCTTTTCTGCAATTGCATTATGCTTTACACTGCTGTACTGCGCGTCATTTGACATTTCATAACGTTTTGTATTCAGACGAATCTGAATTGAAACGCGTCGATTTGACGGATGTAATTCCTCACTGGAGCAGATTGATGTGATGCTTGTATTTCTCGGATGAACTCAAAGATTTTTATATCTTGGACTCAATAAATTACTAATGTTTTAACTTTATCTTACGATGGAGATTTTCCTCTTTTCTCTTCATATGTTGTAAACCACTCAAAAGCATTACCATTTTAAAAACTGCACCCCTCAGCGTATTTAAAATTGCTTTTAGGTAGTTCATTAACCCTTCTGGTTCTTTTCAGGAAGTAATGGAAAGTGGCATGACAAGAATGAAAAAGTTTATTTTTACCACCTAAATTTTGATAACTTCTGTACAGGCCGCTATAACCAGCAGACACGAAGGCCGTTATTTGGCCGTTACCTTCCATTGCAAACATCAGGACCACACAATCAAGATCTCAGGGTGTCAATGAGGTTAAAGAGGAAGCCCTCACACTCAATTAACTATTTAGATTTTGTAGTCACTATTGACAGCAGAATCTAAGGGGTTAAACTTGCATGGTCGGTGCCAACACTAATCGTGGCTGATGCAGCTAGTTGTCAGCTATAGTGTACAGGTGATAGCTACAGGATTGTCACCTGTCAGGGAATGCTAGTCTCTTATATCGCAGGTCAGTAAAAAGACGTCTATTGGTCACTAAGGGGATAAGAAGAAGAGAATTTATCAGCTACCCATAAAATAGGTAATAGTTTATAGAACGGTGGGGGTCCAATCGTTGCCACCCGCACCGACAGCCAGAATCGGAGGGTGTAGTGCCGTCCTTTTGAAAAAGTGAAACCTTGAGCATTTGACTGATGTAAATAAACTTTTGGACAAGTGAATTGTGTGAGGCCGCACACATCTAGTCAGAATGTGGTAGGAGGCATGGATATCGCATGACTACCCGGTTTGGCCGACGGGATCGCAGAATCCTGACAGCACGTGCTATGCATACTCACAACTCTGCAGTGACATAGCATGACTGCACACTTTTGTGTCAAACCTGTATTTCCCCTTAAAAGTCTATGGTGGTATTCATATGTCCGTGTTTTTGTGAACCATGTCCCCGCACAAAAGTCATTGATACGTTTCAATTTTTGATCCGAGTAACAGATCAAAATTACTCACATAAGTCTGTGAAAAATCACGGAGAGAACAAAGGTGCCATCAGTGTGCAATCTATCTACTGTATGTGATTAAGATAGTAATGAAAAATCACTAATGGTAAATACTGAAGCACTGACCGACTGCTGATGAAACTTGCATCCAAAACACAAATGAAAATCAGATTGTCCGTTTAAACACGTGAAAAATCACGGATGTCTGAATGAAGCCTAAGGAAGAGTTTTTGTCACATAATGCATGTACCATGATTAAGGACAAGTATCTCTCTGAAAAATATTGGATAATGCATTGATTTTTTTTCGGTAACACTTTCTATAAGGATAATTTCTGATTTTTAAAAATGCTACTAAGATAAACAGCGAAGTTTATATCTGTATAAGGTAGACTATCCACATGAAAACAGTGCACTAAATTTATGAACAGTTTAAATCCTAAAAAGTCACAAATTGAGAACAATTTTAAATTTTTGCATTATACTCGCCAAAAGTTGAAAAAGTAGACGCTGACTACAAGAAGGGGCATGAACAAAAATAAAATGTCACTTGCATTTCAGGAGAACTTGAAGCAGAATATCTGGGTCTGCCTCCAGCTCATTCTCCTCCTCCCCCCTCTCCAGAGAACTTAATAAGAACCAGCTGCCATCTTCTATCTCAGTTATGGGAAAGTCTGTATTCACTGAAGACAAATTGCACCTGTGAACTGAGAATGAAAGATCTATTGTTTGTTTTTCCTCTCAGAAGTGATGGTCCTCACAAAATATTTACCACTTATCTGCAGGATAAGGCTGAGTTCACACGATGCGTATTTCATGCGTTTCCGCGGCGTTTTTGCAGTTGCGTAAACGCCGCGGAAACACATGAAAAACACATGGTAGAAGGGAAGCAATGTTCCCCAATGGAAATCCGCATGTGCTGTGCCCATGATGCGGATTTTTCCGCAGCGTTAACGCTGCGGTCAAAAATCCGCAGCATGTCAATTAATTTTGCGGAAACGCGGCGATTTCGCCGCCATTGACTTGCATTAGAACGCGCCAATTCCGCAAGACAGCATTTGTACTTGCGTTATTGGCGCGTTCTAATGTGCGGATGGTACCCGGGTGTGGAGGAGAGGAGAGTCTCATCCACACCCAGGTACCATTAAAAGCTGTAAAAAAAGAATAAAATAAAAAATAAATGTATTCTTACCATCTGTCGGCCCACGCACCGCTCCTGCTTGGTTCCCGGCACTTGCAGTGAGTTGTAGGACCTGCGGTGACGTCAGAGTCATGTGACGGGTCACGTGACGCTGACGTCAGCAGGTCTTTCAATTCAAAGTTGCCGGCGAGGGAGAACGGAGTGAGCAGGACAGCGCGGGCCATCGGAGGTAAGTATATACACTCTCTCGGGTCACACTATATAAATCCATGCCGGTTGCATGGATTTATATAGTGTGACCTAGTTGTCAAGCACTTTCCAGGTGATGCTAAAATCGCCTGGAAAGCGCTTGTCAATCTGCATGCGGAAACGCATGTGAATCTGCATGTGGATCCGCATGTATTCTGCAGGAAAAACGCATGCACAATCTGCATGCGTTTTTTCTGTCAGGGAGATGCAGAAATGATGCAGAAATTTTCTGCTTCATTTCTGCATCGTGTGCACATACCCTAAATGTTGCTAAATTTGTGATGGCTGGGACACTCACCAATCATGAAAACAGGGGTCCTTTGTCTAACATATGAGTAAGGAAGGTGGACCACACATACTGTATATGAACTCCTCACTTTTCCATTCAAATGGAAAACCGATGACCCTGTCCTCATAATCAGTGGGGGTCCCATATACACTGCTCAAAAAATAAAGGGAACACTGAAATAACACATCCTAGATCTGAATGAATGAAATATTCTCATTGAATACTTTGTTCTGTACAAAGTTGAATGTGCTGACAACAAAATCACACAAAAATCATCAATGGAAATCAAATTTATTAACCAATGGAGGCCTGGATTTGGAGTCACCCCCAAAATTAAAGTGGAAAAAACACACTACAGGCTGATCCAACTTTGATGTAATGTCCTTAAAACAAGTCAAAATGAGGCTCAGTATTGCGTGTGGCCTCCACGTGCCTGTATGACCTCCCTACAACGCCTGGGCATGCTCCTGATGAGGTTGCGGATGGTCTCCTGTGGGATCTCCTCCCAGACCTGGACTAAAGCATCTGCCAACTACTGGACAGTCTGTGGTGCAATGTGACACGTTGGTGGATGGAGCGAGACATGATGTCCCACATGTGCTCAATCGGATTCAGGTCTGGGGAACGGGCGGGCCAGTCCATAGCTTCAATGCCTTCATGTTGCAGGAACTGCTGACACACTCCAGCCACATGAGGTCTGGCATTGTCCTGCATCAGGAGGAACCCAGGGACAACCGCACCAGCATATGGTCTCACAAGGGGTCTGAGGATCTCATCTTGGGTACCTAATGGCAATCAGGCTACTACTGGCGAGCACATGGAGGGCTGTGCGGCCCTCCAAAGAAATGCCACCCCACACCATTACTGACCCACTGCCAAACCGGTCATGCTGAAGGATGTTGCAGGCAGCAGATCGCTCTCCAGGGCATCTCCAGACTCTGTCAGGTCTGTCACATGTGCTCAGTGTGAACCTGCTTTCATCTGTGAAGAGCACAGGGCGCCAGTGGCGACTTTACCAATCCTGGTGTTCTGTGGCAAATGCCAAGCATCCTGCACGGTGTTGGGCTGTGAGCACAACCCCCATCTGTGGACGTCGGGCCCTCATACCCCCTCATGGAGTCAGTTTCTAACAGTTTGTGCAGACACATGCACATTTGTGGCCTGCTGGAGGTCATTTTGCAGGGCTCTGGCAGAGCTCCTCCTGTTCCTCCTTGCACAAAGGCAGAGGTAGCGATCCTGCTGCTGGGTTGTTGCCCTCCTACGGCCCCCTCCACATCTCCTGGTGTATTGGCCTGTCTCCTGGTAGCGCCTCCAGCCTCTGAACACTACGCTGACAGACACAGAAAACCTTCTTGCCACAGCTCGTATTGATGTGCCATCCTGGATGAGCTGCACTACCTGAGCAACTTCTGTGGGTTGTAGAGTCCGTCTCATGCTACCACGAGTGTGAAAGCACAACCAACATTCAAAAGTGACCAAAACAACAGCCAGAAAGCATTGGCACCGAGATGTGGTCTGTGGTCCCCACCTGCAGAACCACTCCTTTATTGAGGGTGTCTTGATAATTGCCAATAATTTCCATCTATTGTCTATTCCATTTGCACAACAGCATGTGAAATTGATTGTCAGTGTTGCTTCCTAAGTGGACAGTTTGATTTCACAGAAGTTTGACTAAGGCTATGTGCCCACGATGCAGAAATGCTCCGGATTTTTTCCTGAGCGTTTCTGCATCTCCCTGGCAGAAAAAACGCATGCGGATTGTACATTAGTTTTTCCTGCCAGGGACATGCGGAAGTGAAGCGTTCTTCACATGCATTTTCGCATGCGGGTTGTCAAGCGCTTTCCAAGAGATTTTAGCATCACTTGAAAAGTGCTTGACGACTTGGTCACACTACATAAATCCATGCAGCCGGCATGGATTTATAGTGTGACCGAAAGAATGTTAAGGCTGTGTGCCCACGATGCGTTTTTTAAGCGTTTCTGCAGCGGCAGAAACGCTTAAAAAACGCATGGTAGTAGGTCTGCCATGTTCCCCAATGATAATCCGCATGTGCTGTGCACATGCTGCGGAAATTTACGCTGCGGATTATCATTGCGGAAAAAAAAGCAGCACTACCAATTATTTTGCCGAAGTGCTGCGTTTTTGCCACCATTGACTTGTATTAGAACGCATGTATTCCGCTTCACTAGATAAGCACATGCGGAATACATGCGTTCAATGTGCTGATGGTACCCAGGT
The DNA here is from genome assembly GCF_046119375.1 of Phyllobates terribilis. Lineage (NCBI taxonomy): Eukaryota > Metazoa > Chordata > Amphibia > Anura > Dendrobatidae > Phyllobates > Phyllobates terribilis. The sequence continues at coordinate 488,004,510 of NW_027362771.1, forward strand.
CTAGAGGAGAGGAGACTCTCCTCCGGACCCGGGTACCATAGAAACTGTAAAAAAAAAAAAAAAAAAAGAATAAAATAAAAAATAAATATGATACTTACCTTCTGACGGCCCTCGATGCGCTTGTCCTCCCTTGCCGGCAAATCGCGATGGACTGGAGGACCTGCGCTGACGTCATAGTCATGTGATGCTGACGTCGGCAGGTCCTTCAGTGCAGTGTACCGCGATCTGCCAGCAGTCAGCACCGAGCAAAGCAAGACTCCGGGGGCCATCGGAAGGCAAGTATAGATTTTTTTTTTGACATTCTCTCGGGTTACACTATATAAATCCATGCCGTTTGCATGGATTTATATATTGTGACCAAGTTGACAAGCACTTTCCAAGTGATGCTAAAATCGCTTGGAAAGCGCTTGTCAACCCGCATGAGGAAATGCATGTGAAGAACACTTCACATCCACATGTCCCTGGCAGGAAAAACTCATGTACAATCCGCATGCGTTTTTTTCTGCCAGGGAGATGCAGAAACGCTCAGGAAAAATCCAGAGCATTTCTGCATCGTGGGCGCATAGCATAAAAAATAAATATATACTTAATAATAATAATAATTTTTATTTATATAGCGCCAACATATTCCGCAGCACTTTACAATTAAGCGGGGACATGTACAAACAATAAATTCAATACAAGGTGAGACAGTTTAAACAGTTACATCAGGAGTGAGGTCCCAGCTCGCAAGCTTACATTCTACAAGGAAATGGGGGGACACAATAGGTGGAAAGTGCTTGTTATATCAGGTCAGGCAATTATAATAAGTCGGGATTATCATATAAAGCTGTATGATCCGGTCATCAGCCTGTATATTCAAGTGCACATACCTTACCTTCTGATGGCCCACGGAGTCTTTATTCGATGCGTCTCGGCTGCTGAAAGAACCTGCCGATGTCAGCGGTCGCGTGACCTGTCACATGAAAAAATGACGTCATGGCAGGTCCTTGAGTCCACCACGATATGCCAGTAAGCCAGGACAAAGACACTGGGGGCGATCAGAAGGTAAGTATAATGTTTATTTTATTCTTTTTTTACAGGTACTATGGTACCCGAGTCCAGAGGAGAGTCTCCTCTTCTCCACACCCGGGTACCATCCGCACATTGAAACGCATGTAATCCGCATGTACAGATCCAGTGATGCGGATGACATGCTGTCCTATGCAAGTCAATGGCGGCGAAAACGCAACGCTTCCAAAAAATAATTGGTAGTGCTGCATATTTTTCCACAATGATAATCCGCAGCGGAAATTTCCGCAGCATATGCACAGTATATGCAGATTATCATTGGGGAACATGGCAGGCCTTCTACCATGCGTTTTTTAAGCGTCTCTGCAGCGGAATTGCCGCTGCGGAAATGCTTAAAAAACGCATCGTGGGCACACAGCCTTACTTGGAGTTATATTCTGTTGTTTAAGTGTTCCCTTTATTTTTTTCAGCAGTGTATATTTTTTACTTATCCTGCAAATAAGTGATAAATCTTCTTGGTCTGACTATCCATAGATCTCTGATCTGTTGTGTGATCTTCTATAGACACAACCTCATTGAGGGCAATAAATACATCAGACACTGGCCAAATCTGATGCAAAATGCCCAGATAAAGTATATGCAAGAGATGAAAAGCTGTGTAAGCTCGGCATTCATTAACCCTGTCCATGTGTAGCTGATGTTTGGTGCATGCTTATGGAGGCACCTGCCTGTAACAGAAGTAATGGGAGCTAGCGCCCTCTAGTCGCAGACCACACGTATTACACACCACCTCTGTCACCCCCCACAGACCGCGCGCATTACACACCACCTCTGTCACCCCCCACAGACCGCGCGCATTACACACCACCTCTGTCACCCCCCACAGACCGCGCGCATTACACACCACCTCTGTCACCCCCCACAGACCGCGCGCATTACACACCACCTCTGTCACCCCCCACAGACCGCGCGCATTACACACCACCTGTCACCCCCCACAGACCGCGCGCATTACACACCACCTCTGTCACCCCCCACAGACCGCGCGCATTACACACCACCTCTGTCACCCCCCACAGACCGCGCGCATTACACACCACCTCTGTCACCCCCCACAGACCGCGCGCATTACACACCACCTCTGTCACCCCCCACAGACCGCGCGCATTACACACCACCTCTGTCACCCCCCACAGACCGCGCGTACTACACACACCACCTCTGTCACCCCCTACAGACCACGCGTACTACACACACCACCTGTCACCCCCTACAGACCACGCGTACTACACACCACCTCTGTCACCCCCACAGACCGCGCGTACTACACACCACCTGTCACCCCCCACAGACCGCGCGTACTACACACCACCTGTCACCCCCCACAGACCGCGCGTACTACACACACCACCTGTCACCCCACACAGACCGCGCGTACTACACACACCACCTCTGTCACCCCCCACAGACCGCGCGTACTACACACCACCTGTCACCCCCACAGACCGCGCGTACTACACACCACCTCTGTCACCCCCACAGACCGAGCGTACTACACACCACCTCTGTCACCCCCACAGACCGAGCGTACTACACACCACCTCTATCACCCCCACAGACCGCGCGTACTACACACACCACCTGTCACCCCCACAGACCGCGTGTATTACACCCCCCGTCACCCCCACAGACCGCGCGTACTACACACACCACCTGTCACCCCCACAGACCGCGCGTATTACACACACCACCTCTGTCACCCCCCACAGACCGCGCGCATTACACACCACCTGTCACCCCCCACAGACCGCGCGCATTACACACCACCTGTCACCCCCCACAGACCGCGCGCATTACACACCACCTGTCACCCCCCACAGAACGCGCGCATTACACACCACCTGTCACCCCCCACAGAACGCGCGCATTACACACCACCTGTCACGCCCCATAGACCGCGCGTATTACACACCACCTCTGTCACCCCCCACAGACCGCGCGTACTACACACCACCTCTGTCACCCCCCACAGACCGCGCGTACTACGCACACCACCTCTGTCACCCCCACAGACCTCAACTTTTACACACCACCTCTGTCACCCCCACAGACCGCGCGTACTACACACACCACCTGTCACGCCCCACAGAACGCGCGCATTACACACCACCTGTCACCCCCCACAGAACGCGCGCATTACACACCACCTGTCACGCCCCACAGACCGCGCGTACTACACACCACCTCTGTCACCCCCACAGACCGCGCGTACTACACACCACCTCTGTCACCCCCACAGACCGCGCGTACTACACACCACCTCTGTCACCCCCCACAGACCGCGCGTACTACGCACACCACCTCTGTCACCCCCACAGACCTCAACTTTTACACACCACCTCTGTCACCCCCACAGACCGCGCGTACTACACACACCACCTGTCACCCCCCACAGAACGCGCGCATTACACACCACCTGTCACCCCCCACAGAACGCGCGCATTACACACCACCTGTCACGCCCCACAGACCGCGCGTACTACACACCACCTGTCACCCCCACAGACCGCGCGTACTACACACCACCTCTGTCACCCCCACAGACCGCGCGTACTACACACCACCTCTGTCACCCCCACAGACCGCGCGTACTACACACCACCTCTGTCACCCCCACAGACCGCGCGTACTACACACCACCTCTGTCACCCCCACAGACCGCGCGTACTACACACCACCTCTGTCACCCCCCACAGACCGCGCGTACTACACACCACCTCTGTCACCCCCCACAGACCGCGCGTACTACGCACACCACCTTTGTCACCCCCACAGACCTCAACTTTTACACACCACCTCTGTCACCCCCACAGACCGCGCTTACTACACACACCACCTGTCACGCCCACAGACCGCGCGTACTACACACCACCTCTGTCACCCCCACAGACCGCGCGTACTACACACCACCTCTGTCACCCCCCACAGACCGCGCGTACTACGCACACCACCTTTGTCACCCCCACAGACCTCAACTTTTACACACCACCTCTGTCACCCCCACAGACCGCGCTTACTACACACACCACCTGTCACACCCACAGACCGCGCGTACTACACACCACCTCTGTCACCCCCACAGACCGCGCGTACTACGCACACCACCTCTGTCACCCCCACAGACCGCGCGTACTACGCACACCACCTCTGTCACCCCCTACAGACCACGCGTACTACACACCACCTCTGTCACCCCCACAGACCGCGCGTACTACACACCACCTCTGTCACCCCCCACAGACCGCGCGTACTACACACCACCTGTCACCCCCACAGACCCCAACTTTTACACACCACCTCTGTCACCCCCACAGACCGCGCGTACTACGCACACCACCTCTGTCACCCCCACAGACCGCGCGTACTACACACCACCTCTGTCACCCCCACAGACCGCGCGTACTACACACCACCTCTGTCACCCCCACAGACCGCGCGTACTACACACCACCTCTGTCACCCCCACAGACCGCGCGTACTACACACCACCTCTGTCACCCCCACAGACCGCGCGTACTACACACCACCTCTGTCACCCCCACAGACCGCGCGTACTACGCACACCACCTCTGTCACCCCCACAGACCGCGCGTACTACGCACACCACCTCTGTCACCCCCTACAGACCACGCGTACTACACACACCACCTCTGTCACCCCCTACAGACCACGCGTACTACACACCACCTCTGTCACCCCCACAGACCGCGCGTACTACACACCACCTCTGTCACCCCCCACAGACCGCGCGTACTACACACCACCTGTCACCCCCACAGACCGCGCGTACTACACACCACCTGTCACCCCCCACAGACCGCGCGTACTACACACACCACCTCTGTCACCCCCCACAGACCGCGCGTACTACACACCACCTCTGTCACCCCCACAGACCGCGCGTACTACACACCACCTGTCACCCCCACAGACCGCGCGTACTACACACCACCTCTGTCACCCCCACAGACCGAGCGTACTACACACCACCTCTATCACCCCCACAGACCGCGCGTACTACACACACCACCTGTCACCCCCACAGACCGCGTGTATTACACCCCCCGTCACCCCCACAGACCGCGCGTACTACACACACCACCTGTCACCCCCACAGACCGCGCGTATTACACCCCCACAGACCGCGCGTATTACACACACCACCTCTGTCACCCCCCACAGACCGCGCGTATTACACACACCACCTCTGTCACCCCCCACAGACCGCGCGCATTACACACCACCTGTCACCCCCCACAGACCGCGCGCATTACACACCACCTGTCACCCCCCACAGAACGCGCGCATTACACACCACCTGTCACCCCCCACAGAACGCGCGCATTACACACCACCTGTCACCCCCCACAGAACGCGCGCATTACACACCACCTGTCACGCCCCATAGACCGCGCGTATTACACACCACCTCTGTCACCCCCCACAGACCGCGCGTACTACACACCACCTCTGTCACCCCCCACGGACCGCGCGTACTACGCACACCACCTCTGTCACCCCCCACGGACCGCGCGTACTACGCACACCACCTCTGTCACCCCCACAGACCTCAACTTTTACACACCACCTCTGTCACCCCCACAGACCGCGCGTACTACACTACACACCACCTCTGTCACCCCCACAGACCCCAACTTTTACACACCACCTCTGTCACCCCCACAGACCGCGCGTACTACGCACACCACCTCTGTCACCCCCACAGACCGCGCGTACTACACACCACCTCTGTCACCCCCACAGACCGCGCGTACTACACACCACCTCTGTCACCCCCACAGACCGCGCGTACTACACACCACCTCTGTCACCCCCACAGACCGCGCGTACTACACACCACCTCTGTCACCCCCACAGACCGCGCGTACTACACACCACCTCTGTCACCCCCACAGACCGCGCGTACTACGCACACCACCTCTGTCACCCCCACAGACCGCGCGTACTACGCACACCACCTCTGTCACCCCCTACAGACCACGCGTACTACACACACCACCTCTGTCACCCCCTACAGACCACGCGTACTACACACCACCTCTGTCACCCCCACAGACCGCGCGTACTACACACCACCTCTGTCACCCCCCACAGACCGCGCGTACTACACACCACCTGTCACCCCCACAGACTGCGCGTACTACACACCACCTGTCACCCCCCACAGACCGCGCGTACTACACACACCACCTCTGTCACCCCCCACAGACCGCGCGTACTACACACCACCTCTGTCACCCCCACAGACCGCGCGTACTACACACCACCTGTCACCCCCACAGACCGCGCGTACTACACACACCACGTGTATTACACCCCCCGTCACCCCCACAGACCGCGCGTACTACACACACCACCTGTCACCCCCACAGACCGCGCGTATTACACCCCCACAGACCGCGCGTATTACACACACCACCTCTGTCACCCCCCACAGACCGCGCGTATTACACACACCACCTCTGTCACCCCCCACAGACCGCGCGCATTACACACCACCTGTCACCCCCCACAGACCGCGCGCATTACACACCACCTGTCACCCCCCACAGAACGCGCGCATTACACACCACCTGTCACCCCCCACAGAACGCGCGCATTACACACCACCTGTCACCCCCCACAGAACGCGCGCATTACACACCACCTGTCACGCCCCATAGACCGCGCGTATTACACACCACCTCTGTCACCCCCCACAGACCGCGCGTACTACACACCACCTCTGTCACCCCCCACGGACCGCGCGTACTACGCACACCACCTCTGTCACCCCCCACGGACCGCGCGTACTACGCACACCACCTCTGTCACCCCCACAGACCTCAACTTTTACACACCACCTCTGTCACCCCCACAGACCGCGCGTACTACACACACCACCTGTCACGCCCCACAGAACGCGCGCATTACACACCACCTGTCACCCCCCACAGAACGCGCGCATTACACACCACCTGTCACGCCCCACAGACCGCGCGTACTACACACCACCTCTGTCACCCCCACAGACCGCGCGTACTACACACCACCTCTGTCACCCCCCACAGACCGCGCGTACTACGCACACCACCTCTGTCACCCCCACAGACCTCAACTTTTACACACCACCTCTGTCACCCCCACAGACCGCGCGTACTACACACACCACCTGTCACCCCCCACAGAACGCGCGCATTACACACCACCTGTCACCCCCCACAGAACGCGCGCATTACACACCACCTGTCACGCCCCACAGACCGCGCGTACTACACACCACCTCTGTCACCCCCACAGACCGCGCGTACTACACACCACCTCTGTCACCCCCACAGACCGCGCGTACTACACACCACCTCTGTCACCCCCACAGACCGCGCGTACTACACACCACCTCTGTCACCCCCACAGACCGCGCGTACTACACACCACCTCTGTCACCCCCACAGACCGCGCGTACTACACACCACCTCTGTCACCCCCCACAGACCGCGCGTACTACACACCACCTCTGTCACCCCCCACAGACCGCGCGTACTACGCACACCACCTTTGTCACCCCCACAGACCTCAACTTTTACACACCACCTCTGTCACCCCCACAGACCGCGCGTACTACACACACCACCTCTGTCACCCCCACAGACCGCGCGTACTACGCACACCACCTCTGTCACCCCCACAGACCGCGCGTACTACGCACACCACCTCTGTCACCCCCACAGACCGCGCGTACTACGCACACCACCTCTGTCACCCCCACAGACCGCGCGTACTACGCACACCACCTCTGTCACCCCCACAGACCGCGCGTACTACGCACACCACCTCTGTCACCCCCACAGACCGCGCGTACTACGCACACCACCTCTGTCACCCCCACAGACCGCGCGTACTACACACCACCTCTGTCACCCCCACAGACCCCAACTTTTACACACCACCTCTGTCACCCCCACAGACCGCGCGTACTACGCACACCACCTCTGTCACCCCCACAGACCGCGCGTACTACACACCACCTCTGTCACCCCCACAGACCCCAACTTTTACACACCACCTCTGTCACCCCCACAGACCGCGCGTACTACGCACACCACCTCTGTCACCCCCACAGACCGCGCGTACTACACACCACCTCTGTCACCCCCACAGACCGCGCGTACTACACACCACCTCTGTCACCCCCACAGACCGCGCGTACTACACACCACCTGTCACCCCCACAGACCGCGCGTACTACACACCACCTCTGTCACCCCCACAGACCGCGCGTACTACACACCACCTCTGTCACCCCCACAGACCGCGCGTACTACACACCACCTCTGTCACCCCCACAGACCGCGCGTACTACACACCACCTCTGTCACCCCCACAGACCGCGCGTACTACACACCACCTCTGTCACCCCCACAGACCGCGCGTACTACACACCACCTCTGTCACCCCCACAGACCGCGCGTACTACACACCACCTCTGTCACCCCCACAGACCGCGCGTACTACACACCACCTCTGTCACCCCCACAGACCGCGCGTACTACGCACACCACCTCTGTCACCCCCACAGACCGCGCGTACTACACACCACCTCTGTCACCCCCACAGACCGCGCGTACTACGCACACCACCTCTGTCACCCCCACAGACCGCGCGTACTACGCACACCACCTGTCACCCCCACAGACCGCGCGTACTACACACCACCTCTGTCACCCCCACAGACCGCGCGTACTACGCACACCACCTGTCACCCCCACAGACCGCGCGTACTACGCACACCACCTGTCACCCCCACAGACCGCGCGTACTACACACCACCTCTGTCACCCCCACAGACCGCGCGTACTACACACCACCTCTGTCACCCCCACAGACCGCGCGTACTACACACCACCTCTGTCACCCCCACAGACCGCGCGTACTACACACCACCTCTGTCACCCCCACAGACCGCGCGTACTACACACCACCTCTGTCACCCCCACAGACCGCGCGTACTACGCACACCACCTCTGTCACCCCCACAGACCGCGCGTACTACACACCACCTGTCACCCCCACAGACCGCGCGTACTACACACCACCTCTGTCACCCCCACAGACCGCGTGTATTACACACCACCTTTATCACCCCCCACAGACCCCGCGTATTAGACACCCCCTCTGTCCCCCCCCCACAGAACGCACGCATTACACACCACCTGTCACCCCCCACAGACTGTGCTTATTACACACCACCTCTGTCACCCCCACGTATTACACACCCCCTCTGTCACCCCCACAGACCCCACGTATTACACACCACCTCTGTCACCCCACAGACCTCGCGTATTACACACCACCTCTATCACACCGGCCCTGCACTGACGCTGAGGAGCATGCGTCGTCCTGCCACATTTTACCTCAGAAACCATCCACACAACTGCAAGACCATCCAACCAATCAAAGCGCAGCGATGAGTCACGTGGACGCATATCCCCACCGCCTCTGTCGTCCTCTATGGCTCACGTCAGTCTCATCTGTGCTCTATCGCGCAGCCGTGACTGGGAAATACAATACACACAGATGTCTCGCCCCCTCAGTGAGAATCACACAGCCGCGCTGCTCAGACACGCGGTACAGAGGGAAATCATGACGTAGTGGCCGCCATCCCGGTACCTGTGTTTCTCCCCGGTCCCGTCACATCGCACATCCAGTCACCTGGTTTCCTCCTCTCAGTGTTTTCGCGCCCAGTCCAAGCGCAAAAGCTCTGACGTCATCAATCTGCGACTCAGCCCGTGACAACGTCGCATAGAAACAGTGCAGAATGCCGTACTGCAAGAACTAGAGCTGTGTGACAGTGGCCACAGACAGTAATAGGCGTGGGGTCAGGTGTCCATAATGTATGCTTCGCAGATACTGCTAGCCACATGTGTACACCTGCACAGATACTGCTAGCCACATGTGTACACCTGCTCAGATACTGCTAGCCACATGTGTACACCTGCACAGATACTGCTAGCCACATGTGTACACCTGCTCAGATACTGCTAGCCACATGTGTACACCTGCTCAGATACTGCTAGCCACATGTGTACACCTGCTCAGATACTGCTAGCCACATGTGTACACCTGCTCAGATACTGCTAGCCACATGGGTACACCTGCACAGATACTGCTAGCCACATGTGTACACCTGCTCAGATACTGCTAGCCACATGTGTACACCTGCTCAGATACTGCTAGCCACATGTGTACACCTGCACAGATACTGCTAGCCACATGTGTACACCTGCTCAGATACTGCTAGCCACATGTGTACACCTGCACAGATACTGCTAGCCACATGTGTACACCTGCTCAGATACTGCTAGCCACATGTGTACACCTGCTCAGATACTGCTAGCCACATGTGTACACCTGCTCAGATACTGCTAGCCACATGTGTACACCTGCTCAGATACTGCTAGCCACATGGGTACACCTGCACAGATACTGCTAGCCACATGTGTACACCTGCTCAGATACTGCTAGCCACATGTGTACACCTGCTCAGATACTGCTAGCCACATGTGTACACCTGCTCAGATACTGCTAGCCACATGTGTACACCTGCTCAGATACTGCTAGCCACATGTGTACACCTGCTCAGATACTGCTAGCCACATGGGTACACCTGCACAGATACTGCTAGCCACATGTGTACACCTGCTCAGATACTGCTAGCCACATGTGTACACCTGCTCAGATACTGCTAGCCACATGTGTACACCTGCTCAGATACTGCTAGCCACATGGGTACACCTGCTCAGATACTGCTAGCCACATGGGTACACCTGCTCAGATACTGCTAGCCACATGTGTACACCTGCTCAGATACTGCTAGCCACATGTGTACACCTGCTCAGATACTGCTAGCCACATGTGTACACCTGCTCAGACACTGCTAGCCACATGGGTACACCTGCTCAGATACTGCTAGCCACATGTGTACACCTGCTCAGATACTGCTAGCCACATGTGTACACCTGCTCAGATACTGCTAGCCACATGGGTACACCTGCTCAGATACTGCTAGCCACATGGGTACACCTGCTCAGATACTGCTAGCCACATGTGTACACCTGCTCAGATACTGCTAGCCACATGTGTACACCTGCGCAGATACTGCTAGCTGCATGTGTACACCTGCACAGATACTGCTAGCCGCATGTGTACACCTGCACAGATACTGCTAGCTGCATGTGTACACCTGCTCAGATACTGCTAGCCACATGTGTACACCTGCTCAGATACTGCTAGCCACATGTGTACACCTGCACAGATACTGCTAGCCACATGGGTACACCTGCTCAGATACTGCTAGCTGCATGTATACTCCTGCTCAGATACTGCTAGCCGCATGTGTACACCTGCTCAGATACTGCTAGACACATGTATACACCTGCTCAGATACTTCTAGCCACATGTGTACACCTGCTCAGATACCTCTAGCCACATGTATACGCCTGCTCTGATACTGCTAGACACATGTATACACCTGCTCAGATACTTCTAGCCACATGTGTACACCTGGTCAGATACCTCTAGCCACATGTATACACCTGCTCAGATACTGCTAGCCACATGTATACACCTGCTCAGATACTGCTAGCCACATGTGTACACCTGCTCAGATACTGCTAGCCACATGTGTACACCTGCTCAGATACTGCTAGCTGCATGCATACACCTGCTCAGATACTGCTAGCCACATGTATACACTTGCTCAGATACTGCTAGCGACATGTATACACCTGCTCAGATACTACTAGCGGCATGTATACACCTGCTCAGATACTACTAGCTGCATGTATACACCTGCTCAGATACTGCTAGCCACATGTGTACACCTGCTCAGATACTGCTAGCTGCATGTATACACCTGCTCAGATACTGCTAGCTGCATGTATACTCCTGCTCAGATACTGCTAGCCATATGTGTACACCTGCTCAGATACGACTATACTTGGTGTAAATGTTGACCTTATGTAGAATGTAAGTATCAAAATCTTAAGAGGGATAGGACAAATTATTAAAATGTTAATGAATTTTGATTTGTGTGCTATTTATTCTAAGATCCAAGAGATTTTCTGTTTTTTTTTTAATAAGCTAAATGGGTTTGATGTGGAAACCTATATGCAAAGTTTTAGGAGAAGCTCAAGAGGCATCATACGTTTGCCAGTTTTGATCAAATCAGGGAGTCGAGCTATAGGAGACAAGAGAAACATGACCAAATCTGTCTGTGTCTCAGGCTCATCTGAGTCTCAGATGCCTGGTCACATATCTTTATTACAAACCACAAAGAGAAGGAAAGTAGGAGTGGCTTACATTACAGTTACCTAAAAAGAGAGATAAGTTGAGAAAAACTTCATCTGTCATGTCATCTGCCGCATTCCTTAAGAGGCTGGTTATATCGTTCTCTCTCTCTGTATCAGAGACAACACCCTGTTATTTAAGAATAGCAATTATAAAGCTAATATTGGAATACAAAATTATCAAAAATATATGAATTGTCTAAATAATAAAACAAAATATAAATATTTACCATAGCAGGTTCTTTCCATTGTATAAATGAGGTTTGATTCCATTCTAAAAAAGACGGGAGATCATTGTCTTTCCAATGTCTAGCAATGGTAATTTTAGCAGCGTTAAATAGGTGAGGGATTATAGAAAATTTGTTTATAATTTGGTGCTGGGTGTCTAGGTTGAGTAATAATAAACTAGGAGTTAAGGTTACTTTGTCCATGGCCTTTCCAATGTGTGTTCTTATGTTTTCCCAATATTGTTTGATTTTGGGGCAAAAGAACCAAATATGAGAGGGAGTACCGTGGCCTTAGTTACATCTCCAGCAATTTGAAGTATAGGACTTATCAATTTTATGTTTAATATCCGGGGTTTTGTACCATCTGGAAATAATCTTGTAATTAAGTTATTTGTATTTGATTGACGTTTAGATGGAGTGTGTGTTTTTTAGAATGATTCTTGCTTCTTGTGGGTTAAAGGTTATGTTTAGTTCCATTTCCCATTTAATGATAAAAGGGGGATATCCGTTGTGTTGTTTAAGAAGTTATATAGTTTTGATATTATTTTTCTATTTTCTTTTGGGTTCGTAATTAATTCTTATAAGCAGTTATAGATTATTTAACTTGTGGCGTCTGGCAAGTAAAATTAAAGTGTATCCTTGAGGATTGTAGTCTCTGAGTCTTTTAGATCTATACTATTGTAGAGCTGTTTTATCTTATTAGTTCAGATAACTTTGTTACAATGTATTAGGTGACCAACTAGTGTGATGGCTAGACTTTCTGATGCTTTAGTTTTATTTTTAAGGAATTTATTTGTTTGGGATCAAGTGTAGTAGTGGAGTAGAATTACAAATATTAGGAATTAGATTGTATTTTTTATTGATTTTATGCCAGATTCTTAATGTTCGTTTAGTAAGGGTTTGTTATTTCTCAGCATTTGAATCTGTTGGGTGGAGTTAACCAAAAATGGCATATTGCAACTCCTTTGAGAGGGTTAAGTTCCAGGTCTACCCAAAGTTTCCTGGGTGGGGACATACGCAGTGTCAGACTGAAGAACATTGGGCCCACCAGAGGATTTGATTCTGAGGGCCCACCTTTCTCCCCCACTCAAGAGCCCCATAGCAGCTGCAAGATTTGCACTATGAACTCTCCTGAAGGAGAAGCCAGGGCCCACCAAAGGATTCTCCGGTTCTCTGGTGGGTTAGTCGAACCCTGGACATACAGTATTCCAAGGTCCTAGCTAGGTGTGTGGAAATCCTATAGTTTTCAAAGACTGGAAGTTTGTGAAAAAAGGATTGTGGGATTTCAGTTGACAAAACTTGAAGATATAGAATCTTTGATAGGCCAATTATCTTTAATAGATTGATTCTACCTAACCAAGATATAGAGGTGGCACTCGATGAGGGAATATCATGTTCTAATTTATGGAGTAGCTGTTTAAAGTTTGTCATATAGTGAGGAAAGAGAATTGCTAATTTTTGTCCGAAAATATGTGATGTAGGAACAGTTATTGTTAAATTGGAATAATTGAGCGATTTGGTGCCAGTTTTTCGGGCCTATGTTTATGTTCAATAACTCTAACTTGGAGAAGTTTATTTTAAAATTTGGCAGTGGGCTGAATAGTTGGATTTCTTTGAGTAGCATTGTAATTGATCGGTGGGGATCAGTGAGGAAAAAAAAAGCAAATCTACAATTGCTGCTAATTTATGCTCTGTCTGGTCACATTTTAGGTCTCAAATGCCAGGGTTCTGTATTATTTATTGTATGAAGGTTTCCTTTGTCAGAATAAATAGAAGGGGTGAGAAGGGGTATCCCAGCCTTGTCCCTTGCCTGATTTCAAAGCTAGGGGAAAGCAGCTCGTTATTGATCTTTAATCTAGCTGTGGGTTTTGTGTATAGAGCTAAACATTTTTCCAAATAAAAGAGCTGGGAAGCCAAATTTCATCAATGTTTGTTCCATAAATATCCAATCGACCCGGTCAAACACTTTTTCAGCATTTGTTGTAAGGATAGCTGTTTGGATGTTTTTATGTTTTGCTATATGAATAGCGTTTAGGGTTCTGATGACATTGCCTTGAAGTAGGTTTTGTAACGGGAAGAGAAGCGAAAGACAAACTAAGTTTGTTAAGAGGCTTTGAATTCTATTAGCTAGAATTTTGGTGTATAGTTTAATGTCATTGTTAAAGAAATTGATCTATAGCTGCCGCATACGGTTAGTTCCTTCCCTTCTTTAGGAATAAGGGTGATGTGTGCTGAGAGGGCTTCTTTCTTGAAGGAGTTATTATTTTATTATGAATAGGGCTACTTTTTATAGTATTCATTTGCATATCCATCTGGGCCTGGTCTTTTCCCCCCAGGACTTGAATTAATGGCTATATCTAGTTTTTTATTGTTATTGTGTGTCAGTAAGTGTCAGAAGATATACTGTTTTTAGATAATTTTTTATCCGTTCAGGTTTTTCTTCTGGAGATTTGTGGTTTGTATTTAATTGTATTGTATAAGTCTGAGTAAAATGAATGGAAGGTTTTGGCACTATCTTCTGTGTTGTGGTGTAAATGGTCCTCTTTATCTTTGATTTTAGATATGTAATTTAGGTTAATTTGATTTTTGATCATATTTGCCAAGCTTTTACCACATTTGTTGGCTCGGTCATAGAATTTTAATCTTGAGTACTGTAGGTACTTGTCTGATTTTTGGTTTAGAAGTTTTCTAAGTTCTGTTCTCAATCTGTAAAGATCTTTTACTAATATTAAAGTGTGATTTATTTTGTGTTTCCCTTCCAAGGTTTTGATTTGATTTATTACATTTATTGTTAGCTTTTCTTTTTCTTTGTTTTCTCCTAGAGCCTAGCTCAGTGAGGAGGCCCATCTGCACATCTTTCTGTGCCTCCCAGATGTTCGAGTCACAGATGTTATCAAGACAATTTTCTTTTAAATAATTTTGGATGCAGTCGCTTATGTATTTTTTTGATTCAATATTGTTTATTAAGTTTCCAATTGAGAGGACATTTCTTTTGAGGACTTGGTACAATGTTAAGAAATAATGGGGCATGATCTGAGTATATAATAGTCGTAAAAGGTTTTCTTGACTGTATTCAGTAGGTAAAGTCATATGAAAAAGTATTCTATTCTTGAATATTTTTTATGTACTGAGGAAAAGAAGGAATAGTCTTTGGTTGAAGAATGTGATATTCTCCAAGTATTAATCAGAAGCATTTCTGAGAGAGACTATTTAATAAATCTATGTGTTTTCTGTTGTACAGATGAGTATCCATTTAAGGTGTCTAGGGGAAGATGCATGGGTAGATTGAAATCTCCCCCTAAAATTAGGATGCCTTAAGCATTGTTTATGGCTGTGAATATTTTTTAGAAAAAGGACTGATGATTTTTATTTGGTGTGTAAATATATACCAGAGTATATTATGGATAGTGCACTTCAGTAAGATGTATCTGACTCGCCCCCTGGGCCGTGGGGCACTCGGATCCGGGCAATAGGGAACGATGGGAGTAGTAGTGGCAACCCGGTTCCGCGGCTCAGGGTGGTCAGGCCAGTGGCAGTCCGCTATATTGATTATGTCCGACTACGCCACCCGTGGACCCGCGGCCACTAGGAACCGCCGCCGCATGCAGACCGCTGGGGCCGACGAGATGCGCAGCTATGGTAGTGTGACTCCCCACGGGAAGAGCGCGGCCCCAGGGCAGTACAGTGGACGGCGGGAGTGATGGCAGCGAGAGCCCCAGTGATGATAGCGCTGGAGGAGCAAGGAGCACACAGACAACAGGTCGCAGTCCAGGGTCTCCACTTGAACAGGTAAACTGACCCACAAACAGTGCCAGCTAGGAGGGGACCTGGATGTCTGAGAGCAACGGGGAAATTGGCCCTGGTCAGGGTGAGGGTGTAGGCCTACCGTGCTTTCTGCGCTCCTTCTGACTATCTCCTCCTGATAGGATAACAGCCCACGTTTCCGAGCTTCCGTGCTTTCTCGCCTGTATGGCCTGCGACGTGGGTTCCTTTCTGCTCCCAGCCTTGTACGGCTTTACTGGTCCCTTCGGTTGTGGCAGGGCCTCCAGGCTTCTTAGGCCAAGGAATGTACAGTCCCTTGCGGGCTGGTTCTCTGCTGGGGGATGTGGAATCCTTCCAGCCTCAGACACCAAAGTCTGGTAAAATTAAGTCTTTTCTCTGCCAAGACAGGCTCTCTTCGCCTCTTGTCTCTGGCTGGTGGCTCTCTCCTACTGCCACACTTCCTCTTAGGTGCAATCAACTTTCTGTCCCTGCTCCACTCTGGGACACGTCTCAAAGCTGAGACAGGCAATCCAGTTCTCCCTAACCCTGTCCCCAGTACCAGCTTTTATAGGGGCAGCCTGCTCCCCCTACTGGCCTGAGACAGGAGGCATTGCATGCTAATGTTCCCCTGACCAGAGAACCTCCCCCTTGCTCTCAGACACAGCTTTATTACACTTGTGGCATCCAGGTAGGGTGACACATTCCCCCCTAGTGAAATTTAGTACTCCGGGACTAAACAATAAACAAAGACAATATGCATAACAATAAAACATTAATAGACAGACGGCGCACAAATTGAGTTCTTTAGGTCACAGTGTGGCCTGTGACCGGGTGTCCATATCACCAAAACAACGGGAGCCTTAACCAGGTGGGGGTCTGTCCTACCCCAAGTCCTTCACAGTCTTAGTTCATTCCTGGGTTAGGCTCAGAATGCAGTCCACACAAGGTCCCGGTTATAAAAAAGTCCATAACCTGTGAGTCCTTACGGTAGCTGCAAGAAACTGAAACACACTATCAATAAACATGCAGGTAACTTTGGCAAACATTTTCAACATTTGGCAACAAGGTTATTTACAATTTAGTGCATCCTATATTCTCCAGCGAGCGGGTATCTGCCCCTTTCTGCTCCTGGTTGACCTCCTTAACCCACTGTCTGGTGGTGGACCAACCTGGCTTTCCCCACTAGCGTTAGGGGTACAGCTACCAGCTGGGTGTACAGGTAGGGCAGGCAGCTGTCTGCGGGTCCTTTGGCTTACCGCAGGCATGGCAGGCTCACTGTCAGCAGAGGGTTGATTCTCCTGGGCTGCTGGTACAGGCTCTTCTGCCTCTGGAACCGCTTGCTCCTCTTCACCTTCCGGCTCTGGTGTTGGTTGTTGCTGTCCCGGTTGCAGGAAATGCAGGACAGGTACCACTATGGCATCATTTATGTGAGTCCAGGACTGAGGGAACTCTCCGAGAACGGTGCTGATCATTTCTTCCTTGTCCTCTGCGGGTTCAAGGTCACTCTGATCCTCTTCTGCACTACGGAGTTGCTCGGGGCACCTTTTGAGGTGGTCTCTGGAGACGACACTAGTGGTTTCTCCTCTGTCCCTGGTGATTACGCACACCTTTGGGTTGTCGTGGTCAGACTGCAGTACGGTGTAGGGTTCCCTTTCCCATTGGTCGTCCAACTTATGTAGCCTTCTTTTTCGCTTTAGGACTTGCTCACCAGGTTCTAGGGGACCAGCAGGGGCGTGTTGATTGAAGAGTCTTTCTTGCTTCTCTCTCACCTGGGCCAGGCTCTTCTCCACACTCTCCTGTACCTTCTTGTACTGCAGTTGCCTTTCCGTATCCCAGTCCGCATCCGGGGAGGTGTCCTCAGGTATTAGGACTCCCATCTCCAGGTCTACTGGCAGCTTACCCGGTCTAGCTCGCATCAGGTAAGCCGGGGTGCAGTTTGTAGCGTTCACCGGGATGTTGTTGTACATGTCTACCAGGTCCGGCAGTTTTTCTGGCCACAGGCTGCGTTCCTCCAGGGGCAACGTCTTCAGGAGATCAATGACTATATTGTTCATCTTCTCACACATCCCATTGGTTTGGGGGTGGTAAGGTGTTGTCCGAATCTTCTTACAGCCATAGAGGTTGCAGAACTCCTGGAAGATTTCAGCTTCAAACGCTGGACCCTGGTCTGTCAGGACCTGTTCCGGATACCCGTGTGGACGGCAGAAGTATTGCTGGAAGGCTCGGGCCGCTGTTTGGGCTGTCAAGTCCTTTACCGGGACCACCACTAGAAAACGGGAATAGTGGTCCACGATTGTCAGGGCGTAGATGTATCCGGACCGGCTTGGAGCCAATTTGACGTGGTCCAGAGCTACCAGCTCAAGAGGCTGCGTGGTGACGATGGGCCTCAAGGGTGTCTTCTGGCTGGTGCGGTCCTTCCTCCTCAGGTGACAAGGGCCACAGTCTCTGCACCACTTTTCTACTGCTCCTCTCATGCCGACCCAAAAGAACCTTCCTCTTAGTAGGAACTCCAGTTTCTTCCAACCGAAGTGTCCCGCTCTGTCATGGTAAGCTCCCAGGACCATAGCTGCATCTCGCCTTGGGACCACGACTTGCCAGGTCAGCTCGTGCGTCCGGTGGTTGACAATCCTTCTGCACAACTTGCCTTCGTAGAGGAACAGCTTGCTCTTCTCCTTCCATAGCTGCTTGGCTTCCTCTGGGGCATCTGGATCTAGGCGGGCGTCTTCCCGGGTCAGCAGGTCTTTCACCAGGCGGACAGCAGGGTCACTATCTTGGGTTTCGGCCCAGCTGTGGTGAGGTAGGGGATTCATCATCACAGTTGTTAGATCCTCCTCCTTCACGCGGTGAGAGTGTTGAGCGGCTCCATACCGGTGAAACGCGGGGAGTTCTACCTCTTCCAGCTCTTCTGGGTCTTCGTCACCTTCAGGTAAGTGAGGCATTCTTGATAGGGCGTCCGCGTTGGCGTTGGTTTTGCCTGCCCGGTACTTGATCACGAAGTCATAGTTGGAGAGACGGGCCATCCACCGCTGTTCCAGGGCACCAAGTCTTGCATTGTCTAGGTGTGTTAACGGGTTGTTGTCCGTGTACACCGTGAACTTTGCGGAGGCCAGGTAATGCTTGAAGCGTTCCGTCACGGCCCACACCACCGCCAAGAATTCTAGCTTGAAGGAGCTGTAATTCTCCGGGTTCCTCTCGGTGGGCCTCAGCTTCCGGCTGGCGTATGCGATCACCCGTTCTCTGCCCTGTTGGTTTTGGGACAGTACGGCTCCCAGTCCCACATTACTGGCATCTGTGTGGAGAATGAAAGGCTGGCCATAATCAGGGTAGGCCAGGATCTCATCCCCTGTGAGGGCCATCTTTAGCTGGCGGAAGGACTCCTCTTCCGGTTTATCCCACTTGAAGGGTGGCTTTTGACTTCTGGACTTGGACTGTCCGATCAGGAGGTCCTGCATAGGAGCTGCCATCTTGGTGAACCCGGGGATGAACCTTCGGTAGTAGCCTACCAACCCGAGAAACTGTCTCACCTCTTTGATGTTCGAGGGGCTTGGCCAGCTCTTGATCGCCGTGACCTTGTCAGGGTCGGGGGCCACTCCTTCCGCGCTTACCACGTGCCCTAGGTACTGGACCTTTGGTTTCAGCAGGTGGCACTTCGATGGTTTCACCTTCAGGCCATAGCCTGCCAGGGCTTCGAACACCTCGGCCAGGTGCTTTAGATGGTCCTCGTAGGTTTTCGAATAGACGATCACGTCATCCAGGTAAAGGAGGACCGTCTCGAAGTTTCGGTGCCCTAGACAGCATTCCATCAGCCGCTGGAAGGTCCCTGGTGCGTTGCAGAGCCCGAAAGGCATACAGTTGAATTCGCTCAGTCCCATCGGGGTGGTGAAGGCGGTCTTCTCCTTGTCAGCCTCTGCCACAGGAACCTGCCAGTACCCGCTAGTAAGGTCCAAAGTAGAAAAGAAGTTAGCAGATTTTAGTGCGGCTAAAGACTCTTCTATTCTAGGCAGCAGATATGCGTCTTTGTGAGTGATACGGTTGATTTGTCTATAGTCCACGCACATTCTCACGGTGCCGTCTTTCTTTTTGACCAGAACCAAGGGGGCTGCCCAGGGGCTACAGCTGTCTCTAATGACCCCAGCTTCCTTCATTTCTCTTAGCATACCCTTGGCGTTCTGATAATGTGCAGGGGGTACAGGTCTGTGCCTCTCTTTTATTGGTGGGTGGCTCCCTGTGGGGATGTGGTGTTCTATCCCTTTTACTCTGCCGAAGTCTAGCGGGTGCTTACTAAAGACTCTCTCGTACTCCTGTACCATCCGGTAGACTCCTTGTTTTTGGTGCAGGGGAGTGGAGTCAGCACCCACATGGAGTTTCTGGCACCAGTCCTCCTTTTGTTTCTGGGAGCCATTACCCTCCGCCTGTGGAGATGGAGGCAAGGGTTCCACGGCCCTGATAGCTTTGTGTTCGACGACAAACAGTTTGGCGAGTGTAGCGTACCTGGGTAAGTGTACTTCCCTCTCCCCAATGTTGAGGATGCGGACGGGCACCCTCCCATGACGGACATCAACCACCCCCCGGGCTGTCAAAATGGTGGGCCTGCTGTCTGAGTACACGGGTTCTACCATGGCTTGGTAGTCTCTACCTCTCAACCCGATTGCAGTCCGACACCAGATCATCATTTCACTTTTGGGAGGCATGGAAATGGGGAATGGATCACTGAGTCTTACGCTACCGATCTCACCACCAGACAGTTCTACCTGCTGCCGTCTCATCAGGGCTTTTATCTCCTTGTTGAGGACTCTCTTTTGGCTGGAACTAGCATTCACCGCCACCTGTTGTAGAATTACAATTACCTCTGAAAGACAATTTTCAATTATGTTAGTACCCACAGTTATTTTAGGGTGACTTTCATGACGGTCAATGTCCACAATAATCACTCCCTGTGCCGGCAGTTCAACTTTACCAATTTTAATGGTCATCTCCTTGAACCCCATCTGCGGCACGGGTAAGCCATTACTGGCGATGATGCTCAAGTTACTGTCTGGATACCGTGTGATATCAGCATCAGTCCAATACTGCTTAAAAAGTACATAAGGGATTGTGGTTACTTGCGACCCAGTATCCAGCAAGGCGCTCATGGGGATACCGTCCAGCACCACGGGTAAAACCGGGCGCCCCCCAACGTACTTATCACGCCAATTATAAGGGCCTGGTGATCTTATGCCTGGGGGTCGGCCCTCTGCCCCAGGTTGGACCCGTTTAAATTACAGTACCTGGAAATGTGTCCGGGCTGGTTGCATCGACGGCAAATGGGCTGTCCATCCTCTGCGTAGCGGTCTGTGGGCCTCCCTCGGAACGACGGTTTTCTCCTCTGTCGATGCCACGGGACATCCTCCGGACTTGAAGCCAGCTCGATGGGTCTTGACGGGTCCACTTGCAACGCCTGGACGGTCCTGGTCAATGCCGCGACGCTCCTGGTCAGCTCCTGGACTTGGTGGTGCAGGCCTTTCGACGGGGCTTGGTTCAGGGCCTGTGCATCAGCCTCCACGGAGTCCATAGAGGAGGGCGCCGCCTCCTGGTGGTAAGTGATAGCAGGGTGCCGGGGGTTTATAGCGCCACTGGTTGCAGATTCACGGAGCACCCTTATGGCCCTGTCCTTAAATTGGGCAAAGGTCAGGTCGGGGTTCTGAAAGAACATGAGGCGCAGTTGGGCCCTGTGGGCGCTAGACAGCAGACCCTCTATGAATTGTTCTGTTAGCAGCTTATCCGTATCCTGCACGCTGCCAGGGTCAGTTTGTTGAATAGCCCTCAAGGCTTCCTGCAGATTTAGGGCATAGTCTCTGATGCTGTCCTGTGCCCGCTGCTTACATCCATAGAACCTCATTTTAATCTCAGCGGAGGTACGTGTGTCAAAGGTACCCCGCAGCCGGGCCAGAATACCCTTCACAGTCCTTTTCTCCTCAGTGGGCCATGATTTTACCTCCCTCTGGGCTGCGCCAGTTAACTGCCCCGTCAGTATGCTGACCTTCTGTTCCTCTGTCAGGGGGTAAACTTGGAACAAACTATACAGTCTTTCCTTGAAGTCAGTTAGGGCATGGGGCTCCCCTGAGTATTTGGGCAGCCAGGCCGCTCCAGGGATGTAGGGCAAGGAAAAGGGCATCACCGCTGCTGCAGCTGCGTTGGTGGTAGTGGGCGCCTCTGTGTCCGACATCTTCCTCCCCCCCTAGCGAAGTGTGGCCTACCTTCCGACGATCCTCTTCTGTAGGCCGCGGCTCCGCTGCTGCTCTGGACGAGGACCTGGCGTCGCACTCCGATGACGTCAGCGTCGCTCTCTCTCCCTTCCAGGACCTTGCGCAGCGTCGGTGCGTGGGGCGGAGCTTCGGATCTCGCGCGGTTTTGACGTCCACGCCCCTCTTCTTCCCGCGCGGCGTCCTGAAGATGGCGTCCGATGGCGGGAAGACGGCAGAAGACGGCGGGAAACGGTCCAAGATGGCGTCTAATGGCGGGAATCAGCTCCGGATGGCGGGAAACGACTCCACAGGTAAGTTTACAACAGTCTTTTTCAGGCACGCAGTACCCGGTGGTTGCGGGCACGAAATCCTGCCGACTACGCCAAAGCTGACTCGCCCCCTGGGCCGTGGGGCACTCGGATCCGGGCAATAGGGAACGATGGGAGTAGTAGTGGCAACCCGGTTCCGCGGCTCAGGGTGGTCAGGCCAGTGGCAGTCCGCTATATTGATTATGTCCGACTACGCCACCCGTGGACCCGCGGCCACTAGGAACCGCCGCCGCATGCAGACCGCTGGGGCCGACGAGATGCGCAGCTATGGTAGTGTGACTCCCCACGGGAAGAGCACGGCCCCAGGGCAGTACAGTGGACGGCGGGAGTGATGGCAGCGAGAGCCCCAGTGATGATAGCGCTGGAGGAGCAAGGAGCACACAGACAACAGGTCGCAGTCCAGGGTCTCCACTTGAACAGGTAAACTAACCCACAAACAGTCCCAGCTAGGAGGGGACCTGGATGTCTGAGAGCAACGGGGAAATTGGCCCTGGTCAGGGTCAGGGTGTAGGCCTACCGTGCTTTCTGCGCTCCTTCTGACTATCTCCTCCTGATAGGATAACAGCCCACGTTTCCGAGCTTCCGTGCTTTCTCGCCTGTATGGCCTGCGACGTGGGTTCCTTTCTGCTCCCAGCCTTGTACGGCTTTACTGGTCCCTTCGGTTGTGGCAGGGCCTCCAGGCTTCTTAGGCCAAGGAATGTACAGTCCCTTGCGGGCTGGTTCTCTGCTGGGGGATGTGGAATCCTTCCAGCCTCAGACACCAAAGTCTGGTAAAATTAAGTCTTTTCTCTGCCAAGACAGGCTCTCTTCGCCTCTTGTCTCTGGCTGGTGGCTCTCTCCTACTGCCACACTTCCTCTTAGGTGCAATCAACTTTCTGTCCCTGCTCCACTCTGGGACACGTCTCAAAGCTGAGACAGGCAATCCAGTTCTCCCTAACCCTGTCCCCAGTACCAGCTTTTATAGGGGCAGCCTGCTCCCCCTACTGGCCTGAGACAGGAGGCATTGCATGCTAATGTTCCCCTGACCAGAGAACCTCCCCCTTGCTCTCAGACACAGCTTTATTACACTTGTGGCATCCAGGTAGGGTGACACATATCTTCCATCATCGTCATAGATAACATCTTTTAGATAGAAGGGGAGTTTATTACTAATAACTATGGAGACTCCATTGGTTTTTTTAATTGGTAAGGTAGAGTTATACCATCTAGTATAACTTTAGTTATACCATCTAGGCTCCTTTCCACAGCACACAGGTGCATTTTCTCCTTGGGCGTCTCTCTAGTCCTTCACTCTTGTAACGCACAGCCTGCCATTAGGGCGTTTTGTTCTGAGGAAGGCCGAAACGTCAAAATATTTTGTTTTACAAATGGATTTTCTACATAATAAAATTTTCACGTTGCATCTATTTTTTCTTTAGCGTGCCAAATTCATTTATATAGGACTAGGAATAGGTGAGGGAAGGTTTGTGAGGCTGTTAACAAATAAGGTGAGGTAGACATTTTTATCTGCGGTGATAAAAAGTAGATCACTTCAATGAGAAAGTAGTAATTGCAGCTGACTAGGAGAAAGAAGCAACACTGTTCCCAGCCAGGTGGTGGAGCAGTAGATCCTTGGGGGGTGTGGACCTGTGGTAAGTGGAAAGGGTAGCAAGAGTATACTCCCTGGAGAGTTTAGATTACATCAAGACTAAAAAATTAAAGATTGAGTGAGCGATTATATGTAAATGTGAAAACATTGCTATATAAACTCTAGATAAAACCATATAGTTTTTCTCCTGAGCACGGCAAGTAATAGGTAATTTATGGGAGAGTATGAATGCTTTTTGTGAAATCCTTCTCTGAAATTTGACTACCCTATGTAGCATCGGCGTCTCTGCCCCCTGCCAGGCAGAGACGCCGTCCCTCTCACCTCCCCGCTCCCCGCGCGGCTTCCTCCAGCGCTCCTCTTCCTGCAGCGGCCGGCGCGCGCTCTTTCCCGGGCACTGTGCTTAGGGCGTGCGCGCGCTCCCTCTCTCTTAAAGGGGCCGCGCGCGCTGTCCTAAGGAGTCCCCGGCCAATAGCCGGAGGACCTCCTATATTTAAGGCACCTCCTCCAAAATTGAGGTGCCCGAGCAAAAGTTGTTGCACAAGTATACTTACCTCGGCTTCAGCCCTCAGGTCCCGTTGCCAGCCTGACTACCAGTCCTATCTGCCAGCTTGTCTACTCTCCAGCCCGACAGTCTGTCTCCGGTCATCCGCCAGTCTGTCTATGGGCAAGTCCACCTGCTTACCAGGAAGCACCTGCCAGTTACCTGCCTGCTACCTGCCGTGCCTGCTAACCCGCTCACCTGGGAGTGCTTGCCTGCTACCCTTCTGTTACCTGCTAGCCTACCTGGAGGCTCTGCCGTCACTTGCCGTGACCACCTGCCTGCTAGCCTAGAGACTTCAGCCTGCTTGGCCGTCACTTGCCGTGACCACCTGTTAGCCTACCTGGAGGCTCTTGCTGTCACTTGCTGTGACCACCTGCCTGGTAAACCTAGAGACTACCACTTGCCCTGCTGTCATGTACCGTGACCACCTGTCAGCTAACCAGAGACTTCTGCCTGCTTGCTGTGTCCATCCGCCATACCGGTTAGTCCCAGCCATCTGACCCGTGGGAGCCACCTGCTCTCTTACAAGGTCGTCCCCAGAGTAGCACCTGGTCCCTCTGCCCGGATCCTCCCTGGTCACGGAGTCGTTAGCCGCCGTCCGACCAGGGTCGGTTCGGGTTGATACTTAGTTACGCCCCTCTGGGTCCCTCCTTGCACAGCGGCACAGAGGTTCCACCACCCGGACCCGTAACACCCTATTCCATCTCCCAAACTCCAGTAAAGGGTAGAGGGTCATTGCAGGTGTCCCTTTGTGTTGCTTTGTATATACAAGATAGAAGTTTAGTACAAGGTCGTACTTGAGTGATTAAGGTTTCAAATGGAGTGAGTTCATCCATTATACTAGTCAGAGATAGGTATGAATTTATAAATTACCTGAGCTGGAAATATGCCAGCCAGGATAGATGCCTACCTGGACAAAAGCCACCAAGTTCTGTAAAGGAAGGAAATGAAAAGTGAATAGAAAACCAAAAAAAAGGGTCCAATAATATTTAGTTGAAAAATAAGTCACAACTATATTGATCAAGAATTGGTGAATGGGGGAGGAAAAACAACCAGAAGAAAAGCGGGCGCAAATCCAAATGGAAAACATGAATGATATGAAGTTCAAAGCTCAATGAGGTTACAAAACCAAAAAAATTGCTTTAGTAAGTCAGTAAAAAGTAGGTAGGAGTATTTAAAACAAGAAAATGATAAGGGTGCCCATACTTATGCACCTGTCAAATTTTGTTTGAATGCAAATTGCACATTTTCTGTTAGTACAATAAACCTCATTTCAAGGCAGAAACATTACTGTGTCCAACAGTTATTACATATATCAAACTGAAATAGCTGTTGCAAAAACACCAATTTTTATAAAACATTAAGCTTAAGATTAATAGGGGTGCCCAAACTTTTTCATATAACTGTACATGGTGTACCACAATGTATATAGTATCACAGGACACGTGGTGCGCCTGATATAACCAGGCACTTCCTAATGCCAAATATCTGTATAATTAAATTTTACATAAAAAAAAAATTTCCGGCCTCCTCCATCCCTTTTATTGCCGGCCATCACTCGCCTTATTTCCCGGTCGCCAATAACAATACAAGTGAGAGTAATTGAAGAGGGGGAAATGTAAAATTACACTCATCAGTAGTAACTGGTAAGTGTAATTACATATTTTTTAACACCTTATGAAGTATATATATAATGTAACACTATACATATAGTATCATAGTATTCTACTATTAGGCATGTGGTGCACCTGATATGATCAGGCACATCCTCTTGCCACACATACATTTTTATTACCTTCTTAATACCAGATTTAAGCAATCTGGAAGCTGTTGGTGTCATCCAGCTCGATCCGCTGAAGAATATGCTCGGCCTTCTCCAGATGAGGTCTGAATCCTTCTTCTGTCCTAAGTGCTTGATGGTAGCTCCTCTGCATTTCTGTTGTGATCTCTGCTCTTGATGATCCTCTGCTTTTGGTGATCTTCTTCTTGATGGTCTTCCTCTGGATGGTCTTCTCGGAACTTTGGAGAACAGTTAGCTCTAATGATGTTATGACGCTGGTGCACTGTCCAGGGTTTTCCAGTTGACAAATGAAAACCCTGTGAATA
Source organism: Phyllobates terribilis (assembly GCF_046119375.1). NCBI lineage: Eukaryota > Metazoa > Chordata > Amphibia > Anura > Dendrobatidae > Phyllobates > Phyllobates terribilis. Next base: position 488,031,703 of record NW_027362771.1, read on the forward strand.
TGGCCTGGTGGTTTGCCGATAATGCCTTGTTGTTAGCCTCTGCTGCCTCCATCATATTGAGATCAAATGGTCTGGAGCTGCGCCGGATGTTGTCTGACTATAAGAAAAGAAATGATGGTGATATGATTATGGTAACTTCTCATTACTGCATTGACTAAAAGTCTGAAGAAGACTAACTCTGTAATATACAGGGGGTGTATATAAAGATCATAAAGGTTATATTAGGATCATAGCTCATGCCTAGAAGAGTAGAGGGACGTTTACCAGTCAATTTATTAGAACCATTATAACAAATTGGTACCGTGAAGCTCATGGGTCCATTGCAAAATCTTGAACATTTCCCCAAACTATCACAGGTCTTTCATAGTATTCGTCTCCTAAGGTTTCTATACCTGGGTGTAACTGCAACCCCAGTTATAGTTTTACCCCTAAAACACAAACCTGAAAATATATACACCATGTGTAACAGAGTCTATACAGGGTGGTCCAAAAGTAGGTGGCCAGAAAATAATAACATTTATTTTGATTTATATATAAAATTATATTTACTAACACAAGCATAACATTGACAATTAAATTTTATTCTGAACAATAATACAAAAGCCCTTAAATTTTATCAACGCAGGTGCTCAAACTGTTTTCCATTACAATTTGCACAGCTTTGAAGTCTGCCTCTTACGCTTCAACAAACTTTTTTGCACAAGTCTCTTCAGGTATTAATTTCTTGAAATGCATCTCTTGTGTAATTTTTCAAATCACTGACACTTTTTGTTTTTCGACTATAAACTTTGTCCTTGAGTACTCCCCAAAAGAAAAAATCCATTGGGGTCAAGCCTGGTGAACATGCCGGCCAATCAAGTGGACCTCTTAGTCAAGATACTCGCGGACTACTCTTGAATAATGTGGAGGGGCCCCATCTTGTTGGAAATAAAGGTCATTTGAATTAGGCTGTTGCTGTAACTGGGGAACAACTTGATTCATTAGAATTTCGAGATACTTATCTCCTGTGACTGTTCCATCAAAAAATATTGGTCCTAAAACACCAAAACTTGAAATACCACCCCAAACATTGACACCAGGCTCATTTAGTTGTTGCTCTAATGTTAAATGCATGTTCTCATTATACCAGTAAACACAATTATGTCTGTTAATATGGCCGGATAATTTGAAAGAAGCTTCATCACTCCACATAATGTTATCTAAAATTATTGGATTTTCTTCAATTTCGTTAAGCATAATCTCACTAAATTGCAGTCGCCTGTCTGGATCATCCTCTAATAAACCATGAATTAGATGTGGACGATAAGCTTTCCACCCAATAGATTTCAGGATTCGCATGATACAAGCTTTTAAAATTCCCAATTCCACAGAGGCTCTTCTGGTGGACTTTTTTGGACTCTGAACAAATGTTTCAGCAACAAGTTGTCTATTATCTTCTGTACAGACTGTTTTAGGTCGACCGGTTTTTGGAGCATTAAGGATTGAGCCAGTGGAATTGAATTTGTCACGAATGCGGTAAATGGTTTGTCTCTTTGGGGCTTGAGTACCAAATGTTTCAACCCAATTTGCTCTAATGGTTTCAGCATTTTGAGATTTCCAATACTCTGTTCAAATCCATTTTCTTTGATCTGTATTTAAATTATTTGCCATTATGTGTTATCTGAATTATCTGAAAAGAAAACAGATTTGGGTGAGATCTATCTGTGAAAACTAGATCTGTGAAACTGGCTCAGTTGCCCTTAGCAACCAATCAGATTCCACCTTTCATTTTCCAAAGAGTCTGTGAGGAATGAAAAGTGGAATCTGATTGGTTGCTAAGGGCAACTGAGCCAGTTTCACTTTACCCCATGTTTGATAAATCTCCCCCTTCATAACCTTATTACACTTTCTGTCCATCTACTTTTAGACCACCCTGTATATAAAACCTTCCAATGAATCAGTACAATTCCAGTTCTAATACTTACTAGTACAGGTGTGTATGGTGGTCGCATAAATAAAGGACAGTGGCCGCAGCAGAGTCACCTATATCTCCTGGTAAGAACAATTCGATTATAGAAAACTCCCAAAGCCCCATTGATCATTTAGTCCATCTGGTCTCATACTCCTCAATATAGTAAACCATTAACATTCCATCTGTAACAATTTTTTGGCAAGATTTCCCTTTCTAATATTTGGATAAAGTCGATCAATTCCTCTAAATTTTAGTAGATATTCCTGGTGTGGATGATGTTCTCTGAAATGTCTAGCCACAGGTTTCAATTTGGCAATGGCTTCCAAGTCCTCTGGTTGTAATTTCATAGCTGATTTAATGTCTTTAATGTGTTCCAGAATGCGGACTCGCAGTTCTCGTGTTGTCATTCCCACATAGTACAAACCACAGGGGCAGGTAGCCAGGTAGATGATATATGATGTCCGACAATTTATATAGTGCAGGATCTTGTACTCCCGAGTGCCTGTTGAATCAGAGAAGTTATTAGTCTTCTCCACATATCTGCATGCCTTACAGCTCCCACATTGCCAACATCCCCATTTCGGGCCCTTAGAATTAAAAATAAATTTAGAAGGCGATATTCTGTGGTGACTCTGAACCAAAATGTCCTTGATTGTTTTTCCACGTTTAGCCGTGAGACTTGGTCTCTCTGATATAAAGGGGGATATAGTTGCAGCTTGTCTTAGAATGGGCCAATATTTGGCTACTACTTCAGACATCTCTTTCCATCTTGAATTGTATTTAGTAATAAGTCTCGTGCAACCCCTCACATGTCCATTCTTATCTTTGGCTGAGACAAGAAGGGACTGTCTATTCAAATGTTTAGCATGCACGTAAGCCTTATCAACACTCTGTTTTCTGTAACATACCTGGCGGCGTCCTTGCATGGTGGTCCATCTCCCACTGTGCAAGAGGGCGCACTTGATCTCCTGTCCAGAATGTCTCTCTGGCTTCCCTCCATGCTGTCTGTTTGTGTCTGTTTCTGCTGCTTAAGGGCGGCGCCCGATCACTTCCTGCCTTTTGTACCTGCTGTGGGTCACACCCCTTGTGCGTCCTCAGCCTATTGCTGTCTGTCACTTGGTATATAGCTCAGCAGCTCCCTTCTATCCCCGCCTGAGCATAGTGTTTCCTTCAGTGTGTGCTTGCACTCTGAAGGTGCCAGGTCCCGTCTCTTGTCTCCTGCTTTTTGTATCAGTTCCCGTGTCTGAACTGAGTCCTGTATGTCTCCTGCTTTGCGGTATCAGCTCCCGTGTCTGAACTGAGTCCTTTCTGTGTTCTCTTGTCTGTCCTGTCTGAACACGCTCCTAGCCTGTTCCTCCTGCCTTCTAGGGGCCGATTACCTAGACCCGTTCCTGTATCTTGTCTGACCTGTCTGAACTCGCTCCTAGCCTGTTCCTCTCGCCTTCTAGTGGCCGATTTCCTAGACCCGCTCCTGTGTCTGGTCTGTCCTGTCTGAACACGCTCCTTGCCTGTTCGTTCCGCCTCTCTGGGGGCCGTATTCCCAGACCCGCTCCTGTATCCCTCTGCAGTGTCGGTCTCCTCCGTACACTCAGTTCCAGTCTGAACTCTCTCCTGTCCTTTACCTGTTTTGCCTCTATGTCCGTTCCCTTCCTTTTTCTGCAGAGTCTGAACTCGTACCTAACTCCTGCTTGTTGTCTCTGCAAGTACTGTGTGAGTATCTGGCTCTGTCTTTCCCTTCCTGTCTGTTCCGTGTGAACAGAGCCCTGTCCTCCCTGCTCAGCCTTGTCTGCACTCTAGCTGTGCTTGCCTGTAACCCTCTGCCTGTATTGTTCCTGAGTCCCGGTGTGTACTGGGTCCTATCCCGCCTGTGTTCCTACCTGCTAGTGCCTCCCTGTCTGCACTCTAGCTGTGCTTGTCTTTACCCCCCTGCCTGCATACCCGCCTGCCAGCATACCAGTCGTGCCTGCCTATACCCACCAGTCTATGTGCCAGCCTACCAGCCTGTTCCTGTATTCCCCTGTGTGGGTCAACAGCCGTGTCCGGGGTCTGTCCTGGAGTAGCACCTGGTCCCTCTGCTCGGTTCCTCCTTGGTGCACTGGCGTCGTATGCCGTCGTGCGACCCTGGTCGGATCGGGTGAATACCTAGTCACGCCCCTCCAGGCATTCACTCTCCGGCACGGTCCAGTGGAATCACTACCAATCACACGCACACGCCGCTTAGCCCGGGCGTGTGCATAACATTTTCTATATCCGCGTTGGATGAATCTACGTTCAAGGTCCCTAGCCTGATGTTCAAAATCATTTTCCTGACTACAAATCCGTTTTGCACTAATAAACTGACCTGTGGGTATAGCTCTTATCACATGTGTCAGATGTGCTGATCTGGCATGCAGAAAGGAATTTACACTCGTATCCTTCCGGTAAATATCAGTATTTATTCTTCCATTTGTATCGATCCTGATACTGAGATCCAGAAAGTTGATTGTAGTTTGACTTATAACTGAAGACAATTTAATGTTGAATATATTGTTGTCCAGATGTACCAAGAAGAGATCCAGAAGTTCACGGGAGCCCTGCCAAATAAATAGTATATCATCTATAAAGCGTATCCATGATATAACTGAACCAGAAAAAATATCATCATTCTTTTGTAACTGTTCTCTCTCCCACCATCCCAGAAAGAGATTCGCGTACGATGGGGAACAAGCCGCCCCCATCGCCACTCCCCTCTTCTGTAGAAAGTGATGATCTTTAAACAAAAAATTATTGTGGGTGAGAACATACTCCATCAAAGTTAGAATCAATTCATATAAGGACTTGTTCAAATTTTGACTTTCCAGGAAAAACCTCACTGCTCTTAGACCATGTTGATGCTCAATGTTTGTATACAAAGATTCGACGTCACATGTAACCAGAAACATATCTGGCTCCATGTGAATGCCATCCAATCTTTGTAAAACTTCAGTAGAATCCTTCACATAGGAAAGTAACTAACTAACAATAGGTTTTAAATAAAAGTCCAAAAACTTTGATATAGGTTCAGTAAGGCTCCCATTGCCAGATAAGAAGCTTGGACCAAGTCCCAATCAATATGCTTGAAAAACTCATGGGCTCTAATGTTACCATGTACGCCCAAGCGCCTGGCAGGATCTTCCCGTGCTGGAGGCTTTGAATAGTCCTCGTTGGTATTTGGACTTGCTGGTAATCAAAATGATGCCAAATGCATAACAGTCAACTCCAGCATGGTACTCCTCCTCAGCCAGCATCTCAGGAGCAATGAAGCCTGGAGTTCCAGCATATCCGGTGGCTGTCTGGTCTCCATAGATGTTCTCTATTGCCAGACTGAAGTCGGCAATCTTTATATGCAAACCCCAAAAAAGAGGTATAAAGAAACTACAATAGTATCAAATACAATTAATAATATATTTTATTTCATTCAAATACAAACAAGTAAAAAAACAGACAAGACAATAAAAATAAATAAAACATAATTAAAATACAGCTCAGGAGGGGGGAGGGGGATGCTCACAATAAATATTCCACATGGATCTCCTATATAAAGACGTGTATATATATGAATGACAAACAAATTTGATTCACCGTAATTAAATATATAAAAAAATAAATTAAATACACATAATCATCTCTAATAGCAGCATAATATAATATTATATAAAAAAAAACAATATATATAGATGCATGTAAAGTGCTTGTGCCTTAAGCATATGTATATATGCAATTGATTAACAAGTGTTTAGTTACCATGATAATGAAATGCTGCTATGATGATAAAGCCTTAACTGAAAGTTTTGGCTGCAAAGAATCAAATCGTGTCATACACAAATCCTTAAATAAGGGGTAACATAAATGGTATATCACACAGAGGAGACCATGATTATAAAAATAAGATTGGAAACATACCCCAGGCCCCCTCACACCACTCCAACGCCGTTTTGCTCCTTGCTTCGTCAGGGAGTGTGGTGTGAGGGGGAGTGGTGGAATATATATAAGGTATGCAGCTGCAGGCCATAATTACTAATTGCAAGCGCCTTACTATCGGGCGCCGCCAGCTGAGCATGCGCCCCCGCAGACACTTCCGGGGCAGAAGGTCCGGAGAGCGTCACTGAAGGGCAGAATGCCATTCATGACCCGCTCACGTGCCCAGCCACTCCGGAGGTCCGCAAGGCGCACGCGCGCTGCGGCGCACGACGCTCACAGCAGCCATGTTGAAGTATGGCAAAAAGCCATTGCGATACATAAACCTAAGGTTTATGGGAGCAGATTATAAAGTAAAACAAAGAAAAAATAGAAGTATTATTGTAAAGCAAAAAAATATAAAAAATAAAAAATAAAATAAATATAAATGAACAAATCAATGAAAAATAATACACAAAATGTCCAATCCAAATGTGTATAAGAACTAAACATGTGTATGGTGCAAAAATGATATAAGGTAAAGTACTTGAATATAACAATTTGAAATAAAATGCAAATGAATAAAAACTGAACTTGTGAATAGTGCCAAATTGATGTAAGGTAAAATACTTGACTGTGGTGCAATCTGAAATAAAGTACAATTGAATAAAATCTAAGCACGTGTATAAATGTGTATAGAGTAAAGATATAAGTATATAAAATGAAATGAAATAAGATAAAGTGCTAAAAAAAAAAAGGGGGTAAAACATGTGCATGAACATACCATCTAGCATCCATGTTCCAACCAATACATATCAAGTTAACCACTTCGCACCAGAGCCTGTTTTTGCCTTCGTGACCGGGCCAATTTTTTCAATTCTGACCAGTCACTTTATGAAGTAATTACTCTGGAACGCTTCAACGTATTCCCCTGATTCTGAGACTGTTTTTTCGTGACATATTGTACTTCATGATAGTGGTAAAATTTCTTTGATATAACTTGCGTTTATTTGTGAAAAAATCGGAAATTTGGCAAAAATTTTGCAATTTTCTAACTTTGAATTTTCATGCCCTTAAATCAGAGAGATACAGTTATATGAAAAAGTTTGGGCACCCCTATTAATCTTAAGCTTAATGTTTTATAAAAATTGGTGTTTTTGCAACAGCTATTTCAGTTTGATATATGTAATAACTGTTGGACACAGTAATGTTTCTGCCTTGAAATGAGGTTTATTGTACTAACAGAAAATGTGCAATCTGCATTCAAACAAAATTTGACAGGTGCATAAGTATGGGCACCTCACCAGAAAAGTGACATTAATATTTAGTAGATCCTCCTTTTGCAAAAATAACAGCCTCTAGTCGCTTCCTGTAGCTTTTAATGAGTTCCTGGATCCTGGATGAAGGTATTTTAGACCATTCCTCTTTACAAAACAATTCCAGTTCAGTTAAGTTTGATGGTCGCCGAGCATGGAGAGCCCTCTTCAAATGATCCCACAGATGTTCAATGATATTCAGGTCAGGGGACTGGGATGGCCATTCCAGAACATTGTAATTGTTCCTCTGCATGAATGCCTGAGTAGATTTGGAGCGGTGTTTTGGATCATTGTCTTGCTGAAAGATCCATCCCCTGCGTAACTTCAACTTTATCACTGATTCTTGAACATTATTGTCAAGAATCTGCTGATACTGAGTGGAATCCATGCATCCCTCAACTTTAACAAGATTCCCGGTGCCGGCATTGGCCACACAGCCCCAAAGCATGATGGAACCTCCACCAAATTTTACTGTGGGTAGCAAGTGTTTTTCTTGGAATGCTGTGTTTTTTTGCCGCCATGCATAACGCCTTTTTGTATGACCAAACAACTCAATCTTGGTTTCATCAGTCCACAGGACCTTCTTCCAAAAAGAAATTGGCTTCTCCAAATGTGCTTTTGCATACCTCAGCCGACTCTGTTTGTAGCGTGCTTGCAGAAACGGCTTCTTTCGCATCACTCTCCCATACAGCTTCTCCTTGTGCAAAGTGCGTTGTATAGTTGACCGATGCACAGTGACACCATCTGCAGCAAGTTGATGCTGCAGCTCTCTGGAGGTGGTCTGAGGATTGTCCTTGACTGATCTCACCATTCTTCTTCTCTGCCTTTCTGATGTTTTTCTTGGCCTGCCACTTCTGGCCTTAACAAGAACTGTCCCTGTGTTCTTCCATTTCCTTACTATGTTCCTCACAGTGGAAACTGACAGGTTAAATCTCTGAGACAGCTTTTTGTATCCTTCCCCTGAACAACTATGTTGAATAATCTTAGTTTTCAGATCATTTGACAGTTGTTTTGAGGAGCCCATGATGCCACTCTTCAGAGGAGATTCAAACAGGAGAACAACTTGCAAGTGGCCACTTTAAGTAGCTTTTCTCATGATTGCATACACCTGGCTATGAAGTTCAAAGCTCAATGAGGTTACAAAACCAAAAAAAGTGCTTTAGTATGTCAGTAAAAAGTAGGTAGAAGTATTTAAAACAAGAAAATGATAAGGGTGCCCATACTTATGCACCTGTCAAATTTTGTTTGAATGCAGATTGCACATTTTCTGTTAGTACAATAAACCTCATTTCAAGGCAGAAAAATTACTGTGTCCAACAGTTATTACATATATCAAACAGAAATATCTGTTGCAAAAACACCAATTTTTATGAAACATTAAGCTTAAGATTAATAGGGGTGCCCAAACTTTTTCATATAACTGTATGTCACACAAAATAGTTAATAAATAACATTTCCCACATGTCTACTTTACATCAGCACAATTTTGGAACCAAAATTTTTTTTTGTTAGGGAGCTATAAGGGTTAAAAGTTGACCAGCAATTTCTCATTTTTCCAACAAAATTTACAAAAACATTTTTTTAGGGACCACATCATATTTGAAGTCACTTTGAGGGGTCTTTATGACAGAAAATACCAAAAAGTGACACCATTCTATAAACTGCACCCCTCAAGGTGCTCAAAACCACATTCAATAACTTTATTAACCCTTCAGGTGCTTCACAGGAATTTTTGGAATGTGGAAGAAAAAAATTAACATTTAACTTTTTTAACAAAAATGTTACTTTAGACCCAATTTTTTCTATTTTCACAGGGGTAACAGGAAAAAATGGACCCCAATTTTTTTTGTGCAATTTCTCTTGAGCGTGCTGATACCCCATATGTGAGGGAAAACCACTGTTTGGGCGCACTGCAGGGTTCGGAAGGTAAGGAGCGCCATTTGACTTTTTGAATATAAAATTTGTCTGAATAATTAGCAGAAGCCATGTTGCGTTTGGAGAGCCCCTGATGTGCCTAAACAGTGGAAACCCCCCACAAGTGACACCATTTTGGAAACTAGACCCCTTAGGGAACTTATCTAGATGTGTGGTGAGCACCTTGAACCCCCAGGTGCTTCACAGAAGTTTATAATATTGAGCTGTAAAAATAAAATTTTCACATTTTTCCCACAAAAACGTTTTTCATCCCTTAATTTTGCATTATCATAAGGGTAATAGGAAAAATTGCACCATGAAATTTGTTGTGCAATTTCTCCTGAACACGCTGATACCCCATATGTGGAGGCAAACCACTGTTTGGGTGCACGGCAGGGTTTGAAAGGGAAGGAGCGCCATTTGACTTTTTGAATGTAAAATTTGTCTGAATAATTAGCGGACGCCATGTTGCGTTTGGAGAGCTTCTGAAGTGCCTAAACAGTGGAAACCCCGCACAAGTGACACCATTTTGGAAACTAGACCCCTTAGGGAACTTATCTAGATGTGTGGTGAGCACCTTGAACCCCAAGGTGCTTCACAGAAGTTTATAATATTGAGCTGTAAAAATAAAATTTTCACATTTTTCCCACAAAAATGTTTTTCATCCCTTAATTTTCCATTATCATAAGGGTAATAGGATAAATTGCACCATGAAATTTGTTGTGCAATTTCTCCTGAGTACGCCGATACCCCATATGTGGGGGAAAACCACTGCTTTGGTGTACGGCAGGGTTCGGAAGAGAAAGGAGCGCTATGTTGGCTGGGATAGGTGGCAGACACCATGTCACATTTGAAGAGTCGCTGACATGCCGAAACAGCAGAAACCCCCACAAGTGACCCCATTTTGTAAACTACACCTCTCAAGGAATTCATCTAGGGAAGTAGTGAGTATTTTTTAATTTTTAAATTTATACCATTGGACAGTGAGAAAAGCATAATTATATTTTTACCACAAAAAATGTTTTACCCTCAGCTTTTACATTTTCACACAGGGCAATGGGTAAAAATGGTGCTGAAATGTGTCACACAATTTCTTCTAAAAGTGGCAATACCCCATATGTGGCTGTATCGTACCGCTCAGCCATACGGCGACATCTGGGGGGGACGGAGCGCTGTTTGACAATTGGAGAACAAATTATTGTAGAATAGGCATTTGGATTTGGGAGCACAAAATTTTCTGAATTTCTTTTGGGGGGCAAGGGCCATTTCGCTTTTCCAGAGCCTTTCTGCTACCAGTAACTTGGAAGTCCCTTATATTTTTAACAGATGACAGACCTGAGTGGGGACTAGCTTTTTTTGAGGACTGAGTTGAAGCTTTTATTGGGAACATTTTATGTAACATTTATCCGGCGCTCTAGGCTGAGCACTTACATCGGGGTTTCCATCTAAATTTCCAAGTGATATAATTCAGATGAAACCCCTGCGGGATCCATTCACTGTAATGAGGCAGCAGAGTTACTCTGGACTCCGTCTGGCCTCTGTTTAGCGGTGTCCTTTTTTTCAGAAGTGCACAAAACTGGCCAACCGCACTTTTATGCATGCCTAAAACAAATGACACCATGGGATCCCAGGCTAGATTGCGTCCACAGTAGCCTATATCTGCCTCATTACAGGGAATCTTCCGTCATGGGTTCTGGCTGAATCACGTATTTCAGAGATTTACACGGAAACTCTGGTGTAAGTGCTCAGCGCAGAGCGCAGGATAAATGTGAGCAAAGCCTTACTGCGATCTTTCGGAGACATAATAAACAAATCAGTAGCAGGTGAAGAATTGGTTTTATTTATTTTTTACACCGCTCCTCGTGCGGTATAAGTGATGAGATTACTTTATTCTTCGGGTCGGTGCGATTACAGAGATACCAGATTTATATTGGGTTTTTATGACTGACAGCTGTCACACACTGAAAGACGCTTTTTTTTGCAAAATCTAGTTTTTGCATCACCATATTTTGAGAGCTATAATTTTTCTATATTTCGGCCGACAGAGTCATGTGATGGCTTGTTTTTTGCGGGACGAGTTGACATTTTTATTGGTACCATTTTTGGGTACGTGACATTTTTTGATCGCTTTCTATTCCGTTTTTTGGGAGGTAAAATTAACAAAAACCAACAATTCAGGAATTGTTCTTTGAGGTTTTTTTTTATGCCGTTCTGCGTGTGGTAAAAGTGATCAGGCAGCGTTATTCTTTGGGTCAGTACATTTACAGCGATACTACATTTACTGTATTTTTTTTTATGTTTTGGCGCTTTTACACAATAAAACAAATTTATAGAAAAAAATATTTTTTTTGCATTGCTTTATTCTGAGCACTATAACTTTTTTATTTTTCGGCTGATGGAGCTGTATGGCAGCTTGTTTTTTGCGGAACAAGATGACATTTTCAGCGGTACCATTTTTATTTCTATTTTGCTTTTTGATCGCATTTTTTTCCACTTTTTGTTTGGCGATATGATGAAAAAGCATATTTTTTTGCTCCGTTTTTTATTTATTTTTATTACGGTGTGCACAGAAGGAGTTAATTAGTGTGACAGTTTTATAGCTCGGGTTGTTTTGGACGCGGCGATACCAAATATGTGTTCTTTTTTTGGTTTTGTAAAAATATACGGATTTATTGGTTTAATATTTTATTTATTTATTTTTATTTATTTTGTGATTTTTTTTTTTAACAGTTTAAAAACTTATTTTTAAACTTTTTTTTACATTTTTACTTAGTCCCTGTATGGGACACTAATTTTTATTTTTCTGATCACTGATCTCATGTAATGTAATAGACATATATTACATTACATGAGATCTTCCCTGACTGTTTCAGTCAGAGTCTCCTGCCAGGCTTCAGCTGCAGCTGAGCCAGACAGGACACCATATATGGCAGAGCTGGAGGCGGTCATGTGACCTCCAGCTGCCATAGCAACCCCAGGTCCTGGAAGGAATCGGAGGTCTTCGGAGAGGTAAGTAAGACGACCCCCTCTCCTCCTGCTGTCTCCTATATGCCGCGATTACTATAGATCGCAGCATATAGAAGACAGCAAAGGGTTAACATCACTGGGACCTGATCCAATCAGGTCCCGATGATGTTCCCTGTTAGAGCTAACTCTCTGCACCGGAATTGCAGCACTTGCAGGACCCTGGGGGTCCTGAGCGCTGCGAGACCACCCACCGTTTTTAAACGTCCGCGCTGCACAGAGCCCAGGCAGCGCGGACGTTTATGTACAGTGGGCGGTCGGGAACCGGTTAAACATATCCCAGATGCAAAAACCATGCATCCATAATCACACAAAAACCAAACATAGCACATACTTCCAAACTAAAAATCATTACATCCATAGCGCCACATATCCATGTACCCAAAGGAAAAGTCATGATCTGCCCATACCTCAACAAAAAGATGCATGCATAAATGCATCCAAATATAGATAACTAATACCATGCACATATAACACCACTCCACCCATCAAAAAAGGGGGGAATAAAAGAGCCTACATTCGCAAACAAAGAAAAAATAAAGACATAACAAAGTATAAATAAAGGACAGTGGCCGCAGCAGAGTCACCTATATCTCATGGTAAGAACAATTCGCTTATAGAAAACTCCCAAAGCCCCATTGATCATTTAGTCCATCTGGTCTCATACTCCTCAATATAGTAAACCATTAACATTCCATCTGTAACAATTTTTTGGTAAGATTTCCCTTTCTAATATTTGGATAAAGTCGATCAATTCCTCTAAATTTTAGTAGATATTCCTGGTGTGGATGATGTTCTCTGAAATGTCTAGCCACAGGTTTCAATTTGGCAATGGCTTCCAAGTCCTCTGGTTGTAATTTCATAGCTGATTTAATGTCTTTAATGTGTTCCAGAATGCGGACTCGCAGTTCTCGTGTTGTCATTCCCACATAGTACAAACCACAGGGGCAGGTAGCCAGGTAGATGATATATGATGTCCGACAATTTATATAGTGCAGGATCTTGTACTCCCGAGTGCCTGTTGAATCAGAGAAGTTATTAGTCTTCTCCACCTATCTGCATGCCTTACAGCTCCCACATTGCCAACATCCCCATTTCGGGCCCTTAGAATTAAAAATAAATTTAGAAGGCGATATTCTGTGGTGACTCTGAACTAAAATGTCCTTGATTGTTTTTCCACGTTTAGCCATGAGACTTGGTCTCTCTGATGTAAACGGGGATATAGTTGCATCTTGTCTTAGAATGGGCCAATATTTGGCTACTACTTCAGACATCTCTTTCCATCTTGAATTGTAGTTAGTAATAAGTCTCATGCAACCCCTCACATCTCCCTTCTTATCTTTGGCTGAGACAAGAAGGGACTGTCTATTCAAATGTTTAGCATGCACGTAAGCCTTATCAACATTCTGTTTTCTATATCCGCGTTGGATGAATCTACGTTCAAGGTCCCTAGCCTGATGTTCAAAATCATTTTCCTGACTACAAATCCGTTTTGCCCTAATAAACTGACCTGTGGGTATAGCTCTTATCACATGTGTCGGATGTGCTGATCTGGCATGCAGAAAGGAATTTACACTCGTATCCTTCCGGTAAATATCAGTATTTATTCTTCCATTTGTATCGATCCTGATACTGAGATCCAGAAAGTTGATTGTAGTTTGACTTATAACTGAAGACAATTTAATGTTGAATATATTGTTGTCCAGATGTACCAAGAAGAGATCCAGAAGTTTACGGGAGCCCTGCCAAATAAATAGTATATCATCTATAAAGCGTATCCATGATATAACTGAACCAGAAAAAATATCATCATTCTTTTGTAACTGTTCTCTCTCCCACCATCCCAGAAAGAGATTCGCGTACGATGGGGAACAAGCCGCCCCCATCGCCACTCCCATCTTCTGTAGAAAGTGACGATCTTTAAACAAAAAATTATTGTGGGTGAGAACATACTCCATCAAAGTTAGAATCAATTCAGATAAGGACTTGTTCAAATTTTGACTTTTCAGGAAAAACCTCACTGCTCTTAGACCATGTTGATGCTCAATGTTTGTATACAAAGATTCAACGTCACATGTAACCAGAAACATATATGTGGCTCCATGTGAATGCCATCCAATCTTTGTAAAACTTCAGTAGAATCCTTCACATAGGAAGGTAACTCACTAACAATAGGTTTTAAATAAAAGTCCAAAAACTTTGATATAGGTTCAGTAAGGCTCCCATTGCCAGATAAGATCGGACGACCTGGTGGATTTTTCAAATCCTTATGCACTTTCGGTAATAAATATAATGTTGGAATTAATGGGGAATGTACCTTAAGGCCTTCCATCAAGCCCTTTGAGATTATCCTCTGCTCAAAGGCTGAATCCAATATATCAAAGAGCTCCTTCTGAAAGACAAGGGTGGGATCACTGGGCAGGCGCGTGTAACATTCAATATCTCCCAATTGTCTGAATGCCTCTCTTTCATAGAGTTCCACCGGCCATGCCACAATATTCCCACCCTTGTTGGCTGGCTTCAACACTATATCCTTCATCTTGCTAAGCTCCTCCAAAGCTTTCCGTTCCCCCCTTGTAAGATTATCAAAGGGTCTATATGGGGGGATATGTGCCAGATCCTCACACACCATGCGAACAAAAATTTCCACAGAGGAGCTGAGACTGAGAGAGGGAAAACAGTTAGATCTTTTTTCCAAAAAGGTTGGTGTCTTACCAGCTGAGCTACCCCTTTGTTCCGCTAAAAGGTCTTCTAGCGCTTGTAGCGCCTCCAGTTCTTCTTCTGAGGAAAGAGGATGAGAGGAGCGTTCACTTTCATGAAATTTACGAAGAAGGAGCTTTCTGGCAAATAGAAAGACATCTTTCGTAGCCACAAACCAATTATATTTAGCCGTAGGACTGAAGCCTAAACCCAAAGATAGCACTGCAATCTGTTCGGCAGAAAAATCAATTCTTGACAAATTTATTACCTTTAAGGTTCCATTGTCATCATTGTCACGGTCCAAAAAGGCCTTCTGCTTATGGGCTGTGTTCCTGGTGTAATATCGGGATGAATCCGACCCTGGATTAGAATCCCTGCTCACTGATTCATTTGAAATATTACTCGTAGATGATGATATAGATACTGTCCTTTTTCCAGAGAAGCGTGTTTTCCACTTATATACCCTATCAGTCTGATAGTCAGATACATCCCTTTGGAATTTTGTAATTTTTACCTGTTGAATATCCTTATCCCATTTACTCAGAGCCTCTTTTAATTCTTGTTCAAATTTTGTTAGTTGATCCTTGGTAAGGTTATTTTTAATTTTATCTTGGAGGTTTTTAATCCTCTCTTCCAAATCCTGTAGGCTTTTTTTAGCAATATCAATCAAAATATTCAAAAAAGTAAATGAACATGAATCGCATGCCTCAACCCATTTTTTCATTAAGTCCACATCCTCAATCTGAAAAGAAGGAAACATATGAATACGTAGACCTCGGGATATTCATTTTTGCTGCAGATACTGTTCAAGCGTGACTTTGTTCCACCAATATCTCGTTCTTTTCTGTAATAAATCCTTTAATAATGCTTTGTCCTCATAAATATCATCCGAAGTATGACTCTCACTACCGCGACCACTGTCCTTAAAAATACTAGAGATTTGCGACAACCAACTTGTGTCATGATTTTTTAAATCCATATTAACGGGTCCTTCTAAACCAGACAGCAGAATAAATCCTATAGAGAGAAGGAAATACCACAAATTTCAAAAATAAGTAAATCCAAATACCTCAAAACTCAAAATGCAAACCCCCAAAAAGAGGTATAAAGAAACTACAATAGTATCAATTACAATTAATAATATATTTTATTTCATTCAAATACAAACAAGTAAAAAAACAGACAACAAGACAATAAAAATAAATAAAACATAATTAAAATACAGCTCAGGAGGGGGGAGGGGGATGCTCACAATAAATATTCCACATGGATCTCCTATATAAAGACGTGTATATATATGAATGACAAACAAATTTGATTCACCGTAATTAAATATATAAAAAAATAAATACACATAATCATCTCTAATAGCAGCATAATATTCAAAAAACAGTAAATATTATATAAAAAAAACAATATATATAGATGCATGTAAAGTGCTTGTGCCTTAAGCATATGTATATATGCAATTGATTAACAAGTGTTTACACTGTGTTCCAAGTTATTATGCAAAAAGTGTTTAGGAGTGATAAGGTAAGAATTTTTTTGTTTGTCAGTTAAACTCATTGATGGTGATGTGTGTCAGGGCTCTTTATATCACTGTAAGCAATTGCAGACACCTGTGCTAATTAGTTTGGCAGGTGTGTCCAATGAAAGGCAAGACTACTTAAGAAGGCTGTCCCACATTATTAAGCAGCCTACATTTTCTGCCAAAATGGGAAAGAAAAAGGATGTGTCGGCTGCTGAGAAGCAACAAATTGTGGAGTGTTTAGGTCAAGGCATGACTACAATCAACATTGCCAAGACACTTCATCCTGATCATCGCACAATCAAGAAGTATGTAGCTGATTCACAGTACACATGTGTGCGTGCTGATAAGGGAAAATTGAGGACTCTTTCCTACAGGCAATTACGTCAGGTTAAAAGAGCAGCGGCAAAAAAGCCTTGTCATAGCAGCAGACAAGTTTTTGAAGCTGCTGGTGCCTCCAACGTCCCCCGAACAACAAGATGCAGGGTCCTTCAGAGGTTTGCAGCTGTGCATAAGCCATCCTGTCGACCTCCTCTATCCACTGCACACAAGCAGAAACAGCTCCAGTGGGCCAAACAATACATGAAGACTGACTTCAAAACTGTTTTGTTCACCGATGAGTGCCATGCAACGCTCTATGGTCCAGATGGATGGAGTGGAGGATGGCTGGTTGATGGACACCCCATGCAAACACGGCTACGGCGCCAACAAGGAGGAGGTGGAGTAATGTTTTGGGCTGGAATCATGGGGAGAGAGATTGTCGGCCCCTTTAGGATCCCTGAAGGGGTAAAGATGAACTCCATAATGTATGTTGAGTTTCTCAAACAGCACTTCCTGGCATGGTTCAAGAAGAAGAACCGTGCATTCCGCAGCAAGATCATTTTCATGCATGATAATGCACCGTCTCATGCTGCACATAACACATCTGCATCTCTGGCTGCTATGGGCATAAAAGGGGACAAACTTATGGTGTGGCACCCATGCTCCCCTGACCTCAACCCCATTGAGAACCTCTGGAGCATCATCAAAAGGAGTGTCTAGGATGGCGGGAGGCAGTTCACATCTAAGCAACAGCTCTGGGAGGGTATTCTGTCCTCATGCAAAACAATTGAAGCGAAACCATCCAAAACCTGACAAATTCAATGGACGAGAGAGTTCAGAAGCTCCTTTCGAACAAGGGGTCCTATGTGCAAATGTAGCATCACCTAGAATAAAGTTTTGAGTTGAAAACTGTTTGATTTCAGTTTGTAATAACCTGCTAATGCTTATAATTTCAAAAATGACCATTTTTTTGTTCTTTATTAAAATGAAAAGGTTGAAAACTCTGCTGTGCATAATAATTTGGAACATGCATTTTGAGTGCAGTTTGAGTGTTTTATTTTTTTAAAAATATACTGTTATCATAGGCAGTTTGTACAAAAACCTTTCAATTGTACTCTAATAGTTATTTGACTGGAAAATTACAATGACTGCAATTCATATAGGTAATTTGGGAAAATCTGAGAAAATATTATTTGCATAATAATTTGGAACACAGTGTAGTTACCATGATAATGAAATGCTGCTATGATGATAAAGCCTTAACTGAAATGGCAATCTTTATATGACCTGTTTCAGCCACCAAGATGTTAGAAGGCTTGAGATCTCTGTAAAATAAAGAAAGGCTGTGTGTAATGGTGTTTTATACTAGCAATATTGCAATATCTCACATCATAGACACCACCTCTTAGATTATCAAAATTGTCTACTTTACACAAGAAGGTTTACATTAGTAGATGTACTGTACATTGATAGCACAATGCATCATTACGTCACTAGAGAGGAGATGGTTTGTCACCATTAAAGAGTTTTTTTCACCAAATACATTTATCACCTTTATACAGGCTAGATGATAAATGTATGATCCCAGGAGGTTCAACTATTGGCACCACCAATGATCCAGAGAATGGGGGTCCTAACGTTTCCTGTTTCAGCAGAATGGTGGTGTAAATAAGGCGTTGGTGCACATGCTCGACCACCACTCCATGCAATTCTGTTGAACTGACTGGACAATTTTCTGTCAGTCCCATAGAAGTAACTGTAGTGGTGGTAGATCATACACACCAAATCGTTATTTACACAGGTTTTTGGAATTCCCAACAGTCGGACCCCCAAAGATCATACATTTATCAGCTGTCATATGGAAAGGTGATAAATGTATTAAGTGGGAAAACCTTTAGCTTCTTTTGCTTCACAAAGCTATTGTTAAGGATCCGGGTGGTGGAACCTCTGTGCTGCGGTGCAAGGAGGGACTAGAGGGGCGTAACTAGGTATCAACTCGGACCGACCAAGGCCGTACGGTGGCTCAATCGACTCCGTGACCAGGGAAGGACCGAGCAGAGGGACCAGGTGCTACTCTGGGACCGACCTTTTATGAGAGCAGGTGACTCCCACGGGTCAGAAGGCAGAGACTGGCCGGTACAGCAGATGAGCACGGCAGGCAGGCTGACGAGAGATCCGGGCAGACGGGCTGGCAGACATGGCAGGAAACTAGCAGGAGCCTCTAGGTAGGCTGTCAGGTATACATGGAAGGTGCAGGCAGGAGCCTCTAGGTAGGCTGTCTGGTGGTCACGGCAAGTGACAGGCAGGAGCCTCTAGGTAGGCTGTCAGGTATACACGGCAGGTTCAGGCAGGAGCCTCTAGGTAGGCTGTCAGGTGGTCATGGCAAGTGACGGGCAGGAGCCTCGAGGTAGGCTGTCAGGTGGTCACGGCAAGTGACGGGCGGGAGCCTCTAGGTAGGCTGTCAGGTAGTCACGGCGAGTGACTGGCGAGAGCCTCTAGGTAGGCTGTCAGGTATACAAGGCAGGTGCAGGCAGGAGCCTCCAGGTAACAGGAAAGTTCTCCAAGTAGGCAGGCTAGCCTAGCCCATAGACAGACTGGCGGGTTTGACCGGAGGCAGACCGTTGGGCTGGCGAGTGTCCTTGGCAGGCGGAGACAGGTAGCAGATGGAGGCTCCGGATAAGAGGACTGGCCAAGCCCATAGACAGACTAGCGGACTGGGCTGTAAGCAGACTGTCGGGCTGGACTGGTAATCAGGCTGGCAGACTGGACTGATAGTCAGACGGACTAGACTGGTAGTCAGACAGGCAGCGGGACCTGTGGGCTGAAGCAGAGTTTAGCATACAGAGCAACAACCTTGCACGAGCACCTCCATATTGGAGGAGGTGCCTTTTATAGGGGAAGTCCTCCGGCCATTGGCCGGGTACTTCTTAGGACAGCGCGCGAGGCCCCATTAAGAGGGCAGGAGCGCGCGCACCCTAAGCACAGGGCCAGGGAAGCTGCGTGCACTAGCAGCAGCTGCAGGGAGGCCAGAAGACGCCGGGGCAGGACCACGGCGGTAAGGGGCACGGCGTCTCTGCCGGGCAGGAGGCAGAGACGCCGATGCTACAGTACCCCCCCCTTTACGCCCCCTCTTATTCAGGCCAGCACAAAGTTTTTTAAGGAGAAGCGGGGCATGGATGTTCTCCCTGGGTTCCCAAGTTCTCTCCTCTGGGCCAAACCCCTTCCAATCCACCAGAAAAAATGTTTTTCCTCTTACCCTCTTGGTGGCCAGAATGTTCTCTACCTCATAGACGTCCTCAGCGGAGACCGGAGTTGGGGAGGTACCTGGATTGTCGGAAAAAGAATTAAGCACAGCTGGTTTGAGGAGAGATACGTGGAAGGAGTTGGGAATCCGTAAGGTGGCCGGGAGTTTTAACTTGTAGGCTACTGGGTTGATTTGCTTGAGGATTTCAAATGGGCCGATGAACCGTGGGCCCAACTTATAGGAGGGTATTTTGAGACAAAGATGTTTGGAGGAGAGCCAAACCTTGTCTCCTGGACGGAATTGAGGTGGATCCAGACGTCTCTTATCAGCATGCTTCTTCATCCGCTCGGAGGATTGAAGAAGTGCGGATCTAGTGTCCTCCCAAATAGTGGAAAATTCGCTGACCAGAGACTCCGTGGCCGGGTTGTCCACAGAAGCGGAAACGGGAATCGGAATCTGGGGATGTTGACCGTAGGCCACAAAGAACGGGGACTTGGAAGAAGATTCGCTCTCATGGTTGTTGTAGGAGAACTCGGCCCAAGGTAGGAGCTCCACCCAATAGGTATGGTGAGCGTTGACAAAGTGCCGGAGATAGCTGGTAAGGATCTGGTTGATACGCTCCACTTGGCCATTGGACTGTGGATGATAAGCGGTGGAGAAATCCAGGATGACATCCAGCAGCTTACACGTAGCTCTCCAGAAGCGCAAAGTGAACTGGACCCCTCGATCAGACACAATGTAGAGGGGTAGGCCGTGGAGACGAAAGATGTGATGGATGAAGTCCTTAGCCAGCACAGATGCAGATGGGAGACCAGGCAGAGGGATAAAGTGGGCCATTTTAGAAAAGCGGTCAGCGACCACCCAAATGACAGTACAACCGGCAGAAACAGGGAGATCCGTAATAAAGTCCATAGCAATGTGTTGCCATGGGGCAGCAGGTATGGGAAAGCGGCTTGAGAAAGCGGCCTTAGACGCCGCGAAACGTGCGTCGGGGAACGCCTTGTGACCTCTGTCTGACCAGCCTGCTCTCTGCCTATCACTCTGGTAAGAATACCACCCCAAATATAATGTTTTAAAACCATAGGTACCACTTCCTGTTACTTAAGGGGTATGAGGGTATTCTCTTACCATACTAATAGCACACAGCACTTTATATACTGCAGGTCTGGTCGTTCCTCTTATTGTGCCGCACAGGCACGTCACTGTTTGGCCAGCCTACTGTCAGCCTGCCAGTCATGGTGTGACTGTCACCCCTAATAAGCTCTTGGAGCCACAGGTGTATTACATTTTTTTCTGTGACTTTGATAATAAGTGATTGACTATCTCCTGTCCATTAACGGGGCTACAGGTATTGTGTTTTGAATCCATGGCTGTATAGGTACCAATTCTTGCAACTTTGCACAAATTGAATGAATATATAGCACCTTATATAGTGGGCTGTGTTTAGTCTGGTCGTTCATATCATTGTTCACCTTGCACTTTATTCTGATGTTTTGGGTTCTCTTTTTTAATGAATTTTGTCTAATAAAATATGTACTATTTTCTAAGCCGTGAAGACTCTGCCTTTCTCTTTATAAAAAATGTTTCCAATGAGTCGGTATAGAGGGGTATTTGGGGGAAGTGGTTCTCCCCACATACACCTTAATCTTGATTTTTGGGCTGTGTTTCTAAAGGTACGGGAAGAGGCAGGAGGCGGCCAGCAGGAAGATGTCTGGGAAACTTGTTGCGGGCACAGGACGAACAGGCCATGACGAAGTCTACCACATCCTGGCACAGGGTAGGCCACCAGTAATGCCGGGTAATGAGCAGGAAGGTCTTCTTCTGACCAGCATGGCCGGCTAATTTGGATGAATGACCCCAGTGAAGAACCTTCTTACGATCCGGAACCACTACAAACGTCTTACCGGGTGGGAGACGAGACAGATCCAAGGGGGCCACATTCATCACTTTGGAGGGATCGATGATATACATAGGCTCTTCCTCTTGATCGGAAGACAGAAAGGATCGGGACAAGGCGTCTGCTTTAACGTTCTTGTCCGCCGGGCGGTAATGTAGGGTAAAGTTAAAGCGGGCGAAGAACAAAGACCACCGGGCCTGACGCGGATTGCGTCTTTGGGCATTCTGTAGATATGCCAGGTTTTTGTGGTCAGTATAGATGACCACCGGGTGCAGAGTCCCTTCGAGCAGGTAACGCCACTCCTCCAGCGCTAATTTGATGGCTAGCAGTTCTCGGTCTTCTATGGAGTAGTTGCCCTCAGACGAGGAGAAGAGCTTGGAGAAGAAGCCGCAGGTTACCATTCTCCCGGTTGGAGATTTCTGGGTGAGCACCGCCCCGGCTCCGGAAGAGGAAGCATCTACCTCCAAAAATAACTGTTTGTTGCAATCCGGACGGTGCAGCACAGGGGCAGAAGAGAAGGCTTGTTTTAAGGAGAGGAAGGCCTCCTCCGCTTCGACGGCCATTCCTTAGGATTCGCTCCCTTTCGGGTGAGCGCAGAGATGGAAGCAGTCCGGGAAGAGAAATGTGGGATGAAGAGACGGTAATAGTTGGCAAAGCCCAAGAATCACTGCATCGCCTTCAACCCCTCCGGACGGGGCCACTTTAAGACGGCAGAGACCTTCTCGGGGTCCATCCGTAGACCTGTCTTAGAGATAATATAGCCCAGGAATGGGAGGGAGGACTGCTCGAAGAGGAATTTCTCAAATTTTTCATATAGGTGATTCTGCCTGAGCCTAAGCAGGAACTGACGAACATCCCTCCGATGTGAGGGAAGATCCGGAGAGAAGACCAAGATGTCGTCCAGGTACACCACCACGCAAGAATATAAGAGGTCACGGAAGATGTCATTAACAAATTCTTGGAAGATGGCGGGAGCATTACAGAGACCGAAGGGCATCACACGGTATTCATAGTGACCGGTATTAAATGCCGTCTTCCACTCGTCTCCTTGGCGGATCCGGACCAGGTTATACGCCCCACGAAGATCTTCGCGCCTTTAAGGTGGTCGAACAGTTCAGAGATGAGCAGCAGGGGGTATTTGTTTTTGACAGTGATTTGGTTGAGTCCTCTATAATCGATACATGGACGTAGTGAACCGTCTTTCTTTTAAACGAAGAAGAGGGGAGGAAGATTTCCGGATGAATCCCCTAGCCAGATTTTCTTCGATGTACTCTGACATGGCCCGGGTTTCGGCCAACGACAACGGGTAGATACGCCCACGGGGTGGAGTGGCACCGGGTATCAGGTCGACAGGGCAATCATATGGCCTATGGGGTGGCAGAGTCTCTGCCTCCTTCTTGTCGAAGACATCAGCATAGGCCCAGTAGGGTGCCGGTAGACCGGATAAATTAGTCGGAGAAGATGGGGGTCGAGCCGGGCGAACCGGAACCAGGCAGGTCTCATGGCAATCCTGCCCCAATGGAGCACCTCACCGGATTGAAAATTCAGAACGGGTTCATGTTTCTGTAGCCAGGATAGACCTAGAAAAAGGGGGCGAGAGAGTCCGGAAAGCACATGGAAGGAAATCCTCTCGGAATGCAGCATTCCCACCTGCAGGGTTACGAGCTCTGTGACAAGCAAGATGGTCACCGGAAGGAGTCTTCCATCCACGGAAGCGACTGCCAATGGTTCAGCCTGCGGTTTGGTAGGAATCTGATACTTCTCTACAAGGGAATGGGATATGAGATTCCCAGCGGCTCCAGAATCCAGATGTGCGGTTTCAAAGAAGCGGTTTTCTCCACAGGAAATAGAGACGGATAAAGTCAAGAACGGAGAGGATTTACTTTTGCCTAGGACGACCTCTCCGAGCGGTCCAAGACACTGGAGTTTCCCAGCCTCACCGGGCAGAAATGAATCAGGTGCTCCTTACTGCCACAGTAGAAACAGCTCCCCTCGGCTCGGCGTGACGCTTGGCGAGATTTGACCATCTTGGTCTGGTCGATCTGCATAGGTTCGGGCGAGCGTGACCAGGGAGATGCAGGTTGGGAAGCAGGTCTCTGGAAAGTAGGAGCAAGACGAGGAAATCTTCTCTCCCGGGTAGTCTCCTTAGCACGTTCTAGGAAACGGATGTCTATCCGGGTTGCAAGTGACACCAGGTCATCCAGGGTGGTAGGAACGTCCTGGCCAGCAAACCCGTCCTTAATCCGACCGGAAAGGCCCTCCCAGAAGGTGGACACCAGGGCCTCGTTGTCCCAGGCAAGCTCAGAAGCGAGGGTACGGAACCGTATGGCATACTGGGCCACAGTGAGACTCCCTTGGCGGAGACGGAGCAATGAGGAGGCAGTAGAGGTCCTTCGCCTGGGTTCATCGAAGACCTTCCGGAAAGCAGTGAGGAAAGCCGGAAGATCGGACACCAGAGAATCCCCTCTTTCCCATAGAGGGTTAAGGCATGCCAATGCTTCCCCGGTGAGGTGAGACATGATGAACGCCACCTTGGCCCGGTCGGAGGGAAACTTATGTGGCAGAAGTTCAAAGTGCAGCGTGCACTGGTTCAGAAAGCCCCGACATAGGACGGGGTCACCTCCGAAACAAGGAGGCGCAGAAAGCCGGTGTCCTAGGCTGGATGCCGTGGTATGGGTAGGTCGCGACGATGCCGGAGCGGGTGTCGCTCGACTTGGGGTGGACACAGGTGGAACAGACAGCATGTCCAGGTGAGTGTTGACAGACCGCAGGTAGGTCAGGATGGTTTCCTGTTGGGAACTCTGACGAGAAACCTCCTGGTACAGGTCAGCAAGCGAAGGGGCCTGGGGGCCACCGGGTTCCATGGCCTGTGCAAACTGTTACGGATCCGGGTGGTGGAACCTCTGTGCTGCGGTGCAAGGAGGGACCAGAGGGGCGTAACTAGGTATCAACTCGGACCGACGAAGGCCGTACGGCGGCTCAATCGACTCCGTGACTAGGGAAGGACCGAGCAGAGGGACCAGGTGCTACTCTGGGGACCGACCTTGTATGAGAGCAGGTGACTCCCACGGGTCAGAAGGCAGAGACTGACCGGTACAGCAGATGAGCACAGCAGGCAGGCTGACTAGAGATCCGGGCAGACTGGCTGGCAGATACGGCAGGAAACTAGCAGGAGCCTCTAGGTAGGCTGTCAGGTATACACGGCAGGTGCAGGCAGGAGCCTCTAGGTAGGCTGTCAGGTGGTCACGGCAAGTGACGGGCAGGAGCCTCTAGGTAGCCTGTCAGGTGGTCACGGCAAGTGACGGGCGGGAGCCTCTAGGTAGGCTGTCAGGTGGTCATGGCAAGTGACGGGCGGGAGCCTCTAGGTAGGCTGTCAGGTATACACGGCAGGTGAAGACAGGAGCCTCCAGGTAACAGGCAAGTTCTTCAAGTAGGCAGGCTATCCTAGCCCATAGACAGACTGGCGGGTTTGACCGGAGGCAGACCGTCGGGCTGGAGAGTGTCCTTGGCAGGCGGAGACAGGTAGCAGGTGGAGGCTCCAGATAAGCGGACTGGCCAAGCCCATAGACAGACTAGCGGACTGGGCTGTAAGCAGACTGTCGGGCTGTACTGGTAATCAGGCTGGCAGACTAGACTGATAGTCAGACGGACTAGACTGGTAGTCAGACAGGCAGCGGGACCTGTGGGCTGAAGCAGAGTTTAGCATACAGAGCAACAACCTTGCATGGGCACCTCCATATTGGAGGAGGTGCCTTTTATAGGGGAAGTCCTCCGGCCATTGGCCGGGGACTTCTTAGGACGGCGCGCGCGGCCCCTTTAAGAGGGCGGGAGCGCGCGTGCCCTAAGCACAGGGCCAGGGAAGCTGCGTGCACCAGCAGCAGCTGCAGGTAGACCAGAAGACGCCGAGGCAGGACCGCGGCGGTAAAGGGGACAGCCGTAGACTAGGACATTGATCTATCAGGCTGGAAAGTCACTTATTCAACCAATATTGATTTAACCCTTTTGACTCCAGTAAAATATAGAGATTTATTCAAATCACACAAATTTCTTTCTAATAATATTAATGTCCTAAGAAATAATCGGCATGTAGAAGGTGGTTTCAGATAACTATAAATATTCAGATATTTAGTTCTACTAGGGCATCGGTCTTCATTTGCTTCTTAGGCTGTGTTCATATTCGCACTGGAGCCATGGTCACAGATTCTGTTAACACCTAACAAAATAGCAAAGAGCGATGCACTACTATGTCTGGACATCATATTATCAAGTGGATTGCCCAGGACCATTGGTGTCTAATATCAGATAGATCATGCACCGCCATCATTTTTGTTGTTCTGCTCTCGTATGAAGCAGAATAACAAAATAAAGAACACAGATGTTAATGACGCGCCCCCTGGGCCGAGTGTGGGGGAATACCCGGAGCCGGGTCTCTGTGTAATGCTGGGGGTTGTAGTCTCCGTGGCGGCGACCTGGTCCCGTGGCTCAGGGTGGTCAAACCAGTGGCGGATCTGTTTATTTGGTTTTGCAATGTTTAAATGTCCGATTACGCCACCCGTGGATTGCGGTCACTGAGAACCGCCGCTGCGGGGCAGACTGCTGAGGCTGATGTTGTGTGCGCAGCAGAGGGTAGTATAACTCCCCACTGGAGGAGTATAGCCTCAGGGCAGCGTCTATAGATGGTGAGGGTTGTGGTGCGTGGGCGCAGCAGAAATGACTCAGAGTCCGTGCAGTGCAGTTCAGGGTCTTTACTGTTGGTAATGAAGAAGGCGCTGCCGGGAGTACTGGCTAACATTAGAGGCCTGGTTAGTCTGTGAGCGAACAAGAGTCCCCCTGGCCAGGTGGAGGTATAGGCCTTCCCGTCTGACTGCACTCTTCCTGGCTACCCTGCTGTAGTCGTGTAGTAGCCCACGTCCCTGAGTGTACCGTGTGGTGCTCACCCATATGGCTGGTGACTTTGGGCCTTTGGTTCCTTCCGCTCTTCGATGGCGGTGCCGGTCCCTTGTGTGTGACTGAGCCTCCGGGCTTTCTATGGCCAGAGGACCTGAAATCCTCTGCCAGGTGGTTTCTGCTGCTGGATGTAGATATCCCCACAGCCTCGGACTCCGGTGTCCGATTCTCTGCTTCTTTCTGCCTGGACAAGCTCTGCTGCTCCAGTCCCTGGTCTTCAGCTCCTGGCTCCTACAGAGCTCCTTGCTGCTACTCTGTCCCTTCCTCTGGAACTAGACTCCCTAACCCCGCCCCAGATCCAGTTTATAAAGGGCAGGTTCCTCCCCTCCCTGGACTGGGGCAGGAGGCGTTGCATGCAAATGTGCTCCTGACCAGGAAAACCCATGCTCGTTCTCAGACATGGTATTTCTACCACTGTGGCAACCAGACCCCCTGGGGTGCCACATTAACACAGCCCTAGGAGTCACTACAGCCATCACGATGGTGCTCATCTTGGGCTCTAGTGATATATACATTGTGCACAGATACTAGCAGGGTTAATATTGAATAGATATGTTTTTCAGCACATAATACATATAATGAATACTTACCGGTGCACGATGTCCTTAGAATGCAGATGTTGAATTCCACATACAAGTTCCGCGGCGTAGAATCTGGCACAAAAGAAAAAGAAGACAATAGTATCTAGAGGATGTCAGAAAGCTCTCAGAAATACATAATGCAGAACAGACAGGGAGAACATTGGACCATATGATCCTATTACTGATGGGACAACCTCACATGTCTTATTTTTCATGCCTGTTTTATTCTAAGACTTGGGTTGGGATTGGGGGCTCATGATCAGGGCCTTCTGGGTCCATACTATAGGCCAGTAGGCATTCTGAGTGTAGTCCTATGGTGTCTTCATAGCATTATATTCTCCTCTAGAAGCAATACAATTGATTGTGCCAGAACATTCCTTGTTATTTTTGTTTTGCAGATTAATGGATGACAGAAAGATCTGATTTACAAGCGCACAACCATCTTTGTTTTATATACAGTCCTATGTAAGCGCTTTCTGACTTATAGTGATGCATATTCAATACTTCTATTATTACATACAGTGGTGGCCAAAAGTATTGGCACCCCTGCAATTCTGTCAGATAATACTCAGTTTCTTCCTGAAAATGATTGCAATCACAAATTCTTTGGTCTTATTATCTTCATTTAATTTGCTTGCAAGGAAAAAACGCAAAAGAGAATGAAGCAAAAATCAAATCATTGATCGTTTCACACAAAACTCCAAAAATGGGCCAGACAAAAGTATTGGCACCCTCAGCCTAATACTTGGTTGCACAACCTTTAGCCAAAATAACTGCGAACAACCGCTTCCGGTAACCATCAATGAGTTTCTTACAATGCTCTGCTGGAATTGTAGACCATTCTTCTTTGGCAAACTGCTCCAGGTCCCTGATATTTGAAGGGTGTCTTCTCTAAAATGCCATTTTGAGATCTCTCCACAGGTGTTCTATGGAATTCAGGTCTGGACTCATTGCTGGCCACCTTAGAAGTCTCCAGTACTTTCTCTCAAACCATTTTATAGTGCTTTTGGAAGTGTGTTTTGGGTCATTGTCCTGCTGGAAGACCCATGACCTCTGAGGGAGACCCAGCTTTCTCACACTGGGCCCTACATTATGCTGCAAAATTTGTTGGTAGTCTTCAGACTTCATAATGCCATGCACACGGTCAAGCAGTCCAGTGCCAGAGGCAGCAAAGCAACCCTAAAACATCAGGGAACCTCCGCCATGTTTGACTGTAGGGACCATGTTCTTTTCTTTGAATGCCTCTTTTTTTTTCCTGTACACTCTATGTTGATGCTTTTTCCCAAAAAGCTCTACTTTTGTCTCATCTGACCAGAGAACATTCTTCCAAAACGTTTTAGGCTTTCTCAGGTGAGTTTTGGCAAACTCCAGCCTGGCTTTTTTATGTCTCGGGGTAAGAAGTGGGGTCTTCCTGGGTATCCTACTATACAATCCCTTTTCATTCAGACGCCGACGGATAGTACGGGTTGACACTGTTGTACCCTCGGACTGCAGGGCAGCTTGAACTTGTTTGGATGTTAGTCGAGTTTCTTTATCCACCATCCGCTCAATCTTGCGTTAAAATCTCTCGTCAATTTTTCTTTTCCGTCCACATCTAGAGAGGTTAGCCACAGTGCCATGGGCTTTAAACTTCTTGATGACACTGCGCACGGAAGACACAGGAACATTCATGTCTTTGGAGATGGACTTGTAGCCTTGAAATTGCTCATGCTTCCTCACAATTTGGTTTCTCAAGTCCTCAGACAGTTCTTTGGTCTTCTTTCTTTTCTCCATGCTCAATGTGGTACACACAAGGACACAGGACAGAGGTTGAGTCAACTTTAATCCATGTTAACTGGCTGCAAGTGTGATTTAGTTATTGCCAACACCTGTTAGGTGCCACAGGTAAGTTACAGGTGCTGTTAATTACACGAATTAGAGAAGCATCACATGATTTTTCAAACAGTGCCAATACTTTTGTCCACCCCCTTTTTTAGGTTTGGTGTGGAATTATATCCAATTTGGCTTTAGGACAATTCTTTTTGTGTTTTTTCATTGAAGACAAATTAAATGAAGGTAATAATACCAAAGAATTTGTGATTGCAATCATTTTCAGGAAGAAACTGAGTATTATCTGACAGAATTGCAGGGGTGCCAATACTTTTGGCCACCACTGTAGGTGTTTTCAATTACCAAGTTGTTGATCATATGGAGAACCATCAGCCTAATATTTGATAAAAAGCTTTCAATATTTTAAAGCACCACTCCAGCGGGTTTTTTTCAGTTCCCTGCCCCAACTCTCAGGCTGTGTGCCCACTATGCGTTTTTTAAGTGTTTCCGCAGCGGCAATTCCGCTGCAGAAACGCTTAAAAACCGCTTGGTAGAAGGTCTGCCATGCTCCCCAATGATAATCTGCATGTGCTGTGCACATGCTGCAGAAATTTCCGCTGCGGATTATCATTGTGGAAAAATCCGCAGCACTACCAATTATTTTGCGTAAGCGTAGCGTTTTTGCCGCCATTGACTTGCAATGAATCGCGTAATATCCACATGACTACATGTGCACATGCGTTTATTAAGCGATTCAATGTGCGGATGGTACCTGGGTCTGGAGAAGAACAGACTCCTCCAGACCCGGGTACCATAGTACCTGTAAAAAAAAAAGAATAAAATAAAAAATATACATTATACTCACCTTCTGATGGCTCCCGGTCTCCATAGCGATGCGTCCTGGCTATTTTTTTTATTCTTTTTTTTAACTAACTTGGTCACACTATATAAAATCCATACCGTTTGCATGGATTTATATAGTGTGACCAAGTTGTCAAGCACTTTTCCAAGTGATGCTAAAATTGCTTGGAAAGCACTTGTCAACCCACATGCGAAATCGCATGTGCAAAACGCTCCACTCACGCTTGTCCCTGGCAGGAAAAACGCATGTACAATCCGCATGTACAATCCGCATGCGTTTTTTCTGCCAGGGAGATGGAGAAACGCTCAGGAAAAATCCGGAGCATTTCTGTATCGTGGGCACATAGCCTCATACTCACCCTCCAGCTTATTCACCTTTTTTCGGTGCCACTCTGGTGCTGTGGCGCCATCTTATGACCACAGCTTCTGAATGGCTAGGTGTCAGAAGCTCCATCACAAGCTCTCAGTTAAAAGGCTATGAGAGCCAGAACGCAGCTCTCATAGACTTATATAGAGTTGTGACCTCCGGCTCGGTCCATGAAACACTGGAGCTGCCAGCAGGTCACAAACTGCCGAGGACCGACGGGAGCGACGATGATAACAGATGAAGACGCCAGAAAGTGAGTATAAGACAGGGGGGCGGGGACTTGGATTTGAAGCACCACTTCTGCGGTAAAATAAAAATAATGCTGAAGTGGTGCTTTAAGTATTTCAGTAGTAAAATTAAAATTAATGGATTATTAAACTGAATCATTGGACCTTGTATGTGACCAGTGGGGCTAACACTTTAGGCTGTGTGCCCACTATGTGTTTTTGCCGCGGAATTTATGCAACGAAAACGCTTAAAAAACGCTTGGTAATACGTGCCCCATGGTCCCCAATGATAATCCGCATGTGCTGTGCACATGCTGCGAAAATTTCCACTGCGGATTATCATTGCGGAAAAATACGCAGCATGTCCATTAATTTTGCGGACACTCAGCGTAATCGCCGCCATTGACTTGCATTGGACCGCGTGACATCCGCATCACTGCATTTGCACAAGCAGATATCACACGGTTCAATGTGCGGATGGTACCCAGGTCTGGAGGAGAGGAGACTCTCCTCTGGACCCGGGTACCATAGAACCTGTAAAATAAAGAATTTAAAATAAAAAATAAAGATTATACTTACCTTCCGACGTCCCCCGGCCTCCTCAGTGATACGTGCGGTGTGTTGGGCGGCTCGTGGTGGTGTGAGGACCTGACATGACGTCATTGAGTCATGTGACAGGTCACGCGACCGCTGACGTCGGCGGTCGCGTGACCTGTCACATGACTCAATGACGTCATCGCAGGTCCTTCACACCACCGCGAGACACCGGGGAGACCGGACGGAGCGGAGAAGGAAACTGGGGGCCATCGGAAGGTAAGTATAATGTTTATTTTTTATTTTTCACCATTCTTATTCTTTTTTTTTAACTATTACTTGGTCACACTATATAAATCCATGCCGGTTGCATGGATTTATATAGTGTGACTAAGTTGTCAAGCACTTTCCAAGTGATGCTAAAATCGCTTGGAAAAGCGCTTGATAACCCGAATGTAGAAATGCATGCAAAAACGCCTGACAAACGCTTCTACCTGGCGGGAAAAACGCATGGAAAATCTGCATGCGTTTTTCCTGCCAGGGAGAAGCGGAAAAAATATGCAGCATTTCTGCATCGTGTGCACAGAGCCTTAAAGTAATCTGTTTAAAGTTTAGAAGTTTTTTATCAGCATATGACTATTTTACCGTGCACTGGGGATGTCAAGACGCCCCTTCTGCTGCAGGAGTTGATGGAAGTCTCCGCAGATCATGTACTCCATTCCAAGTAGCACAAGCTCCTGAACACAGAACAGAAACATAAGAAAGTTCTTGCATATGATATTTTTATTATTTTATTATTATATATGATTGCAGCATCCATTCTCTTGCTATACAAAATCCAAGACCTTTGATAAATGTATATCACACTTAGAGAGCATCTCTGCAGGAAGTGGAGCCTCTTCTGACTATGGGACCCTATGATTTTGGAGCATGCCCCTATAATTTCTGAATATGACCCTATGGAAATGTTTTATTGTAGGAGAGATCACAAATACTGCATTAGTTAAATAGGAAGTGATTATAAATGTACCTAGGTCTGGAAAGCAAATTCTCCGTGAAGAAGGAAGGGGCTTCCAGATGCACGCTGTAACACATGCCACTCCACCATGGCGCGCTCCTCTCCTTCAGCAAGCAGGTCTCTCTTGGCGATGACTTTCACAGCATATTTCTGGCTGGTATAGATGTCCTCCGCCAGTACCACCTAGAAGAACAGTCATTTATATGGAATTACTATCTGGGGTCTGTATGAAGGTCTGTCTGAAGTTGGAATAAAAGGGGGTCTGGTCAGGGAGTCTGCAGAGAACTTAAGGTTTTCAGTGTTTTTTCTGCATTTTTTGTGGCTAAACCAGAATGAGATTTTTTCCACTGAACAGTACATGCATAACAGAGACAAAAGGACAGTGAAGAAAAAACACCCCCCCCCCCCAAAAAAACAAAAACAAAACAAAACAAGAAAACAGCAACAAAAATCCTGAACAACCTCCTGGCAAGAGATCAGGTTTTGCTGGAGAAAATGAATGCAGAAAAAACATGATGTGTGAACATAGCCTTAGCGCATCGCTAACTCTTTACATTGGATTTTTACTGGTTTCACTAGTCTGCACTTAGGCAAAGGTGCCCTTAAGTTTGCAGCTTGGAAGTTAACAAACACAGCGCTAGTGCAAAACCATTTTTCTATACATGTTTAGGGACTTCCTGTGAATATCGCCACACAATGAGAGAGATGGAGAAGTTAGGTACAGTACAGACCAAAAGTTTGGACACATCTTTTCATTTGTAGATTTTTCTGTATTTTCATGACTATGAAAATTGTACATTCACACTGAAGGCATCAAAACTATGAATTAACACATGTGGAATTATATACTTAACAAAAAAGTGTGAAACAACTGAAAATGTCTTATATTCTAGGTTCTTCAAAGTAGCCACCTTTTGCTTTGATGACTGCTTTGCACACTCTTGGCATTCTCTTGATGAGCTTCAAGAGGTAGTCACCGGAAATGGTCTTCCAACAATCTTGAAGGAGTTCCCAGAGATGCTTAGCACTTGTTGGCCCTTTTGCCTTCACTCTGCGGTCCAGCTCACCCCAAAGCATCTCGATTGGGTTCAGGTCTGGTGACTGGTCAAATAGCCCTTACACAGCCTAGAGGTGTGTTTGGGCTCATTGTCCTGTTGAAAAATAAATGATGGTCCAACTAAAAGCAAACCGGATGGAATAGCATGTC
Organism: Phyllobates terribilis; assembly: GCF_046119375.1. NCBI lineage: Eukaryota > Metazoa > Chordata > Amphibia > Anura > Dendrobatidae > Phyllobates > Phyllobates terribilis. The sequence goes on from NW_027362771.1 coordinate 488,065,064, forward strand.
GCTGCAAGATGCTGTGGTAGCCATGCTGCTTCAGTATGCCTGCAATTTTGAATAAATCCCCAACAGTGTCACCAGCAAAGCACCCCCAAACCATCACACCTCCTCCTCCATGCTTCACGATGGGAACCAGGCATGTAGAGTCCATCCGTTCACTTTTCCTGCGTCGCACAAAGACACGGTGGTTGGAACCAAAGATCTCAAATTTGGACTCATCAGACCAAAGCACAGATTTCCACTGCTCTAATGTCCATTCCTTGTGTTCTTTAGCCCAAACAAGTCTCTGCTGCTTGTTGCCTGTCCTTAGCAGTGGCTTCCTAGCAGCTATTTTACCATGAAGGCCTGCTGCACAAAGTCTCCTCTTAACAGTTGTTGTAGAGATGTGTCTGCTGCTAGAACTCTGTGTGGCATTGACCTGGTCTCTAATCTGAGCTGCTGTTAACCTACGATTTCTGAGGCTGGTGACTAGGATAAACTTATCCTCAGAAGCAGAGGTGAGTCTTGGTCTTCCTTTCCTGGGGCGGTCCTCATGTGAGCCAGTTTCTTTGTAGTGCTTGATGGTTTTTACAACTGCACTTGGGGACACTTTCAAAGTTCGCGCAATTTTTCGCACTGACTGACCTTCATTTCTTAAAGTAATGATGGCCACTCGTTTTTCTTTACTTAGCTGCTTTTTTCTTGCCATAATACAAATTCTAACAGTCTATTCAGTAGGACTATCAGCTGTGTATCCACCAGACTTCTGCACAACACAACTGATGGTCCCAACCCCATTTATAAGGCAAGAAATCCCACTTATTAAATCTGACAGGGCACACCTGTGAAGTGAAAACCATTTCCGGTGACTACCTCTTGAAGCTCATCAAGAGAATGCCAAGAGTGTGCAAAGCAGTCATCAAAGCAAAAGGTGGCTACTTTGAAGAACCTAGAATATAAGACATATTTTCAATTGTTTCACACTTTTTTTTGTTAAGTATATAATTCCACATGTGTTAATTCATAGTTTTGATGCCTTCAGTGTGAATGTACAATTTTCATAGTAATGAAAATACAGAAAAATCTTCAAATAAGAAGATGTGTCCAAACTTTTGGTCTGTACTGTACATGGACAGTACAAGCCCTGGGACAGTGTTAGCCAATCTTTACATACTGATGAATGTCCCCTGTAAATAGCAGCGTAAAGTCATGGAGTTTTGTCAGTCTACAATGTGGGTTCCTTAGTACAAGCCGTGCAGAGGAAGCGATGATGCCTCTGAAAAGTCCCTGCATGATGTGACATTAGTGAGGAAAGACTGCCATCAGCTGGCAGGAAGAAGCCAGGCAGGACCAATTTGCACTAGAAGAATTGCATGGGTTTCCAGACCTGGGCAGGTGCCTTGCATGACAGAGTTCCTGGATATAAAAGCCCTGCTTGCCAAATCGCACGGGAATTGGGCGCCAAGGAGAGGAGCGGTGCAGACGTGGACCAGAGACTACGCTGAAGCCAGTGGGACAGGCTGCAGCGGAAACCATGCGCCAGCAGGGTGCCAGTCACCGCCAGACAAGACCCAGAGACCCCACTACGCTTGTCAAGATCCAGAGATCAGATCTGTGACGATCAAGACCCAGAGTCCAGGCTGTGCCAGTCAAGACCAGAACCTTTGCCCCGCGCCAGTCAAATTTTAGAGGCCAGATCACGCCTATTGAAAGTCGGGACCCAGCCCTCCCTGCCTCAGGCCTAGGAGACGCCCACCAATGGTCAAGCACCAACGATCCGCAAGGAGACGTCAACAAGAGGGGGACGTCTGCTGTTACAGAGGGACGACACGAGTGAGCAGAGCCGTCACTTCCAGCCATAACGTACAGTACAGGGGTTGGCCTGGGTTAGGACAGCGGTGGGGTGGGGGATGGGTGATGCACTTCGTTAGAAGGAATTGCATGCAGCGTTTTTTTTTCAGTTCGATCTCAATCCAATTGGAGTTGAAAAAAAAAAACAGCATATGAGCACAGAATCATTGATCAACATTGGACCGAATGCAATCCGATTTTTTTTAATTTTTTTAATCGAATTGCATTAGTCCGATTTTAAGTGTGAGCGAGCCCTAACTGTTCTCTCCTCGATGGCAAATGCTGGCTGGGGAGGAGTATGGCGCTAGAGTGGACAGGTATTTGTGAGTTAGTGTACTTACCATGCTGCACTATTCAATACATCATCCTCCAGCGCTGAAGACATAATGAAGGAGGTGAGTATGGTGCTGTTATAGGACATATCTGTATCTTTTTACCGTGTTACATGATAACTAGTGATGAGCGAACGTACTCGCCACTGCTTGGTACTCACCTGAGCATCACTGTGCTCGACGAGCTCGGCTAGTATTTCCGGGTTGCTCAGGTCTCCTCTCTGCATGTTTGGCGCTCTTTAGAGAGCCAATGAACATGCAGGGATTGCCCGCCATGCACTGTAATGCCGTAGCCATGTTGGTTGTGGGCATTACAGTGATTTGCTGGCCGCGCAGCGTTATCAGGTCTATATCAGACCTGGCACCGCCATGCTCGTCACAGTCACTCCGGATCAGACAGTGTAGAGAAAGCTGCTGCTGTGTCAGGGAGAGATTTTCTTGTTTATAGTTAGTATAAGTATTCCACAACATATATATATATATATATATATATATATATATATATATATATATCCATCTGAACTAACAGTCCTTCTGAGGACTAATCCAGCTGCATATAATCAGTGCTAGGCAGGCAGGCAGTGTATGTGGCAGACTGCAGTGTATGATACAGCACAAGAGGGTCCATTGAACGTCCTGTCTGCTGCTGCTGCTGTAATAATTACAGATATTTGTAGACATAGCACCAGATATCAGGGGCCAGGTCAGTTTTTTTTTTATCTTAATCCTGGTTATTTTCTTAAAAAGCAATCCAGAGTACATCATTTTTCTGCTCCATTTGCTTGTTCTCACTGCAAAATAAAGCCAGATCTGTTCCATATTTCAGCGATAAAAATCCAGAAATTTCAACTGAACGTGGAAAATATTGGCCTCCTTTTCCATTCTGTTGCAGTGCGTCACTGAAGCTATTCACACTAGATGTCTGTGTAGAATAACATTAGTAAATTACTGGCCTACAATTTAAAGCTGTGGCTCTCTGTCAGACATATCACCTAAAAGACTGTTCAAAAAACATACATTTCTTCCATTTTCATTCCATTGCAGTGTGTTGGTGAAGCTATTCACACTACTTCTCCATGTAGAATATTATTAGCAAATTACAGGCCTGCTATTTAAAATCATAGTAACATAGTTTTTAAGGTTGAAGGAAGACTAAGTCCATGTTCAACCCATAGCCTAACATGTTGATCCAAAGAAAGGCAAAAAAAACCACATGTGGCAAACACTAAGCTCCACATTGGGGAAAAAAATTCCTTCCTGACTCCATATGACAATCAGACTAATTCCCTGGATCAACACACTATCAAGAAATCTAGTATATACTGTATAACCTGTAATATTATACTTTTCAAGAAAGGCATCCATGCCCTTCTTAAATTTTAGTAGTGAATCACTCATTACAGCATCATGCGACAGAGAGTTCCATAGTCTCACTGCTCTTACAGTAAAGAATCCGCGTCTGTGATTATGATTAAACCTTCTTTCCTCCAGACGTAGAAGATGCCCCTTTATCCCGGTCTCAGGCCTCAGAGTAAAAAGATCAGTAGAAAGGTCTTTGTACTGTCCCCTTATATACTTGTACATAGTAATAAGATCACCCCTAAGCCTTCGTTTTTCCAAACTAAATAACCCCAAGTGTAATAACCTGTCTTGGTATTGCAGACCCCCCAGATCTCTAATAACCATGGTCGCTCTTCTCTGCTTCCACTCTAGTTAAGCTATGTCTTTCTTATACATCGGAGACCAGAACTGTACACATTATTCTAAGTGTGGTCACACTAGTGACTTGTATAGAGGTAAAATTATGTTCTCCTCATGAGCATCTATGCCTCTTTTAATGCATCCCATTATTTTATTTGCCTTTGCAGCAGCTGCCTGACACTGGCCACCAAACGTGACCATGTCGTCCACCATTACACCCAGGTCTTTTTCAGTTACAGTTTTGCCCAGTGATTTACAATTAAGCATATAATTATACATTTTATTTCCTCTGCCCAAGTGCATTACCTTACATTTATCTCCAGTAAAGCTCATTTGCCATCTATCAGTCCAAGCTTCTAGTTTACATAGATCCTCCTGTAATATAAAATTGTCCTCCTCTGTATTGATTACCCTGCAGAGTTTAGTGTCATCTGCAAATATTGAAATACTACTTTGTATGCCCCCTACAAGGTCATTAATAAATATGTTAAAAAGAAGCGGGCCCAATACTGACCCCTGTGGTACCCCACTGTTAACTGAGACCCAGTCTGAGTGTGTTCCATTAATAACCACCCTTTGTTTCCTATCACTGAGCCAGTTCTTAACCCACTTACATATATTTTCCCCTATTACCATTGTTCTCATTTTATGTATCAACCTTTTTTGGTTCTCTATCAGACGTATCACATATAACTGTGTTCCAAAATCAGCCATTTCTCGTGAACGTGGCAAATATTGTCCTCCATTTAAAATGGGCAAGGTGCGTGGCAAGGGACGGGGAACTGGACGTGATGTGATAGTGCATGCAGAGGCCGAGGACATGGCCGTGGGCAAGGTGAAATTGTGCCACAACAAACACCCACATGTTGTCGCTCGACCTTCTTGTCCCAATTACTAGGGGACCGCAGAGCACCACGATTGAACACAGAGCAGTGTGAAAAGGTTATTGGTTGGATAGAATATAATGCTTCCAGTCACTTGGCCACTACCACCTCCACCCTGTCTTCCACACGGTCAAGTCTCATTAGCCGTGAGTCTGGACTGCATATACCTCACCCTGATCCTCCTTCCTCCCACCATGCCAAGTGCTCGGAGACAACTTATCCCACACTTTGACACTCTGAAGAGCTGTTCACTTTTCCATTTGTAGATTCGGGCCTCTCGCCCTGCCAGCTTCAAGCGAGTCAAGAGGAGAACACGTGTAGTGATGCCCAAATATTGGAGCAGCCACGGTCACACGAAGGCGACGGTGGGAAAGTGCAATGGCTGTTGCAAAAGAGGTGGATGATGATGATGAGACACAATTGCCAGAAAGTCAGGAGGAGGCCCAGGGTGCAGAAGTGGAAGACGAGGTGGTGGATGACATAGTAACTGATCCAACCTGGCAGGGGGACACACAGAGCGAGGACAGCAGCACACAGGGGGAGGGAGGCATAGCACCACAACAGGCAGGAAGAAGCAGTGTGGTGGCCGCAGACACAAGGCGGGAAAGCCTTCCTCGTAACGCCAACACAACGGAAATTGCCAGTACAACTGTTAGGTCTTCCCGAGTCTGGTTATTTTTAAAAGACTCTGCAGATAACCCCAAAAAGGCCATTTGCATCACCTGCCAGGCCAGCATCAGAAGGGGTAGCAAAACTAGCAGCCTGACCACCATCAGCATGATCAGGCACATGGCAGCAAAGCACCCGACTAAGTTGGCCGAGTCCCAGGGTCCTGCAACAGTGTCTACGGGTGACACCACTGCTTCTTCCGCTGTTGTGCGTGCACGCCAATCCCCTGTCCATGGCGCATGCCAAGATGCCTCCCGCCCTGTACCTGTCGTTGCACACTCTCAAGTGCACCATCAGCAAGCATGTCCACGTCCTTGTCCTAGCACAGCGTTCAGTTGTCCCTACCCCAGTCCTTGGAATGCAAGCACAAATACGCAGCTAATCCCCCACAGGCCACACTACTAAATTCACACATTTCGCAAATGCTTGCGCTCAAAATGTTGCCTTTTAGGCTCGTGGAGACGGAAGCTTTCCGCAACCTGATAGCGGTGGCCGTCCCTTGGTACTCGGTCCCCAGCCGCCACTATTTCTCCCGTTGTGCTGTCCCCGCATTACACGAGCACGTGTCCCACAATATTAGACGTGCCCTCAACAACGCAGTTACTGGGAAAGTCCACCTAACCACGGACACGTGGACAAGTGCTTGTGGGCAGGGACGGTACATCTCACTGACGGCACACTGGATTAATATAGTGGAAGTTGGGACCCAGTCGGACCTTGGGACGGAACACGTCCTCCCGATGCGAGGAATGCGGGCCCTGGGTCAATCAGGGTTGCCCCCACATTCTACAGCTCCTGCATCTCCTCCTCCTCCTCTTCAGCATCCATCTCCAAAATGACCACATCAGTCGCAAGCTGGAAGCACTGCAGCACTGCCTCGACCAAGCGGCAACAGGCTGTGCTTGTTAGAACTCTCCTGTTAGGTTTTTTCTAGTTTGCTGGTCACATGACCATTTTTGCCTATTTAATCCGGCTCTGCCCTCCTGGCCTTGCTGGACTTCATTGTATTTACTACTCTTGAGCTAGCTTGGTGCTCTGTTACCGTTCTCTGTTAGTTTTGCTAGGTCTTCGGACCTCTATGTTCTTTGTTGTGTGTTTGTCTTTGACTGCTACAATTTCTGCTAGGAGGTGTCCAACTTTATCCCAGTCCCTAGTTCTGGTAGGGATCCCTCCCTTGCATCTATAGGTCTTCGTACAGACTAGCCGAGGACTTTAGCGGGTCTGATCGCAGGATCAGGTTCCCCGTTACATCGTAGGGATCCAGTTTAGTTCTATTGTAGGGACAGATCTCCTGTCTTTCCTTAGTGCTTGTAGCAGATCATAACAGTGCTGAAGCTAATATGCTTAGGTGACAAACCACACAATGTTGAAGAGTTGTGAACAGCTCTGAAAGAGCAAGCAGATCTGTGGCTGACACCGCTGATCATACAGCCAGGAATGGTCGTGTGTCAATGGACGGAATCTGGTGGCGGCTCTGAGGCGAGGTGAGCTCACACACGTACCATGCCTGGCCCATATGCTTAACCTCGTGGTTCAGTGATTTCTCAAAACCTACCCGGATCTGCTTGTCAAAGTATGCCGCCTGTGTGCCCATTTTAGAAAGTCAGCTACAGCTTCCGCCGCCCGTGCTTCAGCTCACCGACTGATCTGCGATGTCCCCATGCGTTGGAACTCTATGTTGGGAAGGATTTGTGAGCAGAAGACAGCAGTTGTTGACTACCACCATCAACAAGGCCGTCGGTATTCAGGTCAGACTCCACATATAAAACCTCAGGAGTGGACATAGATGTCAGACATCTGTACCATCCTCCAAAACTTTGAGGACTCCACGAAGATGGTGAGTGGCGATGACACCATAATTAGCGTCACCATCTCGCTTCTCTTTCTGCTGAAACGCTCACAATTAATAGGATGCATTGCAGGCGGAGCACGATGAGATGGAGCAAGGAACCATACAGGGTGATTACACACAGCCCAGCCTCATCTCATCCTAACGTGGATTGGGTGACAAAGAGGAGAAGGAGGAAGAACAGGAGCTAGTTTCCTGTGCTATAGATGGTACTACCTGCACAACTGTCATACCGTCTGTTCAGCGTGGATGGCCTGAGGACAGGGAGGAGGAGGATGAGGAGGAGAGCATGTCAGTCATCCCCTTGGTGAGGATACGAAAGTTTTGCCTCTTTGCAGTCTGGCACATAAGGCTGAGTTTATGTTATGCTGCCTTTCCTGTGACCTTCGCGTTGTCCAAATTTTGGGTGACAGTCATTACTGGTTGGTGACGCTTCTAGACCCACGCTACAGGGAGAACTTTCTGTCTCTTATTCCCTTGCAGGACAGGACTAATAAAATGGTGCAGTATGAGAAGCCCATTGTTGCGGAATTATTAAAAAAATTGCATCTGAAAATGCTGGCGGCAGAGGTCACAGTTTGTTGGACAACCCAAGAGTACAGGCGAGAGAACCACAAATGCAATCTAGCAGAGGCAGGGGAACACTGTCAAAGTTCTGGTACAGTTTTCTCAAACCCTTCCATCGCACAGGCACTGAAGCGCGGGGTACTCTCCCAAGGAGTGCAAAGTTTCGGAAGATGGTGAGGGAGTACCTTGCCAACCCTACCAACGTCCTCCGTGATTCCTTTGTGCCTTATAATTATTAGGTATCCAAGCTGGACACGTGGCATGAACTGGCTCTCTACGCCTTGGAGGTCCTGGCCTGCCCTGCCACTAGCGTTTTGTCAGAGCGGGTTTTTAGTGCCGCCAATGGAATTATAACCAATAGGCGCATCCACCTGTCAACTGAAAATGCTGACAGGCTGACTCTTATAAAAATGATCAAGGGCTGGATTGGGCCAGACTTCTCAAAACCACCGAATGATAGCAGCGTAACATAAACTCAAATACAGTGTCTTTTTTTTGGGAGGTCTAACTCTATTCCCATGCACCTCTGTCTTCACACCCAGACATGGGTATACGCTTCCTGATTTTGTCTATTTGCTCCTTCTCCTTCTCCTTATCCTCCACAACCATATCACCACCATATGTACCATATCAACATACTGTATCTACGTCTCTTGCAAGGGGTATTGGAGTTCCTCCAAATTTTTGGCAGCCATTGCTTCACTGCATAGGCAAACAGTATGGGAGACCCACTTCCTAATAATGGGAACATTGTTTTCAGGAAGCCCTCCGACCTCTACGTCTCTTGCAAGGGGAATTGGAGTTCCTCCAAATTTTGGCAGCCGTTGTTTCACTGCATACGGAAACTGTATGGGAGACACATTTCCTAATAATGGGAACATTTTTGTCAGGAGGCCCTCTGACCTCTATGTCTCTTGCAAGGGGCATTGGAGTTTCTCCAAATTTTTGGCAACCGTTGCATTCACTGCATACCTTTTAACTGTATAGCAGACCCTCTCCTTTCTAATGGGAACATTTCGTTACTGTGGCCCAGCTCTATGTGTCTTTAAATTGATATTGGGGTTTTTCCCAAATTTTGGCAGCCCTTGCAGTCACTGCATGGGCATTACCACTATAGGAGACCCGCTCCATTATAATGGGAACATTTTTTTACTGAGACCCTCCTCTATGTCTCTTCAAAGGGGTATTGGGTTGCGTCCAAATTTTTGGCAGCCCTTGCAGTCACTGCATACGCAATAACAGTAAAGGAGACCCACTCGTTAATAATGGGAACAACAAAGCATAGCCGGCTGTTGGCTCTCTAACAATAGTGAGGGCCAACTGCTGGCCCTTTAAGAATAGTAAAATAGGCTTTGTGACTTTCAGAGTCCCTCCATCATAGATGAAACAGGATGTGTCTGATGATGTGTCATACACCAAATGGCCAGATAAGGTTGTAAAATGTTAAAATGACATTTCCCGGTGAATGCATTTCTCTTAAAAAATAACGTTAAAAAAATAAAAATAAATAAAAACACAGTTGGATCTTTGTTTAGTATAAAAACCAGACTTGCCAATGTAACCTCAATGTAATCACATTGTTCAGCTCCCGCACCTCCTCCTCCAAAATGACCACATCAGTCACAAGCTGAAAGCACTGCAGCACTGCCTTGGCCAAGCGGCAACAGGCTGTGCTGAAGATAACATGTTTAATGTTTAGGTGACAAACCGCCCACCGCTGCAGAGTTGTTGAAAGCTGTAACGCAGCAGCCTGATCTGTGGCTCTCACCGCTGAACATACACTCAGGCATGATCGTGTGACAATGGGTGGAACCTGGTGGTGACGGACAAATGACAGCTGGAGTAGATACGGTTTCCCAAGTCAGTCGTTTCACTGAGCTAAAGAATATGGCTGTGGTGAAATACAACTGTCACTGAGAAGCAGTGTCAGACTGAAAAACATTGGGCCCACCAGAGGATTTGATTCTGAGGGCCCACCTTTCTCCCCCGCTCAAGAGCCCCATAGCAGCTGCAAAGTTTGCGCTTATCATGAACTCTCTTGATGGAGAAGCCAGGGCCCACCTGAGGATTCTCTGGTGGGTCCGTCCAACCCTGCCGAGAAGCAGCCCTGGCTAAGAAATGTGTTTGGGAAGGTTCCCGGACACTCAATGGCTGCATTTTTAATGTGGACTGACTCCGTTCCGTCCCTGGCCACATTCAGCTGTCCACGTGTTTGTGGTTAGGCGGTACTTCCCACCTAAGTGCACTGGTGAAGGCACGGGAAATGTTATGGGACCCAAGCTTGTGGAAGGCGGAGATGACACCGGGAGAAATAGTGGCGGCTGGGGACCGAGTAAGAACACCTGGCTGCCACCGCCATGAGGTTGTAGACAGCTTCCGCCTCCATGAGCCTAAAACGCCACATTTCAAGTGCAAGCTGCTGCCCAGAAATCTGGCAGTTTACTATTGTGGCCTGTTGGCTGCATACTTGCGCTTGCATTCCAAGTAACAGAAAACTAGGCAGATGGTGGCCTCTATCATCATCATGGCCTCACCTCGGCACTATAAGCTCTCCTGATGGAGAAGCCAGGGCCCACCGGTGGAGTCTCCGGTTCTCTGATGGGCCCGTTCAATTCTGCGAGAAGCAGCCCTGGCTAAGAAAAGTGTTTGGGAAGGTTCCCGGACACTCTACGGCTGCTTTTTTTTAATGTGGATTGGACGTGCTTATGCATGTTATTTCTCAAACCGCATTGCTGATCAGGCCATTGCCCAACTTTGTAGTCATGAAATTAACGGCGCAAAGAAAGATGTTTGTGTGTCGAAGCACCACTGACAAGTGCGAGCTGATGTTGGACGGACTGCCATTGCTTATGCAACAAGCTGCATTAGAGGACTTCCTGGGAGAAATGACACTCAGAGTAGATACGGTTTCCTCTATGCCAATCCTTTCACCGAGCTAAAGAATATGGCTGTGGTGAAATACAACTGTCACTGAGAAGCAGTGTCAGACTGAAAAACATTGGGCCCACCAGAAGATTTGATTCTGAGGGCCCACCTTTCTCCCTCGCTCAAGAGCCCCATAGCAGCTGCAAAGTTTGCACCTATCATGAACTCTCGTGATGGAGAAGCCAGGGCCCACCTGAGGATTCTCTGGTGGGCCCGTCCAACCCTTCAGAAAAGCAGCCCTGGCTAAGAAATGTGTTTGGGAAGGTTCCATATTCAGAAGGTTTTCATTTGTCACCTGGTGAACCCTCTTAAAGACACCAGCTCTAATGTCACCAAAGCGAGCTGTCCTCCTGAGCTACTGGAAGATCAACTGATGGAGAGAAGAATGGACCCAGGTATAGTTGGAAATATGCAGTGTTTTAGGTGTATAAATTATGGAGTTGCCTATTAGACATTTGCCTAATTAATTTTTTTGCACTTTACATTATTGATCATGAAATATTTGTGTGTAAGTATGTGAATTGTAGATGTTCTGTATTGCTTCCTCCTGAAATACTGTATATTCCACAGTATGAAGACAATAAAGACCAACCCGATTGAAGTTGAAAGATTATCAGAGTGGATCGTCTTATAACATCTGCGACTGGCACAGTAGCGAAGCACACCATCTTCACAATAGTTCATCAGAGACGAGAATGTAAGCCCCCCTGCAAACAAAATAGGGGGTCTCATGATAATACAGACCCCTCCATTTGGTCATTTTTATCCTCTTTGCTTGTAGGTTAGTAAAGGGTTAACTGTTGTTTCAAAACGTAAGCTGTGGGAGACACGAGCAGGGTATCTGGCCTGAAACTGGTTTTTGGCTGTTCCTTTTCCTGCACCTTGATTGGCTGTCAAGAAAAATACGGGAAGAATTTTAAACTATAAAAGACTGCTGCTCTCCAGCGGTGCGTCATTCCAGCTGTCAGGAGACGAAGATCCCACCCTCCCTTTCCTTTCAATTTTAATTTTTTTTATTTTATTGTCATGATTGCTTATTTGAGGGAAAATCGCCCAGTCATTTCTGGGTGGATTGGAGTATTTATTGTTAATTATTTGTGTTTGGTTATTTATATTCTATTTATTTAATTTAGTTACCCAAAATAAACATTACGGCTATTATTTATCAATATTTGAGTTATTGTGAATTATTTATGGGAAGTGGGTTTTGTATTATCATGACAGTGAAGACACCAGTCAATGGAGGACCCCAAGGGACACAGCTAGAATGGAGAAGACGGAGAAGACGAGCAAAGGCGTGGGTCATAAGTAGCGACACCAGAACATCTGCTCTCCATTCTCATCACAGGCATGTGTGATACACCGCAGAACATTGCTACCGGTAACTGGATTTCCTCACATTCATGATAACACCGCCATATTTTGCGGTCTTGGTTTGGAAGAAACCAATAAGTTGGCCGGCTATTAAGGAATGTAGGAGGCCAGATTTTTTTATATACAGTAGATGAAGGACCTGGCTAGAAGATAACAGAAGACCAGCACAGCCAAAGGTAGTACGTAGTGATGCCTAAACATCTGCACTCTTTTCTAATCATAGACATGTGTGATAGACTTCAAAATACACCTACCGGTATCTGGATTTCCTCACATTAATGATGGCACCAGCATGTTCTGCACTCTTGGGTTTCAGAATACCAAAAGGTGCATGATGGCCGGTGTGAAGGAGGCCAGATTTTTTTTTCTTTTCAGAAACACCTACCACATGTCTATAATACTTCCAATTGTTACTACGTACAGATTTATCCACTTTAAAATCATACTGGTAATAGGATTTCCTCTTGTCAATGACAAAGCTGTCATAGATAAGGGGGAAAGGGTGTCTGATGGCCGGCTATTAAGGGGTGGAAAAGGCTGGATTTTGTTTTACTAAGTAGGAGGGCCACGGCCACTCTAAACCAGAAGATCAGCACAGGAAATGGCAGTAAGTAGGAGCGCCAGAACATCAACGCTTACACATAGGCATCGATCATACACCTCCGAATATACCAACTGGTAACTGGATTTCCTCAAATTTATGATAGCACTACCATCTTGTAAAAAACCAAAAGGTGTGTGATGGCCGGCTAGTAAGGAGTGGAGGAGGCCAGATTTTTTTTTTTTCAATAACATCTACCACATGCCTATGATGCTTCTCATTGTCACTACATACAGAATTTTCCACTTTTAAAATCACACTGGTAATAGGGTTTCCTCCTGTCCATGACAAAGCTGTCATAGATGAGGGGAAAAAGGAATGTGATGGCCGTCTATTAAGGCTGGATTTTTTTTTTATTTCACTAACATCTACCAAATGCCTATGATATTAATAATCGTTCATAACTACATATAGAATTAACCTCAACATATAGGGAATATTGAAAAATGTACCAGCAGCAGGACTTCCTCTTGTCTAGGACTATGACGTAGCTGTCAAAGGTGAGGGGGAAAAAGTGGGCAATGACGGGCTATTATGGGGTAGAGAATGGATTTTTTTAGGATAAACCTGTGATACTTTCAATGGTTTGCTACTTAATAAAGTGCTGTCCTCACTATATAGTAATATTTGAAAAACTAAGTGGCAATAGGATTTCCTCTGGTCGATGACAGAACTGTCATACGTGAGTTTTAAGAGTTCTTGTTTTTACCGTTTGTTTCTGCTGTCGCTGACTTTTTTTTTGTCATCTCCAACTTCCAAGAGCCATTACTTTTTTTTATTACATTTTTTTTATGTTTACATTGATATAATCGTATTACAGTTTTTTTTTACTGAGTATTTTTTAATGGCCCTATTTGATGTACCATATCATTTATTGAAACACATTAAAATGAATTGTTGGATGGAATGCAAAAAAAGTTATAATCAATAATTTGGGTATTACATTTTGGGTTTCAGTTTTTAAAGCGTTCAATGTGCAGTAAAAGTTCAAAAGGTAAACATATTTTTATTTTCAACACGTTTATGAAATTTCTAGTTTGATATGGTTTTTGTTATATTTTACTACTTTTCGAAAAAAAAATGTTTTGCGTGACTATGTAGTGAGAATCGTACATTTCTTTATTATTTTTTACATCAATGTATCTGTATGACATTTTTTTTGTGGCTAGCTGTAGTCTATATTGTTACCATTTTGCGGTACATATGATTTTAGGATAGTTTTTTATTTCATTTTAGGCGGAAGCAAGGTGAGTAAAAATAATAGCAATTCTGCCATTGTGGTTTTCTTTTTTTTTTTATGGTATACATCGTATAAATAGTATATTTTAGTAGATTTCACCAATATGGATGTGGCAAAATTTCTTAGGTTTATTTTTTTATTATTTATATTTTCTATTCAATGACTGGGAAAGGGCAGAGAAGCTCTGGAGCACTCTGGAACGCCCGCTCTGTCTGCAATAAACTCCATGTGACTTGTGACCTCCTTTACCACTCGTAATCTCTCCTTCCTTGGCCTCACCGAAACATGACTGATACCCTCCAACAATGCCTCCCCTGCTGCACTGTGTTATGGTTGTTAGAACCTTGCTCTTAGGTTTTTTCTATTGCTGGTCACATGACCTTGTTGGCCTATTTAGTCCTGCTCCGCCCTTCTGGCTTTGCTGGACTTCATTGTATTACTACTCTTTAGCTAGCCGGTGCTCAGTATCTAACTCTGTTAGTTTGCTTGGTCTTCGGACCTCTGTGTTCTATATATTTTGTTTGTTCGTCTGTCTGCTACTATTTCTGTTAGGAGGTGTCCATTTTGCTTCCAGTCCCTAGTACTTGTAGGGATTCCTTCCCCACATCTATAGGTCTCCGTACAGACTAGCTGAGGACTTTAGCAGGTCTGATTGCAGGATCAGGTTCCCTGTTACATCGTAGGGATCAAGCTGAGTTCTATCGTAGGGACAGATCTCCTCTCTTTCCTTAGCTCTGGTAGCAGAACATAACAGTAAGTCCAGCCTGCAAATTCTCTAAGGAAAGATTTTTCTGTTCCATCATGGTGTCGGTTCTGGATTTGGCTAAACGCCTGCAGGAACTCTCTCTGGAGGTGGCCGAGCTCCATCAGCACGTGAGTAACTGTCCTGGAGCACATTTCTTGGAGCCTAAGGTACGTTTGCCTGATTTATTTTTTGGTGAACACCAAGAATTTTTTTCATTTAAAAATGCTTGCTTATTATATTTTCGTTTGAGACCTAGGTCCTCTGGGGATGAATCCCAGCGCATAGGGTTCATAATGTCACTTTTGCGCAAAGAGCCTCAGGAGTGGGCCTTTTCTTTGCAACCTAGTGATACATGCTTTAGATCAGTGGATAGTTTTTTTTCTGCTTTGGGGCTATTATATGATGATCGTGACCGTGTCTCATCTGCTGAGACTGAGTTGAGACGTTTGAGACAGGGATCAGGTAATGTGGAAAAATATTGTACTCATTTCCATCGGTGGTCTACTCAAATAGGGTGGAACGATTCTGCTCTGAAGAGTCTGTTTCTTGCTGGGCTTAGTGAAAGGGTTAAAGACCTGCTAATTGCTTATCCCACACCTGAAGATTTGCAACAGGCTATGCAATTAGCTATACGGGTGGATAGGAGACTGCGTGCAAGGGTTAATGAGAGCAAATCCTCTGCTATGTCAGTTTCTGGTCATGAGAATGTGTGTACTGACAGTGGAGAGCCGATGGAGATTGGAGCGATGGCACCTCCCTCTCAAGAAAAGGACCGCAGATTTTCTGAAGGTTTGTGTTTCTATTGCGGAAATTCTGGTCATTTCATTAAAAGCTGTGTGCTTCGTATGAAGAAAGAAAAAAAAATGGTCAGTCATGCCCGTATTGCCTGTTTAAATTCCAAGGGTGTATTTTTAGCTGCTTCCACTATTGCTCAGGATAAATTAATGGAATTTCGGGTGTTTGTCGATTGTGGGTCTACTCTGAATGTAATTGATGGGGGATTCTTGGAAAAACTCAATTTAAAACCCGAACCTTTATCATCCCCCATTGCTGTGGTTTCGGTGGATGGTTCCCCTTTGAAGAATGTTACTCTCAAGGTCTGTGAATTTCCTCTCACTATTAATGGTGTTCACCATGAGAAATTGGATTTGGTAGTTTTGAATAACTTGCCTTCTCCGGTGGTGTTGGGATTGCCCTGGTTAAAATTGCACAATCCTGTACTGGATTGGTCTACCAATGAAATTAAATCCTGGAGCCATAAATGTTATGACAAGTGTTGTAACGGGCATATTGCAGCTGTGGATAGGGGGGAATTGCCTGTTCCTATTCAGGATTTTTGGAGAGTTTTTTCTGAGAAGGAATCGCAGGTTTTGCCTCCCCATAGAGA
This sequence comes from Phyllobates terribilis, assembly GCF_046119375.1. NCBI lineage: Eukaryota > Metazoa > Chordata > Amphibia > Anura > Dendrobatidae > Phyllobates > Phyllobates terribilis. The sequence goes on from NW_027362771.1 coordinate 488,081,162, forward strand.
CTATGATTGTACTATTGAATTTGTCCCTGGAGCGACTCTTCCTAAAAGTCGTTTATTTAACCTTACTATTCCTGAGAGAAAGGCTTTGGAGGAATACATACAGACAAGTTTGGCCGCCGGTCACATTAGGCCCTCTAAGTCTCCTGTGGCGGTTGAATATTTTTTTTGTAAAAAAAAAGGACGGCGGTTTACGTCCTTGTCTGGATTTTCGTGAGATTAACAAAATTACTGTACGCAATCCTTACCCACTGCCATTGATTCCTGATCTGTTTAACCAGTTAGTGGGGGCCAAGTGGTTCTCTAAAATTGACCTTCGGGGGGCATACAATCTGTTGTGCATGAAGGAGGGTGACGAATGGAAGACTGCTTTTAATACTCCTGTGGGTCATTTTGAGAATTTGGTTATGCCTTTTGGTCTTACTAATGCTCCTGCATTTTTTCAGAATCTTATTAATGACATCCTTAGACCTTTGATCGGCAAAAATGTGGTTGTGTATTTGGATGACATTTTGATTTATTCGCCTGATCTGGAGTCTCATTGGCGGAGCGTACGTGAAGTATTACAGTTATTAATTGACAATTCGCTTTTTGCTAAGCTGGAGAAATGTGAGTTCGCTGTACAGAGAATTAGTTTTTTGGGCTACATTATCTCCAGCGAAGGTTTTGAGATGGACCCGGTGAAAGTTCAAGCTGTGCAGGAATGGCCTAGGCCTATTGGTTTGAAATCGATACAGAGGTTTTTGGGTTTCGCCAATTATTATAGAAAATTCATTAAAAATTTTTCTATTATTGTCAAACCTCTGACCGATCTCACCAGGAAAGGTGCTGATGCGGTTCAGTGGACTGCTGAGGCCATTGAAGCTTTTGTGTATCTCAAGGAGAGGTTCACCTCTGCTCCCATCCTTATGCAGCCTGATGTGACTAAGCCGTTTTTGGTTGAGGTTGATGCTTCCTCTGTGGGGGTTGGCGCAGTATTTTCTCAGGATAACGGGGATGGAGTACATCCCTGTGCCTTTTTTTCAAAAAAATTTTCGGAGACTGAACTGAATTACGATATTGGTAATCGGGAATTATTGGCTATTAAACTCGCATTTGAACACTGGCGCCACCTCTTGGAAGGTGCTGAATTTCCCGTTCAGGTTTTTACGGATCATAAAAATCTGATATATCTTGATGCTGCCAAGCGCCTGAATGCCCGTCAGGCTAGGTGGGCACTGTTTTTCTCGCGGTTTAATTTTTCCGTTACTTACATCCCAGGTACTAAGAATGTTAAGGCGGATGCCTTGTCTCGCAGTTTTTCTCCCATAGTCGGTGCTGAGAAAGAGGAGAACATTTTATAAGAAGGTGTTGTGATAGCGGCTTTGGACTCCGTTTTGGAAGATGAGATTCTTAATGCACAGGAGAATGCCCCATCTAACACTCCCCATGGGAGGTTGTTTGTGCCTGGGACCTTTAGGAGAGATTTGTTTGTTGAGTGTCACGAATCTCGGTTGGCAGGTCATCCCGGAATCTCTGAGACCAAGAGACTGGTGGGTCGCAGTTTTTGGTGGCCTGGATGGCAGAAGGAAGTCATTAAGTGGGTGCGTCAATGTACTATATGTGCTAGGTCTAAGTCCTCACATACTCCTGCTGCGGGGTTACTTTGCCCTCTGGAGGTTCCCAGTGCTCCTTGGACACATTTGGCTATGGACTTTATAACTGACCTTCCCCCCTCTGAGGGTTTTACTGTCATCTGGGTGGTCGTGGACCGTTTTAGCAAGATGTGTCACTTGGTTCCCTTCGTCAAACTGCCCTGCGCTAAGACTCTCGCTAAGGCCTTTGTCAAGGAAATTGTCAGACTTCATGGCGTTCCTACTGACATTGTTTCTGATAGGGGACCTCAGTTCGTGGCTCGTTTTTGGTGCGCCTTTTGTGACAGGTTGGGAGTTTATTTGTCGTTCTCATCCGGATATCATCCTGAATCTAATGGCCAGACAGAAAGGAAAAACCAGGATGTTGAGCAGTTCTTGCGTTGTTTTGTGGCAGACAATCAAGAGGGGTGGTCTGAGTTTCTGCCACTTGCTGAATTTGCTCTGAACAATCATACATCTTCTTCTGCTGGTTGTTCGCCTTTTTTTTGTTGTTCTGGGAGACATCCGTCGTTTGGGTCCTTCTCCAAGTTGGTATCTGCCGTGCCTGAGGAGGAGAATTTTTCCGGCGATTTGGAGAGAGTTTGGACGGATGTGCGTGGTAATCTTCAGGAGGCTAACAGAAAATCTAAAGACTACTTTGATAGGAAACGACAGGAGGTTTTGTTCGCTGTTGGTGACATGGTTTGGTTGTCCTCTAGGAATCTGCGGTTGAGGATTCCTTCTAAGAAATTGGGTCCCAAGTTTGTAGGGCCCTTTAAGGTGCTTCAGGTTGTCAACCAATCTGCTGTTAGGTTGGAGGTTCCTACCTCCTGGAGAATTAATCCGGTGTTTCATGTCTCTCTGTTGAAAAAAGCTGTTATGTCGGATTGTGACGCCTCTGCCTCTGTTCCTCCGGTGGTGGAGGACGGGGAATATGAAATTTCTCGCATCCTTAATTCTAGACGGTATAGAGGTAGTTTGCAGTATCTCGTGGCCTGGAAAGGTTTCGGACCCGAGGATAACTCATGGGTGAGGTCGGATGATGTTTCCGCGTCCAGACTTATCAGAGCGTTTCACAGGAGATTTCCTGATAAGCCTGGTCCTAGGGGATCCGGAGGATCCTCTTAGAAGGGGGGGTACTGTTAGAACCTTGCTCTTAGGTTTTTTCTATTGCTGGTCACATGACCTTGTTGGCCTATTTAGTCCTGCTCCGCCCTTCTGGCTTTGCTGGACTTCATTGTATTGCTACTCTTTAGCTAGCCGGTGCTCAGTATCTAACTCTGTTAGTTTGCTTGGTCTTCAGACCTCTGTGTTCTATATATTTTGTTTGTTCGTCTGTCTGCTACTATTTCTGTTAGGAGGTGTCCATTTTGCTTCCAGTCCCTAGTACTTGTAGGGATTCCTTCCCCACATCTATAGGTCTCCGTACAGACTAGCTGAGGACTTTAGCAGGTCTGATCGCAGGATCAAGTTCCCTGTTACATCGTAGGGATCAAGCTGAGTTCTATCGTAGGGACAGATCTCCTCTCTTTCCTTAGCTCTGGTAGCAGAACATAACAATGGTGGCCTCCACTTCACCCACACTCCTCGCCCTGGTAATAGACACGGTGGAGGAGTGGGTCTTCTCCTTTCTACCAACTGCATCTTTAAATAGAATACAACATGAGAAGGTGAACATTTGACAGTTTTCCATTTCATTGTAAAATATTAACTTATTAAGAAATTGATGGCAGCAACACATCTCAAAGTTGGTACACGGCCATGTCTATCGTTGTGTAGCATCTCCTCCTCTTTTTACAACAGTCTGTTAACATCTGGGAAGTGAGATCACCAATTGCTAAAGTTTTGGGGGAAGATTGTTGTCACATACTTGTCTGATGTAGGATTCTTGCTGCTCCACATTCTGTGTCTTTGTAGGATTTTCCATTTCATAATACGCCAAATGTTTTCTATTAATGAAAGGTCTGGACTGCAGGTGACCGGTTCATCAGCTGAACTCTTTTCCTGCTAAGCCATGCTGTTGTGATGGATTGCAGTATTAGGTTTAGCATTGTCTTGCTGAAATATGCGAGGTCTTCTCTGAAATTGACATTGTCTGGATGGAGCATATGTTGTTCTAAAACCTCTATATAATGCTCAGCATTGTTAGCACCTCTCAAGATGTGTAAGCTGCCCATGCCATAGGCACTAATAGGACGCCATACCAGGATTTTGATCTGGACACTGATAACAAGCTGGATGGTCCCTCTCCTCTTAAGTTTGCATGGCACAGAGTCTGTCATTTCCATAAAGAATTTCAAATCTTTATTCATCTGACCACAGAACAGTTTTACATTTTGCCTCACTCCATTTTAAGTGAGCTTTTGCTCAGAGAAGACGGCTGCTTTTCTGGATTGAATTGACATATGGCTTCTTCTTTGCATGACAGAGCTCTAACTTGTATTTGTGGATTGCACGGAGAACTATGTTCACAGACAATGATTCTTGGAAGTATTCCTGAGCCCATGCAGTAATTTTCACGACTGAATAATGCCTGTTTTTAATTCAGGCCCACCTGAGGGCCTGTAGATTATGATCATCCAATATTTAGATGTCGTTGTTCACTGACTGGTGAACCTCTGACCATCATTGCTTCTGAGAGACTCTGCCTCTCTAAAATACTCTTTTAATATGCAGTCATGTGACTTAGGTAAAAATAACAACTATATTTCCAAATCATTGCATACTTGTTTTCTTTACATTTTAGACAGTGTCTCAACTTTTTTGGAATTGGGGTTTTAAATCAGACACACAACACTAGTAGCTAGCAGCTTTTCTTGTCTTATGAGATCAACCATGAAAATACTCAGGGTGACTAAAAGTCATTGTGATTCTGATTCTGATGTTTGAAGAAAGTCACACATCAGACTCACACATCAAAATCACACATCATTTGAATTTGGCTCGCTTGCAGTCTGTGCATAAGTCCCAATGAGTTTCAATCAGGTTTGCACTGAAAATCATATAACCAAACAGAACTCTCAGGTTTTTACAACTGAGTATATAGCTCAATGGTTAGTTCACTGGCTTCTGGATATAGAATTTTGGGTTCAAGGCCCATCAGAAAACAGTGACATTTTTTTTTATTATTATTACAGTTGTAAAAGTCACTTGTCAGAATCACACGTCAGGATCACTTGTCAGAATCACTTGTCAGACAGGGTATTTAGCCTCAAACTGTCATCATTCTGATGTTTGAGTTTGATATCTGATCATGTCCTAAAATAGACACTGTAAATGAAATATGCACTCGCTTTGAGGTGTACAAATCATGGGCACAACTCAATATCCATGTGACTATTTTAGAGCTGTGATTTGGCTGTAAGTAAATAGCTAAACTGCAGGTTCCACGTGATTTGAAATCCCACATGAATTAAATTGAGGCCTATGAGGATGTAAAGTCATATTTGACTGGCATCTAAAAGTTCAACAGGGATGATTTTTTTTCTTTGGTCATATCAAGGGTCGCAACACATCATAATTAACCATCCTCAGAGGCGTTGTCACCATGTGACATTTCACTCTTCATGTAGCTCTAGCCTTAAATGGGTTTTCCTTGTTAAATTCTTTTTTGCCCATAAGCTTGGGCCTACTGCAGCCAATCACCGGGTTCAGCGGATTCCTGCAGTCTATATTGGCTGCAACAGTCACATGTGCCGTAATCATGATATCTCTGCTGCAGACTGACAGCAAAGACTGGGGGCGACAGCAGAGAAGCTTAGCTATACCTGCGGAGACTAGTTTAGTTTTTTTTTTAAGCTAGTGCAAACCTATGAGCTGATAAAATGTTTAAAACAGAAAACTTCTCTTATCACCAAGTAGTAATCCAGCCTCCTACTGTGGAGCATTTCACTTCTTGCATTAGTATCTTAAAATCGGTGACCTGTGTTATATCGCCTGCAACCATTACCATGAAATCCGTAACCTTCCCCAGGAAACCGTCATTCAATCTGTACATCCTACACCAACTAAATCACTAAAAGATTATTTACCTTGAAAAAGACAAAAGTTGGCTTTATTCTATTAAATTAGTCTATATGGCTGTCATAAGTATTTGCTGCGGAGTAAATCTTTGGGAATGCAGGGGCCGATTCATCGATTTTCTTTACAATTCTGGAGAAAAAAGTTTTAAAATGTAATTTTTTCACAAATATATATATTTTTTAAAGTGGGCAGATCTTAGCAGAAAATGGTGTGGCTGAGCCCCCCACTATTTATGCCACAAAGGTGCCATAGAAATGTACTCCACACTGATTAGAGCAGATCTCTTGCAATGGCGGATGACAGTTGAAAGATGTGCCAAATTCATTGAGGCTCACTCATCTTAATGATTCTGCCTCTTTTAGGATGTACTACACTGTGTGCAGAATTATTAGGCAAGTTGTATTTTAGAGGATTATTTTTATTATTGATCAACAACTATGTTCTCAATCAACCGAAAAGACTCATAAATATCCAAGCTTAATATTTTTGGAAGTTGGAGTGTTTTTTTTCGATTTGGCTATCTTAGGAGGATATCTGTTTGTGCAGGTAACTATTACTGTGCAGAATTATTAGGCAACTTAATAAAAACCAAATATAATCCCATCTCACTTGTTTATTTTCACCAGGTAAACCAATATCAGTGCACAAAATTTAGAAATAAACATTTCTGACATGCAAAAACCAAAACCAAAAAAATTAGTGATCAATATAGCCACCTTTCTTTATGATGACACTCAACAGCCTTCCATCCATAGATTCTGTCAGTTGCTTGATCTGTTTTAGATCAACATTGTGTGCAGCAGCCACCACAGCCTCCCAGACACTGTTCGAGAGGTGTACTGTTTTCCCTCCCTGTAGATCTCACATTTTATGATGGACCACAGGTTCTCTATGGGGTTAAGATCAGGTGAACAAGGGGGCCATGTCATTATTTTTTCTTCTTTTAGACCTTTACTGGCCAGCCACGCTGTGGAGTAGTTGGATGCATGTGATAGAGCATTGTCCTGCATGAAAATCATGTTTTTCTTGAAAACTTCCTGTACCACTGCTTGAAGAAGTTGTCTTCCAGAAACTGGCAGGAGGTCTGGGAGTTGAGCTTCACTCCATCCTCAACCCGAAAAGGTCCCACAAGTTCATCTTTGATGATACCAGCCCATACCAGTACCCCACCTCCACCTTGCTGGCGTCTGAGTCGGAGTGGAGCTCTCTGCCCTTTACTGATCCAGCCTCTGGCCCATCCATCTGGCCCATCAAGAGTCACTCTCATTTCATCAGTCCATAAACCCTTTGAAAAATCAGTCTTAAGATACTTCTTGGCCCATTCTTGACGTTTTATCTTATGTTTCTTGTTCAAAGGTGGTCGTTTTTCAGCCTTCCTTACCTTGGCCATGTCCCTGAGTATCGCACACCTTGTGCTTTTTGATACTCCAGTAACGTTGCAGCTCTGAAATATGGCAAAACTGTTGGCGAATGGCATCTTGGCAGCTTCATGCTTGATTTTCCTCAATTCATGGGCAGTTTTTTGTGCCTTTTTGGGCCAACACGCTTCTTGCGACCCTGTTGGCTATTTGCCATGAAACGCTTGATTGGTCGGTGATCACGCTTCAAAAGTTTGGAAATTTCAAGACTGCTGCATCCCTCTGCAAGACATCTCACAATTTTGGACTTTTCAGAGCCCGTCAAATCTCTCTTCTGACCCATTTTGCCAAAGGAAAGGAAGTTGCCTAATAATTAAGCACACCTTATATAGGGTGTTGATGTCATTAGTCAACACCCCTCCTCATTACAGAGATGCACATCACCAGATTTACTTAATTGGTAGTTGGCTCTCAAGCTTATGCAGCTTGGAGTAGGACAACATGTATAAAAAGTATCATGTGATCAAAATACTCATTTGCCTAATAATTCTGCACACAGTGTATTTCCATGCTGATATATACCATATTACATTGTATCTAAGCTGTTCCCTATTTTATATCATCTTATGATTATCACATCCTGTATCTTACCAATATATGTAAAACCATGATGATACTGCACATGCACTTTATTTACCTTATATCTTGGTAGATATTATTTTCTGGGATGAGCATTATTTATGCTTCCAATACTGTCTAGTATCTCTTGGATATTTTTCTCTAGGGCCTCGTACTTAGGTGAACGTTTTTTTTCATAGCATTAGATTTGCTCTACCCATATAAACTTGTTTTGATTGTGGCACTTTGTGTTTCTCTCCCATTTTTGCCTTGCATTTTATGTATTTTTTTCCATTAATAAAAATTTTATTTTTTAATAAATACGCTCCTGCTTCCTATTTTTCTCTTGGATATATACACTGCTCAAAAAAATAAAGGGAACAGTCGAATAACACATCCTAGATTTGAATGAATGAAATATTCTCATTGAATACTTGGTTCTGTACAAAGTTGAATGTGCTGACAGCAAAATCACACAAAAATCATCAATGGAAATCAAATTTATTAACCAATGGAGGCCTGGATTTGGAGTCACCCCCAAAATTAAAGTGGAAAAACACACTACAGGCTGATCCAACTTTGTAATGTCCTTAAAACAAGTCAAAATGAGGCTCAGTATTGTGTGTGGCCTCCACGTGCCTGTATGACCTCCCTACAACGCCTGGGCATGCTCCTGATGAGGTTGCGGATGGTCTCCTGTGGGATCTCCTCCCAGACCTGGACTAAATCATCCGCCAATTCCTGGACAGTCTGTGGTGCAATGTGACGTTGGTGGATGGAGCGAGACATGATGTCCCAGATGTGCTCAATCGGATTCAGGTCTGGGGAACGGGCAGGCCAGTCCATAGCTTCAATGCCTTCATCTAGCAGGAACTGCTGACACACTCCAGCCACATGAGGCCGGCATTGTCCTGCATTAGGAGGAACCCAGGGACAACGGCACCAGCATATGGTCTCACAAGGGGTCTGAGGATCTCATCTCGGTACCTAATGGCAGACAGGCTACCTCTGGCGAGCACATGGAGGGCTGTGCGGCCCTCCAAAGACATGCCACCCCACACCATTACTGACCCACTGCCAAACTGCTCATGCTGAAAGATGTTGCAGGCTGCAGATCGCTCTCCACGGCGTCTCCAGACTCTGTCACGTCTGTCACATGTGCTCAGTGCGAACCTGCTTTCATCTGTGAAGAGCATGGGGCGCCAGTGGCGATTTTGCCAATCCTGGTGTTCTGTGGCAAATGCCAAGCGTCCTGCATGGTGTTGGGCTGTGAGCACAACCCCCATCTGTGGACGTCGGGCCCTCATACCACCCTCATGGAGTCGGTTTCTAACCATTTGTGCAGACACATGCACATTTGTGGCCTCATTTTGCAAGGCTCTGGCAGTGCTCCTCCTGTTCCTCCTTGCACAAAGGCGGAGGTAGCTTTCCTGCTGCTGGGTTGTTGCCCTCCTACGGCCCCCTCCACGTCTCCTGGTGTACTGGCCTGTCTCCTGGTAGCACCTCCAGCCTCTGAACACTACGCTGACAGACACAGCAAACCTTCTTGCCACAGCTCGCATTGATGTGCCATCCTGGATGAGCTGCACTACCTGAGCAACTTCAGTGGGTTGTAGAGTCCGTCTCATGCTACCACGAGTATGAAAGCACAACCAACATTCAAAAGTGACCAAAACATCAACCAGAAAGCACTGGTACTGAGATGTGGTCTGTGGTCCCCACCTGTAGAACCACTCCTTTATTGAGGGTGTCTTGATAATTGCCAATAATTTCCATCTATTGTCTATTCCATTGCACAACAGCATGTGAAATTGATTGTCAATCAGTGTTGCTTCCTAAGTGGACAGTTTGATTTCACAAAAGTTTGATGTACTTGGAGTTATATTCTGTTGTTTAAGTGTTCCCTTTATTTTTCTGAGCAGTATGATGTTATGGAAGAGCGCTTACTTTGAGACCGACTCTCTTTGGTTATCCAGTAAGACTAGTGTAGAACAAGCATGCTCTACGCCAGTCTAGATGAATCGGCCCCACAATATTTTCCTTACATGGTAAGAATATCTTTCCTTTATACATTTTAAGTAATTATTTGACCCTTGCATTTGCTAATTGTGGCCAGAATATCTTTTAGCCTCTGCATGGCCGCACACACACAAGTGGAGGTATCAGTAGACTTGACCCCAGTCACCCCGCTCACCACTAAAGTGGAGTCGGAATACACTTTAATATTAAACATGTCATAGAATCTACAGTCAGAAACTAAAGGCAGTTTTGCAGATCTCAATAAACAAGCTCAATTAGTGGTAACCCTGAGATAAAAGATTTATTAGCGAGAGGTAATCAGGAAACACTTTATAGTACAAAAAATAAAGAAAACAAAATGTAGCTGCAAATTTTTGTCAACACTCACTGTTGGACATCCCGGCAGATTAATATCACCATTCCGTGGACGCTCTACCTTCACCATCATCAAACCTTCCCTTTACACGGCTGAGCTAATTCCATATGCAGCCACTGCCATAAGCCGTCTGCTGTAGCTCCCTACCTTGCTATGACGCTCTGATAGTAAAGCACTGGAATTCTCAGCCATTATAGCAGCCATAGGACCAGCCCACTATAGCAGCTATTAAGCTGCAGGCCGTTATACCTCTTATGTGGATCATTTGTGCAATTTTGTTCTCTGTTGCAGCCGTGGACATATACTACTGCTTAACGTCAACAAGACAAAGCTGGAGTAGAGTCCAAAATTTACAAAACAGCTGCAATCTGCTGGACATGTGCCGTGCCATTTGAAGGCATGAGGCTAGTCATTTGATGGAGCTGGTTCTGAACGGCAGAGGTGTGCTCACATTGCTATTACCAATATGCCCTCTTTTGGATCTCCTTTCATTTCTCCATGATGGAGAATATTACATGAACCCTTTCTTCTCTTTAATTCACTGCTTAAACCTCCCTCTGACAAACACACAGAGCCATGAACCCCTTCCATTCAAGCATGGTGGCGGAAGTGGAGACCACTGGTTTGGTGGTGAGATGCTGCACATCGACAGGTTGCTTTATTCTAAAATTTACAGTCAATAGGAGGCAGCAGCAACGGTTCAGTCATTGCCAGCACTGCACATGTGCACTAGGCTGGTGCTCCTGGTGAGAGGTATCTCAGTCTCCACCATGGTCACTCTTTCTAGGGGTGTCTTTGGGAACATTAGGTGTGAGGGCATTGTGGGGCCTCCATTAGGAGCAGCTGGGTGTTTGGGATGGATGGAGACACAGACATCTCTGCCCCTGCATGGTGACCCCTGCATAAAAGGATCTGGCGAGAGGCGTGGGGGGTCTGTACAATATGATACAGGCAGATGGAACATAGCAAAATTTCAAGTGGGCAGTTTGGGCTCCAGCCGGAGAGAAGCTTCATAAAGACCCTCTTCATCCAGCACTCCTGTGGTGTCCAAGAGGTACTGTGTAACCTGTAAAATAGCAAACACTTCATGGTTACACATGTACAGCTACAGCTCCATTACTGGACCCTATAAAATAATGTCCATGTTAGGTGATATCGATGCTATAGCCACTATGAGCTCAGATATAGTCTTCTCTCCTTTACTCTCATCACCTCATCATACTCTACACAACTTCTCTGTAGTGTTGAGTGAGTATGCATCTTTAACTCTTTCGGCAAGCACGCTCGGGTGCTCGCCGAGTATTTTGGCGTGCTCGGCGTTTCATTCACTGTCGCCGCGCCTGCAAGTGTCACGCTTGTTAAGACAGCTGTGACACATGCAGAGATTGCCAATTTACTCGGCGAGCACGATCGGGTCATCGCCGAAACAGTTAATGATACATACTCGCTCAACACTACTTCTCTGGTATATATTTTTTTCCACTGAATTTTTTACACCAACCATTCTAAAAAAATCCAAAGCGAACTGCAGGTTATACACCTCCACCCAATAAGGCTGTGTTAACCAGTTGGTTCCGCACTGCAGCTGTGGTGCCCCATTTTTGCTGTAGTTTTTTTAATTGGCTGCAAAAAATGTATTGTTTTTCCTGTAATATTCAAACTCCAATAAAACCACATAAATTTCAGTGAATTTGTACCAAAAAGGATTCCGTTTTGCAATGAATTTGAGACCAATTTTATTTGCAGCAAATTAAGAAAAAAAAAGCGCACTACAGCCGCAATATGTGAACGCAGCCTTAATGCGGCCATCCACCTTTAATAGATGTCAGATGAACACTCATTTGACTGACAAATATTCCCCCCCCAATACACATGCAGTCATGGCTCCGCATGCATGTGTTCTTCATGAGATAGAGTAAACAGCTTCCAGACACCTCTTATCTTCCTTCAGTACAAAAGGATCAGTCATATTGAAATCCAACAAGTTTGAGGACAGTGAGGACAGTGATAGCTGCCCCCCTGATACCCCTAAAAAACAAACAAAAAACCTGGGACTCAATGTGCATGAGGCTGAAGGCTATGTGCCCATGTAGCAGATTTGATGCAGTGAGTTTTTGCCTCTCTCTGGCAGAAAAAAACACATGCAGATTTACATGTGTTTTTTCTGCCAGAGAGAAACGTTTTTTCAGCGTTTTTACATGCGTTTTTTCAAGCACTTTTCCAAGCGTTTTTGAACATCACTTGAAAAAGTGCATGACAAGTTGGTCACACAATATAAATCCATTCAACCGGCATGGATTTATATTGTGTGACCAATGTAGATGCTTTAAATGCAGCATCAATAGTAAAAAAAAGAATTAAAACGTTAAAAATAAAAAAAACCTGTATACTCGCCTCTCCGGTCTCCTCCCGGCTGCGTCCTCTCTCCTCGGCGTCCTGCGGTGTACTTGCAGGACCTGCGGTGACGTCATTTAGTCAGCTGATGGTCACGCGACCATCACCTGACCGCTGACGTCAGCGGTCACGTGACCATCAGTTGATTAAATGACGTCACCGTAGGTCCTGCAAGTACACCGCAGGACGCCGAGGAGAGAGGACGCAGCTGGGAGGAGACCGGAGAGGTGAGTATACAGGTTTTTTTTTATTTTTAACTTTTTTATTTCTTTTTTTCACTGCGTGGTAGCCGGGATGAAGAGGAGTTGTAGTCTCCTCTTCATCCTGGGTACCACACGCACCGCGATTACGCTGCAAATTCGCGGCCATTGAATTTAATTGAAACGCAGCAAATCCACATATACCTGCGGGTTTGCTGCATTTCAATGTTCCTCAATGGCTGCGAATTTGCAGCGTAATCGCGGTAGAAATGGTCATGCTGCGTTTTGCAACTCAATGCGAATTCGGTGCGCTAATTAGCACATCATGTGCACAGCACATCCAAATTCACATTGCTTTGCATGGCAGACGGTTTTACAAGTGTTTTCACGGCCGTAAAAACACTACGTGGGCACATAGCCTTAGAGCGAGAGGTCTTCTTTGTAGCCACTTCAAATTTTGACTGGTAAATGAAGGTCATAAACCTCTCAATATTAATTTAGAATTCTCTCACTGCTATTTGGAAATAAGTTTTCAAAACCAAAGAACCTCATTTTTGCAGTAAACCCCACTATTTTTATCTTTTCACAACCGGATAATAGGCCCCTATACATATTTGGTTAAAGTTGGCCAAACCAATCAATATCTTAAGCATTGGATGAAAATTTAATGTGCATGGGGTCTCCTGACTCTCCCCCGACAGATGAGATCAGGGGGCAGATAAGGGTCGAGCAGTTTGAATTGGCTGACCCTTTTATTTCTCTGGGACATAAACCATCATCAGAGCCGTCGGCAGCGGCGCTCTACACATTCGTCATTACAAACACGTGTACGTTCTGTCGAGACAAGCATTAATAGGTATGGCGATGTCGGGAGAAATGGCTGTCAGAGATAGATCTTATGTCTAGCTTAATGCTGTGGCTGGCTTACTTACCTTAGGCTGGTGCTCTATCTTGTAGGACGTTTGCTGAAACTGTCTTATCTCCCGAATTATATGTGAAATCTGGAGTCAGATAAAATTCATTGAATTAATAAGAAGTAAGAAAACAGCAAAGATGAGAGTAAATTGTGCCAGGAAGAGTACAATGAACAACTATAGAAAAAAAGAAAACCAAGGGAAAATATATCTTGAACCTGTTCTGGAGATAGATGTATAGAAATATCCATAAAAATGTCCTTAAAGAAGCACTCCTCCTCCCATTAAAGTTTTTATCCTCTTAATATATTGCAGTCATCATATTATATATCACTATGTACTTACAATTGCTCATTTTGCCTTTCTACCCAGATAACTCTTCTCTTTTCGCTGCTCTATGTAGAAACAGGAAGTCTCTTGTCCCTGCATGAATCATTCCCATCTTCAACTCCAGACCCAGCTGTTCCCTCCTCCCCCCTGCCATAGATTTTTGCAGTGACTTATGACTCATGCAGGGAAAAAGCATTTAGCTTGATATGTAAACTATGGTGGTCATTGCACCCCTGGTGAGGCCAAGAGATCGTATGCACTTTTCCGCCCCCTCAATTAGCATAAGCCGCCACTTCTGTCTATATTGATTGACAATGCACTCACTTGGCCAAAGTGAGTGTTGCCTAAAAAGAGTCCTCCGGCGTGCACGGACAGTGTAACAGCAGGAGCCTGCATATGCACTCTCAGACGTCTCCTCTCTCTGCTGTGTCAATGCAATCCTCCACCCTCCCCTGCTATCTGTAGACTGTATCAGAAAAGCGAGTGGCCGCAGCAGAGACGATTGTGAGCACACACACTGGCTCCTGCTGTTACACACGCACGCCAGAGGATTCTTTTCTTGCAGTTCTCACTCTGGCCAAGTTAGTGCTGTCAATCAACAGAATGAAGAGGCGTTCATGCTAATCAAATGGAACCTGACAGGTGATAACATACACGGCTGTGATCGTACACCCTGTGGATGATACATGCCCCCCCCCCTTTGGGTAGGATATATCATGGGTCAGGTTCCCTTTAAGGGGGCTGAACAGTGCACCAAATCTCTTGGCCACACCATGGGTGCCGTAGTTTGCATATCAAACTAAATGCTTTTCACGCACAACAAAGGCAGCATGTACTACAACTAAGGTAGTGGTTTATGGGGGCTAAGTCACCTAAATAACTATGTGCTTGGTTTAAATAGTGATTTTGGGGTGACAATAGTGTTGAGCGAGCGTGCTCGTTTAAAGGGTTAAACGAGCACGCTCACTCAACACTAGGTGACAAGACTCCCTTTAATTAGTAAAACAAAAATGAAGACACATTTCCCTCACATCATTCATTGATTCATAAAACATTGTTTGCTTTGTTTCTGTATATAGCTCACCATCCTCATCTTTGAGAAATTAACCAGGCCATCCTCTGTGTAATTCGGGGTTCCCTCCTCTATAAATGCCAAATCTGTCAGGTACATGCCCAGGTATGGCACGCAGGGAGGGTCACAGCTGGTGATGGGAGAGAAAGCCGGGTAATATGTGCTTCTCTGTGCACTTTTAACATAGCGGCGAGACAACATTGGGTGAAATGGTGAAGTTATAAGTAGCTCATGTGAAGATGGTACCTGTGCCGATCACTGTTGTACAAAGAATAAATGTTGAAAGCATCTATTTTTGTCTGTGTTTGTATTATTTGAAAACTTTAATAAAAAATTAGTTTATTAAAAAAATGTTGAAACCAAAAATGTCTGTAAAGTGTAACGCAACTTTCAGAGAACTTATGGCAGATCATAGACACCACAGACTTTCTCTTGAGTCTGTCTTCTGAGCACTTCTGATTCTTTGTTTTAGTTGATCAGTGAGGATCCCGGCGTTTGGACTCTTTACCAATCAAATCTCGCGAATCTCCGTGCCGGCATCTCATGCTTTCACTTACACTTTAATAAAAAGTTACACTATGAAAGATCTCCTGCACGTAAACCCCACAGTTTTTAAACTGATGTATCTTCCAGGTGCACATGCAATAATTAAGCAAAAAGAAAAAGAAGTCTTACTTCTTCAAGGCCTCTCTGAGATTCTTAAATCGCCCTTCTGAAGACACCAACTTCTGAAGTCGGTCAATTAAGGTCTTTGTCTAAAAAAAAAAAAAAAAAATAACCATGGTTCAGCATTAAAGTAAATAAATTACTACATTTATCACAAATTTGGTACACTAATATTGCAGTATCGAATCTAGATACCTACTGAGCTGTAATGAATTATGCAAAAAATCATGTCTAAGAAAAACTTCCCAAAATCCTGACCCAATGGCCTATATTTCTTTTTAATCTGGTATTTTTAAAAAAAAGCCTTTAGTGCTTATTGCCTGATATGGCACTGGCTATGGAGAGGACGGGTTTTAACTAGGAAGAGAAATGCTAAGGTGGACGTCAAAGTTTCTTTTACCAGGGGATAAGATGACATGAATGTTAACCAACCTAGGCCTATATTTAAATATCCGGACAATAGTGGCTTGTCTCTCTCACTGGCATCTATCACTAGGAGCACAATGCCCCCTAGATGATTTTGCCCCTCTTCCCCCACAGTTTGAAGACAGCAGAATCTAGTGACTAATTTTCTACATTTTCAGAATTCCTATCCTCTTGATTTTGCCTTCACGCCCTCCACTGCAGCTCAATAGTGCATGATGGAACTATTTTAGATAATGTTTGACACCTTCCTGAATTACCTGTTTAGACACCTTGATCCAGGTTCTCTTGAGCCGGAAAATAGCGCTCCGATTCAGTGAAGAAGTAATCTCCAGAACAGCGTTGTAATTGTGTAGACACCGACAAATATCGGCCACTGCCACCCACTTCTCAATGGTACACCCTCGTATGGCTGGCTCTTCACTCCGCAGGATCTCAGTGGCAATCAAGTTACTCATCTGACACATTCAAATACCTGGTTACTATATCATTTAAACTTGCAGTTTGTCCTATTAGGTATTCACAACAATTTATCATGGAGAATAATTCAGTTCTAGAGAACTAGTCTGATTGCTGTAGGGAGTCGGGAAGGAATTTTTCCCCTAATATGGAGCGATTACTGTCTGCTCCATGGGGTTTTTGCCATCCTCTGGATCAACATGTTAGGCTATAGGTTGAACTTGATAGACTTAAAGGAGTATTCCAATCTCCAAGATCCTATCCCAATATGTAGTAGGTGTAATAATAATGATATTAGCAAATACCTTCAATTAGAAATGTAGTTTAGTTCTCCTGATAACCTATGTCACTTACCCCATGTGCGGGACATTGCAGTATCTTAGGCATTCGTGGTTATGACCACTCAGTGGTCGTAACCATGGATGCCTGAGCTACTGCAATGCCCTGCACATGGGGTAAACGAAAGAGCGAATAAGAAAACTATATTACATTTGTAATTGGAGGTATTTGCTAATATTATTATTATTATTACTACACCTACTACATATTGGGATAGGATCTTGAAGGTAGGAATACCCCTTTAAGTCTACCTCAACCTTAAAAGTATGAAACTATAAGAATAGGGCTCCACATTGGGACAGGAGCATTACCTATACTGTGGATTTGCCACAACTGGCCACTGAGCCCTAGCCGTTATGACCATACAGCCAGGCTACAAGAGTATATGGATGGGTACAGTACTTATTCTGTATTATACCTCTATTGCCTATATATATAATCTGCTTGTTATGCATATGAAATATATTACATGGTTGAAGTGATTGCTTGTGCCCATGATAAAGGGTGTCCTCTCGTTCTTGTCAGCTTTCATCCAACCCTGACCAAAAAATTCCCTGTAGGAAAAACACCAGTAAAAGGATTAGAAAACCAATACATTTAATTAGTAGAACTGATGACATAGGAATCTATATAGGTACATGGGACAAAGGGTCATGACTGCTTACCAATGGAGTTGAAACTTGTATAACCTGCCATACCTGGAGAGATGTCTCATAGACAACTATGTATAGTGAGACATCTCCCATTCTCCAGATCCATTACCCTGATGGAGTTATTTTGGGAAATGGAAAGATCTTATAATCACAGGCTGAGAAACCTTCTTAGAATGTTTGAATATTAAAACTTTCTACAAGGCTAAAACTACTGTACATTCACATTGAGGTTCAGGAGTTCAAAAATGAGGTTTTATGCAGAAACCACTCAATTATACTAATCTTTTGGGGTAGATTTTGGAGGAGTTTTTCTTTTTCTGTTTCCTGAAACTGTTTTGAAGAGTTATTGAAGACTTTTTTTTTGCAGCATTTTGATTGGACAGTTCCTATTTTGGAGAGGTTTCCTTGAGGATGCACTTGAAGAAGTGAAATGCACTTTATTTTTTGCACCAGGAGTTTTTTCAAAACATGTTCAGGAAAAAAAGTAAAAACAAACTCCTCATATGAACAGCAAAGTGGATTTGACATAGAAAATAATAATTGGAGGAGTTTTCCAAGGTTTTTAAATCAGTTTTTGAAGACAATTTGAGTTTCCACTAATAAAAAAACACCTGAAAAAAACGCAGTGTGAACATAATCTCGAGCTGCATGGTCGTGTGACAGCAATTTCAGGAAAGTTGCATGTGACCAAGAACATTTCTGTGACGTCAGAGACTTGCTGTAATGTGCAAATTTGAGAGTTGTTATAGGACAACTCACATGCATTCAATTTGCTTTACGGGGTAAACAGTCTTGGATTTTTTTGTGATAGCCACATTGTGGACACCATAATTCTTGGGTCACAACACAACCCCACTGACTATCATCAGATACAATGCTACAATGTGACACCACATTCATGTTTATAGAGCTGCAATGTAGCCATAGACTAAACCTTCACTAACTAGTAAATATTTTAAAGGACAAGTCAAGTATTTTGACTCTGCATCTAAGCTATCTACACAACTACATGCTGATAAGACAAAAGTATTTCCAGCACACTGACAGCTGATGGCTTGTATATACGGAGTAATCCGGGCTATGTTATGGTATTATAGGTTGGAGTGACTCACTCGTAAGGGATTTTCTTGAAAATCAGATGATCTAATAACGTGACTTGTTCTGCAATCTCCAGAGCAGAGAGAGACTCGAACGGTTCCACCGGAGTGTTCAGCACCTGCAAAGTATACGTATACTGAACTCTTCATAGTATTGGTCAGAAAAGTCATTATTTGCCGTTTGCTACTCACGACATATAGATTTACACAAATATTAAACCAGTTATGACTTACTGACACCTTCAGAGTAATCCACTGGCTGATATATCATGAAGTCACAATTTCCATATACGAATTACTTAGTGGGTCAATAGGAACAGACTCTATTTGTGAGAGTTATCATTCCTCACATCATCTTTAGTATCACCCATTACAGATATTCATATGTACAGTAAATCTGTTCTACTAATCCATACTATGTGAGTTTAAAGGGAGTCTGTCAGCTAGATTTCACCCCCCAAACTATTTATATTACCATGTAGATCTTTCAAAGACAAGTCCAGCAATACCTTAAAATGGCCAGTTTATTCCTCCGCTGAGAAATCAGCGTTTTAATTGATATGCAAAGGAGGCTGAAGCCTCTGTCACTCCAGCTCTACAGAACAGCTACATGCACAATTAAATAGTTTAGGGTGTGAAACTCTGGTGACAGATTCCTTTTAAAAGTTTTCTTTCATCTGGTTAACCCAGAACTGTCATGAGATATGGCCAATGAGAAACTATCTCTATTATCTCACACGATACTCAAAAAGTGTGAGAATAGTACTGGGAAACTAATAGACCTTAAAATGGCTCCGAGACCCTTACATTTTTTTACCAAAAGCAGCCGTCTCCACTGGAGGCAGCATACAGAGACCGATGGGTGACTCAAGAAGCAGCAGCATGTGATCTTCAGAGAATACCCAAACTGAGTATTACTCAGCTTTTTATTATAAACTCAGCCTTAGTAATTATTATCAAAGTGACCTCAAGATACATAGCTATGGGTAAACTAATAGTAACTGTTCTTCATTGCTGTGCTGTCACATACACTATCTGTAGTGTTTATAGTCAGTGTTTTATCGCTTTCTTTCCATATATCAATTAGTAAGCTGTGACGTCCTCTCAGGATGCAGATTCACCACAGCATGGCTGCTGCACTCCCTGCCTCGGCTTTTATGCAGACTATGACAGTCCCTTCAGGTGGGCTGTGCTATACCACTTGATGTGATTACTGTAAGGTATTACGGGGAATGCCGCCCGACCGCCAAGTCATGAGAGCCTTCTCTGATTGATGCATTCTTCTGCAATGTGTAAAATAGCAGCAGTCATTTATCGTGATTAGCGTCAACTGAATTGCGAAATTGTTCAAATTCACCATGTTCAGCGAATTATATAAAGTTTTATCATGAATCTGATTCTCTCATCTCTATTGGATTGTACTTCTTCTCTTTTTTCCTCTCTCAGTCTATACTTTATATATCTTATGCCTAAAACCCCTGGGAATAGAGGGTGAATATATATAAGATTAGAAAGTAAGAGCTGCTCTCTCTTTTACAACACCGCACCTCACATGGAGAGGAGAAAAAACACAGACCTATTTTTCTAATCTTATTTAATCTCCTTACATGATGTAAATCCTTTCCTGGTATTTCTCCTCACTGTCACATTAGACATGGAGCCTGATCTGCTGGCAGGAGAACAATTGTTTCTGCTCCCTGACTGGACAGATTGATGTTCCTGAAGTTTAACTGACTAAAACCTTGTTCCCACCTAGTGTAACACTACATTTTTTTCTGCCTCATTTTTTTTTTGTGCAGAAAATCCATTGCGCTCACCAGTCCAAACAAAGTGGATTTGATTTCAGGAAAACCAACGCCTCATGACTGTGTCTGTGCTGTTTTTTGTGCATTTTTTCATGTCTATGCTACTATGGAGAACCTTAGAGAATGCATGTAAAAAATGCAGTTGCCTTTTTAAATGCAGAATCCCAGTGTTTCTACCAGGGCTGTGGAGTCGGAGTCGTGGAGTCAGAGCCCATTTTGGTGGAATCGGTATAAAATGGACCGACGCTAACTCCTAAAATATATAATAAATTGTGTACAGTAATTCAATGCTGTTTGTGGGGAATATTTTTTCATAAGAATTTGGGAAAGTTATGAAATGTCCTATAAATGTCTGTCCTATTCCTGATCTAAGGGTCTAGACTTTTACCTGAGATGAATCTGTGCTACAGTAAATTTATCACTTAAACATGAGCCATGTATGAGGGAGTCGTGGAGTTGATGTCATGGAAATTGAGGAGTCGGAGGTTTGGCTTACCGACTCCACCGCCCTGGTTTCTACACACAAAAAATGTAGCAAAAATGCAGAGCAGATTGTTCATGGGAACATGGCCTTAGGGCAACTCTTAAGAGTTGTCTGGCCTTAGGCTACAAGTCTGTGGTTACTCTATATGACTGCAGACTTGTGAATGCTCACATTGCGCGCACTGCGTAGTGTGAGGATTCTCCTGTGCCGGGTGTGTGACCTCATGTGTGTGATTTGCATGCTTCTGGCCAAATTTTGACTAGACTTATCCAGTCTCGCTCAATACACTTGCAATGAGCGAGGTCGGGAACATCTAGTCGGTAGGTGAAAACAAATATGCAAATACATGGCCTGTGTTACATGACTCCTGCAGTCCATCTTGACGGATTTGTTTTTCATAGTGGATGACAAGTCCAGGAGGCAGGGCAAATAGCGGCTCATAATTGGGGAAAAAAGCTGATTTTCTGATGACACATTCCCTTTAACAGTAAATAAGGAAGACAACAACATTCCCAACATCAAGTCTGCTATATATTAAAAAAAAAGATCTATTGATTTTTGCATTATCATTCATAAGACTTACCATGTGCTCAATCTCTTCCAATGTGACCTGACTATCTCCGGGATCCTCCTGTGTCAATGTGCTGCCAATAGAACACATTGTTAGTGCAGAGGTTCCTATGTGTCATTGGTTAGACATTTATGTCTAGATGAATACACAGACAAGTGAACCAATTTTACTAAAAGGATCGGCTTTTAGTAAAATCAGATAGGCAGGCTAATTAAAGGGAATTTGTTAGCAGGTTTTGCTATGTAATCTAGGAGCAGCATAATGTAGGTACGGAGACCCTGATTCCAGCAATGTATCACTCATTATGCTGTGTGCTGTAGTTTCAATACAAGAGTGTTTTATCAGCAGGATATTATCACTGCCTGACTAGGTCTCACGTGCAGGTCAGTCCAGCTAATGTGTGTAACCCCGCCCCACCACTGATTGGCAGCTTGCTGATAATGCACAGAGTACAAAGGAAGCTGCCAATCAGGGGAATGGGCGGGGTTATACACAGCTCAGCATTCTGACCACTGCTACATCTACAACAGAGAAAACAAGGATTCTATCAAAACCGCACCAAGCATTCGAGTAAGTCATACATCACTGGAATCAGACTCTCTGTCCCTACGTCACGCTGCTTTCATAATTCATAGTAAAAACCAGCTGACAAATTCCCTATAATGTTAACTAATGGCTGCTAAAGTGCTGTTTTTAGCTCAGATACCATTAGGCCTCATTCAGACGTTAATGATTTTTTTCGTACGTAGAAACACAACCGCTGTTCATCAGTGTTGTGGTTCAGAGTTTCATCAGTTGGTCGGTATGTCAGTTTTTACCATCAGTGATTGAAAAAAAAATAAAATAAACTGCAATATTTCTGCTATACATTACAATGTTAATCAAGGAGAGCAAACAGAAAGTACCTCGATGCCACCCGTGTGCTCTCAGTGATTCACAGACAGAGGTGCCGCAAGAAGCAGCCATGATTTTGTTTCACAATGGTGCAATCATTGGCTGTCTTTGGGTGGCTGGAGCTTTGGCAAAGCTGCTATCACACCATCTGGAGCTGTTTTGGATGCATTCTAGCATGTGTTTTGCAATGAAACATGCCAAAAAACACACTCCATCGTTACAACCCATATAATTAAAAACACATCAAAATCCTCACTGAAAAAATGCAGCAAAAAATGCAGCAAAAACTGGATGTAAACAGTATAAAAACGCATGACCTTACAAAACTACACCAATAACTATGAATATTTTAGAAGCAGTTTTTAGACCTTGAATTTTTCAGCCAGAAAAATTGACGTAAAAAATTCCCAAAGGGCATAGCCACAGTCTGGAACTGGTTGGGAAAACCCGCGGGTATTCCAATGGCCGCAAGATTATGGTTCATGCTCAGTTTTTTCTCTAGGTTGTTTTGACATTGCTGTGCATTTTGTTCATTTTATGGTGCGCTTCTGCAGGCGCGTGCGAGACACTGTGTGCACGTAAAGAGGTTTTTTAAGGTAGTAAGATCCAATGTGGTTTTCAAGAAAAATCCACACCAGAATCCGCGTCTATTTTTGATGAGGTTTTCAGATATGACATGTTACTTCTTTTTTTTGTGTGATGAGGTTCTCTCAACTGTAATACTACAGATAGCCTTTGGATAAAAGTGATGCTAATTCTGAAAGACGGCTGCTATATTTTATATATATTATTATATTACTTATATATATTTTTATACAATTCCTTAAATGTTAGGATATCAACATATTTTTAAAGAAAACCTGTCACTATGAAAATGCAATCTAATCTGCAGGAATTATGCTATAGAGCAGGGGGGGAGCTGAGTAGATTGATTATATAGTTTTAATCATTTAAAGGGCTTGTCCAGGTTTGACACAGAAGTCTGAAGTCACTGTGCATTGTGAGGATTCACAAGTCTGCAGTCACATAGAGTGACTGTAGACTTTCATGCCAAACTTGGACTACCCCTTTAATCCTCTGCGCTCTGTGGTATTTTTGGTCCAGTGGGCGGTCCTATCAGTGAGTGACAGCAGTATTTGTATACATGCATGCAGAGATAGGACTGATAGCCCCGCCCACTGGAAAGAAAATACCAGAAAGAGCAGAGAATTAAATGATGAAAAAAACAGGTTTACTGAGTTTTTTCTCACAAAACTATATATCAATCTGCTCAGCTCCCCCTGCTCTATAACATGCTGCCTGCAGATTGGACTGCATTTTTATGGTGACAGGTTCCCTGTAAGTTACACTAACCTGATAGAACACATACCCATTATAGTAATACCAAATTCACAGGACGAAAACGCACAAAATAGGCTATGAGCATAATGTTACCAGAACATATGGTCTCCCACTAACTATGCTTTCAAGTCAGTGTTAATTTCAATTTACAGTACTAGTGTACTAGTAAACTCTTATATAATATCCCACCTAAAAAAGAAAAATAGAGCAGTAAACGCAATATAAAACTAATTTTACTGCAAATAGAAAAATAAACATACAGCAGAAAAACGATTCTCCCTTTTGCAAAAGCTACCGTGAAACGCGCGTCAGGGGTCTTCCTCCTGGTCCTGTGCAATATACAGCCACTATGGGTAAGCACTAGTGATGAGCGAGCACTAAAATGCTCGAGTGCTCGAAGCTCGGGTCGAGCACATTGGAATACTCGGGTGCTCGACCCGAGCAACGAACCCAATATAAGTCTATGGGAAACTCAAGCATTTTTCTGGCAGCCCCCCCCGGTGGTCTGCAGGTCAAAAATTGCCCAAATCGATGGGAACAGTGCTCAATTAAACATCAGTCAGGCAGAATATATAGGCAGACAGGCAGGGTATATAGGAGGGTGCATGAAAAACATAGCAGGGCACTTGGAACACACTAGTGCCCTCCGATTTTCATGCACCTGTCTCTTTAAAAAAGCCGGCCGGACATGAACTCGGCTCATCTGGATGCCGTCACAGCGAGACACTGAGGAGCTTCTCAGTGTCTGCGGAATGGCAAGCTGGATGGCAGCCTGTCATGTCAATGTAGCAGAGCTGAAGCCGTCCTGGGAACCATGGAAAGGTAAGGATGAGGTTGGTTTATTATTTTACTTTTATTGGAGAAGACATTGGCTTCAGCTGGAATGGGCGATACGGTAAGTAGAGTTTAATTTAGAACATTAAAGGAATGTGTGTTTATTTAAATTAAAAGGACTTTATTCTGGGTGTTGGTATTTTTTTTAAGTTTCACTGTGGGGTTAGTAATGGGGGTGTCTTATAGACGCCTCCCCATTATTAACCTGGGCTTGATGTCAGCTGGCATTATAAGCTGACATCAACCCCAGCCCTATTACCCCTCTGCCACCGCTACAGGGCAGTGGGAAGAGCGAGGCTAAGTGCCAGAATTGGCGCATCCTATGGATGCGCCATCTCTGGGGCGGCTGAGGGCTGGTGTTTCTAGCCTGGGAGGGGGCCAATATTCATGGCACCCTTCCTGGGCTATTAATATCAGCCCCCAGCTGTCTGCCTAGCCTTTGCTAGCTATTAAAATAGGGGGACCCCATGTAGTTTTTTTTTGGGGTCCCCCATTTTAATAGCCAGTAAAGGATAGGTATTCAGCTGGGGGCTGATATTAGTAGCCTGGGAAGCTCTGTGGGTATTACCCCCATCCCAGGCTTCAAACATGTGCCCCAGCCATCTGCTTAACCTCCGCTAGAGACTAAAATTACGGGGAACCCCACGCCAATTTTTTTTTTAATAAATCCTTTATTTTAACACTAAATGACAAGTACAGTAACCAACACTGTCCCTGTACTTCATATATATGTAACTGACATGTTTCTATCTATCTAATCTATGTGTGATGCTCTATTCTTTCTGTTGTAAATTGTCGGGTACCGGTGTATGCCGCTGATGAATTGCCGGCTTTTCATGTTTCACTGTGAGCACTGTTCCCATCGATTTGGGCAATCACTGTAATGCCACAACCACCATGGCTGTGGCATTACAGTGAGTGGCAGACAATCCCTGCATGACTGGCGCTCTAAAGAGCGGCAAACATGCAGGACGGGGACCCGAGCTCCAGCCCGAGCATCGCGCAAGAACTCGGCGAGCTCCGAGCATCTCGAGTACTGAGATGCTCGGGCGAGTACCGAGCAGTGGCGAGCATGCTCGTTCATCACTAGTAAGCACCTTATTTAGTCTTGGATAGTTTTACTTAATCAATTTGTGAGGTATGATACGATATGGGGGTGACTTTATGGTACCAGTGTGGTCAGATGTGTATTTAACCCCCCATTATTGTAAACTTGTTTGGGTTACGAATATACCTGCTCCTTGGACCAATTATAAAGCTATAATACATCATTTGTATAGATGAATACTCACCCTATACTGTATTTTACCTTTATATATTGAGTTCATATAATGTTCTGCACATAACTTGGGATGTTTTTATGATTGTCCTATTTAACCTCATCCTATTGCTAGATTATTTTTCTAATTGCAAAAAATATAATTTTATATTTAGTTTAGTGCTCCATTTTTCTTTTTTTATGTCTGTTTTTTATTAGCATGAAAAGGACAAAAAGTAGCAATACGGGTCTGTGAAAAATCACAGACAGCACACGGGTGGCGTCAGTATGCTGTCCGTGATTAAATACGTTGTCCACTACTCGGATAACACCTTCTGAATCACTGTTTCCCGTCCCCCCAGAAAAATAACATCTATACTCCCCTCCGGTGCGGGTGCCGTTCGTTACAGCAGTTTCGGCACTGGTTCTCCCAGGGATCGCTTGACATTATGTCATGTGATGCCTGCTGCCAATCGGCACTGACTTCACTTTCCTCTCCTATGGATGTAATTGACATCCGGAGGAAGTTAGGGCTGCGGCTGCTCTCTCACTTCCTCTGGATATCTTGATTTGTCCGAAGGAAGGGAAAGTGAAGCCAGCACTGATTGGCAGCAGGGATCACGTGGAATAACATCAAGCGATCCCTGGGAGAGCCAGTGCCAACACCACCGGAACGGCGCCAGCACTAGAGGGGAGTATAGCTGTCATTATTTTACTTAGGGGAAACACTGATACAAAACAATAATGACACTTGGACCATTTTTTTTTTATGTGAACAATCACGGATGTCTAAATGAGGCCTAATTGTGTGCTGGGTACACATTTTACAATTATATTAAGATTTATTTTGTGTGCACTATCCAGTGTATTTTCTCACCGAATAATATTGGCAGCAGCCTTCCTCTCCTGGGCTAGCAGCTCTGGGTTGTGGATAACTTCCTCCAGGAAGCTAATGACTTTGCTCTTCAATTGCAGGTTTGTCTCAAAATCCTAGAGAAAACAGAAACAAACTATAAAGCATGTGCATTAACCAATTCATGACTGGGCCATTTTCAGTTTTTTTCAAACATACACTTTTAATGACTGCCATTTTTTCTCGTTCAGATATTCAATACATTTTTGCCTCTTTTTTTTCACGGCTAAATTTGTAACTTTTTTATACAACCTCAAAGGACTTGTAAAAACATTTTAATCTACGTTTTCAGGTCCGTTAAAATTATTTTTATATATTGGACATGTTTTATTTCAATGGGAGAGCGGGGGAGGGAGGGATAGAAATAGCAATTCAGACTGGCAGGGTTTATTTTTTCATAGTGTTATTTTATTTATGCTTTTGTTTCTATATTAATTTTATTTTTTTTTCATTTATTTTATACACTGTGCCCCCCATAAGGTCTTAACAGACCTTTGGGGTAAGATATTTAATAATTTTTTTATTACTGATTTCCCCTGTAACTGAGGCTCTTATATTAGACACAATTACAGGGGAATTTCAGCTTCCTGCCTGCATAGGAGAGCTGGTTAGATCTCCTAGGACCTAGCAGCTCCTGCTCCCTCCCTACTGGGTCCGGAGAAGGAAGCACAGTCAGTTATTCTTAATCTACATAAACAAGTGCTGATTCAGCGCTGTGTATACAGAGATCGAGAAGGTAAACATGGTTATAAATAAGGTTTATCTTCAGTCTAGGAAGTCTTACTGTATGTCTTACTGTATGTCACAACCAGCAAGCCACCCCCACAGCTGCAGGATATTGTGCAAGCTGCTTAGACTGCATTGACGTTTTAGAATGTTGAAGGGGTTGTCCAAAGTCAAATTACATATCCTTCTAAATCCCTATATATTTAGTGCTGTAATCTAAGTTTTTTTTTAATATACTTGTATTAAAAATTCCCTACCGTTCCCTAACTACACTAACTGCTATTCTATTTTTTTTTCCTATTTCCTGTGTGATGACGTTTCATTTGAGAATCCCAGTGCATGCTGGGGTACTTAAACGACACGTCATCAGAGCAGGAGGCAGAGGCTGCTCATCCCTGTTGTCTCCCTCCCTGCAAGCTGTGCAGTGTGTGATCTGCACAGAGACAGCGTCCGCTCTTTCGTCAGCTCAGATCAGTAATAATCAGCCGATAACAGAGCGATGTCAGAATACTCGGCATGCAGGAGACCAGTGCCGCCCCCACAAGCGACATCACCGGTCTCCTGCACGCCGGGTATTCTGACACCGCTCGTTTGCCGGCTGATTATTTCTGATCTGAGCCGAGAACAGAGCGGTTGTGGTCACTGTGCAGATTGCACACTGCACAGTTCGCAGGGAGGGACACAGCAGGGACACGCACAGTGCACATTACGCAGGAATGAGCACAGCCCCTGATAATACCGCAGTGAGCAATGGTAAGTTTGTAACTTTTATCTGTCTTTTTCTGAACTTCTCTGTGCTGATTTATGACGACAGACTACATCAAAGTTCAGCTGATCTCTAATGTGGTCTTAAATCAGCTGGGAGGAGTTCAGAAAAAGACAGATAAAAAGGTTAGGGGGCGTGCACACAAAGTTTACTTGAGGTAGTCAAAAATGACTTGTTTTTA
Source organism: Phyllobates terribilis (assembly GCF_046119375.1). Lineage (NCBI taxonomy): Eukaryota > Metazoa > Chordata > Amphibia > Anura > Dendrobatidae > Phyllobates > Phyllobates terribilis. The sequence continues at coordinate 488,109,486 of NW_027362771.1, forward strand.
AATGGAAATTGCTTTAGAAAACTGCTTCTTAGAGATTTTGGAGGAATTTCTCATTCACTAATGTGGTTTTGAAGAGTTCTTGAACAGTTTTTTTTTTCCAAACACGTTTTTTTGCAGCCTTCTGATTAGACAGTGCCTAGTTTAGAGCATTTTCTGTCAGGAGCCACTTCAAAGAAATGATATTCACTCTCTTTTTCCCCCCCTGACGTTTTTAAAAACTTGAAGCAGAAAAAAGGTTCAAAACACTGAAGATATAAACAGCAAAGTGGTTTTACAATAGAAATGAAAATGAAGACTCTTTCAAACGTTTTTAACTGATCTTTTTGGAATTTTTTGGAGTATACCTGCTCCTCATAATAAACTCCCAATGAGATTGAGCTCACTGCTGGATTCTTAGTTAACTCATTCTATAGTCAGCAGTTTGCAGGGAAACAAAGAGCCTGTAAAAGCTAGATGGGGCAAAGGATCACACAAAGTCTAAAGTATATACAAATCTAATTTGATAAGATTTGCCATAAAGTATACTGACTAGTGACTAATTGCTGCCAGGAAGAAGGCTTTGTAATATAGGATCTTGGCACGTACCTGGGCATGTTTGGAAACCCAGTGTCTCAGGACATTGAGTACACGGTTTGTTGCTGCTCTTCTGATTACAAATTCTTTGTCACCGTTCCTCTGATCTGAAGGAAATCCTGCAACACAAACCACATACAATAAATGTCATATAGTCTGCATTCATGTATATCTAACGTGGTGCTAATGGAAATAGAGTTCTTGGACTTAGACTTGGAATAAATGGAGCTTTCCTTAAAACATTTAGTTAATCTAATCTGCTTTTGAGTCCTAATACTTAAGGGATTCTCCATAACCTTTGGAACATTTCAAAAGTTTATGATCTTTAAAATAAAATAAATGAAACACAAGGATCCCATTTTATCATTAGCAGATTTTTTTAAGTGACTTTTCTTTTTTGCTCTTGTGGTATTTGTTGCCATTTTTTTGCAACAAATTCTATAAAATGTAACTAGAAATGGACTTACATGTACAGTAGAAGATCCGTCCTAATCTTATAAAATCCAATTATCAAATATATATCTATAGAGAGATACCATTATCCAAATAATACTTTATTGTAAATATTTGAAAATAATTAGTCACATGTATGTTTCATGGAATAAGTGCATCACCCCAAAGTGCCAAAAGTGCACTGCAGTAATAAACACTGTCTGTCCTCTGAGGATTATACAGAAGAGATATTTAGGCCAGATGGGGGTATTTTTTGTCATTTATAGGATAACACGGTGGCTCAGTGGTTAGCACTGCAGCACTGGGGTCCTGGGTTCAAATCCCACCAAGGACAACATCTGCAAGGAGTTTGTATGTTCTCCCCGTGTCTGTGTGGGTTTCTTCCGGGTTCTCCTGTTTCCTCCCACACTCCAAAGATATTTTCAATCCCATCCATATTATGTAGAGGGAGAATCCCTGTTCACATTAGTCTACCAGAAGTCTGATGATCTCTTACAGTTCAGAGACGATCAGTGTAACTAATGGAATCCCTAATACTGAGATCAATCACAATTCACAGATCGTATTATTTTCCGAGTCATGGAATCATTATTTTAAAGTATTTACAATAAAGTATTATTTTTATAATAAAGTATCCTTCGATAGATATAAATTCTAATAAATGGCAGCATGTGGGTTGTGTGAAGTCAAAGGTGTTCTTTTTTCTTGTCTTTTCAGAGAAGAAAAGACACATGATTCTTTAAAATGTCACCTTTTAGCCTTCAACTACGCAAAAAATAAAATTTCTCACATTTTCCGCCCCACTAAGATACTGGAACACAATTGTGCAAACATTTTAAAAAGTTACAAATGATGAATTAGGCTAAAACATTTGGCTAAGGAAACCATGACCATAATGCCAAACAGAAAAGAACTACAAAACCAAGTAAAGTTAACTTAAAATAAAAGCACAAATTAAATAATAAAAGAGGCAACCATAAAAATCACTATTATAGCCATTTTACTCCACACAAAGGCAATGCTGAATGGAGGCCAAAGTGTACTACTAGTATTTCATTTTTCAATTAAGCACTTTAAAAGAAGGCATCAAAAATATGTCCTAAAAGAAATACATTAGTGGGTGCTAAAAGCTTGTATTATACGGCTTCTAGAACTAGACATCAGTGGGGCCATTTACTAAATCTGGCAATTGGTTCAATTAAGAGGAACATTGAGGAGTTATCCAATACTTAAAACGTACTAAAAGGAGGAAATGTTGCAAAATTTAAAAAAAAACAAAAAACAAACCCAACTTCTACTGACCCATTAATTCAGCCGTTAATATCTTTGTTAATATTGCAATTGTAGGATGACATAGAATACAGTCGCTTGTGACAGCTGCAGCCAATCACTGACAACTGGGGATTATATACAGTATGTCATGACTACAGGACAAGTGAACGTCCATTGGGGATCACTGGAGCAGCTGCACTGCAATGCTGGCTGAATTAATAGGTGAGCAGAAGTCATTTTTTCATTTCACAATGTTCCCTGTGATCTAGTTTATTTGAAATATATAAGGATTACGTACCAGGTTTTCTAAGATACATATATGTGATATTTATTAAGGAAATAATCAACACAGCTATTATAATTTGCCAATATGTTGTATTACTTGTTATATGTCAGTTACAGTCATGGCCAAAAGTGTTGGCTTGATGTCAGCTGTATTTTTGGACACTTCATAGCTGACATCAAGACCAAGCACCATTACCTCGATTGCCACCGCATCTTTTCTGCAGATTAGCTACAGTGCAGTGGGTTGTAGACTTCTTGATTAGTACGCCCTGCTGGTGTGGCGGTGGTTAGCGCACAGCGCCGCTCCTTTAAGGGAATAATAAGTTAGGGACCCACTGAGAGGTTAGCCATGAAGTGGCAGTGTGCTTCATATACTCTGATCAGAATGTTAAACTAAGAACCTCATGTTCAGTGTAAAAAATCTTTGCCTGGCGGCCTTAGATCAGAGTATGATTTTTGGATGTGCGGTCCATATCTTTTTCTACAGTGCAGCAAATTTCTTGATTATGTTAGGCACCGTGGACAAAGGAACATCTAGATATCTGGAGATGAACTTGTAACTTTGAGATTGTTGATATTTTTCAACAATTTTGGTTCTCAAGTCCTCAGACAGTTCTCTTCTCTTTCTGTTCTCCATGTTTAGTGTATCACACACAGACACACAATACAAAGACTGAGTCAATGTCTCCTCTTTTTATCTGGTTTCAGGTGTGATTTTCGTATTGCCCACACCTGTTACTTGCCACAGGGGAGTCTGAATGAGCATCACATGCTTGAAACAAAGTTAAGTTGTTTAACCACAATTTTGGAAAGGTGCAAACAATTTTGTCTGGCCCATTTTTGGGGTTTAGTATGAAATGATTTCTTATTTGCCTTTTCCAATACACACAAAGAAAATAAACATGTATATAACAAAACGTGTAAATGCAATAATTTTCTAGGAGAAATACTTCATTTTCTGGAACAATTTCAAGGGTGCCAACACTTTCGGCCACGACTGTAGATACCAGTTTTATAAAATCATGGTTTCTCTAGCTGAAGTAATACAAGTCCGGCCTACAGATATCCTCAGAATATTCTGTCAGGCAATGTTTTGTAGATAAGATTTTCACAGAAACCTGACGCCGCCGTCTTTTTGACACATAGCGATATCCTTGAAAATAAATTATTGTTTATATTTTGCATATACATTGTTTAACTATTACTAACGTGCCATATTACACTGCTCAAAAAAATAAAGGGAACACTTAAACAACAGAATATAACTCCAAGTACATCAAACTTCTGTGAAATCAAACTGTCCACTTAGGAAGCAACACTGATTGACGATCAATTTCACATGCTGTTGTGCAAATGGAATAGACAATAGATGGAAATTATTGGCAATTATCAAGACACCCTCAATAAAGGAGTGGTTCTGCAGGTGGGGACCACAGACAACATCTCAGTACCAATGCTTTCTGGCTGATGTTTGGTCACTTTTGAATGTTGGTTGTGCTTTCACACTTGTGGTAGCATGAGACGGACTCTACAACCCACAGAAGTTCCTCAGGTAGTGCAGCTCACCCAGGATGGCACATCAATGCGAGCTGTGGCAAGAAGGTTTGCTGTGTCTGTCAGCGTAGTGTCCAGAGGCTGGAGGCACTACCAGGAGACAGGCCAGTACACCAGGAGTAGTGTTGAGCCACCCCCGTAGTGTTCGAGTTCGGTTCGGTTCGTCGAACACCCGTGTGTTCGCCGAACTGTTCGTCGAACTGTTCGTCGAACACCTTCGAACACCGTTAAAACCAATGGCAGGCAAACAAAAACACATAGAAACACCTTCAAAGGTGTCCAAAAGCTGACAAACTGCTCAGAAGACATAACTAACACATGGAAAAGTGACAAGTACATATAGTCATGCGAAAATAAAAGAGGTGGAGGAGTAAAAGGAGGGGGAGACACAGATATAGGCATGTCATGCCCTTCTAAAATCCAAAAAGTGAGAAGCCGACACGGCCAGTCCGCTCCTGCCCGTGCCGCCGGGTTTGTGCCAGAGCCGCGGTGAACCCTGACGGCCAGCCCCCCTCTCCCAATACTGGTGCCTGTCCGCTGGTGGGTCGAGCGAGCCCCCCTGTGGTGGAGGCAGCTCTAAGCTTTTTAATTTAAATTGTCTCTCTAATTTGAATGAATACACTTTAAATCCATTTACAAGGATCTATTGGAGGGCAAGTCTCATGCCAGCAGCCGCGGTAATTCCAGCTCCAGTAGCGTCCACTAAAGCTGCTGCAGTTAAAAAGCTTTTATAAGGATCGAGCTCGGCTGTCCACCGCAAGGCATCCTACTGCCAGTCCCAGCCCCTATGCCTTGGGGTGCCTCCTGATGCTCTTCACTAAGTATCCCATGGTCCCGAAGCATTTCCTTTGAAAAAATTAAGTGTCTAAACTACAGGTGGTGTAGCTTGCTTAACAGCCGGCATAATCCGCTGACTAGCAGACACTGCTACTAGGCACAAAGTATTTCCTGGGCTAGATGCAGTTAAAAATTTGTAATTAGATACTCTCGTTGGATGCTGAGAAAGCATTCCATAGAGTCTCCTGGCACGCTATATAGGATTCTCTTAAAAAGCTTGGGGTAGGGGTCTAGGGGACCCTTTTATAGCCAAAATCACGGCCCTGTATCGCAATACGTCACCTAGGCTGAAGATAAATGGAACTGTAGCACCCTGAGGGCTCGGTTGCTACAGACGTATTGCACCTCACCCAGAGGTGTGATATCTCACTCTCAGGTAAGGATGGAGTGTGGATCAGGACCCGACACCTGCATGCATTACACCACATTGCCGTGGGGCAGGGCGACCAATATGCCCCTGAGATGGGCACGACAGTCCCTGTCCCTGGCTGGAGTGGGGGGAGGGAACACTGAGGAAGGGGAACCCTGTAGTGCAGGAGCAGGGAGGAAGCAGTTCCTGGGTGCATTGAGAAGGGAGTATAAAAGGTGGGCACCATCTTAGTTCAGTGCAGAGAAGTCTGAGCAGAAGTGGCAGGGAGCAGGGGCTCTGCATGAGCTCTGCTCCGGAGGCGGGCCTAGTAACAGAGGCCCAGGCCTGGAAGAGGGAGAAGGAAGGAAGAGGAGCGGAGAAGGCTCCAGGAACGAGGAATGAAGGGATCCCAGGGGTGCGGACGGGCGAGTCGCCACCGCACGCCCGAATCCACCTGCGTGGAGGGGTCAGGCCAAAGGGGGAGACCGGTCCCCGAACTAGTGGAGGCAGGAAACGACCCTCAGCTAGAAACCGGAGGCTCTGACATTTTATGTGGCGCAGCCCCTCGCTACACCCGCTAGGAAGGCACCACATAGGGTCAGGGAAACTGGCGCCAAGTTTACCAAGAGGAGGCCCGAGGCAGCCGGACAGAAGTGTTGGTAAGAAAGGCCAGACAAAGGACACACAAAGGGGGTCCTGTGAAGTGCTCCAAAGTTATCTGGGAGTTGTCTGAGCCCCTCACCTGGTGAGCACAGTACGACGTGGGCAGCCGTTACCTGCAGACGTGGTCTGGATAATAAGAACTGTGAGTAAAGGCCCTGGACTGCATCACTGACTCCGTGTCGTTACTGCTGCTGCCCTGCACCATCACCCCCATCCTCCGCATACACTGCCCTGAGGCTATACTCCTCCCGTGGGGAGTTATGCTACGCTCTGCTGCACCCACAACACCAGCCTCAGCGGTCTGCCCTGTAGCGGCGGTTCACTCTGACCGCAATCCACGGGTGGCGTAGTCGGACATTTAAACATCAAAACCACATAAATAGTTCCGCCACTGGTTTGACCGCCCTGAGCCACGGAACCGGTTTGCCGCCACGAAGACTACAACCACCAGCATCCACCAAAAAGGGTCCGGCTCCGGGTGTCCCAAGGCCCAGGGGGTGCGTCAGAACATTTTCATCACCTTTCACAATCACCAATGGGACAAGGCAGGGATGTCCTCTGTCCCCTCTCTTATACATCCTAGTGACGGAGCACCTGCTCTCATCAATTCGCCATAACCCCAATATTAGGTGGATTGAGGTGGGAGGCACCGAGTACAAGTACTCTCTATTTGCTGATGATGTCCTAGTATATATCACTCAATCACATATATCCATCCCTGCTGTTATGGCTGAAATAGATCACTTTGTTACATGGTCAAATTTTAAAATCAATGCAGCGAAGTCTGAGGCCCTCGATGTCTCCCTCCCCAAATCCATATAGGATTCCATCCAGTCCAACTTTCCCTTTGCCTGGCCCTCACAGGGTATCAAATACTTAGGAATTCCTATTCATAGAGACCTCTCCCATCTATGTTATCTTAATTTTGGGCCCTTTATTGAACAATTCCATACAGACCACGGTTGGCAAGTTAGAACTGTAAGATTCACTACGTGAACCACTGGTGTTTTGTGGAAAAGCACATGTACACTGCGTTCCAAATTATTATGCAAAAAGTGTTTAGGAGTGATAAGGGAAGAATTTGTTTGTTTGTCAGTTAAACTCATTGATGGTGATGTGTGTCAGGGCTCTTTATATCACTGTAAGCAATTGCAGACACCTGTGCTAATTAGTTTGGCAGGTGTGTCCAATGAAAGGCAAGACTACTTAAGAAGGCTCTCTCACATTATTAAGCAGCCTACATTTTCTGCCAAAATGGGAAAGAAAAAGGATGTGTCGGCTGCTGAGAAGCAACAAATTGTGGAGTGTTTAGGTCAAGGCATGACTACAATCAACATTGTGCGATGATCAGGATGAAGTGTCTTGGCAATCAAGAAGTATGTAGCTGATTCACAGTACACACGTGTGCATGCTGATAAGGGCAAATTGAGGACTCTTTCCTACAGGCAATTACGTCAGGTTAAAAGAGCAGCGGCAAGAAAGCCTTGTCATAGCAGCAGACAAGTTTTTGAAGCTGCTGGTGCCTCCAACGTCCCCCGAACAACAAGATGCAGGGTCCTTCAGAGGTTTGCAGCTGTGCATACGCCATCCTGTCGACCTCCTCTATCCACTTCACACAAGCAGAAACGGCTCCAGTGGGCCAAACATTACATGAAGACTGATTTCAAAACTGTTTTGTTCACGGATGAGTGCCGTGCAGCGCTCGATGGTCCAGATGGATGGAGTGGAGGATGGCTGGTTGATGGACACCCCACGCAAACACGGCTACAGCGCCAACAAGGAGGAGGTGGAGTAATGTTTTGGGCTGGAATCATGGGGAGAGAGATTGTCGGCCCCTTTAGGATCCCTGAAGGCGCTAAAGATGAACTCCATAATGTATGTGGATTTTCTCAAACAGCACTTCCTGCCATGGTTCAAGAAGAAGAACCGTGTATTTCACAGCAAGATCATTTTTCTGCATGATAATGCACCATCTCATGCTGCACATAAAACATCTGCATCTCTGGCTGATATGGGCATAAAAGGGGACAAACTTATGGTGTGACCCCCATGCTCCCCTGACCTCTACCCCATTCAGAACCTTTGGAGCATCATTAAAAGGAGTGTCTATGATGGCGGGAGGCAGTTCACATCTAAGCAACAGCTCTGGGAGGGTATTCTGTCCTCATGCAAAACAATTGAAGCAGAAACCATCCAAAACCTGACAAATTCAATGGACGAGAGAGTTCAGAAGCTCCTTTCGAACAAGGGGTCCTATGTGAAAATGTAGCATCACCTACAATAAAGTTTTGAGTTGAAAACTGTTTGATTTCAGTTTCTAATAACCTGCTAATGCTTATAATTTCAAAAATGACCATTTTTTTGGTCTTTATTAAAATGAAAAGGTTGATCGAAAAGTTTGGGGGATCTAAGAGTGTGGCAACCCAGTAGTCATGATTACTTCGAATTCTGACAATATGAGGGTCATGCTGCAGGTAGTGCAGCAAGAAGGCACTTATGTGTCTTGCGCATCTCGGAGCCCCAAAATTATTTTCCGGGCTAGATGCAGCTAAAAATTATTTTTAATTTTAAATCTGGTGGAGCTTATTATAGATGGCCTAATAGGATCAGTGCTGCACACTGCTACAAAGCCCAAATTATTTTCCAGTCAAGATACAGATAAACATGATTAGTAATTTGAAAGCTTAAAACGGTTGGTAGGGTGATTTTAACCAATCATCAAGCTTTTACTCTCCCCAGGATGACACAGGGGTAGAAAAGTCGTTTCGGATCCATGATTTGTTCATCTTTATGAACGTGAGTCTGTCTACATTATCAGTGGAGAGCCGCGTGCGCTTATCTGTCAGCACACCACCAGCAGCGCTGAACACACGTTCAGACAGAACGCTGGCTGCGGGGCATGACAAGATCTCCAAGGAGTAAGTGGCTAGCTCCGGCCATTTATCCAGATTGGAAGCCCAAAAAGAGCAAGGGTCCAGTGACACAGTCGTGGCTTCAATGTTTACTTGGAGATACTCCTGTACCATCGTCTCTAGGCGTTGACTATGTGTCAGACTTCTTGTCTCCTGTGGCCTTGCAAAGGATGGGCTAAAAAAGTGGTGAAATGATTCCGCAAAATTGATGTTACCAGCAGATACTGTGGTTCTGTTACGGTTTGAGTGCTGAACACTTGACGGTCCCACGGTTGGCAAGTTGGAACTGTGAGTTTCACTACGTGCACCACTGGTATTTTGTGGAAAAGCACATGTAAGATTCTGCAACAGTCTCTGCTGATACTCCTGCATGCGTGCATCCCTTTCTATGGCAGGAATAATTTCTGCAAATTTACTTTTGTACCGGGGATCTAACAGTGTGGCAACCCAGTAGTCAGGATTATTTCTAATTCTCACAATTCGAGGGTCATGTTGCAGGTAGTGCAGCAAGAAGGCACTCATGTGTGTTGCGCATCCAGGAGCACCAAGTCCCTGTTGTGTTGGTGGCGAGGTAACAATCATGCTTCCTTCCTCTGTCCTCTCCCCCCAACCTCGCACAACAGAAATGTGATCAAGGTCTCCCTCATCTGATGAGTCTTCCATCAGTTCGTCCTCCACTTCTTCCTGGGCTCCTGCACCTTCCTCACTAGTTTGGCTGCTACCATGCGCCCTGGTAAAACCATCTCCCCCACCCTCACATGCCTGCCGCCTTGGTGCTGCCGACCGTCTGGACCTTGCAGATGTTAGCCCTTCCGCATACAACTCCTCCTCCTCTACTTCCTCCACCTCCTCTTGTGCCACCACCTGACTCCGAATTCTGTTTAACATGTGCTCCAGCATGTAAATCACCGGAATAGTCATGCTGATAATGGCATCGTCAGCACTAAACATCTTCGTCGCCATTTCAAAACTGTGCAGAAGGGTGCATAGGTCCCTGATCTGAGACCACTCCTCCAGCGTGATTTGCCCCACCTCTGGATCTCGTTGGCCCAGGCTATACGTCAGAACGTATTGCACCAGGGCTTGTCGGTGCTGCCACAGTCGCTGCAACATGTGCAGAGTTGAATTCCACCGGGTAGGCACATCGCATTTTAGCCGGTGAAGTGGCAGGCCCAACGACTTCTGTAGAGATGTAAGTCGCTGAGCTGAGGGATGCGAACGGCGGAAGTGAGCACACAGCGACCGTGCCCTCTGCAGAAGGCCATCTAGTCTGGGGTAGTGGGCTAAAAATTGCTGGACAACCAGGTTCAACACGTGAGCCATACAAGGCACGTGTGTGACATTGCCCCGGCGAAGGGCCGCACCCAGGTTTGCAGCATTGTCGCACACGGCCTTCCCTGGTTTCAGGTCCAGTGGAGACAACCATTCATGAAATTGGTTCTCCAGAGCTGACCACAACTCCTCAGCTGTGTGACTCACATTTCCCAGACATTTCAAAGTAAAAACCGCCTGATGACGTTGAGCCCTACTGCCAGCATAGTAAGGAGGTGTGCAGGATCCCTTCTGCACAGTTAGAAAGCTTGTGGCATGACCAGACAGGCTTTGGGTGCAGGTGGAAGACCGAGAGGAGGTTGAGGAGGCAGAAGCAGTGGAGGAACTTTGACATAAAGAGGATTGACGCACAACTCGTGGGGACGGCAAGACTTGGACAGCAGCCCCTTGTCCTGCTGTCACCATAGTTACCCAGTGCCCAGTCAGCGACATGTAACGCCCCTGTCCATGCCTACTCGTCCAAGTGTCTGTGGTGAAATGCACCCTGTCACACACAGAGTTTCTCAAAGAAGCGGTGATGTTGTGTGCGACATGCTGGTGGAGCGCAGGCACACCTTTCTTTGAGAAGTAGTGCCGACTGGGCATCTGGTACTGGGGCACTGCGACGGACATAAGGTCTCGAAAATCCTCTGTGTCCACCAGGCGGAAAGGCAGCATTTCTGTAGCCAAGAGCTTGCAGATGGTGAAATTCAACCTCTTAGCTTTCTCATGGCTAGGAGGAAATGGTCTTTTACTTGTCCACATCTGAGGGACCGAGGGCTGGCTATTGTGCTTAGACGGGGTTGATAAGGGTGTCCCCGGCAAACTGCCGGTCTGTGAGGAAGATGCAGGCGGACATGTTAGGTTGCCTTGATCCAAAGGTGGTGCTATCGATGTCGGACAGCGCTCAACACCAGCTGGTGTTACCACCTCCAAAGAAAATGATGACCTGCCAATCACGCTGGCTGTTGCGGGTAAAGAGGTGGCAGGTCTGCGCCCCAAAACAGGTGTGACTGCTGTCCCCCCAGTCACAGAGGATGAAGAGGCCGCGGATGCACAAGATATGGCAGACGGTGGTTGGCCCGGCCGGCTAGGCCGCATTGTAGCACACTGAGCTTCCCACTGCAACTTATGCTTCATGTCCATGTGCCGGTTCATGCATGAAGTACTCAAACTATGTATTTTTTGGCCTCTACTTAGCTTTTGCTGACAAATGTTACAGATAACACGAGTTGGGTCATCTTTATCGATCTGAAAAAATGCCCAGGCTATGCAAGGCTTAGCACCCATGCGACCTGAAGAGCCACCACGACTTGTGGTGAGAGGCAGAGTTGTGTTTGAGGATGCAGTTGTTGACGTGCTTCCAGTACTACGTCTCTGTCCAGGAAGGCGCAACCTGACCTCGTCGTCACTAGCATCTTCCTCCACCTCCTCTGCTGACCTCATCTCTTGGCTGACTGTGGGTTGACAGTAAGTGGGATCTCCGACCTCATCATCATCACCCTGTGCGTTATCACACCCGTCGTCCTCAGAGCCAACCTGTTCCTGCCCTGACAAAAAACTAAAGTTGTCGCTCCAATCAGGTATTTGAGTCTTATCATCGTCTTCCTCATTGTCTCCACCAACAGGAGTTACAGTTTGGGAATGAGGGTCTACATTATGGTCAGAACCTTCTGCGTCTGGTCCTGGATCCGACTCAAAGATTCTGGGCATCAGTGCAGATCATTTCCTCGTCTGGATTCACAGAAGCGCTGGAGTCGACCTCTGATTCCCAGGCTATAGTATGAGTAAACAGCTCTGCAGACTCAACCATCTGTTCTACCTCATACTCAGACGGGCAGCTGGAGATTTGGGAGCTGTGAGGAAGCAAGTGCGATTGGGGTGACACCTTTGAGGACTGGAGTATTTGTGATGTTGAAGTTGATGTGGAGGAGAGCCCACTTAAAGGAGCACTTGATATCCGTTGAAGCACCTGCTGTTTTTGTGCCTCATCTGGAATTTGTAGCGATTGGCGTGGCCGTAAGAAAGGGATCTTATCACATTGTCCGCTAAAAGAAGTAGACATTTTAGTTTGGCTGGAAGATGGTCTTTCTTCTGCAGATGTTACTGTTGCTTTAACACCTACCCCACGGACACAACCTTTTTTCCCCTTCCCAACACGCCTATTCCCCTTTCCACCAGCAGCAGGCCTTTTTCCACTCATTTTGGTGGTTAACTAATTCACAACTCTGGAGTTGTTTGCACAAAAAAACAATGGATGGTAACCGAGCAGAGCCGAGTGGCCAAACTGTGGTATTAGGCCAAAACTATTGGCTGGGTTAGATGCAGAAAAAAATTATATTCAATTTGCAACCTGATGGAGGTCAGTATAGATGGACTAATACAACAAGTCCCACACACAGCTAGAAGCCCAAATATTTTTTCAGAGGTACTGTAGATGCAGATAAAAATTATTTTTAATTTGCAACCTGATGGAGGTCAGTATAGATGGACTAATAGAGAAAGTCCGACACACTGCTAGAAGGCCAAATATTTTTTCAGAGCTAGATGCAGAAAAAAATTAGATTCAGTTTGCAACCTGATGGAGGTCTGTATAGATGGATTAATAGAACAAGACCCACACACAGCTAGAAGCCCAATATTTTTTCAGAGGTAGATGCAGAAAAAAATATATTCAGTTTGCAACCTGATGGAGGTCAGTATAGATGGACTAATACAAGTCCCACACACAGCTAGAAGCCCAATATTTTTTCAGAGGTAGATGCAGAAAAAAATATATTCAGTTTGCAACCTGATGGAGGTCAGTATAGATGGACTAATACAACAAGTCCCACACACAGCTAGAAGCCCAAATATTTTTTCAGAGGTACTGTAGATGCAGATAAAAATTATTTTTAATTTGCAACCTGATGGAGGTCAGTATAGATGGACTAATAGAGAAAGTCCGACACACTGCTAGAAGGCCAAATATTTTTTCAGAGCTAGATGCAGAAAAAAATTATATTCAGTTTGCAACCTGATGGAGGTCAGTATAGATGGACTAATACAACAAGTCCCACACACAGCTAGAAGCCCAATATTTTTTCAGAGGTAGATGCAGAAAAAAATATATTCAGTTTGCAACCTGATGGAGGTCAGTATAGATGGACTAATACAACAAGTCCCACACACAGCTAGAAGCCCAAATATTTTTTCAGAGGTAGATGCAGAAAAAAAATATATTCAGTTTGCAATCTGATGGAGGTCAGTATAGATGGACTAATAGAATGATGCTATGCCCAAAAGATTTTACTTCACTAGGTGCAGTAAAAAAATTGGTATTCTATACACAGGTGGTATATCTTGCAACACAGATAGGCTACTCCACTGACTAACACACTCTGCAATAGGCCAAAAAGGATTAGCTTTGCTAGATTCAGCCAAATGCTGTGAAAAAAACTTGCACAGCACTGGCACAGACCTGCCTGGCAAAAACTGATAGGAACTGATGTAACCTAGTCCTGAAAAGGACTCCAATTACAATTAGTCTTTACTCCCACAACCTATCTATTTAAGAGCACAGACCTGCCTGATAAAAGTCGTAGGAAATGCTGTAACCTAGTCCTTAAAAGGACTGCAATCACAACTATTCCCTACTCCCAAGCTATCTGTAGATTTGTGCGAAAATTGGCTTGAAATTAACAAGGTATAGCGCACACAGCAACAGCGGTGCCGTCTAACACGCAGCTGCAGCAGTGAGAAAATGGTGGCGACGGGGAAAATGGCTTGGTCTTATAGGGCAAGGACATGTGACATACACTGCCAATGACACATGCCCTTGCTTGTGTGAAAAAAAGCACTTCGCTCCGTGTGTGCGCTGCTGATAGGCTGACAGATTGCACCTCCCCACTGTAAATGCGGGAAAGAGAAAAAAAAATGGAGATCTTCATTGTTCCTGCAGAGATCCATCCCCTGCCCCTCCCCCCACCCCGCTGTACACTCAAACTGCGTATTAACATTAATTTTCATCATTACTGAGAAAAAATCCAGTTATGATTTTGGTGCACGAACAGTTATCGAACATAACCTTGAACAGCCGAATTTTTCTCAAATTGTTCGTGTTCGCCGAACGGCTCGAACACCGCCCAAAACAGCTCGAATTTGAGATTGGCGAACAGTTCGAGTAGAACAACGCTCATCTCTAACCAGGAGACGTGGAGGGGGCCATAGGAGGGCAACAACCCAGCAGCAGGACCGCTACCTCCGCCTTTGTGCAAGGAGGAACAGGAGCACTGCCAGAGCCCTGCAAAATGACCTCCAGCAGGCCACAAATGTGCATGTGTCTGCACAAACGGTTAGAAACTGACTCCATGAGGGTGGTATGAGGGTCCGACATCCACAGATGGGGGTTGTGCTCACAGCCCAACACCGTGCAGGACGCTTGGCATTTGCCACAGAACACCAGGATTGGCAAAGTCGCCACTGGCGCCCTGTGCTCTTCACAGATGAAAGCAGGTTCACACTGAGCACATGTGACAGACGTGACAGTCTGCAGACGCCGTGGAGAGCGATCTGATACCTGCAACATCCTTCAGCATGACCGGTTTGGCAGTGGGTCAGTAATGGTGTGGGGTGGCATTTCTTTGGAGGGCCGCACAGCCCTCCATGTGCTCGCCAGAGGTAGCCTGACTGCCATTACGTACCTAGATGAGATCCTCAGACCCCTTGTGAGACCATATGCTGGTGCGGTTGTCTCTGGGTTCCTCCTAATGCAGGACAATGCCAGACCTCATGTGGCTGGAGTGTGTCAGCAGTTCCTGCAAGATGAAGGCATTGAAGCTATGGACTGCCCCGCCCGTTCCCCAGACCTGAATCCGACTGAGCACATCTGGGACATCATGTCTCGCTCCATCCACCAAAGTCACATTGCACCACAGACTGTCCAGGAGTTGGCGAATGCTTTAGTCCAGGTCTGGGAGGAGATCCCACAGGAGACCATCCGCAACCTCATCAGGAGCATGCCCAGGCGGTGTAGGGAGGTCATACAGGCACGTGGAGGCCACACACAACACTGAGCCTCATTTTTACTTGTTTTAAGGACATTACATCAAAGTTGGATCAGCCAGTAGTGTGTTTTTCCACTTTAATTTTGGGGGTGACTCCAAATCCAGGCCTCCATTGGTTAATAAATTTGATTTCCATTGATGATTTTTGTGTGATTTTGTTGTCAGCACATTCAACTTTGTACAGAACAAAGTATTCAATGAGAATATTTCATTCATTCAGATCTAGGATGTGTTATTTGAGCATTCCCTTTATTTATTTGAGCAGTGTATATTGGTTTGGTTCTACCTAGAAGAACAATAGACGTGTGCTAGAATATCCACTTGAGTGGTGCACCCTTTGGGAGGCAAGTCAGATAGAGATCCCCGTGTACATACCTTTCATCTCATCTCTTCTTAATTGTACCTCTTATTATAAATAAATTACTTTTTTTATTCAAATCACATCCGATCTTTGCTAGAACAGTTTTTCCACATCAATACATCAGCTGTGACTTGTCTTGTGTCATATTACCTTCTGCATGAATCCATCACTACTGGTCAATCCTTAATTCCCCCCTCACTGTATCCACTCTGTAGCACAGAATCGAGCACTTACCTGCTGTCGCTAAAGACATACGTCTGTACGTTTCCTTGGTGGGAGTACCCTCATTAGCTCCAGCTGTTGCAATGGCAAAAGCAGAGGCTGCTGATAGATTGCTGCGATTGCTGTCATGTTCCCGGCAGGAAGTCATCACAATGCCATTATTATAGGAGAAGAGAGTAAAGTCTGTACAGAAAAGTTAGAATGGAAAGTGTGAATGACAGTGTCACACGTCATGAATAACCCAATCACACTCTGCAAACTGCACCAGGCTCAAATGCATCATTATGACTTCCAGCAGTCACTGCAAGCTGAATATTCACAGAGTACAGGCTGCAATGAAGGACGCCTTAGGACGGCCATATGTAATTTCCCGCTTGACTCTACCATAAACAGTCATAATAAATGGCACAAACAAATGTGCATTAATGTCTCAGTTGTGGGGCTAAGATATTGGGAATTGAGTACTTAATGCATGAACAGCCAATGTATTATTAGGGAGCTATAAGGGTTAAAAATTTTACCAGCGATTTCTCATTTTTCCAACAAAATTTACAAAACCATTTTTTTTTTAGAGACCACATCACATTTGAAGTGACTTTGAGGGGCCTTTATGACAGAAAATACCCAAAAGTGACACCATTCTAAAAACTGCACCCCTCAAGGTGCTCAAAACCACATTCAAGAAGTTTATTAACCCTTCAGGTGCTTCACAGGAATTTTTGGAATGTGGAAGAAAAAAATTAACATTTAACTTTTTTCACAAAAATGTTACTTTAGACCCAATTTTTTTTATTTTCGCAGGGGTAACAGGAAAAAATGGACCCCCAAATTTATTGTGCAATTTCCCTTGAGCACGCAGATACCCCATATGTGGGGAAAAACCACTGTTTGGGCGCACGGCAGGGTTCGGAAGGGAAGGAGCGCCATTTGACTTATTGAATGTAAAATTTCCTTGAATCATTAGAGGATGCCATGTTGCGTTTGGGGAGCCCCTGATGTGCCTAAAGAGTGGAAACCCCCCACAAGTGACACCATCTTGGAAACTAGACCCCTCAGGGAACTTATCTAGATGTGTGGTGAGCACCTTGAACCCCCAGGTGCTTCACAGAAGTTTATAACATTGAGCCGTAAAAATAAAATTTTCACATTTTTCCAACAAAAATGCTTTTCAGCCCCCAATTTTGCATTTTCATAAGGGTAACAGTAGAAATTGCACCATGCAGTTTGTTGTGCAATTTCTTCCTGAGTAAGCCGATACCTCATATGTGGGGGAAAACCGCTGCTTGGGCGCACGGCAGGGTTCGGAAGGGAAGGAGCACTTTTTGACTTTTGAATGTAAAATTTGCTTGAATAATTAGCGGACGCCATGTTGCGTTTGGAGAGCTCCTGATGTGCCTAAACTGTGGAAACCACCCACAAGTGACACCATTTTGGAAACTAGACCCCTCAGGGAACTTATCTGGATGTGTGGTGAGCACCCTGAACCCCCAAAGGCTTTACAGAAGTTTATAACATGGAGCCATGAAAATAAAAAAAAATCAAACTTTTTCCACAAAAATAATGTTTTAGCCCCAATTTTTTTATTTTCACAAGGGTAAGAGGAGAAAATGGACCCCAAAAACTTTTGTGCAATTTCTCCTGAGTACACCAATACCCCATATGTGGGGATAATACAGTGTTTGGGCGCACGGCAGAGTTCAGAAGGTAAGGAGCACTGTGTGAATTTTTGAACGCAAAATTGGCTGGAATCGAGAGCGGACGCCATGTCGGGTTTGGAGAGCCCCTGATGTGCCTAAACAGTGGAAACCCCCCACAAGTGACCTCATTTTCGAAACTACACCCCTCAAGGATTTTATCAAGGGGTATAGTGAACATTTTGAACCCTGAGGTACGACACAGAATTTGATAACACTAGGTCATCATATTGAATAAGTTGTCATTAGTCTTGAGCGCAAGTGCTCGTTACTTGAGTTTGCATCGGGTACTCAGGTATGCACCATGTATCGCGGGTGCTCGAGTCCCCGCCCACAAGTTTCACGGTTATTAGACACCCAAAAAAAAACATGCGGGGATCGCTCGTGCATGGCAGGCAATCCCCACAAGGTTTTTTGGCCGCAAAGCATATGGGGCGGAGACTCGAGCATGTCACTCGAGCACCCGCGATACTCAGTGCATACCCGAGCACCCGATGCAAACTCAAGTAGCGAGCACTTGTGCTCAACACTAGTCGCCATATCGTCATCTTTTTTTTTTTACTTTTGAAAAAAATCCCAACCCCAACCCTAACCCTAGCCCAACCCTAACCCCAACCCTATCCCTAGCCCAACCCTAACCCTAACCCCAACCATAGCCCAACCCTAACCCTAGCACAACCCTAGCCCAACCCTAACCCCAACTCAACCCTAACCTTAGAGTTTATTTTTTACGCAGTTCCTCGTGCGGTATAAGTGATTAGACGACTTTATTCTTCGGGTCGGTGCGATTACAGAGATACCAGAATCATATTGGGTTTTTATGATTGACAGCTGTCACACACTAAAAGATGCATTTTTTTGTAAAATCTAGTTTTTGCATAGCCATATTTTCAGAGCTATATTTTTCCATATTTTGGCAGACAGAGTCATGTGACGGCTTGTTTTTTGTGGGATGAGTTGACGTTGTTATTGGTGCCATTTTCAGGCACGTGACATTTTTTGATTTCTTTCTATTGCGATTTTTGGGAGGTAGAATAAACAAAAATCAACAATTCAGGAATTGTTTTTTTTTTTTTTTTTTTAATTCTATTCCGTGTGTGGTAAAATTGATAAGGCAGCTTTATTCTTCAGGTCAGTACGTTTACAGCGGTACCACATTTATATAGTTTTTCTATGTTTTGGCGCTTTTACACAATAAAAGCTATTTTATACAAAAAATTTTTTTTGCATTGTTTTATTCTGAGAGCTATAACTTTTTTGTTTTTCGTTTGATGGAGCTGTATGGCAGCTTGTTTTTTGCGGGACAAGATGACGTTTTTAGCGGTACCATTCTTATTTAAATTCGTCATTTTTATCGCGTGTTATTCCATTTTTTTGTTTGGCGGTAAGATGATAAAGCATTGTTTTTTGCTTCGTTTTTTTTTTTTTTTTTTTTTTACCGTGTTCACTAAAGGGGTTAACTAGTGGGACAGTTTTATAGGTCAGGTCGTTCCGGACGCGGCGATACCAAATATTGTTTTATTTTTTTTCATAATAATATTTATTGATGGGTACATTATATTTTTATTTTTGGTGGATTCTTTTTTTTATTTTTTTTTATATTTTTGCAAATTTTTATTTTCATTTTTAAACACTTTTTTTACTTTTATTCTGTGTCCCACTATGGGACTCTCACTTTTTTTATTCTGATCGCCTGTATAGCATAGGGATGGAGCACCATCCCTGTGCTATACAGGCTGTCAGCGCTGCAGAAGATACTTTGGTCATGCACTGCGCATGACCAAAATATCTTCCTGCTGTCTGGTGATCCGGATGTTGTCATGACGACATCGGGTCATCATGGCAACATCCGGGAAGCCGCAGGAGAGGTAAATATCCCGATCACCTCCCCTCGCCACTGCAATGCTGCGATCGACTTCGATTGCAGCATTGCGGCGGTTAATGTGCCCGGAGCGGTTCGGGACCGCTCTCAGCACATAGCACCGGGTCTCAGCTGACACCCAGCGGCGATCGCGCCCGCACAGCTTGTGTGCGGGCGCGATCGCCATGACGTACTAATACGTATCAGGCTCTTAAGTCCCAGGGCGCAGATACATATTAGTACGTCTTGTGCTTTAAAGGGGTTAAGCATGCTACATTGTGCTGTTCGGCTGTTATTATTCACAGGAATTTAGGTCTAAATTGACAATTGGGTGTTATCAGGTGGGGGTGCTCCTACATAGACTGACACCATTGAATCACTGCTGACGATGCCAGACTGTGCATCTTATATTTTTGATAAGGGAACACCAAGAAGGAAAAATCTTGGAGTTATGGGAATCTCAGGAAGGAAAAACATGTT
Source organism: Phyllobates terribilis (assembly GCF_046119375.1). NCBI lineage: Eukaryota > Metazoa > Chordata > Amphibia > Anura > Dendrobatidae > Phyllobates > Phyllobates terribilis. Next base: position 488,129,358 of record NW_027362771.1, read on the forward strand.
AATGATATGCAAATGATGAAAAAATATAAACAAATTTTTCAAAACATCTTGATTTATATTGTATTGCGCATGAGCGCTACACTTAGAAATACACGTGTCCAAAGTGTTCCAGGAACCGTTTTTCAACAAAGCCAGGCCGTATGTTGCTCGTGCTACAGTGAGCAGTCTGCGAAGCCTAAATGTGCTACATTGGCCTGCAGCGTCTCTGGACTTGTCTGGCATCAGGCACATCAAAGGGAGCTGCCAGCAGTGGATCTTGATTAAGTGCATTCAGTGTGGCAGAAGATTCCTCAGACAACCATTAATAACCACATCTTTAGTAGCCAATGTTTGTAAGTGTGTGTGGCGCTCATAGTCGGTACTAAATAAATTGAGATGTTTTACATATTTTGTTTCTATTTTTTTCATCATTTGCATATCATTAACATGTCTATCTATCTTGTGCTTTCCATATTTCCACGACTTCTTCTTGGCGTTCCAAATTCAATGATGAGAAGTGCATTTACAGGAGAGGTATAGCAGGAATTGCACTATGCAGAAATGCAAGGAAAGATGCTCCGGAATTGTAATTTTATAGAGAATGCATGTCTTCACAATACAGAATATATCTGAAGTGCGGATAGGCTTTCTTTAAGATTTGCTCACCTGCAGAGTTACGGCCACGTTGCGAGATTGGCGTGGTTGGTGAGCGGGTTGGCGATGTATCAGTCTCTGCCTCGTCACTCTGTGTCTGTTCAGTGTCTGAGTCTGCTCCACACGCTTCAGAGTCTGGATGAGAAAGTGACATGAACAGTAAGTTATCATTACAGAAAAAACTAAAAGTCATGACTTACTGTCCACAACAACAGTCGTACCTCCTAGTAGGACAAATGGCACAAAAAAAGGATTATAACATTTGTGCGCTCCATGATACATTTTAATAGCTTTTTCTTGCATTGTTTTTGGGAAGGTGTGTCGACGGAAAAATGGCAAATCTGACATTTTCTTTTTTTTTCTCTCGTTACAGCGTTTACCACATAGATCAATCATTTTTTATTTTGATAGATCGGACTTTTACGGACATAATAATTCCAAATATTCTTTTTTTTTTATTTCTTTTTTTTTTTAATTGGGAAAAGGAGTGGATTTATAATGTTACATATTTTTTACTTTTCTGATATTTTTTAAAACACTTTTTTAAATTACATTTTTACTTTATATTTTAGTTACCCCTAAAATCTTGAACTTGTGATCATTTGATCACTTATACTATACACTACAATACCCAATATTGAAGTATATAGTAAAATTACTTCCACAGATATAGCCCAGACATAGGCTGGACATCATGGGAACAAGAAGATGTTGTTAACGGGGGCCTTTAGAAGACCCCCAACTGCAGTGGCCAATGAGCACTACACAAACCAGCCATTTAAATGCCGCTGTCAGAGATTAAAAGTGGGGTTTAAATGGATAAACATTAACAAATGGACCTAAGTCCAATCACAGCCAGCAACTGTCCTGTATAAAGCCCGTTTCATAGACTCACACCCGACATGTGATGTATATGTATGTCAATCATAAAAATGGAGGAAAATTATAACATTTTGGCTACCTATGGAAGGAGTTTAGGACCCGACTGTATACATGTATGTATTAAACTCAATAATAAATGAGTATGCAGAAAGCTCCAGAGCTTTCCCTTGGGTTGGCTGAAGGTAGTGAGAATGTAACCACAACTCTGGAGTTCTGAATAAAATAAAATTATTTTTTTATCAATTTGGAGTAAGCAGACGAGGTTACCATTTACCAACCTTTATTTTGGCGTGGTGCAACAGGTTCCTCATCTTTCTCAGCGGGTGGCTCCTCTCCTTCTCCCACCTTGCTTGGGAAACTTCCAGATACATAGAGTTTGTTGATGTCCAGGCTCGTCTTGCTGTATGGAGGAGGAGCAGGACAGGCACTTGAATATCCATTGGAAGAGCAGCTCAAGGCGGCCAGGTCCAATGCTTTTCCACCAGTAATTATGGGAATATTAAGCGATAATTTGCGTCTACGACTTGGGGATGATGACTTGGTGATGGAGAGGGGTGGTGGGGATGAGAACTTGCGTGTAGCTCTAGGAGACTTAGGCGGCTCGCCATACAGAAGTTTATTATTCTGATTACTTGCAAACAGTAGCTCTAAAGATCTAGAGATGTGAAAATGCAAACAAAATATGATATAAATAGTGATGCCCTAATCACAATGGAACATGCAAGAAAATGGAAGCAAATTCACAATGGTTTATTTAGAAATAATAAAAAAAATGGTTAATACTGGGAAATTTAGTTGATTCTCGCAATTCTCTAGAGTCTTTTCTGCTTTCTTCCAAAAACAGCACTGGCAAAAACAGCAACAGAACAGGTTGTTCAAAGTACTGCAGCTTGGCCACATTCACTATAACGGAGCGTGCTGCAAAATCAGACACAACCCATGGATGGGTGTAGAGTGATTTTCGGTAAAAAGGAGCTCAACCCCTTTAAGAAATATATACAAAAAGATGTATTATGAATGTTTTTGTTCTGTTAGCCTACACAGTATTTCAATTGTTATAGCAGCGGCTTGTGGTTCAGAACTGTTTTCCTGCTGTATCGTGATTCTTTGAAGCCTGATTGGTCGGAGTGGATTAATTTACCATCTCACCTATTATCTATATCCACAGGCATACAGAAACATGAAACATCTAAGGGTGCTTTCACATTGCGTTTGTGGATCCAGTCGGGGTATGCGTCTGAACCCTCCGCAAAATGAGGTTTGGACGTATGCACCGACGGGGCCGTAGACTGTAATGGTGACGGCAGAGTGAACGTGCGCTCTGACATGAATCATTTTTGGGTGCATACGACTACAGGAGGCAGACACCCAGAAACAGTCTACTATGTCTGAGTGTACCCCTCCAGTAGGCATATGCACCCAAAAACTATGCACAGCAAAGTGCACGTTCGCTCTGCCGTCACCATTACAGTCTATGGACCTGTTGGCCCATACGTCCGAACCCCGTTTTGCAGGGGAGAGCTGACATATGCCCTGACAAGACCCACGAACGCAGTGTCAAAGCACCCTAAAAGCTATAACTCATTCCCATAGTGCTCATTGTGGATTTCTCCGAACTTGTTGCACTGGGTTTGGTCTCCATTACAGGTTACCCACCTGGCAGGGATGGCGCTGACCGGTTTCCTATAGATAGCTATGAGCTTGTCAAGGACAATATCTGCAGTGGTGAAGACCCGGTACGAATGCAGGAACGTGTTGAGGAAATCAATACTTAAAAAGCGCAGGTCCGTGAGACGCTCCAGTAAACGCTCAACACTCGCGTAGCGTATCTGAAGAACCTTGCACGAGTTCATGGTTTTACTGAATCGAATGTCGATATCATCACAATACAGGCTGCTGTCTGACCTATGGGAACACGTTTGCAGAATGTCACTTAAGGAATTAAATGAGGAAAAAAGTTTTAATTTATATGATAAAATATGCTAACAACAATTTTTTTTAAAGGGACACCAAAAATAAAACCTCGCTGATTTATACTATTTGGAAAATAAAAAAAAAATCCTTTCTAATTCAGTGATAAAAGCACTGGCCCGTAAAGGGAATCTGCCACCAGGTTTTGCGACTTCATCTGAGAGCAGCATAATGTAGGGAAAGAGACCCTGATTCCAGCGACGTATCACTTAGATTACTGGGTGCAACTGTTGTGACACAATCAGAGTTTTTAGATGTAGCAGAGGTCAGAGAGCTAACACCACCCACATCAGGCTCTCTGTACATTGTCTATAGACAGTGAGCTGCTAATCAGAGGAGGGGACGTGGTCAGACTACGTCTCACACACTTGCTGTAGTCAGAGCAGTGATAATGTCCTGGTGATAAAACCTTCATTATAAGTAAACCACAGAACACAGCCTCATAAGTGACACATCGCTGAATTGAGTGTTTTAACCTCAACTCATGATGTTCTCATATTACGTAGCAAAAACCTGCTGAAAGATTCCCTTTAAAAAAAAAAAAAAAAGCAGTCTGTAGTTGGCTCTCCACTGTCTCTATTTTGACCTGTGTGTGAAACTTCCTGCTTCTGAGATACTGAGATGGGGGATACCACTTTGAGAGGTAAGGCTGCAAACAGAGGTAAACTATGTAACACTATATTTTACCTGCATGGGAACTACAGGAGAAATGTATGACTGGCGGCAGATTCTGTCAGTGATCATTGTGGATCACAAGGTTCTGCAGACAGACCCACCGCATCAGTGGGGACAACCCCTTTAATTCATTGAAGTTGCTTAAAGGGGTTGTATCATCGTCTTTATTTATTTTACTCTAGTGCCATTAATTCCACAGCTCTTTACAGACATCATCATCGCTGTCCCCATTGGGGCTCACAATCTACATTCCCTATCAGTATGTCTTTAGAGTGTGGGAGAAAACCGGAGAACCCGGAGGAAACCCACACAAACACAGGGAGAACATGATGCTGCAAGCGGCAGCTTTGCCTCTGAAGTATAAGGGGCTTTAAAACTGGCCAGATCCCTACCGCTTCAGGACAGTTTGAAAGTTTTGAAGCATAGAGCATGCAAGAATATACTCCTTACCTACAAAATTGGCCACCTTTAATAAAATCCAGCAGTGGCCGGTAACCTAGGCAATAAGCAGTATACAAAAGAAATAAAAATGCTTCCTTTCTCTTAAGAGGTAAATTGCAAAGTTGCTTGTTTTTAAAAGCACTTTGCAATTTTACCAAGATATTAAGATGAGGCAAACCATTTAACATACAACTAATACATTTATGTAATGTTACCTGCCCCATTTTTATTCTCACTTATAGTTACAAACTTTATAGGAACTAAACTGGAAATAATGTTCTATAAGTACAGATTAGTATTTCTTCTATATTCACTCACTTGATCATCTGGGGAACAGAGACCTTGGAATTCTCCTCAAAGGCATTCATCATCAGTCCATTACAGCGAATGTTATCCACACACTAGAGAGCAGACTCACGGTCAGATGTAGGTAGAGAGAGACTGACACAGAACGGAAAACATGGAAGGGAATAATGGGGTACAGAAAAGACAAATGGAGAATAACCCAATGCCAATCTGTCACCAATTATACGAGCCACATAGCACCCATGAACAAGGCATGTTTTTTTCTATCTCTATACTATCAAAACAGCAAAGTTTGGAAAAAAAACATTTTCAAATACACTATTAAATAATTCTGGGTTAACAGAAGTGTTCAAGACTCTCCACTATCAGCTATAAAGAGAGTCTGTCCCTCTGGAGGACCATCCAAGCCTTTACATTTCATGGACAGCCCATTGATTTCAACTGTGCAATGCATCATTTCCCCTGCGGGGGTGCTACAGGAACAATGAACACTTGCAGCTGGGCTCAGCCACATACTACAGCCAATAGGAGCAGCAATTGAAAATATAACAAAAAGAGATTGCCCCTTTATTCTTGCACTTTCTGATGGCCACGTAATTGTGTTGGGAGTTTATAGAAAACACATGCTTCTAGAAAGCAAAAGCAATACACTTAGGGACCGATTTATTATTTTTTTAAAGTCACTTTTCTTTTTTAGTATTGTGGTATTGATGTTTTTTGTGCTAAAATTCTTCAAAACGAGGCACAGGGTTCATAAATTTTGTGCAAAAAAAAAAAGAAGTTCTTTATTTTTGCCTTTAACCTTTTTTGCCACTTTTTAAGAGCAATGAATCGCTTAAAATCACCCCAGAGTAAACTAGACTGCATCTGCAAGAGTTCTGCAACTTTTTAAAAAGTTGTAGTTGACGTATCAGCTGAATATATCTGGCAACCCCAAACCTCAACCAAAATGGCTAACATAAAAAAACCAAAACAACAACAGGCGTTATAAAAATAGACTTTAAATAAGGCACAGATTAAAAGAAGAATAAGCCGTAAATTAATTACAAGCAAAAAAAAAAAATAGACAAAAAAAAAGAGTAAATGCAATAAAAAAAAAATCGGGTCTATAGCCCTAAAACTTTAAAACTTGCCAATGTGACTACGTTTGGCCATACACATTAGATAACTGTTGGTGAAACGCTCTTCAAGTTGAGAGCTCTCTCGCATATACATATACAATGGACTCTGCTTATCACGCATCGGTCAGAAGGATCAGGCAGCTAAAATCCATCTGTCCAATCCTCACCCCCTACTTACTGAAGCGAGGTGGATCGTCGGCAAGTCTGGGTATAATCATTGGGCTCTGCCTATACACTTCTTATATGTATGAGTAGCTGAAGATTAGGAAGGTTTATGTGTATTGTGTAAAGTCAAAAAATACCCCATCCAGAACCATTCAGAGACTGGTCGAGAGAAGAAGAAACACACAGCCAGGGTCCACAAGACTGGAAAAACCGACTAATAGTAATGGGAAGAATAAATGGAAGTGGTGATGATACCATGAAGATATAAAGACATCATGTCACTTATGGTGGCTAGGAGATGACACAGTGATGACAGTGGTGACCTGGCTGATGTCACTGGTCCATGCTGCTTTCTCCTGCCTGGAAGATGCCAGCAGAATGACAACAAATGGTGCAGAATCTTTGGGTTCCACTGAGATCTTAAAGTCCAAGTGATCCCCATCCTGTGTGGGAGGTCTGTCTGCAACAGGAGACAGTGGACAAAATGGTAAGTATGCATGGAGCCTGCATGCAATGCCGTAGAGCACAGTAAAAAGATGATTTAGGGGACGGCATCTTTTTGGTTTAATGTTAAGTAAATTAGGTGTCATGGGGGTGAATTAGAGAAAATAAAGGTTAACTGGCGACTGAATTGCTGTACTAACTGTCATCGTCATCCTGGTCTTCCAGTAAGGTGCAGTCCATCAGAGATATCACTCCATTCTAGAAGAGACGCAGAGAAGGAGAGTGATCAGAGACATTTCTGGGATTCAGAGACAGTCGGTAAATATGTTCTCAACGAGACATCCCGACACAACAGATATACTGGGACCACACCAGCACCTCCAGTACTGACTGGCCAAACAAAACTGGACAGAAATCACAGCGGCATTGTGCCACGGGGCTGTGCCTGCTGGCGAGACGCTGACATAACAACTGTAAAGCTTTTAATCATTTTACTAAAGTAGTGTTGGCATCAGCAAAGTGATTGTTAGGATGTGAAAGGAGCCGTGGGACTGGATGTACTGAGAGGAGAGCCCAGCACTGACTCCGGGGACATGGTAATACGTACAGTGCTTAACAGTCAAAACACCTCCATCATCACCTCTGACACTTGTGTCTCAACAGATTAATGCAGTCTATTGAGTCACAGTCACTGGGACACCATGCAACCACCGGGACGTCATACAGTCATTGGGTCACCATGCAATTATTGAAACACCCATGCAATCAATGGGGCACCATGAAATCATTGGAACACCATACAATTATTGACAAAGCAATCACTGGGACACCATGAAATCACTTCAACTCCATGCAGGTACAGAAATGCCATGCAATTCCCTGGATTCTTGGAAATCTACAGTACAGACCAAAAGTTTGGACACACCTTCTCATTTAAAGATTTTTCTGTATTTTCATGACTATGAAAATTGTACATTCACACTGAAGGCATCAAAACTATGAATTAACACATGTGGAATTATATACTTAACAAAAAAGTGTGAAACAACTGAAAATATGTCTTATACTCTAGTTTCTTCAAAGTAGCCACCTTTTGCTTTGATGACTGCTTTGCACACTCTTGGCATTCTCGTGATGAGCTTCAAGAGGTAGTCACCGGAAATGGTCTTCCAACAATCTTGAAGGAGTTCCCAGAGATGCTTAGCACTTGTTGGCCCTTTTGCCTTCACTCTGCGGTCCAGCTCACCCCAAACCATCTCGATTGGGTTCAAGTCTGGTGACTGTGGAGGCCAGGTCATCTGGCGTAGCACCCCATCACTCTCCTTCTTGGTCAAATAGAACCTTGCTCTTAGGTTTTTTTTTCCTTTGCTGGTCACATGACCTTGTTGGCCTATTTAATCCTGCTCCGCCCTTCTGGCTTTGCTGGACTTCATTGTATATCTACTTTCTAGCTAGCCTGTGCTCTGTGTCTTGCTCTGTTAGTTTGCTTGGTCTACTGACCTCTATGTTCTATATATTTTGTTTGTTCGTCTGTCTGCTACTATTTCTGTTAGGAGGTGTCCCATATTCCTCCCAGTCCTTAGTACTTGTAGGGATTCCTTCCCCACATCTATAGGTCTCCGTACAGACTAGCTTAGGACTTTAGCAGGTCTGATCGCAGGATCAGGTTCCCTGTTACATCGTAGGGATTAAGCTGAGTTCTATCGTAGGGACAGATCTCCTCTCTTTCCTTAGCTCTGGTAGCAGAACATAACAGTAAGTCCAGCCAGCAAATTCTCTAAGGAAAGATTTTTCTGTTCCATCATGGTGTCGGTTCAGGATTTGGTTCATCGCCTGCAGGGACTCTCTCTGGAGGTGGCCGAGCTCCGTCAGCACGTGAGTAACTGTCCTGGAGCACATTTCTTGGAGCCTAAGGTATGTTTGCCGGATTTATTTTTTGGTGAACACCGAGAATTTTTTTCAGTCAAAAATGCTTGCTTATTGTATTTTCGTTTGAGACCTAAGTCCTCTGGGGATGAATCCCAGCGTGTAGGGTTCATAATGTCACTTTTGCGCAAAGAGCCTCAGGAGTGGGCCTTTTCTTTGCAACCTAGTGATACATGCTTCAGATCAGTGGATAGTTTTTTTTTCTGCTTTGGGACTATTATATGATGATCCTGACCGTGTCGCATCAGCTGAGACTGAGTTGAGACGTTTAAAACAAGGATCAGGTAATGTGGAAAAATATTGTACTCATTTCCGTCGTTGGTCTACTCAAACAGGGTGGAATGATTCTGCTCTGAAAAGTCTATTTCTTGCTGGGCTCAGTGAAAGGGTTAAAGACCTGCTAATTGCTTATCCTACACCTGAAGATTTGCAACAGGCTATGCAATTAGCTATACGGGTGGATAGAAGACTGCGTGCAAGGGTTAATGAGAGCAAATCCTCTGCTATGTCAGTTTCTGGTTATGAGAATGTGTGTACTAACAGTGGTGAACCGATGGAGATTGGATCGGTGGCACCTCGCTCTCAAGAAAAAGACCGTCGATTTTTTGAAGGCTTGTGTTTCTATTGCGGAAAATCTGGTCATTTGATTAAAGGCTGTGAGCTTCGTATGAAGAAAGAAAAAAAAATGGTCAGTCACGCCCGTATTGCCTGTTTAAATTCCAAGGGTGTATTTTTAGCTGCTTCCACGATTGCTCAGGAAAAATTAATGGAATTTCGGGTGTTTGTCGATTGTGGGTCTACTCTGAATGTTATTGATGGGGGATTCGTGGAAAGACTCAATTTAAAACCTAAACCTTTATCATCCCCCATTGCTGTGGTTTCTGTGGATGGTTCCCCTTTGAAGAATATTACTCTCAAGGTCTGTGAATTTCCTCTCACTATTAATGGTGTTCACCATGAGAAATTGGATTTGGTAGTGTTGAATAACTTGCCTTCTCCAGTAATATTGGGATTGCCCTGGTTAAAATTTCACAATCCTGTACTGGATTGGTCTACCAGTGAAATTAAATCCTGGAGCCATAAATGTTATGACAAGTGTTGTAATGGGCATATTGCAGCTTTGGATAGGGGAGAATTGCCTGTTCCTATTCAGGATTTTTGGAGAGTTTTTTCTGAGAAGGAATCGCAGGTTTTGCCTCCCCATAGAGACTATGATTGTTCTATTGAATTTGTCCCTGGAGCGACTCTTCCTAAAAGTCGTTTATTTAACCTTACTATTCCTGAGAGGAAGGCTTTGGAGGAATACATACAGACAAGTTTGGCCGCCGGTCACATTAGGCCCTCTAAGTCTCCTGTGGCGGTTGGATTTTTTTTTGTAAAAAAAAAGGACGGCGGTTTACGTCCTTGTCTGGATTTTCGTGAGATTAACAAAATTACTGTACGCAATCCCTACCCACTGCCATTGATTCCTGATCTGTTTAACCAGTTAATGGGGGCCAAGTGGTTCTCTAAAATTGACCTTAAGGGGGCATACAATCTGTTGCGCATGAAGGAGGGTGACGAATGGAAGACTGCTTTTAACACTCCTGTGGGTCATTTTGAGAATCTGGTTATGCCTTTTGGTCTTACTAATGCTCCTGCATTTTTTCAGAATCTGATTAATGACATCCTGAGACCTTTGATCGGCAAAAATGTGGTTGTGTATTTGGATGACATTTTGATTTATTCGCCGGATCTGGAGTCTCATTGGCGGAGCGTGCGTGAGGTATTACAGTTATTAATGGACAATTCGCTTTTTGCTAAGCTGGAGAAATGTGAGTTCGCTGTACAGAGAATTAGTTTTTTGGGCTACATTATCTCCAGCAAAGGTTTTGAGATGGATCCGGTTAAGGTTCAGGCTGTGCAGGAATGGCCTAGGCCTATTGGTTTGAAATCGATACAGAGGTTTTTGGGTTTCGCCAATTACTATAGAAAATTCATAAAAAATTTTTCTAGTATTGTCAAACCTCTGACTGATCTCACCAGGAAAGGTGCTGATGCGGTTCAGTGGTCTTCTGAGGCCATTGAAGCTTTTGTGTATCTCAAGGAGAGGTTCACCACTGCTCCCATCCTTATGTAGCCTGATGTTACTAGGCCGTTTTTGGTTGAGGTTGATGCTTCCTCTGTGGGGGTTGGCGCAGTATTGTCTCAGGATAACGGGGATGGATTACATCCCTGTGCCTTTTTTTCAAAAAAATTTTCGGAGACTGAACTGAATTACGATATTGGTAATCGGGAATTATTGGCTATTAAACTCGCATTTGAACACTGGCGCCACTTCTTGGAAGGTGCGGAATTTCCCGTTCAGGTTCTTACGGATCATAAAAATCTGATATATCTTGATGCTGCCAAGCGCCTGAATGCCCGTCAGGCTAGGTGGGCACTGTTTTTCTCGCGGTTTAATTTCTCCGTTACTTACATCCCTGGTACTAAGAATGTTAAGGCGGATGCCTTGTCTCGCAGTTTTTCTCCCATAGTCGGTGCTGAGAAAGAGGAGAACATTTTACAAGAAGGTGTTGTGATAGCTGCTTTGGACTCCGTTTTGGAAAATGAGATTCTTAAAGCACAGGAGAATGCCCCTTCTAACACTCCTCATGGGAGGTTGTTTGTGCCTGGGACCTTTAGGAGAGATTTGTTTGTTGAGTGTCACGAATCTCGGTTGGCAGGTCATCCCGGAATCTCTAGAGACCAAGAGACTGGTGGGTCGCAGTTTTTGGTGGCCTGGATGGCAGAAGGAAGTCATTAAGTGGGTGCGTCAATGTACTATATGTGCTAGATCTAAGTCCTCACATACTCCTGCTGCGGGGTTGCTTTGTCCTTTGGAGGTTCCCAGTGCTCCTTGGACACATTTGGCTATGGACTTTATAACTGACCTTCCCCCCTCTGAGGGTTTTACTGTCATCTGGGTGGTCGTGGACCGTTTTAGCAAGATGTGTCACTTGGTTCCTTTCGTCAAACTGCCCTGCGCTAAAACTCTCGCTAAGGCCTTTGTCAAGGAAATTGTCAGACTTCATGGCGTTCCTACTGACATTGTTTCTGATAGGGGTCCTCAGTTCGTGGCTCGTTTTTGGCGTGCCTTTTGTGATAGGTTGGGAGTTCATTTGTCGTTCTCGTCCGGATATCATCCTGAATCTAATGGCCAGACAGAAAGGAAAAACCAGGATGTTGAGCAGTTCTTGCGTTGTTTTGTGGCAGACAATCAAGAGGGGTGGTCTGAGTTTCTGCCACTTGCTGAATTTGCTCTGAACAATCATACATCTTCTTCTGCTGGTTGTTCGCCTTTTTTTTGTTGTTCTGGGAGACATCCGTCGTTTGGGTCCTTCTCCAAGTTGGGATCTGCCGTGCCTGAGGAGGAGAATTTTTCCGGTGATTTGGAGAGAGTTTGGACGGATGTGCGTGGTAATCTTCAGGAGGCCAACAGAAAATCTAAAGACTACTTTGATAGGAAACGACAGGAGGTTTTGTTCGCTGTTGGTGACATGGTTTGGTTGTCCTCTAGGAATCTGCGGTTGAGGATTCCTTCAAAGAAATTGGATCCCAAGTTTGTAGGGCCCTTTAAGGTGCTTCAGGTTGTCAACCAATCTGCTGTTAGGTTGGAGGTTCCTACCTCCTGGAGAATTAATCCGGTATTTCATGTCTCTCTGTTGAAAAAAGCTGTTGTATCGGATTGTGACGCCTCTGCCTCTGTTCCTCCGGTGGTGGAGGACGGGGAATATGAAATTTCTCGCATCCTTAACTCTAGACGGTATAGAGGTAGTTTGCAGTATCTTGTGGCCTGGAAAGGTTTCGGTCCAGAGGATAACTCTTGGGTGAGGTCGGATGATGTTTCCGCGTCCAGACTTATCAGAGCGTTTCACAGGAGATTTCCTGATAAGCCTGGTCCTAGGGGATCCGGAGGATCCTCTTAGAAGGGGGGGTACTGTTAGAACCTTGCTCTTAGGTTTTTTTTTCCTTTGCTGGTCACATGACCTTGTTGGCCTATTTAATCCTGCTCCGCCTTTCTGGCTTTGCTGGACTTCATTGTATATCTACTTTCTAGCTAGCCTGTGCTCTGTGTCTTGCTCTGTTAGTTTGCTTGGTCTACTGACCTCTATGTTCTATATATTTTGTTTGTTCGTCTGTCTGCTACCATTTCTGTTAGGAGGTGTCCCATATTCCTCCCAGTCCTTAGTACTTGTAGGGATTCCTTCCCCACATCTATAGGTCTCCGTACAGACTAGCTTAGGACTTTAGCAGGTCTGATCGCAGGATCAGGTTCCTTGTTACATCGTAGGGATTAAGCTGAGTTCTATCGTAGGGACAGATCTCCTCTCTTTCCTTAGCTCTGGTAGCAGAACATAACAATAGCCCTTACACAGCCTGGAGGTGCGTTTGGGGTCATTGTCCTGTTGTAAAATAAATGATGGTCCAACTAAACGCAAACCGGATGGAATAGCATGCCGCTGCAAGATGCTGTGGTAGCCATGCTGGTTCAGTATGCCTTCAATTTTGAATAAATCCCCAACAGTGTCACCAGCAAAGCACCCCCACACCATCACACCTCCTCCTCCATGCTTCACGGTGGGAACCAGGCATGTGGAACCAAAGATCTCAAATTTGGACTCATCAGACCAAGGCACAGATTTCCACTGGTCTAAGGTCCATTCCTTGTGTTCTTTAGCCCAAACAAGTCTCTTCTGCTTGTTGCCTGTCCTTATCAGTGGTTTCCTAGCAGCTATTTTACCATGAAGGCCTGCTGCACAAAGTCTCCTCTTAACAGTTGTTGTAGAGATGTGTCTGTTGCAAGAACTCTGTGTGGCATTGACCTGGTCTCTAATCTGAGCTGCTGTTAACCTGCAATTTCTGAGGCTGGTGACTCGGATAAACTTATCCTCAGAAGCAGAGGTGACTCTTGGTCTTCCTTTCCTGGGGTGGTCCTCATGTGAGCCAGTTTCTTTGTAGCGCTTGATGGTTTTTGCAACTGCACTTGGGGACACTTTCAAAGTTTGCCCAATTTTTCAGACTGACTGACCTTCATTTCTTAAAGTAATGATGGCCACTCGTTTTTCTTTACTTAGCTGCTTTTTTCTTGCCATAATACAAATTCTAACAGTCTATTCAGTAGGACTATCAGCTGTGTATCCACCAGACTTCTGCACAACACAACTGATGGTCCCAACCCCATTTATAAGGCAAGAAATCCCACTTATTAAACCTGACAGGGCAAATCCTGTGAAGTGAAAACCATTTCCGGTGACTACCTCTGGAAGCTCATCAAGAGAATGCCAAGAGTGTGCAAAGCAGTCATCAAAGCAAAAGGTGGCTACTTTGAAGAACCTAGAATATAAGACATATTTTCAGTTGTTTCACACTCTTTTGTTAAGTATATAATTCCACATGTGTTAATTCATAGTTTTGATGCCTTCAGTGTGAATGTACAATTTTCAAAGTCATGAAAATACAGAAAAATCTTTAAATGAGAAGGTGTGTCCACTGGTCTGTACTGTCTGCAGTCACTAAGACACTAAGTAATCACTAATATTCCAAGTAATCACTGGGACACAATGCAATCTCTGCTGCACCAAATAATCATTAATATATCAATCACCGTAACAACAAGCAATCAGTAATATTCCATGACCCTGCGCAATCACCAGGTCACTGCGCAATCACTGGGACACTGCTCAATCTGCGCAATCACCGGAACACTGCGCAATCACCAGGACACTGCGCAATCACCGGAACACTGCGCAATCACCGGGACACTGCGCAATCACCGGGACACTGCGCAATCACCAGGACACTGCGCAATCACCAGGACACTGCGCAATCACCAGGACACTGCACAATCACCAGGACACTGCACAATCACCAGGACACTGCGCAATCACCGGGACACTGCGCAATCACCGGGACACTGAGCAATCACCGGGACACTGCGCAATCACCAGGACACTGCGCAATCACCAGGACACTGCACAATCACCAGGACACTGCACAATCACCAGGACACTGCACAATCACCAGGACACTGCACAATCACCAGGACACTGCACAATCACCAGGACACTGCACAATCACCAGGACACTGCGCAATCACCGGAGCACTACGCAATCACCAGGACACTGCGCACTCACCGCAAGATTGCGCAATCACCGGAACACTGCGCAATCACCGGGACACTGCGCAATCACCGGAACACTGCGCAATCACCGGGACACTGCGCAATCACCGGGACACTGCGCAATCACCGGGACACTGCGCAATCACCGGGACACTGCGCAATCACCGGGACACTGCGCAATCACCGGGACACTGCGCAATCACCAGGACACTGCGCAATCACCAGGACACTGCGCAATCACCAGGACACTGCGCAATCACCAGGACACTGCGCAATCACCAGGACACTGCGCAATCACCAGGACACTGCGCAATCACCAGGACACTGCGCAATCACCAGGACACTGCGCAATCACAGGAACACTGCGCAATCACAGGAACACTGCGCAATCACCGGGACACTGCACAATCACCAGGACACTGCACAATCACCAGGACACTGCACAATCACCAGGACACTGCACAATCACCAGGACACTGCGCAATCACCGGAGCACTACGCAATCACCAGGACACTGCGCACTCACCGCAAGATTGCGCAATCACCGGAACACTGCGCAATCACCAGGACACTGCGCAATCACCGGAACACTGCGCAATCACCGGGACACTGCGCAATCACCGGGACACTGCGCAATCACCAGGACACTGCACAATCACCAGGACACTGCACAATCACCGGAACACTGCGCAATCACCGGGACACTGCGCAATCACCGGGACACTGCGCAATCACCGGGACACTGAGCAATCACCGGGACACTGAGCAATCACCGGGACACTGAGCAATCACCGGGACACTGAGCAATCACCAGGACACTGAGCAATCACCGGAACACTGCGCAATCACCGGAACACTGCGCAATCATCAGGACACTGCGCAATCACCGGAACACTGCGCAATCACCGGAACACTGCGCAATCACCAGGACACTGCGCAATCACAGGAACACTGCGCAATCACAGGAACACTGCGCAATCACAGGAACACTGCGCAATCACCAGGACACTGCGCAATCACCAGGACACTGTGCAATCACCGGAACACTGCGCAATCACCAGGACACTGAGCAATCACCAGGACACTGCGCAATCACCAGGACACTGCGCAATCACCGGGACACTGCGCAATCACCGGGACACTGTGCAATCATCGGGACACTGCGCAATCACCAGGACACTGCGCAATCACCAGGACACTGCGCAATCACCAGGACACTGCGCAATCACCAGGACACTGCGCAATCACAGGAACACTGCTCAATCACCGGAACACTGCGCAATCACCAGGACACTGTGCAATCACCAGGACACTGTGCAATCACCGGAACACTGTGCAATCACCAGGACACTGCGCAATCACCAGGACACTGCGCAATCACCAGGACACTGCGCAATCACCAGGACACTGTGCAATCACCGGAACACTGTGCAATCACCAGGACACTGAGCAATCACCAGGACACTGCGCAATCACCAGGACACTGCGCAATCACCGGGACACTGCGCAATCACCGGGACACTGTGCAATCATCGGGACACTGCGCAATCACCAGGACACTGCGCAATCACCAGGACACTGCGCAATCACCAGGACACTGCGCAATCACCAGGACACTGCGCAATCACAGGAACACTGCTCAATCACCGGAACACTGCGCAATCACCAGGACACTGTGCAATCACCAGGACACTGTGCAATCACCGGAACACTGTGCAATCACCAGGACACTGCGCAATCACCAGGACACTGCGCAATCACCAGGACACTGCGCAATCACCAGGACACTGCGCAATCACCAGGACACTGCGCAATCACCAGGACACTGCGCAATCACAGGAACACTGCTCAATCACCAGGACACTGTGCAATCACCGGAACACTGCGCAATCACCAGGACACTGCGCAATCACCAGGACACTGCGCAATCATAGGAACACTGCTCAATCACCAGGACACTGCGCAATCACCGGAAAACTGCGCAATCACCAGGACACTGCGCAATCACCGGAACACTGCGCAATCACCAGGACACTGCGCAATCATCAAGACACTGTGCAATCACCAGGACACTGCGCAATCACCGGAACACTGCGCAATCACCAGGACACTGAGCAATCACCAGGACACTGTGCAATCACCAGGACACTGCGCAATCATCAGGACACTGCGCAATCACCGGAACACTGCGCAATCACCAGGACACTGCGCAATCACCAGGACACTGCGCAATCATCAAGACACTGTGCAATCACCAGGACACTGCGCAATCACCAGGACACTGCGCAATCACCGGAACACTGCGCAATCACCAGGACACTGTGCAATCACCAGGACACTGTGCAATCACCAGGACACTGCACAATCACCAGGACACTGCACAATCACCAGGACACTGTGCAATCACCAGGACACTGTGCAATCACCAGGACACTGCACAATCACCAGGACACTGCGCAATCACCAGGACACTGCGCAATCACCGGAACACTGCGCAATCACCAGGACACTGCGCAATCACCAGGACACTGCGCAATCACCAGGACACTGCGCAATCCCCGGAAAACTGCGCAATCACCAGGACACTGTGCAATCACTGAGACTCTATGCAGTCAAGGAAACACCATACATTTCCCGGGGAGCCAAGCAATCCAGCACATGGTAAATATAGGAATGGTACTCATTTCTATCTACTGTAGTATCTTGTTCTAATTGTAAAATGGTGTTGAAAGGTAAATCGATGTTTTAAGCAAACGAAAACCACGTAACTTATAATGGCAAAAGCCAAACATTTGGGGGATAGCTGTGTTGTGCGCTTACCTTCGTGAGGTGCAGCTTTCCCCCCGAGCTCCGTGTACATATTAGAAGATGTTTGGAGAACAGGAAACACTGGCGCTCTCCTTCTTTCCGCAGAGATAAGGATCCAAGCCGCCCTCGTGTCATCCTACTTTTCTCTGACATTGGCACTTGAATCAGGCAACCTACAGTTTTAAGATGACTTATTATTTCCCAGTGTCATCTTAAAGTCTACAGAAAGTCTAGTTTAACAACGCACATGTTTCTAGCAGAAAAAAGTCTCTAATAAATAAATAAAATAATAATTGTTATTTATATAGCGCCAACATATTCTGCAGCACTTTACAATTAAGTAGGGAGAATGCATAGAATGTATGTTATAAATTATGATGAATATTTAGATGGTTTGTTATGCTTAGACCAATGATGGTCACCTGGTGCCCTACAGAAGCCCTGCTTGTGCCACTAGTATCCTATTCTGCAGACTACTTTAGATGAGACATTAAATAAAACCAGCAGGTGGCAGCATCACACAGCAAAGCTTCTATGCAAGATAGCGATATGTGGTTTCTTATGGGGTTGCTGCCCTGTTAAAGAATATAGCACTAGTGCCTGAGCCCAGGTGCCTTAAATATCTTGGATCTCCACTTGTAAGAAGTGAAGATGTCTTTTCACATCAATAACTGAATTTATGGACAGAGTCATTGATTACCTGTGAAGTCCAGACTGGCTCTGGCTGTTCCTTCACCAGTAACAACTTTACTTCAAACTAAGATTTATCTATGAAAAAATTTTCTTACCTGGTCACGGAAATATCCTAGTTAACGTCATTCAGCCGTGACATCGCAAAGAAGCAAAAACCCAACAAACAACATAGTAGTAACCCACGGGTCACGGCCGGTGACCGATATATCATACCTTGACGTACAAAGGTCTGACTGGTGTCCAGCAATATTTCACAGCCCTCAACAATCATCCTCTCAATTGCCAAATTCTTTCGGATATTTTCTGTTTCGCTGACTTCATCGTGCATTATCCTGGAGAAGAGACGCATACATATCTGTACCGGGCGCTTGCTTTTATTTTATATGTATGACACATGTCTACAAAGCGGAATTATAGTATTAGGAGACGGGCCTCACCTTGACAGCTCTTCTAGTTTGGACTTGGCGTACTCCAGACTGTTTCGCTCCACATGCTCATGTGGTGTATGAGCCAGTAATTCGTGTAATGTGAGGATGTAACGAGGGATCTGCAGAGAAGAAAATAATTTGATAATTAATGCATTTCTATTTAATCTACGCCTTTAAACTTTCCCCAATTAAAGGGAAACTCTGATTTAAATGCTGTAATTATTCATTACAATATGCTTAATCTACTGCTAAGAAATGCTGGTGACACATCCATATTGGGCTTTTTGTACATATAAATATAATGAAGACCTATTAGCATCCAAACAATGCTTGACTAGGCTCTCAGTAGCAAATAGGGGACGGTTAAATTATATTTTATTATATAGAAAGTCAAACAGACTTCAGAAATTAAAATTTTACATTGGAAACTGCAAAATAGTGGAGATGGAATAGATGTAACTTTGTTATCTGGCCACCAGATGTCAGTCTCACAATAGCCTTCTATCATCTCAATACATATAATTAGCAGATATACCCTATACAAGATCCATGCAGCAAATCCATGAAAATATTATTTCTAGAAATGGTGAAACATAACTGCTATCAGATTGATTCTAGGGTCTCAAATAAAAATGTAATTATTAATAGCATGCTTTGCTGGTGGAATTATATATAAGTTGTTGGAAAGCAGCCACACCATATCTACTGGACCTAGGAGATCAATCACTAACATGGAAAATCACATTCAGCCCATACTCCTGCATATATACCCAACAGTCCAGAGACACTGGAAATAACTGGAAATATTTTCAATACTTATGCACTAAATCAACTATTAATATATTTGTGATGTAATATTCTTAATTTCACTAATCATGTCAGGGAACGTAATGCTATTCTTTATGGCTAACGCTAATGCTCCTTATATGCCAGTAAAACTGTCTCCCATAGCATTGCACGGATTTTAAATTGCTCCCATAAGTAGTAAATTGTACCCGCCTGCCCCTGCTGCACATTAGGCTCCTGGTAGAGTAAGTTCACAAGTACCAATTGTGGTGCCAGACAAAGTACAGAAGGTGCAAAATTCCCAGCCGATGATGTGGTTTTACAGATGAGTTTCTTTAAAGATACAGTGCCAAGAAATAGTAGCAAACAAATCCGAGGGTTTACTGCACAACCTACAGAGGAATTAGGCACCTTGGGCAACCAAAGCCATTGAGATCAGACCTGCCTCTTGTGCCTGACCGACAGGTCACTCCCCTGACCCACAACTCTCACAAGCGATGTCGGTGCCTGGGGCAGCGCATGCTCACATCGACAGGCTGGGTCTAGCAACGTCATGAGGACATTACTGCGCATGTACAGAACCGGTCAGCGATGAGGCCTGTGAGAGAACTCAGTCAGGCAAAGCAAGTCACTGAAGCAAGATTGAAGAAGACAACTTGGCACTTAATCTGCAAAACTAGAATTAGAATTATTAGGAAGCAATCCAAAAATATGCACGACGTTTCCATTAGAACCTCTGACCTTCCTCGGATATACGGATTGCACTGGAGATGAAGGAGAATGTGAGTAGCACTGTGGAAAAGCGGTGAGAGTGCGATCACTGTACCTCCAGTGCAATCTGCATATCTCCAGTGCGATTTAGGTATCCCCAGTGCGAACCACGTATCTCCAGTGCGATCCGTGTATCTCCAATGCAATTCGGGTGTCTCCAGTGTGATTTGGGTATCTCCAGTGCAATCCGTGTATCTCCAGTGCAATTCGGGTATCTCCAGTGCGATCTGCGATTTCTTCCAGTGCGATCTGCGTGTCTCCAGTGTGATCCGCATATCTCCAGTGCGATCCGCGTGTCTGAGGAAAGTCAGAGGTTCTGATGGAAACGTCGTCAATATTTTTGGTTTGCTTCCTAATAAATCTAATTCTACTTTTGCAGACTGAGTGCCAAGTTCTCTTCTTCATATTGTACAGGTCAGGACCCTCATTGTTCATCACTCCTCTTCTGGAGTGCCTTTTTCTGCACCTTTGGACTACTGATACAAGACTGGCCTGTCAGTCAGACACAGGAGGCAGGCAGAGAATAAAGAGGGTGGGCTGGAGAGCTGAAGGTGCATGGTCCCACTTGTGTTGCTCGTCTGCGTACAATTTCAACGATGGATTTCTCAGAACAAAGTATGGATTTAATCAGCATGAAAGTGGTTGGTTATTTGGTAGGTGTCCGGCTTTTGAGACAATCAACATCATCACATCGTTGTCACAAAAGACTTGGGACATATCTGTGGGAAATGCCATAAATATCTGATTGATGTGAACACTGTCGAAACCTCTGGGAGGCGCATCTATCAGCCATGTATGATGTATCTTATAGCTATACCACACTGTCTCAGGGGCAGTTGTGGCCGGTCTTGCAGTTGGTCTCATTGAACACACCAGAGATACGCGAGTGCCCTTTCGTTAAGTACGATTCAAAATGTATGGAACATGCCGCAGTACCAGGAATCGGGACCTGTATGGACATGATGCTGTATGTATGTATGGAAACAATTAAGGAGTTGCATCCTCTGGCCCCTTCATTGTGATCACCGGACCCCCACTGTCCTATCCATAGAATAGCCCTTTAATGTTTAAGTTCCAGAACAAGCCCTAGCATAAATAATTAAAGGGACGCTGACATCAGGTTTTTGCTGTTCCATCTGAGCGCAGCATAAAGTAGTGACAGAAACTGAAATTTTATTGCTGGGTCACTTATCGGGCTTCTTGCTGTAGTTTTGATAAAATGCTGGTTTATCTTCTGCAGCTCTGCTAGTCTTCTCAATGATGAGTTCCTGCTATGTAGCCCTAATCATGAGCTACAGATATCCCTCACCCCCATCATTAATTGCTGGCTTTTTGGCTACGCAAACTGGTGGCAGAAAACTGTCAATCAATAGTGCCGACAGTTATACACAGTTCATGACTATTGAGGACAACAGAGCAGGAGCTCATCATTGAGAGGAGGAGCAGAGCTGCAGCAGATAAATTAGTGAATCCCAATATGTGACCCAGCACTGAAATCAAGGTTTCCGCTCCATTTTACACTGACCCCAAATTGGGAAGCGCACACTTGGTGACAGATTCTCTCTAAAAAAAACTGGGTATCAATTCTTTTCCACATTTAGAGACCTGGAACATGGGGTAGGTGAGGAAGGTTTCCAGAGTCCGCTCCTCACAGTCCGGTTTGGCCTCATATTGTTTCAGAAGTTTATCGAAGTCTCGGTTCTGCTTGCAGTGAGCCAGGATCTGCAGACTGTACTGATGGTTCCGCACAAATTCTTGGTAAATGTTTAGCATCGGCAAAAGAATGTCAAATAGATCCGCTGAAGAAAGAGACAAAATAGAGATTAACGGGGACTGAAAATCCAAGAAATGGCTGAGCCAAAAGCAGAAACCAAATCTCACCCAACACCAGTGTGGGCCAGCTGGAGATCCTCGCCTTCAGGCCCTGATAGAAGATCTGGTGCAAAAACATGATGGTTTCACTGCAAAAGAAAAAGGGGACAACATTTGGGTTTTTAATAAAAAGAGGAGGCGTCATATGTTACAAGAGAAAACTTATAGTTCACTATAAAATGATATCCACCTATTGAGAAAGATGCTGCTGACATCATCGTGAGTGATAGGAGGCTTCTTAGAGCTGGCCGCCATACGTAGCGGGCGCAGGAAGTTATTCACCAGGATATGCAATTGCTGCACATATTCGGCCTCGGCCTCCAGCATGCTGAACACCACCTGGTTCCTCTTACGCATGCTGTCTGCATGCGGAGATCTCGAGTAATCCTGGATTATGCTCTTCCACTTCCGCCGGCATAGCCATCCTCGTAGGAAACTCTGCACCTGAATACAGAATATAAAGGACTTTCTATAGTGCTCCATTGCTGGGAGAGTTTATCATCCATAAGTAGGAGAGGCATCATTTACCTTTTTGATTTTCCTGATGTCAGTGTCCTCGGTTGATGCTGAGCTTGGAGTGGACTGGATCCGCTCATTGTCCTTAAGTAATGATGCAATCTGGAAAAAGCATTTCCATGGGGATACACATTAAAAAGGACAATTTTATAAATATAAGAGATGTTTTGTATTACTTGATGGTCTACTATGATTTATTAGGAATTGATTTATTGATTAGATTGGTTAGGAAAGGTCCACACTGCGTCTGTGCACGCAGCCTACAGTATACACCTGGGGCTTACACCGTGATATTCCAAGATGGAGGCCAAAAGTGCGTTCTTTGCCCTCCGTGTGCCTGGTTTGTGTCGGCATACTGTTTGTTTAAATGTATAGGAAAGCTCAGCAGACTGCACTTTCCTATACAGAGGACACCTGCAAAGAAACATATGTATGTGGTCCCTATGGTGGACGGAGGCCTCGACTTGCATCCTGACTGTGGCTATAGCTGGGTGCCAACTTCCTGAAAGTAACCCAATGGGTGGCACAGACGCCATCTGAACCTAGTCTTAAATTCTTTATAAACTACTAGGGAAACTGTCACCAGGTTTTCCCAATATAAAACAAGCCACCACCTTTAACGCAGTCCAGCAACCTGTATATAAGCCCCTCGCCTGCACATTACAGGACTTAGCTTTGCCCCCAGCTGGGCAGAGCCAGCACAGGTCTGTACTTCACAGGGGGAGCGATATTGGCAGCGCTGTGTGAATTACATAGGACGCGTCACCCACATCAATCAAGATGGGAGGACGGCGACTGTAGAAATAGAAGAGGTGCCTAGCAAGACCACCGACATCCAGCAGACCGGACCGCGCCGTATGCTGGAATTATAAAAGGTATTTTTTTGGATATGCAGAGGGAGTTGGGGGCGAGCAAGAGGCAGTAAAGGTAGTGGCTTTAGGTACCGTAATATTGAAAAACCTGGTGACAGGTTACCTTACGTTTCTCCAATGAGGATCTGGTGAGTTTTTGATGTTGCAGCATTCCTGCACCTATTAGGTGACTGAGGTTACTTGCTTTTTTTTTCATTGTGTTTTTGTGTGCAGATCTTTTACATGTGTTTTTATTGTGTTTTTGACACTGCAGATTTCGTGTCTTTAGTATGCCATGTTTTACATAAAGCTGCTTTGTTTTTGATGCTTAATCGTTATTGTGTTTGATAAAACTTTACTGATGCAGCCACGTACGGATTACATGTGTTTTTAGTGAGTTTCCGCAGCAGAAAGGCACTAAAAAAGCATAAACGCTTTTTATTTGCAGATTTTGTAATCCAAGTCTATGGGAAAATCTGCACATAAAATTCTGCGTACCGGCAGGAGGAACTGACATGTTCCGGATTTGACACACGCACCGCGGGTCAATTTACACTGCGTTAAAAAGAAGCACAGGGGGCAGGAGATCTCTATAAATCCCATTCACATTGCTGGAACTGTAAGACGCTGTTTTTTTTGCACATCAAAAATACAAAGTACTAAAAACTCACTAAATACTCATCGTGGGCACACGGGCTAAATAGGAAATGCCTGACAGCTCACTCTTACTAGACACCTGCATATCACTTTAACACTTTTTTAACTCTGTATGATGCAATTACTTTATTATTTCTCTATGAAATGTGTCACCATATTGACAACCTGGTGTTTTAGGACTCGTCTGATAAATGTTGGTGACAGTATCCTACAGTTTGGGGCAACCAGTTACTAACAGCAGGAAAGGTAATGCACAGTTTTCATTTAATTCATCCTTTTGCAGGAGGAATAGCAGAGGAATGACAATATGCAGAGTTCTAAAATAAAGTTGCTCCAGAAATACAAATTATTCCTATACCAAGCATGTAAGTAAGGTGATAGGTCCTGTTCAAAAACAAAAAGCATTATATAATTTTAATTCACATTTTATCCTTTTTAAAATCAAAAACCCAGTAGACCATTAGGTAATTCAAATTCTAAGACCCACTGTTTTCTCTGCTGCAGATCTAGCAGTTCTCTGAATGCTGAGCCCTGTATAACCCACCCCCACTACTGATTGGCAGCTTCCTGTGTACACTGTGCATAGGCAGAAAGCATCTAATCAGTGGTGGGGGCGGAGTTATACAGAGCAGCAAGACTAGATGGCACGAGACACCTAGTCCTCTAGTGATAATCTCCTGCTGATAAAACACTGACTTTATTGTAACAACAACACAGAGCCTAAAAAGTGACATGTCACTGGAATCAGGGTCTCAACTCCTACATTAGGCTGCTCTCAGATTATATAGCAAAAACCTACAGACAGATTCCCTTTAAAGAGGTTGTCCGGTCACTGCAGACTTGTGAATCCTCACATCGCATGTACAGCACATAATGAGGATTCTAAGTTCAATGCTTACTGTAAACTCATATACTGTTAGCTCCCCCTATTGGTGGCAGAGCTCAGCATTACAACATACTACGTGATAAATCAGCAAACAATGCCAATCCTTAAAATGGAAAGACATTAACATGGACATTAACTCTGGCATACTAAAATCTGGCTGATCTTTTATTTGGGCATATTCTGAGTTTTCTCACAGTATTATGTGATCATATGCATTCTTTACAAGGTTTTCATTGGCTAATGATACACTGATTAATGATTGCATGGATTTCTGCTTTTGTTAAATTGTTGTTTTCATGGGAAATGTTTTTTCTTTTCTGAGCACTGCGTTATTAGTGAATGGAGCCCTTGAACAGCAGCATAACTCTGCTTTCTGCAGAAAACTCTTGCTATAGAATTGAATGCTTTATGAAATATATGTGCTAGAAGTGATTATAAGATTTAGACTAAGTTCACACGAGCATCTTTTAGGTCTGTCTGCTATCTGATCACATGTGGACAGCATATACACTACACATGGGCTATTTAGCACATGGTCCTCAGGTCCACATGGAATAAAATTGCAGCACGCGCTAGCTTAATCCATTTGTTACGGACCAGACTAGCTCATATAAATAATAGATAGCGCCTGTATCCAGCGCACGGGCCAGCAAAGTTTAGCACTCATCTGAACTTAGTTTTTGGGGTTTGGTTCAGGATTTGGTTGATTGAAAACTGTTGCATACTGCTCCAGTATCTCAGAGGTTAATGATAGCAATTGTTTATGAAAAGCACAAAATCTTCGTCATAAATATTCAAGTTTTTCCCATTTATATCAAATAATTCTCATTAACACATCAAAGTGTCAGCAGCTGTGACACCGACATCACATCCCAATGACACCATGTCCTCCTCCTATTTATCTCAACACAAAGGGAGCACTACATGAAAAGTGCAAAGCGCTCGGCGCACTAACACTGCAAACAATAGACCATTACAGGGAATGTGTCATCAGGAAATGACCGGTTTTCAATTTTTTGGGGGGGAGGGGGGGGACAATATGTTTTTCTTTCCATATCACAATCTGTATTCAAATAAAAAAAACAAACAAACAGAAATCTTGCAATTTTCATGATGGAGAGTGGGGATTTTTTTAGATTATTTTCAGGAAATCCACCTGTACATTCGCCACAATAAACAGATTCTGGACCTATCTTTTGTGTTCCAGCATCTCATGAGAGTGTGCAAAGGTCACTGTGAAGGTTAGAGGACCAAAGGCAGCTGTGACATCACCTATTGAGATTGGAGGATCCTTTGTTATCAATTGTGTATAGAGATATTAACTATCATTGTAATCCTGCCTCTGATGATAATGAGCCTACTGAAAATGTTTCTAGAAAGGACAGGATGTAAGCATCAAAAAAAGTCCCAGAGACCTGTGTGAAAACTGCAAGATAGATAGTGATGTAATAATATGGCCAATAGCTTTTACAAAATACATGCAACACAAAAATCTGATATAAACAATAGGACATTTTCTGACAATCGCTTCCCTTTAACCACACACTGACTGTGCACACAACAACTGGGCAAACTGCACATGCCCAGGATCTGTAAGCAAAGAAGTCAGCAGCCCTGAAAGGAAGAAGCCTGGGGACGAAGGTGAACTGCTCCAAAGATATAGGCTGGTTTCACACATCTGACCTTCACCGCCAGTATGGACTGCGATGTCTAAACCAGCTGCAGATCTCCTATCTCAATCGCTCCTTATATGCTTATGAGGCTGTTGAGTTTGGGTCAGGAGACTCGAGGCCGGTCCAGACATCACTGTCTGCTCTCGGATGGCAAAAGGTGAATGTGTTTAATCAGCCTTAGTTGCTGCAGAACATTACAGTGTTCACCTAAGAGCATACAGCAGGTGAAATAAGTATTGAACACGTCATCAATTTTCTAAGTAAATATATTTCTAAAGGTGCTGTTGACATGAAATTCTCACTAGATGTCACTAACAACCCATCCAATCCACACACACAAAGAAATCAAACCATAGATGTCCATATATTAAGTTATGTGTAATAAAGAGGAATTACACAGGGAAAAAGTATTGTAAACGCTGAAAAACAGCCCCACACCAAGATGTTCCCACCTCCAAACTTCACTGTGGGTATGGTGTTTTTGGTGTGATATGCAGTGCCTTTTGGCGTCCAAATATGGTGTATATTATGGCATCCAAACAGTTCAATTTTGGTCTCATCTGACCAGACTATATTCTCCCTGTAATTCACAGGCTTCTCTAAATGTTGTTGAGCAAACTCTAAACCCGCTTGAACATGGAGTCTAGCATGGTGAGCGTACATACAGGCCATGGAGTTTGAGCGCATTACTTATAGTTTTCCTTGAAACAATTGCACCTGCTGATTCCAGGTTTTCTGTAGCTCTCCACAGGTGGTCTTTGGCTCTTGGACAACTCTTCTGATAATTCTTTTTACTCCTCTGTATGAAATATGGGGAGCACTTGGTCATGGCCGGTTTATAGTGAAATTATGTCCTTTCCACTTCCGGATTATAGTCCCAACAGTGCTCACTGGAACCTTCAGTAGTTTAGAAATTCTTCTTTAAACAATGCCATCAGTTTGTTTTGCAACAATAAGATTGTGAGGGTCTTGAGACAGCTCACTGGTTTTACCCATCATGAGATGTTTCTTGTGTGGCATCTTGTTAATTAGACACCTTTTTATAGGCCATCAGTTGAACGAGCTGATGGCAGGTTTGCTTTCTAATTATTGATAGATTTAAGCTGGTGTCATGACTCTCCATGGCTTTTTGCACCTCTCTTTCTTCAATACTTTTTCAATGTGTCATATCTCATTATTACACATAATTTATGGACATCTATGGTTTGATTTCTTTGCCTGTGTAGATTGGATGGGTTGTTACTGACATGTGGTGAGAATTTCATGTCTATAACACCTTTAGAAATACATTTACTTTGGTGAAGTGTTCAATACTTATTTCACCAGCCGTATAACAGGGAAATACCATTTCGGTAGTTTCCTAATGAAGTACAATTATCCTGTGTTCTCCCTTTAGGTCTTACAGTGTATATCTGCTCTTAAAGAGCCATCAGCAGAATAAAGTCTGTATTCTCACCATACACTGCACATAGTTTGCCATCAGCCCATAATATACCTCTGATTTATAAGCATGCCATACTCTCTACCTAGGGTTGGGACAAGCTCTTATGGTGCACTCAGTTGGAGTTTTAGAAAGGTCCCCTCTTACCACCAATGGTCACTAAAATGGTGTTATTGGAAGGACAATTCTTCTCGTTCTGCCATTAAGCTATAAGGAATGTTGGTTACTGGTGCAGGAGGGGGATCAAATACTCAAAAACTGGAAATGCTTTACAGGAATTTCCTCACGCTTTAAAAAAGACCCCCACCTCAGATTTGAGGCGCTCGACCTCCACCTCTCCATCTTCAATCTGTTGTCTCAACTGTTTGGCAACCTTCTTCTCAGTTTCGACAATCTGCAGTAAATGTAGGTATTTTTGCATCAAACCTTCATGCTCGGTGACCAGGGTCTTGTAGCTGGAGGAGGTTCAGATAAGACAGGGACAATGAATGCATGTGAGAATACAACAGTCCGCGTTACAAAATGTAATATGGCTGTTATAAAGAACAGATGGCATCAAGGATACATTGCTCAAAAGTGGACAGATAAGAAAAATTCATCACGTTTACATGCCTTAAAGAGGTTGTCCACTACTTTTTCATTGATGACCTATCCTTAAGATAGGTCGTCAATGTCTGATTGACCAGCGTTCGACACCCCCGCCAATCAGCTGTTATAGGCGGCTGCTGGACATACTCACTTGCGGAGCTGCTCCTTCTTCTGGTAAATGCCAAGGCTTGATACTGCACATCTGTCTAATATTCAAATCAATAGGAGGCGGATGTGCAGTACCCTGTGGCGGCCACAACCAGAAGATGGAGCAGCTCTGCAAGTGAGTACTTCCGGCCGGCAGCCGCCAACACTGATAACGGGATGATCAGCGGGGATGAGAGGTGTCTAAGGATAAGTCATTAATGAAAAAGTAGTGGACAACCTCTTTAACTTTTAAAAAAGCAAGTTTAAAATGCAAGTGCATGAGTAGCAATTCCCTACTATAAACAAAATTTCAAAATTGTTCCTATTAAAAGAAAGAGCAATCTGGTAATATAGTAATGAAGCCAAGGGCCACAATTCCCTTCCACTTCTCCCTCAAATTGTCAGAAGCCCATTAAAAAAATAAAATAAATAAGATTACTGACAACCCTCTGCCACTTTCTCATATGCCTAAATAGTGATTCAATTTTGATCTCTCTAGGGAATTAATTTCACTTTAACCTGCTGGAAACATCATTAAAAGAACCCTTTTATGTATTACCAGGGAAAACAGGAGCAATGAGGGTGTGTAGGGGCTGAGGTTTTTAAATAGATCTCTATACTTCGTGGAAATAACCCCCACTCCCCGTGTACAAAATTAAACATCAATGGAGCTAATATCTGACGCAGTGACATATAATGTAAAATGCATCATGCAAACTATACCATTACAATATTTCATTATATTAAATGGTTTCTCAGGGACTTAAAGAGTAACTAAACTTTTTTTTATGTAATTATCCTCTACGCATTGTGAAATTACAAATTTTTGTAATATACTTCATTACCTTATTTCACTTTCTTCAAGCACTATGCCGCTGTGCTGTTTCAATACCAAGTTCACGCTCCTTTAGAAGCTGCTTTCAACTGCTGCTCAGCAAGAATTCTATTTACAAACAGTCTGTGTATAGTAGGAATTCCCCTGTCTGAGCCCCTGCTCCTACCCATGTTCTAAAGCAGATGAATTCCCATACAAAGAATGCTTGTATATAAAACAAGGATTCTTTCTGAGCAGCAGTTGAAAGCAGCTTCTAAAGGAGCATGAACTGGGCATTGAATCATCAATGCATCATAGTGTTTGGGAATGAAGGAAGCAAAATGAGTTAATAAAGGATATTACAAAAATCCACAATTTTACAGTGCCTTGAGGATAATGAAAAAAGTTTTGTTACACTTTAAACATTTCTGACCTATCCTTAGTATTCAAGTAAACAGGACCATGCACAGCCACACACACATGTACTGCCTGTGTAAAAAATTAAGAGGGTGAAGTCCTCCAGGCTGCTTGTTTTGCGACTGGCATAATCCCAGGGTTTGGACCTTGCTTGCTGGTCAAACATTAATAGCCTATCCTGAGGACAGGCCATAAATGTTTAAAGAAGAAGACCCAACAAAATTTTTATTTCATAAACTAACCTGATTACCTTTGTACTTATGTGTATTAATATACTTACTGATCGCAGTCTTCCCCAGTTT
Source organism: Phyllobates terribilis (assembly GCF_046119375.1). Lineage (NCBI taxonomy): Eukaryota > Metazoa > Chordata > Amphibia > Anura > Dendrobatidae > Phyllobates > Phyllobates terribilis. Next base: position 488,159,715 of record NW_027362771.1, read on the forward strand.
CCAGTGTCGCTCTGGTGCTCTTCTTGCCCACATGAACTGCAAACAGACTAAGCAGCTTACAAAGAAGTTATTGTGTGAGCCGGAAGTTACCTTTTCTGTGTAAGTCTATGGAGGCTCGTTCTGAGGCGCCGTAGGCTTACATTGAAGGAAATAGCTTCGTCCACACAACGGTCACTGTGAAAGCCAGCAAAGATGAGGAGTGCTCATGTGGGACTGGAATGGCGCTGGAAACCGGAGAAGACGGCGATCGGTAAGCATATTAATACACTTACACATCATTACATAAGTCATTAGGACAGTTTATGAAATTAAAATGTTGTCAGGACTTCTTCTTTAAGTTCTGGAAACCTCCTTTTGATAAATAGTTCATAATAATATAGTATTCATATAGTATGGTAAAGGTATGTTATTCACATAGAGGCCCAGGACCTCTGAGCTGCGCCTGTGACAAAAATAGGGGAAATTCACCATGATAGGAATCTTTTAACATCAGTTTTGCACCAGTGTTATCCTAATTTATGGAAAATTTATGAAAGTGTCGCAGGACGATTGATAAATTTGGCATATTTTACACCAGAAAAACAGGCACAAATACCGCGATAATCTCTTTCCTTCATCTGTAACTTTCCGCTAACACCAGAATATTGGTAGTAACCGAGATAGAAGACATTTATGAACCTCAGGTCCCATAGTATGATTAGTCAGCTCCATTACCCCATATTAATCCCCCTGCTCAGCTATGCAACTCACAGTGCTGAGGGGAGTATTACATAGGAGGGTAAGTAAAGATCTGCCTGAAGCATTTTAATTATTTTTCACTCGAATGACCAAAGAATTAATCTCATGTCATCTCTATCTAGAAAAAGCAAACTGATGTTACTGACCCCACTGGGCCGGGTACTGACCCCACTGGGCTGGTACTGACCCCACTGGGCCAGGTACTGACCCCACTGGACCGGTTACTGACCCCACTGGACCGGGCACTGCTGCTTATGGACGGGTCTCTGTAATACAGTGGTACAGACACGTCTATGGCACAGAGGTAGCGGTGTGGTCAGTAGCTATATATGTTGGATTATTTACAGTACCAAGATTTTTTATTTTGGGCCTTTACAGATTTATAGATATTTGGTTGCCACTTTTTTGGGGTTATGCTACATTTACATGAATTGGATGGTTTATGCTGAAATCCACTGCAAATTCTGCAGGTGCTAAGTGTGAATTTCCCGCAAAGTGCGACTTTGTGCTGGAAATCTGCAAAAATTTGTACACTTGGCCTTAAAGGGGATGTCCAGTGAAAATGAAATATCACCTATCCACAGGAAAAGTGATAACTTATTGATTGGTGAGAGTCCGACTGCTAGGACTAGCAGATCGGGGCACTTGTTAGAGTGGTGGCCTTTATGGAAATTTTTCATTGAAGGCAAAAAGCTTCAAGTTACACCATTGGTTACAAGGCTAAGTCATAACCATGCAAGTTTTTTTTTTTACACCTCGACTTGGAAGACTTTACAACTTCTGGACCGCCCAGATGTTTATCATTCAAAAACGTCACTGCGTAACATATAGCGCAGCTAGATTCCCAGTAGAGAAGGCAGACATGGTTTGTTACAGTCTCTACCTTTCAGATCAACATATACACAGCGCTGAACAAGTGCTATGTAAACAGCACTTCCTACTCCTGACCCAGCAGTCCTGAACTGTGTACAAAATAATTGTTACGGAAAGGGGAACACATTTTAAAATATATTTTAGTGGTCTTTTGTGGTCATAAGAAAAATATATAAGTGAAAAACTGACAAGTATTTCCTTATTTTTTTTTTTATTAACACTGATATTGTCCCAAAAAAGAAAGTCTTAAAATAACATAAAAATTAGGCACCACGTATCATGGAAAAAAAGATGCAAAAATGATATAAATATCCGAACGGGAAAACATCTTTTTGCAGCTCTTTAAACTGCATGTACGAAAAAAGAAAACAAAAATGTACCAAGACAGGAAGGAGGGGTAAATGGCCTGACCCTGAACTAGTTAATAATGATTTGGTATTTTCATATTATTTATTAATTTTGAGAATTTTTTTAAATTTGTACTATTCTTTTTATACATTGCGTGCAAGACAAAAGCCTAGAACAGACCGAGCCGCTGAATCGAGGGGACACTACCCATGCACCAGACTGATGTGGATACTCCATGTTGCCTGAATTTGCATTTTTCCACGCTTATGTAAAATTGTAATTAATTTGAAGCATCCTGTACGCAGACCATGCAGTACTGTAGCTAGTACTGTAGCCAGTGTGGTACGAGCAGCCTTGCCCTCTCCTTTACCTTGCTCGTGAGATAGCGTTGATCCACTCATCGCAGTCACTGGAATCCTCTGTCCGCAGCTCCAAGGGCTTCTGATTCTCGTGATTAAAGTTGATGATGAAACAACACTGTCAAAAAAAGACACAGTCAGCAAAATACCCCAAGTGCACCGAAACCCCCCAGAGGCCATGCACAGAGAATACCTAAGGAACAGAACGGATAGAAAACACACACTGCTAAATGCTATGGGATTCTGAGAAGAAACTGCAAAAACAGCAGTTCCTCTACCATTTATTATTACAAAGCTAACATTCGTAAGAGAAGTCCCTGTAATACCCCTATGTTATGTGAGTCTCTATTTTTTCTACTTACAAGTTCTTAACATTACTATAAAGTGGCTGGAGAGGAGACAAATTAAAATGGCATTAAAATGGAAATTTAAAGTATACCGTAATTAAAAGTCCTAAAAAAGGAAATGATCTAAAAACCTAAGGGTATGTTCACACTCATTTTTATGTGTATTTTGCAGCGAATTCTACTGAAAATTCACATCAAAAACTGCTTCAATCGGAAATTCACATTGCTTTTCATACAATGTCTTAGGCCACGTGCACACTTATTGGAGTATTTGGTGAGTTTTTTACCTCAGTATTTGTAACCAGGAGTGGAATATTCAGAGGAAAAGTATAATAGAAAGACGTCACCACTTCTGGATTTATCACCCACTCCTGGTTTTGGCTACAAATACTGAGGTAAAATACTGACCAAATACTGAAGGTGTGCACATGGCCTAACAGAAACACGTCACCACTTCTATATTTTTTGCCCACTCCTGGTTTTGGCTTACAAATACTGAGGTAAAAAACTCACCAAACACTCAACGTGTGAATGTGGCCCAATTCCTAACTACGTTTTGAAAACCCAAACATAAAAAGTATCATCACTTCTTTGATGCTGATTTGAGCCAAAAGTTTAAAAAAAAAAGAAAGAAAAAAAGAAGGATGGAAATAAAATGTTTAAAAAATCACATAGAAAACTCACGGGTGATTCTGATGTGCATTTCTCTTGAAAACCATGTTGTCTCCATTGAAAAACACTGCGTATACTCTCAGGTTATATTCACACGTGTAGGCTATGGGATGAACTAGGTGGACTTAGTCTTCCTTCAACCTTAAAAATGATGTTACTATGTTACACAAAACTTTTTTGAGAGAGAAAAAAAAGTTTTTTGGCCCCGACATTGTTTTCGAAGGTTAATTTTTGACTTGAATGTAAAATTTGATGTAGATTCCAAACGGAATCCGCATTAAATAAGTGGCATATCAATTTTTTTTTTTTTTGTGGTGCCATTTTCAGAAACTTGTTGGGAGAAAAGCTTGCTGTATGAACAGCAACATGGATTTTTCCATCGGAATCGATAGGAAGCTTATTGAAAGAGTGACTGAAGCGGCTTTGACGTGATTTTGGAATGGATCTATTTCAAAATCCACAAAAAAAAAAAGATGTGTGCGAACATATACTTAGTAGGTCTGTGCAAGTTTATCATGAATAAACCCTTATATAAAGTGGCCATGCCAGTAGTATCTTGTCATGCTCCAGAAAATGTATTGTTCCTTGTGCTTTAGTGTTCCTTGGCGGTCCGCCATTAGGCCACAGACTTTTCTAGGTGGCAGCCTGCATTCAACTTGTGAGCTAAGGAAGATGTGGACTATCTGATAGTCTGTTCAGCCTCAGGGGTTATTCTTTGCAGATTTCTGCTAATAAAATGGGACAAATCGATTAAACTTAGTATAGAATCTATTCTTTGGAGTGGAGGAAAGGACAGAGCTTTTCTTCTGATTCATCCCCTACTTCAGTCTAGTTGTTGAATCATGGCAGCTGGTTCTCGCTCAGTAACTTGGCACTTGTGCCCCAATCTCAGGATGCTGAAGAATGAGATTTACTTTCACCGCAGCCCCTTACAATTGCTATAAATCGTAGCATCATTAACCATCAGGGCAGACTGACGGTCTTCTGGGTAAAGGGAATTAAAGGTCATGGGCCTATTACCACTAACCACTGTAGCCTTCATACACTTGATTTCGATAAATGAAGTTATGCCATGAATTATCGGCTGATTATTCAATTCTTTAAGTTCTGTTTCTGATAAATTGGTAGTGAACTCTTACTGGCCATAGATCTTGGGCACTGCTTTGAAATCCACTCCTGTTATCCATTTTTATTCCTTTAACTCACTTATGGCTTTTAATTTGCCTTTATTTTACTGTCTGTACCCCAAGCATGACCACACGTGGACAAGTCACTGTCCACAAGAAGATCAACTTCTTCTCCTATGAACATTTCCAAGCTGTCACTTACTACGAACAATAGTTTGATGGCCAAACAAATCACAATGTCGCCGGTCCAACTTTTTATTTGCCATGTGGCTTTATCCCATGTGGTCATCGAAGTAGTTACCAAATCTGGATGGCTTAATTTGTCCCTAAAAGTGCTCACCGTTTCAACAAACTTTGCATAAATGAACAGTACAAGCGAAAATAAGAAACTTTTTTATCTATCTTCTTATCAGTAAAACACGATTCTTTCGCCACTGAGACACTTCTTTTCATCTCCCTGCCTCCTGCACTCATGATTTAGGGTGCTTTCACACTGCGTTTTGTCACTCATTCGTTGGTCCATCAACGATAATGGTGTCGACAGAGCGAACGTGTGCTCTGACCGTGACGTACATCATTTTCGGGTGTATACGCCTACTGGAGGCGGACACTCAGACATAGTATACGCCCGAAAATGATGCACGTCAAAGCACACATTCACTATAGTCTATGGTGCCAATGGTGTATACACCCGAAACCCATTTTGCGGGGGTCCAGAAGTAAGCCCCGAAGGGACCAACGAATGGATGAGAAAACGCAATGTGAAAGCACCCTAACTCTGAAAATTTGCCTAAATCTGTCTTGCTCAAGAAAAAACAGAGTGCCAGTTCACTGAGGGATCAAATTACAGATCCTTAGTGAAGTCAATGGAGTCTGCAAGGGGAGAAGTAGAGTGAAAGGCTGAGTGCCCACGTAGCGTTTTTCAAGCGTTTATGCTGCATAAACGCTTGTGAAACGCTAGGTAATCCGCACCCCATGGTCCCCAAGGGGATTCCGCATGTTCTATGCACATGCTGCGGATTTTTCCGCAGCGTTTATGCTGCGTACAAAAATCCGCAGCATGTCATTTAATTTTGCGGAAGCGCAGCGGAACTCCCGCCATTGACTTGCATTGAGATGCATAGAAACCGCGACTGTACATTTTTACAAGCGGCTTCTATGTGTCTCTATGTGCGGTTGGTACCCAGTTCTGGAGGAGAGGAGACTCTCATCCAGACCTGGGTACCATTGTACCTGTAAAAAAAGAATAAAATAACAAATAAAGTTTATATTCACCTGTCCGGCGGCTTCTCTCTGAATGCCGGCATCGCTTGAGGACCTGCGGTGACGTCACAGTCATGTGACCGCAGGCCCTTCACCGCTCTGTCTCGCGATATGCCGGCAGCCAGGAACCAGACAGGAACGAGCGCTGCAGCCACGCCGGGGCCTCGGGGGTGAGTATAGCTTTATTTGTTTTCATTTTTACGGTTCACACTATATAAATCCATGCTGTTTGCATGGATTTATACAGTGTGACCTAGTTGTCAAGCACTTTCCAAGTGATGCTATCGCCTGGAAAGCGCTTGTCAATCTGCATGCGGAAACGCATGTGAATCCGCATGTGGATCCGCATGTATTCTGCAGGAAAAACGCATGCACAATCTGCATGCGTTTTTTCTGCCAGGGAGATGCAGAAATGCTGCAGAAATTTTCTGCTTCATTTCTGCATCGTGGGCACATAGCCAAAAAGAGAGTAAAGTTAAGTTCCCGCGATGAGTTTTTGATGTTGCGTATTTTGACTGGGCAAAAAAATGCAGCATCCAAGGCTGTGTGCACACGTTGTGTTTTTGCGGTTTTTTTTTTTCCGCTAAAATTTGTCACAAAACCTGAAGGGTTTCCTGATACCAGAAAAGTGAATGAGAATCCTGAAGTCTCATGCACACGTTGCTTATTTGTGACTTGCAGATTTGATGCAGATTTAAATCTACAGCATGTCAATTCTTTCAGCATTTATGCTGCTGATTTCACCCACGCTAATAAAATCTAACACTAAATCTGCACCAAAAATGCAAGTAAAAAATGCAGCAAAAACGCGCGTTTTTGCCGCTGTGTTTTTCCTGCCAAGAGATGCAGAAATTTCTGCACCAAATATTTAACGTGTGCACACAGCCTTACAGTTCCAGGAAAGTGGATGGGATTTATAGAAATCTCATGCCCACTGTGCCTTTTTTTTCACTCAGCTGACCTACGGTGCTTGTTTCAAATCTGCAACATATCAATTTCTTTTGCGGGTACACTGAGCTTTATGTGCGGATTTTCCCCATAGACTTGCTTTTGCATGACAAAATGCATCAATAAAGTTTTGTCAAACAAATACCAGGAAGCATCAAAAACAAAGTAGCTTAATTTAAAACATGACGTACCAACAAGAGACAAAAATCGCAGCGTCAAACATGAGATAAAAAACAAACAAACTCAAAAACGCAATGAAAAAAAAAAAATGCAAGTAATTTAAAGGGGTTGTCCCCTACTCGGACAAACCCTTCTCAATCAGCATGTTTGCCCCCCAGTAAAATAAGGACACTTATACTCACCTCCGGTTTCAGGATTCGCTCTCCCAGGGAAGACGTTCAATCCATCCGAAGGCGGGGAAAGTTAAGTTGATTGAGCACAGGGATCACATGACATAAAAATGTGACCTGATCCCCGGGAGAGTGAGTGTCGAACCACTGGAACAGCGCTGGCACCGGAGGTGAGTATCAGTGTTATTATTTTAATGGGGGCAAATAAGCTGATTGAGACGAGGGTTGTCCAAGTAGTGGACAAACCCTTTAATTTAGCAAAAAGGTGCAGAAAGTCTACATCAAATACTCATCGTGTGCACATAGCCTGATAGACAAAAACAGACTGTGCAACTGCTTTCTAGTTAGTGTTTATGACGCGCCCCTGGGCCTGAGTCGCGCAGCGTTGCGCACGCGGGAGCCTACCCGGAGCCGGATCTGATAGGGGTAGTAGTCTCGTGGCGGTGACCCGGTCCGTGCCCAGGGAGTCAAGCTGAGTGGCAGTCTTTAGCAGTAGATGTTAGAATGTTCGACTACGCCACCCGTTGAATGCGGTCATGAGACCGCCGCTGCAGGGCAGACCGCTGAGGCCGGTGATACGGTTGTGCAGCGGGGATGGTATAACCCCCAACAGGAGGGGTATGGCCTCAGGGCAGCGGACGTGGATGATGAAACACTCAGAGACGGTGCGGTGTAGTTCAGGGTCTTTACTGGTGGCAAAGGTAGGCCCTCCCGGAGTACTGGCTAGCGATCGGGGCCTGGTCAGTCCGTGAGCAGATGGAATCTCCCCTGGCCAGGCGGAGTTGTAGGCCTCCCCAACTAATCGTACTCTTCTGGCTACCTTGCTAGAGGCTGGTAAAAGTAGCCCACGTCCCTGAGTGTACCGTGTGGTGCTCACCCGTATGGCCGGTGACTCGGGGCCTTTTGGTAGCTTCCGCTCCACGTCGCGGTGCTGGTCCCTTGCGTGTGACCGTGCCTTCGGGTTTCTTGGCCAGAGGACCTGAAATCCCCTGCCGGGCGGTTTCTGCTGTGGGGTAAGGATTAGTCCCCACAGCCTCGGACTCCGGGTCCGGTAAGAACTCTTCAATCAGGGCGAGCTCTACAGCTTCCAGCCCCTGACCTCTTTTAGTACAGCTCCCACAGAGCTCCTGATCTTTCTTTCCCTATAGCTGCTCCACTACAGACCAGACTGTGTCTCTGTCTGTGTTTTCTCACTCTACTCACTAACCCTGCCTCAGCCCCAGCTTTATATAGGGGAAGTTCTTCCCCTCCCAGGACTGGGCAGGAGGTGTGGCATGCATAGGATGTCTGACCAGGAAACCTCCCACCTGCTCACAGACGTAATATTGCTATTACTGTGGGAACCAGACCCCTGGGGTGCCACATTCCCCCCTAGTGAAATTTAGTACTCCGGGACTAAACATATTTTTGTAAAACATAACAAGTAAAAACAGAAACAGTACAATAAAGAAAAACACATTAGGATGGTCACGGCATGTCCGCAACCGGGTGCAGTCTTTGAAGAAAACAAAGGTGTCCATTTCACCAAGAGACAGGGAGCCGTAACCAGGTAGGGGTCTGTCCTACCCCGAGTCCTTAACAGTCTTTAGTCCATTCCTGGTTACGCTCCAACATATGTACAAAGGATTCCAGATAATCCCTAAACGACACCTATAGAATAACTAAAAATACACAATTATTTACAGGTAACAGAAAACAGGTAAATACAAATAAACAGTCTAAACACTTAGATCCTCCAACGTACGGGTAACTGGCCTCTAGTGGCTCTAGTGGACCTACGGAGCTGACTGACTGGTCCTGAGCTACCAGGTGTAGGAGCTGTCAAAGGTAAACTGGGCAGCTGTCTACGGGCTCTTTGGCTCACTAGGGGTACGGCAGGCTCACTATAAGCAGAGGGTCGATCCTCCTGGTCTGCTTGTGTGGGGTCTTCTGCCTCCTGGACCGGCTGTTCTTCCAGCTCTACCTGTTTCTCCGTAGGTACTTGAGATGCTGGTTGGAGGAAGGTGAGGACGGGTACCACAACTGCGCCATTGACCCGAGTCCAAGACCGAGGGAAGTCTCCGAGCACAGTACTAACCATATCTTCCCTTTCCTCTGCGGGTCGAGGGTCTTCTTGTTCTTCTTCAGGGCCTCGTAGCTGTTCGGGACACTTCTTCAGGTGATCTCGGGATACAATGGCTGTGGTTTCTCCTCCATCCTTACTGATTATGTAGACTTTCGGGTTCTCATGGCTTGAGGGCAGTACGGTGTACGGGTCCTTCTCCCACTGGTCGTCCAACTTGTGGAGCCGTCTCTTCCTCTTCAAGACCTGCTCTCCAGGTACCAGGGGAACAGCGGGAGCATACTGGTTGTAAGTCTTCTCCTGTCTTTCTCTAGCTTGACAGAGACTTCGCTCCACGCTCTCCTGTACTTTCCGGTACTGCTGCTGCCTTTCTGTGTCCCAGTCTGCTTCTGGTGAAGTGTCTTCGGGTGTCAGGACTCCCATCTCCAGATCAACAGGGAGCTTACCAGGTCTTGCTCTCATTAGGTAAGCCGGGGTACAGTTGGTAGAACCTACCGGGATGTGGTTGTATAGGTCCACCAGATCAGGCAGTTTCTCAGGCCACAGACTGCGTTCCTCCAGGGGCAATGTTTTCAGAAGATCTATCACCACCTGGTTCATTTTCTCGCAGAGCCCATTGGTTTGCGGATGATAGGGTGTTGTTCTTATCTTCCGGCAGCCATACAGAGTACAGAACTCCTGGAAGACTTCCGCTTCAAAGGCAGGTCCCTGGTCCGTCAGCACCTGCTCCGGGTATCCGTGTGGACGGCAGAAGTGCTGCTGGAAGGCTCTAGCTGCTGTTTGAGCCGTTAAGTCCTTGACCGGGACCACCACCAGGAACCGGGAGTAATGATCTACGATTGTGAGGGCGTAGACATACCCAGATCTGCTTGGAGCCAGTTTCACATGGTCCAGGGCTACCAGTTCCAGTGGCTGTCGGGTGATGATGGGCTGCAAGGGAGTCTTCTGGCTGGCACGGTCCTTCCTTCTTAGGTGGCACGGTCCACAGTCTCTGCACCACCTCTCGATGGTTCCCCTCATGCCTACCCAGTGGAACCGCCCACGCAGCAGGAACTCCAGCTTCTTCCACCCGAAGTGCCCAGCTCCGTCGTGGTATGCCTCCAGTACCATAGCCGCGCCTCTTCTTGGCACCACTACTTGCCAGATCAGTTCATGCGTCCGGGAGTTAACCATTCTGCGGCACAACTTCCCCTTGTAAAGGAACAGTCGACTCTTCTCAGCCCACAGTTGCTTGGTCTCTTCCGGAGCGTCTGGGTCAAGGCGGGCATCTGGCTGAGTCAGCATCTCCTTCACCAGTCGGACGGCGGGGTCACTGTCTTGCGTTTCCGCCCAGTTGTAATGAGGTAAGGGGTTGAACGTAGCGGATTGCTTACTCCTTACACGGTGGGAATACTGGATAGTCCCATGCCGGTGGAACGCGGGAAGTTCAACCTCCTCCAGTTCCTCTGGATCTTCCCCCACGTCCGGTAGGTTTGGCATTCTGGACAAGGCATCCGCGTTGGTATTGGAGCGTCCTGCCCGGTATTTGATTGTGAACTCAAAGTTGGACAGGCGGGCCATCCATCTCTGCTCCAGGGCACCGAGTCTTGCTGTGTCCAGGTGTGTCAACGGGTTGTTATCCGTGTACACGGTGAACCGGGAAGAGGTGAGGTAGTGCTTAAAGCGTTCGGTGACTGCCCACACCACTGCCAGGAATTCTAACTTGAATGAGCTGTAATTCTCAGGGTTTCATTCGGTGGGTCGCAGTTTTCAGCTGGCGTAAGCAATTACTCGTTCTTTCCCCTGCTGGATCTGGGACAGTACGGCTCCTAGCCCGATGTTACTTGCGTCGGTGTAGAGGATAAAGGGCTGGCTGTAATCAGGGTACGCCAGGATTTCATCCCCCGTGAGGGCCATCTTCAGCTGGCGGAAGGACTCTTCTTCCAGCTTCTCCCATCTGAAGGGTGGCTTCTGGTTCTTGGCCTTCCTGGACTGGCCTATCAGGAGGTCCTGCATAGGAGCTGCCTTTTTGGTGAAACCGGGAATGAATCTTCGGTAGTAGCCTACCAACCCGAGGAACTGCCGCACTTCCTTTACGCTGGAGGGGCTTGGCCATTCCTTAATTGCGGTGATCTTATCAGGGTCGGGAGCCACTCCGTCAGCACTCACCACGTGTCCCAGGTACTGCACCTTTGGTTTCAGGAGGTGACACTTGGAGGGTTTCACCTTTAGGCCGTAGTTTGCCAGGGCTTCGAACACTTCTGCCAGGTGTTTCAGGTGGTCCTCGTAGGTATTGGAGTAGACGATGACATCGTCCAGGTATAACAGGACCGTCTCGAAGTTTCGGTGTCCCAGACAGCATTCCATCAACCGTTGGAAGGTTCCTGGTGCGTTGCAGGGTCCGAACGGCATGCAGGTAAACTCGCTAAGTCCCATCGGGGTGGTGAATGCGGTCTTCTCTCGGTCCGCCTCTTCTACAGGAACCTGCCAGTACCCGCTAGTGAGATCCAAAGTAAAGAAGAAGTTAGCAGATTTTAAAGCAGCCAAAGACTCCTCTATCCTTGGTATTGGGTACGCATCTTTGTGTGTGATACGGTTGATTTTCCGGTAATCTACACACATTCTCATAGTGTTGTCTTTCTTTTTAACCAAGACTAGTGGAGCTGCCCAGGGGCTACAGCTATCCCTGATTACCCCAGCCTCCTTCATGTCTCTAAGCATCCCCTTGGCGTGTTGGTAGTGTGCAGGGGGTACGGGTCGGTATCTCTCCTTTATGGGAGGATGGTCTCCCGTGGGGATGTGGTGTTCTACCCCCTTTACTCGCCCGAAGTCTAACGGGTGTTTACTAAACACTCTCTCGTACTCTTGAACCACCCGATAGACTCCCTGTTTCTGGTGTGAGGGAGTGGAGTCAGTACCCAAATGTAGTTGCTGACACCAGTCCTCTATTGTTTTCTTAGAGCCGTTACCTTCCTCTGGTTGAGATGGAGGCAAGGGTTCCACGGACTGTACAGAATTCTGGTTTATGGTGAACAATTTAGCTAGCGTGGCATACCGGGGCAGGTGTACTTCTCTCTTCCCGATGTTTATTATGCGAACGGGCACCCTCCCATGGCGTACATCAACCACCCCCCGTGCTGTCAAAATGGTGGGCCTACTGTCTGAGTAGACGGGTTCTACCATTGCTTGGTAGTCTCTACCTCTTAGACCAATAGCTGCCCGGCACCAAATCATCATTTCACTTTTTGGGGGCATGGCAATAGGGAAAGGGTCACACATTCTCACGCTTCCAATCTCACCACCGGAGAGTTCCACCTGTTGCCGTCGCATCAGTGCCCGGATCTCTTTTTGGAGCACTCGCTGCTGGCCGGAGCTGGCGTTCTTGGCAACCTGCTGTAAAATGAAAATCACCTCTGCAAGACAATTTTCAATCACATTAGTTCCTTGCGTTATCTTTGGGTGACTCTCGCGCTTGTCAATGTCTACAATGATCAGTCCCTGTGCTGTCAGTTCGACTCTACCGATTTTAATGGTCACCTCTTTGAATCCGATCTGTGGCACGGGTTGACCATTGCTGGCGATAATACTCAAGTCGTCGTCAGGGTAGCGGGTTATATCCGAGTCATTCCAGTACTGCTTGAAGAGCACGTAGGGGATGGTGGTGACCTGTGACCCGGTGTCAAGTAGGGCACTCATAGGAATGCCATCCAGTACCACAGGCAAGACTGGACGTCCTCCCACATATTTGTCACGCCAGTTCGATGGGCCTGGTGATCTTATTCCTGGGGGTTGGCCCTCTACCCCAGGTTGTGCCAGTTTAAAGGACAGTACCTTGCCATATGTCCGGGTTGATTGCAGCGGCAGCAGATGGGTTGTCCGTCCTCGTTGTACCGGTCGCTGGGTCTTCCTCTGGCCGGTGGGGTCCTCCTTGGTCGACGCCACGGGATGTCCTCCGGTCCGGATGCCAGCTGGATCTTCCCTGGAGCAGAAACCTGTAACGACTGCACAGTTCGGGTTAGCGCAGCAACGCTTTTAACTAGCTCTTGGACCTGATGGTGCAGGTCTGGAGCCAGGTCATTGTTCAAAGCCTGCGCATCAGCTCCCACAGGCCCTGCCGACAAGGGCGCCGCCTCCTGGTGGTAAGTGGTAGTAGGGCGCCTGTGGGCCAAAACGCCACCCGGTGCCGGTTCTCGGAGCACCCGGATGGCTCTGTCCTTGAACTGTGCAAAGTCCAGATGAGGATCCTGTAAGGCCATTGCCCGCAACTGGGTTCGGTGGGCATTGCAATATAGTCCCTCTATAAATTGTTCGGTCAACAGCCTGTCCTCGTTTCCCACGCCGTCAGGGTCGGTCTGCTTAATGGCTCTCAGGGCCTCTTGTAGGTTTAGTGCATAGTCCCTTATATTCTCATGTGCTCGCTGTTTGCACCCGTAGAATCTAAGCCTAATCTCAGCTGAGGTGCGGGTATCAAAGGTGTCCTTCAGCCGGGTTAATATCCCTGCGACAGTCCTCCTCCCAGGTGGCCAGGACTTTACCTCCCTTTGGGCTGCCCCGGTTAGTTGGGCCACCAGGATGCTCACTTTTTGCTCTTCTGTGAGGGGGTACACCTGGAAGAGGCTATCCAGCTTTTCTCTAAAGTCATTCAGGGTATGTGACTCCCCTGAGTACTGGGGTAGCCAGGCTGCCCCCGGGATATAGGGCATAGTGAAAGGCATGACCGCAGCAGCGGTGGCGCTGGCGGTGGCTGCGGCAGTGAAGCTCTCCTCCGTATCCGACATCTTCCTCCCCCCTAGTGGACCGTGGCCTACCTTGCGATGATCCTCTTCCGTAGGCCGCGGCTCCGCAGTGGATCGTCAGGGTCGAGGACCTTCCGTCGCGCTCCTATGACGTCGGCGTCTGCTGGGCTCCTTCCAGGACCTTACGCAACGTCCGGACGTGAGGCGGGGCTTCAGTTCTCGCGGGCTTTTCGGAGTCCACGCCCCTCTTCTTCCCGCGCGGCGTCTTCAAGATGGCGTCCAACGGCGGGAAAACTCCACGGATGGCGGGAAGAAGGCAGAAGATGGCGTCCAACGGCGGGAAAACTCCACAGATGGCGGGAAGAAGGTAGAAGATGGCGTCGGATGGCGGGAATCTTCACCACAGGTAAGTTGAAAAGTCTCTTTTTCAGGCACGCAGTACCCGGTGGTTGCGGGCACGAAATCCTGCCGACTACGCCAAAGTTGACGCGCCCCTGGGCCTGAGTCGCGCAGCGTTGCGCACGCGGGAGCCGGATCTGATAGGGGTAGTAGTCTCGTGGCAGTGACCCGGTCCGTGCCCAGGGAGTCAAGCTGAGTGGCAGTCTTTAGCAGTAGATGTTAGAATGTTCGACTACGCCACCCGTTGAATGCGGTCATGAGACCGCCGCTGCAGGGCAGACCGCTGAGGCCGGTGATACGGTTGTGCAGCGGGGATGGTATAACCCCCAACAGGAGGGGTATGGCCTCAGGGCAGCGGACGTGGATGATGAAACACTCAGAGACGGTGCGGTGTAGTTCAGGGTCTTTACTGGTGGCAAAGGTAGACCCTCCCGGAGTACTGGCTAGCGATCGGGGCCTGGTCAGTCCGTGAGCAGATGGAATCTCCCCTGGCCAGGCGGAGTTGTAGGCCTCCCCAACTAATTGTACTCTTCTGGCTACCTTGCTAGAGGCTGGTAAAAGTAGCCCACGTCCCTGAGTGTACCATGTGGTGCTCACCCGTATGGCCGGTGACTCGGGGCCTTTTGGTAGCTTCCGCTCCACGTCGCGGTGCTGGTCCCTTGCGTGTGACCGTGCCTTCGGGTTTCTTGGCCAGAGGACCTGAAATCCCCTGCCGGGCGGTTTCTGCTGCGGGGTAAGGATTAGTCCCCACAGCCTCGGACTCCGGGTCCGGTAAGAACTCTTCAATCAGGGCGAGCTCTACAGCTTCCAGCCCCTGACCTCTTTTAGTACAGCTCCCACAGAGCTCCTGATCTTTCTTTCCCTATAGCTGCTCCACTACAGACCAGACTGTGTCTCTGTCTGTGTTCTCTCACTCTACTCACTAACCCTGCCTCAGCCCCAGCTTTATATAGGGGAAGTTCTTCCCCTCCCAGGACTGGGCAGGAGGTGTGGCATGCATAGGATGTCTGACCAGGAAACCTCCCACTTGCTCACAGACGTAATATTGCTATTACTGTGGGAACCAGACCCCTGGGGTGCCACATTTATCTCACCCAAATCTGGATTAACAACTACACTGCTCAGTACTGCTCTGCTGTATGATGTCCTCCATGGACATGTGCTACATATGGACAGGAGAGCAGGAATCCATTATCTATGTGTGTAATTGGATCCCCTAGGTATTGGCAATCATTGTAGTATCTTGTCTCCATCCACAAGCTCTGAGACAACTGAAAATCAGAGGTAGGAGACTGCAGTGGGGAAAAGTAGTTAAAATGCAGGATATAAGTCATATAATGACCAGCATTGTTCCTCAAGAAAAAACAGGACAGCTTATTCTGAAAGTTCTGCCATTCAGGAGGGAGGCAGTCACACAACCTGCACATTTCCTTCTGAGAATAGATGATTTTTAGGACCTTCTATTCATAGAGATGCCAACATGAAACTTCCTATTCTGCATCAGGCCCAAATCATATCTGAGTAGGTAAAGTTTGGAAGTGAATGTTGCGGGCTGTCCATACATATTACAGTAATATCTGCCGGGAAACAAGATTTCTCTTCAAATTACTGAATCGCGTATAGGCAGCTTTATCCTGACCCACTTTGAACAGGATCTACATGGACTAACAAAAGACGAAGGAAGATATTAATTAAGGGGCTATGCCATCAGACTAATGGGCCTTTAAAATGCGGTGAAATTTCCATCCGTCAATAACGAAAAAGTAGAGATCAGCAAAAATAGGACCTCTGCCTGACAAAGCTATCAAATCAATGATTTCCAAACACTGCATGCATATAAATCACCTCCACTTGTTGTCTAGATGCCTGTAAGGTTGGAATCACATTTTTTTGTCTTTTTACACTGTATGCAGGTTTCACCTTTGTAATCTGTTTTTGTAAAGAGGGACAAAATAATGTCTCAATAAAAAATAATGGTGGGATTTCACTCAATTGTTATCGGAGTAATCTAAGGAATATTATATTAAAATAATCTAGGAAATCTGTCACCAGGTTTTTACTGTTTAATCTGAGAGCGACATAATGTAGGGGCAGAGACCCTGATTCACTTATTAGGCTGTGTGTTGCAGTTACAATACAATCATTGTTTTATCAGCAGGAGATTATCACTGCCTGATTAAGGCTCACGTGCACAGCAGTCCAGCCACTGATTGGCAGCTAACAGTGCACAGTATACACAGCAGGCTGCCAATCAGTGGTGTGGGCGGGGTTATACAGGGCTCAGCATTCTGAGCACTGCTACATCTACAGCAGAGAAACAGGGATTTTATCAATATAAAACAAGCAGCCCAGTAAGTGACACATCAATGGAATCAGGATCTCTACCCCTACATCATGCTGCGCTTAGATTACATAGCAAAAACCTGCTGATGGATTCCCTTCAAGAATAGTTTTGCAGTTTATAAACAGAAAAAGAGAACTGAGTAAATGTTATGATTTACTTATCTTTATTTACAGTCTGCATTATAGCTCACAGCTGCAGTCGCAACCTTCAGAGCTGAAATCTCATACTGCACAGAGATGGCTCTTGTGATTGTAATTATGTGATTTTTATTTGCACTTCAAATGAATAAGATTTAATAAATGAGCAGTATCCAACTCCAATTATAAAGAAATGGGACGTGTTGAGTTGTGAATACAGCTGTGGATTATAAAGCCAATATTTTAAAATGATCTCTTTCCAAAATCCTTATTCAGACTTCCTAATATGCTCCCTGTTAAAATGTTTTCCTACAGTGCAGATGTCCAGGACTGTGGCTGCAGGGAAAGGAGTTTACAGAACCAAAAAACATGCCAGCTTCTGGGGTAAAAAAGTTGAAGATTTGGGGTACACCATATTTACGTAATTATTTGCAACTTTTTTTGCTCCCTGCAAGTTCTTAAAAAGTGAAGAGTGGTCTTCTGCATACTGGGAAATTGACTATAAAGTACACCAGGACCTGCTGTAAATTGTAGCGCAAATCCAGACTGGTATACAGCCGTTATTTTGCGCTTTTCTTTCCTCCACTTGAACATTTGTTTTCTTCAATTTTTTTGTACTTTTTCATTTTTTTACACACTACTATTTAGATACTTTTTTTGTCTCCCTTGGGGACTGGAACTTCCAGTCGTTTGATCACTTGTTCTATATAATGCAATAATTAAGATTTATAGTAAATTACAAAACTATCAATCGCCTATGAAGCACAGCCACAAGCTCATATGACCACCAAGATGGTGGTAGAGGGGGTCGTGATAACACATTGGCTCTGAATTTCAGAGTAGGAAGGCGATAGGCTCCCAAACGGATACCGGCACCATTTCAAGCCATTTAAATGCCTCTGTCAGAGATTGACGGCAGCACCAAAATCGTTAAACAGCAGCAACCGGAGTTAGCTGTGGTCGCTGCTTAGAGGCAGGTGTATAACATGTATGACACATCCAACACCCACAGTGTGGGCTAAACTTGTGAGCGCCACTGCAAACAGCCGCAGCACTGGAGTACTGGCTTTGCATTTAACAAAGGAAACCGTCAGCATGGAGGATGTTCTTATGAGTTTGCCACAGATATTCCATTCGTCCCATGAAATTGGCCCTCGTTTATGAGTTTTTGACATAGGGAAATGACACTAGAGGACAGGGACTGATGTAAGTGATGTCAATCAGTGTACAGCGCTGTGGAATATGTGTGCGTTACACAAGAAAGAAATAACTAGCACCATAGGCAGCCGTCAGCAGTTATTATACTGCAGATAACGAGATAAAGCAATATGCCTCAGCACCGTCAGTCTCCCGACTATATTACAGTAATTGCTAGGCCATCCCACCATATGCCTGGCTATGCTGCACGTGCATTACCTGTATACAGGATACATCGCTTCCTATGCAAGTTCCTTTTTCTGAACTTGCTGAAGACGTGGCCACTACGACATAATAATCGTCCTATATTCCAAGTATTCCCATCATATCATGCTGAATATATAACTCACCCTCCATCTCCTCCTATACTGTATCCATTGCCATATTTCAGTCACATCTGTTCACTCACAAAGATTAAGTAATGAGCTGCCCACACGAGTTTTGCCTTCAGCAGAATGTTCCTGCCATGTTTACCAGCACTTCATGCACAACAATACATTTCTCTTACCTGACATCGTTCTACCTCTTAATGGTAACCATGTCACTAAGTTTGGGGCTACTAAAAAAAAAATCAGCATGTCTTTATGCAGCTGTGGTTTACCATTCCAAACCTGCCCAAGTCAAAAATGGCCATTCTGGAAATAGGTATCAAAACATGTATACATCGAAGAGGACTTGACACTTGCTCAAAAAAATACCTTGTAAAAATCCATGAGCTCCCCCGATTCCTCAGCTCTTTTCCGTTTTTTGCTGCGTCACTGCATTGCAGAGATATTCACATATTTCTTTTGGAGCACAGTATGGGAAGTTTCTGCTTACAGACCAACTAAGTCTTTCTTCAAAGTCTTCTCTGGCAGCGTGCGCCTTCACCTCGTCTTCCCAGATGCTGCCAATCACAGCTTGGCAACTTCTGAGACAGCTAGATGAGCTTTCAAGCATTGGCAGTGTCTGGAAAGGAGGGGTGATAGCAGAGGAGACTCTGAATGAATGCCCAGTTGGACTGCAAGCAGAGATTTCACAAATTGCGCTCCAAAAGCAGCACATGAATATTTCTGCAATGGAGTGACGCAGCACTAAACAGAAAAGAGCGTCAGAATCAGGGGAGCTCAGGGATTTTAACTAAGTAATAAACTTATTTTTTTGAGTACGTGACATGTCCTCTTTAAAAGAGATTAGTTGAGTAGCAGAGGACACCACAAAGTCCTTTGGTTCATCTATGAAAAGTGCATTAAAAAAGGCTATATCCAGAGCCTAAATCTTGTGTACATGGCCATGGAATAAATACCATTTTTCAACTTTTTGATATGGGACTGCGGACACTTTTTATTACTTTATATGCAATACTCCAGTGGTCGGACTTGTATCTTTTTTTATCTCGGTTTTGTTTTCATGTTCATTTACTGTCCCATCAGTCCTAAGTATGGAATAATATATCAAACTAAAGTTGTGCGCTGTCAAACGCCAGTCAATTTCAGTCAACTGTGCCCCCAATCTAGGGCTAATGACACTGCAACAGGTGAGAAAAACAACTGGAGCCGATTCCCAGGGTTTACCTGGGGACTCTACCGTCTTTATGAGATAAGTAGAAGGGTGTGTGGCCTAACCTGGCTGTAAGACTCTTCTTGAAATGTCATCCAACCCTACTGGTACACTTGTAGACTCATGTATGGGCTTCAAGCACTACCAGTTATTGGCTTGATGTGGGGTGGTATAGTCATTAGTTCATTCTATATACAAGACCCTATGCACCCATCACTCAGGTTTACTTCTGGCACTACTGTATTATTTTCTTGCTTTCTAGCACTATATGCATATTCAGCCATTTACGGTATACTACATATGTCTATCACCAGTTGTGATCAGCCACAAGGCGGTAACGCCTAACATACCCTCTGTGTGCTGGGTGCCCAAGGTTGGTATACAGTTACTCTGCCTTTTCCAGGGTACAGGGCAGCTGCTGCTCTGGGGTGTGTAATACTGTCTGAGTGACCTTCTTACTTGCCCGTCTCTCTCAGGTGTATACATCAACTATGTATGAGTCTGAGCTGTTACCTTCATGTGTCATTTTGTCCTATAAAACTTTTCGTCAGTCCTTTCTGTCAGTGGTAATTGGCTATACAGCTTTCCTATGATCTGCAGTGAATATATGAACGTCTTATCGAAGGTTTACACATTTTTCCAAATTGATATTTTCAGTTTACACAAAACTTCTGTAAACTAGTTATGCCCCAATCTCACATCAGTATAGTTCTGGGACACCACAGATCTACTACCTCTTCCATCTGTCTCCTAAAAGTCTTTGTACCTCTCCACCCTCCCAATGTCACATGAGATCATAGATCCATGTCCCGCTGCCCACCTGAAGATGCAGCCAACCAGGACCAGCATTCTCCACTAAGCAATCATTACTCATTCTACTTGTCTACATGTGTGACAATATAAACCATCTAAGCCACAGGCCTCATGTCTGATAGGCCGCATGACATATATGCTATACCCCCATAGATTCCCCGTGCCCACCACCCCACTTGCAATACAAGGTGAGCCCAGGTACACCCTGTGCCCCACAAATTACATCAACCAGTCATGTCACCACAATCACAAGTACTGATGCCACCAACGAGCTCTCCAGCTAAATGTACACCCCACCATTCCCTACTGCTGAGTTTCTGGCATCCATTCCCACCCTCCCCATTGTCACTCTTCTGTACTATTCACACTCATTTTTTGGACAATATTGATGAGTTTCCCTATCCTACATCACTAATAGTGAAATCATGTCCCTATCATGTGCCCACCTGCTACCACCCACAGAGGACCACCCAAGCCCACCAGCTGAGGCCATTTCATACATTTTATCTATAACAAGAACCAAAGGACCAGGCCTCTGATAAATTCTTATGAGATTAAGAACATTTACCCCTGACTATCACTGCACACACACACTAATTATATATATATATATACACACACACACAAACATACACATATATATATATATATTGTATATATATATATATATACACACACAGTATATACACACAAATATACACATATACATACACACACACTTAAATATATACTCACACACATATATATACACAGACACACTGTGTATACAGTTCATGTTCAGCCCCTCTACTCCTTATTCACCCCCCATGGGCTAATACCACCAGCTAGGCTATCAATCTTACACCTCTCCCAGGGGACCCCCTTGCCTACTTCCCTTACCTGCCTGGGTGCCCCCCACCCCCACCCTTCTTCCCCTGCACGATGATGTATGGGGGGTCACTATGGGCCATGCTAGACTTATGCATGGTGGTCGTGTATGCTGCCAATGTAAACAGCTGCCAAACCCACCTGTGCCCCTATCCTGCAGCAATTCTGTGCACCAGTAACGCCCCCCCCCTCCTGTCTCCGGGACCCCATGGCCCTGCTGCTTCTGCCATCACTTACCTGTGCACTGCATTAACCCCTCCATACCCACCGCTCCTGAAGCCCACCTGCCCGGCCCCCACTTGTGCACCTGTCTGTGGGCAGCACGTCCCTGCAGGCACAGCGGTACATGGCAGCCCCCGTCCCTCGCCACCATGCAGCGTGCCGGTACCTGTCTCTCCGGGCCCCCCTTGGCGCCCCGCTCGCAGCTGCAGCCCTCCAGCAGGTACAGGGCACACGGGCGGCCGCTGGATTCGCTCTCGAAGCAGAAGAGCAGGTTGTGCAGCAGCGAGAAGCTCCGGCTCTGCCAGCGGCTGTTGTCCGAGCTGCGCTTGCTGAGGGTCCCCCTCCGCGTCCCGTCCTTCCTCGCCAGCTGCCCCAGGTACACGGCATGAGCCTCGTTCAACCGGAGCCGCTGCATCTTGTGGCCCCCGCCCACGTTTCCCCCCCTGCACCCGGGTGCCCCCCTCCTCCTCACACGCTGCCCTGCTCTCCGGTACTCCCCGTACAGCCCCCGTTGTACGATCACCGCACTCCTCCTCCTCCCAGTGCTGGCACACTGGCTCCTCCCCCCCGCCCCTCTCTGTCCCGGTGATCTCCGGCGGTCCCGCGGACAGAGCCCAACCCAAAGCACGGGAGGCGGGGGGCTGCGGTGTACGGGGAGTCCGGGGCCCGGATAGAAGGGGGCGGGGGCCAGGTGAGGAGGAGACGACAGGGGCTACGAGCTACCGCAGCACAGGTACTGGGGAGCTGAAGATGACAGCAGCACAGGGAGAAGATGCGGGCACAGGTGAGGGGCACTGCAGGCAGGGCTGCAACCTCTGCCACATAAATGCCCTTCTCACTGACCCTGTGGTAAACCTGGTATACTGCCAACATCTTGCAGTGCCCACCATGAAAGATGTCCAGGGAATGTCCATTCCTGTAGGTCAGACATCTGCCCCAGACCTGACCCCAATGGGTACTGACCACCCTACTGCACCATGACCACAGGAGCCACAGCCGAATATATGAGAGGTGACCACCCTACTGCACCATGACCACACGTGCCACAGCCGAATATATGAGAGGTGACCACCCTACTGCACCATGACCACACGTGCCACAGCCGAATATATGAGATGTGACCACCCTACTGCACCATGACCACACGTGCCACAGCCGAATATATGAGATGTGACCACCCTACTGCACCATGACCACACGTGCCACAGCCGAATATATGAGATGTGACCACCCTACTGCACCATGACCACACGTGCCACAGCCGAATATATGAGATGTGACCACCCTACTGCACCATGACCACACGTGCCACAGCCGAATATATGAGAGGTAACCACCCTACTGCTCCATGACCACACATGCCACAGCTGAATATATGAGAGGTGACCACCATACTGCACCATGACCACAGGAGCCACAGCCATATATATGAGAGGTGACCACCCTACTGTTCCATGACCAAACGTGCCACAGCCGAATATGTGAGAGGTGACCACCCTACTGCACCATGACCAAACGTGCCACAGGTGAAGATTAGAGAGATGACCACCCTACTGCACCATGATCAGAAATGTCCAAGTGTGATAGCCGAATATAATATAAGAGAGGTGCAACCCTACTGCACCATTATCAGAAATGCCACAGCCGAATATGTGAGAGGTGACCACCCTACTGTACCATGATCACACTTGCCACAGCGGAATATATGAAAGGTGACCACCCTACTGCACCATGACCACATGTACCACAGCTGAATATGTGAGAGGTGACCACCCTACTGCACCATGACCACAGGAGCCACAGCTGAATATATGAGAGGTGACCACCCTACTGCACCATGACCACACGTGCCACAACCGAATATAAGAGGTGAACACATTATGACCACATGTGCCACAGCTGAATATATGAGAGGTGATAAACCTACTGCACCGTGATCACAAATTCCACAGTTGAGCATAATATAAAAGGTGACAACCCTAGTGCATCATGACCACAAGTGCCACAGGTGAAGATTAGAGAGGTGACCACCCTCCTGCTCCATGAGCAGAAGTGCCCAAGTGCGACAGCCGAATATAACAGAGGTGACAACCCTACTGAACCATTTTCAGAAATGCCACAACTGAAAAAAAGAGGTAACCACCCTACTGCATCATGACCACAAGTGCCACAGTCAAATTTAATATGAGAGGTGACAACTAGGGATGAGCGTATCCGACCGAAACTTTGGTCCAAAGTTTGATTTGGGTACCAGAACTGTACCTGTACTTGAAGCAGAGCCTGAACCCCATTGAAAACAATAGAGACCCAAACTTTGGATCTGGAAAAAATCTCTCTCTCTCTTCCCCCGGAACACCGAACATTTACACGGACTTCCTGGAGAAGTCTGTGTTCGCCGTTTAGCACTAGATACTAACTGTCTGGTACGAACCCCGAACTTTTAAGTTTGGGTTCGCTCATCTCTAGTGACAACCCTACTGCATCATGACCACAAGTGCCATAGGTGGAGATTAGAGAAGAGATCACCCTCCTGCTCCATGAGCAGCAGTGCCCAAGTGCCACAGTCAAATATAATATATGAGAGGTGACAACTAGTGTTGAGCGAGTATGCTCGGGCCGAGCTCCGAGTATTTATAGCTGCTCGGTGATATGGTTGAATCGCTCCCGTGTGCATGATTTGCAACTGTTTGACAGCTTTATTACATGTGAGGAATGTGTAAGAAATAGACATTCCTCACATGTAATAAAACTGTCAAACAGTTGCAAATCATGCACACGGGAGCGATTCAAACATATCACCGAGCAGCTATAAATACTCGGAGCTCGGCCCAAGCATACTCGGCGAAAGGGTTAATAGAACATACTCACTCAACACTAGTGACAACCCAACTACACCATGATCATAAGTGCCACGGCCAAATATAATATAAAAGCGGTGCCAGCCCTACTGCACCATGACCACTAGTGCCACAGCTAAATATAATATAAAAGAGGTTTGGCTCATCCTTGGGTACAATTTCAAGATACCAGAAGGTGCCTCGTTCATCTGTCCAAACAATTATACGCAAGTACAAACAAGATGGGAATGTCCAGCCATCATACCGCTCATGAAGGAGACGAGTTCTGTGGAGCTTTGGATATAAAGTTTTTGGACTTTGCAAAGACATTTGACACTGTCCCACATAGATACGTAATGGGTAAAATAAGGTCTATAGGTTTAGAAAGTAAGGTTTGTAATTGTGTTGTGGTGAATGACTGCTACTATACATGGTCTCCAGTTATAAGTGTTGTACTCCAAGATTCAGTGTGGGGTCCACAAATATTCAACTTATTTGTTAATGATTGAAGACAGGATTAATGATGTTGTTTCTATTATTGCAGATGACACCAAACTATGTTGTATAGTGCAGTATTTTTGAATATATTCATAAGTTTGGGCATCTACTTGGCAGATGAACTTCAATGTGGATAAATGTAAAGTTTTGTATCTAGGTATTAATTAGTTGCTGGCATAATTTGCTCTAGGGGGAACAGTTAGGAGAGTCACTTGTAGAGTAGGATCTGGGTGTAGATCACAGACTAAATACCAGCATGCAATGTCAATCAGCAGCTTCAAAGACCAGCAGGATATTGTCATGTATTAATAGAATTATGAACCTATAAATAACTTATCAAAGTAAAAAAAACTCAAAAAATACCAACAAATATTTTAATAAAAAATAAATAGAATTTTATTAATTACAAAAAACACAAAACCAGAAGAAAACAATAAAAGCATCCCATAAAACCTAAAAAAGGGGACAGTGTGGTTAATATAGAGTTATATTGTGGCAAACAAGATATATTAAGTTTCAAATGATGTGCATTCATGAAAAGTCAACCAAAATAAACAAGGAAGAAAAAGGGTCACCTTAACGCAAAATAAGTTAGTAAATATATAAATTTAGGAAAAATTTATAATATTACTCAACTAGAAATAATAACGTCGATATGTAAACAATGGCATTATGGGGAAAAATATAAGGTCACACAACGCAATGCCCTAGTTTAATAAGACATGAGTTGTGAAACAATTTGGTTCCGGGCACTGTCTGACACAAGTTTTCTATAGCTTGAGGAGATCTCATGTGGAAGCCTGCATACCGTATTTTTCGGACTATAAGACGCACCGGACCATAAGACGCACCCCAAATTTTGGGGTGGAAAATAGAAAAAAATTTTTTTTTATAAGATGGGGGTCCATCTTATAGTCTGAATAGGTACGGTATCTTACCTGGGGGGCAGTGGAGCGAGGGTCACAGGAGGCAGGGACCCTCAGGAAGTCGGCGGCTGCAGCAGAAGAGGTCAGATGCCGTGGAGCTTGTGCCGGACCGGCGCCTGTGCCTGGCTGAAGCCACTAGCCTGGCCAGTTCCTGTGCGGAGGCCCCTGGCTGGGGCTGAGGCAGGGGCCCCTGGCAGGGGCTGAGGCAGGGACTTCTGGCTGGGCTGGGGCCGAGGCCTCTGGCTGGGGCTGGGGTCAGACCCTCTGGGGCTGGTGCCGGGGCTTTTGGCTGGGGCCGAGGCCTCTGGCTGGGGCCGAGGCTGAGGCTGGGGCTGGGGCCGAGGCCTCTGGCTCGGCCGAGTGCTGGGGCCGAGGCTGGGGCCGGTGCCGGGGCTTTTGGCTGGGGCTGGTGCCTCGGGCTGAGGCCTGTACCGGGCTGCGGTCGGTGCCGGTGCCTGTAGTTCACACCGGAAACCTGCGCAGGCCGCATGCCGTCACAGCCCGACACCGGCCCCAGCCCCAGTACCAGCCAGGCACAGGTGCCGACCCCAGCCACTCACCTCTGCTGCCGCCGCCGCTACCACCACCGCGTTCCTGGAGGACCACCGCAGGTAACGTTCGAACCATAAGAAGCACCCCCCATTTTCCCCCCAAATATTGGGAGAAAAAAGTGCGTCTTATGGTCCAAAAAATACGGTAATTTAGGAGATGAGAAAGGGCCCCATGGTCCTACCATGGTTCTACTGATCTTTCAGCTGGCAGTTATCTTGCCCGACTCCTCCATACACAGGAATTTTCTGCTGGGCTCTCCTGTATTCTCTACTAGAGAGTCACTGACAGACTCAGCAGACATGTGTAATGCACACGCCCGGACTGACTGGCGTGTGCGTGTTTAGTGGTTCCACTGTGCCATGAACCGGAGAGTGCCTGGAGGGGCGTAACTAAGTATCTGCCCGATCCGACCAAGGTCGCACAACGGCATACGACGCCAGTGCACCAGGGAGGAAACCGAGCAGAGGGACCAGGGTCTACTCCAGGTCAGACTCCGGACACGGCTGTTGACCCACACCGGGGAATACAGGAACAGGCAGACTAGAGCGCAGGCTGGGTAGGGTCCAGTACAGACTGGGAGACAAATTCAGAGCCGCAGATGCGGTAAACAAACAGAGTAAAGCGAAACCGCAGGTGCGGTAGACAAGGCTAAGCAGAGCAGAACCGCAGATGTGGTAGACAAGGCTGAGCAGAGCAGAACCGCAGACGCGGTAGACAAGGCTGAGCAGAGCAGAACCACAGATGCGGTGGACAGGGTTGAGCAAAGCGAAACCGCAGACGCGGTGGACAGGGCTGAGCAAAGCGAAACCGCAGACGCGGTGGACAGGGCTGAGCAAAGCGAAACCGCAGACGCGGTGGACTGGGCTGAGCAAAGCGAAACCGCAGACGCGGTGGAGGGCTGAGCAAAGCGAAACCGCAGACGCGGTAGACAGAGCTGAGCAAAGCGAAACCGCAGACGCGGTAGACAGGGCTGAGCAAAGCGAAACCGCAGACGCGGTAGACAGGGCTGAGCAAAGCGAAACGGCATATGCGGTAGACAGGGCTGAGCAAAGCGAAACCGCAGACGCGGTGGACAGAGCTGGGCAAAGCGAAACCGCAGACGCGGTGGACAGGGCTGGGCAAAGTGAAACCGCAGACGCGGTGGACAGGGCTGAGCAAAGCGAAACCGCAGACGCGGTGGACAGGGCTGAGCAAAGCGAAACTGCAGACGCGGTGGACAGGGCTGAGCAAAGCGAAACCGCAGACGCGGTGGACAGGGCTGAGCAAAGCCAAACCGCAGACGCGGTGGACAGGGCTGAGCAAAGCCAAACCGCAGACGCGGTGGACAGGGCTGAGCAAAGCCAAACCGCAGACGCGGTGGACAGGGCTGAGCAAAGCGAAACCGCAGATGCGGTGGACAGGGCTGAGCAAAGCGAAACCGCAGACGCGGTGGACAGGGCTGAGCAAAGCGAAACCGCAGACGCGGTGGACAGAGCTCTGTTCACACAGAACAGACTGGAAGGGAAAGGCAGAACCAGGTACACACAGGATACTTGCAATGAAGTAGCGAATGGACTCTAAACTCACAAACGGGAGTACAGAGACAACGAGCAGGAGTTAGGTACGAGTTCAGACTCTGCAGAAAAAGGGAAGGTACGGACATAGAGAAAAACAGGAAACAGGCTAGAAGAGTATTCAGACAAGAACAGACACAACAGCAAGATACAGGAGCGGGTCTAGGTATGCGCCCCCTAGAAGGCGGAACGAACAGGCTAGGAGCGTGTTCAGACAGGAACAGGCAAGATACAGGAACGGGTCTAGGTAGGCAGCCCCTAGAAGGCGGAAAGAACAGGCTAGGAGCGTGTTCACACTGGCCTGGAAATACAGCCTCCAGGATAGGCAGAAGACAACAGGCTAGAGAGCGTGTACAGACTGCAGGTTAGAGTACACAGGTAGGACACAGTACAGACACGGGAACAGATACTGCAAGACAGGTAACATACACAGGACCTGGCATGTCAGAGACAAGAAGCCAACTGACAGGGCAAGATGCTCAGGCATGGGTTAATTGGAGCAGCTGGTTTAAATACCAGGTGACAGACAACAATAGGCTGAGGATGCACAAGGGGTGTGCCCACAGCAGGTACAAGAAACAGGAAGAGATCGGGCGCCGCCCTTAAGCAGCTAAACAGAGGCACACAGACAGCATGGAGGGAAGCCAGAGAGACATTCTGGATTGGAGATCAAATGCGCGCTCTTGCACAGTGGGAGATGGACCACTATGCAAGGACGCCGCCAGGTATGTTACAGTACCCCCCCCCCCCTTACGCCCCCTCTTCTTCAGGCCTGCCAGAATCTTCCGCAGGGAATTCGAGGGCCAATCCTTCACTTCAAGGAGATCACTTCCACTGTCCACAGGAAAAACTGGTCTCATCTGGGTAGCTAGGATGCTACCTCCTATCCAGCCATCCTCAGCAACAGACGAAATGGGTGGAGTACCAGGAACAGCACACAAGGAAGTCTCTCTCCACATATTTTCAGGTGGCACCCCAGAGGGTACAGAAGACAACTGGAAGTCCTCCGCCGGGTTGAAGGGGGGCAGAGACTCGGGGGTAACCTCCGCTTCAGAGTACACTTGTTCAGACTCACTCGATGAAGCAGGCGAGGTATCAGGTACCGAGTATAGGAGAGTCTCTGTCCATTCGCTATCAAGTAGCACCCCGAAGGGTTGAGGAGACACCTGGAGGTCCTCTGCCGGGTCAGAGGAGTGCAGAGACTCGGGGGTAACCTCTGCTTCAGAGAACACTAGGTCGGACTCACTGGATGAAGCAGGCGAGGTATCGGGTGCCGAGTATAGGAAAGTCTCTGTCCATTCACCACCAGGTGGCACCCCGAAGGATTCTGGAGACAACTGGAGGTCCTCCGCCTGGTCGGAGGGGTGTAGAGACTCAGGAATAACCTCTGCTTCGGAGTACACTAGGTTAGACTCACTGGGCGAAGCGAGCGAGGTATCAGATCCAGGATATAGGAAAGTCTCTGTCCATTCACCACCAGGTGGCACCCCGAAGGGTTCTGGAGACAACTGGAGGTGCTCCGCCTGGTCGGAGGGGTGTAGAGACTCGGGATTAACCCCTGCTTCGGAGTACACTAGGTTGGACTCACTGGACGAAGCGAGCGAGGTATCAGGTACAGAGTATAGGAGAGTCTCTGTCCTTTCGCTACCAGGTAGCACCCTGAAGGGCTCAGGAGACAACTGGAGGTCCTCCGCCAGGTCGGAGCGGTGAAGAGACTCATGGGTAACCTCTGCTTCGGAGTACACTACGTCGGACTCACTGGATGAAGCAGCCGAGGTATCAGGTACCGAGTATAGGAAAGTCTCTGTCCATTCGCCACCAGGTAGCACCCCGAAGGGTTCAGGAGACAACTGGAGATCCTCCGCCTGATCGGAGGGGTGTAGAGACTCGGGGGTAGCCTCTGCTTCGGAGAACACTAGGTCAGACTCACTGGACGAAGCGGGCCAGGTATCAGGTGCAGAGTATAGGGAAGCCTCTCTCCAATTGTCATCAAGTGGTATCCCGGGGAATTCAGGAGGCAACAGGGGGTCCTCCGGTGTGGATTCTGGGTGGGCAGCAGTCTCTTCGGGCAGGAGAACTGTTGCGCTACCCACGCACATTACCCGTCGGGGCTGCTCCGGGATACTGGGAAGAAAAGCTTCGGCAGGGACTTCAGGGTTAGGGTCCTCGAAGACCATACAAAAGGCCACCAGGAAGGCCTGCAGGTCAAGGACGACAGGATCCCATGCTTCCCATAGGGGGGTGACCCATTTCAAGGCATCACCCGCTAGGTAGTCAATCATAAAGGCCACTTTAGCCCAATCAGAAGGAAAATAGAGAGGGTAGGCCTTAAAGTGTAGCATGCATTGCTCCACAAATGCACGACTTTGTTTTGGATCCCCAAAGTACCGTGGCGGATCCGCAGGAACGAGTGCAGAAAGCTCCATCTAGACGGGTGTGAAATTTGCCTGGAACTCAGCTAGTAGCAAAAAAAAAATAAAAATTTCTTCTAGATGCACGTATTCGCTGGAAAACGTCTCAGAGAGCGAAGGCCGTGGGGCTCAACGGGAACCATGGCCTGAGCATGCTGTAATGCACACGCCCGGACTGACTGGCGTGTGCGTGTTTAGTAGTTCCACTGTGCCATGAACCGGAGAGTGCCTGGAGGGGCGTAACTAAGTATCTGCCCGATCCGACCAAGGTCGCACGACGGCATACGATGCCAGTGCACCAGGGAGGAACCGAGCAGAGGGACCAGGGTCTACTCCAGGTCAGACTCCGGACACGGCTGTTGACCCACACCGGGGAATACAGGAACAGGAAGACTAGAGCGCAGGCTGGGTAGGGTCCAGTACAGACTGGGAGACAAATTCAGAGCCGCAGATGCGGTAAACAAACAGAGTAAAGCGAAACCGCAGGTGCGGTAGACAAGGCTAAGCAGAGCAGAACCGCAGACGCGGTAGACAAGGCTGAGCAGAGCAGAACCGCAGACGCGGTAGACAAGGCTGAGCAGAGCAGAACCGCAGATGCGGTGGACAGGGCTGAGCAAAGCGAAACCGCAGACGCGGTGGACAGGGCTGAGCAAAGCGAAACCGCAGACGCGGTGGACAGGGCTGAGCAAAGCGAAACCGCAGACGCGGTGGACAGGGCTGAGCAAAGCGAAACCGCAGACGCGGTAGACAGGGCTGAGCAAAGCGAAACCGCAGACGCGGTAGACAGGGCTGATCAAAGCGAAACCGCAGACGCGGTAGACAGGGCTGAGCAAAGCGAAACCGCAGACGCGGTAGACAGGGCTGAGCAAAGCGAAACCGCAGACGCGGTAGACAGGGCTGAGCAAAGCGTAACCGCAGACGCGGTGGACAGGGCTGGGCAAAGTAAAACCGCAGACGCGGTGGACAGGGCTGGGCAAAGCGAAACCGCAGACGCGGTGGACAGGGCTGAGCAAAGCGAAACCGCAGACGCGGTGGACAGGGCTGAGCAAAGCGAAACCACAGATGCGGTGGACAGGGCTGAGCAAAGCGAAACCGCAGACGCGGTGGACAGAGCTGAGCAAAGCAAAACCGCAGACGCGGTGGACAGGGCTGAGCAAAGCAAAACCGCAGACGCGGTGGACAGGGCTGAGCAAAGCGAAACCGCAGACGCGGTGGACAGGGCTGAGCAAAGCGAAACCGCAGACGCAGTGGACAGGGCTGAGCAAAGCGAAACCGCAGACGCGGTGGACAGGGCTGAGCAAAGCGAAACCGCAGATGCGGTGGACAGGGCTGAGCAAAGCGAAACCGCAGACGCGGTGGACAGGGCTGAGCAAAGCGAAACCGCAGACGCGGTGGACAGAGCTCTGTTCACACAGAACAGACTGGAAGGGAATGGCAGAACCAGGTACACACAGGATACTTGCAATGAAGTAGCGAATGGACTCTAAACTCACAAACGGGAGTACAGAGACAACGAGCAGGAGTTAGGTACGAGTTCAGACTCTGCAGAAAAAGGGAAGGTACGGACATAGAGAAAAACAGGAAACAGGCTAGAAGAGTATTCAGACAAGAACAGACACAACAGCAAGATACAGGAGCGTGTCTAGGTATGCGGCCCCTGGAAGGTGGAACGAACAGGCTAGGAGCGTGTTCAGACAGGAACAGGCAAGATACAGGAACGGGTCTAGGTAGGCGGCCCCTAGAAGGCGAAAAGAACAGGCTAGGAGCGTGTTCACACTGGCCTGGAAATACAGCCTCCAGGATAGGCAGAAGACAACAGGCTAGAGAGCGTGTACAGACTGCAGGTTAGAGTACACAGGTAGGACACAGTACAGACACGGGAACAGATACTGCAAGACAGGTAACATACACAGGACCTGGCATGTCAGAGACAAGAAGCCAACTGACAGGGCAAGATGCTCAGGCATGGGTTAATTGGAGCTGCTAGTTTAAATACCAGGTGACAGACAACAATAGGCTGAGGACGCACAAGGGGTGTGCCTGCAGCAGGTACAAGAAACAGGAAGAGATCGGGCACCGCCCTTAAGCAGCAGAAACAGAGGTAAACAGACAGCATGGAAGCATGGAGGGAAGCCAGAGAGACATTCTGGATTGGAGATGAAATGCGCGCTCTTGCACAGTGGGAGATGGACCACTATGCAAGTGTAGCACCCTGAGGATTCGGTTGCTACAGGGGTATTGCACCTCAACCCAGAGGTGTGATATTCCACTCCCGGGTAAGGATGGAGTGTGGAGCTGAGCTCAGAAGGCTGCATGCACTACACACATCCCATTTCCGGAGGGCAGACCAACGGTACTCCCACTTAGAAATGTGCAGGTACGATCGAGTCTGTCCTTGGCTGGAGTGGGAGGGGGGTGGACCATCCCAGTAGTGTAGGGGCAGATAGGGGGAGCAGTCTGGGTAGTGCTAGGAGCTCATTGGGTGCTGGTCACCTGAGCTCACACATAGAGGGAGTATAAAAGGTGGGCACCATCTAAGATCAGGGTCAGTCTGTGAGAAGTCAGCCTGTTGTAGTGAGGACTTTGCAGAGCAGTGGAAGAAAGCAGAGGAGCAGAGCAGCCCCAGGCCCAGAGTGAGAGAGGAGAGAACGAAAGACCCAGAGGGGGAGAAAGAAGGAACTCTGAGAGCCCAAATACAATCACAGGGTGAAGAGTTGGCAACAGGGTACCGGATCCCAAACTGGTGGGGGCTACAGCATACCTCAGCCAGAGACCGGAGGCCGTGGGCAGCATCTGCCACGGCCACCCACCAAATCCACCCGGAAGGCAGACCACGCATAGGGTCAGGGAACCCAGAGGCAAGGGTTCGCCAACAAGAGGCCCGAGGGAGCCGGACATAGGTGGATCCCTGGTGGGGAAGGCCAGAGACGAGGACAGGACAGAAAGGGAGCTCAGAACCACGCTCCAGAACTACTTGGGGGTTGGCCGAGTCCAGGACCTGGTGGACGCAGCACGGCTCGGGTGGTCACTCAAGGCCGGAGTGACCGGTACAAGAACAGCAGTAAGTAAAGAACCCTGAACTGCACAACCCGACTCTGACTCTCATTACCATCTTCCCTGCACTTCCACAACCACCATCCTCTGCACCTGACCCCCTGAGGCTATACCCTTCCCGTTGGGGGTTATACCACCTAAGCTGCACAAACACCATCAGCCTCAGCGAACCCTGCTGCAGCGGCGGCCGTAGTGACCGCAATTCAACGGGTGGCGTAGTCGACATAAAGAACTTTAGTAACATCAGTAAGGACTGCCACACACTGAGTTTGACACCCTGGGCACGGACCGGGTCACAGCCACTCGGAGACTACAACCCCCATCTGATCCGGCTCCGGGTATCCCTAACAACACTGGCCCAGGGGGCGCGTCAACTTTGGCGTAGTCGGCAGGATTACGTGCCCGCAACAACCGGGTACTGCGTGCCTG
Organism: Phyllobates terribilis; assembly: GCF_046119375.1. Lineage (NCBI taxonomy): Eukaryota > Metazoa > Chordata > Amphibia > Anura > Dendrobatidae > Phyllobates > Phyllobates terribilis. The sequence continues at coordinate 488,193,295 of NW_027362771.1, forward strand.
AAGAAAAGTACATCGATACCTTAAAAAGAAGTCTCCTGCCGGTTCCGGAGGGTCCCCGCCATCGGGCCCCATCACAGGTCGTTTCCCGCCGGTTGTCCGCCATTTGCAGCTTTTTCCCGCCATCCATGGAGTTTCCCGCCACTGGGAGACGATTCCCGCCATTTCCAAAGATTTCCCGCCTTGGAAGAGCGGACGCCATTATGGGCGTGCCAGAGGGTGGCAAGAGGTCACCTCCCATCGTGGGCCAGGTCGAAGAATGGCGCCAAAAGCGGAAACCGCGCCCACCAACAGAGACTGTGATGCTGGAAGTGTCCATCAGCGTAAGAGAACTGCCCCTGGAACTGAAGTTGCCCCGGGACCACCCTCGATGTGGGCGGAGACAGAACAAGAGAACAAAGATGGGTGTCGCCTGGAGCAGTCTGGAGAGAGCGCACCCGGAGACAAGACGTCTGGAGGAGAGTCCAGAGAGAGCCTACCCGGAGATGGAGGGAGAGCCAGGCAGCACCGACCCAGCGGTCAGGAGCCTGATGCGGGCCGCTACTCCAGGCAGCACCGACCCAGTGGTCAGGAGCCTGTTGCCGGTCGCCATTCCAGAAGGCCGGCTGGAGACAGCGGGAGGAGAGCAGAGCAGCACCGACCCGTTGGTCAGGAGCCTGCTAGAAGCAACGACCCCACTAGGCTTAGTGGAGGTCTTGGCACAGCTCCCCCGAGATCGGGAGTGTGCACAGACTGCGCTGGAGGGCCTCGCACGGAGGATGGCCCGGGTGCAGCGAGAGACGTTAGCAGAATGGAGCCGTGAGATGGCCCAGCAGACAAGAACCCGTCAGCGGAGCACGCCACCCGAGACGAGGAGACAGACCGCCTCTGAGGATGGCGCAGGAGGACTGAAGGCCGGAGACGGCGCCGAGAAGGGAGCCGAACGAAAGGAGGCAGGTAAAGGGGACGTCTCTACCCCAAACCGGGAAACCGCGTGCCTGCCCCAGCTCCCCGTCGCAGAGCCCGAAGTACCCCCTGCCGTGCCCGTCGCTGCAACGTCACCGCCGCCGACTAGGCCTCAAACGGAAGCCGCGACCCCTGTGACGTCACACGCCTCGACCCCGAGCGTGGCCAAGCAGGAAGTACCATCGGCCTGGTCGCAAGGTCTAGTACCCCCGGGCGCCGCAATTCCAACAGCGCCCCCTACCTCCGCGGAGCCACCAGCCTGGTCGCAGGGCCGAGTAACCACGGGCGCCGCCGTTCTTACGGTGCCCTTTTCCTTTAGCGTGCCCCAAGCCTGGTCGCAAGGCCTGGTCAACCCGGGCGCCGCTACCACCACGGCGCCCATAACACCTAAAGTACCGCACCTGGGTGAGGACCTGTTCGCCCAGCATACGTGCCCGGATGGGCAGCCCTTCGTATGGCCCCAGGAATACATCCAGCTGGAGCTGCAAAAAGCAAGGGCCATGTGCGAATCCCTGATCCCGGCTCCAAAGCCCATGAAGAGGATCTCGCCCCCGCTAGAAGAGACCCAGTTTGAGTGGGATCCCACCGGAGAAGACCTCATGGGGTTCACTCAGGAGACTCGGGCAGCCGCAGCGGAGCGTGCAGAGTGCTGCCGCCAGCAGCTCGAGGTCTTTGAGAGGGAGCGGAAAGAGAGGCGGGTCCGGGAACAGCAAGCCCAAGTAAGGAGCGCGGAGCAGAAGAGCCGGACCAGGAGAAACCCCCGTGCAGCGCATGATCCCCGTACCATCGGGACTGTAATAAAATTTAATCTGCAGCATGGGTGGGGTTTCATCAGGGATCACCGCACCCCAGGCGACGTCTTCGTGACAAGAAGAGACGTTGAGTCCCACCTACCGGAGGGACACAGAGGACGTGACCTGTATTTAGGGGACGAGGTCACCTTCACCCGGCACAAGTGTGCCAAAGGACCCTACGCCCTCCATGTGCATCGCCTGACGGAGGAGGAGCTGCGGTGTGAGGAGGAGCAAGAGGACCCGGACGGGTCTGAACCAGAACCTGGAACCAATCACAAAGAAAGAGCAGGAGGACGCCGTCGTTGAGTACGGTAGTATAGAGACTGTATATAGTTGCCCGTCGGGGCACAGTGAACCGTTGCTGCTAATATAGTCCCCGTTGGGACCAGAGAACTGAACTGTTAACCCGTGTGTCCCTATTCCCACTGACCGAGGACTGAGAACGGTCAATCCTCCCTAATACCTGGCCGAGGACTGAGAGCGGCCATATTCCCTTGTATATAGTTGCGCTTCCTAAAGCGCCCCCTTCCGGTTTTATAGGAAACTGTTTGGTTCCAAGAGAGACTGTCGCACTTTACCCGGTCACAAGTTGCACAGTGACCGGAGGAACCAGAAGACAAGAATGTTTTTATGAAAAGTTTATATGAAAAGTTCTATATGATGTTTTATTATGTTTATGTTTATGAAAAAAAAAAAAATGTATGTTTTGGATGTTTTATATCTTACAGCCCGAGGACGTGCTGTGATTTACCAGGGGGGAATGTAGCACCCTGAGGATTCGGTTGCTACAGGGGTATTGCACCTCAACCCAGAGGTGTGATATTCCACTCCCGGGTAAGGATGGAGTGTGGAGCTGAGCTCAGAAGGCTGCATGCACTACACACATCCCATTTCCGGAGGGCAGACCAACGGTACTCCCACTTAGAAATGTGCAGGTACGATCGAGTCTGTCCTTGGCTGGAGTGGGAGGGGGGTGGACCATCCCAGTAGTGTAGGGGCAGATAGGGGGAGCAGTCTGGGTAGTGCTAGGAGCTCATTGGGTGCTGGTCACCTGAGCTCACACATAGAGGGAGTATAAAAGGTGGGCACCATCTAAGATCAGGGTCAGTCTGTGAGAAGTCAGCCTGTTGTAGTGAGGACTTTGCAGAGCAGTGGAAGAAAGCAGAGGAGCAGAGCAGCCCCAGGCCCAGAGTGAGAGAGGAGAGAACGAAAGACCCAGAGGGGGAGAAAGAAGGAACTCTGAGAGCCCAAATACAATCACAGGGTGAAGAGTTGGCAACAGGGTACCGGATCCCAAACTGGTGGGGGCTACAGCATACCTCAGCCAGAGACCGGAGGCCGTGGGCAGCATCTGCCACGGCCACCCACCAAATCCACCCGGAAGGCAGACCACGCATAGGGTCAGGGAACCCAGAGGCAAGGGTTCGCCAACAAGAGGCCCGAGGGAGCCGGACATAGGTGGATCCCTGGTGGGGAAGGCCAGAGACGAGGACAGGACAGAAAGGGAGCTCAGAACCACGCTCCAGAACTACTTGGGGGTTGGCCGAGTCCAGGACCTGGTGGACGCAGCACGGCTCGGGTGGTCACTCAAGGCCGGAGTGACCGGTACAAGAACAGCAGTAAGTAAAGAACCCTGAACTGCACAACCCGACTCTGACTCTCATTACCATCTTCCCTGCACTTCCACAACCACCATCCTCTGCACCTGACCCCCTGAGGCTATACCCTTCCCGTTGGGGGTTATACCACCTAAGCTGCACAAACACCATCAGCCTCAGCGAACCCTGCTGCAGCGGCGGCCGTAGTGACCGCAATTCAACGGGTGGCGTAGTCGACATAAAGAACTTTAGTAACATCAGTAAGGACTGCCACACACTGAGTTTGACACCCTGGGCACGGACTGGGTCACAGCCACTCGGAGACTACAACCCCCATCTGATCCGGCTCCGGGTATCCCTAACAACACTGGCCCAGGGGGCGCGTCACAAGGACGCCGCCAGGTATGTTACAACGTGCAGCAGTTATCTAATTCAAAGGGAGTCTGTCAGCAGGATATCACACCCTAGACTATTTACAGTATATGTCCATGTATCTCTTTCATAGACAAGTCCAACAACACCTCTACATGTAACAAACAAAGTAGCACTCTGTAACGCTAAGTATGCGAACATGAAATATATGAAATATGAATAGCATTACTGCTGTAGAAAATAGAAATAAATGAAAAATCTTAGCGCATAAATTGACCAATTCATGTGTACCTGGTAGCCGCTATAAGCCGTTTCTCAAAATACCAGGACCCTATCAATGTGAATTCCTTTCTAAGAGACATCCGTCTGCTTATGTGTGGGATAATAAGATCCTGCTGTTATTAAAATCGCTTGTTGCATAGAGGCTGTAACATACCTGGCGGCGTCCTTGCATAGTGGTCCATCTCCCACTGTGCAAGAGCGCGCACTTGATCTCCTGTCCAGAATGTCTCTCTGGCTTCCCTCCATGCTGTCTGTTTGTGTCTGTTTCTGCTGCTTAATGGCGGCGCCCGATCACTTCCTGCTTTTTGTACCTGCTGTCGGTCACACCCCTTGTGCGTCCTCAGCCTATTGCTGTCTGTCACCTGGTATATAACCCAGCTGCGGCAATCAATCCCTGCCTGAGCATAGTGTTTCATTCAGTGTGTGCTTGCACTCTGAAGGTGCCAGGTCCTGTTCTGTGTTCTCTTGTCTGCCTATCCAGGAGTCTGTATTTCCAGGCCTGTCTGAACATGCTCCTAGCCTGTTCCTCCTGCCTTCTAGGGGCCGATTACCTAGACCCGCTCCTGTATCTTGTCTGTCCTGTCTGAACACGCTCCTAGCCTGTTCCTCCCGCCTTCTAGGGGTCGATTACCTAGACCCGCTCCTGTATCTTGTCTGTCCTGTCTGAGCACGCTCCTAGCCTGTTCCTCCCGCCTTCTAGGGGCCGATTACCTAGACCCGCTCCTGTATCTTGTCTGTCCTGTCTGAACACGCTCCTTGCCTGTTCGTCCTGCCTCTCTGGGGGCCGTATTCCCAGACCCGCTCCTGTATTCCGCTGCAGTGTCGGTCTCCTCCGTACACTCAGTTCCAGTCTGAACTCTCTCCTATCCTTTACCTGTTTTGCCTCTATGTCCGTTCCCTTCCTTTTTCTGCAGAGTCTGAACTCGTACCTAACTCCTGCTTGTTGTCTCTGTACTCCCGTTTGTGAGTTTGTTGTCCACTCGCTACTTCACTGCAAGTACCCTGTGGGTATCTGGCTCTGCCTTTCCCTTCCTGTCTGTTCCGTGTGAACAGAGCCCTGTCCCCCCTGCTCAGCCTTGCCTGCTCTGACTCCTTTGCTCACCGCTCCGGCGGTTCTAGCCTGCTCTGACTCCTTTGCTCACCGCTCCGGCGGTTCTAGCCTGCTCTGACTCCTTTGCTCACCGCTCCGGCGGTTCTAGCCTGCTCTGACTCCTTTGCTCACCGCTCCGGCGGTTCTAGCCTGCTCTGACTCCTTTGCTCACCGCTCCGGCGGTTCTAGCCTGCTCTGACTCCTTTGCTCACCGCTCCGGCGGTTCTTGCCTGCTCTGACTCCTTTGCTCACCGCTCCGGCGGTTCTAGCCTGCTCTGACTCCTTTGCTCACCGCTCCGGCGGTTCTAGCCTGCTCTGACTCCTTTGCTCACCGCTCCGGCGGTTCTAGCCTGCTCTGACTCCTTTGCTCACCGCTCCGGCGGTTCTAGCCTGCTCTGACTCCTTTGCTCACCGCTCCGGCGGTTCTAGCCTGCTCTGACTCCTTTGCTCACCGCTCTGGCGGTTCTAGCCTGCTCTGACTCCTTTGCTCACCGCTCCGGCGGTTCTAGCCTGCTCTGACTCGTTTGCTCACCGCTCCGGCGGTTCTAGCCTGCTCTGACTCCTTTGCTCACCGCTCCGGCGGTTCTAGCCTGCTCTGACTCCTTTGCTCACCGCTCCGGCGGTTCTAGCCTGCTCTGACTCCTTTGCTCACCGCTCCGGCGGTTCTAGCCTGCTCTGACTCCTTTGCTCACCGCTCCGGCGGTTCTAGCCTGCTCTGACTCCTTTGCTCACCGCTCCGGCGGTTCTAGCCTGCTCTGACTCCTTTGCTCACCGCTCCGGCGGTTCTAGCCTGCTCTGACTCCTTTGCTCACCGCTCCGGCGGTTCTAGCCTGCTCTGACTCCTTTGCTCACCGCTCCGGCGGTTCTAGCCTGCTCTGACTCCTTTGCTCACCGCTCCGGCGGTTCTAGCCTGCTCTGACTCCTTTGCTCACCGCTCCGGCGGTTCTAGCCTGCTCTGACTCCTTTGCTCACCGCTCCGGCGGTTCTAGCCTGCTCTGACTCCTTTGCTCACCGCTCCGGCGGTTCTAGCCTGCTCTGACTCCTTTGCTCACCGCTCCGGCGGTTCTAGCCTGCTCTGACTCCTTTGCTCACCGCTCCGGCGGTTCTAGCCTGCTCTGACTCCTTTGCTCACCGCTCCGGCGGTTCTAGCCTGCTCTGACTCCTTTGCTCACCGCTCCGGCGGTTCTAGCCTGCTCTGACTCCTTTGCTCACCGCTCCGGCGGTTCTAGCCTGCTCTGACTCCTTTGCTCACCGCTCCGGCGGTTCTAGCCTACTCTGACTCCTTTGCTCACCACTCCGGCGGTTCTAGCCTGCTGTGACTCCTTTGCTCACCGCTCCGGCGGTTCTAGCCTGCTCTGACTCCTTTGCTCACCGCTCCGGCGGTTCTAGCCTGCTCTGACTCCTTTGCTCACCGTTCCCGCGGTTCTAGCCTGCTCTGACTCCTTTGCTTACCGCTCCGGCGGTTCTAGCCTGCTCTGACCCTTTTGCTCGCTGCTCCGGCAGCCTTGCTCCGCTCTGACCCTTTTGCTCGCTGCTCCGGCAGCCTTGCTCCGCTCTGACCCTTTTGCTCACTGCTCCGGCAGTCTCGCTCCGCTCTTATCCTTTTGCTCACTGCTCCGGCAGTCTTGCTCCACGCTTATCCTTTTGCTCACTGCTCCGGCAGTCTTGCTCCACTCTTGCTCACCGCTCCAGGCGGTCTCGTCCTGCTTTACTCTTGCTCACTGCTCCGGCAGTCTCGCTCAGCTCTGACCCTTTGCTCACTGCTCCTGGCGGCCTTGTCCTGCTCTACTCTTGCTCACCGCTCCAGGCGGTCTTGTCCTGCCCTGTTCTCGCTCACCTCTCTGGGCGGCCTCACTCTGCTGTGTTTGTCCGCCACATCTGTGGTTCTGTTCCTGAGTCCCAGTGTGTACTGGGTCCTATCCCGCCAGTGTCCCTACCTGCTAGTGCCTCCCTGTCTGCACTCTAGCTGTGCTTGCCTGTACCCCTCTGCCTGTATTGTTCCTGAGTCCCAGTGTGTACTGGGTCCTATCCCGCCTGTGTTCCTACCTGCTAGTGCCTCCCTGTCTGCACTCTAGCTGTGCTTGCCTGTACCCCCCGGCCTGCATACCCACCTGCCTGCATACCAGTCGTGCCTGCCTATACCCACCAGTCTGTGCGCCAGCCTAACCAGCCTGTTCCTGTATTCCCCTGTGTGGGTCAACAGCCGTGTCCGGGGTCTGTCCTGGAGTAGCACCTGGTCCCTCTGCTCGGTTCCTCCTTGGTGCACTGGCGTCGTATGCCGTCGTGCGACCCTGGTCGGATCGGGTGAATACCTAGTTACGCCCCTCCAGGCATTCACTCTCCGGCACGGTCCAGTGGAATCACACGCACACGCCGCTCAGCCCTGGCGTGTGCATTACAGCATGCTCAGGCCATGGTTCCCGTTGAGCCCCACGGCCTTCGCTCTCTGAGAAGTTTTCCAGCGAATACATGCATTAAAATAAATAAATAATTTTTTTTTTCCCTTTAGCTGAGTTCCAGGCGAATTACGCACCCGTCCAGATGGATCTATCTGCTCATGTTCCTGCGGATCCGCTACATTATTATGGGGATCCAAGACAAAGTCGTGCATTTGTGGAGCAATGCATGCTACACTTCAAGTTCTACCCTCTATGTTTTCCCACCGATCGGGTTAAGGTGGCATTCATTATGTCTTACCTGGCGGGTGATGCCTTGGAATGGATCAACCCCCTATATGAAACACAGGATCCGATCCTCCTGGACCTAATGGCCTTCCTGGTGGCCTTTCTAATGGTCTTCGATGATCCTAACCCAGAGGCTCCTGCTGAAGCTTCACTTCCCAAAATCCGGGAGCAGCCCCAATGGGTAATGAGTGTGGGTAGCGCAATAGTCCTCCAGCCCAATGAGACTACTGCCCACCCAGAATCCTCACAGGGTGACTACGCTTTCCGGAATACTTCTCCCAACCTCAAGAAGCAGTCCAGACGTGCTAGACGTAGAGGCAAGCCGTCACGCCAGGGTCTGTCCTCCCTGAGACCTCCTGACCCCAACCTTGAAGTCCCTACTGAAGCTTCATCTCCCTGTATCCCGGAGAAGCCCCAACGGGTAATGTGCGTGGGTAGTGCACCAGTTCTCCTGCCCGAAGAGACTTCTGCCCATCCAGACTCCACACAGGAGAACTTCCTGCACCCGGCATCAGATGCTTCACCCACTTTAACCGGTGTGCATGTCCAAGGATGCTCCAAAGCTGTGGTTACCTCAGAGTCTGTGCACCTCTACTACCTGGCGGAGGACCCCCTGTTGCCTCCTGAATCCTCCGGGATACCACTCGATGACAAATGGAGAGAGACTTCTCTACACCCGGTACTCGATACTTTGTCCGCTTCGTCCTGTGAGCCTGACAATGGGTACCCCAAAGTGGTAGTTACCCCCGAGTCTCTACACCCCTCCGACCAGGCGGAGGACCTCCAGTTGTCTCCTGAACCCTTCGGGGTGCTACCTGGTAGCGAAAGGACAGAGACTCTCCTATACTCTGTACCTGATACCTCGCTCGCTTCGTCCAGTGAGTCCAACCTAGTGTACTCCGAAGCAGTGGTTACTCCCGAGTCTCTACACCCCTCTGACCAGGCGGAGGACCTCCAGTTGTCTCCAGAACCCTTCGGAGTGCCACCTGGTGTTGAATGTACAGAGACTTTCCTATATCCTGGATCTGATACCTCGCTTGCTTTGTCCAGTGAGTCCGACCTAGTGTACTCTGAAGCAGAGGTTACCCGTGAGTCTCTACACCCCTCTGACCAGGCGGAGGACCGCCAGTTGTCTCCAGAACCCTTCGGGGTGCCACCTGATGGTGAATGGACAGAGACTTTCCTATACTCGGTACCCGATACCTCGCCTGCTTCGTCCAGTGAGTCCGACCTAGTGTACTCTGAAGCAGATGTTTTCTCTGAGCCTCTGCACTCTTCTGACCCGGCGGAGGACCTCCAGTTGTTTCCTGAATCCTCCGGGGTACCACCAGATAACAAAGAGACAGTGACTTTTCCTCATTATGTACCTGATAACCCGTCTATTTCTTCCTGTGAGCTTGACAAGATGTACCTCGAAGCAGAGATTTCCCCCAAGTCTCTGTCCCCCTCCAACCCGGTGGAGGACTTCCAGTTGTCTCCTGTACCCTCTGGGGTGCCACCTGAAAATATGTGGAGAGAGACTTCCTTGTGTGCTGTTCCTGGTACTCCACCCGTTTCGTCTGTTGCTAAGGGTGGCTGGATGGGAGGTAGCATCCTAGCTACCCAGAGGAGACCAGTTTTTCCGGTGGACAGTGGAAGTGATCTCTTCGAAGTGAAGAATTGGCCCTCGAATTCCCTGCGGAAGATTCTGGCAGGCCTGAAGAAGAGGGGGCGTAAGGGGGGGGGGGTACTGTAACATACCTGGCGGCGTCCTTGCATAGTGGTCTATCTCCCACTGTGCAAGAGCGCGCACTTGATCTCCTGTCCAGAATGTCTCCCTGGCTTCCCTCCATGCTGTCTGTTTATGTCTGTTTCTGCTGCTTAAGGGCGGCGCCCGATCACTTCCTGCTTTTTGTACCTGCTGTGGGTCACACCCCTTGTGCGTCCTCAGCCTATTGCTGTCTGTCACCTGGTATATAACCCAGCTGCGGCAATCAATCCCTGCCTGAGCATAGTGTTTCATTCAGTGTGTGCTTGCACTCTGAAGGTGCCAGGTCCTGTTCTGTGTTCTCTTGTCTGCCTATCCTGGAGGCTGTATTTCCAGGCCTGTCTGAACACGCTCCTAGCCTGTTCCTCCTGCCTTCTAGGGGCCGATTACCTAGACCCGCTCCTGTATCTTGTCTGTCCTGTCTGAACACGCTCCTAGCCTGTTCCTCCCGCCTTCTAGGGGTCGATTACCTAGACCCGCTCCTGTATCTTGTCTGTCCTGTCTGAACACGCTCCTAGGCTGTTCCTCCCGCCTTCTAGGGGCCGATTACCTAGACCCGCTCCTGTATCTTGTCTGTCCTGTCTGAACACGCTCCTTGCCTGTTCGTCCTGCCTCTCTGGGGGCCGTATTCCCAGACCCGCTCCTGTATTCCGCTGCAGTGTCGGTCTCCTCCGTACACTCAGTTCCAGTCTGAACTCTCTCCTATCCTTTACCTGTTTTGCCTCTATGTCCGTTCCCTTCCTTTTTCTGCAGAGTCTGAACTCGTACCTAACTCCTGCTTGTTGTCTCTGTATTCCCGTTTGTGAGTTTGTGGTCCACTCGTTACTTCACTGCAAGTACCCTGTGGGTATCTGGCTCTGCCTTTCCCTTCCTGTCTGTTCCGTGTGAACAGAGCCCTGTCCCCCCTGCTCAGCCTTGCCTGCTCTGACTCCTTTGCTCACCGCTCCGGCGGTTCTAGCCTGCTCTGACTCCTTTGCTCACCGCTCCGGCGGTTCTAGCCTGCTCTGACTCCTTTGCTCACCGCTCCGGCGGTTCTAGCCTGCTCTGACTCCTTTGCTCACCGCTCCGGCGGTTCTAGCCTGCTCTGACTCCTTTGCTCACCGCTCCGGCGGTTCTAGCCTGCTCTGACTCCTTTGCTCACCACTCCGGCGGTTCTAGCCTGCTGTGACTCCTTTGCTCACCGCTCCGGCGGTTCTAGCCTGCTCTGACTCCTTTGCTCACCGCTCCGGCGGTTCTAGCCTGCTCTGACTCCTTTGCTCACCGTTCCCGCGGTTCTAGCCTGCTCTGACTCCTTTGCTTACCGCTCCGGCGGTTCTAGCCTGCTCTGACCCTTTTGCTCGCTGCTCCGGCAGCCTTGCTCCGCTCTGACCCTTTTGCTCACTGCTCCGGCAGTCTCACTCCGCTCTTATCCTTTTGCTCACTGCTCCGGCAGTCTTGCTCCACTCTTGCTCACTGCTCCAGGCGGTCTCGTCCTGCTTTACTCTTGCTCACTGCTCCGGCAGTCTCGCTCAGCTCTGACCCTTTGCTCACTGCTCCTGGCGGCCTTGTCCTGCTCTACTCTTGCTCACCGCTCCAGGCGGTCTTGTCCTGCCCTGTTCTCGCTCACCTCTCTGGGCGGCCTCACTCTGCTGTGTTTGTCCGCCACATCTGTGGTTCTGTTCCTGAGTCCCAGTGTGTACTGGGTCCTATCCCGCCAGTGTCCCTACCTGCTAGTGCCTCCCTGTCTGCACTCTAGCTGTGCTTGCCTGTACCCCTCTGCCTGTATTGTTCCTGAGTCCCAGTGTGTACTGGGTCCTATCCCGCCTGTGTTCCTACCTGCTAGTGCCTCCCTGTCTGCACTCTAGCTGTGCTTGCCTGCATACCCCCCGGCCTGCATACCCGCCTGCCTGCATACCAGTCGTGCCTGCCTATACCCACCAGTCTGTGCGCCAGCCTAACCAGCCTGTTCCTGTATTCCCCTGTGTGGGTCAACAGCCGTGTCCGGGGTCTGTCCTGGAGTAGCACCTGGTCCCTCTGCTCGGTTCCTCCTTGGTGCACTGGCGTCGTATGCCGTCGTGCGACCCTGGTCGGATCGGGTGAATACCTAGTTACGCCCCTCCAGGCATTCACTCTCCGGCACGGTCCAGTGGAATCACACGCACACGCCGCTCAGCCCGGGCGTGTGCATTACAGAGGCCTAGTGCTCAGTCAAAGTTTATACATAGAAACAGAAAAAACTGACCAGCACTTCTAAAACAAGAAATAGGTGTGAACAGGTGCTTACTAGTAGCAGCCATCTCCATATACAACTAACAAAGAAAGTAGCACTCTGTAACGCTAAGTATGTGAACATGAAATACAGTGGGGAAAAAAAGTATTTAGTCAGCCACCAATTGTACAAGTTCTCCCTCTGAAAAAAATGAGAGAGGCCTGTAATTGACATCATAGGTAGACCTCAACTATGAGAGACAAAATGAAAATGAGAAAACAATCCTGAAAATCACATTGTCTGATTTGGAAAGAATATTTTTTCAAATTTTGGTGGAAAATAAGTATTAGGTCAATTACAAACAAGCAAGATTTCTGGCTCTCACAGACCTGTAACTTCTTCTTTAAGAGGCTCCTCTGTCCTCCACTCATTACCTGTAGTACTGGCACCTGTTTGAACTTGTTATCAGTATAAAAGACACCTCTCCGCAACCTCAAACAGTCACACTCCAAACTCCACTATGGTGAAGACCAAAGAGCTGTCGAAGGACACCGGAAACCAACTGTGGAAGAAATAATTAGAAAATGGAAGACATACAAGACCACTGATAATCTCCCTCGATCTGGGGCTCCACACAAGATCTCACCCCGTGGGGTCAAAATGATCTCAAGAATGGTGAGCAAAAATCCCAGAACCACACGGGGGGACCTAGTGAATAACTTGCAGAGAGCTGGGACCAACATTTCACAGGCTACCATCAGTAACAAACTACGCTGCCAGGGACTCAGATCCTGCAGTGCCAGACATGGCCCCCTGCTTAAGCCATTACATGTCCGGGCCCTTCTGAAGTTTGCTAGAGAGCATTTGGATGATCCAGAAAAGTAATGGGAGAATGTCATATGGTCAGATGAAACCAAAGTAGAACTGTTTGGTAGAAACACAACTTGTTGTGTTTGGAGGAGAAAGAATGCTGAGTTGCATCCAAGGAACACCATTCCTACTGTGAAGCATGGGGGTGGCAACATCATGCTTTGGGGCTGTTTCTCTGCCAAGGGACCAGGACAACTGATCCGTGTACATGAAAGAATGAATGGGGCCATGTATCATGAGATTTTGAGTGCAAATCTCCTTTCATCAGCAAGGGCATTGAAGATGAAATGTGGCTAGGTCTTTCAGCATGACAATGATCCCAAGCACACCGCCAGGGCAACGAAGGAGTGGCTTCGTAAGAAGCATTTCAAGGTCCTGGAGTGGCCTAGCCAGTCTCCTGACCTAAACCCTATAGAAAACCTTTGGAGGGAGTTTAAAGTCCATGTTGCCCAGCGATAGCCCCAAAACATCACTGCTCTAGAGGAGATCTGCATGGAGGAATGGGCCAACATACCAGCAACAGTGTGTGCCAACCTTGTGAAGACTTACAGAAAACGTTTGACCTCTGTCATTGCCAACAAAGGATATATAACAAAGTATTGAGATGAACTTTTGTAATTGACCAAATACTTATTTTACACCAAATTTGAAAAAAAATTATTTCCAAATCAGACAATGTGATTTTCAGGATTTGTTTTCTCATTTTGTCTCTCGTAGTTGAGGTCTACCTATGATGTCAATTACAGGCCTCTCTCATATTTTTAAGTGGGAGAACTTGCACAATTGGTGGCTGACTAAATACCTTTTTTCCCCACTGTATATGAAATATGAATAGCATTAGTGCTGTAGAAAATAGAAATAAATGAGAAATCTTAGCGCATAAATTGGCCAATTCATGTGTACCTGGTAGCCGCGTTAAGGCGTTTCTACTCTCTTTGCTATTTGTATATGGAGATGGCTGCTCCTAGTAAGCACCTGCTCACACCTATTTCTTGTTTTGGAAGTGCCGGTCAGTTTTTTCTGTAACACCTCTACATGGCCAGTCTGTTCCTCCATTACTGAGAAATCAGCGTTTAAATTAATATGCAAATAGCTATGGTAGACCTGAGGGCTCGGTCACTCCAGCTCCGTTCCTCGCCCAGCACCGCTTTCTCCTACTTGACTGATAGCCTCTATGCTATTTGACTTCAAGCAAAGGAGTTTTCATTTAAGCAGAAAGAAGCAGCAGCGCTGGGTGGGGAATAGAGCTGGAGTGACAGAGGCTTCAGAACTACCATAGCCATTAGAATATCAATTCAAACTCAGATTTTTCAGTAACGGAGGAATGAACTGGCCATGTAAAGAAATTACTGGACTTCTCTTAACAAATAGTTTTGGGGGTGAAATTCTCCTGACAGATTCTATTTAATCCCTTGCCAACTGAAAGGAGTTGTCTCAAAAAGATCCTAATCTATAGTTACTCTGGAGAGCAGCTAATTATGAGTGTATTTTGCTATAGTAGACCTGTACTGTCCATTTATTACATGGTCCGCCATATACAGTATCTAGTTTGCCAGTTACAATTTTACTTTACTTTTTAGGCTTAACCAAACTCTGTAGTAATATGGAGTCTGGTCTTATACAGTCATGGCCGAAAGTGTTGGCACCAGCAGCGTAACGACCTCGGTCGCCGCTGCGACTGGGCCCTGCGGATCAAGGGCCCGCCGACGCCAACAGAAACATTAACTGGATGCATGTCCTCTGACGCACATTCAGCTGAAGTGTATTGCGGTGCACAGACACTTCGGGTCCGCACACCACAATACACACTGTCGGCCAATCAGAGACCAGCAGGCAACGTTGGCGTGCATGTGACGGGGCGCATGGCAGAGACGTCATACGCTCCCGTTGCACCCCAAAGTCAGCTGCCAGCTTCATAAGAGGACATACACGGAGGGGGAGTGAAGGAAAGGTGAGTATTTATTTGTTTAAAAAAATCTGTGTGAATACTAGTACATGGATGACTATTGGGGTGCATTATACTTTATCCCACCGAGGACAACATTTGCAAGGAGTTTGTATGTTCTCTCCGTGTTTCTGTGGGTTTCCTCCGGGTTCTCTAGTTTCCTCCCACACTCAAAAGACATACTGATAGGGAATGTCGATTATGAGCCCCAATGGGGACAATGCCGATAATGTCTGTAAATTGTTTGAATTGTAAAGCTGTGGAATATGTTGGTCCTATATAAATAAAAAAAGAAGGATGGATGATTATGGGGTGCATTATACTTTATGGATGACTATGGGGGTGTATTATTGGAATTAATAACTGCAATCAATCGCTTCCTATAACCATCAACAAGCTTCTTACACCTCTCAACTAGAATTTTGGACCACTCTTCTTTTACAAACTGTTCCAGGTCTCTTATATTTGAAGGGTGCCTTTTCCCAACAGCAATTTTAAGATTTCTCCTCAGGTGTTCAATGGGATTTAGATCCGGACTCATTGCTGGCCATTTCAGAACTCTCCAGCACTTTGTTTCCATCCATTTCTGGGTGCTTCTTGAAGTATGTTTTGGGTCATTGTCCTGCTGGAAGTCCCATGACCTAGGGCGCCAGCTTTCTGACACTGGGCACTATATTCTATCCTTTTCTATCTTTATAGCCTTTGGTAATCTTCAGATTTCATGATGCCTTGCACAAAGTCAAGGCACCCAGTGCCAGAGGCAGCAAGACAAACTCAAAACATCTTTAAACCTCCACTATAGTTGACTGTAGGTACTGTGTTCTTTTCTTTGTAGGCCTCATTCCATTTTCGGTAAACAGTAGAATGATGTGCTTTACCAAAAAGCTCTATCTTTGTCTCATCTGTCCACAAGATGCTTTCCCAGAAGGATTTTGGCTTGCTCACTTAAATTTCGGCAAACTGCAATCTAGCTTCTTTATGTTATGAGATGATTTAGTAAATCCTGCTTTGAGCAGGGGGTTGGACCAGATGACCCAGGAGGTCCCTTCCAACTCTACCATTCTATGATTCTATGTATCTGTGTCAGCAGTGGGGTCCTCCTGGTTCTCTTTCAATAGTGTTTTATTTCATTCAAATGTCAACGGATAGTTCACACTGACACTGATGCACCCTGTGCCTGCAGGACAGCTTGAATTTCTTTGGAAATTGATTGGGGCTGCTTATCCACCATCCAGACCATCCTGTGTTGCAACCTTTCATCAGGGAGATTAGTTACAGTGCCATGGGTTGTAAACACTTTTTGACATGACTGTATCTAGTTGGCCAGTAACACTTTTACTTTACTACTTATGGTTAACCAAACTCTGTAGTAATATGGAGTCTGGTCATATATCTAAAAGTTCACCTTTCTTCTCCACCACTCTTTACTGTTGGCCTACACATTTGGACTAGGAGCATGCACATTGTTCCTGCCCAACTAGATTAGTATGTCTGAAGTCTGTATCTGTAACTGAATACAGCAAGTTTCCACCACTCCAGAGTCCAATTACGTCATAATCTCATGAGGACAGACCATGGGTTATGATAGTGTAGCAACTCACTCAGGAAAATAGGTAGCACACTAAAAACTGCAACTGACCCTGATGGTTCCTGTACAGATTAGAGGTCCTGACCCCGCAGTCCCTACTGGTTCCTGTGTGAGCTGAGATAGCCCTAACCACAGACTAGACAATAGCAACTCGGACCTATGCTGCCTGAAAGGTCGTTCAGCGCTTTACGTTCCTCCTAAAGAACCGGACATCAGAGCAGAGTGCAAATTACCTACAGAAGGGAAAGTATGCTGAAATAGAAAGAGATCCCAGAGTGAGTAAAACAAACCAGGAAATACAAAATAAAGGATTAAGTGCATACTGTTAGAGAATATGCCGCCTGCTTCCTAAAACTAAAGAGAAGATAGGTGCAGGGTAAAGAACATAAACCGCAGAGAGATTAACCCTAAGTGATCTTTCATTGACCGGCTTAAACTGCAGCAGTATTAGTTGACATTCTATTGAGACTATCACCAGCAGGAAATACCAGTAGGGGAAAAGTTATATAAATCCACACCCAAAAGGTGATAGGGCAGACAAATGAGTAAATAAAAACAAATGTTACCCTAAAAAGACTGAAGCAAGGATAACAGAAACTAAACACCCGGAGAAAAGGTGGCTCGGCGGACACAGAAGCCGACCACAAAGCACAGGCTCAAGGGTTCGAACCAAGATGCATGACACCATGTCTATTTATGTATGATTTTAGCCAGAGCAACTGTAAGGCCCTCATTCATTAAGACTGGCATTTTGTACTCCAATCTTAATGAGGGCCGTGCAAGAATAAGATGCACCAAATTCATTAAGTGGCACACACCACTTAATTAAATTGGCGAATCTTCTCATTAACGTGTGCCTCTGTGTGCCTCCATGCACCTCACTAGAAATGTTACTCCAGTTAAAGACTGGAGTAACAAACATTTTTGGCCAGAAGCAGGTGTAACATTTCTGGCCTAAGGAGCGATGCCACTTTTGAAGAATTTGATGGGCGGCATAGCCATGTCAGGCCTCTTTTTGGCTCCTCCTCAGCTCCAACCAATTTGGCAGAGCCACCGAAAACTGGCGTGAAAATGCAAAAACTGTTTTATTTTACATGTAAACCCTTTGATGAATCTAGGCCCATAAGTTTCCCAGATTAGCTAGCAATAGTACCATCCTTCGACCCTGCCACTTCCAAAGACACTGAGTAGTTTAGTACCACCCATTCTGCTCCTAGTTTTTGTCTTTATAAAGTAGGAGAATACATATTGAGGCTGCGTGCCCACGTTGCGTATTACAAGCGTATATGCTACGGAATTTCCGCAGCGTAAACGCTTGTAAAACGCATGTATATCTGCACCCCATGGTCCCCAATGGCATTCCGCAATGTCAATGCCTATGCTGCGGATTTTTCCGCAGCGTATATGCTGCGGTCAAAAATCCGCAGCATGTTCATTAATTTTGCGGAAGCGCAGCGGAATCAATGTGCGGATGGTACCCAAGTCTGGATGAAAGGAGACTCTCATCCATACCTGGGTACCAAAGAACCTGTAAAAAAAAGAATAAAATAAAGTTTATACTTATCTTCTGATGTTTTCCCTCCGTCGCGCTGTTGTGTGAAGGACCTGCCACGTCATTGAGTCATGTGACCCATCACATGACTCAATGACTTCACCGCAGGTCCTGCACACAACAGCGTGAGCCGCTCAAGACTCCGGACGGGGCAGAGAATGCATCGGAAGGTGAGTATAAACTTTATTTTTTTATTTTTTACCATTCTGATTCTTTTTTTTTTAACTATTACTTGGTCACACTATATAAATCCATGCCGGTTGCATGGATTTATATAGTGTGAACAAGTTGTCAAACACTTTTCCAAGTGATGCTTAACAATCACTTGGAGAAGTGCTTGATAACCCGCATGCGGAAATGCATGCAAAGATGCTGAAAAGACGCCTCACAAACGCTTCTACCTGGCGGGAAAACCACATGTAAAATCCGCATGCGATTTTCCCGCCAGGGAGAAGCGTAAAAAATATGCTTCAGTTCCGCAACGTGGGCACTTAGCCATAGGGAGCAATTGCTTACAGCGCCATCACTTAATATATTTTTTCAAGTTTTTCCCAAGTTTTTCTATTAATCGGTCTATGGGCTTGTGAACAAGACCGTAAAAATCGGATGAGTACTATCTGTCATTTTAACAGATAGCACTTGTACCTATGTTATTTCATGGGGCCGTACACATGTCCGACTCTGCCGAAGGAAAAAAATCACAGCATGCGCGAGTTGCATCTGATTATCAGATTGCACTTGACCATTCATGTCTATGGATCCACGGATTACATCCGGGTGCAGTAATATTTTCACGAACTACAGAATGGAGAAGATGGAGAATTTTTTTTTCTTCTCCATGTCCGAAAAATTGGATCAGACTGTGATCAAATTCTGATCAGAGGGTGATTAGCATAATCGGACTGATGAGAGAAAAACGGTCCTGTGACCCTGGCCTAATGCACATTGTACACGTGATTTCTTTGACACAAACGTTGCATTGTATAGCGTGGAGTGGTGTGTCCAGTGCTGATCTGCATTTCATTCCCTTTGGAAGCAATGACACATTAAATCAGAAAACCAGGTAACGTCCGGTCATTTATGAGCACCGGAGCGCTCACTATGGTGGCACAGTGACTCCACGCTCTGGATGTAGCTGTGTGGGGTGTGCGTGCTGCATCCCCATATTCCAGGCTGATGAATACTGGAGCAGAGAGATTGGTGCAATGATCAGACTGAGAGACACAGCTATTTATAGAGTCTTGTCGCCTACACACTTCTAGCAAACGTCTCCCGGCATCCTCAGCACGGAAAGAAGAAGGTGGGGGCAAGTGGGAGGAAGGAGGACCGCGGCTGCTGGAGACACAAAGAAATTGTGTCTGTGTGGGTATAGATATATGTGTGGATGTGTACATAATAACATATAGTACATTACATATGTACAAGGCTGGGTGCCATGTGTGGACATGGACAGGTACAGCTGTGCCTGGGGGTCTAGTGGCAGGACAAAAGTAATCTATGGCACCCACTACATTGCCGATGGCTAATACTACGATACAGGGTCTGACTGCTTAGGCCTCCTCTGATCACGATGAAGAAGGAGCCTAGGTCTCTGATGATCCCTATGCACTGTGGTGGCACTTCAAGTCTATGCAGAAAACTGCATATGAACCCAATAGAAGTGAATGGGGCTCAACTGCAGCACATTCAGAGTGCAGAGGAATCATTTAGAAAAAGCTGCGGCACTATGGTTCTTTTTTTTCTATCAATAGATGTGGAGTCCCCAGTTGGTTATACAGTCAGAATACCCCTTTATAATGCCCTATAAATCTGCATTGTTATGTAGTCATAGTCCCTCTTTTCTCCTACTGCTCTCTATGTCTGTTAGGCTAAGTGCACACTGTGTCTGTACTCTTAGCGTTCAGTATATATCATTGGCTTTTGCAGACATATACTGTAACGTTCCCATAGGCCCATACTCATCAGACAGAGGCTAAAAGTGTGTTCTTTCGGCCTCCATCTGGCAGGTACAGTACAGACCAAAAGTTTAGACACACCTTCTCATTTAAAGATTTTTCTGTATTTTCATGACTTTGAAAATTGTACATTCACACTGAAGGCATCAAAACTATGAATTAACACATGTGGAATTATATACTTAACAAAAAAATATGTCTTATATTCTAGGTTCTTCAAAGTAGCCACCTTTTGCTTTGATGACTGCTTTGCACAC
Source organism: Phyllobates terribilis (assembly GCF_046119375.1). Lineage (NCBI taxonomy): Eukaryota > Metazoa > Chordata > Amphibia > Anura > Dendrobatidae > Phyllobates > Phyllobates terribilis. Next base: position 488,213,159 of record NW_027362771.1, read on the forward strand.
TCTTGGCATTCTCTTGATGAGCTTCAAGAGGTAGTAACCGGAAATGGTCTTCCAACAATCTTGAAGGAGTTCCCAGAGATGCTTAGCACTTGTTGGCCCTTTTGCCTTCACTCTGCGGTCCAGTTCACCCCAAACCATCTCAATTGGGTTCAGGTCTGGTGAATGTGGAGGCCAGGTCATCTGGCGTAGCATCCCATCACTCTCCTTCTTGGTCAAACAGCCCTTACACAGCCTGGAGGTGTGTTTGGGGTCATTGTCCTGTTGAAAAATAAATGATGGTCCAACTAAACGCAAACCGGATGGAATAGCATGCCGCTGCAATATGCTGTGGTAGCCATGCTGGTTCAGTATGCCTTCAATTTTGAATAAATCCCCAACAGTGTCACCAGCAAAGCACCCCCACACCATCACACCTCCTCCTCCATGCTTCACGGTGGGAACCAGGCATGCAGAGTCCATCCGTTCACCTTTTCTGCGTCACACAAAGACACGGTGGTTGGAACCAAAGATCTCAAATTTGGACTCAACAGATCAAAGCACAGATTTCCACTGGTCTAATGTCCATTCCTTGTGTTCTTTAGCCCAAACAAGTCTCTTCTGCTTGTTGCCTGTCCTTAGCAGTGGTTTCCTAGCAGCTATTTTACCATGAAGGCCTGCTGCACAAAGTCTCCTCTTAACAGTTGTTGTAGAGATGTGTCTGCTGCTAGAACTCTGTGTGGCATTGACCTGGTCTCTAATCTGAGCTGCTGTTAATCTGCAATTTCTGAGGCTGGTGACTCGGATAAACTTATCCTCAGAAGCAGAGGTGACTCTTGGTCTTCCTTTCCTGGGGCGGTCCTCATGTGAGCCAGTTTCTTTGTAGCGCTTGATGGTTTTTGCAACTGCACTTGGGGACACTTTCAAAGTTTTCCCAATTTTTCAGACTGACTGACATTCATTTCTTAAAGTAATGATGGCCACTCGTTTTTCTTTACTTAGAATTTGTATTATGGCAAGAAAAAAAGCAGCTAACAGTCTATTCAGTAGGACTATCAGCTGTGTGTCCACCTGACTTCTGCACAACACAACTGATGGTCCCAACCCCATTTATAAGGCAAGAAATCCCACTTATTAAACCTGACAGGGCACACCTGTGAAGTGAAAACCATTTCCGGTGACTACCTCTTGAAGCTCATCAAGAGAATGCCAAGAGTGTGCAAAGCAGTCATCAAAGCAAAAGGTGGCTACTTTGAAGAACCTAGAATATAAGATATATTTTCAGTTGTTTCACACTTTTTTGTTAAGTATATAATTCCATATGTGTTAATTCATCAAAATATTTTTGATGCCTTCAGTGTGAATGTACAATTTTCATAGTCATGAAAATACAGAAAAATCTTTAAATGAGAAGGTGTGTCCAAACTTTTGGTCTGTACTATATGTGTCTGCACACACTTTCTTTTACCATATAGCAGGGGTGTCAAACTCAAACACACACCAGAGGGCCAAAATGAAAAACTTGGACAAAGTCATGGCCCAACCAGTATACAGTATAATGGGACCCAACATAGTCCTCCATACAGAATAATGGGCCCCACAAAGTCCTCCACACAGAATAATGGGCCAAACATAGGCCTCCATACAGTAGTATGGGCCCCACATAGTTCTCCATACAGAATAATGGGCCACACATAATCTGCCATACAGAATAATGGGCCCCAAATAATCTGCCATAGAGAATAATGGCCCCACATAGTCCTCCATACAGAATTATGGGCCCCACATAGTCCTCCATACAGAATAATGGCCGCAACATAGTCCTCCATACAGTATAATAGGCCCCACATAGTCCATCATACAGAATAATGGCCCCACATAGTCCTCCATACAGAATAATGGCCCCACATAGTCCTCAATACAAAGCAATGGGCCACACATAGTCCTCCATACAGTATAATGGCCCCACGTAGTCCTCCGTACAGTATAATGGGCCCCACATAGTCCTCCATACAGAATAATGAGCACCACATAGTCCTCCATACAGTATAATGGGCCCCACATAGTCCTCCATACAGAATAATGGCCGCAACATAGTCCTCGATACAGTATAATGGGCCCCACATAGTCCATCATACAGAATAATGGCCCCACATAGTCCTCCATACAGAATAATGGCCCCACATAGTCCTCAATACAAAGTAATGGGCCACACATAGTCCTCCATACAGTATAATGGCCCCACGTAGTCCTCCGTACAGTATAATGGGCCCCACATAGTCCTCCATACAGAATAATGAGCACCACATAGTCCTCCATACAGTATAATGGGCCCCACATAGTCCTCCATACAGAATAATGGCCCCACATAGTCCTCAATACAGAGTAATGGGCCCCACATAGTCCTCCATACAATATAATGGCCCCACGTAGTCCTCCATACAGAATAATAGGCCACACATAGTCCTCCATACAGAATAATGGCCCCACATAGTCCTCCGTACAGTATAATGGGCCCCACATAGTCCAGCATACAGAATAATGGCCCCACATACTCCTCCATACAGAATAATGGGCCCCACGTAGTCCTCCATACAGAATAATGGGCCCCACATAGTCCTCCATACAGAATATTGGGCCCCACATAGTCCTCCATACAGAAAAATGGCCCCACATAGTCCTCCATACAGAATAATGAGCCCCACATAGTCCTCCGTACAGTATAATGGGCCCCACATAGTCCAGCATACAGAATAATGGCCCCACATACTCCTCCATATAGAGTAATAGGTCCCACATAGTCCTCCATACAGAATAATGGGCCCCACATAGTCCTCCATACAGAATATTGGGCCCCACATAGTCCTCCATACAGAAAAATGGCCCCACATAGTCCTCCATACAGAATAATGAGCCCCACATAGTCCTCCATACAGTATAATGGGCCCCACATAGTTCTCCATACAGAATAATGGGCCCCACATAGTCCTCCATACAGAATATTGGGCCCCACATAGTCCTCCATACAGAATAATGGCCCCACATAGTCCTCCATACAGAATAATGAGCACCACATAGTCCTCAATACAGAGTAATGGGCCCCACATAGTCCTCCATACAGTATAATGGCCCCACATAGTCCTCCATATAGAGTAATAGGTCCCACATAGTCCTCCATACAGAATAATGGCCCCACATAGTCCTCCATACAGAATAATGGCCCCACATAGTCCTCCATACAGAATAATGGACCCAACATAGTCCTCCATACAAAATAAAGGGCCCCACATAGTCCTCCATACAGAATAATGAGCACCACATAGTCCTCCATACAATATAATGGGCCCCACATAGTCCTCCATTCAGAATAATGGCCCCACATAGCCCTCAATACAGAGTAATGGGCCCCACGTAGTCCTCCATACAGTATAATGGCCCCACGTAGTCCTCCGTACAGTATAATGGGCCCCACATAGTCCTCCATACAGAATAATGGGCCACACATAGTCCTCCATACAGAATAATGGCCCCACATAGTCCTCCATACAGAATAATGGGCCCCACGTAGTCCTCCATACAGAAAAATGGGCCCCACATAGTCCTCCATACAGAATAATGGCCCCACACAGTCCTCCATACAGAATAATGGGCCCCACATAGTCCTCCATGTTATGCACACGCCCGGACTGACTGGCGTGTGCGTGTTTAGTGATCCCACTGGACCATGAGCCGGAGAGAGCCTGGAGGGGCGTAACTAAGAATCTACCCGATCCGACCAAGGTCGCACGACGGCTAACGACGCCTGTGCACCAGGGAGGAACCGAGCAAAGGGACCAGGTGCGACTCCAGGTCAGACCCCGGGCACGGCTGTTGACCCACACCGAGGAATACAGGAACAGGCAGATTAGAGCACAGGCTGGGTAGGGTCCAGTACAGACTAGGAGACGGGTTCAGAGACGCAGATGCGGTAATCAAGCAAAGTAAAGCGAAACCGCAGGTGTGGTGGACAAGGCAGAGCAGAGCGAAACCGCAGGTGCGGTGGACAAGGCTGAGCAGAGCGAAACCGCAGGTGCGGTGGACAGGGCTGAGCAGAGCGAAACCGCAGGTGCGGTGGACAAGGCTGAGCAGAGCGAAACCACAGGTGCGGTGGACAGGGCTGAGCAGAGCGAAACCGCAGGTGCGGTGGAGAGGGCTGGGCAGAGCGAAACCGCAGGTGCGGTGGACAGGGCTAAGCAGAGCGAAACTGCAGATGCGGTGGACAAGGCTGAGCAGAGCGAAACCGCAGATGTGGTAAGTAAGGCAGAGCAGAGATAAACCGCCAAAGCGGTGAGCAAAGACCGAGCAGAGGGGACAGGGCTCTGTACACACGGAACAGACTGGAAGGGAAAGGCAGAACCAGATACACACAAGGTACTTGCAAAGAAGTAGCGAGTGGACTCCAAACTCACAAACAAAAGTACAGCGACAACGAGTAGGAGTTAGGTGCAGGTTCAGACTCTGCAGAAAAAGAGAGGAAACGGACAAAGAGACAAAACAGGTAACAAGTTAGGAGACAGTTCAGACAGGAAATGTACTGCAACGAAATACAGGAACGAGCCCAGGTATAGCCAAGTGCTGGTTCAGACACCGCAGCAAAAGGGAGGAAACGGACATAGGGACCAAACAGGTAACAGGTTAGGAGTACAGTTTCAGACAGGAACTGTACTGCAACAAAATACAGGAACGAGCCTAGGTATAGCCAAGTGCTGGTTCAGACAATGCAGCAAAAGGGAGGAAACGGACATAGGGACCAAACAGGTAACAAGTTAGGAGACAGTTCAGACAGGAACTGTACTGCAAAGAAATACAGGAACGAGCCTAGGTAAAGCCAAGTGCTGGTTCAGACACTGCAGCAAAAGGGAGAAAACGGACATAGGGACCAAACAGGTAACAGGTTAGGAGACAGTTCAGACAGGAACTGTTACTGCAGCGAAATACAGGAACGAGCCTGGGTATACGGCCCCCAGAGGCAGAAACGAACAGGCTAGGAGCGTGTTCAGACTGGCCTGGAAATACAGCCTCCAGGAAGGCGGACAGGCAGGGAAAAACAGAACAGGACCTGGCACATTCAGAGTCAAGGAGCACACTGAATGTTAAATTGCTCAGGCCCGAGCTAGTATGTGGAGCTGGTTTAAAAATCCAATGACTGACAGCAATAGGCTGAGGATGCATTAGGGGTGTGCCCACAGCAGCTACAAGTGACAGGAAGTGACCGGGCCGCCGCCCTAAGCAGCCAGAACAGAGGCAAGCAGACAGCATGGAAAGAAGCCAGGCTAGCAGACTGGACTGATGATCAAGTTTGCGATCTTGCATAGTGGGAGATGGTGCCCTATGCAAGAACGCCGCCAGGCATGTTACACTCCATACAGAATAATGGGCCCCACATAGTCCTCCACACAGAAGAATGGGCCCCACATAGCCCTCCATACAGAATAATGGGCCCCACATAGTCCCCCATGCATAATAATGGCCCCACGTAGTCCTCCATACAGAATAATGGGCCCCACATAGTCCTCTATACAGAATAATGGGCCCCACATAGTCCTCAAGACAGTATAATGGGCCCCACATAGTCCTCCATACAGAATAATGGGCCCCACATAGTCCTCCATAGAGAATAATGGGCCCCACATAGTCTTCCATGCAGAATAATGGCCCCACATAGTCCTCCATACAGAATAACAGGCCCCACATAGTCCTCCGTACAGTATAATGGTCCCACATAGTCCTCCAGACAGTATAATGGGCCCCACATAGTCTTCCATACAGTATAATGGGCCCCACACAGTGCTCCATACCGAACAATGGGCCCCACATAGTCCTCCATACAGAATATTGGGCCCCACATAGTCCTCCATACAGAATAATGGGCCCCACATAGTCCTCCATATAAAATAATGGCCTCACATATTCCTCAATAAAGGTAATGGGCCCCACATAGTCCTCCATACCGTATAATGGCCCCTCATAGTCCTCCATACCGAATAATGGCCCCACATAGTCCTCAATACAGAGTAATGGGCCACACATAGTCCTCCATAGAGTATAATGGCCCCACATAGTCCTCCATGTAGAGTAATGGGCCCCACATAGTCCTCCATACAGAATAATGGCCCCACATAGTCCTCCATACAGAATAATGCCCCCACATAGTCCTCCATACAGAATAATGGGCCCCGCATAGTCCTCCATACAGAATAATGGCCCCACAAAGTACTCCGTACAGTATAATGGGCCACACATAGTCCTCAATACGGAGTAATGGGCCCCACATAGTCCTCCATACAGAATAATGGCCCCACAAAGTACTCCGTACAGTATAATGGGCCCCACATAGTCCTCCATACAGAATAATGGGCACCACATAGTCCTCCATACAGAATACTGGGCCCCACATAGTCCTCTATACAGAATAATGGCCCCACATTGTCCTCCGTACAGTATAATGGGCCACATAGTCCTCCATACAGATTAATTGGCCCCACATAGTCCTCCATACAGAATATTGGGCCCCACATAGTCCTCCATAAAGAATAATGGCCCCACATAGTCCTCAATACAGAGTAATGGGCTCCACATAGTCCTCCATACAGTATAATGGCCCCTCATAGTCCTCCATACAAAATAATGGCCCCACATAGTCCTCAATACAGAGTAATGGGCCCCACATAGTCCTCCATACAGTATAATGGCCCCACATAGTCCTCCATACAGAATAATGGCCCCACATAGTCCTCCATACAGAATAATGGGCCCCGTATAGTCCACCATACAGAATAATGGACCCCACATAGTCCTCCATACAAAATAATGGGCCCCACATAGTCCTCCATACAAAATAATGGCCCCACATAGTCCTCCGTACAGTATAATGGGCCACACATAGTCCTCCATATAGAATAAAGGGCCCCACATAGTCCTCCATACAGAATAATGGCCCCACATAGTTCTCCATACAGTATAATGGGCCCCACATAGTCCTCCATCCAGAATAATGGCCCCACACAGTCCTCCGTACAGAATAATGGGCCCCACATAGTCCTCTATACAGAATAATGGGCCCCACATAGTCCTCCATACAGAATAATGGGCCCCACATAGTCCTCCATACAGAATAATGGACCCCACATAGTCCTCCATACAGAATAATGGCCCCACATTGTCCTCCGTACAGTATAATGGGCCCCACATAGTCCTCCATACAGATTAATTGGCCCCACATAGTCCTCCATACAGAATATTGGGCCCCACATAGTCCTCTATAAAGAATAATGGCCCCACATAGTCCTCAATACAGAGTAATGGGCTCCACATAGTCCTCCATACAGTATAATGGCCCCTCTTGTCCTCCATACAAAATAATGGCCCCACATAGTCCTCAATACAGAGTAATGGGCCCCACATAGTCCTCCATACAGTATAATGGCCCCACATAGTCCTCCATACAGAATAATGGCCCCACATAGTCCTCCATACAGAATAATGGGCCCCACATAGTCCTCCATACAGAATAATGGACCCCACATAGTCCCCCATACAAAATAATGGGCCCCACATAGTCCTCCATACAAAATAATGGCCCCACATAGTCCTCCGTACAGTATAATGGGCCACACATAGTCCTCCATATAGAATAAAGGGCCCCACATAGTCCTCCATACAGAATAATGGCCCCACATAGTCCTCCATACAGTATAATGGGCCCCACATAGTCCTCCATCCAGAATAATGGCCCCACACAGTCCTCCGTACAGAATAATGGGCCCCACATAGTCCTCTATACAGAATAATGCGCCCCACATAGTCCTCCATACAGAATAATGGGCCCCACATAGTCCTCCATACAGAATAATGGACCCCACATAGTCCTCCATACAGAATAATGGCCCCACATTGTCCTCCGTACAGTATAATGGGCCCCACATAGTCCTCCATACAGAATAATTGGCCTCACATAGTCCTCCATACAGAATAATTGCCCCACATACTCCACCGTATAGTATAATGGGCCCCACATAGTCCTCCATACAGTGTAATGGGCCCCACATAGTCCTCCATACAGTATAATGGGCCCCACATAGTCCTCCATACAGTATAATGGGCCCCACATAATCCTCCATACAGTATAATGGGCCCCACATAGTCCTCCATACAGTATAATGGGCCCCATATAGTTCTCCATACAGAATAATGATCCCCACATAGTCCTCCATACAGAATAATGGGCCCCACATAGTCCTCCATACGGAATATTGGACCCCACATAGTCCTCCATACAGAATAATGGGCCCCACATAGTCATCCATACAGTATAATGGACCCCACATAGTCCTCCATACAGAATAATGAGCCCCACAAAGTCCTCCATACAAAATAATGGGCCCACATAGTCCTCCATACAGAATAATGAGCCCCACATAGTCCTCCATACAGAATAATGGCCCCACATAGTCCTCCATACAGAATAATATGTTACGGGTCCGGGAGGTGGAACCTCTGTGCTGCGGTGCAAGGAGGGACCCAGAGGGGCGTAACTAAGTATCAACTCGGACTGACCCTGGTCATACGGGGGCTAACGACTCCGTGACCAGGGAGGGACCGAGCAGAGGGACCAGGTGCTACTCTGGGGACGACCTTGTAAGGGAGCAGGTGATTCCCACGGTACAGATGGCATGGACTGACCGGAATTGCAGATGGGCACAGCAGGCAGGCTGGCGAGTAGAAGCCTCCAGGTAGGCTATCAGGTAGACACGGCAAGTGACTGCAGGAGTCTCTAGGTAGGCTGGCAGGTTGTCGCGGCAAGTGACGGCAGGAGCCTCCGGGTAGGCTCGGCAGGTGGTCACGGCAAGTGATGGCGGGTCCTTCCAGGTAAGCGGGCTGGCAGGTACGGCAGGTAACAGGCAGGTAACAGGCAGGTGCTTCCAGGTAAGCGGGCTGGCAAGCACGGCAGGTAGCAGGCAGGTGCTTCCAGGTAAGTGTGCTGGCAGGCACGGCAGGTAACAGGCAGGTAACAGGCCGGCTAGCAGTGGGACCTGAGGGCTGAAGCATAGGTAAGTATACTGTGCGACAGCTGTTGCTTGGGCACCTCCATTTTGGAGGAGGTGCCTTATATATGGGAGGACCCTCGGCTATTGGCCGGGGACTCCTTAGGACGGCGCGCTCGGCCCCTTTAAGAGGGAGGGAGCGCCCTAAGCACAGTGCCCGGGGAGCTGCGCGCGCCGGCAGCAGGAAGAGGAGAGCTGGAGAACGCAGAGCGGGGAGCGCGGGGAGCAAGGAGGTGAGTGGGACCGCGTCTCTGCCTGGCAGGGGGCAGAGATGCCGATGCTACAGTACCCCCCCCCCCTTTACGCCCCATCTTTTTTAGGCCAGAAAGGAATTTTTCAAGGAGAAGTGGGGCATGAATGTTCTCCCTGGGTTCCCAAGTTCTCTCCTCTGGGCCAAACCCCTTCCAATCCACTAGAAAAAGGGTCTTTCCTCTTACCCTCTTAGTGGCCAGAATGTTCTCTACCTCAAAAACGTCCTCAGCGGAAACCGGAGGAGGGGGAGTTCCTGGATTGTTGGAAAAAGTTAAACACAACTGGTTTGAGGAGAGATACATGGAAGGAGTTGGGAATCCGTAAAGTGGCCGGGAGTTTTAACTTGTAGGCCACTGGGTTGATTTCTTTGAGAACTTCAAATGGACCAATGAACCGAGTTCCCATCTTATAGGAGGGTATTTTGAGTCGGACATGTTTGGAAGAGAGCCAGACTTTATCTCCCGGGCAGAATTGAGGCGGATCCAGACGTCTCTTGTCAGCATGTTTCTTCATCCACTCGGAGGACTGAAGAAGTGCGGACCTAGTATTTTCCCAAATGGTGGAGAATTCGCTGACAAGAGCCTCCGCGGCAGGCATGTCCACCGAAGCGGAGATGGGAAACGGAATCCGGGGAAGTTGACCGTAGACCACGAAGAACGGGGATTTGGAAGTAGATTCGCTTTCATGGTTGTTGTAGGAGAACTCGGCCCATGGTAGGAGCTCCACCCAATCGGTATGGTGAGCGTTAACAAAGTGCCGGAGGTAGGTGGATTTTGTTGATACGCTCCACTTGGCCATTGGACTGTGGATGGTAGGCGGAGGAGAAATCCAGGGTGACATCCAGCAGCTTACACGTAGCTCTCCAGAAGCATGAAGTGAACTGAACCCCTCGATCCGACACAATGTGGAGGGGTAGGCCATGGACACGGAAGATATGATGGAAGAAATCCTTGGCCAGCTCCGATGCAGACGGGAGACCAGGCAGAGGGATGAAGTGGGCCATTTTAGAGAAGCGGTCGGTGACCACCCAAATGACTGTACAACCGGCAGAAACAGGGAGATCAGTAATAAAGTCCATGGCAATGTGGTGCCACGGGGCAGCAGGTACGGGAAGAGGCAGGAGGCGACCGGCTGGAAGATGTCTGGGAACTTTGTTGCGTGCACAGGACGAACAGGCCGAGACGAAGTCTACCACATCCTTGCGCAGGGTAGGCCACCAGTAATGCCGGGTAATGAGCAGGAAGGTCTTCTTTTGGCCAGCATGGCCGGCTAGTTTAGATGAATGACCCCAGTGAAGAACCTTCTCACGATCTGGTACCGCTACAAATGTCTTACCAGGTGGAAGACGAGTCAGATCCAAGGGGGCCACATTCATCACTTTGGAGGGGTCGATGATGTGCATAGGCTCCTCCTCTTGATCGGAGGACAGGAAGGACCGGGACAAGGAGTCTGCTTTGACATTCTTGTCCGCCGGGCGGAAATGTAGGATGAAGTCGAAGCAGGCGAAGAACAAAGGCCACCGGGCCAGATGCGGATTGAGTCTTTGGGCATTCTGGAGATATGCCAGGTTTTAGTGATCCGTATAGATGATCACCGGGTATAGAGCCCCTTCAAGCAGGTAACGCCAATTTAACAGCTAACAGTTCTCGGTCTCCTATGGAGTAGTTGCGCTCAGACGAGGAGAAGAGTTTGGAGTTGAAGCCGCAGGTTACCATTCTCCCGGAACAAGACTTTTGGGTGAGCACCGCTCCGGCTCCGGAGGAGGAAGCATCAACCTCCAGGTAGAACTGTTTGTTGCAGTCCGGACGCTGCAGCACTGGGGCAGAGGAGAAGGCTTGCTTTAAGGAAAGGAAGGCCTCCTCAGCTTCGGGCGACCATTCCTTGGGATTTGCTCCCTTACGGGTGAGCGCAGATATGGGAGCAGTCCGGGAAGAGAAGTGCGGGATGAAGAGACGATAGTAGTTGGCGAAGCCCAGGAATCGCTGAATCGCCTTCAACCCCTTTGGACGGGGCCTCTTTAGGACCGCAGAGAGCTTCTCGGGATCCATTCGTAGGCCTGTCTGGGAGATAACATAGCCCAGGAATGGAAGAGAGGTCTGCTCGAAGAGGCACTTCTCGAATTTTGCATAGAGGTGATTATGCATGAGCCTAAGCAGGACCTGAAGAACATCCCTCCGGTGAGTGGAAAGATCCGGAGAGAAGACCAAGACATTGTCCAGGTACACCACCATGCAAGAGTAAAGAAGATCACGGAAGATGTCGTTGACCAATTCTTGGAAGACGGCGGGAGCATTGCAGAGACCGAAGGGCATCACACGGTATTCATAGTGACCGTCCCGGGTTTTGAATACCGTCTTCCACTCCTCTCCTTGACGGATTCAGACCAGGTTATACGCCCCACGTAGATCTAGCTTGGTAAAGATCCTAGCTCCCTTAAGACGGTCAAACAACTCGGAGATGAGCGGCAGGGGGTATTTGTTTTTTACCGTGATTTGGTTGAGTCCTCTATAGTCAATACAGGGGCGTAATGAACCATCTTTCTTCTTGACGAAGAAGAATCCGGCTCCAGCTGGGGAGGTAGATTTCCGGAAGAATCCCCTGGCCAGATTCTCCTCGATGTACTCCGACATGGCCCGGGTTTCGGCCGACAACAACGGGTAAATACGCCCACGGGGTGGAGTGGCGCCAGGTACCAGGTCGATCTGGCAATCATATGGCCTATGAGGTGGCAGTGTCTCTGCTTCCTTTTTATCGAAGACATCTGCATAGGACCAGTAAGGTGCCGGTAGACAGGGTAAATTAGCCGGGGTAGGTGGAGGACGAGCCGGGCGAACCGGAACCAGGCAGGTCCTATGGCAATCCTGCCCCCACCGGAGTACTTCAACGGATTGCCAGTTCAGCACGGGTTCATGTCTCTGGAGCCAGGGTAGACCTAGCAATAAGGAGTGAGAGAGTCCGGACAGCACATGGAAGGAGATCTTCTCAGAGTGCAGCATTCCCACCTGCAGGGTTATGGGTTCAGTGACGAGCAGGATGGTCACCGGAAGGAGTCTTCCATCCACGGAGGCGACTGACAATGGTTCAGCCAGAGGTTTGGTGGGAATCCGGTATCTCTCTACCAGGGACTGGGAAATGAGGTTTCCAGCTGCTCCAGAATCCAGGTGAGCCATTTCAAAGTAAAGGTTCTCTCCCCAGGAGATAGAGACAGACAAGATCAGTGACAGAGAGGGTTTACTTTTGCCCAGGACGACCTCTCCGAGCGGTCCTAGACACTGGAGTTTCCCGGCTTCTCCGGGCAGGAACGGATGAAGTGCTCCTTACTGCCACAATAGAAACAGCTTCCCTCGGCTCGGTATGACTCTTGGTGAGATTTGACCATCTTGGTCTGGTCGATCTGCATAGGTTCGGGTGAGCGTGCCCGGGGAGTAGCTGGTTGAAAGGCAGGTCTCTGGAAAGTAGGAGCAAGGTGAGGAAACTTTCTCTCCCGGGTAGTCTCTTTAGCACGTTCCAGGAAACGGATGTCGATCTGGGTAGCGAGCGACACCAAGTCATCCAGGGTGGTAGGAATGTCCCGGCCGGCTAAATCATCCGTAATCCGGCCGGAAAGGCCCTCCCAGAAGATGAACACTAGGGCCTCATTGTCCCAGGCAAGCTCAGAAGCGAGGGTACGGAACCTTATGGCATATTGGCCCACGGTGAGACTCCCTTGGCGGATATGGAGCAGAGAGGAGGCAGTAGAGGATTTTCGTCCTGGTTCATCGAAGACTTTCCGGAAAGCAGCGAGGAAAGACGATAGATCGGACACCAGGGGATCCCCTCTCTCCCACAGGGGATTAAGCCATGCCAGTGCTTCCCCAGTGAGGTGAGACATGATGAATGCCACCTTGGCCCGGTCGGAGGGAAACTGATGTGCCAAAAGTTCAAAGTGCAGGGTGCACTGGTTTATGAAACTCCGAGCTAGAGCGGGGTCGCCTCCAAAACGAGGAGGTGCAGAAAGCCGGGGACCTGGGTTGGATGCCGTGGTATTGGTGGGCAGCGGTGCTGCCGGAGTGGGAGTCGCACGACTCGAGGTGGATACAGGTGGGACAGACAGCGTGTGCAGACGGGAGTTGACATTCTGCAGGTAGTTCAGAATGGTTTCCTGTTGGGATCTCTGACGAGAAACCTCCTGGTACAGGTCCGTAAGCGAGGGGGTTTGGGGGCCACCGGGTTCCATGGCCCGAGCAAACTGTTACGGGTCCGGGAGGTGGAACCTCTGTGCTGCGGTGCAAGGAGGGACCCAGAGGGGCGTAACTAAGTATCAACTCGGACTGACCCTGGTCGTACGGCGGCTAACGACTCCGTGACCAGGGAGGGACCGAGCAGAGGGACCAGGTGCTACTCTGGGGACCACCTTGTAAGGCAGCAGGTGACTCCCACGGTACAGATGGCAGGGACTAACCGGAATTGCAGATGGGCACAGCAGGCAGGCTGGCGAGCAGAAGCCTCCAGGTAGGCTATCAGGTAGACACGGCAAGTGACGGCAGGAGTCTCTAGGTAGGCTGGCAGGTGGTCGCTGCAAGTGACGGCAGGAGCCTCCGGGTAGGCTCGGCAGGTGGTCACGGCAAGTGACGGCGGGTGCTTCCAGGTAAGCGGGCTGGCAGGTACGGCAGGTAACAGGCAGGTGCTTCCAGGTAAGCGGGCTGGCAGGCACGGCAGGTAACAGGCAGGTAACAGGCAGATGCTTTGAGGTAAGCGGGCTGGCAGGCACGGCAGGTAACAGGCAGGTAACAGGTAGGTGCTTCCAGGTAAGCGGGCTGGCAGGCACGGCAGGTAACAGGCAGGTAACAGGCAGGCAAGCAGTGGGACCTGAGGGCTGAAGCATAGGTAAGTATACTGTGCGACAACTGTTGCTCGGGCACCTCCATTTTGGAGGAGGTGCCTTATATATGGGAGGACCCTCGGCTATTGGCCGGGGACTCCTTAGAATGGCGCGCGTAGCCCCTTTAAGAGGGAGGGAGCGCGCGCGCGCCCTAAGCACAGTGCGCACCGGCAGCAGGACTGCTGCTCCAATGAACTCGGCTCACCTCATGCACGTCACTGACAGCGTGGGAAAATTCTCACACTGAAGCGAGGAGTGCAGGAGAATTCTCCCACGCTGTCAGTGACGTGCATGAGGTGAGCTCATGTCCAATGAACTCAGCTCACCCCATGCACGTCACTGACAGCGTGCGAAAATTCTCCTGCACTCAGCGCTTCAGCGTGAGAATTCTCCCACGCTGAAGCGCTGAGTGCATGAGAATTTTCCCACGCTGTCAGTGACGTGCATGAGGTGAGCCGAGTTCATTGGACATTAACTCGGCTCATCTGGATGCCCTCACAGAGAGACACTGTGGAGCGCAAGCAAGCCTGCGCTTCTCAGTGTCTGCGGGATGACAGGCTGGATGGCAGCGTTCTGCTGCGGTCCAGCCTGTCATCTCGATGTAACAGAGCTGAAGCTGTCATGGGAACCATGGAAAGGTAAGGATGATGTTGCTTTATTATTTTTCTTTTATTTCAGGAGATCGTTGGCTTCAGCTGGAATGGGCGTGATGGTAAGTATGGTTTAATTTAGAACAATAAAGAATTGTGTGTTTATTTCAATTAAAGGACTTTATTCTGGGTGTTGTGTTTTTTTTAAATACTTTACTAGAAATTCATGGTGGTCATGTCTAATATTGGCGTGACCCCATGAATTTCGGGCTTAAGGCCAGCTGATAATGCCAAGCTGGCCCTAACCCCTTTATTACCCAGTGAGCCACCGCATCAGGGCCCTGGATGAGTTGGGTACAGCGCCAGACATTTTCCGGGGTGGCTGCGGACTGCAATTTGCAGCGGGGGGGGCCCAGAAAGCTTGGGCCTCCCTGCGCTGCGGATTCCAGCCCCCATCTGCCTAGTTGTACCTGGCTGGACACAAAAACAGGGCGAAGCCCCACGTCAATTTTCTTTCAATTATTTCATGAAATAATTAAGAAAAAAAGGGCTTCCCTATATTGTTGTGTCCGGCCAGGTACAAATAGGCAGCTGTTGGTTGGGGGCAGCCCGTTCCTGCCTGCTGTACCTGGCTGGACACAAATATAGTGCGAAGCCCCACGTCAATTTTTTTTAAATTATTTCATGAAATAATTAAAAAAAAAAAGGGCTTCCCTATATTGTTGTGTCCGGCCAGGTACAAATAGGCAGCTGGTGGTTGGGCGCAGCCCGTTCCTGCCTGCTGCACCTGACTGGACACAAATATAGTGCGAAGCCCCACGTCAATTTTTTTTTAATTATTTCATGAATTTCCTGAAATAATTTAAAAAAATTGAAGCGGGGCTTCGCACTATATTTGTGTCCAGCCAGGTACAGCAGGCAGGAACGGGCTGCCCCCAACCACCAGCTGCCTATTTGTACCTGGCCGGACACAACAATATAGGGAAGGCCTTTTTTTCTTAATTATTTCATGAATTTCCTGAAATAATTAAAAAAAATTGAAGTGGGGCTTCGCACTATATTTGTGTCCAGCCAGGTACAGCAGGCAGGAACGGGCTGCCCCCAACCACCAGCTGCCTATTTGTACCTGGCCGGACACAACAATATACGGAAGGCCTTTTTTTCTTAATTATTTCATGAATTTCATGAAATAATAAAAGCCGGCCGGCTTTTTTAAAGAGACGGTGCATGAAAACACTAATATTTTTTTTAATAAATCCTTTACACTAAATGACAAGTGCAGTAACCAACACTGTCACTGTGCTTCTTATATGTGTGACTGACATGTTTCTATCTATCTAATCTATGTGTGATGCTCTATTCCTTCTTGTCTAAATTGTCGGGTACCGGTGTATGCCGCTGCTGAATTGCCGGCCGGCTTTTTTAAAGAGAGTGTCTTCTGAGCAGTTTGTCAGCTTTTGGACACCTTTGAAGGTGTTTTCTATGTGTTTCTATGTGTTTTTGTTTGCCTGCCATTGGTTTTAACGGTGTTCGACGGTGTTCTAAGGTGTTCGACGAACAGTTCCTCGAACATCCCGGTGTTCGGCGAACCGAACCGAACCCGAACACTACGGGGGTGGCTCAACACTACTGGAGAGTTCTGAACTGGCCAGCAATGAGTCAGGATCTAAATCCCATTGAACACTTGTGGAGAGATCTTAAAATTGCTGTTGGGAGAAGGCGCCTTCACATATGAGAGACCTGGAGCAGTTTGCAAAAGAAGAGTGGTCCAAAATTCCATCTTAGAGGTGTAAGAAGCTAATTGATGATTATAGGAAGTGATTGATTGCAGTTATATATTCAAAAGGGTGTGCAATCAAATATTAAAGTTGTGGGTACCAACAATTATGTCTGGACCATTTTTGGGGTTTTATGTGAAATTATGTCCAATTTGCCCTTTTTTCTTTGTTTAATACACACAAAGGAAATAAACATGTGTATAACAAAACATGTGTAACTGCAATCATTTTCTGTGAGAAATGCTTCATTTTCTGGAACAACTTCAAGGGTGCCGACACTTTCAGCCATAACTGTAGATGTGTTAGAACATCACATGCTCCTGTTGAGGGAGGGCACCAACGTCCCTTCACAGTTGACCAAGTGAGTGTCAAATTATTATGTTGATTGCGCAATCCAACAGAAAACCAGACGGAGACAGTGCTCTGTATGGGAGGATTCAGAGAATCTCTAATCCCGTTTATTTCTACTTAGCATTTTATATTGTTTTGAGTATATCAATAGCCAATCACCAACAGCCATACTACCGGCTTAAACCAATGTTAGTACAATTATTATGGAAATACACATATGGTCATATTATCGTTAGTTCGGTGCATGATGGAAATTTACAAGGTTACACATCCCGGCTCAGACTAGTCAGATAACGGGAGCAGGGTGTCTCACAGAATGTTCTTGTGAGAAAAGGTTAGTGTGGGAAAGATGCATGTGAAGCATGAGAAAAGAAGGAAAGAATGCATGTTATGCAAGGAGTATAATAACATGATTTTAAAGCAAGCAGACAAAATGGAGTTGCTATAGCATGAGTATCAATATGTCCTTTACACTTGGATAGCATGAATATTAATATGTCCTTTACACTCCCATCCAAACAACGTCTATTTCAGTGAAAGCCTTGAATATATTTCAGCAGGACCACATACTGCATCCATCACAACAGCATGGCTTCACAGAAGAGTCCAGGTGATAAACTGCCGTCCAAACCTTTCACCAACAGGGAACATTTTGCATATTGTGAAACAAAAAATCTGTCAAAGAAGCCCCAGGAGTGTTGAGCAGCGAGAATCCAACATCAGACAAGAATAAGACAACATTTATCTCCCAAAACCTCAGCATTGGTCTCCTCACTTCCCTGTTGTAAAAAGAAGAGGAGATACTACACAATGGTAGACATGGCATCGCCTACCTTTATTGAGATGTGTCGCTGCCATCAATTTCTAAATGAGATATTATTTTTAAACAAAATGGAAAAATGACCAATGATCACCTTCTGATCTGTGATCTATGTTGTGTTGTTTTCTTCACATTTTACAAAGTCCCAACTTTTTTTGGAATTGGGGTTGTAAATTAGTGATCAGTGCTGCCCCTTTTGTTGAAATACACAGGTGGTCCCTTCATGAGCTCTATGGGGCAGGTTTGATTTACTATTATTAGTGCGCCTTACACCTATCTAATATATATAATCGTCTAATCCCGTCTGTCTGTCTGTCCAGGAAATCCCGCGTCGCTGATTGGTCCGGCCGCGGCCAATCAGCGACACAGGATTTCAGAAAAAGATGGCGGCCGTTAGTGGCTCATCTGCCGGACGGAGGTCAGCGGCGATGCAGCAGGGAGATGAGCGGCGCTGGCAGCACAAGTACCCTGACGGACGGCGCCGCTGACCTCCATGCGGCTACCGTCAGGAGATCAATGGCTTGGCCCGCTGATCTCCCGACGGCAAGTGTGAAGGGAGGACCGGTGAGCGGCGCCGCCGGTCGGGATACTTCAGCTGCGAGCAGCCGACCATCTCCCAGCTCTTCGCAGCAGAAGTATCCGCACAGGCAACGCCGCTGCCCGGTCCTCAGAAATACGATTCGCTGATCAGCGATGTTGGCGGCAAATTTAAACACCGCTCTGCTGATTGGTCGTGGCCGCTGGCCTCGACCAATCAGCGAGATTGGCGCCAAGTTTAAACACCGCTCTGCGCAGAGGTCAGCGGCGATGCAGCGGGAGATGAGCGGCGCCAGCCGCTCATCTCCCGGCTGCTAGCAGCATAAGTACCCCGACCTGCGGCGCCGCTGACCCCCATGCGGCCGGACGGCAAGTGTGAAGGGAGGGACGGCGCTGCTGCCCGTTCCTCAGTAATACGGTTCGCTGATTGGTCGCCGGCATAAGTACCCCGGCGCTAATATCGCTGCGGGAGATGAGCGGCTGCTAGCAGCATAAGTACCCCAACCTGCGGCTCCGCTGACCCCCATGTGGCTACCGTCAGGAGATCAGCGGCTTGGCCCGCTGATCTCCCGACGGCAAGTGTGAAGGGAGGACCGGGGAGCGGCGCCGCCGGTCGGGATACTTCAGCTGCGAGCAGCCGCTCATCTCCCGCAGGCGATATTAGCGCCAAATTTAAAAACTGCTGTGCTGATTGGTTGCGCCCGCCGGCCGCGACCAATCAGTGATTTTGGCACCAAATTTAAACACCGCTCTGCTGATTGGTCGCGGCCGCTGGCCTCGACCAATCAGCGAGATTGGCGCCAAGTTTAAACACCGCTCTGCGCAGAGGTCAGCGGCGATGCAGCGGGAGATGAGCGGCGCTAGCCGCTCATCTCCCGGCTTCTAGCAGCATAAGTACCCCGACCTGCGGCGCCGCTGACCCCCATGTGGCTACCGTCGGGAGATCAGCGGCTTGGGGCGCTGATCTCCCGACGGCAATGCTGCCCGGTCCTCAGTAATACGGTTCCCTGATTGGTCGCGGACGGCGGCATAAGTACTCCGGCGCTAATATCGCTGCGGGAGATGAGCGGCAGCTAGCAGCATAAGTACCCCGCCCTGCGGCGCCGCTGACCCCCATGTGGCTACCGTCAGGAGATCAGCGGCTTGGCCCGCTGATCTCCTGATGGCAAGTGTGAAGGGAGGACCGGGGAGCGGCGACGCCGGTCGGGATACTTGAGCTGCGAGCAGCCGCTCATCTCCCGCAGCGATATTAGCGCCAAATTTAAAATCCGCTGTGCTGATTGGTTGCGCCCGCCGGCCGCGACTAATCAGCGATATTGGCGCCAAATTTAAACACGCTCTCCGGCCCTCACTAACACGGTTCGCTGATTGGTCAGCGATATTAGCGCCAAATTTAAAAACCGCTGTGATGATTGGTCGTGAACGCCGGCCACGACCAATCAGCGATATTGGCGCAAATTTAAACACCGCTCTGCTAATTGCGCCCTGTGTACCGCATACATATTCTAGAAAACCCGATGCGTTTGAATCGGGCCACCATCTAGTTTATTATATGTCTGAACTCTGCGATTCCCTTGACAAATGAGGTGCAGTATCACAAGTTGATGTTACTTAACACAAGACAAAATGCACCAAAATTCTGGTCTAAAAGTAAGACAACCAAGATGTGGCGTAAAGTGAGAAAAAATTAGTTCAAAGATACACCAGATTTATCATCCAGCATGAGTTACTGTGATGATCTGCGGGCTGTCTAGTATTAAGGTGCTTTACACAGGGCAAGCATTTTGTTTGTCAGGTGATTGCTATTATTTTTATATGGATGGCTAATTAGGAATGAGTGTCCCTACAAAAGCTAATTTGCCGATTAACGGCTCCTCTAAATGAACATTAAAAATGATTTGTCGTCAGGTCAAAAGTGAGCAGTTTTTGATCTCATTTTATTCTTGCTGCACCCCAGAGTGTTCAGGTTTGTTTTATTTAAATCCAACCTATGGTTTCATAGATATGGGCCTTTATATGTAGGGCTAATTTTTATGGTCTTTACAAAGGGGAGTGGCTCACAGAATTCTTTGGGGGCGTATCTATAGGCTGCTCTGCATATTAACCTGTGCGCCAAGCCCCTTTGTGAGTAGACGCGCCTCTGCCATGACCTTGAGATAACCAATACCAGGTACTATCCTATACTTACCTTCCTAGAGGCTGATTTTCTAGTGATAGGTATTTAGGAATTTATTTAGAATGATATTTTCTTTCTTTTCTAATTTTTTTGCTATTCTATGAAAACCACTTTGATTGGCTGAGCTTTCTAGCATTGGATTTACCGAAGCATTGCTTATATCACCTCCATGTCCCTAAACGTCATACCCCTTTCTTCCCCAGGCCATAATAAAGTAGGAGATTTTCTCAATATTTGGTAGTTAAGCCTCCAATATAAAATACATCTGGAGGAAGTTTCATAGTTACAGTCCAGTAAAGAGAAGTTATGGATTCTTTGCTTGCAGCTAAAACCTCCCTAAGGTTACTACTGTATAATATACTGTATGTCAGCGTCCTCCACCTCTATCATCTTCCGAGCCACGTGTAGCTCTGAGGGATGATCTGGGTTTATATGTTTGATTTAATAGAGTCCCAAAATCCTCATACCAAGAACCCCATCTCTCCTCTTCCTTCCCTGGCAGTAAGGAATTCCTCCAGTGTGTAGTGCCATCCGCAGGCCGACCTCAATGAACTTCAGGGAGTGACTGCACTATAAACTGCCATGTAGAGGGCATCATTCACTTTATGCCGGATACAGTACACCAAGGACACAGCTAAACTGGGGCATGTGCCAGAGATGCTGAGTGGCAGAGAGGGGAGGCCAGCGTGCCACTCTGCCTTGGCCAGGATATTCAGTTACAGGTTAGGGCACAGAACTTGCAATTTCACATGTGATCAGTCATGTTCAGTATATTTTCTATTCAAAAGGCTTAAGCAAATGGTGCAGGTAAGTTCTCAATATCTGTACCAAGGCATACGGAGTCACTAATCCTTAAGGCATCACTATAAGGCCACGTTCACACGTTCAGTATTTGGTCAGTATTTTACATCAATATTTGTAATCCAAAACCAGGAGTGGGTGATAAATACAGAAGTGGTGATGTGGGGCCCCTGCGCGTTCAGTCGCCACAGAGGTACTGCATCCGTGGTGCCTCACTCTCTGGTAAGGAAAGGAGTGCAGCCCGGGACCCCAACACCTGCATCCAACACTACACTGCTCCAGGCTGGCTGGAAGGGCAAGATGCGCTGTGCACTGCTGAGCCCTGTCCCTGGCTGGAGTGGGGAGAACCAGAGTGAGGGGGAACCAAGTAGTGGGTGTGGGTGGAGGAAGCAGTTTAGGGGAGCATGTTTGTTAGGAGTATAAATAGGGGATCCATCTTAGTTAGGAGGTGGGAGAAGTAGGAAGTTGGAGAGAGTGAGTGGTGAGGAGAGGAGCAGGTGCTCTGCAGGAGCTCTGCTCCAGAGTGGGCCTAGTGTATGAGGCCCAGCAGAGGAGAGAAAGAGGAGGGGAGCAGAGGAGGAAGGCTCCAGTAGCTGAAGGGGTCCCAGGGGTACGGAAGGAGCAGGAAGCCACCCGTACGCCCTAATCTGCCAGGCGGTAGAGGGATCAGGCCGCAAGAAGGGAACCGGACCCTGGGCTAGTCGTGTCGCTTCAAGCCTCGGCTAGGAAACCAGAGGCTTCTGACTTTAATGGTGCAGTTGCCATACTCGCAGTCTAGCAGCCAAGAAAGGTAGCCGAGTCGGACCAGGGAACCCCAGGTGTCCCTGAAGGATCCCAGGACGCCATCTTGGGGCTCAGTTTGTGAGGCGCAGGGCAGGAGGGAGAGACCAAGCGCGGAAAGTCGGCTGAAGATAGGAACACATAGAAAGGGGGTCCCGATAAGTACTCTCGAATTGCCAGAGGGACTTCTGAACCCCTGCTTGGTGAACGCAGCGCGGCGCGGGAAGCGGTAACCTGTGCACTGTAACCTGAGGAACTTGTCAACAGTGAGTAAAAATCAGAGGACTGCACTTGACCGTCTCTGTTGGTTATTGACGCTGCGCCATCATCCCTCCTACACCACAACGCCCTGCATCCCATCCATCAACACTGCCCCGGGGGCCCGCTCCGCCTGTGAGGAGCAGAATCATCCCAGCTGCCATCCCATCACCCCCGGAGGTTTGCAGCAGTGCTGGTAACTATTACCAGACACTACAGGTGGAGTCATGAAACAAACCAAAAACATTAAAACCCCTTTTAAAGAGTGACCCCAGGGTACGGGCCCGGGAGCCTACTGCCGTGACATCCCACAGAACGTCAAGGCCCAGGTACCGAGTATCCCCCCATATATCCCCCCTGGGACGTGTTTCTATTATACTTTTCCTCTGATTGGTTTTGATACTGAGGTAAAAAACTGACCAAATACTGAACGTGTGAACGTGACCTTGGTTTTTTGTGCTATGCATCTATCAAGTAGAAAATATCCTTGTGATATTTTTCACGAACTCACACAATGAAGAAGATGGAGAGAATCAGATCAAACTAAGCTAACACTCGGCTCAAACTCTGATCAGAGTGTGATCGGATTGTCATTACCATAATCCGATTCTCTTGGAGGAGAGAATCTCCATTCGTGTCACCCTAGACTTAGGACATTTCTTTGCTCCAGATATCTTGCAGGGAGAGATTTGGTTTAATTAGGAAACAAATTAAAAAAATTAATGCCAAGTAATTTCTGTTTGTGCATCATTTCCCAGCCATAGATCATGGGGCACATTTAGGGACCGTATTTGCTTTGAAAATTTTGCAGCAAATTCACAACTGAAATATTACGCTATCACAGTGATTTGTGCTGCATAAATGCTGCAGATCCACTGACTACTTACCCTTAGTAAGGTTGAAATCTGTGGAGAACTTAAATTGCTGAGGACGTCAAATCAGTAACAGCTATCAGTTAACATTCTGAATTTTCTCTGCAGCATATGAGGGTTATGAAATCTCATCCACCATGCTGGTACTACATGTAAATCCATCTGAAAATCCACGGTATTTGTGAACACAGCAATAAAAAGAATCTGTCACCAGGTTTTTGGCACCTAATCTGAGAGCAGCATAATGTAGGGGAAGAGACCCTGATTCCAGTGATGTGTGACTTGCTGGGCTGCTTGCTGTAGTTTTGATAAAATCACAGTTTTATCAGCAGTAGATTAGAGGACTAGTAAACCTGCTGCCATGTAGTCCTCCATATTCATGAGCTCTGTATAACCCCGCCCCCACCACTGATTGGCAGCTTTCTGCCTATGCACTGGATACATAGAAATCTGCCAATAAGTGGTGTGGGCAGAGTTATACACAGCTCAGCATTCAGAGAACTGCTAGATCTGCAGCAGAGAAAACTGATTTCGTCAAAACTACGGCAAGCAGCCCAGTAAGTGACACATCGCTGAAATCAGCTGCTCTCGGATGGGGTAGAAAAACCCTGATGACAGATTCCCTTTAATGATATAATAAGGGATCATAATGGACACAGAAAGTTGGTGCAATGACCTTTTCAGGCTGTGTTCCCACTGAGTTGTTGGTGAGTTTTTCTACGCTGCGTATTTAGAAAAAAAAATTCAAGTAACCTAATTCACTTAATAGAAAATCTGCATCATGAAACTCCCCAAAAGCTCATCATGGGAATGTAGCCTTATTTCTATGTCTATTTGTAAAGCAAAAGTGTAAAATAAATGCAGGTGTAACGGAGTGGTGCAGCGATACTCCATTCCCTGAGTTAATCTTTCTGGGATTACGTTGCCTTTCAGTTCACGTAGTTGTTATGATGACAAGGCCTGATCAGGCACAATGGTGCGGTGCGATGCCCTGATGCAGTGTGCGGGGTGGAGCTCAGATTATGGCTCCCTCAGTGCTGTCACTGCTGCAAGTATCTTGTCTTTAATGGAATCTGCTGTTGTTAGGATATTCTATAGCTAATAGATTACTGAGAGACCAGTATTATCAGATTATATTTCCTCTGACCCTGAACATTAAATGATTCTGCACTACTAAGCATGTCACAGTCAATCATTGTGCGTTGAGCACGTTGTCTTAGCAGGTGCAGAGTGACAGCAGCACAATACATGTTACATTTCACTGGCTGCGAGATTGAGGTTATATTGGATTGGTTGCGGAATATTAGATTTTCTGCACATCGTCTATGTGACTTGCACAATGCAAGGTAAATGCGAAGTAGCTGATGATTTTTTGTGTAGCATTGCCTGAATGCAAATACAATACATGTAACACGAGAGCCACCAAAGAATGACTGCAGCCTCTCCGTGTGGATACTGCTGGGTAAGGGTATGTTTCCGAGTAGGTAATGCCTTGCAGAATTTCTGCAGTGTAAAAACTCAGTTAAATCTTTGCTGGAAAGCTGTGGATCATATGCATATTTCATCCTTTGCATTGCGCAGGGTAGAATATGCAGGGACATCTGTGCCATAGATTGACATGCTGCAGATTTCAAATCCATAAAGCTAGTCAATTTTTTTTTTGCAGTGTGGGAATATTTTATTAATTGCTGGTACTGTAATGCAGAATGCATTCTTCACAAGTGAATCTGCAGTGCAAAATTAGCTGCATTTACGCTACATTGGAACAAATCGTAAAGATAAATACATTTGGTGCATTGCAAAAAAATTTTTCAAAGAAAACCTAACAGGTGATACATGCTGCCCGATCCACGTATTAGACACTAGATGCATGATTTCAACCATATGTGTTTAAAAAAATAGTTTACAAGCCGCCAAGGACCAAGTCGCACGGAAGTTTAGTCGGACAGGTAGGTTTCCAGCGGCTTCTCCCTGTCTGCTGCCAGTGACTGAGAGGTTTCTCCCTGCATGTGGGAAGAAGCCACTGTGTACCGGCCTGTTCATCTAAATTGGAAAAACTGGAATAACAATAAAGCGTGTGGAGACACGGAGGTCAGTGGGTGCTCTCGTCCGCTGGCCTGACCATCTTTAGAAAGACCACATGGACCAGGGCTCCTCCCACTGAACGCCTGCTCTCCTTTCCCATGGGCATAATACTACTCAGACAACACAGGGTGAGGGTAAAACAGCGTCTCAATACTTTATTGAACCACAAAGTGGACAATAAACACATAGAACAGTCCCAGCAAATACCCAAGATGGTGCAAATTAGAGTCTCATCTTTCCGCTGACTCACCGGGATTAAAGCAGCTGCCACTTCAAGGCTTCCAGGGCCGACTACCTCCACCAGTGGCACCCCGCTTTGGCGGGCACCCACAGTGAGGTGGTAACGACAAGCTTAGGAAGCTGACAGTCCATTGAGGTACATGACCAGGTGACCGGAGGGTTTCAACCTGCCTTCTCCAAAAGTCTCCATAGGGCCAGGGGACCGGATGGTCTCAATCTGGCTTCTCCGAACGTCTCCATAGGGCCAGGTGACCAGAGGATCCCAACCTGGCTTCCCCAAACGTCTCCATGGGGCCAGGTGACTGGAGAGTCCTAACCTGGCTTCCTCAAATGTCTCCATGGGTTCAGTGATGGTCAATGGAGCAGATGTGTATTCTTCCAGCTAGGGCCGTGGTCACTTAGGCTGGCATCCTGTAGAATGTCAAATCTGTGTCCCTCTTGATGGAGCCATGGTGTCCTGGCTGCTGTTCTGTAGAGTCTCTCTGTAGAAGGATAGAGATCCTTTTTATACCCACATCTTTTGTTCAGGTCATCATCCACGGGTCAGGGAGATTGTGGGATGAGATTAACTCTCATTGTCTGAGTATTTAATCAATCTGCATAGTTTGGCCTTCAGTGTTTTGCAGATCAACAAGCTACATGGACTTATACAATGGGTAATCAACATATTAGCAAACATCGATTGTTCAATGACCCTGCTTCCCTACCCTCCAAAGATAGCAACACAATCACCTGTAGGAGCTGATATAATAGCTAAATAGCAGCCATTCAACAATTCACAAACATCAATTCAAGAGTCAACGTTCAGACAATAGTTTATGTTTCTTAACCCACCGAAAGAAAAATCATCAATTAGAGAGTCAACTTTCAGATTCGTATGAACAATAGTCTGTGTCTCCTGGCCTACGGAAAATATACTTCTGGCATAATTAAGATTAAATGCTGTGTCGTCACAGAGCGCAAATAGGGTTTTATCCGAGTAACAATGTCGAGAGCAAAGGCAATGGTATCCACAACCACTAAAAGACTCAAGGCTGCTGCAGACCCACGGCTTGAAAAACTAGTAAATGGAATTATAGGGTTAATTCTGTGCTGCCAGTAGAAAAGATATGAAAAGAGAAAGATATCCAGGAATGCGGTTTATTGGTCCATGCCTTTCGATGTTCCAAACTTCTTCATCAGGACAAACCCTGTGGTTTTTCCTAATGAAGAAGTTTGGAACTTTGAAACTCATGGATATCGTTGGCCTGTTGATCTAGTCTCCCATGCATCTCGGTTCCTTTTAAGTTTGCATTACCACAGTACCACACAGAACACAATGGAAATGGTCACAAAAACACTACTTTGTAGGTAACACAAAATTTACATTGAACCCCTTTGGACAAACTTAGGAGTATGTTCACATGTATAATTTATATGTTTTTTTTAAATGAATAAGACGCTGCCTCTGTCTCTACATAGTGATTCAAGTATATAGTGCCATGTACTGCTTATATAAGAGTGTGGTGGCCACTCCTGCACAGGGGCCCACTGGAGGATTCTCCTGTTCTCCCGTGGGCCAGTCCAAGCCTAGGGTCGTCTCATGTCCAAAGTGGAGGGTTGTAGCGTAATTGAGCACCAGACAAGATCCCCATTTTAATCTTTTCTATGGGCTCTGTAACCTCTATGTCTGCTTCTGTCATCAACATGCTACACATATTTCACAACAGTCGGTATAACCTGTTTTCCTAAGGCATTGCTTTGCAGGTAACTAAGGCAGAGAATTTCTCTGCAGCCGCTGTTCTGTAGCTTCTGCTGGTGAGGACAAGTCAGATAAATACAAATGCTCTGTACCATGTAATGAAAGAAAATGCATTAGAAGACAAAGGAGAGTGAGCTTTATGCCATGGATGTGCTCTGCACACCAGGCCAGAACACTTCCCGACACTGATAGGTCTCTAAGCCGGCTGATTTTCAGTAAGCTTGAGAGGTTCCAGTGTGTGAGAGTGACGGATGGATGGAGCTTCTGCATGAATGCCCAGTGATGGCACATGAATGCACACCGCTGACCCAGTGTTCATACACAGGCGTGTACACCCATTCCCACACATACATGTATACTGCTAATGCTGACAGGGCAGAAAATGCCTAATGTCCAAAAAACAACTTTTTTTTTCCAAATTAAGCAAAATATACATCTATTACAGGAATATTTTATTTATAATGGAATGTGCTGAATAATAGCAAAACAGCTATTCTCTCCATTTGCAGATTATAGCAGAAGCTGGCAGGAGGCTATTATCTGATAAAGACACTCTGGTCTTGGGTCAGGGGTGTATCTATAAGGCCACGTGCACACGATGAACTTTTGTTCAGTTTTTGATGTTGCAGAATTACGGCGTCATTTTTGCACCTACTATTTAAATTAGGCTACTTGTGGTTTTTCATTGCGTTTTTGTGTGCAGTTTTTAACCTGTGTTTTAATCGCGTTTTTGCCACTGTGGTTTTTGGTGTGTCATGCTTTATATAAGGGTACTTTGTTTTTCATACTTCTTGCTATTTGTCTTTGACACATATTTATTGATCTACTTACATGCAGTTTTGATGCATTTCCGCTGTGGAAACATACTAAAAACACCTGTGTATAATTTCCACTTCTAATGCAAGTCTATGGGGAAAATGCACATGTGGCGCATTGCTGCACATTGGTGCCACAGAACCCAGAAGGGTGCATGGATGGACGTCTCCACAAGAGGCCCTCACACATTCACACACCTTCACCCAACCACCTCAGACGAGCAGAGGAAGCCCGTTAGGGATATATATAGGGAGGTTGGAGCCAGGCAGCTCAGTTAGTGTTCAGTCAGACTGAGAGAGAGTCTGAGAGTGTGCTGACGCTCAGAGAGCAGCGAAGAGGCAGCACGCTGGCTGCCGTGCTTAGGCGAGCCAAGGCCTACAGCACAAGGGAAAGCCTAGTGAGGGCCTTGAGTGGGCCGAAGGCGAGAGGAGAAGGAAGAAGTAGCGAGGGGGCAGAGGAGCATACCAGGCTCACCCCGATATATACCGGACACCGGGTCCGCGCCTACAGGGACCCTTTATACCCAGTAGGAACCACCGGAACCCCGGGAGGACTACAGGTCCCAGGTTCACCAAACGCTGACTACAGTACCAGGGCTAGGAGTCACAGAGGTCCCAGCATCCAGGGAGAGTGATCTCCAAAGAGAAGGCCCTACCACCAGGTCAGCAGGTGCAAAGAGAGACAGTAACCAAGGTAGGCCTAGCTCCAGGCAGGTCAGAAGCTTAGAGAATAAAGCAACGGATCAGGAGGCCCTATACCCGCTCACTGGGGAGAGTCCAAAAGTGTGCCCTTCGCCTGGAGTACCCTGGACCGTGCCTGCATCATCACTAGTAAAGGTACTGAAGCTTACCCCCGTGTGAGTGTCCGTCTTTCCCCCAGGGACCGTCCTGCCGTCTCTCCCCTACACCACCATCCATTACACCCCACACTGCCCTGGAGCTAGCTCTACCTGTGGAGAGCCACACCATCCCTGCTGCCATAACACCAGCTCCAGAGGACTGCTCCGCAGCGGCGGCACCCTTTAGCCGCAATCCACAGGTGGCGTCACGAACTTTCCAAATCCCCTATAAACTATTCCCCCTTTTACTGACTGCCCTGGGTCACGGACTGGGCCAGCTACCGCGATATCCCCCAGCAACCAGAGGCCCGGCTGCCGAGTACCCCACGGCCCAGGGGGCGCGTCAGCCTTGGCGTCACGAACAGGATTCCGCGCCCGTTGCCACCGGGTACTGTGCACCTTAAGAGACTGTAATACTCACTGTGGTGAAGTTTTCCCGCCATTCCTGAGATTTCCTGCCATTGTCCACCATCTTCCTGTCACCACGCGGGAAGAAGAGGGGCGTAACCGCGGGAATCAGAGAGGCATAACCGCTGGAAGCGCGCGAAGCCCAGGACACGCCCCGCCCCCGACGTCGAACCAGGAAGCGTCAGGTCCTGGAAGGAGCCCAGAGGACGCTCTGACGTCAGACGTGAGTGACGCAAGGTCCTGGAAGAAGACTGTCGCCCGCGGAGCTGCGGCCTACCTGAAAAAGAGGTGAAGAAGGTAGGCTCCAGTTCACTAGGGGGGCGCAACCATGGCCGACGACCAGCAAGCCGCCGGAGCACCGGTTAACGCTCCTGATGCCCAACGGGTTGCGACTCCGTTGATACCCATGGCCCTGCCGTATATACCTGGAGCGAAATGGCTTCCCCAGTATAATGGCAAACCAGACACCCTGTCCGGATTCAAGAGAAAAATATGCGGTGTGCTAGACATGTATTCTATGACTGGTAAACAGAGAGCCACTGTTGTGCTGGGACAATTGACTGGTGCTGCAGAGCGGGAAGTTGAAACCTGGCCAGCCGCAGACCAGGAGTCAGTATCCATCATCTTTAAGAGACTGCAAACTGTGTTTGAAAACCGCACTGAGACAGATCTCCGGATGAGGTTCTATCACTGTGTCCAGAAACCTGAGGACAGTATCCGGGACTATGCCTGACGCTTACAGGAAGCCCTGCGGGCCCTAAAACAGGTTAGTCCAGCCAGCATACAGGATGATAATAAAATGCTGACGGAACAGTTCATCCGGGGGTTGAGGTCCCAGGAGGAGAGCAGGACTGTACGGTGGTGGGCCTTAGACCATCCAGATGCCACCTTTGACACCCTTAAGGACATGGCTATAAAGGGTCTGCAGCCCCTGGAAACATCAGATACTGCTATCCAGCGTTACCAGGGTGGGGCCACCCCAGTGACCGCAGCACCCACTGCTCCTTCATTAACGGCGGAAATAAAGATGCAAACAGTGCCTCCTAGCGAGCTGGACAGCCTACGCTCTGAAGTGTGTCAGCTAAGTAAAACCCTGGCCACTGTCCTGAGCACCCTGCAGCTACAGGTGGGGCCTGAGCTGGAAGGAAGGATACTATTCGCTGACAGCCCAGAGTATGTCCCCTGGATGAGAAGAAGAAGGAGGACAATGCCACCCTGGAGGAGGACAATGCCGCCCCGTGGGAGGACCAACGACCAATGTCGCCTTCCAGGAAAATTCATCTGCTACCGCAGCCAGAAGGCAGGCCACACAGCGTGGAACTGTCCTTTAAACGAGCAAACCCTGGGGCCGAGGGCCGACACCCAGGAGTAAATCAAGCTGGTACCATCGGTTCGTGAGAGGAAGACCTTTCCTGTCCATTGTGCTGGATGGCATCGCGACACCTGCCCTGCTGGACACTGGATCTCAGGTAACCATCATACCTGATGTCCTCTACAAAAGGTACTGGTCCGTAGATGAACTCCAACCGCCAGCCCCGAACCCAGGAGTAAATCAAGCTGGTACCATCGGTTCGTGAGAGGAAGACCTTTCCTGTCCATTGTGCTGGATGGCATCGCGACACCTGCCCTGCTGGACACTGGATCTCAGGTAACCATCATACCTGATGTCCTCTACAAAAGGTACTGGTCCGTAGATGAACTCCAACCGCCAGCCCCGAACCTCTCTGTGTATGCCTCTAACGGCCTTCCTCTTAACCTAGTAGGGATTAAGGATGTGACAGTGAAGGAAGGGAGAGTGGAACTAAAGGACCAAGGGCTGATTGTAGTGGAGTCTAACCCTGGTGATACAGACTTGTATATGATACTTGGTACAAATATTGTTGGCAACTGTTTGGGAGAAGTGTTGTTTTTGCTCCAACAGATTGCTGACACCGCCAAACCAGGGCAGAGGAAGGTGCTCCAGAGAGAGATACGAGCCCTCCTGTACCAGCAACAGGTAAAGCTAACAGGTGGTGAAATTGGTAATGTACGGGTGACAGACCCGATACCCATTGTGATACCCCCAATGAGTGAAATGCTGATTTGGTGTAGGGCAGCCATAGGTCTCAAAGGACAGAACTACCAGGCGGTAGTGGAGCCCATTAGCTCAGAGCAGAGACCTACACTCTTAACTGCCAGGGGGGTGGTTGATGTATGCAATGGGAGGGTACCCGTACGTCTCCTAAATTGTGGGGAGGATGAAGTTAAATTACCAAGATACACCACTGTTGCCAGGTTGTGTACCGTGAACGATGATGCCATACACCCAGTGGAATCCTTGACCCCACCAGATACAGTGGAGGACAATGGCTCTGAAGCTCAGCTGGAGGATTGGTGTCAACAGCTCCATGTTGGGACTGACGCCACTCCTGTCCATCAAAAACAAGGTGTATACATAGTGGTCCAGGAATACGAACAGGTATTCAGCAAACACCCACTTGATTTTGGGAGGATTAAAGGGGTACAACACCATATACCCACAGGTGACCATCCACCCATCAAAGAACGTTACCGGCCAATCCCACCAGCACACTAACAGAAAGCGAAGGAAATGTTGCACGACATGAAGAAAGCAGGAGTATAGCTGTAGCCCCTGGGCAGCTCCCCTGGTCCTGGTCAGGAAAAAGGATGGAAGCATGAGGATGTGTGTAGATTACAGACAGGTAAATCGCATAACACATAAAGATGCATACCCTTTGCCCCGTATAGAGGAATCCCTGGCTGCATTAAAGTCTGCAAATTACTTCTCTACCCTTGACCTCACTAGTGGGTACTGGCAAGTAGCAGTTGCGGAAGAGGACCGGGAGAAGACGGCCTTCACTACCCCGATGGGACTCTGCGAGTTCGACAGTATGCCGTTCGGACTCTGCAACGCCCCTGGAACGTTCCAGGGATTGATGGAGTGCTGTTTGGGACACCGTAACTTCGAGACCGTGCTGCTATACCTGGATGACGTGATAATGTACTCCAAGACGTATGAGGACCATTTGAAGCACCTGGCGAAGGTATTTGAGTCGTTATCCCGGTATGGGATGAAATTGAAACCTTCCAAGTGCCACCTGCTCAAACAGAAGGTTCAGTATCTGGGGCACATTGTCAGTCCAGAAGGAGTAGCACCAGACCCGGAGAAGGTCACTGCCATCCAGAAATGGCCGGAGCCAAAGAATCTCAAGGAGGTACGTCAGTTCTTGGGACTGGTCGGGTATTACCAGAGATTTGTGAAGGACTACACCAAGAAGGCAGCGCCTTTACAAGATCTCCTGGTAGGACAGTCCAACAGAGGCAAACCCCCCCCCTTCCAGTGGGGTAAAGAGCAGGCTGAGTCCTTTGCAGTGATGAAAGAGATCCTGACTGGCGAAGAAATCCTGGCCTACCCTGTCTACAGCCAACCATTTCTGCTGTACACTAATGCCAGCAACGAGGGACTAGGAGCTGTGTTAAGCCAGAAGCAGTATGGCAAAGAGAAAGTGATTGCCTATGCCAGCAGGAAGCTCCGTCCGACCGAGAGTAATCCAGAAAACAAAAGCTCCTTCAAGTTGGAGCTCCTGGCCTTGGTCTGGGCCATCACTGAACGATTCAAGCACTACCTGGCCTCCACTAAGTTCACGGCCTTTACTGACAACAACCCCTTGAGACATCTAGAGACAGCCAATTTGGGAGCCATGGAACAGCGTTGGATGGCCCGGCTGTCAAACTATCAATTCACCATCAAGTACCGGGCAGGCCGCAAGAACGCTAACGCCGATGCCCTATCCAGAATGCCGCACCAGTCGGATACTGAAGAAGAAGTGGATGACCTGGAGGAGATTGAGCTACCTGCCTTCCACAGAAATGGGATGGTCCACGAGCAGCGCACCTCCAGGAGGTATCGTGGTAAGACACTAAACCCTTTACCGCACCACAGTTGGAAGGAGACCCAGAACAGCGACCCGGTAGTCACCCGTATCAAAGAACTGATAACCCAGGAAGGTTCCTCCCTGGAGAAGGACGCTTCTCCACAAGCCAAGCAACTGTGGAATGAGAGAAGATGGCTGTTCATCTATAGAGAGAAGCTGTGCTGAAGGTATGTCAACCCTAGGACCCATGAGATGGTATGGCAGATCGTAGTGCCCAGGACAGACATCCAGATGGTATTGGAGGCCTACCACGATCAAGCAGGGCACTTTGGCTGGAAAAAGCTGGAAACTCTCCTGAAGAATCAGTTTTATTGGGTTGGAATGCGGAGTTCCAGAGAGAGGTGGTGCCGGGATTGTGGACCCTGTAGCCTCAGAAGAAAAGACTACAGCAGCCGGAAGGCACCCCTGCAGTCCATCAAGACAACCCAGCCCCTGGAGATCGTCTCCCTGGATCATGTCAAGCTGTCACCCAGCAGGTCAGGCTACTCGTATGCCCTGACCATGGTGGATCACTACTCCCAGTTCCTGGTGGTAGCCCCCGTCAAGGATCTGACGGCAGAAACTGCAGCAAGGATGTTTCAAGCATACTTCAGCAGGCCCCATGGATACCCGGATAAGGTGCTGACGGATCAAGGCCCAGCCTTTGAAGCCGAGCTGTTCAAAGAGTTTTGCCATCTGTACAGGTGTAAGAAGATCCGGACTACACCGTACCATCCCCAAACCAATGGGTTATGTGAAAAGATGAATAACATAGTCATCGACCTGGTGAAGACCTTACCTCTAGAAGAAAGGAATCAGTGGCCAGACAAACTACCTGACCTGGTAGACCTCTACAATCACATACCTGTGAGTTCCACCAATTGTACTCCAGCGTACCTCATGAGAGCAAGACCCGAAAAGTTGCCCATGGACCTGGAGCTTGGAGTGGTAGAGCCAGAAGCAGATATGTCCACTGAAGACTGGGATACGACTCGACAGGAGCAGCACAAGAGAGTGCAGGCCTGTGTCAAAGACAGTCTAAGTAGGGTGAGAGATAAGCAGGAAGCACAGTACAACAAGAGTGCACCAGCCGAACCCTTGACACCTGGAGAAGTTGTGCTGAAACGAAAGAGAAGAAGCCACAAACTTGATGACCAGTGGGAAAGAGAACCTTACACTGTATTGAATTCCAGATTTGACAATAGAAAAACCTGTCTAATCAGCAAAGACGGAGGAAGAAAGACTGCAACGGCATCAAGAGACCATCTGAAGTTGTGCCCAAGTCCGCTGAAGCCCCAGGAGGAAGTGCCTCTCACCATACCGGAGGAGCCTAAAGAAGAAGTACTCCATACTGTCTTAGTAGATTTCCCGTCAGATTGGCCTCAACTGGATGGAGCGGTAATAATACCCGTGCTACACTTCTACCAACAGCCAGAAGACCCTCCACTGCAAGTAGAACCTGTAAGTGCCCCGGAAGAGCCTGCTCAGGAAGAATCCCCGGAAGAAGGATCACCGGTAGAAGCAGAGCCAGTAGGCCCAGTAACCAGTGTACTTGCCAGTCCCATAGAGAGGTTAAGGCAGTCTTGCTGTCCACCAACACATAGAGTGGAAAATAGCGCAAGCATCCACACTACATGCATTCCAGTACTATGTAGATCATCTCGTAGCACAAAAGGCCAGACCCCTGTCAGATATAAGGAGTAAGTTAAAAATACCTGTAGTATAAATAGTTATCCAGTAGGGTATTGCATAATGTTTATTGTATAAACTGAAATATATATTTGTTTATTTAGTTACCCGTAAGGATATATATAAAGGACTCGGTGGCTGAGGACTGTGAGCAGCCCAAAAACTGTCATGTACATAGTTGCACTCCCTGGAGTGCCCCTTAAGTGACCACGGAACAAAAACCCGTTTGGCGTGGCCGAAGACGTGGTCCAACACCTGGATCACTTATGCCCTGTAGCCACGCCCATGGCCCACTTTGAGGGTTTTCAGACGGGTCCCTCATGTTCCTTCATCGGTGAAATGGACACCAGGTTACGGGACTTACTGTGACTTAATTAATATTATTTATAATTGTTATTATTGTATTATAATGTTACCTGGAACGTTCAAGAAAAGTGCCTCCCATAAAGGGAAGAAATGTTATTGTTTAACCTGTTTTGGAAAAAATGCTTCAGTCCAGGAGTACTGAGTTTTACTAGGCGGGGATGTGGCGCCCTGCTGCGCATTGGTGTCACAGAACCCAGAAGGGTGCATGGATGGACTTCTCCACAAGAGCCCCTCACACACCTCCACCCTACCACCTCTGACCAGCAGAGGGAGCCTGTTAGGGATATATATAGGGAGGGTGGAGCCAGGCAGCTCAGTTAGTGTTCAGTCAGACTGAGAGAGAGTCTGAGAGCATGCTGACGCTCAGAGAGCAGCAAAGAGGCAGCACGCTGGCTGCCGTGCTTAGGCGAGCCAAGGTCTACAGCACAAGTGAAAGCCTAGTGAGGGCCTTGAGTGGGCCGAAGGCGAGAGGAGAAGGAAGAAGTAGCGAGGGGGCAGAGGAGCATACCAGGCTCACCCCGATATATATACTGGACACCGGGTCCGCGCCTACAGGGACCCTTTATACCCAGTAGGAACCACCGGAACCCCTGGAGGACTACAGGTCCCAGGTTCACCAAATGCTGACTACAGTACCAGGGCTAGGAGTCACGGAGGTCCCAGCGTCCAGGGAGAGTGATCTCTAAAGAGAAGGCACTACCAGCAGGTCAGCAGGTGGAAAGAGAGACAGTAACCAAAGTAGTCCTAGCTCCAGGCAGGTCAGAAGCTTAGAGAATAAAGCAACGGATCAGGAGGCCCTATACCCGCTCACTGGGGAGAGTCCAAAAGTGTGCCCTTCGCCTGGAGTACCCTGGACCGTGCCTGCATCATCACCAGTAAAGGTACTGAAGCTTACCCCCGTGTGTGTCCGTCTTTCCCCCAGGACCGTCCTGCCGTCTCTCCCCTACACCACCATCCATTACACCCCACGCTGCCCTGGAGCTAGCTCTACCTGTGGAGAGCCACACCATCCCTGCTGCCATAACACCAGCTCCAGAGGACTGCTCCGCAGTGGCGGCACCCTTTAGCCGCAATCCACAGGTGGCGTCACGAACTTTCCAAATACCCTATAAACTATTCCCCCTTTTACTGACCGCCCTGGGCCACGGACTGGGCCAGCTACCGTGATATCCCCCAGCAACCAGAGACCCGGCTGCCGAGTATCACACGGCCCAGGGGGCGCGTCACATGCAGAAAACGTAACGTACCCTCAAGGGAAATTGGCATGTTGCTAATTGGAAACATGCACTGCAAGTCAATTTACACTTAATAAAAATAAAGCACAATGATAATGAGATTTCTTTAAATCCCATCTACTTTGCTGGAACTGTAAAACTGCGTTTTTCATAAAAATGTAAAAAATATGCCGCATCGAAAGCTCATCATGGGATTGTAGCCTTAGATGAATGAGGCTATTCTGCTCGGACTTGCCCAATCATGACAGCTGCATAGAAATGCGAGCACTGTGTTCCGATCTCCGTCCAATTTATATGGCGGTCTGACTGCGCCCTTAAGGTGAAATTTTCCTTTAAATGTCTTACGCTATGGGGCACATTATTTTTATACTTGCACAGGACAAAGGCCGGGAGCACAAACCTCTTTATACTCATATGTGAGCCCTCCGTGCCTATTACATCACTCACTACATCAGGCTCAGATTGTAGCCCCCTGTGTGCAGGGCCCCTTCTTGTTTCATGCTGTTGTTATTAGATGTTTGATTACATTTGTTACAATATTAGAAATGTTTCTTTATAGTTTACAAATTGCTATGAAATATGTTGCAGCTAAAATTTTAATTATTAGTGGAAATAATAAGATATATCTAAGCAGCAATACGTAACATTCTAAGATACAACTCAGTCGTGAAAAAAAATTAACCAAACATGACAGCCAGGAAACCAGATGTGTTGATTATGGGCTCTGAATACCGCAGGCTAGATGACTGTCCTGCCCTTCTAAGGTGTGTACAGGTAAGAGAACAGGTGTTCTTGGGAGATGGCCGCACCACATGACTGCACCTTAACTCT
Organism: Phyllobates terribilis; assembly: GCF_046119375.1. NCBI lineage: Eukaryota > Metazoa > Chordata > Amphibia > Anura > Dendrobatidae > Phyllobates > Phyllobates terribilis. Next base: position 488,250,457 of record NW_027362771.1, read on the forward strand.
TCAGGATGCATCGTGACTCCCCAGGTGCAGGTGTCACATCAATGTGGAAGCCAAGCTTTGACGTGGGAGGGAATGTTCTGCTTCTTTTGCATAGGACACAACGCGGGCTTCTTTCCAAATGGGGTTTAATTCCAGGGTTATTATTTTGCGAGAGACAAGGGTGGTGCAGAGCATTTCCTGGATGGCAGTGTTTCAGCTATTTATGGGAATATTATATTGGAATTTTCCATCACCCAAATTGCTTGGAAATATACTGTAGGTTCTTCTAATATCGGGTCAGGGGTGTAACTATAAGGCTACATGCACACGATGAGCTTGGGAATATACTGTATTGTCACGCAGTGGCATACCACCAATGGCAGCAGACCACTCCACTGCTATGGGGCCCGTGAGCCGGAAGGGCCCGCATCAGGCCCCACCTCCGTTTGTAAGCACCCGCACTGCCCAGCCGCCCGCACAGAATGATGGGGATGGAAGCGTTTGTTGATGCTCCCTCCTCCATCATCATTGCTCGCGCTGATGGCCAGAGGGGGGACCCAGCGCGAGCAATGATGATGGAGGAGGGAGCTCCAGCAGACGCTTCCACCACCATCATTCTTCCTGGGTGTCTGATGTCATCACAGGGTGCTCACTGCTCTGAGATGTTCGGCGCTTCACACTGCACGCTGAAGAGACTGAAGCATCGGCTGGAACCAGGAGTGGTGAGTAATGTATTTATTTTTTCTAAAATCAGTGACTGGTGGCCATAATAAAGTATGGGGGGTGCATTATATTGTGTAGAGGACCAGGGGGGTGGATTATACTATATGGAGGACCATGAGGGTGCATTATACTGTATGAAGGACCATGGGGGTGCATTATACTGTATGGGGAACCATGAGGGTGCATTATGCTGTATGGAGGCTCATGGAGGTGCATTATGCTGTATGGAAGACCATGGGGGTGCATTATACTGTATGGAGGACCATGGGGGTGCATGGAGGATCATGGGGAGTGCCTTATAGTGTGTAGAGGACCATGGGGGTGAATTATGCTGAATGGAAGACCATGGGAGTGCATTATGCTGTATGGAGGACCATGGGGTTGCATTATGCTCTATGTGTGACCATGAGGGCGCATTATACTGTATGGAGGACCATGGGGGTACATTATGCTGTATGGAGGACCATGGGGGTGCATTATGCTGTATGGAGGACCATAGGGGTTCATTATTCTGTATGAAGGACCATGGGGGTGCATTATAGTGTATGGAGGATCATGGGGGTGCATTATATTGTGTGGAGGACCATGGGGGTGCATTATACTGTATGTAGGACCATGGGGGTGGATTATACTGTATGGAGGATCATGGTGGGTGCATTATATTGTGTGGAGGACCATGGAGGTGCATTATACTGTATGGAGGACCATGGGGGTGCATTATACTTGAGTAGAGGACCATGGGGGGTACATTATATTGTGTGGAGGACCATGGGGAGAGCATTTTATTATATGGCGGACCAAGGGGAGTGCATTATATTCTTAGGAGGACCATGGGGAGTGCTTTATGCTATATGGAGGTGCATTATACTATATGGAAGGCCATTATAATATGTGGGGGTCCATTATACTGTATGCAAGCAATTATACAGTGTAAAGGTTTGTATGGGGTCCTTCATACTATATGGGGGCCATTATACTGTTTGGAGGGCTAGTGCGGGCCATTATACTGTATGTAGGCCCATTATATGGCATGGAGGAGTGTGTGGGGGTCACAGTTGGGGGATCCTACTGTGTTGGGGTCACAATACTTTGCCTTGGGAGTTGAGGTGGGTACAGTAGGGTCATTATACTGTGCATGTGGAGGCTAATGTGGAGGAATACACTATGGGGTATCATACTGTGTTTGGGGGGCACTTTTGTTGGCATAATACTTTATGGAGACAATGAAAGAGGAATCTAGGACTTCAGCAGGAGGAAAATTATTACTATGTAAAGGCTGGAAAGTTGTGAGATATGCTCTTCTGTGACCCTGACAATTATTTACTTATTTTTTTATGGGGGGGGGGGGGGGACGCCCAATTAGAACTTCTGCTATGGGGCCCATGACTTCTATATACACCCCTGACTGTCCGATCTTCTAATATCGGGTCAGCAGTTTAACTATAAGGCCACATGCACATGATGATCTTGGAAATATACTCTACATCTCCTAACATCAGGTCAGGGGTGTAATTATAAGGCCACATGCACACGATGAGCTTGGGAATATACCGTATGGTCTCCTAATATCGGGTCAGCAATGTAACTATAAGGCCACATGCACACGATAAGCTTGGGAATATACTGTACAGTCTTCTAATATCGGGTCAGGGGTGTAACTATAAGGCCACATTCACACGATGAGCGTGGGAATATACTGTAGGGTCTCCTAAAATTGGGTCAGCAATGTCACTATAACGCCACATGCACACGATGAGCGTGGGAATAGACTGCATGGCCTCCTAATATCGGGTCGGGGTGTAACTAGAAGGCCACATGCACACGATGAGCGTGGGAATATACTGTACGGTCTTCTAATATTTCAGTATCGGAGGTTTATGTGGACAAAAATGCTAAGTAACAAGCAAACCATTGTGTTGCCCGTATTATCACCCAGCTCAGCACAGATTATTGATGGTTTCTACATTTGCGCTATGATGGACTATGCAGACTGTCACAATACGTCATGGATGATGAAGTTACTAGGGGCTTTCCCATAGTTTTCCTTCACAAAAGAAACAAAGCAGAGGGAATTAGCACAATCATCAATTGTAGTGTGTGTTTCATATCTAGGAAATATAAATCAGATACATATAAAATCAATAAAATCTGTCATTTTGCTCATTTTTTATTTTCCTTATATATATAGGGTGGTCCAAAAGTAGGTGGACAGAAAGTGTAATAAGGTTATGAAGGAGGAGATTTATCAGACACTAAATTGCAGTCGCCTGTCTGGATCATCATCCAATAAACCATGAACTAGACGTGGACTATAAGCTTTCCACCCAATAGATTTCAGGATTCGCATGATAGAAGCTCGTGAAATTCCCAATTCCACAGAGGCTCTTCTGTGGACTTTTTTGGACTCTGAACAAATGTTTCAGCAACAAGTTGTTTATTATCTTCTGTACAGACTGTTTTGGGTCGACCGGTTTTTGGAGCATTAAGGATTGAGCCAGTGGCATTGAATTTGTCACGAATGCGGTAAATGGTTTGTCTCTTTGGGGCTTGAGTACCAAATGTTTCAAACCAATTTGCTCTAACGGTTTCAGCATTTTGAGATTTACAATACTCTGTTAAAATCCATTTTCTTTCATCTGTATTTAAATTATTTGCCATTATGTGTTATCTGAATTATCTGAAAAGAAAACAGATTTGGGTGAGATCTATCTGTGAAAACTAGATCTGTGAAACTGGCTCAGTTGCCCTTAGCAACCAATCAGATTCCACCTTTCATTTTCCAAAGTGGAATCTGATTGGTTGCTAAGGGCAACTGAGCCAGTTTCACTTTACACCATGTTTGATAAATCTCCCCCTTCATAACCTTATTACACTTTCTGTCCACCTACTTTTGGACCACCCTGTATATATATTTTTTTTTACAAAGCCTTGTTGAAGCAGATTCTATGATTCCCTTCCTATTCCATTTCTTTGCAGCTCCCCATGCACTGACTTCATATTAAAAGGGTTGTCCGGGACTATTTAATTGTTTTTGCTATGGACCTAAGAACTAACAGGCATTTAGTTTCTAACAGAGGCCACCGACCGCTCCTGCCAGCGATTCAGCTGCTCCACAATAACAGATTAGCTCTTGTTCTTTCGGGCTGCTCTGTCAACAGGGCTGCCAGGCTCTCGTGTCAACCTTATGTGGTCTACTTCTGCCTGTTCGATCAAAATCATGCCCACCACTGGAGTTCATGTGTAGGGCTCCAGCAATACTCTTTGTGTTCCTATTATTCATAAAGGTGCAGATATCAATCCTGCTGCTGGCCTGATGCCCTTCTATGACCCTGTCCGATTTTCTTTGTGTAATGGCCCATATCCTGGTATCTGCTCCATGCTCTTGAGAATGTACTGGGAGACACAGCAAACCTTCTTGCAATGGCACGTATGGAGGTGCCATCCTGAAGGAACTGGACCACCAGTGCAACCAGAATGTGGAGCAGGTACCGATTCATATTTACATATCAGTAATGACACAAAAGCTAACAAAGTTCAAAACTAGAGGGGAATCAGGGGGGATAAGGAAACCATGCCCTTTTTGGTGGTTGTCTTGTTGTTGCCTCTTCAAAGCCCCTGTTGTCACTGTGGCGCCCCTGAGGGTTCGGTCGCCACAGAGGTACTGCATCTCACCCAGAGGTGTGGTATCTCACTCTCAGGTAAAGAAGGAGTACAGCCCGGGACCCTAACACCTGCATCCAGCACATTCCACTTCAGTAGGGGCAGGGCGAGATTGCTGTAGACGGGAGCTTCTGCAGTTGGAGAAGGAGCGTCATGACCGGCAGGTGCGGTGGGAACAAATGGAGGCCCAAAACATGGAGACCAAAATACGGGCCCGCAAGGCAAGAGCTGCCACCCCTAGTCCCCGTCTGAAGGGGATAGTTGTCAAATTTGATCTGGACGCCGGGTGGAGCTTTGTGAGAGAGCCGCACACTGATCGGGACATTTTCGTCAACCGGCGGGATGTAGAACCCCACCTCCGACAGGGGCATCCCGGGCTGAGACCTTTACCCCGGTGACTATGTTAGCTTTACCCGCCACAAGGGCGAGGGCGGGTGGTATGCCCTCCAGGTATACCGAGTGGCGAAGAGGAGAGACATGCCCCCGCAGTACGAGGCTGAAGACCCGGCTGGGTCAGCCTGTAGGGACCAGGAGTTCCCCCGGAGGGAGCCCCATTTTTAAACTGTCTGATCTACAGAGACTGTAAGTAGTAACCTGGAAAGAGTACAGCAGTGACACTGCAAGTTTAAAAAGTTGAAAAGTTTGTGTTTGCATAAATACCCGGTAAAGGTAAAAGGACTGTCAGGTTATGGACAGTGAATAAACAAAAAACTTTCTGTTGTACATAGTTGCACTTCTTAAAGTGCCCCTTATTGATTTTATATTAAAAGACCACTGAACAAAAACCCGTTTGGCGTGGCCGAAGACGTGGTCCAACACCTGGATCATCTATGCCCTGCAGCCACGCCCAGTGCCTACCTTGAGGGTTTTCGGGCTGGTCCCTCATGTTCCACTTTGCACCTTTGTCAGTGAGATGGACACCCGATTGCAGATCGTACTGTAGCCTACTAAAAATGTTTTATGAGAAAAATGTTTTACATGTGTGAAGAAGAAAAATGTGTTCTCTAAAACGTTTTATAATGTTTTGATAAGGAAAATGAAACGTTCAAGAAATGTGCCTCCCATAAAGGGAAGAACTGTTATGTTTATAATCTTATATGCGAATGCATTCAAAAATTTTGCATGTCTTTAAAATATGTTTTGCTCTGTTCCAGCCCATGGACGTGCTGTGTTTTACCAGGGGGGTATGTGGAGCCCCTGAGGGTTCGGTTGCCACAGAGGTACTGCATCTCACCCAGAGGTGTGGTATCTCACTCTCAGGTAAAGAAGGAGTACAGCCCGGGACCCTAACACCTGCATCCAGCACATTCCACTTCAGTAGGGGCAGGGTGAGATTGCTTCTAAGGGAGAGCACAGTCCCTGGTCCCTGGCTGAAGGGTGGAACTATGTAGTGGGTGTGGGTGGAGGACGTAGATCAGGGGAGCACATGAAAGGAAGTGATATAAAAGAGGGAACCATCTTGTAAAGTCAGTTCAGTCTGAAAGGAGAAGTAGTGGGAGCAGAAGCTCTGCAGGAGCTCTGCTCAGGAGGCGGGCCTAGCCAGAGAGGCCCAAGACTGAGAAGGAGAGGAGGAAGGAGAGTGGAGCAGGAAAGAAGGCTCCAGGAGGAACGAGGGGATCCTAGGGATACGGACAGTGCTGGAGGCCACCTGTATGCACGAATCTACCAGGACGTGGAAGGATCAAGCCGCAGAGGGGACCGGCCCCTAACTAGTGAGAATTGCAACGTTCAGCTAGAAACCGGAGGCTTCTGTACTTTTAGGGTGCAGTTGCCACAGCCACAATTACATCGCTGAAAAGGTGGTCACAGAGGGTCCAGGGGACTGCAGGTCGTCCGACAAGACTCGAGGCTACCGGCTTGGGACACTGATTGTGAGGCGCAGGGCAGGATGGTGAGAGCCAGCGCAGGAAGACGACCGAGAAAGGTACACAGAAGGGGGTTCCGTTAAGTGCTCTTGAATTACCTGAGGGATTGCTTAACCCCTGCCTGGTGAATGCAGCGCGACGTGGGAAGTTACACCGGTACCTGTAACTTGGATTGCAACAACTGTGAGTAAACTCTGAAGACTGCACCCCACTCTCTCCGTGAATTACTGGTGCGCCATCACCCCCTGCACTACACCGCAACATCTATAACAACTCAGCATGGCCCTGGAGCTAAGCTCTACCTGGGGAGAGCTAAACCAACTCTGCTGCATTTACACCAGCTCCAGAGGACCAGCCCCGCAACGGCGGCTCCATATAGCCGCATACCACAGGTGGCGTCACGAACTGTACATAAAAACTATACATCCCCTGTAAATAATTCCCCTTTTGATTGACCGCCCTGGGTCACGGACCGGGTCACCGCCACTGTGACATCTCCCCTAGCAACGACTGGCCCGGCACCGAGTACCCCACGGCCCAGGGGGCGCGTCATCACGGTCATTTACACCAGGTGAAATTGATTCACAATCGCTTATGCTTCCTAACTGGACAGATTCCTGAAGTTTAAAGGGGTTGTCCTTTTTAAATAAAGTGATCCCCCTATAAAATAAAAATAGCATATACTAACCTGTACTGGTGCCGTTCCAACGATGTAAGTGCCGGGTCTCATGTGAGCTCTGTAGCCAATCAGCGACTGATATCGGCCTGTTGTGCATTCACTTTCTCTGTCTGAACCTCAAACAAATGGAAGTAGTGAGTGTGCAGCAGCCTAATAGTGGACTCTCATTGACTGCTGGGCTCATGTGACATACTTTCAACCAAACCCCAGGAGACCCGGCTCTGTCATGGCTGGAACAGCGCCGTCATGGGTGGTGAGTATAGGGTATGTTTATTTTATAAGGGAGAATACTTTAGTTAAAAAAAGATTGTTCAAGTAGCGGACAACCTCTTTAACTTACTTTGTGATATACTGTGATGTTTTAAAGAGCTGTCCCATTTCAGAAAACTTTATGTTATTGGCTGCAGTAGCAATAAAAAAACAAATCGAGTATTACTTACTCTCCCCCTTTAACCCCTTAAGCCCCGCGGGTGGTTTGCACGTTAATGACCGGGCCAATTTTTACAATTCTGACCACTGTCACTTTATGAGGTAATTACTCTCGAACGCTTCAACGGATCCCCCTGATTCTGAGATTGTTTTTTCGTGACATATTGTACTTCATGATTGTGGAAAAATTTCTTCGATATCACTTGCGTTTATTTGTGAAAAAACGGAAATTTGGCGAAAATTTTGAAAATTTTGCAATTTTCAAAATTTGAATTTTTAAGCCCTGAAATCAGAGCGATATGTCACACAAAAGAGTTAATAAATAACATTTCCCACATGTCTACTTTACATCAGCACAATTTTGGAACCAAAATTTTTTTTTGTTAGGGAGCTATAAGGGTTAAAAGTTGACCAGCGATTTCTCATTTTTCCAACAAAATTTACAAAACCATTTTTTTAGGGACCACATCACATTTGAAGTCACTTTGAGAGGTCTTTATGACAGAAAATACCCAAAAGTGACACCATTCTAAAAACTGCACCCCTCAAGGTGCTCAAAACCACATTCAAGAACTTTATTAACCCTTCAGGTGCTTCACAGGAATTTTTTGAATGTGGAAGAAAAAAATGAACATTTAACTTTTTTCACAAAAATGTTAATTTAGACCCAATTTTTTTTATTTTCACAGGGGTAACAAGAAAAAATGGACCCCAAAATTTGTTGTGCAATTTCCCCTGGGCACGCAGATACCCAATATTTGGGGAAAAAATACTGTTTGGGCGCACGGCAGGGCTCGGAAGGGAAGGAGCGCTATTTGACTTTTTGATTGTAAAATTTGCTTGAATAATTAGCGGACGCCATGTTGTGTTTGGAGAGCCCATGTGTGCCCAAACTTTGGAGCTCCCCCACAAGTGACCCCATTTTGGAAACTAGACCCCCCAAGGCACCTTTCTAGATGCATAGTGAGCACTTGGAACCCCCAGGTGCTTCACAAATTGATTCGTAACAATGAAAAAGTGAAAAAAAAAAACACTTTTTCATTTTTATGAATCAATTTGTGAAGCACCTGAGTGTTCCAAGTGCTCACAATGCATCTAGATAGGTGCCTTGGGGGGTCTAGTTTCCAAAATGGGGTCACTTGTGGGGGAGCTCCAATGTTTGGGCACACAGCGGCTCTCCAAACGCAACATGGTGTCGCTAACAATTTGAGCCGATTTTCCGTTAAATTTGTTAGAGGACACCATGTTGCATTTAGAGAGTCCCTGTGTGCCCAAACATTGGAGCTCCCCCACAAGTGACCCCATTTTGGAAACTAGACCCCCCAAGGCACCTTTCTAGATGCATAGTGAGCACTTGGAACCCCCAGGTGCTTCACAAATTGATTCGTAATAATGAAAAAGTGAAAAAAAAAACACTTTTTCATTTGTATGAATCAATTTGTGAAGCACCTGAGGGTTCCAAGTGCTCACTATGCATCTAGATAGGTGCCTTGGGTGGTCTAGTTTCCAAAATGGGGTCACTTGTGGGAGAGCTCCAATGTTTGGGCACACAGGGACTCTCTAAATGCAACATGGTATCCACTAACAAATTGAATGGAAAATCGGCTCAAATTGTTAGCGGACACCACATTGCGTTTGGAGAGCTTCTCTGTGCCCAAACTTTGGAGCTCCCCCACAAGTGACCCCATTTTGGAAACTAGACCCCCCCAAGGCACCTTTCTAGATGCATAGTGAGCACTTGGAACCCCCAGGTGCTTCACAAATTGATTCGTAATAATGAAAAAGTGAAAAAAAAAACACTTTTTCATTTTTACGAATCAATTTGTGAAGCACCTAGGGGTTCCAAGTGCTCACTATGCATCTAGATAGGTGCCTTGGGGGGTCTAGTTTCCAAAATGGGGTCACTTGTGGGGGAGCTCCAATGTTTGGGCACACAGGGACTCTCTAAATGCAACATGGTATCCGCTAACAAATTGAATGGAAAATCGGCTCAAATTGTTAGCGGACGCCACATTGCGTTTGGAGAGCCCCTCTGTGCCCAAACTTTGGAGCTCCCCCACAAGTGACCCCATTTTGGAAACTAGACCCCCCAAGGCACCTTTCTAGATGCATAGTGAGCACTTGGAACCCCCAGGTGCTTCACAAATTGATTCGTAATAATGAAAAAGTGAAAAAAAAAACACTTTTTCATTTTTACCAATTAATTTGTGAAGCACCTAGGGGTTCCAAGTGCTCACTATGCATCTAGATAGGTGCCTTGGGGGGTCTAGTTTCCAAAATGGGGTCACTTGTGGAGGAGCTCCAATGTTTGGGCACACAGGGACTCTCCAAATGCAACATGATATCCGCTAACAATTTGAGCCGACAATTTGTTAGCGGATATCATGTTGCATTTGGAGAGTCCCTGTGTGCCCAAACATTGGAGCTCCCCCACAAGTGACCCCATTTTGGAAACTAGACCCCCCAAGGCACCTATCTAGATTCATAGTGAGCACTTGGAACCCCAGGTGCTTCACAAATTGATTCATAAAAATGAAAAAGTGTTTTTTTTTTCACTTTTTCATTTTTACGAATCAATTTGTGAAGCACCTGGGGGTTCCAAGTGCTCACTATGCATCTAGAAAGGTGCCTTGGGGGGTCTAGTTTCCAAAATGGGGTCACTTGTGGGGGAGCTCCAAAGTTTGGGCACAGAGGGGCTCTCCAAACGCAATGTGGTGTCCGCTAACGATTTGAGCCGATTTTCCATTCAATTTGTTAGCGGATACCATGTTGCATTTAGAGAGTCCCTGTGTGCCCAAACATTGGAGCTCCCCCACAAGTGACCCCATTTTGGAAACTAGACCCCCCAAGGCACCTATCTAGATTCATAGTGAGCACTTGGAACCCCAGGTGCTTCACAAATTGATTCATAAAAATGAAAAAGTGTTTTTTTTTTCACTTTTTCATTTTTACGAATCAATTTGTGAAGCACCTGGGGGTTCCAAGTGCTCACTATGCATCTAGAAAGGTGCCTTGGGGGGTCTAGTTTCCAAAATGGGGTCACTTGTGGGGGAGCTCCAAAGTTTGGGCACAGAGGGGCTCTCCAAACGCAATGTGGTGTCCGCTAACAATTTGAGCCGATTTTCCATTCAATTTGTTAGCGGATACCATGTTGCATTTAGAGAGTCCCTGTGTGCCCAAACATTGGAGCTCCCCCACAAGTGACCCCATTTTGGAAACTAGACCCCCCAAGGCACCTATCTAGATTCATAGTGAGCACTTGGAACCCCAGGTGCTTCACAAATTGATTCATAAAAATGAAAAAGTGTTTTATTTTCACTTTTTCATTTTTACGAATCAATTTGTGAAGCACCTGGGGGTTCTAAGTGCTCACTATGCATCTAGATAGGTGCCTTGGGGGGTCTAGTTTCCAAAATGGGGTCACTTGTGGGGGAGCTCCAATGTTTGGACACACAGGGGCTCTCCAAACGCAACATGGCGTCCGCTAACAATTTGAGCCGATTTTCCATTCAATTTGTTAGCGGACACCATGTCGCGTTTGGAGAGCCCGTGATGTGCCTAAACAGTGGAGCTCCCCCACAAGTGTCCCCATTTTGGAAACTATACCCCTCAAAGATTTTATTAAGGTGTATAGTGAACATTTTGAACCCAGAGGTACGGCACATTATTTGTTTACATTAGGTCATCATATTGAATAAGTTTTCATTATTCTTGAGCGCAAGTGCTCGCTACTTGAGTTTGCATCGGGTACTCAGGTATGCACCATGTACAGCGTGTGCTCGAGTGACATGCTCGAGTCCCTGCTCCGCATGTTTCACGGTTATTAGACACCCAAAAAAAAACATGCGGGGATCGCTCGTGCATGGCAGGCAATCCCCGTAAAGTTTTTTGGCCGCGAAGCATATGGGGCAGAGACTTGAGCATGTCACTCAAGTACCCACGATACTAAATGCATACCAGAGCACCCGATGCAAACTCAAGTAGCGAGCACTTGCTCTCAACACTAGTCGCCATATCGTCATCTTTTTTTCTTACTTTTGAAAAAAATCCCAACCCCAGCCCTAACCCTAGCACAACCCTAGCCCCAGCACAACCCTAGCCCCAGCACAACCCTAGCCCCAGCACAACCCTAGCCCCAAACCCAGCCCTAACCCTAGCCCAATCCTAACTCAAGAGTTTATTTTTGACGCCGTTCCTTGTGCGGTATAAGTGATTAGACGACTTTATTCTTCGGGTCGGTGTGATTACAGCAATGCCAGAATCATATGGGGTTTTTATGACTGACAGCTGTCACACACTAAAAGACGCATTTTTTGTAAAATCTAGTTTTTGCATCGCCATATTTTGAGAGCTATAATTTTTCCAGATTTTGGCAGACAGTCATGTGACGGCTCGTTTTTTGCGGGATGACTTGACGTTGTTATTGGTGCCATTTTCAGGCACGTGACATTTTTTGATCGCTTTCTATTCCGATTTTTGGGAGGCAGAATAAACAAAAACCAACAATTCAGGAATTGTTTTTTTTTTTTTTTTTTTTATTCTGTTCCGCGTGTGGTAAAATTGATGAGGCAGCTTTACTCTTCGGGTCAGTACGTTTACAGCGGTACCACATTTGTATCATTTTTCTATGTTTTGGCGCTTATACACAATAAAAGCTATTTTATAGAAAAAAATATTTTTTAGTATCGCTTTATTCTGAGAGCTATAACTTTTTTATTTTTCGGCTGATGGAGCTATATGGCGGCTTGTTTTTTGCGGGACGAGATGTCGTTTTCAGCGGTATCATTTTTATTTATATGCGTCTTTTTGATCGCGTGTTATTCCACTTTTTGTTTGGCGGTATGGTGATAAAGCATTGTTTTTTGCTTGTTTTTTTTTTTTTTTTTTTACCGTGTTCACTGAAGGGGTTAACTAGTGGGACAGTTTTATAGGTCAGGTTGTTCCGGACGCGGCGATACCAAATATGTGTACTTTTATTGTTTTTTTTTTATTTTTTTTATAATAATATTTATTGATGGGTACATTATATTTTTATTTTTGGTGTATTATTTTTTTTATTTTTTTATAATATTTTTGCACATTTTTTTTTTTTTTTCCCACTTTCACACAGTTTATACACTTTATTACTTTGTCCCACTCTGGGACTTTCACTTTTTTTTTTCTGATCGCCTGCATGGCACAGGAATGGAGCACCATCCCTATGCCATGAAGGCTGTCAGAAGTGCACAGTGTGAAGATTGCTTGGAGATGCACTGCGCATGTCCAAGCAATCTTCCTGCTCTCTGGTGACCCGGATGTTGTCATGACGACATCGGGTCGTCATGGCAACACCCGGGAAGCCTTTGCAGACTGCGCTGGAAGCCGGAAGAGGAGGTGAGTATCGCCGATCACCTCCCCTTGCCCCCGCAATGCCGCGATCGACTTCGATCGACTTCGATCGCAGCATCGCGGGGGTTAATGTGCTGGGAGCGGTGCGTGACCGCTCCCTGCACATAGTACCGGGTGTCAGCTGTGACAATCAGCTGACACCCGGCGGCGATCGCGCCCGCACAGCCTGTGTACGGGCGCGATCGCGATGACGTACTAATACGGGTCTGGCTCTTAAGTCCCAGGGCACAGACGCGTATTAGTACGTCAGATGTTATTAAGGGGTTAATAGGTACTGTACTGTCAACAAATTTAGCATAAATGAATAGCAAAATTGAATATTATGGGCCACTTCTTCCCCTCCCTCCAGCCACCTAAAATTATCATGCACTCTCAGAAAACATCACAACTCCATCTTGCTGATGACAAGACAGTAGGTCATAGGAAGCTGAATAAAATGATACCTTGATATCTACGATTCGACGTCTCATTCCAGATTAATCCACGTTTTTCTTATATGTAAATGAGCTGATGAGATCTTTGGGCCGGACATAGATCTCCCTGAGAATCTGCATCCAGAGATTATTATAAATTTGTAATAAAACCCTATTGAAAAAAAATATTTTTATCTAAACATAAATGCAATTTAAGTAAAAAAAAAAAGCCATACAGTGTCCATATCCTATTAAAACAGTACCGTAGTAGCTGCTCTTCAGGGTTACACACACCTTAAAGGGTACATCCAGGATTTTGTGAAAAACTAAAAATGTGCACTACCTGCCTGTTGTGCACAGTGCCGTTCATCGCCAGCACAGAGTGGTCACAGACCTTTACTGCCCGGGATTCAGACGTCACGTCGACAGAGCAGCTTTTTCTTTTCTGCCCTGCTCTGTCGACGGGACGGGACTTTGACGTCATTCTGATTGACAGCCGGATTCTTGCTGCCTAACTGGGGGAGCCGACTGTCAATCAGAAGGACTTCGGAAGCCACGTCCATCGACAGAGCAGGGCGGAAAAGAAGCAGCTGAATCCCCAACAGGAGCAGGCTGTGACCGCTTTGTGCCGGCCGGAGATGAATGGCGCCGTGCACAACAGGCAGGTAGGTAGCAACTCCCTGACTGTTAGTGCTTAGGCATATTTTTAGTTTTTCACAAAATCCCAGATATACCTTTTAATGACCAGGCAGTGGTAGCAATGCCATAAACTGGGGTTGACTGTTGTTTTCTCATGGTTTACACTACTGTATCTAATGTCTGTATACACACTGGTGTATTATTTGAGGAGTACTGCTGAATGGCTTTCACTTGGTGACATAATTGAACAATAAAGTCTTACGTACAATAACAGTGAGCAAACAAGTCTACAATTACATATAGCAATTCAGACACTTCATCCACAAAGGAGCGAAAACAGAGACACAGAGAATGACTTGCACTAACATTCAGGAGAAGGAAGAGCCCATCCAACAGCACAAGTATTCTCTCTAGTAAACGCATACTTACAGGCATGCAAACACACATTTACAATATAAAATGAGGTATCTATTATATTAGCAATGCTTGAATGCCATGTAATAGTGGTAATACATGCTATCAAAAAGACTCATTCTAATGTAAATGCTTCTGATGACTTCATTACCATAATGCAAACAGAAAAATAAGAAGAAAGGCAGCACAGACTGAACAGTGTGTAAAGAAGTAAGCACACAATGTATCAGGGAGCTCAATATACAAAATGCATTGTCTGAACAGTCACATAGGTTCACACATAATACTTTGCATCTAGTCTTATTGTCAAACATTACAATAACATACATCAGCAGTCAGGTATACATGAATATATATATATATATACTGTAAAAGTCAGAAGGCCGGTAAAACCTAGGATTTACCGGTCAATCTGGACATTTACCGAGGCCGTCGGTAAAAGCTCAAAATGAAAAGTGAAATTGGACTTTTACCTGTGAAGTTTTGGTAAATGTTAACATTTACCGTCGAGCGTGGTAAAAGTCAGAAATATCAGGTGTGAAGATGGAACATCTGACTTTAACCAAGCGCAGTTGGTAAATGTGCACATTTACCACGGCTTCTTGGTAAATGTAGCTGAGAAGGGTGTAATAAAAAGTGTAAGCCACCGCGGGAAAGGTGTCTGATTAGTCAGATACGGCGAGGAAATGGAGGACACAGTGTTCAAAGTTTTTATAAATGTAATAAGAGTAAATGGGGAAAATATGGTAATAACAATGAACAAAATCTGCTACCCTGTAAGGTATCTGCTACCCTGTAAGGTATCTGCTACCCTGTAACGTATGTACGTTCTATATATACAGATGTCAATCCTGACTATCCTATGATTATTGTTCCGATCATACAAAAAGTGACCACTTCCCGCTAACATACAACCACTAACCCCACACTAAAATATGCAATAGAGAACGTCCTATGAATCTTAGGGTATCAGTGTTCCGCAGCACCCTCTCACAAAAAGTTACAAGAAGTACACACGCTGCCGGTGTAGTAGTGTATAAATTGTCCTGTACTTAGCTTCCTGTAGAGCGCAGAGTCCAAAGTCTTTCCAAGGGCCCCTTGCAAGGTGGATGCTAACACCGCTCACACGATTTACCGTTGCCGCGCCAATGTGGTAGAACCAGAAGATATGCAGATAAGCTCTGAGCCGGAGTTGCTGGGTGCCATGAACGGTCTGTTCCACCCGAGCACCGTAGTCTCTGATCAGGGGAATCGGAAGACAGCGCATTCCGAGAAAAGGCTGGAAGGAAACAGCGCAACAGCCCTGTCTGGGCTCAGTCTAGTCAGCACAGCACCAGTCCTCTCACTCTCCCTAAAATAGCTCCTGCCTCAAGTCCTAGTTTCCTGGGGTTCTCTTCTTAGATTGCTGCCCAATCACTGCCTGAAGAAAATCACTAACTCATCAATGGCAGTGTTAGACCAGTAGATGGTGCTGTTGTACAGTCTTTCACACAATGCTGAGTAACCCTATTACAAAAGAACATGGGATTCTTGCCAAGCAGTGTGGGTAAATGGGCGTACTTCCTGTTTGTGTCCTCATGCTGGACGACAGCCTGAGTGTTTTGCAAGCTGCACATACTGCTCAAAGCTGCATAGCCGACTGCCTGTGAAAGCTGAACAGGCACTAGCTGATTGTCAGATCATGAGTGAGGAAATGAAAGATCGTTTTTCGGAGCTCTTGAATGAAGTGGTGGAGAAAAAGCGAGATAATAATTTTTATCTCACGGACGATAAATACGAGAATATATTGAAAGAAGTGAAGGAGGCTAAGGTGGCGGTACCTAAACAGAGTATTCACTACAGGCGTTTGAAGAGGTACGACATCATGACCGTCGGAAGTGATGAAAAGTTAATTGCACCAATCTCGTGTGAAAAAGACAACGTGTTGCATTACGTTCGGTGTGCAGAACTGTTTAGTGTCATTCATAATGCGCACATCAGTACCGGCCACGGAGGGCGGACCAGGATCCTAAAGGAGGTGAACCGTAAGTTCAAAAATGTCACAACGGAGTCAATAGTTATTTATCTGCGACTCTGCCAGCCATGCCAGAAAAAACAGAAGATTACCAAAAAAGGCCTTGCTGTGAAACCCATCCTACACAGTGAAATGAATTCTCGTGCTCAAGTCGATCTCATTGACATGCAATCCAATTGTGATAATGATTTCAAGTTCATATTCGTCTATCAAGACCACATCACTAAATTTGTTCTTCTACGTGCTTTATGCACTAAAAGAGCAGAAGAGGTTGCGTACCACCTCCTTGACATTTTTTCCACTTTTGGTGCCCCGTGTATTCTGCATTCTGATAATGGGAGGGAATTTTGTAACAAGGTCATACAGAGTTTGTGCGCGATGTGGCCTGATATGAAAATAGTGCATGGTAAACCAAGACACAGCCAGTCCCAAGGCTCCGTGGAAAGAGCAAATCAAGACATTGAAAACATGTTGTCAACGTGGATGGAAACAAATAAGACACCCAAGTGGTCTGAGGGCCTTCGCTTTGTACAAGCAATGAAAAATAGAGCATACCATGAGGGAATAAAATGCTCGCCCTATGAAGCTATGTTCGGAGTACCAATGCAGATGGGTCTAGCTACCTCCAAAATTCCTAGTGATGGGATCAGAAATCTCTCTTCAGAAGAAGATCTTGAAAAAATGTTTGTTGGTTTGCAAGAGGAACCTAGTGATCCGACATCACCAACAGAAGCCGAAGGGTCAGATGAATCTAACTTTCATCACACGTCGGCACCGACAGCAGCAGAAGCTTCGGATGAATCCAACTGTCATCAGCTGTTCACAACGGAAGGAGAAGCTTTGGACTTATCCAACTGTCCGCACACCTTAACAACATATGAAACTCCACCAATGTTCCAGTCAAAAATTACCCGAACATAACATTGGACAGAACATCAGAATCAGAATTCCAGACGTCGACCGTTCAAAAATGGACCCTAAGTCGATCATTGCGATTATTATAAAAAAAGAAGATGACTTCTACCAAGTGGGGACTATCGCTGGGATCCTAAATGCATTATATTATCGCAATCAGTTCACCATCTGTCAGGAAAATTTCATAGGATTGCAGGATGTGAAAAAAGTTCAGATTAGCCTTCGCACGGCGGTTTCCCAACAATCGTTGGTGGGGGTCAGGGATTGAAGAAATGCAACTGTTTAAAGAAGTGCCTAAACAAGAAATGTGTTTGTAGGCTGGCAAAAATGAAGTGCCATTCAAAGTGTCACAATTCCCAACCGTGTTGCAACAAATAGGTCCTCTTTTGTGTTTGTTGTATGTCTTTTTCATTGAGATGAAAAATTAAGTGCAATTTAACGGGTCACAATTAGAGTTGAGTGGATAGCTGGATATCCGTCTATCCGTACGGATAAGACCTAGATCCGAGTGGATCCGGATCCTATCCGTGTCCCATATAAGTCTATGGGACAACTATCCATGTGCAGGGACATCGCTCCTGCGTCACCAGTGATGCGGGGGAGACTCCCTGCACGCCGGTGGGCATCCCTGCCGTCACCAGTGATGGTGGGGACTCGGCCGGGGCATACCTGAGCGAGGAGATCCTCGCTGCGTCACTGCAGTAGGAACTCCCCGCCCACTAGGGTCATCCCGCCCTCTGGCTGGACCCCACTTCTCCGCCACTTAAAGATCACTACTTACCGGAGGCTACCAGAGGCTTCCCAGGTCTCGTCGGCCGGCCGCATCCTCCTTCTTCCGGGTCACATGACTGCATACGTCACCACGAAAGTGACAGGTGCATAAGTCATGTGACACGAGTTGTGTCACATGACTTACGCATGCGTCACTTGTGTGGTGACATATGCAGTCATGTGACCCGGAAGGAGAACGCGGACGACGAGACCTGGGAAACCTCCGGTAAGTAGCAATTTAGCTTTATACCTGTCTGCCCTGCACACTCGCACCATCCATGCCTTCCGATGATGCATGAAACATGCATTATCGGAAGGCACGGATATATCCGACAGATATCGGGATTATCCGTATCCGTACAGCCCGTTATCCGCTCGGATAACGGGTCTGGACGGATCTATCCGCTTATCCCTAGTCACAATTGCAGAATTACATAGTTTTGAAGTTGCGTTATTCTTGTATTTGCGTTAATTTGACATTTTTGAGAAGTATTTTCCTACATAAATGTTTTCTATTTGCATTTTCCTATTTGTATTTGTTCATTTGCATTTGCATTTTGAAGAATAAAAATATTTCTAACGATTAAGGCCTTCATCAGAGTCGGAAATTGCATTTAGTTAACTTTTACCACCATCATCTGCTGGTAAGAGTCAGAATTCTGTGACTCAAAGTTACTTTTACCAGCACATGCTGGTAAATGTAAAGATTTACCAATTCGCCCAGGTAAAAGTCCAAAATCGTTCGTTTATATGGAATACATCTGACTTTTACCAACGCTGTTGAGAAATGTTAAGATTTACCAAGACTTCACCGGTGGCCTAGTGGCCAAAAGTAATACTGCTACTCTTTAACTGTTTTTCTTTTACATTTTCCTTAATATTTTTGCTTCTAAACATGATACCAAATGTGTAGTTAATTGTACCAAATTTCCATTTCGTTATTACTCTGTCTACTTGTCATATATGGATTTTCACAGTCATTTACTGCAACATCATAGCCATTTTCCCCCTCCACTTCCCACTAGCTCCTGGTCTTTTAATCTCTGGCCTTTCTTGCATTTTCCCTCCAGGTAAGTTTTCTATGATTCAATAGTGATTTTTTCTCTTTTAAAGAAGGTTATGTAATAAAGGCATTTTAATGTATTTTATAAATATTAGCTACTGCAGAACATCTTTTTGAAATGTAATACCTTTTTCACAATGCTCCTCCTATAGAAGTTCTGCATTACCTGGGATATGTATTATATACTACATAACCCAACTGCTGCATGAACTGATACATCACACCCCATCTTGGGAAGATCTTTTAAAAAAGAAGATATTCACTCTTTAATTTAGCAATGATTAAATTTGGGTTTTGTGTGGGTAAGGTGGTTCTGCATCAGTTACATTAACCTATAATGCACTTTTGAAGGTGGGGGAGGAACACTCTGTCATTTAGGTTTATTAATGAAGCCACATGATTAGTTCGGGTTCTGTTAGTTGGCATTGCTGCCAGCTTCTGGTTTGTCTAATCCTTCTGGGACCCGTGTCAGGATTTTGGAATTTTTCATTAGTGATATCTCCATTCTGCTGTGTTTCTACATCCTACACAAGCTGTGTAAGTATTTTGGAAAGTAGAGATTTAAGATAAAATATGAACTCTAGAACTACATCTGTTATTTTTTACATGTATTTGGTGATTTCACTTGACTCGCCATCAATATAACCCTTGTCCATGTGTCCTATGTGGTATTGTGCACTTTACAGAAGGGAACAAGGACGAAAAAAGGGACATGTTGTACTGCAGTGATCACCACACATATACATATAAGAAATATATACATTTTATTAAATACAGACACAGAACACTTCAATAATGATTAAAAAAACAAGTAAAAGCCCAGAACAGCCCAACCTGGGTAGATGTCCATTCCAACACTCCATCCAAAAGATATATTTATAAGTCGTGAGTCAAACAAGATATACGTGTGCTATTTCTGATGACCAGTACACATCCTGCTACTCTGCCCTCTGTATCAAGTGAGAGGCCAATAAGTCATCTAAAATGCTGACAAAACTCTGATGAAATCTATCTATCTACAAAAAACTGCCCAGCACCTTCAGACAGAATAAAGCAAGTGTGAACAGGTGCAAGCTGCTATGACTGCATAATATACTAAGAAAATAATTTAGCAGCCTCTGTAAGCTCTAAGATGTATGCAAACATTGAATATATGAAATTTGCACTGCATTACTGCTGTATAGTTATAAAAATGAAGGTACTCAGGGCACAAATTGGCCAATTCATGAGAGCCCACCAGCCATGACAAGGCACACCTAAAACTGTATCTATCTATCTATCTATCATTCGTTATCCTTATTTTCAGCTTAAATACAAGGGTACAGTGGTACCACAACTCCTAGCAGCTAGTTAGGGACATGTACAAACTTGAAGCTCGTAGGCTCCTGTAGAAAATTTGACACAAGGCCTTCAGTTATCATGGGTCAGTTATGTTAATGGCCACCTGGTTTGGGACAGGGGGCCTTTTGGGTTACTTCAGTCTCTAGTGCTTAAGTTAGACTATTACCTCTGCACCCCCTATACCTCTATAGCATACTTACCAACTTTTCTTAGAACATCTTGACGGGCTACCTGACAGAGAGGAGACCTACCGGACTACTAGGAGAGTTGGCAAATCTCGCCAGTGTTGCCAAAGCCTTCCTAATCCGCCTGAAAACCAGTACTTTCAGACAGATTACTTGTGCATGACACCAGAATATGTGGCATTAGATAGAAATTTGACATCACACATTCAGGGTGTGGGAAACTGACATGGAAGGGGGTTGACCAGTAAAAGGGTGTGTGGTTGCGGGGTAAAATTTTCAACACATAGCCAATTTATTTATGGTTAAAATTAATGAAGCACTCCCATCAAAGTTTTTATCCTTTTAGTATATTATAATCATCATATTATATGGCACTGTGTAATTACAATTGCTCATTTTGTCTTAATTCTTCTCTTCTCCATTAGGTCTATGACATCACGTGATTAAAAACAGACTAGCTGAATTATTCTAAGCTCTTTGTAGAAACAGGAGGTCTCTTTTTCCCTGTGTGAGTCATCATTAGAACTACAATTCTACTTATTGCAAAATCCCTTGCAGGAGGAGGAGCGGATTAGCTGGGCCAGGAGTTGAAGAGGAGTTGATCTGGACAGCCAGGGACTTTCCAGTGATGTAGAAGTGTAGTTCTACTGCTGACTCATGCAGGTAAAACGAGACTTCCAGTTTCTACATATAGCTTTGAAGGATAAACCAGTCTGTTTTTAATCACGTGATGTCATAGACCTAATGGAAAAAGACTGTATGCTCTATATTTATACTCCTTGCATGTGTAAGGCTTACTACTGGAGGGAACGAACTGAATGCTAGCAAATTAGGGTTTGATCTAAAACTTTAAAGCGCGCCTTTAGTTTCAGGTAACTTAAGAATAAGCTGCCCTGTGTGTATACATAGGGAATATCAATATTTCTGGTCATTAAATGACTTGTATCCTGCATTTTCAACAGTTTTCTCCTCTACAGGCTCTATCTCTATTTTTCAGTTCTCTCTGAGCTGGTAGGTGGAGACTACCTGCTGTGATGTCTTCCATACATGGTACATGTAAGGGATTCCTGTTCTTCTTATGTTGTAGCACAGAGAAAGAAGAAGCGGCAGCGGGAAGGGGAAGAAATGGCTAATAAGTGGAGAGAGAAGAACATTTATCTGATAAAACATATGGCAAAGTTCTTATATTTCCTTGTAGTATTGATTTATGCAAACTTTATTGAAACGAGAGTGACCATTTAAGCAAAAAAAAAAATCACAAGTTCTTTAGAAATGGGTCAAGTGTGTTTTGTATGCTTTAATAAAGCGCCATGAATAAATGGCGTTATAATAATAAATAATAATAATAATACTGTACATCCCTATGTTACAATGGATGTGTATACAGAGAAGCAACAGTCGTTCTCATATTCAATGGTGCGTGGTGTTGGAGTGTACTATGTACTAAGAGTAATGAACACTTGCAGGGAGACAGAAGTGACACTCGAATACCCCGTCACAAATATATATGAAGCTTGTCCGGGTACACACAGTATACACAAAAGCAATGGAATAAACACAATCACCCTGATGGATGTAAATATATATATCACTCCAACAACCAGGAAATTATGAAAATAGCCTTTCTGGAATAGTCAATATAAGTTACCATGGAAACACTGCAAGGACAAAAAATAGAAAGACGTGACACAGCCAGTCTCCATAGAAACAAGCGAACCTGCCGCTGACTACGCACAGCAGAACGCCCAAATATGTCATGACATGGAATCTGTGCTGACGGGTTGCTACACGGGGCTCTGGCAGCTTATCGATAGGATGGGACTAGTAGGCTGCTTTATTATAGCAAATACAAAAAACACAGACAATCTCGTATACGGCTTCCAGATTCTCCTCCAAGATACGTTACACTTGTTTTAATTCTGACTGATCGGGGGGGATATGGAAAGTCTGCTAATCCCCGGAAATGGTATTCATTAATACTGCACTGTCCTGTACACTATATCCTCAGGAATGTCAGAATCGTAGAAATGTAGATGGAGGACGCAGGAGTTGTAGTCCTGCCAGGCAGATTGGATCCATTCGTTTTGCCGGATTGTACGAGAGTTACCTTCTGATGCAAACATTTTTTTTTTACATATTTGGTACTAGCTTTAAATAGCCGCATAGTTGTGACCTAGATACAATTCACACAAATAGGAATGTAGGAATCCAGATTCAATGAACGGCTCCTGTAGTCTTAAAGAAGATGTGATAAAATAAAAATGAAAAATGTATTGTTTTTTAATGTTATCTGGTAGGACTATTCTGTCTTTCCTTTGCTGTAGGATAGGAAAGACAAAAAAGTTGTGTTTTAGACTTACCACTGCACTCCCCATGCCAGTGATAGCCATCTAGGCACCAGCAGAGGACGCAGCGGGAGGTCAATGGCAGGCACCTGCTAGGCTATAGGGTCGCTTTAAAGTCTCGGTCCAAAACAAACTGATTTAATACTAAATGTCTATTCAATGCAATAATCTAATCACTTTTCTGATATACTTTAATAAAAAAAATCCCTATCATTCCCTCTCTACTCTCTCTAACTGCTTTAAGCCGTGCCGGCAACAGAGCGCACTGTCAATGTACATTGTAAGGAGAGAAACTCATGAGCAAGAAAAGCAGAGACCAGTCCCCCCCTCCCAAAAAACAGACGTCACTTTCAGGGGTGGTCTCTCTGCACTGACAGTGTTCTTTCTTGATGGCCCATCATAGAATCATAGAATGTTAGAGTTGGAAAGGAACCTCCAGGGTCATCGTGTCCAACCCCCTGCTCAATGCAGGATTCACTAAACCATCTCAGACAGATGTCTGTCCAGCCTCTGTGTGAAGACTTCCATTGAAGGAGAACTCACCACCTCTAATATCTAATTTGTATCTTCTACCATCCAGATTCATCCCATTGCTTTTGGTCTTTCTTTGTGCAAATGAGAATACAGCTGAACCCTCTACAGTGCGACAGCCCTTGAGATATTTGTAGACAGCTATTAAAGGGGTTGTCCAGTATTTAAAAAAAAATGCCAGTGTGTTTTAATGATGAATAGAAGCTTCTTTCTAATTACCTCCTGGTGCTGTTTCTGCCTGTCAGCGGCACTATCGGTGGCTGCTCACAGGCAGCACGTGACCCCCCTCTGACGCCTCAAGTGAGGCGTGACTCAGAGCTGGGGTCCCCGCGGTGGCTGCTGGGTTGTGGGCGGAGTTATTCCCCGCATCACACCCAGCATCCACTGTGCGCTTTCCCAATGAATGGGGACAGGGAGAGTGCGCGGTGGATGCCGGGTGTGCCCCGCGGCTGCAGCCTGGACTTGTCATGACGTCAGCGGATGTCAGCGCCGGCTGCAGCCGGGGGTCACGTGCTGCCTGTGAGCGGCCAGCGATAGCGCCGCTCACAGGCAGAAACAGCACCAGGAGGTAATTAGAAAGAAGCTTCTAATTATCATTAAAACACATTGGCATATTTTTAAAAGTACTGGACAACCCCTTTAAGTCTCATCTCAGTCTTCTCTTTTGCAAGCTAAACATTCCCATACAAGCTAAACATTCACTTTTCATTAGAGCCGGCAAGGGACCTGGTACTGAGCATACGTTGGAATTGACAACCAATGCATGCTTAGTAGAGCTGGGACTAGCCCAGCTTCTGAAAAGGGCATTACTGATAATGCTTCATTTCAGGGTGGGGACAGAGGCTGCATCAGTAATCGTAGCCTCTGCCCACTGATGACGTTTTGTTTGATTATCACAGTATGCACTAGGGATTTTCAAGCAAATGTCATCAAAACAAGAGTAGGTAAAACAAAAAAAATAAAGCAGAGTAGAGAGGTAATGGTAGGGACTTTTTAATGAATTTAAAATACCAAGGCGGATGGTCATGCTAGTTGTGTATAAAAGTAGCCCCCAACCATCTATAAGTTATCACCTATCCTGTGGATAGGCGACAACGTATCTTCAGTGGACTGCTGCTTATTGTTGAAGATTACAAACACCTTAAGTGGTGTATTTCACTTGTTTCTCTGCCTTTTGACTAAGATCAAGTGTAGTATCTTTTGAAAAGGTGGCTTTGACCTGGGCTGCTCTAGTAGATTGATTCATCATGCACACTGGGTTTGGTGCGCTGGCTGGTACGCCGGGTGGAATATATAGTCATCTGGTACAAAACCTGGCCCCCCAAGATCGATTCCATTAGGCCAGGTATGTTTGAAAGCCTGAAGTGTATAGTACCCCAGGAGTCATGACCAGGGGGTGCCTAAACTCGCTTGGGGTGGGAAACCCACTGAGTTATATAGCACATTTACAAGGCAATTTTTTTCACACTTATTTAATCACACACCCTCAATCCTCCTTGCAAGGATGAAGGAATTTTTAAATTCCTGGCGGGGGATCCGGTAAGTTATACACTGTAAACATCTACCACTATTTATTTAATTGTTTTCACTGTGAGTCACTTTTTTATATGAGTTTCCTGTTACAAAGACCTCTTAGGATGCGGTTTCCTTATGGGTTCCCTCCTGAATGGTCTAGGGGGGAGTGTGTGGCCATCAGGTTCTGCTCCCCCCTGCACAAACCCATGGATTCCCTCCTTTGAGAGAGAAGCCAGTCTAGATTGGCTCCTGTTTTCACTTGGGTAGCAGCCCGGGTAGATGCCGGGAGCTCGATTTGGGCTTTCCCTGAGCTTTGACAAAGGGAAGCCACATGTCCCGTGACCTGTCACTGTGACCTACTGGCTCGGAGGGATATGGAATGGTTTGTTAGGGTCCCTCCTTCTTTTGGAGTGGACAGTGATAGACTGCATCTTTGTGCACTGTATTTTATGTGGCACCGTCACATTTGTCAAAGCATCTGGGTGATAGAGCATGATTTCTTGCTTCAAACAAACAAAAAAAACTTACTTAATGTGAAGAGTAGTGAAGGGCAAACCCAAACAGTAAAGTTCAGGGTCCATACTGGACACCTAGTGTTCGTGCACGGACCCCGAACGCGGACATCTCCGGGAAGTCCTGTTACTGTTCGGGTTTGGCTGTTTCCCACACTGTCAACTGCATGATCTGTGGTAAGATCATTACCGCTGGTCAGAGAGCTGCCGTTGCCACGCTGTCAGATGACAGCGTGTGAGACAGCAGATCTGACAAGCATCGGCTGAAGAGAGAGTACTACTCTCATCAGCCTACGCCTGCTGTCGCCGATAACAGCGAAAGCAGGCGCCGCTGATGGGAGTATTAATCAGCCGATGCCTGTGCTATCAATAAATAATTTAAAAAAATGATGTGGGGTAGCTTCTATTTTTGATAACCAGTGTTGGCAAAACTGACAGCCGCGGGCTGCAACCCTCAGCTGTCAGCTTTATCATGGCTGGTTATCAAGAATAGATGGGCCCCAACACTGTATTTTTTAATTATTTAAATAAATAATTTTAAAAAACGGCATGGGGGTTCCCCCATTTTTGAAAAACCAGCCAAGCTAAAGCAGACAGCTGGGGGCTGGTATTCTCAGACTGGTAAAGGGCCCTGGGTATTGGCCCTCCCAGCCTAAAAATAGCAGCCCTCAGCCGCCCCAGAAATGGTGCATTTATTAGATGCGCCAATTCTGGCACTTTGCCCGGCTCTTCCCACTTGCCCTAGTGCGGTGGCAGGTGGGGTAATGGTTGTGGGGTTAATGTCAGCTGTTTTATGGCCGCTGACATCAAGCCCACAGTTTAGTAATGGAGAGGCGTCCATAAGACAAGCCCGATACTAAGCCCATAATTAGATTGTAAAAAAAAAAAACAGTCAGAATAAAGTCTTTTATTGAAATAAAAATAAAAAAGCATTATATTCACCTTTCAGTAGTCCCCTTTCATCAGCTGAAGCTTGTGACTGGCGGTAACCTTTTTACCGCCTGTCACAGCTGCAGGCTCACGCTGTCATCTAAAAGTGGTAATGATCTTACCGCCTATCAGAGCCCCTGTTTCCCACGCTCTCACGCAGATGACAGCGTGGGAGACCACGGATGTTCTAGGCCCCCATTCATATGAATGGGGTTCGGGTACCGTTCTGGTAACTGAGCCAAATTTATTTTAGATGTTCGGCTAGACCAGCCTGACCCAAACATCCACGGATTCGCCCATCATTAGTGAAGAGCTCACATTGGAAGGTACAATTGGCAACTGGGACTTTATGCTTGGTGATAGGTGTCACAGTTACAATTGTTGGTTGTGCTGATAGCATTTGGTTGGAGACTTCTCCACCTCCTTTAAAAAGTAAACACACTGTAACCTACCATTCTCACATAAGTTCTTCTTCTGCAGCACAATCTCATCTACTCATTGGCTAAAGTTGTATTCTGTTGGAAACACTTAATGAACAATATTTCTCTTTGCAATTGCAGCATTGCTTACAGATTCCTCTGAGTTTCTTACCTTGTCAGGCTATTTGGGAATTGCTCTTTTCCTTCAGTCTAGTCCTTTTTCTTCCTCATTTACTAGGAACATCTGCTTGTTATGTGACTTCAGTCACACACTCACTCACTTCCACGATCCTGAAGTTGTTTTTTTATTAGTCCAGTTTCTTATTTGGGCCTGAAGTTGTTTTTTTATTTGCCATTGGCATTTTTTTTTCTGTTTTTTACAGATTTAACAATAAAACGAAAAAAAAAATCCCAATAATAAAATACAATGCAACAAGGTGCCTTGATGTGAATACACTCCAAAAATAATAAAACTGGCACCAAAATGGGCACCAAAGTGGGCACAGAAGGGCGTTATTGAAAGGGTTAAATGACTTTGGGCCACTGATCTCACATTGCAGACACATAAATCAGGTTGCCCCACATCAAACTGAGGTCATTCCAGCCTGGCCCAAATGTGTTCTGGGTATATGAAAACTGCCATCAAAGTGGGTAAATAGCCAATTTTCACAGATTTGAATAAGTGGTGTTTTTAAGGGGTTAAATGACTTTGAGCCACTGATCTCACAACAGCATTACATACATAGTGATGGCCCACATCAAATTCAGTTCACTCTAGCCTGGCTCAAATGGATTCTGGGCATGAGAACTGGCATCAAAGTGGGAAAATAGCCAATTTTCACAGATTTAAATAAGTAACTGATGTTTTTCAGGAGTTAAATGACTTTGTGCTACTGATCTCACGCCACCATTACATATATAGTGATGCCACGCTTCAAATTCAGGTCACTGCAGCCTGGCCCAAAAAGGTCCTGGGCATCAGAACGGGCATCAAAGCAGGCAAATAGACAATTTTCACAGATTTGAATAAGTAACCAGTGTTTTCAAAGGGTTAAATGACTTTGGACCACTGATCTCACACCACCAATACACAGATAGAGATGCCCCTCATCAAATTCAGGTCATCCTTGCCTGGCCCAAATGTGTTCTGAGCATTAGAACTGGTATCAAAGTGGGCAAATAGACAATTTTTACAGATTTGAATAAGTAACTGGTGTTTTTAAGGGGTTAAATGACTTTGGGCCACTGATCTCACACAACTATTACATACAGAGGATAGTGATGCCCTGCATCAAATTCCCGTTACTCCAGCCTGGCCAAATGGGTTCTGGGCAGCAAAGCTGACATAAAAGTGGGCAAATAGCCAATTTTCACTGATTTAAATACTTAAATGATGTTTTTTAAAGTGTTAAATGACCTTGGGCCACTGTTATTATAACACCAGCATAGAACAGGAAGATCCACATCAAAATCAGTTTTCTTTCAGGTTGGTCGGACTGGTTACTGATCAGAAAAGCTGGCATCAAAGTTGACAAATTGGAACTTTGTACTGATTTTAATAAGTTACTTATTTGTTTTAAGGGTTAAAGGGGTTGTCTCGTCTTAAGCTAAAAGTCTGCAGTCTGCCTGTGTGACTGTATGTGACTGCAGACTTGTGAATCTTTACATCGCACACACTTCTCACTGCAAGGATTCACCGGTGCGAGCGCCATGAGCAGCAAGCGTGTGACCGCAAGTATGCGATTTGCACACATGGGTGCGGCTTTGCTCAATGTAAGTGAATTGAGCTTGGCCGGACACGTCTAGTCAGAATGTGCCTGAAGTATGCACATAGAGAGTCACATAAAGAGACTATGTTTTTTTTGGCCTGGACCCAATTTTTCCTAAGGCTTCACTTTGATGCCCATTTTTGTGCCAGTGTTATCATTTGTGGAGCTACTTTAAGTATATTCACATCAGGGCACCTTGCTGCATTGTATTTTATTATTGTCATTTTTTTACTTTTGTTGTTAAACCGGTTTCCGCCCCAAATAGTAAACTGAACGAATAAGAAACCAACTTCAGCATTGTATCACTTCCTGCTACCTATTCTTCTGGCTTCTGGTACAGTACAGATCAGTGGCAAAGGTACAATTACTATTAAGTAGAGATGGGTGAACCCGAACAGTAAAGTTTCGGGTCCGTACCGAAGACACAGTGTTCATGCACATACCCCGAACACAGACTTCTCCAGGAAGTCTGTGTTACTGTTTGGGTTCAGCACCCCGAACATTGGGCGTTTCCCACGCTGTCATCTGTATGACAGCGTGAGAAACACCGATGGCTCTGATTGGCGATAAGATCATTACCGCCGATCAGAGAGCTGCGGTTCCCACGCACGTCACGGTTCCGGTGACAGTGTGAGCCAGCAGCTGTGACCGGCAGTAAAAAGGTTAACACCAGTCACAGGCGTCAGCTGATGAGAGAGTACTACTCTCATCAGCCTATACTTGCTGTCGCTGATAACAGTGAGAGCAGGTTCTGCTGATGGGAGTATTCATCAGCTGGCGCCTGTGCTATAAATAAATAATTTTGAAAAATGACATGGAATCTCTTCTATTTTTGATAACCAGCGCAGGCAAAACTGACAGCTGTGGGCTGCAACCCTAAGCGGTCAGCTTTATCATGGCTGGTTATCAAGAATAGAGGAGTCCCCACGCCGTATTTTTTAAATATTGAAATAATTAATTTAAAAAAGCGGCGTGGGGTCCCCCCCATTTTTGACAACCAGTCACAGCTGGGGGCTGGTATTCTCAGACTGGTAAGGGCCCATGGATATTGACCCCCTCCAGCCTAAAAATAGCAGCCTGCAGCCGCCCCAGAAAAGGCACATCTATTATATGCGCCAATTCTGGTGCTTTGCTCAGCTCTTCCCACTTACCCTGGTGCGTGGGCAAGTGGGGTAAAGATTGTGTGGTTGATGTCAGCTGTTTTATGGCCGCTGACATCAAGCCCACAGGTTAGCAATGGAGAGGTGTCTATAAAACGCCCCAATTACTAACCCCATAGTTAGACTGTAAAAAAAAATCACAGCCAGAATAAAATCCTTTAATTGAAATAATGACACAGACTCCTTTTTTAAATAAAAATAAAAATGCATTATACTCAACTTTACTCCTAATTCATTGAAGTTCTTGTCCCCTGTAAAAGAGAAAAAATAATAAACCACCATAATACTCACCTGTCCGATGTGAATATAATCCATACTGCCCCACAATGATCCAAATGACTTGGAGAGCAGTCACTAACATGACTGCTCTCTCTGCCAGCCAGCTCACATTGACACAGGAGCATAATCATTCCTGCAGTGTGTAGAACTGTGCTGCCGTGAGTTCACCGGAGTTCAAAGCTGATGTACCCCGGTGACATAACTTACGGCACCGCTTACTGCATGAAAACTTTGTCACGCAGCGAGTGGTGCCGTAAGTGAGGTCACTGGGGTTCATTAGCTTTGAATTCTAGTGAACTTTCTCACTGCAGCTCAGTGCTAGACTCTCCAGGAGCGATTATGCTTCAGTGTCAGTGTGAGCCAACTGGCGTGGATAGCGGTTGCATCACTGATGTGACCGCTATCCAAATCATGCGGATCGTTGTGGAACAGTATGGATTAACTTCAGGACAGGTGAGGGATATGGTTGTTTATTATTTTTCTTCTTTTATACGGGACAAGGGCATTGTTGGATTAGGCATAAAGGTGAGTTTTATGGTTGTTGATTATTTTCAGTTTTTTTCCAGTGGAAATGGGCTTCAATGGATTAGGCGTAAAGGTGAGTATAACTGTGCTTTTTTATTTTTATTTCAAATAAAGGAGTCTGTGTCATTATTTCAATTAAAAGATTTTATTCTGGCTGTGTTTTTTTTTGCAATCTGACTATGGGGTTATTAATGGGGGCGTCTTATAGACGCCTCTCCATTATTAGCCTGTGGGCTTGATGTCAGAGGACATAAAACAGCTGATATCAACCCCATAACCATTACCCCACTTGCCAGCGCACCAGGGAAAGTGGGAAGAGCTGGGCAAAGCGCCAGAATTGGCGCATATAATAGATGTGCCTTTTCTGGGGTGCCTGCGGGCTCCTATTATTAGACTGGGGGGGGGTTAATATTTATGGGCCCTTTCCAGTCTGAGAATACTAGCCTCCAGCTGTTTGCTTTATCATGGCTGGTTGTCAAAAATGGGGGGGACCCCACGCTGTTTTTTTAAATTATTTATTTAAATAATTAAGAACGGTGTGGGGACCCGTCTATTCTTGATAACCAGCCATGATAAAGCTGACAGCTGAGGGTTGCAGCCCACAGCTATCAGTTTTGCCTGTGCTGGTTATCAAAAATAGAAGCGACCCCATATCATTTTTTTAAATTATTTATTTATTTATAGCACAGGCACTGGCTGATTAATACTCTCATCAGCGGCGTCTGCTCTCGCTGTTATCGGCGACAGCAGGCGTAGACTGATGAGAGTAGTACTCTCTCTTCAGCCGATGCTTGTCAGATCTGATGTCTCACACGCTGTCATTTGACAGCGTGGCA
This sequence comes from Phyllobates terribilis, assembly GCF_046119375.1. Classification (NCBI taxonomy): domain Eukaryota; kingdom Metazoa; phylum Chordata; class Amphibia; order Anura; family Dendrobatidae; genus Phyllobates; species Phyllobates terribilis. The sequence continues at coordinate 488,281,756 of NW_027362771.1, forward strand.
ACGGCAGCTCTCTGACCAGCGGTAATGATCTTACCACCGATCATGCAGATGACAGTGTGGGAAACAGCCAAACCCGACCCCATGTCATTTTTTTTTATTATTTTATCGATAGCACAGGCACCAACTGATGAATACTCTCATCAACAGCTCCTGCTCTCACTGTTATCAGCGACAGCAGGCGTAGGCTGATGAGAGTAGTAATCTTACATCAGCCGACCCTGTTACCACCAGTCACCTCTGCTGGCTCACGCTGTCACCTGACAGCATGAGAACCGCAGCTCTCTGACTGGCGGTAATGATCTTACTGCCAATCAGAGCCAGTGTTTGCTGCGCTGTCATGCAGATGACACCATGGCAAAGAACAGATGTTCGGGCCCCCCATTCATCTGAATGGGATCTGGGTTCGGGAACCTGAACCAAACTTTTTTTTAGATGTTCGGCCGAACCTGCCGGACCCGAACATCCACGGGATCGCCCATCACTACTAGTAAGAAAACAGTGGACACATTTACATAAGCAAATAATCACAGTGAGGTATTACAGTACAGTATAAGTTTACAGGTTTTCAGGTGCAGTGATAGAAGGCACACAACACTTGCTTGCATTCAGCAGACTTTACTGTTTGCCCACGTAATCACTGTTTAGTTTGGTGCAAATACTAATTTTTTTTAGTAATCTAAAGGTTTTGCACTAGTAAAAGACTCCTTCTAATGAATTAGGAAATGTAATTAATCAAATTCAGTCTATATATGACACTACATGAGCATTTCCTCATGGGGTCGGCATTCTATGTTATTGACACCAAAGTCCGTTATTGCTGATTTAAAGAACAAAACCCTTGCATTATTCGTTGCTCATAAATGGCTACTATTATCACTTATATGAGATGTACAATGGCAATAGGCTGAATATGCTGTTATAACTGATGACTTGGGAGTTCTGTGGAGCAGATGTTGGTACTTAGCAGAGCAGATGTTGTGCTTCCTTCCCGCTCTGTTCTTTTTGTGTTTTAGCCTGAGCCAAATGTTCTAGATTAGTAACATTTTTGTTACTTTGTGACCTGTCATTGCCCCTTTACTTCTGTCATCCTGTGGCCTCATTTTGTCCTGTTTAGTTCTGACAGCCCTGTCTTGAGCTGGAGCTTTCACTCTAGCTTGCTTTGATTGAAGCAGGCACATCCAGTAATTATAAAGGGTGCAGATCTTGGAGTTGGTCTGATGTTCCTAGCAAGTCATCTCTCATCCTGGAGAATACTAGGAATACTGGTGTTTGCTACCGTCAGTTGTGACATCACTGTGTAAATTATCCCTGAACTGCCACATCATTGTTTTTATTACCTCTCTACTGTGATAACACTGTGTCCATTATCCTTGTGACTGTTGTGTTAAATACCTTGTTCATTAACTCTATACTGTGACATCACTGTGTACATTATCCTCGACTGCTGTATTTATTATTCCGATGAAGTGACATCATCGTGTGCAGTATCATTATATTATTCTGAGATATCTATTAGTCTTGTGCTGTGAAATCACTATTGTACATAAACCTTGTCCTATGTGATGTACAGTGGGTACGGAAAGTATTCAGACCCCTTTAAATTTTTCACTCTTTGCTTCATTGCAGCCATTTGGTAAATTCTAAAAAGTTCATTTTTTTTCTCATTAAAGTGCACTCTGCACCCCATCTTGACTGAAAAAAACAAATGTAGAAATTTTTGTAAATGTATTAAAAAAGAAAAACTGAAATATCACATGGTCATAAGTATTCAGACCCTTTGCTTAGACACTCATATTTAAGTCACATGCTGTCCATTTCCTTGTGATCCTCCTTGAGATGGTTCTGCTCCTTCATTGCAGTCCAGCTGTGTTTAATTAAACTGATAGGACTTGATTTGGAAAGGCACACATATGTCTATATAAGACCTCACAGCTCACAGTGCATGTCAGACCAAATGAGAATCATGAGCTCAAAGGAACTGCCCAAGGAGCTCAGAGACAGAATTGTGGCAAGGCACAGATCTGGCCAAGGTTACAAAAGAATTTCTGCATTCCTCAAGGTTCCTAAGAGCACAGTGGCCTCCATAATGCTTAAATTGAAGAAGTTTGGGACCATGAGAAGTATTCCTAGACCTGGCCGTCCAGCCAAACTGAGCAATTGTGGGAGAAGGGCCTTGGTGAGAGAAGTAAAGAAGAACCCCAAGGTCACTGTGGCTGAGCTCCAGGGATGCAGTAAGGAGATGGGAGAACGTTCCACAAAGTCAACTATCACTGCAGCCCTCCACCAGTCGGGCCTTTATGGCAGAGTGGCCCGACGGAAGCCTCTCCTCAGTGCAAGACATATGAAAGCCTGCATAGAGTTTGCTCAAAAACACATGAAGGACTCCCAGACTATGAGAAATAAGATTCTCTGGTCTGATGAGACGAAGATAGAACTTTTTTGTGATAATTCTAAGCGGTATGTGTGGAGAAAACCAGGCACTGCTCATCACCTGCCCAATACAATCCCAACAGTGAAACATGGTGGTGGCAGCATCATGCTATGGGGGTGTTTTTTAGCTGCAGGGACAAGACGACTGGTTGCAATAGAAGGAAACATGAATGCGGCCAAGTACAGAGATATCCTGGATGAAAACCTCTTCCAAAGTGCTCTGGACCTCAGACTTGGCCGAAGGTTCACCTTCCAACCTAAGCACACAGCTAAAATAACAAAGGAGTGGCTTCAGAACAACTCTGTGACCATTCTTGACTGGCCCAGCCAGAGCCCTGACCTAAACCCAATTGAGCATCTCTGGAGAGACCTGAAAATGGCTGTCCACCAACGTTCACCATCCAACCTGACGGAACTGGAGAGGATCTGCAAGGAAGAATGGCAGAGGATCCCCAAATCCAGGTGTGAAAAACTTGTTGCATCATTCCCAAGAAGACTCATGGCTGTACTAGCTCAAAAGGGTGCTTCTACTCAATACTGAGCAAAGGGTCTGAATACTTATGATCATGTGATATTTCAGGTTTTATTTTTAATAAATTTGCAAATATTTCTACATTTCTGTTTTTTTTCAGTCATGATGGGGTGCAGAGTGTACATTAATGAGAAAAAAAAATGAACTTTTTAGAATTCACCAAATGGCTGCAATGAAACAAAGAATGAAAAATTTAAAGGGGTCTGAATACTTTCTGTACCCACTGTAGTTATCGTTCCTGTACTATGACATCACTGTGGTGCTACCTGAAGTGTATGGTGGGGAGGCTTTAGAATCGGAAAGAGAGCATTCAAATAGCACCAAATATGTGGGGAAATCAAACAATAACTGGTAACCCATCACTGTATATTGAAAGTTTAGGTAGGGTGTGGTATTGCCCCATTGTGCACAGTAAGGAGCTGAGTACACCTGCTGAGCTGCACACATACCTATTCCACTTGACTCGGCGGCAGCACAAGTTCCAGCAGCATCAGTATGCCTGGCTGGACTGAGCCTGCTCTATCCAGCGATAGTAGCCATAACATCTCCCGCAGGATAATAATGGTGGCACCTGGCAGCAGAGTCAGAGAAAACAGGGGGCAGGTAAAGGTGTAACAGGGGAACTTAAAAAAAAAAAGAAAAAGCGCATACCTTACAACTAGCACTCCAAAAAGTTGCTATGCAGGAACTTGCCCACAACTGTACCCTCTCTACCACTATCCTTGCAAAATGCTTGCCTGGAACTTATGGGGTGTGCAAATGTTAAGTATTTGCTGCATTTTTGTAATATTTTTTCCGCACAGTTTTGCCACAAAAAATGAAGCATTTCTTAGCACAAGCAAAGTGAATGAGAACCCCTGAAGTCCCATGCAGATGTTGCAACGTTTATCAACATTTCCAATGCATGAAGAAAAAATGCGAGTAAAAAAGTGGCAAAAATGCACGCATTAATGTTGCTTTTTCCTTCCATGAGACATGTTATTGGTGCAGAAATGTCAGCAGCAAATACTTGATGTGTGCACATACGCTTAGACAATTTTTGTATATTTCCCAAGCTTGTTGCAGTGCAGCAAATTTTGGACAGAGCGCTTAGAACTACACTGCTCAAACCCGCATCTCAAGCCACGCAAGAACAGCAAAACAAACTCCAGAATACACAACTCCAGGAATAGTCCACACCTTTCATTCCTATTATTTGAACCATTACCCTCCTTCTACTCCTCCATCCTGGTCTCCTGCGGACCCACCTCTCCATTTACTAAAATGAGGCATCTGTGGATCTAGAAGAATCGTTCTCCCTTCAGGATCTTTTAGCTATGATCTAAGATTTCCCAGGGGGGAAAAAGCAACCCTAAATCTGCAAGTAAATCGTGATTCCACAAAAATAAAATGAAACACAGAATGACCTGAATTCATACCAAACCTGACAAATTTGCTCCAAGAAAGTCAAAGGCAGACAAAAGATTGGTGCAACTTGTGCAGCCGCAGGGGCCAGAGAGGTACTGTATGACGGCCACTTTTACCTCCAAAGCAATAAGCTGCTACTGTCACAGACACATTATTAGACTTCTAAAGGCCTGTATACTATTTTTGCATATGGGCCCTTCATTTCTCACAAACTTGTATCCCCAATACTTGTGTTATCCCTCATTCTACTCTGACATGATGATGACACATCTGGTGACTGCTGCAAACAGAACCACGCCACTTCCACCAAGGATCGGAAAATCCCTTTAATAGTATACTTGACATGTGCACTATATATTGTCAATTAGTGCAGTAATTTGTATTAGAAACTGGCGACCCAGCCGTCACTTTTATTAATGTGGTCAATATCTCTAGCGCAATTTCACCTGGGACAACATGCTCCTGTGTTCTCCACTTAGAATATAATTGCAGTAATCTGGGCACAATCAGATAGTGGATGCTGGATTCGTTTTAATGCTAATTAATCAATCTGTTGAGCTTCTGTTAATTAAACCAGAAAATATGTTGGTGAAACAACAGCCAACCAATGTGTCCCGATGCCACCGCTAACGACTGAAACTGGTACAATGAAAGGACAAATGCAGCACCGCAGAACACTGCAGTGAACATGTGCAGTAAAATTTTACTTTTTTGGGATCCAACTACCTGGTGTTCCTAATAATCATACAATAAAGATACCATCCATAGTGCAGGAGGTGAGAAAACAGAAGGCTGAGCAGCACAATATGGTAAATAGAGTGCATGCAACAATTCCAGAATGGGCCCCCTCTGCCATGTAAGAAGACACAGGCATGTTGAATCACACATGTCCCCCACATTCCCATCCAGCATGTGTAATTAAAGGGAATCTGTCACCAGGTTTTTGCTCCCCTACCCGAGAGCTGTATAATATAGGGACAGAAATCCTGATTCCAGCGATGTGTCACTTACTCGGCTGCTTGCTGTCATTTTGATAAAATCCATGATTTATCTAACCTACAAAACACTAAGAGTAAAGTAACATAGTAACGTAGGTTGAATAAAGACCTAGGTCCATCCAGTTCAACCTTTTCCCTCAATTGTACTCCCTACACTAACTTACTGGGACTAAGCCTCACAATTGTATTATTACCATTTTTATAATTGCTGCACTATTACAATTAAAAATGAACCCGTTTATTATTTTTTAATTAATTTTATATTTTGTATTACTCTTGTGATTCTAATAATGTTATTACTAAAATCCCTATGCCTAAATCTGTTCATCCAGTAGCCGAAATAAAATTCAATAAACTTTATTAAGGACACGTACAAAAAAGTATATATAAGACATGAGATGTTAAAACAGATTTTGACATTACAATGGGTGGCAATGTTAAAGAACCATAATTGCCATGAGCTAATTTAAATATGTAAGAGCCATGTCTCACAATCAGTGTGCAGATCTCACATACAGACAGTGAATTTATTTATTTATTATGCATTGCTTATATAGTGCTATCATATGGTTTACAGACTTCATCATCACTGTCCCCATTGGGGCTCACAATCTACATTCCCTATCAGTATGTCTTTGGAATGTGGGAGGAAACTGGAGAACCTGGAGGAAACCCACACAAACACGGGGAGAAGATACAAACTACTTGCAGATGTTGTTCTTGGTGGGATTTAAACCCAGGACCCCAGCGCTGCAAAGCAACAATGCTAACCACTGCGCCACTGTGCTGCTGCCTGTAACAGTGAAATAATATCACTAAATTGATAAACCAGGCGGATTAAGTAGATAAAATATACAGTATATGGAGGGATCTCATATCACACTGATTATTGATTATATATATAATCCCAGGGTTACCCACAATAAAATGTTATTATGACCCTTAATCATATGTAAGGTACTGATTATCAGACATAGTAGATATGCAAGGGAGGCAAACCCTGTCTAGAGAGCTCCCCAGCATTATAACAATTAAGTCTATTTATAAAAGCCCAGGACATAATGTCCTATCCAAGGTAGATAGTGGAATAAGTCCTACAGTATGGAAAACAGAGCAATCATAGATGTGAATCCAGACATCCCTATAAATAAAGCATTAGCTATGAGGTATATTAAAATATGAAAAGGCAAACCCTATGTGAAGGTCAAACAAAAGAAGAACACCCTTGACACGCGTTTTGAGTATGTCTTCTTGATTGTTATAATGCTGGGGAGCTCTCCATAAAGGGTTTGCCTCCCTTGCACATCTATTATGTCTGATAATCAATGCCTTCCATATGATGTAACAGATTCCGTTTAAAAGTATAATTTTTGTCATCTATCTATCTATTTCTCTATCTATCTATCTATCCATCCTTCTATCTATCTATCTATCTATCTATCTATCTATCTATCTATCTATCTATCTATCCATCCATCCATCTATCTATTTTCCTATCTATTTTCCTATCTATCTATCTATCTATCTATCTATCTATCTATCTATCTATCTTTCAATCACATATATATGTATATGACGCGCCCTTGGGCCTGCTGTGTCGCGCAGCGTCTCGCGCACGGGGGCTTACCCGGAACCGGATCAGATGAGGGTTGTAGTCTCCGAGTGGCGGGGACCCGGTCCGTGCCCAGGGAGTCAACTCAGTGTGTGGCAGTCTTGATAGATGTTATTGGAGTGTCGACTACGCCACCCGTTGATTTGCAGCTATGGAGCTGTCGCTGCAGGGCAGACCGCTGAGGCTGGTGTAGAATTGTGCAGCGTGATAGTATAACCCCCAACGGGAGGGGTATGGCCTCAGGGCAGCCGACGTGGAAGATGAGGGTAGCAGGAACCACTCAGAGACGGTGCGGTGTAATTCAGGGTCTTTACTGGTAACAACGATAGACCCTCCCGGAGTACTTGCTAGCGAACGGGGCCTGGTCAGTCCTTGAGCAGATGGGATCTCCCCTGGCCAGGCGGAGTTGTAGGCCTCCCAAACTGACTGTACTCTTCTGGCTACCTTGCTAGAAGCGGATATAAGTAGCCCACGTCCCTGAGTGTACCGTGTGGTGCTCACCCGTATGGCCGGTGACTCGGGGCCTTCTAATGGCTTCCGCTCCACGATGGCGGCGCTGGTCCCACGCGTGTGACCGTGCCTTTGGGTTTCTGGGCCAGAGGACCTGCAATCCCCTGCCGGTCGGTTTCTGCTGCTGGGTAAGGATTAGTCCCCACAGCCTCGGACGCCGGGTCCGGTAAGAAAGCTTCTCAGTCAGGGCGAGCTCTGCAGCTGCCAGCCCCTGACTTGTAGTAGTATTGCTCCCACTGAGCTTCTGCTGTTTCTTCCTGTGACTGTTTCTTGTCTCTACTCTCCTTGACTGACTAACCCTGCTTCAGCCCCGGGTTTATATAGGGGAAGGTCTTCCCCTCCCAAGACTGGGCAGGAGGTGTGGCATGCACAGGATCCCTGGCCAAGAGACCTCCCACCTGCTCTCAGACATAACATTGCTTGTTACTGTGGAAACCAGACCCCTGGGGTGCCACATTCCCCCCTAGTGAAATTTAGTACTCCGGGACTAAACATATTTTAGAAAAACATAACAAGATATAACAATAACAATACAATAAAGAAACACATAAAGGTGGTCACGGCATGTCCGTAACCGGGTGCAGTTTTTGAAGAAACAAAGGTGTCCATTTCACCAAAACAGGGAGACGTAACCAGGTAGGGGTCTGTCCTACCCCGAGTCCTTAACAGTCTCTAGTCCATCCTGGGTTACGCTCCAACTAATTGTACAAGGATTCCCGGTAGATCCACCAAGGATTCCTAAAAATAACTAGAAACACAAAATTATACACAAGCAACAATACACAGGTAAACATAAATAAAACAATTTATACACTTTAAATCCTCCAGCGTGCGGGTAACTGGCCTCTAGTGGCCCTAGTGGACCTACGGAGCTGACTGTCTAGCCCTGAACTACAGGGTGTAGGAGCTGTCAAGGGTAAACTGGGCAGCTGTCTACCGGCTCTTTGGCTCACTAGGGATATGGCAGGCTCACTGCAAGCAGAGGGTTGATCCTCCTGGTCTGCGGGTGTGGGGTCTTCTGCCTCCTGGACCGGCTGTTCTTCCAGCTCTACCTGTTGCTCCGTAGGTGCTTGGGATGCTGGTTGGAGGAAGGTGAGTACGGGTACCACAACTGCACCATTGACTTGAGTCCAAGACCGAGGGAAGTCCCCGAGCACAGTACTAACCATATCTTCCCTTTCCTCTACGGGTCGATGGTCTTCTTGTTCCTCTTCAGGGTTCCTCAGTTGTTCGGGACACTTCTTCAGGTGGTCCCGGGATACAATGGCTGTAGTTTCCCCTCCGTCTTTACTGATGGTACAAACCTTCGGGTTCTCGTGGCTTGAGGGCAGTACGGTGTACGGGTCCTTCTCCCACTGGTCGTCCAACTTGTGGAGCCGTCTCTTCCTCTTCAAGACCTGCTCTCCGGGTACCAGGGGAACAGCGGGAGCATACTGGTTGTAAGTTTTCTCTTGTCTTTCCCTAGCCTGACAGAGACTTCGCTCCACGCTCTCCTGTACTCTCCGGTACTGCTGCTGCCTCTCTGTGTCCCAGTCTGCTTCTGGTGAAGTGTCCTCGGGTGTCAGGACTCCCATTTCCAGGTCAACAGGTAACTTACCAGGTCTTGCCCTCATTAGGTAAGCCGGGGTACAGTTGGTGGAACCTACCGGGATGTGGTTGTATAGGTCCACCAGATCGGGCAGCTTCTCAGGCCACAGACTGCGTTCTTCCAGGGGTAACGTTTTCAGAAGATCCATTACCACCTGGTTCATTTTCTCACAAAGTCCATTAGTTTGCGGATGGTAGGGTGTCGTCCTTATCTTCCGGCAGCCATACAGAGTGCAGAATTCTTGGAAGACCTCCGCTTCAAAGGCAGGTCCCTGGTCTGTCAACACTTGGTCCGGGTACCCGTGTGGACGGCAGAAATGCTGCTGGAAGGCTCTCGCTGCTGTTCGAGCTGTTAAGTCCTTGACGGGGACGACAACCAAGAACCGGGAGTAGTGATCCACGATGGTTAGTGCGTAGACGTAGCCACTTCTGCTTGGGGTCAGTTTTACATGATCCAAGGCTACCAGTTCCAACGGCTGCCGGGTGACGATGGACTGCAGGGGAGTCTTCTGGCTGGCACGGTCCTTCCTTCTTAGGTTGCACGGGCCACAGTCTCTGCACCACTTCTTAATGGTTCCCCTCATGCCTACCCAGTGGAATCGCTCGCGCAGCAGGAACTCCAGCTTCTTCCACCCGAAGTGTCCAGCTCCGTCGTGGTATGCCTCCATCACCATGGCTGCGTCTCTTCGTGGCACCACTACTTGCCAGAGTAGTTCATGCGTCCGGGAGTTAACCATTCTGCGGCACAACTTCCCCTTGTAAAGGAACAGTCGACTCCTCTCTGCCCATAGTTGTTTGGCTTCCTCCGGAGCGTCTGGTTCAAGGCAAGCCTCCGGGCGAGTCAGCATCTCCTTCACCAGTCGGACGGCAGGGTCGCTGTCTTGCGTTTCCGCCCAGTTGTAGTGAGGTAAGGGGTTCAACGTAGCAGCCTGCTTACTCCTTACCCGGTGGGAGTACTGGATAGTCCCATGATGGTGGAACGCAGGGAGTTCAACTTCTTCCAGTCCCTCCGGATCTTCTCCTTCGTCCGGCAGGTTGGGCATCCTGGACAGGGTGTCCGCGTTGGTATTGGAGCGTCCGGCCCGGTATTTGATTGTGAACTCGTAGTTGGACAGACGGGCCATCCACCTCTGCTCCAGGGCACCGAGTCTTGCCGTGTCCAGGTGTGTCAACGGGTTGTTATCCGTGTACACGGTGAACCGGGAAGAAGCGAGGTAATGCTTAAAGCGCTCGGTGACTGCCCATACTACGGCCAGGAACTCTAGCTTAAATGAGCTGTAATTCTCGGGGTTCCTTTCGGTGGGTCGCAGCTTTCAGCTGGCGTAGGCGATTACTCTTTCCTTCCCCTGCTGGATCTGGGACAGTACGGCTCCTAGCCCGATGTTACTGGCGTCGGTGTAGAGGATAAAGGGCTGGCTATAATCCGGGTACGCCAGGATTTCGTCCCCCGTGAGGGCCATCTTCAGCTGGCGGAAGGACTCTTCTTCCAGCTCCTCCCATTTGAAGGGCGGCTTCTGGTTCTTGGCCTTCCGGGACTGGCCTATCAGGAGGTCCTGCATAGGTGCTGCCTTTTTGGTGAAACCGGGAATAAACCTTCGGTAGTAGCCTACCAACCCGAGGAACTGCCGCACTTCTTTTACGCTGGAGGGGCTTGGCCATTCCTTAATTGCGGTGATCTTATCAGGGTCGGGAGCCACTCCGTCAGTGCTCACCACGTGTCCCAGGTACTGCACCTTTGGTTTCAGGAGGTGACACTTGGAGGGTTTCACCTTTAGGCCGTAACTCGCCAGAGCTTCGAACACTTCCGCCAGGTGTTTCAGGTGGTCCTCATACGTCTTGGAATATACGATGACATCGTCCAGGTACAACAGGACCGTCTCGAAGTTTCTGTGGCCCAGACAACACTCCATTAGTCGTTGGAAGGTTCCTGGTGCGTTGCAGAGTCCGAACGGCATGCAGGTGAACTCGCTAAGTCCCATCGGGGTGGTGAATGCGGTCTTCTCCCGGTCCGCCTCTGCTACAGGAACCTGCCAGTACCCGCTAGTGAGATCCAAGGTAGAGAAGAAGTTAGCAGATCTTAAAGCAGCCAATGACTCCTGTATCCTTGGTAAGGGGTACGCATCCTTGTGTGTGATACGGTTGATTTTCCGGTAATCTACACACATCCTCATGGTGTTGTCTTTTTTTCTGACTAAGACTAGTGGAGCTGCCCAGGGGCTACAGCTATCCCTGATCACCCCAGCCTCCTTCATGTCTCTAAGCATCCCCTTGGCGTGTTGGTAGTGTGCAGGGGGTACGGGTCGATACCTCTCTTTTATGGGAGGATGGTCTCCCGTGGGGATGTGGTGTTCTACCCCCTTGACTCGCCCGAAGTCTAACGGGTGTTTACTAAACACTCTCTCGTACTCTTGAACCACCCGATAGACTCTTCTGATGTGAGGGAGTGGAGTCAGTACCCAAATGTAGTTGCTGACACCAGTCCTCCATTGTTTTCTTAGAGCCGTTACCTTCCTCCGGGTGAGATGGAGGCAAGGGTTCCACAGATTGTATAGCATTTTGGTTAATGGTATATAATTTGGCTAGCGTGGCATACCGGGGCAGGTACACTTCCCTCTTCCCGATATTGATTATGCGAACGGGCACCCTCCCATGGCGTACATTAACCACCCCCCGTGCTGTCAAGATGGTGGGCCTACTGTCTGAGTAAACTGGTTCTACCATTGCCTGGTAATCTCTACCTCTCAGACCAATAGCTGCCCGGCACCAAATCATCATTTCACTTTTTGGGGGCATGGCAATAGGAAAAGGGTCACACATTCTTACGCTACCAATCTCACCACCGGAGAGTTCCACCTGTTGCCGTCGCATCAGTGCCCGGATCTCTTTCTGGAGCACCCGCTGCTCGCCGGAGCTGGCGTTCTTGGCAACCTGCTGTAAAAGGAAAATCACCTCTGCAAGACAATTTTCAATTACATTAGTTCCTAGAGTTATTTTTGGGTGACTCTCATGTTTGTCAATATCTACAATGATCAGTCCCTGTGCTGCCAGTTCGACTTTACCGATTTTGATGGTCACCTCTTTAAATCCGATCTGTGGCACGGGCTGGCCATTGCTGGCGATGATACTCAAGTCGTCGTCAGGGTAGCGGGTAATATCCGAGTCATTCCAGTACTGCTTAAAGAGCACGTACGGGATGGTGGTGACCTGTGACCCGGTGTCCAGTAGGGCACTCATGGGAATGCCATCCAGTACCACAGGCAAGACTGGACGTCCTCCCACATATCTGTCGCGCCAGTTCGATGGGCCTGGTGATCTTTTTCCTGGGGGTTGGCCCTCTACCCCAGGTTGTGCCCGTTTAAAGAACAGTACCTTGCCATATGTCCGGGTTGATTGCAGCAGCGGCAGATGGGTCGTCCGTCTTCGCTGTATCGGTCACTGGGTCTTCCTCTGGCCGGTGGGGTCCTCCTTGGTCGACGCCACGGGATGTCCTCCGGTCCGGATGCCAGCTGGATCTTCCCTGGGGTGGAAACCTGTAAAGACTGCACAGTTCGGGTTAGCGCAGCAACGCTCTTAGCTAGCTCTTGGACCTGATGGTGTAGGTCTGGAGCCGGGTCATTGTCCAAAGCCTGCGCATCAGCTCCCACAGGCCCTGCCGACAAGGGCGCCGCCTCCTGGTGGTAAGTGATAGCTGGGCGCCTGTGGGTCACAATGCCACCCGGTGCCGGTTCTCGGAGCACCCGGATGGCTCTGTCCTTGAACTGTGCAAAGCCCAGATGGGGATCCTGTAAGGCCATCGCCCGCAACTGGGTTCGGTGGGCATTACAATATAGTCCCTCTATAAATTGTTCGGTCAACAGCCTGTCCTCGTTTCCCACTCCATCAGGGTCGGTCTGCTTAATGGCCCTCAGGGCCTCTTGTAGGTTTAGTGCATAGTCCCTTATACTCTCATGCGCTCGCTGCTTGCACCCGTAGAATCTAAGCTTAATCTCGGCTGAGGTGCGGGTATCAAAGGTGTCCTTCAGCCGGGTTAGTATCCCTGCGACAGTCTTCCTCCCAGGTGGCCAGGATTTTACTTCCCTTTTGGCTGCCCCGGTTAGTTGGGCCACCAGGATGCTCACTTTTTGCTCTTCTGTGAGGGGGTACACCTGGAAGAGGCTATCCAGCTTTTCTCTAAAGTCATGCAGGGTATGTGACTCCCCTGAGTACTGGGGTAGCCAAGCTGCTCCCGGGATATAGGGCATGGTGAAGGGCATAACTGCAGCAGCGGTGGCGCTGGCGGGGGTTGAGGCAATGAAGCTCTCCTCCGCATCCGACATCTTCCTCCCCCCTAGTGGACCGTGGCCTACCTTGCGATGATCCTGTTCCGTAGGCCGCGGCTCCGCAGTAGATCGTCAGGGTTGAGGACCTTCCGTCGCGCTCCGGTGACGTCGGCGTCTGCTGGGCTCCTTCCAGGACCTTACGCAACGTCTGGACGTGAGGCGGGGCTTCAGTTCTCGCGCGCTTTCGGAGTCCACGCCCCTCTTCTTCCCGCGCGGCGTCCTCAAGATGGCGTCCAACGGCGGGAAAACTCCACGGATGGCGGGAAGAAGGCTGAAGATGGCGCCGAATGGCGGGAATCTTCACAGATGGCGGGAAGAAGGCTGAAAATGGCGCCGGATGGCGGGAATCTTCACCGATGGCGGGAAAACTTCACGGATGGTAAGTTTTAAAAGTCTCTTTTTCAGGCACGCAGTACCCGGTGGTTGCAGGCACGAAATCCTGCCGACTACGCCAAAGTTGACGCGCCCTTGGGCCTGCTGTGTCGCGCAGCGTCTCGCGCACGGGGGCTTACCCGGAACCAGATCAGATGAGGGTTGTAGTCACCGAGTGGCGAGGACCCGGTCCGTGCCCAGGGAGTCAACTCAGTGTGTGGCAGTCTTGATAGATGTTATTGGAGTGTCGACTACGCCACCCGTTGATTTGCAGCTATGGAGCTGTCGCTGCAGGGCAGACCGCTGAGGCCGGTGTAGAATTGTGCAGCGTGATAGTATAACCCCCAACGGGAGGGGTATGGCCTCAGGGCAGCCGACGTGGAAGATGAGGGTAGCAGGAACCACTCAGAGACGGTGCGGTGTAATTCAGGGTCTTTACTGGTAACAACGATAGACCCTCCCGGAGTACTTGCTAGCGAACGGGGCCTGGTCAGTCCTTGAGCAGATGGGATCTCCCCTGGCCAGGCGGAGTTGTAGGCCTCCCAAACTGACTGTACTCTTCTGGCTACCTTGCTAGAAGCGGATATAAGTAGCCCACGTCCCTGAGTGTACCGTGTGGTGCTCACCCGTATGGCCGGTGACTCGGGGCCTTCTAATGGCTTCCGCTCCACGATGGCGGCGCTGGTCCCACGCGTGTGACCGTGCCTTCGGGTTTCTGGGCCAGAGGACCTGCAATCCCCTGCCGGTCGGTTTCTGCTGCTGGGTAAGGATTAGTCCCCACAGCCTCGGACGCCGGGTCCGGTAAGAAAGCTTCTCAGTCAGGGCGAGCTGTGCAGCTGCCAGCCCCTGACTTGTAGTAGTATTGCTCCCACTGAGCTTCTGCTGTTTCTTCCTGTGACTGTTTCTTGTCTCTACTCTCCTTGACTGACTAACCCTGCTTCAGCCCCGGGTTTATATAGGGGAAGGTCTTCCCCTCCCAAGACTGGGCAGGAGGTGTGGCATGCACAGGATCCCTGGCCAAGAGACCTCCCACCTGCTCTCAGACATAACATTGCTTGTTACTGTGGAAACCAGACCCCTGGGGTGCCACATATATAGACAAAGAAAATGGAGGCAGCACATCAATTAAAAAGAGTGAAAAATTACTATTTAATGACCCATATTGGCGACGTTTCAGCTCTAGGTGTGAGCTTGAGAAACCTAGAGCCAATATGGGTCATTAAATAGTAATTTTTCACTCTTTTTAATTGGTGTTCTGCCTCCATTTTCTTTGTATGTATGTATGTATGTATGTATGTATGTATGTATGTGTGGCACCCCAGGGGTCTGGTTTTCCACAGTAATGTAATGTTATGTCTGAGAGCAGGTGGGAGGTCCTTTGGTCAGGGATCCTGTGCATGCCACACCTCCTGCCCAGTCTTGGGAGGGGAAGAACTTCCCCTGTATAAACCCGGGGCTGAGGCAGGGTGAGTCAGACAAGGAGAGTGGAGACAAGAAGCAGCATAGGAAACAGCAGAGTTACAAGGAGTCAGGGGTTGGCAGCTGCAGAGCTCGCCCTGACTAAGAAGATTCTTTACCGGACCCGGAGTCCGAGGCTGTGGGGACTAACTCCTACCCAGCAGCAGAATCCGTCAGGCAGGGGATTTCAGGTCCTCTGGCCCAGAAGCCCGAAGGCACGGTCACACGCGTGGGACCAGCACCGCCATCGTGGAGCGGAAGCCATTAGAAGGCCCCGAGTCACCGGCCATACGGGTGAGCACCACACGGTACACTCAGGGACGTGGGCTACTTACATCAGCTTCTAGCAAGGTAGCCAGAAGAGTACAGTCAGTTTGGGAGGCCTACAACTACGCCTGGCCAGGGGAGATCCCATCTGCTCAAAGACTGACCAGGCCCCGTTTGCTAGCAAGTACTCCGGGAGGGTCTGTTGGTGTTACCAGTAAAGACCCTGAACTACACCGTACCGTCTCTGAGTGGTTCCTGCTACCCCCATCATCCACGTCGGCTGCCCTGAGGCCATACCCCTCCCGTTGGGGGTTATACTATCACGCTGCACAATCCTACCACCGGCCTCAGCGGTCTGCCCTGCAGCAGCAGCTTCCTGGCTGCACTCAACGGGTGGCGTAGTCATCAACTATTTACTACTAATAGACTGCCGTCTAGTTTGACTCCCTGGGCACGGACCGGGTCACCGCCACGAGACTACAACCCTCCACTGATCCGGCTCCGGGTAGGCTCCCGCGTGCGCAACGCAGCGCGACACAGGCCCAGGGGCGCGTCATATGTATGTATGTATCTATCTATCTATCTATCTATAAAAATAGAAAAGCAGGAGAAGCACCAGGATAAGGTGGGTACAGAGCCTCCCTGGCAAAAACCAAACCATTCATATAAAAAGTAACAAATAGAGGCAGCACACTTTGTGCTTCCTCCACTCGTTAGTATCTATTATCTGTCTATCTGCGTTATATATCCACCACAGGCATGTAACAGGTACCTGTGTGCAGCGGATAACATGAGATGTATTATCATGTACACATTGACTGTGTTATGACTAATGCACTCTAATGCTCAGCTAAGAAATAATGTGAATGTTCTCCTGTGATGGCTACCATTATGTCGATGTACTGGCTGCTGATATACAAGTGCTTCTCACTAAATTAGAATATCATCAACAAGTTAATTTATTTCAGTTCTTCAATGCAAAAAGTGAAATTCATATATTATATAGAGTCATTACAAACAAAGTGATCTATTTCAAGTGTTTATTTCTGTTAATGTTGATGATTATGGCTTACAGCCAATGAAAACACAAAAGTCATTATCTCAGTAAATTAGGATTAACAAAAAACACCTGCAAAGGCTTCCTAAGCGTTTAAAACGGTCCCTTAGTCTGTTTCAGTAGGCTCCTCAATCATGGGGAAGACTGCTGACTTGACAGATGTCCAGAAGGCAATCATTGATACACTCCTAAAGGAGGGTAAGGCACAAAAGGTCATTGCTAAAGAAGCTGGCTGTTCGCAGAGTGCTGTATCCAAGCATATTAATGGAAAGTTGAGAGGAAGGAAAAAGTGTGGTAGAAAAAAGTGCCCAAGCAACTGAGATAACCGCAGCCTTGAAAGGATTGTTAAGAAAAGGCCATTCAAAAATTTGGGGGAGATTCACAAGGAGTGGACTGCTGCTGCAGTCATTGCTTCAAGAGCCACCACACACAGACGTATCCAGGACATGGGCTACAAGTGTCGCATTCCTTGTGTCAAGCCCCTCATGACCAATAGACAACGCCAGAAGCGTCTTACCTGGGCCAAGAAGAAAAAGACCCGGACTGTTGCTCAGTGGTGCAAGGTGTTTTCATATGAAAGTAAATTTTGCATTTAATTTGGAAATCAAGGTTCCAGCATCTGGAGGAAGAGTGGAGAGGCCACAATCCAAGCTGCTGGAAGTCTAGTGTGAAGTTTCCACAATCAGTGATGGTTTGGGGAGCCATGTCATCTGCTGGTGTAGGTCCACTGTGTTTTATCAAGACCAAAGTCAGCACAGCCGTCTACCAGGAAATTCTAGAGCACTTCATGCTTCCCTCTGCCGACAAGCTTTTTGGAGATGGAAATGTCATTCTCCAGCAGGACTTGGCACCTGTCCACACTGCCAAAAGTACCAATACCTGGTTTACACACAACAGTATCACTGTGCTTGATTGTCCAGCAAACTCGCCTGACCTTAACCCCATAGAGAATCTATGGGGTATTGTCAAGAGGAAGATGAGACACCAGACCCAACAATGCAGACGAGCTGAAGGCTGCTATCAAAGCAACCTGGGCTTCCATAATACCTCAGCAGTGCCACAGGGTGATCGCCTCCATGCCACGCCGCATTGATGCAGTAATTGATGCAAAAGGATCCCCAACCAAGTATTGAGGGCATTTACTGAACATACATTTCGGTAGACCAACATTTCAGATTTTAAAAATATTTTTCAAGCTGTTGTTATAAAGTATTCTAATTTACTGAGATAATGACTTTTGTGTTTTCATTGGATGTAAGCCATAATCATCAACATTAACAGAAATAAACACTTGAAATAGATCACTCTGTTTGTAATGACTCTATATAATATAGGAGTTTCACTTTTTGCATTGAAGAACTGAAATAAATTAACTTTTTGATGATATTCTAATTTAGTGAGATGCACCTGTATTAGTACAAATGTTGCAGCCACTTATTTGTTCTAAAGAACTGTCTCCTTTGTTTCTTATACATTGACATCAATAACAAACTATGTGCATGTAGTATATCTTAATCATCTTTTAAAGGGAATATGTCACCAGGTTTTTGTTACCCCATCTGAGAATATTGTGATATAGCGCAGAAAACCTGATTCCAGCGATGTGTCACTTACTGGGCCTCTTGCTGCAGTTTTGATAAAATGACTATTTTTTGTTGCAGATCCACCAGTTCTCTGAATGCTGAACTCTGTATAACCCTGCCCACATGACTGATTGGCAGCTTTCTGTGTACACTGTGCATAGGCAGAAAGCTGCCAATCAGTGGTGGGGGTGGTGTTATACAGAGCTCATGAATATGGAGGACTACCTGACTGCAGGTTTACAAGTCCTCTAGTGATAATCTCCTGCTGATAAAACTTTTATCAAAACTATAGCAAGCAGCCCAATAAGGGGCACATCGCTGGAATCTATCTCTACATTATGCTGCTCTCAGATTAGGTGGCAAAAATGTGATGACAGATTCCCTTTAATCCAGTAGTCATACAGGTGCGTGGCAATTTTATTACATATTGCGACATGGTAACGAGGATAGGACTGAACAGTCTGACTGTCAAGCAGTATGCAGGGGTATGGCATTGAGATGAACCATGGCCCCAGTTCTGCTGTGTGTAGATCACAGCTGGGCCACACAAGGACCTCCGGCCTGGTAGAGTAGATTGACTTTAAAACTTTACACCTCAGTTACAACTCTTTATGCTCAACTAGGAGATCAGATGACCTCACAAAATGACGCCACAAATCCCAGTTTATGGCTCTTTCAGTTCAATCTAGAATTCAAATGAACAGATGTGTGAAAGAGAACACAGACAGAAAACAATCAAGGGAAGGAAGCCCATGTGGGGGCGCTCACTGACAGTAGAGGGCCCCCCGTGCGATACTGTATATGGGTCCTTCATCTCATAACTCATCATAGAACACCTAATTATTTCTTTCTAAGGCTGCGTTCACACTTAGCGGTCTCAATGCTACCGAAAACCTCAGCAGCTCTGTGTTGTTAGAACCTTGCCCTTAGGTTTTTTCCTTTGCTGGTCACATGACCTTGTTGGCCTATTTAATCCTGCTCCGCCCTTCTGGCTTTGCTGGACTTCATTGTATTTCTACTTTCTAGCTAGCCTGTGCTCTGTGTCTTGCTCTGTTAGTTTGCTTGGTCTACGGACCTCTATGTTCTTTATATTTTGTTTGTTCGTCTGTCTGCTACTATTTCTGTTAGGAGGTGTCCCATATTCCTCCCAGTCCTTAGTGCTTGTAGGGATTCCTTCCCCACATCTATAGGTCTTCCTACAGACTAGCTTTGGACTTTAGCAGGTCTGATCGCAGGATCAGGTTCCCTGTTACATCGTAGGGATTAAGCTGAGTTCTATCGTAGGGACAGATCTCCTCTCTTTCCTTAGCTCTGGTAGCAGAACATAACAGTAAGTCCAGCCTGCAAATTCTCTAAGGAAAGATTTTTCTGTTCCATCATGGTGTCGGTTCAGGATTTGGCTAAACACCTGCAGGGACTCTCTCTGGAGGTGGCCGAGCTCCGTCAGCACGTGAGTAACTGTCCTGGAGCACATTTCTTGGAGCCTAAGGTATGTTTGCCGGATTTATTTTTTGGTGAACACCGAGAATTTTTTTCATTTAAAAATGCTTGCTTATTGTATTTTCGTTTGAGACCCAAGTCCTCTGAGGATGAATCCCAGCGCGTAGGGTTCATAATGTCACTTTTGCGCAAAGAGCCTCAGGAGTGGGCCTTTTCTTTGCAACCTAGTGATACATGCTTCAGATCAGTGGATAGTTTTTTTTCTGCTTTGGGACTATTATATGATGATCCTGACCGTGTCGCATCAGCTGAGACTGAGTTGAGACGTTTAAAACAGGGATCAGGTAATGTGGAAAAATATTGTACTCATTTCCATCGTTGGTCAACTCAAACAGGGTGGAACGATTCTGCTCTGAAAAGTCTATTTCTTGCTGGGCTCAGTGAAAGGGTTAAAGACCTGCTAATTGCTTATCCTACACCTGAAGATTTGCAACAGGCTATGCAATTAGCTATACGGGTGGATAGGAGACTGCGTGCTAGGGTTAATGAGAGCAAATCCTCTGCTATGTCAGTTTCTGGTTATGAGAATGTGTGTACTAACAGTGGTGAACCGATGGAGATTGGATCGGTGGCACCTCGCTCTCAAGAAAAAGACCGTCGATTTTTTGAAGGCTTGTGTTTCTATTGCGGAAAATCTGGTCATTTGATTAAAGGCTTGGGGCTTCGTATGAAGAAAGAAAAAAAAATGGTCAGTCACGCCCGTATTGCCTGTTTAAATTCCAAGGGTATATTTTTAGCTGCTTCCACGATTGCTCAGAAAAAATTAATGGAATTTCGGGTGTTTGTTGATTGCGGGTCTACTCTGAATGTAATTGATGGGGGATTTGTGGAAAGACTCAATTTAAAACCTGAACCTTTATCATCCCCTATTGCTGTGGTTTCTGTGGATGGTTCCCTTTGAAGAATATTACTCTCAAGGTCAGTGAATTTCCTCTCACTATTAATGGTGTTCACCATGAGAAATTGGATTTGGTGGTGTTGAATAACTTGCCTTCTCCAGTAATATTGGGATTGCCCTGGTTAAAATTTCACAATCCTGTACTGGATTGGTCTACCAGTGAAATTAAATCCTGGAGTCATAAATGTTATGACAAGTGTTGTAACGGGCGTATTGCAGCTTTGGATAGGGGAGAATTGCCTGTTCCTATTCAGGATTTTTGGAGAGTTTTTTCTGAGAAGGAATCGCAGGTTTTGCCTCCCCATAGAGACTATGATTGTTCTATTGAATTTGTCCCTGGAGCGACTCTTCCTAAAAGTCGTTTATTTAACCTTACCATTCCTGAGAGGAAGGCTTTGGAGGAATACATACAGACAAGTTTGGCCGCCGGTCACATTAGGCCCTCTAAGTCTCCTGTGGCGGTTGGATTTTTTTTTGTAAAAAAAAAGAACGGCGGTTTACGTCCTTGTCTGGATTTTCGTGAGATTAACAAAATTACTGTACGCAATCCTTACCCACTGCCATTGATTCCTGATCTGTTTAACCAGTTAATGGGGGCCAAGTGGTTCTCTAAAATTGACCTTAAGGGGGCATACAATCTGTTGCGCATGAAGGAGGGTGACGAATGGAAGACTGCTTTTAACACTCCTGTGGGTCATTTTGAGAATCTGGTTATGCCTTTTGGTCTTACCAATGCTCCTGCATTTTTTCAGAATCTTATTAATGACATCCTTAGGCCTTTGATCGGCAAAAATGTGGTTGTGTATTTGGATGACATTTTGATTTATTCGCCGGATCTGGAGTCTCATTGGCGGAGCGTACGTGAGGTATTGCAGTTGTTAATGGACAATTCGCTTTTTGCTAAGCTGGAGAAATGTGAGTTCGCTGTACAGAGAATTAGTTTTTTGGGTTACATTATCTCCAGCGAAGGTTTTGAGATGGATCCGGTTAAGGTTCAGGCTGTGCAGGAATGGCCTAGGCCTATTGGTTTGAAATCGATACAGAGGTTTTTAGGTTTCGCCAATTACTACAGAAAATTCATAAAAAATTTTTCTAGTATTGTCAAACCTCTGACCGATCTCACCAGGAAAGGTGCTGATGCGGTTCAGTGGTCTTCTGAGGCCATTGAAGCTTTTGTGTATCTCAAGGAGAGGTTCACCTCTGCTCCCATCCTTATGCAGCCTGATGTGACTAAGCCGTTTTTTGTTGAGGTTGATGCTTCCTCTGTGGGGGTTGGCGCAGTATTGTCTCAGGATAACGGGGATGGATTACATCCCTGTGCCTTTTTTTCAAAAAAATTTTCGGAGGCTGAACTGAACTACGATATTGGTAATCGGGAATTATTGGCTATTAAACTCGCATTTGAACACTGGCGCCACTTCTTGGAAGGTGCGGAATTTCCCGTTCAGGTTCTTACGGATCATAAAAATCTGATATATCTTGATGCTGCCAAGCGCCTGAATGCCCGTCAGGCTAGGTGGGCACTGTTTTTCTCGCAGTTTAATTTCTCCGTTACTTACATCCCTGGTACTAAGAATGTTAAGGCGGATGCCTTGTCTCGCAGTTTTTCTCCCATAGTCGGTGCTGAGAAAGAGGAGAACATTTTACAAGAAGGTGTTGTGATAGCTGCTTTGGACTCCGTTTTGGAGGATGAGATTCTTAAAGCACAGGAGAATGCCCCATCTAACACTCCTCATGGGAGGTTGTTTGTGCCTGGGACCTTTAGGAGAGATTTGTTTGTTGAGTGTCACGAATCTCGGTTGGCAGGTCATCCCGGAATCTCTGAGACCAAGAGACTGGTGGGTCGCAGTTTTTGGTGGCCTGGATGGCAGAAGGAAGTCATTAAGTGGGTGCGCCAATGTACTATATGTGCTAGATCTAAGTCCTCACATACTCCTGCTGCGGGGTTACTTTGTCCTTTGGAGGTCCCCAGTGCTCCTTGGACACATTTGGCTATGGACTTTATAACTGACCTTCCCCCCTCTGAGGGTTTTACTGTCATCTGGGTGGTCGTGGACCGTTTTAGCAAGATGTGTCACTTGGTTCCCTTCGTCAAACTGCCCTGCGCTAAAACTCTCGCTAAGGCCTTTGTCAAGGAAATTGTCAGACTTCATGGTGTTCCTACTGACATTGTTTCTGATAGGGGTCCTCAGTTCGTGGCTGGTTTTTGGCGTGCTTTTTGTGACAGGTTGGGAATTCATTTGTCGTTCTCGTCCGGATATCATCCTGAATCTAATGGCCAGACAGAAAGGAAAAACCAGGATGTTGAGCAGTTCTTGCGTTGTTTTGTGGCAGACAATCAAGAGGGGTGGTCTGAGTTTCTGCCACTTGCTGAATTTGCTCTGAACAATCATACATCTTCTTCTGCTGGTTGTTCGCCTTTTTTTTGTTGTTCTGGGAGACATCCGTCGTTTGGGTCGTTCTCCAAGTTGGGATCTGCCGTGCCTGAGGAGGAGAATTTTTCCGGTGATTTGGAGAGAGTTTGGACGGATGTGCGTGGTAATCTTCAGGAGGCCAACAGAAAATCTAAAGACTACTTTGATAGGAAACGACAGGAGGTTTTGTTTGCTGTTGGTGACATGGTTTGGTTGTCCTCTAGGAATCTGCGGTTGAGGATTCCTTCTAAGAAATTGGGTCCCAAGTTTGTAGGGCCCTTTAAGGTGCTTCAGGTTGTCAACCAATCTGCTGTTAGGTTGGAGGTTCCTACCTCCTGGAAAATTAATCCGGTATTTCATGTCTCTCTGTTAAAAAAAGCTGTTGTGTCGGATGGTGACGCCTCTGCCTCTGTTCCTCCGGTGGTGGAGGACGGGGAATATGAAATTTCTCGCATCCTTAACTCTAGACGGTATAGAGGTAGTTTGCAGTATCTTGTGGCCTGGAAAGGTTTCGGACCCGAGGATAACTCTTGGGTGAGGTCAGATGATGTTTCCGCGTCCAGACTTATCAGAGCGTTTCACAGGAGATTTCCTGATAAGCCTGGTCCTAGGGGATCCGGAGGATCCTCTTAGAAGGGGGGGTACTGTTAGAACCTTGCCCTTAGGTTTTTTCCTTTGCTGGTCACATGACCTTGTTGGCCTATTTAATCCTGCTCCGCCCTTCTGGATTAAGTGATTGGTGGGGATCTTACGACCTGGAACCCCATTAATCTGCTTGTAATCATAAGGGCATTTCTTTTTTTTAATGTACTGTAAATACTGATATGAAAAATGATAACAGAAAATGTAAAAGAGAGCACATTTAACTTGAAAATTGGTTTAAACAATAGGTTATTTTCTAATGACACATTCTCTGTAAGTGTGCTCTTAGGTTCTCACAACTGCCGATGTTTTGTTAGTACACAACCAAATATATTGCCATACAGATTCATGTACTGTATGTGCCTGCAAATTATAGGAAAAAAATAATCAAAATGAACAACCCCAATATGTAAAAGAAAGAAAAACATAATGTAAAAAAAAAGTCACATACACAATTTTTGCAATAAATAAAATGTCCCAATACATAAAATGATATAGAAGTATTTGATATCCCAACAAACGTTACAAACAGCACAATTAATGCATATAACTAATATATTTTATTATATTTCGTATAGCTTAATTTAGTTTAGTGTGCCTTAAAGGTATAGGAAAACTGTAGCTTCCTTTTTGTCCCCAAAATCAAAGTACTGCATGAATTAGCTCTAAACACACCATCTTATCAGCAGAGCATTTCTGGAGGTAACTAATATTTTGGGTGAGTCAGTAAGATTAAGGTAGGACAAAGTAAATTGTAGAATCTATAACAATATAAAATCTAAAATGTTTTTTTCAGGGAAAAAAATATTTTTGTAAAGGAACTGTGTAAAGAAATCAAAGAAGTAATACTCACCTTCACCAATTCCCTGCCGCCCTTGTTACCAAACCTACTTGGTCCTCGTTGGTTTACATTTCCTGGTCCTGTCTCAACACCCTGGAAATGGTCAGAAATGGCAGCTCAGGCAGAAACTGATCGGTGGCAGCGTGCCGTGGGCCCCCTTCACATGAACGTGTTTCTGGTACGTGTTGTATCCGTTTTTTTCATGGATACCACATGTCCCCATTATAACCTATAGTGATCCATGTGATGTGAACCACACGGAGACACGTCCATTTTTTTCTGGCAGCACAGATGACAAGGGCCAATACAAGTCTATGGGTCCGTGAAAAACACATACAGCACACAGTTGGCATCAGTGTGCTGTGCGTGTTTAACATTGCAAAGTATAGGAGAAGCTTTGTCATTTCATTTTCATCCATATCGGAAAACACTGATGACACACGGATGGCACACTGATGACACACGGATGGCACACTGATGACACACGGATGGCACAAGGATGACACATGGATGACACACTGATGGCACACAGATGGCACACTTATGGCTCACGGATGACACACTGATGGCACACTAATGGCTCACGGATGGCTTAAGGATAACACACTGATGGCTCACGGATAACACACTGATGGCTCACGGATAACACACTGATGGCTCATGGATGACACACTGATGGCACACGGATGGCACACTGATGGCTCACAGATGACACACTGATGACACCGGTACTGTTTTTTACGGATGTGTGAAGGGGTCCTTAGTGAGTGATTGGCTGAGCAAGAATTTCCGGACATTTCTAGTATGTTGAGACGAGACCAGAAAGTAGAGATCATCATGGGCAGGTAAATCTTAGAACTGGAACTATGGAGGATCAGTGAGGGTGACTAGTACCTCTATAATTTTTTTTAAGCTGTTTAAGTGCTTTAAAATATTTCATATTACCTGGAAAAAAAAAAAAATTAGAAACTGGAAAATCCCTCTAAACCTTTAAAACTTTACAGGGTAAAAATGGAGTGTAAAAATGCATATATTAAGTCCAGCATAGATGGCAGTGACGTGTCTTGTTACATCTCATGGCTCACAAGCCAGATAGTTAATAGTGCAACAGGCAGAATGAATTTGCTCTTAGGCGGCAATACTGCTCCAAAGTACTGAAAGTTAATCCTAGCAGCAACAATATCTGAAAAACTGATTTTTTTATCATTTTTTTTCCCAGCATAATAACCTCAAATTTTTCTCCCACACCAACAAATGTTGCCACATTATACAGCATTTAGGACGATATTAAGAAATGTTTACTATAATTAAAGGCTTACCCTGATGAGGTCCTTCAAAGACATTTATAGACATTATTTCTGTACGGTTTTATTGATATACTGTAATTATTCTCTACCCAATTTATTGTCAAAAAAAGACCTAGGGGAATTCATCAGTAATGATGTTTTCTATATCAGCTTTGAAAAAAAAATTTGCTGGAGTAAAATGCATCAAATTCAATAAGAGGCACACACCTGGAATCTGTCGCCAGTTTTTTGCTACCCCATCTAAAAGCAGCATGTTGTAGGGACAGAGACCCTGATTCCTGCAATGTGTCACTTACTGAGCAAAAGCTGCACTTTTGATAAAATCATAGTTTTCTCTGCTGCTGATCTAACAGTTCTCTGAATACTGAGCTGTGTATAACACCGCTCACACTACGGATTGGCAGCTTTCTGTGTACACTGTGCATAGGCAGAAAGCTGCCAATCAGTAGAGTTAAACAGAGCTCATGAATATGAAGGACTACATGGCAGCAGGTTTACTAGTCCTATAGTAATAATCTCCTGCTGATAAATCTGTGATTTAAAAAAACTACAGCAATCAGTCCAGCAAGTGACACATCGCTGGAATCAGAGTCTCTGTATCTATATTATATCATAGATTGTTAGCTTGCGAGCAGGGCCCTCACTCCTCCTGGTATCTGTTGATTTATGTTATTATTGTTATTCTGTAATGTCTTTTATTGTCTGTACAATTCCCTTCTAAAATGTAAAGTGCTGTCAGATATGGTGGCATTATGAAAATACAATTATAATTATTATTATCATGCTGCTCTCATATTAGGTGGCAAAAACCTGGTGACAGATTTCCTTTCAGTAATTGGGTGGATTTTTTTGGCCGTCCAGTACCAGAATCTATGAAATACTCCAACCATGAAATCATTGAGCCCTAAAGGGGACTTATAAAATTCGTATAATTAACAGGTAGGGGAACATTATTTTTGATAACAGCTGCTTCAGAGTCATTTCCTGAAGAGTGAGGCAGTGCCTCAATATTTCTGAAAAGCCCTCACCCTTGTTCGAAAGAAGGTCTGCAGCAGCTGAGATGTGTAATATTGTTTATTGTGTTTTATGTATTTATAGTTGTAAATCAAAAGTATTCAGCCCCCATTGCAAATCAGGGTTTTTTTTTTTTACTAAAATTTGGAAACTTTCTGATGTTTGCAATAACCCAACCAAACAAGAGCAATGTAAATAGCTCAACACAAGCAATATAACAAGTGGTTTCTCCAAATTCATCACAGAATACCACTTGTACTGACTACTGCAGTCTCAGAATGATTCAACCCCTTAATGACAGGCATATTTAGTTCTTGCTACCTTTAGCTGTTATAACCTGCTGCAAATCTGATGCATAGCTAGAAACCAGCTGCTGGCAGCGTTCTTGGGAAATCTTAGCCAAGTTCTCATGAGAAGTGGCCTCCAGTTCACTTATATTTTTGAGTTTGTGTGCTGTAACCACCTTATTCAAATCCCATCTGTGACAGCCTCTCCGGTACCTTTCGGGATTTCTTCTGACACCAAGCCTTTGTGAACTATGAGTTTTGCTTGGGATAATTGTCTTGTTGTAATTTCCAATGCTGCCCAAGCTTCACTTCCTCACATAAAACATGATGTTTTCTCCTAGGACTTCCTAATACATGATTGAATCCATCTTACCCTTCCCACAGGTAGTGGCAGAAGAAGCAAAGCAGCCCCAGAACATCACCAAGCCACCACCATGCTTCACTGCTCAAGATTTGTTTCGTTGATCCACAGAACAGAATCCCAAAAAGGTTTTGAGTATATTGGGGCTGACCTTTCTTATGCTTCTGTGTCAGTAAAGGAAAACGTTTTTGAGTTTGAGCATTGAAGCCTTCAGTGTTTAGTATGCGCCTAAATGGGCAAACTGAAACGTCAACGCCTACTGCCACCAAATCTTGCTGCAGCTCTTTTGCAGTCACTATAGGGTTTTTGATCATCTGACTCCTCAGGAATTCCATGGCATCCGGTGATAACCTCTTCTTTTTTCTTCATCCAGGTGCTATAGTCAGTGTTCCTTTTATGGAACTCTGCTTCCAACTATATATTCAGCGCCTTTGCTATCCTTAAAGGGGTTTTCCCACTGACTAAAGTTGATTTTAATCAATAGATCTTGGAGTAATAATAACTTCCACAATTGGATGTGTTTAAATAAAATGTTCCTGTGCCGAGATAATCTTATAAATGTTCCCCTGTCTAATGGCTGTGTCTGACCGTACAGTAACATGGTCTGATAATACCACATCTCCTGGGCAGGAGAGGAAGGAAGAGAGTATACAGACATTACAGCAGGGGATCACAGCTGATTCTTTTGGGAGATAAAACATTTCACTGCCTGTTTTTAAACAATATTTTACCTCACAGAAAGAATCAGCTGTGATCCCCTGCTGTATTGTCTTTATACTCTTTTGCTTCCTCCCCTGCCCAGGAGATGTGGAATGATCAGACCATGTTCCTGTACGGTCAGACACAGCCATTACACAGTACACAGGAGGGGCAGATTAATAAGATTATCTCAGCACAGGAACATTTTATTTAAACACATCCAATTGTGGAAGTTATTTTTATTCCAAGATCTATTGATTAAATTGAACTTTTGTTTGTGGGAAAACCCCTTTAAGGTCATATTCAGACAGTCTCTGAAGCCCATGAGGATGTTACTTCAGGTAACGAGACCACTGGTTGATTTGGGCAATGCGGTTCATAAGCTGACAGTAACATACATCAGTCTGACCCCAGCCTTACCAAGCTCTTAACTTTTTTGTCAACTCTTTTGAGACAAGATCTGATTTTAGAAATGTATGCTTTTATGAGGGATTCTATTCGGAGGGTCAAAACACAAGACAAAAACGAAACGAGCATATCCCACTGTGACAAGGTGTACCCAGTCGGGACGGTCCTATCCTGTCTCTAGTATCTACCATGTGTCAGCCGACCTCAATGTAGATAAAGGCAGAGCAGGACAAGGACTGCCGGTTTTGTCCTCCTTTACGATACAGGATACCGTCTTCACTGAGGTAGTGCTTCGTCCAATCTTTAAAACAGATACTGCTGGTGACTCATTATCTCTCTCCCGCTTACTTGGAAACCGATTTTGGTCCACATAAAGTAGTATTCTACCAATTATCTGATCTTCCCATTGTGCTCTTCGGATTTTTCCTTTTGGTAGTTGTTGAATGGACAGGGGGTGATCTTGTTCTCTCGCTTTTATGGTGGTTTCAACGGCTGTCAGCGGACACCACAATGGTGTGTCTTCCTCTTGATAAGCTTGTACTGCTTGGGTAGTGCTCTCAATTGCTTCCAGACTGACTTCCTCCGAGCATTCTTGCATGAACTCCTCAGGCTCTAGTGGCATTCTCGACAATCCGTCAGCATCCGCATTGCACTTTTGAGACAAGATCTGATTTTAGAAATGTGTGCTCTTATGAGGGATTCTATTCAGAGGGTCAAAACACAAGAAAAAAAGAAAACAAGCACATCCCACTGTGACAAGGTGTACCCAGTCGGGATGGTCCTATCCAGTCTCTAGTATCTACCATGTGTAAGCCGACCTCAATGTAGATAAGGGAAGAGCAGGACAAGGACCCAACTGTTAAGACATCTGCCCATGGGAAACTTGTCTCTGTAGGATGGCTTTCATGCTTTTTTGATCAAAATCGTGTTAACGAAGTACCCTATTTAATTTACATGTACTATTACTATTTACTAACTGCAGGGCATTTTCTCATTTTTTTTTCTTGGGTTTTGTCTGTGAAATGGCCACAGTGTGAACGTGCTCTTACACATTGCATGTATACTAATTTATGCTCTCGCTCACTTCTTTGGTTTTGCAGAGGGCCGCATAACTCTGACACTGCAATAGTCATTAGAAGTGGCGTTTTGTCTTCAATTTGGAGAAACCACTTGTTATATCAGTTGTGTTGACTTATTTAAATTCTCTTAGATTGGTTCCTTATAAACAGAAAGTTTATAAATTTTGCTAATAAAACTAATTTTCAGTGCAACTGTATCTATTACATTTTCTATGATTTTTTTTTATTTTTATATATTTTCAATGTTTTTCAGGGGCTAAAACATTTCTATTTTCTTTCGCACATACTGAAAATGCTTTGGATTTTTCCAATCAGATTTGCAAATGGAAAAAATCCGCAGTGCAGGAAAGTCAATGAGATTTTATCAAATCCCATTCACGTGAGGAATAAAAATATAACTTCTTTCTATGGCTATTGATCGCAAATTTCACCTTTTGCAATGCAAAGGATGAAACTCAGGACAAATCCAACTGTAAATTTTGTCACTGATTCGCTATATATTTCTGGACGAATCCGTAACAATTTTTTAAAATTTTTCTCGTGTTTGAACCTTAAAATTACAGGTTGGAACAGAAGTTTTCTGCAAAAGTGATCTGAAATCAACTACTACTACAGCTCCGATGCATGACCACCGATCTGTGTACAATTGTCAGGTTCTGGCATCAGAATATGATGTCTATACAAATTCTATTTGCAGTTATCTGAATAGAAAAATGTCTTCAAATATAATAAGTCCCTATGCTTCAGATTAGCTTTGACCCATGGAAGACCCTTGGATGCATACTTTCCGCACCTCTACCTTTACACCAGATGTCAGTGAGTCAGTGTGACACCAGTAGAAGAGTCTTATGCAAGGAAGAAACCTTGAAAATCCAGCATAGTGCAATCATGCTAAAGAAGAGGTGAGCCTGCGTGTTTACTGAAGATGGATCATGGTCCTACATACCCCAATACACCAACACCTTAACTGACGATCACTTATACAAGTAGTAAGATGCCAGAAATCTACACTATGCTACAAAGGAAGATCCTTCAGCTTTGTTGTTGAAGATGGGTTAAAGCAGTGTATTTTTCTATGGTTTGCATTAAGAACACATGAAAGAACCAGTAGAGTCATGAATTCCTCAGGCTCTGTATAAGCCCTTGGATTGTGGCTCGTGAGGTCAGACACCTCGGGGTATTTTGTAATATCTCTCAGGGATATAGATATCCAACTAGACAAGCAGACCTCTCCCTAATGGTAATGTCCGCTGCGTTTTTTACCTAAATTATATTCACTGCAGATACTATTCCATTTATGAAATGTCACATTTTACAAGACCTATTTCTGCATTGGGTATTAAAGTAGCCATTTTTTAATACACCCAACAAATATAAGTACCCTTGACTTCCTTCATAGGAATCGAGGTTTTTTTTGTATTCACACCACCCTTGCTAGATGGGTCTCCTCCCTTTACTTATGGAACAGGGAAGAGTGTCACTGAATAGGAATGCAACGATTCGGCAGAAGTCCCGAGGCAAAGAAGAGGAACCTGTCCAATGGTAGTCACCGATGGGAGGGCACAGACAGACAAGTGAGGTATGAATGGGCTGGGTGATGAGTTGGGAGACATACTCATATCACAGCGTAAGAGCTAGAGGTATAAAAAGTTGGAGAGCTGCAGGGGAGGACGTGTCAGCAAATCCAATAACTTTTACCACTGGACGTAATGGGAACATCGATCTTAAGAAACTGTACGTCCTGGTTGTCCGCACGGCACCATAGCAGGATTGGCACATAACATTATGCTCTTGGAGTATTTTGACAATCGGAAGCAAGAAGATCTTCGCCAGATGCCAGTATCACTTCCTTATCACTTTTCCAGCCCAGCTTTCTATCATAAACTGTTGGACGGAGAACTGATAAGGCTGTGTGACTGCCACGCACATCTGGAAGCCGCCACCTGAGGTGAGAGCATAAGGGGCCTGGGGTCTAGAAATGGCCGGCAATTGCAAATCTACCACAATGAAGATGGAAAAGCACTGGCTGCAAGAAAATATTTGACTAATATTCCCTGACAATCAACATTACTCATTGCTGCGTGTATTATTGACTGCAGTACTGAGTGACAATATTGTGTAATAACCTGCACTTTTTAGGAATTACAGGCTAAATGCTCTATTGAGTGGCTGCAAAATGATCTAAAGTATTGAATTCCAATAAACTCTGAAAATAATACAAGATAATGCACAGATTATGGATAAACTATTACCAAAGTTTGTAATTAATAAGCATTAGTCACATATAAGCTGTCTTATATAAACTATGTATTTAACCATATATATCATTCTTTACATATATGCATTTCTATATATATATATATATATTATTGTAGATATATATATAAATATACGGTATGTATATATATAAAATAATTTTTCTACTGAAGTAATTCATTTTATTGTTTCTCTAAGTTTATTGGTCATTACTTTAAGTTAATATATTATTTTCTTTGGTATAACATGGTACAGAAAGCAGTAAAATAATTAATGTTAAATTGTGTAGTTTTCCTACCTTTTTTCGCACGCACCTTGAATCTTACACAGTTTTTTTTTTATTCTAAGAAAAAAAACTCAGAATAAAAACTGGAAGAGACGAAATGCAGATTGCAAATGTGTTTTCCACAATAGATTTTTAGTAATTCTCCATAGGATAGGTGATGAATGTCTGGTCATTGGGGGGCAGCTCTGGAACCCCTAGGATCATAAGATTGAGAGCCTGAACCTCATGGTACTCTTTGCTGAAATTACATGGAGCTACATATTCGCTTCTCTATTCAGTCTCTATGGGACTTACAATTCCCAGCTGTTCCTGTCTGTCCCATAGACATGAATGGAGAAGAGGTGGTCATGTGTGAGCATGTCATTTTTTTCAATCCCAAGTGAGCAGTAACCGGGAAGAAGGCCTTAGTCACCCAGAGATTGGACATTTACCACCTATATTGTGGATCACTTAAAAAACTCTTTAAAATTGTATGATTCCATGTACACTAACCCAACCGGACGATAAATGGGCAACCGGTAGATCGGAATTTACTAGTAGATTTTTGACAGATCCTGAGGAGATCACAATTCCTTACGACTTGACTTCCACGGTTGCTCAATGAAATTTGTTGTTCGGAGTTTCAGAATAAAATGGCTAATTGTCAATCTGGGTATCAATAACTTTACCAGTATTACCAATGGCTGAAAATAGTCTAAAACGATAGGTCTGATTTTTAACACATTAGTTTTGTGTCATAAATAAAGGTGACCTATTGATAAGTGTAAAAATAAAAAAAGCCATTATGGATACCAAAGATCTCTAGCGTACGGCCATGTTTAGTCCAAATACGAGGATTCACTGGGGGCTTCTCTTTTTGTTTCTGGTATCAAACTGACTGACACATCCTTGATCCAAAGTTGTGTTATGTCTCAGATGTGTTGGGTCTTTGCTTCTTTTTGGAATATTATGTGCAAAAAAAAGGCAAAAATCATCATGCAAAACTATTGTTTTTGAGAAAATACTTTTTCAACTGGTGAGTTCTTTCTACAAATGGAGTCTGTGATCTAAACATGGTCGCTACTCTGTGAAACCAAGGAGTTTTTTGGTGGCAGAACTTTAGTAACATCCATACACGGTGGCTCAGTGGTTAGCACTTTAGACTTGCAGCGCTGGGGTCCTAAGTTCAAATCCCACCAGGGACAACATCTCCAAGGAGTTTGTATGTTCTCCCTGTGTTTGTGTGGGTTTTCTCCGGGTTCTCCGGTTTCCTCCCACAATCCAAAGACATACTGATAGGGAATGTAGATTGTGAGCCCCAATGGGGACAGTGATGACAATATCTGTAAAGCGCTATGGAATTAATGGTGCTACATAAGTGAGTAAAATACATCAATAAAAAATATATATCCCTGTATTCCTTTAGCTCTACCACACATCCTGGGAGTTGTAGTTGCATCATTAAGTCAGAGATCTTGTAATGTAGACACAAGGCTGTTTAAACAAGTTTTATTACAATCCCACTTAAGTAAGCTTTATGTAGTGTAATTATAGGACTCCAGAAAGAAAATCCAGAATTCTTTAATTTTAGGTATTAAGCTTTTCAAAACAATCTATTAATGTATTAATGCGTTGTGCGCTGGTCTTTAGCTTTCGTTTCATTTACTTTAAACCCTTATTTCAAAACACATTTAAAGTTCATACTTTTATTTTCATTAAAATCTTTAATATTAAAGTAATAATAACTTATAGCTGTGTTATTCATATTTTTATATAAAAACAATGTGGCATGTGTACGTACATAGAAAACACTGGAGGACGTGCGTGTCTACGAAGACATGATGACGTGGGGATCAGACCATTGCTTCCATGACCCGAGACGAGAACCCTGATATCTTATGAAACGATGTATCTCACATTTGCTCGTTCCTTCAGTCATCCGCTCACATTGCGTTCACTATACTGTATAATATTGGGGTTCAGGATTCAACCGACTAAAGTGATTTTAAAGCTCTGCAGATGACCAGATGACAACGTGTAAGAGAATACGGTAATTAAAGTGCTTTTCCTGACCTCAAAAGCCATTTTAAAGGGTTTTCTAAGTACAAAACTTACCAGGGAGAGTAACAGTGGGAGATCTAAGGACTTATTCACTTGTCAGTGTTTTTTTGTACAAGGAAATCAGTCCAAGTTTCTTCATGATTTTGATCAGTTTCTTATGAGAGCCATCTAAGTTTTGTCAGAGTTTGATCAGAGTTTCATCTCCACATTCTCCTATCTATCAGTTCGCGAAAAACAGAGAACACATGAATGGCATAAGAGAGCTGTTAGATTTTTTGACAGACTCATAGATTTCCTTTGTCAAGTTTGATCTAATACTCAGATCAAAATCAGACATGTCTCCACGACTTTGCACAGACCACTTGGTCCACAAAAATCGCAGATGTGAACAGCCCCACAGACTTACCAGGGGTACGAGTGCTATCCATAAAAAACACGGATGACACTCGTACATACAAAACTGACCTGGGAATGGGCCTTATGATTCCACTCTGATAGTTCCTGGGGTCGCACTTGTCCAACATATATGATGTATAGAAAGAAAAACAGACAGAAGTTAAAAAAAACTTTCTGCCACATCCTATAAATAAATACATCACTCATTATTGGCAATAAACATACATGAAAATGATGCCCAAACAATTATTAAAAACACCTAAAACTGCACTACTAAGTGCATAAATACCAGCTGCAACTTATAATGAAGCCACGCAGCTCCCGAATGGTCTGAATAGACAAATATAAAAGGAGCAAATTCACATCCCGATAAAAAAATGAAAATCACTGTATGTTTATTTCTGTTAATGTTGATGATTACGGCTTACAGCCAATGAAAACACAAAAGTCATTATCTCAGTAAATTAGAATACTTTATAACAACAGCTTAAAAAATGCGGCGTGGCATGGAGGCGATCAGCACTGGCACTGCTGAGGTGTTATGGAAGCCCAGGTTGCTTTAATAGCAGCCTTCAGCTCGTCTGCATTGTTGGGTCTGGTGTCTCTCATCTTCCTCTTGACAATACTCCATAGATTCTCTATGGGGTTAAGGTCAGGCGAGTTCTCCAGCAGGACTTGGCACCTGTCCACACTGCCAAAAGTACCAATACCTGGTTTAAAAACATCAGTATCACTGTGCTTGATTGGCCAGCAAACTTGCCTGACCATAACCCCATAGAGAATCTATGGGGTATTGTCAAGAGGAAGATGAGAGACACCAGACCCAACAATGCAGACGAGCTGAAGGCTGCTATCAAAGCAACCTGGGCTTCCATAACACCTCAGCAGTGCCACAGGCTGATCGCCTCCATGCCACGCCACATTGATGCAGTAATTGATGCAAAAGGAGCCCCGACCAAGTATTGCGTGCATTTACTGAACATACATTTCAGTAGGGCAACATTTCGGATTTTATAAACATTTTTCAAGCTGTTGTTATAAAGTATTCTAATTTACTGAGATAATGAATTTTGTGTTTTCATTGTCTGTAAGCCATAATCAACTACATTAACAGAAATAAACACTTGAAATAGATCACTCTGTAATGACTCTATATAATATATGAGGTTCACTTTTTGTATTGAAGAACTGAAATAAATTAACTTTTTGATGATGTTCTAATTTAGTGAGATGCACCTGTAGCTGCCCCAATGTATCTCCACATAGTAATAGTGCCCCCTCTGTATCCCTACAAAGTAATAGTGTTCCCATCCTATCTCCACGTAGTAATAGTACCCTTATTGTGGCTCCATATGGTAATAGTGCACCCTTTGTGTCTTTAGTAAAAGTGTCCCCTCTCTGCCTCCATATAGTAATAGTAACTCCTCTGTATCCCCCATAGTAAAGGTGATCTCATCATAGTAATAGGCATCCACATAACAACAGTGTCGACACACAAAAACAGTACCCTTTTCTTTACCTACACTTACAAATAGAGCCCCCCTCTGTGGCTCCACATATTAATTGTCCTCCCTTTTTACCACTGCATGGCAATAATGCCTCCCTCTGTGCCTCCACTTAATAATGATGTTCTGTTTTGGGTCTCAACATAATTATTGTGCCCACACGTACACATACAGTGGATACGGAAAGTATTCAGACCCCTTTAAATTTTTCACTCTTTGTTTCATTGCAGCCATTTGGTAAATTATAAAAAGTTCTTTTTTTTCTCATTAAAGTGCACTCTGCACCCCATCTTGACTAAAAAAAAACAGAAATGTAAATTTTTTTGTAAATTTATTAAAAAAGAAAAACTCAAATATCACATGGTCATAAGTATTCAGACCCTTTGCTCAGTATTGAGTAGAAGCACCCTTTTGAGCTAGTACAGCCATGAGTCTTCTTGGGAATGATGCAACAAGTTTTTCACACCTGGATTTGGGGATCCTCTGCCATTCTTCCTTGCAGATCCTCTCCAGTTCCGTCAGGTTGGATGGTGAACGTTGGTGGACAGCCATTTTCAGGTCTCTCTAGAGATGCTCAATTGGGTTTAGGTCAGGGCTCTGGCTGGGCCAGTCAAGAATGGTCACAGAGTTGTTCTGAAGCCACTCCTTTGTTATTTTAGCTATGTGCTTAGGGTCATTGTCTTGTTGGAAGGTGAACCTTCGGCCAAATCTGAGGTCCAGAGCACCCTGGAAGAGGTTTTCATCCAGGATATCTCTGCACTTGGCCGCATTCATGTTTCCTTCAATTGCAACCAGTTGTCCTGTCCCTGCAACTGAAAAACACCCCCATAGCATGATGCTGCCACCACCATGTTTCACTGTTGGGATTGTATTGGGCAGGTGATGAGCAGTGCCTGGTTTTCTCCACACATACCATTTAGAATTGTCACCAAAAAGTTCTATCTTCATCTCATCAGACCAGAGAATCTTATTTCTCATAGTCTGGGAGTCCTTCATGTGTTTTTTTGAGCAAACTCTATGCGGGCTTTCATATGTCTTGCACTGAGGAGATGCTTCCGTCGGGCCACTCTGCCATAAAGGCCCGACTGGTGGAGGGCTGCAGTGATAGTTGACTTTGTGGAACTTTCTCCCATCTCCCTACTGCATCTCTGGAGCTCAGCCACAGTGATCTTGGGGTTCTTCTTTACCTCTCTCACCAAGGCTCTTCTCCCACGATTGCTCAGTTTGGCTTGGTGGCCAGGCCTAGGAAGACTTCTGGTGGTCCCAAACTTTTTCTATTTAAGGATTATGGAGGCCACTGTGCTCTTAGGAACCTTAAGGAATGCAGAAATTCTTTTGCAACTTTGGCCAGATCTGTGCCTTGCCACAATTCTGTCTCTGAGCTCCTTGGGCAGTTCCTTTGAGCTCATGATTCTCATTTGGTCTGACATGCACTGTGAGCTGGGAGGTCTTATATAGACAGGACTTGATTTGGAAAGGCACACACCTATCAGTTTAATTAAACACATCTGGACTCCAATGAAGGAGTATAACCATCTCAAGGAGGATCACAAGAAAATGGACAGCATGTGACTTAAATATGAGTGTCTGCGCATAGGGTCTGAATACTTATGACCATGTGATATTTCACTTTTTCTTTTTTAATAAATTTGCAAAAATTTCTACATTTCTGTTTTTTTTCAGTCAAGATGGGGTGCAGAGTGTACTTTAATGAGAAAAAAAATTTACTTTTCAGAATTTACTAAATGGCTGCAATGAAACAAAGAGTGAAAAATGTAAAGGGGTCTGAATACTTTCCGTACCCACTGTATGTCTGCCCTGTGATAGTAACAGTCGTGACTGATACCTGCAGAGGCATTACTTATACCTTCTGTGCCCCAGTCAGGGGTGGACATATCCTTGGTCAAACGTGTTGCTGCACAGGGGTCCAAATGGCAAGGGGGCCCATTTCTACCTCCAAAGTAGGTGGAATTGTGTATTATGAGAAGCTATTGGATTGCAAAGGGCCCATATACTGTTCTTGCACAGGGGCCCTCTTCTATCTATGTCCACCAGTGCCCCAAGTACCATCTGCAATTTGTAATAGTAATGTTTAACAGATTTTAGTAACGTCCCTAATTACACATGTGAAGCTGCACGTTCTAAACCTAATTCTACAAACCATATATATTGTATTGAATCCACCTGACAACTTCATCTCTTAAATCAGGGAAAAATAGAACAACCCTCACTAAACAATGACAAACACACAAACTGCTCTACATCTGCTATCCCTGAATCTCCATTTATTAGGAGATTGTGCTTTAGAGATTAATGTCATGCTAAAATCCAGGGTTTACAGAGTTCATGTGACATCACCCTAAGAGGGGCATCACATGGTCACATTTTCTGTTTTGCCTTTGAATCCTATTTTTTTTAATTTTAATTATTTTGTTCTTGGTATATTTTTTCCATTATCTCCGGCCTAAATGACATGGGCTGCTTGGTTGAAATGATAAACAGTTTGGACAGAGAAGAAGTTCACAGATGTCACCCATGTCAACAGAACAATTAAACTGGATCTGTCATCATGTTGCATCAGTTAAAGGAATAATGAAGAGTAAACTAACGGGTACATGACTGCATAGCCTCAAAATAAGAAAATAAGTAATATAGTTAGTTTATATATACAGTGCAGACCAAAAGTTTGGACACACATTCTCATTTAAAGATTTTTCTGTATTTTCATGACTATGAAAATTGTACTTTCACACTGAAGGCATCAAAACTATGAATTAACACATGTGGAATTATATACTTAACAAAAAAGTGTGACACAACTGAAAATATGTCTTATATTCTAGGCTCTTCAAAGTAGCCACCTTTTGCTTTGATGACTGCTTTGCACACTCTTGGCATTCTCTTGATGAGCTTCAAGAGGTAGTCACCGGAAATGGTTTTCACTTCACAGGTGTGCCCTGTCAGGTTTAATAAGTGGGATTTCTTGCCTTATAAATGGAGTTGGGACCATCAGTTGTGTTGTGCAGAAGTCAGGTGGATACACAGCTGATAGTCCTACTGAATAGACTGTTAGAATTTGTATTATGGCAAGAAAAAAGCAGCTAAGTAAAGAAAAACGAGTGGCCATCATTACTTTAAGAAATGAAGGTCAGTCAGTCCGAAAAATTGGGCAAACTTTGAAAGTTTCCCCAAGTGCAGTTGCAAAAACCATCAAGTTCTACAAAGAAACTGGCTCACATGAGGACTGCCCCAGGAAAGGAAGACCAAGAGTCACCTCTGCTTCTGAGGATAAGTTTATCCGAGTCACCAGCCTCAGAAATCGCAGGTTAACAGCAGCTCAGATTAGAGACCAGGTCAATGCCACACAGAGTTCTAGCAGCAGACACATCTCTACAACAACTGTCAAGAGGAGACTTTGTGCAGCAGGCCTTCATGGTAAAATAGCTGCTAGGAAACCACTGCTAAGGACAGGCAACAAGCAGAAGAGACTTGTTTGGGCTAAAGAACACAAGGAATGAACATTAGACCAGTGGAAATCTGTGCTTTGGTCTGATGAGTCCAAATTTGAGATCTTTGGTTCCAACCACCGTGTCTTTGTGCGACGCAGAAAAGGTGAACGGATGGACTCTACATTCTGGTTCCCACCGTGTAGCATGGAGGAGGAGGTGTGATGGTGTGGGGGTGCTTTGCTGGTGACACTGTTGGGGATTTATTCAAAATTGAAGGCATACTGAACCAGCATGGCTACCACAGCATCTTGCAGCGGCATGCTATTCCATCCGGTTTGCGTTTAGTTTGACCATCATTTACTTTTCAACAGGACAATGACCCCAAACACACCTCCAGGCTGTGTAAGGGCTATTTGACCAAGACGGAGAGCGATGGGGTGCTACGCCAGATGACCTGGCCTCCACAGTCACCAGACCTGAACCCAATCGAGATGGTTTGGGGTGAGCTGGACTGCAGAGAGAAGGCAAAAGGGCCAACAAGTGCTAAGCATCTCTGGGAACTCCTTCAAGATTGTTGGAAGACCATTTCCGGTGACTACCTCTTGAAGCTCATCAAGAGAATGCCAAGAGTGTCCAAAGCAGTCATCAAAGCAAAAGGTGGCTACTTTGAAGAACCTAGAATATAAGACATATTTTCAGTTGTTTCACACTCTTTTTTTTAAGTATAGATGTAGTATAGATTCAGTGTGAATGTACAATTTTCATAGTCATGAAAATACAGAAAAATCTTTAAATGAGAAGGTGTGTCCAATTCCAATGCCCCCCCCCCCCCCCCCGGTATTCCTTGGTCTCTACTTACTGGGTCTCCCCTACTGCTAGTGATTGGCTGAATCTGGGTTTTCTGCATGTCAGAGGGAACCAGGAAGCAGAGAATCTGTGGCCAATATTGGGCTAATGCTACATTCACACGTCAGTTTTACTATCTGAGATTAAAGAAATTCTATGGGTCCATGTGCTGTTTTAGAAAACAATGGCCAGCACATGGCCATGTTACATGTGTGTATGAAGCCTTAGCGGGGTCTCTTACATGTTAAAAGCCACCAGAAAGCAGATACCAGCAGAGACTGTTGGAGAGTCGTAGCAGTAGCGGCAGATCTGTAGAGGTGAGTTTTCTTCTTTTGTCTTTTTATGACACTGAATTGTAGTAAAAAACGGATTAGCTAGAGAATCCTTTTAAAGGGTAACCAAACTTTCAAGTAACGTTTCAGAATAAGCTGTCATGTGTGTACATGAGCAATAACACTATGTCTGGTCTTGATATGACTTGCATCCTGCATTTTCACCAGATTTCTCCTCTGCAGACTCTATCTCTTATTTTGCAATCCACTGGAAGCTGGTGGGTAGAGACTAGCTGCTGTGACATCTCCTATACACAGCATAGCCTGCAGAGATGGATTCCTGCTCTTCCTTCATTTTTTAACATACAGAGACAAACAACAGCATTATGGAGGAAATTAAACAGCAGTCCTCAGCTGTCTATAAGGGAATCAGTGCAGGGATGAGATAAAAGACATGCTAGAAAGCTTAGTACGATCTTTTTACGTCTCACTAGCCTGTTTCCCCTCTCTGCTCCTCACACCTCCTCCCCCTCCCCTCTCCATAGAGTATAATGAGCTATGTCACACGACACCACAGGGAGCAGGTGGTCCATCTTGTCTGAGCAAGATGGATTTGAGCAATTTTTACAGGGGTGACAATTTCAGGAGGCAGGGAGCAGAAGAAGTGGCTGATGTGGAGAAGGAAGCTGGTTTATCTGATAAGATATATTACAAAGTTTCTTATATCCACCTGTGCTATTGATTTTTGAAAAGTTTGTTGAAACTTTCATTTTAAGTCTAAAATGGCTAATTCGTTAAAGATTTTGTCCTATTTCAGCCTAAATTGGAGGGAAGATTAGTAATGCTTTAATATAAGCAAAATCCGCATTACTTACCTGATGAAGCCCCTTGACTCAAGAGCCACTTATCCACTGCTCCCCACCAGTCTTTGTTGACAGGACTGCAGCAGTGAGGTCGCAAGTACAACCATGACCACTGTAGCCAATCACTGTCCTCAGTGGTCTTGTAACGTCTATCTTGGCATCACAGCTAGACATAGATAGGGCATCCCTACTATAGCAACCAAATAAAGCACAGCAAGGGACCACCAAGAGTTGGCACAGAAGCAGCATGGGTAGGACATGGCGAGACAATACAGAGCAGAACAGATATGTGATGTGTAGTATGTGATTTTACAACATTATCAGCTTTCGCCCTAAATCAGGACTGCTCTTATCCTGGAAGGTTTGCTGCACAGTAACGTTTATTATGTCATAACGTATATTATGTTTAACATTGATGACCTATCCGTAGAATAGGTCATCAATATCTGATCGATGGGGGTGCGACAACCAGAGCCCCTGCCGATCAGCTGTTCCTGGTTTAGTAGGCGGCTGGAACTGCTCAGTTACGGAACTGAACTCTATAGTGGCTGCGGGGTGGATAGAGGGGTGGATGTGCAGTACCTGGCCATGGGCATTATTTCGCGACAGGGCTGCGCTGTGCAGTTCTGTTACTGAGAAGTTCCGTCTGCTGCCAACAGGAACAGCTGATCGGCGGAGGCACCAGATGTCGCACCCCCACCAATCAGACATCGATGATCTATCCTCAGGGTAGGTCATCAATGTTAAAGTAGTGAACAACCTCTTTAAGGCCACGGCCCCACTATCAGTATTCGGTCAGTATTTTTTCTCAGGAGTGGGAGCCAAAACCAGGTGAGGGACAATCAGAGAAAAGGTATAATAGAAACAAATCACCAATTCGGCATTTATCACACACTAATGGTTTTGGCTCCTACTCCTGATAAAAAATACTGATTAAATACTGATAGTGGGGCCCTGGCCTAAAACCAAAACTACAGGGAAAGTAAACTGAGAAAAGCAAACGGAATGGAAAGAATTTACCATAGTGGAGATTCACCAACACTGATGTAAGGGAAAAGTGGAGCATTGACCGTAACAACAAGATTCCAGCATTTAACTTTTAGTATGCCATTTAGAGAAGGAAGGGTCAACTTGATCGGTTACTAATGGAAACTGCTCCACTTTTCCCTTACATTAATTTTTATCTCCTTTCTAACTAAATTTTAGATGTACTGAGTGCCCCATTCACAACTTGTTAAACCTACTGCGTTGCATTATAGATTTCATCCTCAAGGACATATATGAATAACAATAGCGTTAGATTTTCTTGAAGCTAGGCTCATTAGGGAGGAAAGGCATTGACCTTTCCCATGATGTGACGGAGTTTGCATCTCTGTCAGTAAACCAGGTGTGACAGGCTGCAATTTAAGAAAGGAAGAGAATGTGTCCTGTAAGCACAATCTTGCGT
The DNA here is from genome assembly GCF_046119375.1 of Phyllobates terribilis. Lineage (NCBI taxonomy): Eukaryota > Metazoa > Chordata > Amphibia > Anura > Dendrobatidae > Phyllobates > Phyllobates terribilis. Next base: position 488,324,698 of record NW_027362771.1, read on the forward strand.
TTGCACATGACACACTCTTGTGCTTGTGTCACAATTAGTTGCTCAGTCATTTTGATCTCAACACCTGTGAAAAGCTAAAATATGTATAAGCCAATTACCAAAGTCCACTCCCAGCGATTCAACATTGTATAAGTGTATATGAAACTATGCGGATTCGCACCCTCCGTCGTGACCCATCATTCAGCGCATCCTCCTCCGAGACTCAAAACATCATTTACCATTATAATCACAGATTAACAGAGGAAAAGGCAACTTAAAGGGGTTTTACACATTTAGAAAAGTGGTCCCCAAACATTTGCAGTCATGTAAAATAACAAAGCCAGATAGTACTTGCTCTCCACGTTCCAGCGCCGGTAACTCATTGCTGCTCCGGTCTCTATGCTTTCGTTGTAGCGGTGATATCACAACTATAACATGCATCACCGCTGCAGCCAATCCCTGATCTTAGCGATTCTCCCAATGTAAACAGCACAAGCTGCTGAGCTATGTAAATGGCTGCAGTGGTGATGCAAGCTATAGTCGTGACATCACCGCTGCAACCTAAACACAGAGACTGGAGCAGCGACAGGGATCTGGCACTGGACCGGGGGAGGGTGAGTACTATCTGGCTTTGTTACTTTACATGTCAGCAAATGAGTCATTACCACTTTTTAAAAGTTGAAAAACCTTCCAAAAGGTACCAAAAGAACTGGTCACTGTGGACTCAAAAATTCCGCCAACCCGGGCTTATGGGGTTACTTTACTATACCGTATGATACATTGACAATCTCAATGCTTTTTTTCTCTTTTGTAAAATATACTAGTTTGTGTATTGTATTATCTATGCAGTATGATTTATGCCACTAGTTCTGAGCACGAGTTAAAACTTACTTGTTTGATTATCTACCTTTCCTTTGTTTTCTACCACATTATATTCCCTCTCCTTTTTTCTTTTTTACACTTCTCCATTATTCTTTACCCCTCTGATTTTGGCATATTATTAATAAAAATCTTTGGCAGTAAAAGTGGAAAAACCCTTTTAACTAAATTTTTAGTATACAGGGACCTAATGCCAAATCAGCAATTGGGTTCCCATCTTCCTATCATATGTCATTTATACTGCGTTCCAAATTATTGCATTTTCATAAGTGGTCGATGGAAATACATAGTAACATAGTAACATAGTTTGTAAAGCCGAATAAAGACTTGCGTCCATCAAGTTCGACCTGTTAGTTCTGTAATTGCTAAAGTTGATCCAGAGGAGGGCAAAAACCCCAAATGATTTAGCCAATCTTCACCTGAGGAAAAATTCCCTCCCGACTCTGAAACCAGCAGTCAGAATAAATCCCTGTATCAACCTACTATTTTATTTTATTTTTAAGTATATGCAGAAATCTGCCTGGTATCTAGAAATGCATCCAGTCCCCGCTTGAACTGGTGTAGTGAATCTGACATTACCGTCTCCTCACTCAGTGAATTCCATATTCTCACTGCTCTTACCGTAAAGAACCCCTTCCTATGCTGGTGCTGAAACCTTTTCTCTTCCAGTCTTAGTGAATGCCCTCTTGTTACCGTAATATCCCTCCTTTTGAACAAATCCCGGGCAAGATCTCTATACTGTCCCCTAACATATTTGTACACATTTATTATGTCCCCCCTCAACCTTCTCTTTTCCAGGCTGAATAGTCCTAGTTTTGCCAGCCTCTCTGGGTATTGCAGTCCCTCCATTTCCTTTATTAATTTTGTTGCCCTCCTTTGTACCTTTTCAAGCTCATTTATATCCTTTCTATATATTGGGGCCCATAACTGAGCACAGTATTCCAAGTGTGGTCTGACCAGTGCTTTGTACAGTGGAAGAACAATGTTCTCATCCTTTGCAGCTATACCTCTTCTGATACATCCCATTACCCTGTTTACCCTTACAGCAGCGGCCTGACTTTGGGCACTCCAATTTAGTTTGCTATCAATCAAGATGCCCAAGTCCTTCTCCATCTCTGAATTCCCCAATGATTTCCCATTCAGTGAGTACTGGTGACTTCCATTTTTCCTTCCCATATGTATGACCTTACATTTCTCCTCGTTAAACCTCATTTGCCATTTAATGCTCCACCTACCCAGCTTATCCAAATCCCTCTGTAGGTCTGCACTGTCCTCTTTTGTATTAATTGTTTTACATAACTTTGTGTCATCTGCAAATATTGATATTTTACTATTTATCCCGCTGACTATGTCGTTAATAAAGATATTAAATAACATTGGGCCTAGTACAGACCCCTGTGGTACCCCACTAGTGACGCTTACCCAATCTGAGTATATTCCATTTATAACCACCCTCTGCCTTCTATCCCTTAGCCAGTTAGCTACCCACTTGCAGACATTTTCCCCCAGCCCCATCATTCTCATTTTGTATACCAACCTATTATGTGGCACGCTATCGAACGCTTTTGAGAAGTCGAGATACACGACATCCACTGGTTCCCCCTGATCTACTCGAGAGCTAACTTCCTCGTAGAAGTCAATCAGGTTTGTTTGGCAGGAGCGATTCCTCATGAATCCATGTTGGTTCGGGATTAAAAGATTATTAGCATCAAGATGCTCCATAATTGCCTCTTTAATGAAGCTTTCAAAAATTTTGCCCACAACGGACGTCAGACTCACCGGCCGATAGTTTCCGGCGTCACTTTTCGCTCCCTTTTTGAATATTGGCACTACATTCGCCTGTCGCCAATCAAGTGGCACAGACCCAGTCTCAACAGAGTCCTTAAATATAAGATATAACGGTCTGTCTATCACATTGCTTAGTTCCCTTAGTACCCGTGGGTGTATGCCATCAGGTCCTGGTGATTTGATTATTTTAATGTTACTGAGGCGTTTCTGTACCTCAACTTGGGTTAGATTTGTCATACTTAGTGGAGGATTAAGCTTGTCACTTCTCATTTCTCCTGTTAGTTCTATTTCCTTTGTGAAAGTTGTCGAAAAAAAATTATTTAATAGATTAGCTTTATCCTCATCTTTCTCTATGATTTTGCCTTCCTCACTTTTTATTGGTCCAATATTATCCGATTTAATCCTTTTACTGTTTATATACGTAAAGAACAGTTTGGGATTTGATCTACTTTCCCTAGCAATACGTTTCTCTGTTTCCTCCTTTGCTATTTTTATTTGTTTTTTACAGGTTCTCGTTTTTTCCTTGTAACACATTAGTGCCTCCTTACTGTTTTCCTGTTTTAATCTCTTGAATGCCTCTTTTTTGCTATTTAACGCCCCTTTTACGTTCTTGTTCAACCATATTGGTTTCCTCTTATTTCTGGCCCTTTTATTACCATACGGTATATACCTCTCGCACTGAGTATTCAGAATTCTTTTGAAGGTTTCCCATTTACTATTCGTATTCCATTGATTAAGAACTTTGTCCCAGTCAATAAGTTGAAGGTTTTCTATCAGCTGATCAAACTTCGCCCTCCTAAAGTTTAATGTTTTTGTTGTTCCCTTATTGATAACCCTACTGAAGGGCTTTTTGAAGTCGATAATATTATGATCGCTATTACCTAGGTGCCCCCGTATCTGTACCTCAGTTATTCTATCAGGCCTATTAGTCAATATTAAGTCCAACACGGCCTTCCCTCTCGTTGGTTCCTGCACTAGTTGGGAGAGATAATTATCCTTAATATTTGTCAAGAACCTTTTTCCTTTCTGAGATCTACAGGTTTCTGTTTCCCAGTCAATATCCGGGTAGTTGAAATCCCCCATTACAATCACTTCATTATGTTTTGCTACTTTGTCTATTTGTCCTAATAGCAGATTCTCATTCTCCTCTGTTATATTTGGTGGCTTATAGCAGACCCCCAGTAATATTTTATTATTATTTTTTGCCCCCTCTATCTCTACCCACATGGACTCGACCCCCTCTTCTCCCTCTCCTATATCTTCCCTTAGTCTGGGTTTTAGACATGACTTTACATATAAGCAGACTCCTCCGCCTTTCCCCTGTTTCCGGTCCCTTCTAAATAAACTATAATCTAATAAATTTACCGCCCAGTCGTAGCTATCGTCTAGCCAAGTCTCTGTTATACCTACGATGTCATACCTCTCCTCCGATATAAGATATAAGCGCCCGCAGCTCATCCGCTCATCAGTATAATGTTCAAATCATCAAGATGTTTTGATGTGAACTGCCTGCCAGCCTCATAAATCTTTTGCTTGAGGATACTCCAAAGGTTCACAATAAAGTTGAGGTCATGGGAGGATGGCGGTCAAACCATGAGTTTCTCTCCTTTTATGCCCATAGCAGCCAATTACTCAATGGTATTCTTTGCAGCATTGTCATGCATGAAAACAATTTTGCTATGGATGGCATGGTTTTTCTTATTGTATCAAGGAAGAAAGTGGTCAGCCAGAGGTAATTTTCACACTTTCATGGACCCTATAGGGGCCTACAAGCTCTCTCCTCATGATTCTGGCACAAAACATGACTTCTCCATCTCCTTGCTGACATTACAGACTTGTTGGGATATAGTGGCCATCCACCAATCATCCACTACTCCATCCATCTGGAGTCCAGATTCTGGACAATCCAGGGTTGCGCAGCACTCATCAGTAAACAAGCCTGTTTTAAAATTAGTCTTGTATGTCTAGGTCCACTGTAACCATTTTTGCTTGTGAACACTGCTTTTTGGGTGGCCAAATAGTAGGTTTATGTGCAACTGCAAGCCTCTGGTGTATCCTACCCTTTGAGGTTTGTGGGACTCCAGATGCACCAGCAGCTTCAAATACCTGATTTCTGCCTTGTAATTGTATTTTGGCAACTGCTTTGTCTCTTAATCCGATGAATTTGTCTGGAAGAAACCTTCCTCATTATGCCTTTATCTGCACAAACCTATCTGTGTCTGTATTAGCCACAAATCTCTGCACACAGTACGATGTTGACGCTTAAGTTTTCATGAAATAGCTAATGCTTTCATACCTTGTCCAGCGTCTCTTTGACGCTTTTCAGCAGCAGGGAGATCCTTTTTTCTTTTCCATATTGCTTGAAACCTGTGGCTGCTTCATAATGGGGAACATCCTTTTTAAGTAGTTTTCCTTTAATTTGGGGAAGCTCTGAAAATAAGGGCCCTATCAGGACCCTGTTAGCCAAACTGGAGAACCTGGAAAGTCTCTCGCTCTGGAGAGTCTCTCGCATTTAACTTACGCAAATCAGATGCGCGTCATTGGCTCCTCCCATTGGCAAGTCCGTCACATGATAGCGGGCCGCCGATGGGTTAGCATGACAAACCAGGGACTGCAGGAGACCCCTGTTGTTGTCATCGCCGATCTTTTTTTGTTACATTTTGTTACAGAAATGAAGCCCTGCTATCTGTAACACAAGTGATCAGACAATCGCAGCTTCTAGTCTCCTATGGAGACTATTGAAGCAAGTGAAAAGTAAAAAAAAAAGATTTATTTTTTTTTTTAAAAATCTAAAAGTTCAAATCACCATTCAAAATAAAACAATTAAAAAATATATACAGTACAGACCAAAAGTTTGGACACACCTTCTCATTTAAAGATTTTTCTGTATTTTCATGACTATGAAAATTGTACCTTCACACTGAAGGCATCAAAACTATGAATTAACACATGTGGAATTATATACTTAACAAAAAGGTGTGAAACAACTGAAAATATGTCTTATATTCTAGGTTCTTCAAAGTAGCCACCTTTTGCTTTGATGACTGCTTTGCACACTCTTGGCATTCTCTTGATGAGCTTCAAGAGGTAGTCACCGGAAATGGTTTTCACTTCACAGGTGTGCCCTGTCAGGTTTAATAAGTGGGATTTCTTGCCTTATAAATGGGGTTGGGACCATCAGTTGTGTTGTGCAGAAGTCAGGTTGATACACAGCTGACAGTCCTACTGAATAGACTGTTAGAATTTGCATTATGCAAGAAAAATGCAGCTAAGTAAAGAAAAACTAGTGGCCATCATTACTTTAAGAAATGAAGGTCAGTCAGTTCGAAAAATTGGGCAAACTTTGAAAGTGTCCCCAAGTGCAGTTGCAAAAACCATCAAGCGCTACAAAGAAACTGGCTCACATGAGGACCGCCCCAGGAAAGGAAGACCAAGAGTCACCTCTGCTTCTGAGGATAAGTTTGTTCGAGTCACCAGCCTCAAAAATTGCAGGTTAACAGCAGCTCAGATTAGAGACCAGGTCAATGCCACACAGACTTCTAGCAGCAGACACATCTCTTCAACAACTGTTAAGAGGAGACTTTGTGCAGCAGGCCTTCATGGTAAAATAGCTGCTAGGAAACCACTGCTAAGGATAGACAACAAGCAGAAGAGACTTGTTTGGGCTAAAAAACACAAGGAATGGACATTAGACCAGTGGAAATCTGTGCTTTGGTCTGATGAGTCCAAATTTGAGATCTTTGGTTCCAACCACCGTGTCTTTGAGCGACGCAGAAAAGGTGAACGGATAGACTCTACATGCCTGGTTCCCACCGTGAAGCATGGAGGAGGAGGAGGTGTGATGGTGTGGGGGTGCTTTGCTGGTGACACTGTTGGGGATTTATTCAAAATTGAAGGCATACTGAACCAGCATGGCTACCACAGCATCTTGCAGCGGCATGCTATTCCATCCGGTTTGCGTTTAGTTGGACCATCATTTATATTTCAACAGGACAATGACCCCAAACACACCCCCAGGCTGTGTAAGGGCTATTTGATCAAGAAGGAGAGTGATGGGGTGCTACGCCAGATGACCAGGCCTCCACAGTCACCAGACCTGAACCCAATCGAGATGGTTTGGGGTGAGCTGGACCGCAAGTGCTAAGCATCTCTGGGAACTCCCTCAAGATTGTTGGAAGACCATTCCCGGTGACTACCTCTTGAGGCTCATCAAGAGAATGCCAAGAGTGTGCAAACCAGTCATCAAAGTAAAAGGTGGCTACTTTGAAGAACCTAGAATATAAGACATATTTTTAGTTGTGTCACACTTTTTTGTTAAGTATATAATTCCACATGTGTTAATTCATAGTTTTGATGCCTTCAGTGTGAATGTACAATTTTCATAGTCATGAAAATACAGAAAAATCTTTAAATGAGAAGGTGTGTCCAAACTTTTGGTCTGTACTGTATATATACACATATTTGGTATCACCACATTCAGAATCACCCAATCCATCAATATATGAAAACAATCTGATCGGTAAACGGCATGACGAGAAAAAAAAATCTAAACGCCTGAATTAAGTTTTTTTGGTCGCCGCAACATTGCAATAAAATGCAATAACAGGTGATCAAAACATTGTATCTATCCCAAAATTGTATAAATAAAAACGTCAGCTCGGCGCGCAAAATATAAGCCCTCACTCAGCCCCAGGTCCCGAAAAATGGAGACACTACGGGTCTCGGAAAATGGCGCTATATATATATTTTTTGCACAAACTTGTAAAGACCTGGAGGATCATAATGGCAGGTCAGTTTTAGCATATAGTGAACATGGTAAAAGAAAAAAAAGAAAAAACATCTGTGGTATTGCACTTTTTTTTGCAAATTCACCACACTTGGATTTTTTTTTCCATTTTCCAGTACACTATATGGTAAAATCAATGGTGACGTTCAAAAGTACAACTCGTCTCGCAAAAAACAAGCCCTCACATGACCTTATTGACGGAAAATTAAAAAAGTTATGACTCTGGGAAGAAGGGGAGCAAAAACGCAAAAACCCAAGGTGGTGAAGAGGTTGAAGATCTGCGATAGTTGGGTTCCCTGTTGAAGACTTTGCATTAGGGCCCATGATCATCGCGTTACACCACTGCTTCCTTGCATCATGTTAGATCCTTTCATAATCCACAAATTAGCTAATCTTGTAATAGGTATGCTACGAGACTGACGTGTAAAAGCACAAGAATGTATGTACAAGATTATGGAACTGGAGGAGCAGTAATTCAGTCTCCAATAGGATTTATAAGCCTGTAGTGGTGCAGGGTATATAAATGCAGCGGCCTTACTTGTTTCTGTGCACACTTGTAATCCTGGCTCCAGCCGGCTCTCAATATGAGGATACAAGAAGGAAAACATCTACAATTCACTAAAAGCGGAGGAAATGCTGACAAAATGCGCATACAGCAAAGTTGTGATGTATTTTCAACTACATGCTGTTTTTTATTACAATTTATGTACTTGAAAACTATTTCCAGCTCGTGAGATCACTTGTATTAGCTTCTTTCCTCAATGGGGTTCACAATGTAACACTCACTCACTAGTTCCAAGTGCATCATAAGAAAACATAGGAAGGACAGTGAAATTCTGCACAGACATCTTTGGTCTGATATCCAGGACCTTGAAGCTTGCAACCACCATGAATTGCATATCCTTTCTAACTGTTCTATTTCCAATGACGGGACCTACAGTTGTGGTGTGCATTATTGGCACCCTTGATTGTTTACTATAAAAAAAAGCCAATGAACCCAATGTATCATAACCGACGTTATTCATGCTGGTCTTAATGAGTGGCCATACTGGAGTTAGACACTTTTGAGTCACGAAGAAGAGGTGCAAGGCTCTACGTGAATCTGTAGCATCTGATGAGTGGTGAGTGCCTCGGTGCACTATGCCAAAAATCTTACTCCACTCAGGGACTGAAGTGAGCTTTCTGGCGTATGGAATGGCCCAGCTCATCATGAATAAAACAATACTGATAGGGAATCTAGATTGTGAACCCCAATGGGGGAAGTGATGAAATGGTCTTTTTAAACGCTGTGGAATATGATGGTGTTATGTACGATAAATAAATATTCTCCCGAGCTTTTACAAGTTACTTTTCCCAGCAGCAAATTTTCCTTTTCTCCAGACATTTTCAATTGGATTGAGATCAGCAACCATTGCTGGTCCATTTTAATAAGTGGGTTTATTCCTGCTTAACCATTCTTAGGTAGGGTGCACGCTTCTGTATTGGCTTCATTCTGTTGTCTATTAGCATACTTGTATGCATTGCCATCGAGCTCATTTGGTTGTCCATAAAACATTTTCCCAGAAGAACTATGGTTTGTCTGTAGGTTTTGGCAAAGTACAGTCTCTTTATTTAGTGGGTCCTCCTTAATCAATTGCCTATAGATACATGCTTGGTTTAGTGTGTGGCATTTGGTAAAAGTCCTCAGCCTGATGTTGTACATGTTATTATGTTACATTTTTATCCAACTTTTGTAGCATTCTCACAACAATTTTACCCTTTCTATCACATCCTGGAAGTTTCTGCACTGTTTCGTGAGAAGCAAACTTCATGATATCATTTCAAACAATTGCAACCTGACGCAAATATAGTCTTGTACCCTGTACACTGCTTGTACTTGGTGATAACGTTAATTGTCTGCTCAGTACCCTTTAGACTGCTTGTGCTTGGTGATAATAAGATTAATTGTCTGCTCTGTATTCTTTAGACTGCTTGTGCATGGTGATAATAACATTTCTGTTTTACTCAAACAGCTGTCTTGGCTTTGCCATTGTAAAGAATGAATCTTTGGTGTACTTGACGTAGAGTGTAGTTAACATCCAGGTGTGCGAATATTGTTGACCATTACTGTACAATTTCAATTCATTAACACTTTAAGAAAAATATTATACTATGAATAAAAGAGGGTCTGTTAGTTTTCCTGACATGTTTGTTAGAGTAAATACTTACAGTATGTTCCCTATAAGTTGACAACTCTGGAGTATCTTTCCTTGGAACTATACCCTCTATTGTTCCATGGAAGATTATAAATAAATTGAGAACTGTGTGTTACCCACTTAACTTATCAAAGCGGTGTGTCCCTATACAGTCTGATATGCTCAGCAATGATTGGACAATATCAGTGTGTATCGACATGCCCCCAAATAGTAACACCCACTTTTTAATAAACTCATACATTTTTTGTAGGAATAATAGATGAACAACACATGTATAAATCTAAGGACAGGTGCTACAGAGTTGTTCTTTCATTAAGAACACAAGTATTTTTTAAGAGACATGTCAGAGAATTCATAGGTCCTCCTTAATTCAGGAAAAAATTGGTTTTCCGGGATTAGAGTTTTCTAGCTCCTTTCACTAGGTGTGCGTGCCTATGGGGCGGTGCAGTCAGGAGTTAGGGGGATGCTGTGAGGCACCGGGTCGCCCGCTCTACTGGTGCATTGCCGCTGCGGTGGATGGCGCATGGTGCTGTACCTTAAGGTTATGTGCCCACGATGCAGAAATGCTCCGGATTTTTCCTGAGCGTTTCTGCATCTCCCTGGCAGAAAAAAACGCATGTGGATTGTACATGCAGATTGTACATGTGGATTGTACATGCGTTTTTCCTGCCCGGGACAAGCGGAAATGGAGCGTTCTTCACATGCATTTCCGCATGCGGGTTGTCAAGCGCTTTCCAAGCGATTTTAGCATCACTTGGAAAGTGCTTGACAACTTGGTCACACTATATAAATCCATGCAACCGGTATGGATTTATATAGTGTGACCGTAAAAGAATGGTAAAAAATAAAAAATATATATCATACTTACCTTCTGAAGGCCCCGGTGTCCTTAGCGATCCTTCTTAGCTTGCCGGCTGCTCGCGGTGGACTTAAGGACCTGCGGTGACGTCATTTAGTCATGTGACGGGTCACACAACCGCCGACGTCAGCGGTCGCGTGACACGTCACATAACTAAATGATGTCATGGCAGGTCCCTTTTAGACCATCGCGAGCTGCTGGCAAGCCAGGACGCATCGCTATGGAGACCGGGGGCCATCAGAAGGTAAGTATAATGTATATTTTTTATTTTATTCTTTTTTTTTTTACAGGTACTATGGTATCCAGGTCCGGAGGAGAGTCTCCACTCCTCCAAACCCGGGTACCATCCCCACATTGAACCGCATGGTATCCACATCTGCAGATGTAGTGATGCGGATGTCATGTGTTCTAATGCAAGTCAATGGCTGCGAAAACGCCGCGATTACGCAAAATAATTGGTAGTGCTGCGGATTTTTCCGCAATGATAATCCGCAGCGGAAATTTCCGCAGCATGTGCACAGCAGATGCGGATTATCATTGGGGAACATGGCAGGCCTTCTACCAAGCGTTTTTTAAGCGTTTCTGCAGCGGAATTGCCGCTTCGGAAACACTTAAAAAACGCATAGTGGGCACACAGCCTTAAGGTTATACAAGTTAGGGACCCACTGAGAGGTTTGTTATGACGTGATAGTGGTCTTCACACAGTCTGATCAGAATGTTAAACTAAGAACCTCTTGTTCAGTTTTGGAAACTTTTGCCGAGATGCATTAGATCAACGTATGATTTTTGGATGTGCGGTCCATGTCTTTTTCTGCAGCATTGGAAATATATGAGTACTTTTTTCAGAAACAGCACCAATCTTGGGCTTTGTGTAATATGGCCTCTTAACCATATTCATATTAATGGATGGGAGCTGTAATATCAGGCACATCCCATGGGCAAGAGTGGAACAAAGTAAGAAGAAATACAGAACCTTTTCTAATCCTTGGCAACCCCCTTTAAATAAAACACAATCAGCTTCCAGGAGCTACAATGTGATAGTGTCAGAGCGATGTTTCTTTACCGATTTGCAGCAAGAAAACCCCAAATTAGTAACTGTGTATGCTGCATAATAATGTGTCCTCTAACTAATACCTTCTCCATTATGTTTGGTAAAAAAAAGAAATTCTGAATGCAAGTGACACAAAAAAAAATCCATGATGTACCTTGCGCATGCTTAATAAATTTCCAAATACAATGAAATACTGCTAATGATTGGAAGTGATCATGATTGTTCACAGCCTACCGATGAGCATTGATTGTAGAAACCCGCATAGATACTGACACTAAGGAGGACGTTTCAAAGTTGCAGGTGACAGATGCAGCTTCTGGCCTCTGCCGCTCCAGTCTCTTCTTCCTCTCTGTCTCATTCCATTCCAGATTTCTGCTCTTGTTTTATTAGCTCTCAATGGATGGATTTAGGTCCCGACACACAGGAATGTCAGTGGCAGCGCAATTTCCAGGAGGAATAATAATTTGCTCATCCCAGCAAATCCCCAAACCCAACACAGCTTCGTCTGGTATGTGAGGCTGGGATCAAAGGCTGGGCAGCCTCTGCCACCCTACAATGTTCTGCAGACCCTGCTCTTTCCTGCTCCTAACAGGCAGGCCGAGGACAGGAAATACCAGCCTTAACAGAAAGCACAAGTCAAGGCTATAGACATCTGTACTTCTCCGCGTGGCCAAGGCCATGACTGCAACATCTGCACACACCTTGCTAGCCTCGTTTATTCTGCCACAATAAGGCTTTTATATATGGCAGCTATTGCAATATGACTTCTTGTAAGCAGCATTGTCTTCTTCAAGTCACTTGGCCTTGTGATGGTAACATGAGTAAACACTTATGTCTATCTTCCTTCATTGTGTCGATTATTCATACAGCAAAACCTGAGCAGCCACTGTTATACAGGGAAAATCAGCTATTTTCTATTAATGACGTCACAAACATCAATTGTTACAAACATCAATTGTCACATTTGAAAGAAAGGCCCACTGTTTCTAGCGGCCCAGGGTAAATTAGTTATTTAGTTTGAATTAGGGTTATGAAAATATTTCCACTTTTTTTTATCAGTTGTGAACCTATTTCTTATAATTCGTAATTTCTTATGACATGTCTGTAAAGTCAATAATTGTATACGCAATGAAATGTTGGATCAAGGAACTCATTTAGAATTCTGCAGTTTGTCATTCGTCTATTATACAGAAAATGTAGGGGGACAGCACTCCTATAATATTAACCAATCCCGGACTGCCGATTCTTTAAATGTCTGGTGGCCCGCACATTACTCTGCACTGACGTTCTAAAACGTCAATGCAGATAGAGTAAGGAGCTTGCATGAGATTATGCAGCAACAGAAGTGAGGAGCCGGCTGTTAGACACAGCCGGAATCCACATAGTTAAGGCAGAGATGGTTTATTACCATTTCTGCCTTCCAGATCGCTGTGTACACAATGCTGAACCATCGCTTTATACACTACTCAAATAAATAAAGGGAACACTCAAATAACACATCCTAGATCTGAATGAATGAAATATTCTCATTGAATACTTTGTTCTGTACAAAGTTGAATGTGCTGACAACAAAATCACACAAAAATCATCAATGGAAATCAAATTTATTAACCAATGGAGGCCTGGATTTGGAGTCACCCCCAAAATTAAAGTGGAAAAACACACTACAGGCTGATCCAACTTTGATGCAATGTCCTTAAAACAAGTCATAATGAGGCTCAGTATTGTGTGTGGCCTCCACGTGCCTGTATGACCTCCCTACAATGCTTGGGCATGCTCCTGATGAGGTTGCGGATGGTCTCCTGTGGGATCTCCTCCCAGACCAGGACTAAAGCATCCGCCAACTCCTAGACAGTCTGTGGTGCAACGTGACGTTGGTGGATGGAGCGAGTCCATAGTTTCAAAGCCTTCATCTTGCAGGAACTGCTGACACACTCCAGCCACATGAGGTCTGGCATTGTCCTGCATTAGGAGGAACCCAGGGCCAACCGCACCAGCATATGGTCTCACAAGGGGTCTGAGGCTCTCATCTCGGTACCTAATGGCAGTCAGACTACCTCTGGCGAGCACATGGAGGGCTGTGCAGCCCTCCAAAGAAATGCCACCCCACACCATTACTGACCCACTGCCAAACCGGTCATGCTGAAGGATGTTGCAGGCAGCAGATCGCGCTCCACGGCGTCTCCAGACTCTGTCACGTCTGTCACATGTGCTCAGTCTGAACCTGCTTTCATCTGTGAAGAGCACAAGGCGCCTGTGGCGACTTTGCCAACCCTGGTGTTCTGTGGCAAATGCCAAGCGTCCTGTACGGTGTTGGGCTGTGAGCACAACCCCCATCTGTGGACGTCGGGCCCTCATACCACCCTCATGGAGTCGGTTTCTAACTGTTTGTGCAGACACATACACATTTCTGGCCTGCTGGAGGTCATTTTGCAGGGCGCTGGCAGTGCTCCTCCTGTTCCTCCTTGCACAAAGGAGGAGGTAACGGTCCTGCTGCTGGTTGTTGCCCTCCTATGGCCCCCTCCTCATCTCCTGGTATCTGCTCCATGCTCTAGACACTGTGCTGACAGATACAGCTACCCTTCTTGCCACAGCTCGCACTGATGTGCCATCCTGGATGAACTGCACTACCTGAGCAACTTCTGTGGGTTGTACTGTAGACACCGCCTCATGCTACTGTACCTCTAGGGGTAAGAGCAATGGCAAAATGAAAAAGTGACTAAAACAACAGCCAAAAAGGATGAGAACAGAGAAATGGTCTGTGGTCACCACCTGCAGAACCACTCCTTTATAGGGGGTATCTTGCTAATTGCCAATCATTTCTACCAGTTGTCTGTTCCATTTGCACAACAGCAGGACAAATTGATTCACAATCAGTGTTGCTTCATAACTGGACAGTTAGATTTCACAAAGTGTTATTGACTTGGAGTTACATTGTGTTGTTTAAGTGTTCCCTTTATTTTTTTGAGCAGTGTATATAGTGTAGGAAGCTCCCTCCTCTGGACCCAGCAATCAAAAGAGGGAAAGAGCAGGAGCTACTGGGTCCTATGAGACATAGTCAACACTGCTATGCAGCAAGGGCATGAATTTCCACTGTAACTGGGGCTAATATACCAGCCAAAGTGACAGGGAAAATCGGCAACAAAAAAAAATTATTACTATGCTAAAATGCTCCCCCAAAGACAATGGAGATCTCATGAGCGAAATAGATGAAAGATCTCAGTGTGTGAAATACATGAGAAATAAATAAATAAAAAAGCATGAAAAAAAATATGAATCAAAACTATTAAAAAAATAAATAAATAAAAAAAAACACTGCAGGTTGAAATAATTTTTTCTAGCCCTGTCCAATTGAAAAAAAATATGTCCAATATATAAAAATTATTTCTAAGGAAAAGCGAACACAATTTATAATGTTCTTAGAGGTCCATTGTGGTTGTAAAATAATAATAGACACGTATCTACTATATTTTTTCCCCAATATTAGCAAAAAATATACATAAAAATGACATAAAAATTAACCCCTTTGTAGATTGTGAACCTTCGCGGGCAGGGTCCTCGCTCCTCCTGTACCGAGTCGCTGTCACACTGTGTTCAAGATTATTGTAAATGTTTTTGTATGTATACCCCTTCTCACATGTAAAGCGCCATGGAATAAATGGCGCTATAATAATAAATAATAATAATAATAACCCCTTAACGACGGCTGTAATGCATCTTTACGGCCGTCATTAAGGGTACTTATTCCACAGCGCCTTTAAAATGCATCGCTGTGGAATAACAGTATAGCATCGCCCGGCGGCGACGATTCCTGCGGGTGTCATTTGTGTGTGACAGCTGACACCCTGCAGTATCGGCCCGGCCGGTCTCGATGCCGATTAGGGCCGATTATCCCCTTAAATACCACTGTCAATCATGACAGCGGTATTTAAGTGCTTACCAGGGGGTCTTGCGACCCCTTTAGTAACCATTGGACCCCGCGATGAGAATTGCAGGTCCTGATGGTTACCATGGTACCCTGAGATCATGTGATGATCAGATGGTACGGTGGCCTGTATAATCTGGATCTCACAGACACAGTCAGTGAGTTCAGTGACTCACTGACAGGTCTCATACACTGCAGTACAGAGGTACTGCAATCTATGAGACCTGCGATCAAAGTGAAAATTATACATGTCCCACTGTGGGACTTAGTGAAAAAGTAAAAAAAAGTTAAATAAAATATGTAAAAAAGTAAAAAAAAACACACAAAAAGCACACACAAATCACTAAAATCCATTTTGCCGCACAAAACGCAGCATTTGTGATAAAACAAAAATAAACAAAAAAACGTACAAATAATTGGTATCGCCGCATCCGGAACAACCCGCTCTATAAAACTGTAATTTAGTCCGTTTGGCGAATTCCGTAAAAAAATAAATAAAAAACACGCCAAAAATGACGCTTTTTCATTATACTGACTCACAAAAAAGTGAATAAAAGGCAATCAAAAAGTCGTATGTAAAAAAAAATTATATACATAAAAACGCCAAACCGTCTCGCAAAAAACAAGCCCCAATATGGCTCATTTGGCAAAAAAGTAAAAAAGTTACAGCTCTCAGAATATGACAATGCAAAATCAAGTTGTTTTTTTTTTTAAATACTATTTTTAGTTTGTAAAAATAGCAAAGCATAAAAAGATATATAAATCTGGTATCGCTGTAATTGTACCGACCCGACGAAGAAATCGGTCTTATCACTTTTACCGCACGGCGAACGGCGCAAAAAATAAAAACTAAAAACAATAATTGAAGCGATCAAACATTACTATGTGCCCCAAAATGGTACCAAAAAAATCTGCAACTCGTCCCGCAAAAAATAAGCCATCATACAGCTCTGTTCACCAAAAGTTATAGCTCTTGGAATATGGCAATGGTTGTAATTGGGCATTTGGTTTTGCAGCATCGCTCAGGATCATCCAGTAGCTTATAAATTTTGGTTGTGGATTGGAAGGAGGGAGGGGAGAGAATGATTGCATCATACAATCACGTACTGAAATGGTGGACACATTAATACATGGACTTAAGTTGCCTACTCACATAGCCAGTGGCACCGCCGCGCCCGCTGCCCAGTCAAGAAGAATCTAATGGTCGCCTCAGCTTGCCCACCGCCACCACCTGCTCACCGCTGCTGCCTCAGCCTGCGATCACCAAATTAATAAATGTAAAAAGGGTATATTATTGCATATATATTCACTCATTATACACTACTAAAATATCTTTATTGGTATTCATTAAAAACCTACAAATTCTAGAATATAAATACACCTCAAAACATGATAACTCAAGTAGTCAAGAGTAAAGGGGGGTGGGGGGGTCACCCCATTTAGCAACTACTGGTCTCTACCTGTCTGCGGAGGTTGGCACCCTCTTGAAACAAAATTGGCGCCCCCACTCCACAGCCACTCAACAGCCTCCCCTCAGCTGCCTACCCTCCCTCAACAGCCTCCCCTCAGCAGCCTCCCCTCCCTCAGCAGCCTCCCCTCACCAGCCTCCCCTCCCTCACCAGCCTCCCCTCAGCAGCCTCCCCTCACTCACCAGCCTCTCCTCAGCAGCATCCCGTAAGCAGCCTCTCCTCCCTCACCAGCATTCCCTCAGCAGCCTCACCTCCCTCAGCAGCATCCCCTCAGCAGCCTCCCCTCCCTCATCAGCATCCCCTCAGCAGCCTCCCCTCCCTCATCAGCATCCCCTCAGCAGCCTCCCCTCCCTCATCAGCATCCCCTCAGCAGCCTCCTCCCCTCCCTCACCAGCATCCCCTCACCAGCCTCCCCTCCCTCACCAGCCTCCCTTCACCAGCCTCCCCTCCCTCACCAGTCTCCCCTCCCTCACCAGCCTCCCCTCAGCAGCCTCACCTCCCTCACCAGCATCCCCTCCCTCACCAGCCTCCCTTCACCAGCCTCCCCTCCCTCACCAGTCTCCCCTCAGCAGCCTGCCCTTGCTCAGCAGCCTCCCCTCAGCAGCCTCCCCTCCCTCAGAAGCCTCCTATCACTCACCAGCCTCTCCTCAGCAGCATCCCGTAAGCAGCCTCTCCTCCCTCACCAGCATCCCCTCAGCAGCCTCACCTTCCTCAGCAGCATCCCCTTAGCAGCCTCTCCTCCCTCAGCAGCATCCCCTCAGCAGCCTCCCCTCCCTCATCAGCATCCCCTCACCAGCCTCCCCTCCCTCACCAGCCTCCCTTCACCAGCCTCCCCTCCCTCACCAGTCTCCCCTCCCTCACCAGCCTCCCCTCAGCAGCCTGCCCTCCCTCAGCAGCCTCCCATCCCTCAGCAGCATCCCCAAAGCAGCCTCCCCTCCCTCACCAGCCTCCTCTCCCTCAGCAGCCTTCCCTCCCTCAGCAGCATCCCCTTAGCAACCTCCCCTCCCTCAGCAGCATCCCCTCAGCAGCCACCCCTCCCTCACCAGCCTCCCCTCAGCAGCCCCCCTCCCTCACCAGCCTCCCCTCAGCAGCCCCCCTCCCTCACCAGTCTCCCCTCACTCACCAGCCTCCCCTCAGCAGCCTGCCCTCTCTCAGCAGCCTGCCCTCCCTCAGCAGCCTCCCCTCACCAGACTCACCTCCTTCACCAGCCTCCCCTCCCTCACTAGCCTCCCCTCCCTCAGCAGCATCCTCTCCCTCAGCAGCCTCCCCTCACTCAGCAGCATCCTCTCCCTCAGCAGCCTTCCCTCCCTCATCAGCATCCCCTCAGCAGCCTCCCCCATCAGCATCCCCTCAGCAGCCTCCCCTTTCTCACCAGCCTCCCCTCCCTCAGCAGCCTCCCCTCCCTCACCAGCCTCCCCTCCCTCACCAGCCTCCCCTCAGCAGCCTGTCCTCCTTCAGCAGCATCCCCTCCCTCAGCAGCCTCCCCTCCCTCAGCAGCCTCCCCTCCCTCAGCAGCATCCCCTCCCTCATCAGCATCCCCTCAGCAGCCTCCACTTCCTCATCAGCATCCCCTCAGCAGAATCCCCTCCCTCACTAGCCTCCCCTCCCTCAGCAGCCTCCCCTCAGCAGCCTTCCCTCCCTCAGCAGCATCCCCTCTCTCAGCAGCCTCCCCTCCATCAGCAGCATACCCTCAGCAGCCTCCCCTCCCTCAGCAGCATCCCCTCACCAGCATCCCCTCAGCAGCCTCTCCTTTCTCATCAGCATCCCCTTAGCAGCCTCCCCTTCCTCACCAGCCTCCCCTCACCAGCCTCCCCTCCCTCACCAGTCTCCCCTCCCTCACCAGCCTTGACGCGCCCCCAGAGCCGTGGGGTACTCGGCAGCCGGGCCTATAGATGCTGGTGGGGGATATCACGGTGGCTGGCCTGGTCCGTGGCCCAGGGCGGTCAACAAAATGGGGAATATTATTTATAGGGGATTTTGTAATAGTGTTTGTGACGCCACCTGTGGAATGCGGCTAAAGGGAGCCGCCGCAGTCCTCTGAAGCTGATGTTACTGCAGCAGGGATGGTGGCCACAGGAAGAGCTAGCTCCAGGGCAGTATAGGTAATGGTTGCGCTGGGCGTTGTAGTGCAGGGGGAAAGATGGCGCAGATGAAAGAATGGACGGAGGCAGTACGGTGCAGTCATCTGAGTTTTTACTCACAGTTCTTATGACAGTTCCACTGGTGCACTGTACGGGTGCCAGCCTCCCTACGTCGCGGCAAATTAGGAGCACCTGACGTAACCCCTCTTTCTTGTGTTCCTTGCTAGACCGTCTTCAAGCTGGGTCTTCTCCCTCCTGCCCTGCGCTTCCCCACTCTCAATCCCGCTCGGGTGCTCTGAGGTCCCTCCTGTCTTACTGGAGTTCCCAGACCTGCTTGACCCTCACGGAGATTAGAATAAGGCTTCGGCAACTGGACTATGAAAGCCAGAAGCCTCCGTTTTTTCCAGCCGAGACTTGGAGTTACACGACTGGTCCAGGGGCCGGTGCCCTTCTTGCGGCCTACGATCCCTCTGTCTTCTGACAGATTCGGGGCGTACGGGTGCCGTCCCGCACTCGCCGTACCCCCTGGGATCCCTTTACTAGAACGGAGCCTACTCCTCTGCTCCCCTCCTGGGCCTCTAAGACTGGGCCCTACTTGTGGAGCAGAGCTTCTAAAGAGACTCTGCTTTCAGACTGTCCTCACTCACTCACTCCTCTTACTCCACTCTGCCACCCTAAGATGGCTTCCCTTTATATATCTACTGTCAAAGTGCTCCTCTAAACTGCTTCCTCCACCCACACCCACTACTGGTTCCCCCCTACCTTTGGGTTCCCCCCCACTCCAGCCAGGGACAGGGCTCAGCAGGAAAACACATTGCATCTTGCCCTTCCAGCCGGCCTGGAGCAGTGTAGTGTTTAATGCGGGTGTTGGGGTTCCGGGCAGCACTCCCTCCTTACCTGAGAGAAGGAGATACCTCACCTCTGGGTGAGGTGCAGTACCTCTGTGGCGACTGAACCCTCAGGGGCGCCACAGCCTCCCCTCCCTCAGCAGCATACCCTCTGTGGCAACTGAACCCTCAGGGGCGCCACAGCCTCCCCTCCCTCAGCAGCATACCCTCAGCAGCCTCCACTCCCTCAGCAGCATCCCCTCCCTCATCAGCATCCCCTCAGAAGCCTCCCCTCTCTCACCAGCCTCCCCTCCCTCACCAGTCTCCCCTCCCTCACCTGCCTCCCCTCCCTCACCAGCCTTCCCTCCCTCACCAGCCTCCCCTCCCTCACCAGTCTCCCCTCCCTCATCAGCATCCCCTCAGAAGCCTCCCCTTCCTCATCAGCATCCCCTCAGCAGCCTCCCCACCCTCATCAGCATCCCCTCAGCTGCCTCCCCTCCCTCACCAGCATCCCCTCAGCTGCCTCCCCTCCCTCTCCAGCACACCATTTTCCCCTCAGCAGCGCAGAACACACACACACAATGTCTTGCCTGACCAACCGCCGCCGCTGTCCCCGCAACACATTTGGCACGTACGCTGCTCTGCTCCGGATTGCAGTTAAGCGCGCTGCATGTCACATGACTGGTGTCAGGACCATGATGCACCCGGCTGCGGAATAAAGGTACAGTGCTCATTTCCATCCGCCGGGTTCATCATGCGTCGAACTGTTGTCCCTAAGAGGCCCGGTAAGCAGAAGCAAAGAGAGGGGGCCCCGCACCGTGGATCTGGGGCCTGGGCTGGCCGGGCCCCCACCTTTTTGCTTCTGGTCACCGGGCTCCATACAGTAGTAAGGGCAGTAATGCCCTGATGGCGGTCCTGAATCAGAAAAGGTAAAATCGAAACACGTGCACCAAATGTTTTGGCTCCCACTCCTGAGAAAAAATACTGACCGAATACTTACCAGATACTGATAGTGGGGCTTAAGCTGCCATTGAACTGTGCAGTTTTGGTACGTTCCAATGATGTATCACTTAGCTTACTGTTTGCATCAGTTAAGAATCACAGTTTTCACTGCTGCAGATTTAGCAGAGCTTGGAATGTTGAGCCCGGCCGACTACACTAAGTCTCAGCTTTTACTGTACAATGTATACTGAAAGAAAGCTGGTAATCAGTGGTGGGTATGGTTGGGCCAGCAAGTCAGAGAGTGATAATCTCCTGCTGATTAAAGGGAACCTGTCACTAGTTTTTTTTTATCCCAACAGGTATCCAAGAGGTAACGTTTCTCCTTGCGGAGAGTGACATGTTAAGTATGTCAAGGTGAGAAGACTTTTAAGCCGCAATGCTCCTCTGGGAAATATGCAAATTGTATCTTCAGAGAGGAAGAGAACTGGAACTCTAGTGCCACCTATAGGAAGTCGCAATCCTAAAAGTCAATATTGACCCTTTAACGTAAGATATGGTTTGGCTGAGTGAGAGGCTGCCGGTCAGCCAAACCATATCTCACACTTTGCACTGATGAGGGGCAGTACCCCGAAACACAGTGTCTGCAAATTGAGATTTTGGTTTTGGCTATTATCCTAAGTCATGTGACAAGGCTCGTTAAAGGGTCGATATTCACATTTAGGAATGCTACTTCCTCTAGGTGGCAGTAGAGTTCTAGTTCTCTTCCTCTCTGAAGAGACAATTTGCTTAGTAGCCGAACAAATGCCACCACCCTTTTCTGCTGTTCCTCCTCTCTGCTAGTAAAAGCCATCCTCCAGCTCTGATTGATGTGGATGACGTGTCCTGCGTCATACACATAGCTGAACGAAGTCTTGTGCCTGCTCAGTAGCATCGGCATCCACGCAGGGTCACTTTGCATGCCATCCAAAGTGTGCGGAGCATGGGCGTGACTGGGCATGGCTTCACCCACCGCAGAATTCATCATATGTTACTTTGTGGCAAAACTTACACCAGAAACGATACTCTAGTCCATGACTGGAGTAGCATTTCCGGCCATAAACATGAAGGTGCACGTCACTGAAAATATGTGCCAAATTAATTAAGTGGTGTGTGCCTTTTAATGAATTTGGCGCATCTTACCCCATGGTACCCCTTCATTAAGGCTGGCATGTACATCACCAGTCTTAATGAATTGGTTCCAAGGATTTTAGAAAAATTCACTGGATTTAAATGCTGTCCCACATTTCCAGTAACAGAAATCTCTGAACAGTGCCAAATGTTTTAAAGTAATAAGAAGTTATCCTTTAACCACAGGATAGGTGAGAACTTCAGGCTCAGTGGAGGTCTGACTGCTGAGACCTGTATCATTTTCCAGAACTTTTGTCCCCCATATGAATGCCCCAATACCTCCATTCATTCTGAGCACTCGGCTACCTCCGGCAATCCCATAGGGAATAAATGGAGCGGCAGTCAGACATGCACACTGCTGCTCCACAGAAAACTGAAGACAAAATAGCCCCGTCTGGCTAGCAGTGAGGGTCTCAGTAGTTAGACCCCTACCGATCCTGAAGTTATCACCTAATCTGAGGATAGATTATAAATTCTTCTTGTTGGAATACCTCTTTAATTCAGATTTTTCTACTTCAATAATCCCTTTTCAGTGAAACATAAAATTTAGAAATATTGCTCCTGTGTAAATTGGACTTACAATTACAGGCTTTCCCTCAATAATGACAGCAAATCTACCTCCATTAACTTCATGAGGCTTCGGCTTCTATATTATATGACGGTTTCCTCTACTAATTCATAGTTCTTAAAGGGGTTTACCAGACTTATCAGAACAGTGGGGCTCTGAGGACTGTGTAGCGGCTGTTTTTGTGTACTACTGTAGAAATGAGCAAAGTGATTTGATGCGATTTGAATTCATGTTACATTTTTAGGAATTTTGTGAATTCAAACAATACGTAATTTGCTTCTCACAAATCGCCCGAAAAAGGCTGTTGACATTTTACACATTGCAGAATATCACATCAGCTAAAGAAGGATCACATGCCCTTCGGCATGGACGGGCAGGGTTCTCCATAAGGAGGGACCATAATAACCTAAATAAAAGCAGAAGCAGCAAATGTAGTAGCCATTTTGTGGTGAATCTGGATAGTGAGAAGAAGTCACAGCTTAACCATAGAGATAGGGAGAGAAAGCCATACAATACTGAAAAAAACGTCCAGATAGTGTGTGACAGCACAGCAATGAAGAAGTTTAGTGTGTGAGAAGCATTGAATCATTCAGATTTAATGATAGGGAAAGGGATAGGGGAGTCAGAGTCATAGACGTCTTTTCACAACTTTGGAGTATTTTTGATTCTGGACAAATTAATTCATTGGGAAATAAGTTTCTTGGCAAAATTTTGCAATTCTGTTAAATTCAAAATTCTAAAGATTTGGTCAACTCTGTACTGCAGCTCATCTGACAATCACCTCAATAGGAGCTGAGATTCAGCACTGAAGAACGACCACTGCACCGTGTATGGAGCTGTGCTGTTCTGACTCTGTACACGGTTTACATCCGGCCATAGGGGTCCTGCAAATAGTGGTGGGGGTGTGTGGTGTTGAACTCCCAGTGGTCTGAAATTGATGACCTGAGGATACAATATCAATTTATAAATCCTGAACGTCCATTTTAAGACTGAAGCATTCTGTTATTGAATGATTCTCATTGTTATTACAGTTTATTATTCAGTTCTAATTCGCATTTGGTTTTCATAAAAATGATCAATAAAATTGCTAGGAAAGCTATTGCATGTAAGCGTACAAGATATCCTGCTGATTTATATCTCTTTTGACATAACTTTTAACTTTGTTTTCTTTACAAAAGCCTTATAAATGCTTCATTTCTATGAAGAAATCCTAATGTTGTAAAAATAGTAATACATTTTTTTTTTAAATTTCACTGCATAGAATCAATGTGATTTATTGCTGTTGTTAGTGCTCCCTCTAGAGGAGAGATGGCTTTATTAGCATTTCCTCTAATGCAATATGTGTCTCTATAAACTAGTTGACCATAAGTATGTGGACATCTGATCATCACAACTACAGTTGCAATCAACCCCCATTGCAAATTCGATTTATTAGCAAAATGTACGAACGTTCTACTGTTTGTAATAAACAAACAAGAACAATTTAAATAACTCAACACAATTTAACAAGCGGTTTCTCCACATTCTACACAAAATGTCACTTTTACCGAATACTACAGTCTCAGAATTACTCAGCCCCTTCATGACAAGCATCTTTAGTACTTGAACTATTATGACTTTCTAAAAATGTGACACTGGCTGCTGACAGCGTTCCCGAGGAATCTTAGTCCATTCATTACGAGAAATGGTCTCCAATTTAGTAATATCCCAGGGTTTGCATGATGCAACTGCTTTCTTCAAATCCCATTAATGAATTTATACGTAGTTCGAGAAAGGCATCTGTGAGACCCACCCTAAAATCTTCCAGGACTTCTGACGTCAAGCCACTATGACGTATGCTTGAGATCAATGTCCTGTTCTAAGGTCCAATTACACCCAAGCTCCTCACAGAAAAAATAATGATTTCACCTAGGATTTCCTGATACTTGATTGAATCTATCTTACCCTCCATAATTTGCAGGTTTCCAGTGAAAGAGGAAACAAAGCAGCCCCAGAGTTTCACTAAATCGCCGCCAAGCTAAGCTGTATGCATCACAGAGCCTTCGCCTTGCTTCACTGCAGGCATTCAAGGAGCTTCCGCCATGCTTCACTGCAGATAGGGTGTTTTTTTCAGCGTATGCTTCATTCTACCTCCTCTGCATGATCTCTTAACTTTTGGATCACTCTCTTGACAACCAAAAAATAATAGTGAACTGAAGATCATTGCTCATGAGAAATGAGCTAAGATTCCTGAGGAACGCTGCTGTCACGCACAGTGTGGTAAAGACTAAGTGCAACACAAAAGGATGAGGGGAGGGTAGCCCAAATGCTAGGGAAAGGGGGAGTGGAGACCCCTAGGCAGATCTAATATCACCCTACCTGTCCTACCGTCCCTATATAGGTTCCGCACCTATCGCCGAAGAGGAAACCTAATCCCTGTATATCCCTAGAACTAGACCCTAGATATGGAGGGGGGAGTGAGCACTGATCAGTCCCCATTATAAACTAAAGACAACAAGGGAGACAAACAAAGGGGGGAAAACTTAGCTTGAGCAGACACCAGAGAGATAACACCAAACGTCCTCTAAGGGCACCAGAGAGGAAGCTAGCCGACTGCTATTGCTCCAAGCATTCACAAGGGAAAATGAGAATATAACTGGCGACTCCCTGAAGCAGACTGAGAGTTTATAAACACTCAGACCAGGGTATTTCAATCAGAGTAGGAGGGAGGTTGCCGCTGAGTCCAAAAGTAAGAAGGATTAAGAAGGCGTCTGCCAAGCCAAACACAGTGACCTTCTGCAGCCAGATTCAGAGCAACTGTCTGTTACATCTGACAAACCCGTTACAGTAATCCCCCTTCTACGAGTGGCCTCTGGACACTCAGGACCAGGTTTCTCAGGATAAGAGGTGTGGAATGAACCAACCAGCCTGAGGACATTCACCTCTGATGCTGAAACCCACATCCTTTCCTCTGGACCATAACCCTTCCAGTGCACCAAGTATTGTAGGGAACGAAGTTGAAGATGAGAATCTACAATCCTCGAAATCTGAAACTCCAGATTACCATCAACCATTATTGGGGGCGGCGGTAGGGGTGAGGACTCAAGAGGTTCCACATATTTCTCAAGACAAAACGCTGCTGGGTTTGTGACAGCGGTTATTTTATAGGGACCAATAAATCAAGGTCCCAGCGTCTAAGAAGGTACTTTCAGCTTGATATTCTTGGTAGACAACAACACAAAGTCATTCACAATCAGGTCCGGACCTGGCAAGTGTTTCCTGTCAGCCATACGTTTGTACCTGTCTACCATGATCTTCAATTTACTCAGAACCCCCCGCCACACCGAGGAGAGCGACGAAGCAAAACATTCCTCCTCAGGAACTCCCGAAGCCCCTCCCCCACTAAAAGTACCAAACTGTGAATGGTAACCGTATGCACCAAAGAACGGTGACCTGCCGGTAGACTCTTGACGATGACAAAACACCTGAGGTAAATCTCCAAATTCTGATGAATGCGCTCGATCTGTCAATTCGACTGAAGATGGAAGGCAGAGGAAAAGGACAGCTGCACCCCCAGTCGAGAACAGAACGCTTTCCAGAACTTGGAAACAAACACCACATCGGAGGGAACACCGTGAAGCAGACTGAGAGTTTATAAACACCCAGACCAGGGTGTGTCAATCAGAGCAGGAGGGAGGTTGCCTCTGGGTCCAAAAGTAAGAAGGATTAAGAAGGCATCTGCAGTGCCAAAAGCAGTGACCTTCTGAAGCCAGATCCAGAGCGACTGTCTATTACATCTGACACACCCGTGACACCTGCAGAGGATGGTTTCTGGTTATGCATTAAGTTTGTAGCAGATCATCACAACCAAAAGAGCTCTACTAAGTGCTAAAGACACTTGTCAAAATGGGGTTGAACTGTCCTGAGACAGCCGTAGCCAGTAAAAGTGGCATTTTGTGTTGAATTTGGAGAAGCCACTTGTTATATTAGTTGTGCTGAGTTATTTAAATTGTTCTTGTTTGATTGGTTTATTGCAAACAGCAGAAAGTTTGCACCTTTTGTTAATAAACTTAATTTTCAGGGGGGGTTTTATAATTTTCATTGCATGTACATAAGCGACCTCAATATGTGCCTCAATATGGATTCCTCCCATCCCACGTTGCAGCTATAACATTTTCCACTTTTATGGGATAGCTTTCAGCAAGATTTCAGAGAGTTTATAGGATTTTGAGCTCTTTCAACCAAAAGAGCATTTCTGAGGTCAAAAACTGATTTTGGATTAAATGTTCTGGCTTGTTCTAGTTCATCCCAAAGGTATTGGATGAGGTTGAGGTCAGAGCTCTGTGTAGCCACTTAAGTTCCTCACTAGACCAAGCTCATCACACCAGGTCTTTATAGACCTTGTTTTGTGCACAGGGGAACAGTCATACTTGAACAGGAAATGGGCCTTCATTAAACTTTCATCAATAAATTAAATGTATGTTGTAGAATTGCTATTGTGCTTCACTAGAAATATAAAGCTTAGTCCAGACCAAGAAAACCCAAATCATTTTGCCTCCTCCACCAAATAGGCACTATTCTTACTGATAAGCAGGATTCTCCAAACACCCGCCAAACCCAAACTGCTTTATTAGACTTCTCCAAGAGTGAAGCATTAATTAACAGTCCATAAAACATATTTCTACTGCTAGTGTTTCCACACTTCATAGAATCATAGAATCATAGAATCATAGAATGGTAGAGTTGGAAGGGACCTCCTGGGTCATCTGGTCCAACCCCCTGCTCAAAGCAGGATTCACTAGATCATCTCAGACAGATGTCTGTCCAGCCTCTGTTTGAAGACGTCCATTGAAGGGGAACTCACCACCTCTCGTGGCAGCCTGTTCCACTCATTAATCACCCTAACTGTCAAAAAGTTTTTTCTAATATCTAATCTGTGTCTCCTCCCATTTAGTTTCATCCCATTGCTTCTAGTCTTTCCTTGTGCAAATGAGAATAAAGATGATCCTTCTACAATGTGACAGCCCTTGACATTTGTAGACAGCTATTAAGTCTCCTCTCAGTCTTCTTTTTTGCAAGCTAAACATTCCCAAATCCTGCAACCGTTCCTCATAGGACATGGTTTGCAGACCAGTCACCATTCTGGTCGCTCTTCTCTGAACTTGCTCCAGTTTGTCTATGTCTTTTTTAAAATGTGGTGCCCAAAACTGTACACAGTATTCCAGATGAGGTCTGACCAAAGAGGAGTAAAGACCGATAATGACTTCACGTGATCTAGACTGTATGCTTCTGTTAATACATCCCAGAATTGTATTTGCCTTTTTTGCTGCTGCATCACACTGTTGACTCATGTTCAGTCTATGATCTATTAGTATACCTAAGTCTTTTTCACATGTACTGTTGCTTAGCTCTATTCCTCCCATTCTGTATATGCTTTTTTCATTTTTATTGCCCAGATGTAGTACTTTGCATTTTTCCCTGTTAAAAACCATTCTGTTGGTTGCTGCCCACTGCTCCAGTTTATTTAGGTCTTTTTGAATCCTCTCTCTCTCTTCTCTAGTATTAGCTATCCCTCCTAGCTTTGTGTCATCAGCAAATTTAATCAGTTTACCCTCAATTCCTTCATCTAAATCATTGATAAAGATGTTGAACAATACAGGTCCCAGGACGGAGCCCTGTGGTACCCCACTTGAGACATTCATCCAGCTGGATGTGAAGCCATTTACAACCACCCTTTGAGTCCGATCACTAAGCCAGTTATGAATCCACCTAACAGTTGCCTGGTCCATTGCATACTTGGTCATTTTTTCAATAAGGATGGTGTGAGATACTTTGTCAAATGCTTTGCTGAAGTCAAGATATACTATATCTACAGCATTTCCCTGATCCACCCAGTCAGTGATTCTGTCATAGAAGGAAATTAAGTTAGTCTGACATGACTTGTTAGTTACAAACCCATGCTGACTCTGGTTAATCACTTCATTCTTATCCATGTACTTACATACATGTTGTTTAATAATTTGTTCAAAGATCTTTCCTGGTATAGAAGTCAGACTCACTGGCCTATAGTTCCCAGGGTCCACCTTCTTCCCCTTTTTGAAGATAGGAACAACATTTGCTCTTCTCCAGTCTTCTGGGACTTCTCCTGTTCTCCAAGAATTTTCAAAGATTATGGAGAGTGGTTCTAAAATTTCTTCTACGATCTCCTTCAGTACTCTGGGGTGTAATTCATCTGGACCTGGAGACTTGAACTCATTTATGTTAGCTAAATATTCCCTCACAATCTTTCTGTTTACAGATAACTTGGATTCCTCTATTCCTTCAAAAGGACAGTGAAGATCAGTTGATGTTACATTTTCTTTCTGAGAGAAAACAGATGCAAAATAGGAATTAAAAAGTTCGGCCTTCTCAACATCCTCTCTTACCATTTCTCCATTTTCATCCTGTAAAAATCCTATAGCATCTTTGACTTTTCTTTTACTTTTAACATACCCCCAAAATCCTTTTTTATTGCTTTTGACATCTCTTGCAAGCCTTAATTCATTGTCAGCTTTAGCTAACCTGATACGTGCCCTACATGATCTGCAGACTGCATTATAATCTTCTTTAGATATGCCTCCCTCTTTCCATTTAATAAACATTTCTTTCTTTCTTTTTAGCATGTGTTTAAGTTCTGTGTTCATCCATCCTGGTTTCCTTAAATGCTTCCCATTCTTCCTACTTTTCGGGATTGTTAACGATTGTGCTTTGAGAATCTCATTTTTAAAAATTTCCCATCCTTCCTGGACATTTTTGTCCTTAAGGACATCCAGCCATTGGATCCCTCCTATTCTCTTTCTGAGTCTCTTAAAATCTGCCTTTCTAAAATCTAACCTTGAAGTTTGAGTCTTCACATGTCTTCCTCCTCTAGTTATCCAAAATTCTATAATAGCATGATCGCTGCCTCCTAGGGTCCCAGCCACCTTTACCTCCTCAACCATTTCCTCCCTGTTTATAAGGATTAGATCCAAAGTAGCAGATCCCCTTGTTTTCTCCCCTACCTTTTGGAAGATAAAGTTGTCAGCAAGAGAGGATAAGAATTTGCTTGACCTGTTAGTTTTACTTGAGAGAGATTCCCAACAAATGTCTGGATAGTTGAAATCTCCCATGACCACTACGTCATATTTTTTGGAGAACTTGGTCATTTGATACATAAAGAGTTCATCCATATCTTCAGCTTGCCCAGGTGGCCTGTAGTAAATGCCTACAATGGTGTCCTTTCCGTTGTTCTCTCCTTGTATTCTTACCCAAACAGTTTCCACAGAACTCCCAGTCTCTGAAGCTTCAATCTCTGTGCAGATATACGCTTTTCTAACATACAATGCAACATCTCCTCCTCGTTTATCAAGTCTGTTTCTTGCAAATAAGTTGTATCCTTTTAGCCTTTTATTCCAATCATGTGTATCGTCCCACCAAGTTTCAGTGATTCCAATGACATCATATTCCTTTTCCTGCATTAGTAGTTCCAATTCTCCTTGTTTGTTGCCCATGCTTTGTGCATTTGTATAAAAACATTTTAGTTTGTGATTGGTTTCTCTTCCTCCCATATTTTTATTATTTAAATTGTTTTGTCTTTGTTCTTCCTTTCCACTTCCAGTAGCAGAGATCTCAATAGTATTTGTCAGCTGTATGGCTTT
This sequence comes from Phyllobates terribilis, assembly GCF_046119375.1. Taxonomy (NCBI): domain Eukaryota; kingdom Metazoa; phylum Chordata; class Amphibia; order Anura; family Dendrobatidae; genus Phyllobates; species Phyllobates terribilis. Next base: position 488,354,869 of record NW_027362771.1, read on the forward strand.
TTCTGGCCTTTTGCTTCCCTTCCCACATTGTTCTAGTTTAAAGCTCTTCTGATGAGTGTAGCAAGACGACTTCCAAATACATGTTTTCCAGTCTTCGTAAGGTGCACCCCATCTCTAGCAAGTAGTCCATCGTATAGGTAATTCATTCCGTGATCCAGAAATCCAAATCCTTGTTGACGGCACCATCGACGTAGCCAGTTATTCACCTGTAGAATCTTATTCCACCTCATTGTTCCATGGCCATCCACTGGGAGGATGGATGAGAAGACCACCTGCGCTCCCAATTCTTTCACTTTCTTGCCTAAGTCTTCAAAGTCACTGCAGATGGTTTCCAGGTCCTTTCTTGCGGTGTCATTTGTCCCCACATGTATTAGCAGGAATGGGTAGTGATCTGTAGGTCTGAAGAGTCTTGATATCCTGTCAGACACATCTTTAATTTTTGCTCCTGGAAGACAGCACATTTCTCTTGAGGTTATGTCTGGTCTGCAGATAGCGGCCTCTGTTCCTCTTAACAGGGAATCCCCCATGACCACCACTCTCCGTTTTTTCTTCACAACATTCTTCTTTCTCCATCCAGCAGGATTCTGAGGGCTTACGAGGTTATTCATTGCTGGCAAAGTCTTATTTTGCTGTATTTCTTCATGGTTCTCCTGCGTGAGAGCCTGGTACTGGTTCCTGAGCAGTATGGGTGCTGACTGCCTCTCGATCCTCCTGCTTCTGTGGGTCACATGCTTCCATTCCTCTGTTTCCTCAGGTGCAGTTCGAATTTCTTCTCTTTCTGAATCATGAAGAGATAATTCTGCTCTGTCTAAGAACTCTTCACCTTCCTTAATGATTTTCAAGGTAGTTAACCTCTCTTCTAGATTTCGCAACTTTTCCTCCAACAGGGACACAAGCTTGCATTTCCGGCATGTGAAGTTTGGCTTTTCCACTGGCAAGTCTGTGAACATGTAGCAGGATATGCAGCTCACCAAATGGCTCCTGGACTCTTCCATGTTCTTATTGTTAATGTTCTGAAAACAGTGAAAAAAGCTTAAAAAAAAGCTTCAAAATGCGCGCACCGGTAGGCGCGCGGTTTACCGATGTCCTCTTTTCAGCTCCAACCGCCAAACTCCAGTGTTCTTTGAGCTCGCGGAGACTCTTCACTTACCCCAAAATGCAGTGGGAATATGCAAATTATCTCCTCAGGACTCCTCCCCTGGTTTACCGATGTCCTCTTTTCAGCTCCAACCGCCAAAATCCAGTGTTCTTTGAGCTCGCGGAGACTCTTCACTTACCCCAAAATGCAGTGGGAATATGCAAATTATCTCCTCAGGACTCCTCCCCTGGTTTAACCCCTCCAGATTGAGGTATCTATAGAATTCCTATGGGAAGTTCAAATAACAGATGAAGAGCTTGGAGATGCTGTTAAAGTGACATTCCACCCTCAAAATCAAATTTAACTATACATTTCTGATACCTGGTCCCTCCTTTTTGTTATTGCCACCTTTGCTTCTCTACTTCATGCAAAATTGCCTTAGGAACACTGTGAAAGTTGTTTGGACTCACCTAGCCAGATGGATCCAGTAAGCCTCAGATCTGGGTGTGCACAAGGATCCTGGGTGTTAGTGCGGCAAGCAGAAAGGCACATGGGAAGCAAGAACTTGGCACATACAGGAATCTCAGGAGCAACAGGACGGGTGAAGTGGAAGTCAGAAGGAGTTGAAGGAAGTTAAAGAACGGTGTGCACAGAAGGTGGAGTACACCAAACAGAAGTCTTGAGACAAGTGTTTGTCCTAATGGTGTTATGAACGTGTAGACACTCACACACGGGTAACGGACAAAGGAAAGTTCAACCACAGGGAGTTGCCGCACCTACACCCAACTGGTCCCTGTACAGACTAGAAAGGCTCTTGCCGCACAACTAAAAACACCACCTCGGACATAACTCTCTGAAAGGCCGTTGAGGAATTTCTCGTACCTCTTGAGGTACCAGAGGGGAGGACACAACACACTGCCAACAAGGGGGGAGGAATGTGTGAAGAAAGATACAAACCCCAGGGTGAGAAACAAAAACACATTTATATAAGATAGAGGAAAACCTAAGGAGTACCAAAATAAAAGGAACAAGTAACCTCCCAGAAACCTAACAGTGGTAATAGGAAAAGGTGCTGGGAAGTAAAACAAATAGAGTCACTGCAGGAATACAACTGGAGCTTACCAAAAAAGGTAAACTCCTTAGCTAAAGTGCTGGAAGTCCTGAACACACATCTACCAAGAGGTATAGCCAGCAAGGAAGTACAGTGAAGGGTGAACATATAAAACTCCCACCGGAATGTGATAGGGTAAACCAAAACAGGAAAACGAGAAACACCTGCAGAGGAGCAAACCAAGAAGGGAAAACAGAGACAATTGAAACCATGAGCAATTGGACAGGGAATAAAGAGCAATACCTCAACAGACAGGGGAACTGACCATGAAGAAACAGGTCACTGAAAAGAATCCCCAAACCGAGGTATGACAAATGGGCTTTAAGTAGGATTAGGTAGATGAAGTCACTGTGCCTTGCTGGGTAACTTGCAAAACCCGACGTGGAGCACAACAGAGGGCAGCGGACCAAGGTGAAAGAAGCAGAGCCTAGGATACCCGGAGCAGGTGTGTAACTAAAGTTCAGAATCAAATCTACCCTACTCTTCCTCTGTTGTTCAATGGATACATCATCAATATCATCAGCTCTGGTTTAACCAATGGCAGGGGAAGGTAATGTGTGTAAGAGAATGGTCAGCCATAATATGCTGAACAGTCATGTTGTGGCTGGCAGCCATCTTGAACAATCTTTAGTCAACTAACTTTGCAGATAAGCAGCTGAGGCTCTCCCCGAAGTGCAGGTATAAAATGACATTAGTGCCATTAGTAAGTATGGATGAAGTCAAGGAAAACTAATTTGAACAGTCGCAGGGGACCATGATTGTTAATAAGTGGTATTACATGTTAGTGAGTAGTGTATATGTTGAATTGAAACAAGAACAATAGAACTGTCAATGTTTAAAAAATTATGTGAATAATGACATTAGATAAAAGGTACATGGACATTAATAGGCAATACCCATTAATGTTGTCATGTTGCATTATTGTTTGCTTTGTTCTAATATGTATATGCTTTTTTTCTGCAGCATGTAGTTTCCTTTGTGTAACTATGTATAAAGGCCCCTATACTGTTGTCTGGGGCCAGACCATCCACCGCTTCAACTAAGCTGTCTTCTGTATCTGCTCTGCTGCGATTCTCTAATAGACGTCAGTCCCTGCTTCAAAGAGGAATTGTCTACAGTGTCTTCTTGGACTTTGTAAAGTTCTCAGGACTTTCCAACAAGGGGCATCAGTAATTTCCATCAAAATTATTCGGTTTAACGGCAGGGCTGTAGAGTCGGAGTCGGAGTTGGAGCCCATTTTGGTGGAGTCGGAGTCGGTATAAAATGGACCGACTCCGACTCCTAAAATATATAATAAATTGGGTACAGTAGTTCAATTCAGTTTATGGGGAATATTTTTTCAAAAGAATTTGGGAAAGTTATGAAATGTCCTATAAATGTCTGTCCTATTACTGATCTAAGGGTCTAGACTTTTAGCTGAGATGAATCTGTGCTACAGTAAATTTATCACTTATGCATAAGCTATGTATGAGAGAGTCGGAGTCGTGGAGTTGGAGTTGGAGTCGGAGTTGGAGTCGGTGTTATGGAAATTGAGGAGTCGGAGGTTTGGCTTACCAACTCCACAGCCCTGGTTAATGGAAATCACATCTATTATATCATTGTTCAGCTCTGCTAATGCTCTTGTGGTTGATTGGACGTGAATCCCCACAGAGGTTTTACAAAATTTGTAAGGAAGCATTCCTAGAAGATTTGAGGTTGCAGCAAATTGAGAGGGCTAATTCATATTAAAGAAACACTTCAGGCAAAACTGATAAAATGTGTTATCAGAGCCTGAGGGCATCACACAAAAGAAAATCAAATGGAATCCTGTATAAGTCAATCATTAAGATTTCACTCATGTATACATGTTATGTGATGACTGCAGAGCAACATTTTAATGGTTATCAATGATGACCTTTCTCCTTCTCTATGGCCAAATAAGGCACATCACACATCATCATCACCAGCAAAAAAACAAATAAATGGTCAAACTGCAAACCAAAATTACAACAGTATTTTCTTCTTAAATACAATACATGTGCTTGGGGGGCCACAGGTTCAGTACTGGATTGGTGGACTCTGGGACTGCTAATGGTCTAAGGTTTAGGGGCCATAAAATACTTACCTTATCCCAGTGTCCCGGGCATTGTCAACTCACTCCAGTGGTAGTTCAACCATCTACATGGAGGTGGGTTGAGGAGGCGGTTAAATACAGAGCTGTACTATTAAAAGTGGAACAAAAGGAATGAAGAGGAAACACAGACATTCTGCTGCTTAAAGGGCAGTCCACCCTGTACCAACACAGCAGGGCAAAATTCCGGAATTCAGGTGCTGGCCGAGGATCTTTCCAGTTTTCTTATCCAGCTTGTACTGAAGTTGATGCCACGCCAAGATAGTGTAAATCTTTTGGTCCATCTCTGGTATAGTGTCATTCAGAAGGTTACTAAACATGGTGTAGTGGTTGGAAAAATGATCTCCCGAGGAACGGTGTCAACCAGAACCAGGTAGTTTTTATTCTTGCAACAAAAAAATGTAGCTCACCCTTGATGCAAACCAGGTAAGTTTCTCGTGTGGAGAAGCCCGAAGTCTCATCTCTGCCAGACGGTATAGCTCGTGAAGGAAGTGAGTCCGGTTTCACCTCTTTGCACACCTTATTCCTAATCATGCCTATGTGGCGCCCCTGCGGGTTCAGTCGCCACTGAGGTACTGCATCTCACCCAGAGGTGTGGTATCTCACTCGCAGGTAAGGAAGGAGTACTGCCCGGGACCCTAACACCTGCATCCAACACTACACTACTCCAGACTGGCAGGAGGGGCAAGATGCGTCACTCCTCTGATGAGCCCTGTCCCTGGCTGGAGTGGGGGAACCAAAGTAGGGGGAACCATGTAGTGGGTGTAGGTGGAGGAAGCGGATTAGGGGAGCTCAGTAAGAAGCGATATAAAAGAGAGGGTGGAACATTCTAGGCAAGTGAATCTGAGGAGATTGAGTCAGAGGACGAGTTGGGAGCAGGAGCTCTGCAGGAGCTCTGCTCAGGGAAGTGCGGGCCTGAGTGAGGAGGCCCAGGAGAAGGAGAGGAGGAAGGAACAGGAGCAGAGAGAAGGCTCCAGGAGTGAAGAAAGGATCCCAGTGCTGGAGGCCACCCGTACGCCCGAATCTACCAGACGGTGGAGGGATCGGGTCGCAGAGGGGACCGACCCTAACTAGTGAGAATTGCAAAATTCAACTAGGCAACCGGAGGGTGCAGCATTTCAGGTGCTGCAGCCAAAAGCCACATCTAACTCACCGAAAAGGTGGCCATAGGGGACCCAGGGGACAGAGAAGACGTCGCCCGACAAGGTCCATGGTCACTGGCTTGGGGCACTGGGTGTGAGGTGCAGGGAGACTGCCCGAAGGACCACACAGAAAGGGGTCCCGTTATGTACTCCGGAGGTACCTGCGGGTTTGCTGAACCCCTCCCTGAGTAAGCACAGGACGACGTGGGAAGTTACCCTGGCCCTGGTAACTTGGAGTCTAAAAATTGTGAGTAAAACCCTGAAGACCGCATCCCACTGTCTCTGCAAATTATTACTGTGCCATCATCTCCTGCACTACACTGCACAGCAACATCTATAACATCACCATTTCCTGCCCTGGAGCTAAGCTCTGCCTGTGGAGAGCTGAACCAACTCTGCTGCACTAACATCAGCTCCCTTTTGCCGCACACAACAGGTGGCGTCACAAACTTCATATAAAAACTATAAATCCCCTGTAAATATCCCCTTTTATTCACCGCCCTGGGTCACGGACCGGGTCACTGCCACTGTGACATCTCCCCTAGCAACGACCAGCCCGGCACCCAGTACCCCACGGCCCAGGAGGCGCATCATACCTATGCCTAGGCATATTTTAGTGTTGCCAGATCTATTTTAATCATGAAATAAAGTATTTGATTTTATGGATTGCGGCTGGGCTCATACGCTTGGTCATTAGCGTTGTCTAACTTATTGTACATCACCGGACTTTTTATTCTCTTAGAATACAATAGAGTCACTCTGATATATTTGTCTATTTCTTATTGGATAATATCTATTTGCGTAATTAACTTCTCGGAGCGTTAGTTATCATACAAAAGATACTTGAAGCGAGGAGGCTGTCTTGAACTGGTATTTTGATAAGTACAGATCTACAAATATTCTTTTGTCCCTGCCATGAGAACATTTACTGGAAATAAGTTTTGCTATAACTTTTAACTCTGGATTTCCTTAACAGTAGCGGTTCATTTCCCCTGTGATTAAAATACATAAAAATTGAACAATTCAATGTTTGCCCAGATTACAGCTGATTTCTGAGGGTCTGGGGAACATTTTTGATCAGCTTTTTGTCAGGGGAATCTCCTAACACATAGAGATTTTCCAAAGAGAACAGTTTTATCTGTACTGCGTTGTAGATGCAGAGCTTCTTTGAAAGCTTTCTACACCTCTTACACGTTTCACACATTATTCGCACTCACTGCAGTCAATTAGAAATTTCTAGTTTCTCATTTAATTTGTGTTGAGCCAGCAAATGCCAGTGACACATAAAGTGTGAGGTCAAGCATGGTCTGGAGTCCCACCAGTGCCCAGATGTTTAACTAGTGGTTAGAACCTTTGTCTTTTCTAATCTTGTATTTGAAAGATTAAGGGCAAATGTCACACCTCTAATAATAATTAATATTTTTTTATTTTTTATAGCGCCAACATATTCCGCAGCACTTTACAAATTTTAGGGGGGACTTATACAGACAATACAGAATAAGCATATTTCATATCGAAAGGAGTGAGGGCCCTGCTCGCAAGCTTACAGTCTATGAGGAAATGGGGGAGACACATAAGGTAGAATGAACATATATTGTATAATGCAGCCTTGATATACTAAATAGGATAAATAATAATACATGGACTGGTCGCCAGCCAGTATGTGTACAGTCCTGACAGAGGCTATTAAGTGCATGGTTGGTATGAACCTGAAATTGAAGAAGATTTTAATATGGGGGAAAACTGGGACGGACAGATAGTGTGTGGAGGCGATACGCCAGTCTAAAGAAATGAGTTTTTAGGGTCCGCTTGAAACTGTGGGTATTGGGAATTAATCGAACTGTCCTGGGTAGTGCATTCCAAACAATTGGCGCAGCACGCGAGAAATCTTGGAGACGGGAGTGGGAAGTTCGGATTATGGAGTATTTTAGTTTTAAGTCACTGGCAGAACGGAGGGCACGTGTAGGGTAGTAGACTGAGACAAGGGAGGAGATGTAGGGGGGTACTGAAGCATGGAGCGCTTTGTGGGTAAGCGTGATAAGTTTAAATTGAACTCTATATTGGATGGGTAACCAATGCAATGACTGGCACAGGGAAGAGGCATCGATGTAGCGGTTGGCGAGGAATATGATCCTGGCTGCTGCGTGAAGGACGGATTGGAGAGGGGAGAGTTTAGTAAGAGGGAGCCCGATAAGTAGAGAGTTGCAGTAGTCCAGACGGGAATGAATAAGAGCTACAGTAAGAGTTTTTGCCGAGTCAAAGGTGAAATAAGTCCTGATTCTTGAGATGTTTTTGAGGAGTAGATGACATGAACGAGCGAGTGATTTGATGTGAGGAGTGAAGGAAAGATCTGAGTCAAAAATGACCCCAAGACAGCGGGCTTGTTGCTGGGGAGTAATGGTTGAGCCACAAACGGAAATGGCAATATCGGGCACCGGTAGGTTAGTGGAGGGAGGAAATACGAGTAGTTCAGTTTTTGACAGATTCAGTTTTAGACGGAGGGAGGACATAATGTTAGACACAGCAGAAAGACAATCACTGGTCTTTGGTAATAATGCAGGGGTGATGTCCGGAGCAGAGGTGTATAATTGGGTGTCGTCAGCATAGAGATGGTACTGAAAACCAAATCTGCTGATTGTTTGTCCAATGGGAGCGGTGTATAAGGAGAAAAGAAGGGGGCCTAGGACTGATCCTTGAGGAACCCCGACAGTAAGGGGAAGGAGAGAGGAGGAGGAGCAGGCGAAAGACACAGAGAAGGAGCGGTCAGAGAGATAGGAAGAGAACCAGGAGAGAACAGTGTCCTTGAGGCCAATAGTGCAGAGCATAGTGAGGAGGAGCTGGTGATCCACAGTGTCGAATGCTGCAGAGAGATCCAGGAGAATCAGCAGGGAGTAGTGACCATTAGATTTAGCTGTTAGTAGATCATTAGACACTTTAGTGAGGGCAGTTTCAGTAGAATGTAAAGAGCGGAAACCAGATTGTAAAGGGTCAAGAAGAGAGTTGTCTGAGAGATAGCGGATTAGACGGGAATGGACCAGGCGTTCCAGTTTAGAGATAAAGGGAAGATTGGAAAAAGGTCTGTAGTTGGCCGTGCAGTTCTGGTCAAGGGATGGTTTTTTAAGTAATGGATGTAACTCGCCCCCTGGGCCGTGGGGCACTCGGATCCGGGCAACAGGGCAATAATGGTGGTAGTAGTGGCAACCCAGTCCGTGGCTCAGGGTGGTCAGACCAGTGGCAGTCTTCTATATGCCTTGCAATGTCCGACTACGCCACCCGTGGATTTCGGTCAGAGCGAACCGCCGCTGCAGAACAGACCGCTGAGGCTGGTGTTGTGGGTGCAGCAGGGAATAGTACGACTCCCCACGGGAGGAGTGTAACCTCAGGGCAGCGAGGGGTAGATGGTTGGGGTGATGGTGCAGGGAGTCCCAGTACTGTTAGTGCTGGCGAAATAAGAAGCACAAAGACAACATGTTGCAGTCCAGGGTCTTTTACTCACAGTTCGTATAATCCAAGCCACTTCTGTACAGGTAGTGACTGCCCAAGCCGTGCTACGTCCACCAGGTGAGGGGCTCGGTCAACTCCCAGGCAATTCAGGAGTATGGCACAGGACCCCCTTCTGTCCTTTCTCTGGCTCGTGCCCCACCAGTGACCAAACTTCTGTCCAGCTGCCGCGGATTTATGCGGGCAAACGTGGGCCCCGTTTCCCGCTATCCTATATGGTGCCTTCCTAGCAGGTTTAGCGAGGGGTCGCACCAATATATGATCACGACCTCCGGTTCTTGGCTGAGGATTATTTGCCTCCACCAACTTGGGATCCGGTACCCTTTCCTTGCCTGACCCGTCACCCGTAATTTCCTGGGTCCTTAGGGTCCCTTTTTCCTTCGTGTTCCTGGGCCTTTCTCTTCAGTTCCTTTCTCTTTCTGTTCTGTTCCTTTCCTTCTCTCCCTCTCGTCTGGCCCGTGTCCCTAGGCCTGGGTCTAGCGGAGCCTCTGCTCCTCTCCTCCTCCACTCTCACTTTCTCCTTACAAACTGAACTTCTCTACTCCTAGAACTAAGATGGTGCCCACCTTATATACCTCCTCCTCTGTGTCTGAGCCCAGGTGACCTGCAACCAATGAGCTCCTTCCTATGCCTAGGAACCAGCCCCCATCTGCTCCCACATCACTAGGGTTCCCTCCCTCCCCACTCCAGCCAGGGACATAGTCAGTCATGCCTGCATACTAATGGGAGCACTGTAGAGCTGTCCCCCGGAAATGGGGTGTGTGTGCTGTATGCAGCTAACTGAGCCCTGGTCCATACTCCATCCTTACCTGGGAGTGGAATACCACACCTCTGGTTAAGGTGCAATACCCCTGTAGCAGCCGAACCCTCGGGGCACTACATTCCCCCCTGGTAAACCACAGCACGTCCTCGGGCTGGAAAAGAGTAAAGACATTTGATTACAAGACCTGCACAACTTTTTTTAATTTTATTTTATTTTTTAAACTTTTCACATTAGAAAACGGACGACATTGTTCAATTCCCTTTATGGGAAACCCTTTTCTTTGTCATTGTTAATACTACCGGAACTCTTTTGTCATATAAAACATTCTCATTATCATGTAGCAACATTTTTAAGTAAAACATATTCTTGGGTACTGGCCGCGGTGCAACTTGCGACCAGGTGTTCATTCTTCTTAAAGGTGCAACACTCTAGCAAACTTGTCTTGAGGTAGACGTTGCAGTTCTTTTATAAAACCAATAGGGGACGCTTTAGGAAGTGCAACTATTTACAGGGGCGGCCGTTCTCAGTACTTGGCCAGTTTGGGAAGGGGATGGCTGCTCTCAGTCCTCAGCCAGGTTAAGGAAAAGGGATGGCTGTTCTCAGCCCTCAGCCAGGTTAAGGAAAAGGGATAACTTGGCACAATTAACAGTCCCGTAACAGTCCCAACGGGGACCACACTCAAATCTGAAACAGTCCCTCATACTCTGCCGGGTAACTATATACAATGGTATGCTACTGTTCACTGGTAGCGATACCCTTCAGCTGCGCCTTGCTCCTCATGGTGACGATCTTCAGACCCGTCCGGGTCCTCTTGGTACTCGGGGTCTGATTAGTACTGCTCCGCCTCCTCTACTACTCAGTGAACGTGGAGGGCGTACCACCCCTTCACGCCCTGGTGTCGGGTGTAGGACACCACGTCTCCCGAATACAAATCCCGTCCACGATGACCCTCCGGCAGGTGGCTTTCCACGTCCCTTCGGGTCACGAACACATCACTGATCGTGTCCTCCGGAAATGAGGAGTGTATATGTGTGCAGCTAACTGAGCCCTGGTCCATACTCCATCCTTACCCGGGAGTGGAATACCACACCTCTGGTTAAGGTGCAATACCCCTGTAGCGGCCGAACCCTCGGGGCGCTACGGATGTATGCTGGCATGTTTAAAAGAAGAGGGAAAGATACCAGATGAGAGGGAGAGGTTGAAAATTTTAGTTAGGTGAATGGTGACAGCTGGAGCAAGGGACTGAAAGAGATGTGAGGGAATAGGGTCACTGGTGCAGGTGGTAAGGCGAGAAGATGCAAGGAGCCTGATCACTTCATTTTTTGTGACTGGTTCGAAGTCAGAAGGTGAGCAAGATACAATGTGACGGGGGAGAGCATGCATAACGTTTGGTGATTGGGAGAAAATTTCCTGTCGGATATAGTCAATTTTTTCTTTGAAATAATTGGCCAGATTGTCAGCGCTGAGGTTGGTGATCGGGGCCTGTGCTGTTTGATTGAGGAGAGAATGAAACGTGTCGAAGAGTCGTTTAGGATTATTGGAAAGTGAGATTATGAGGTTGTTAAAGTAGGTTTGTTTGGAGAGGTGAAGTGCAGAGTTATATGTTTTCAGCATAAATTTATAATGGAGGAAATCTTCGGGCAGATTAGATTTTCAGCGCACCTGGAACACCGCTGGAGAAGACGTGTTTGAGGTGTGTCGCCCTCTATGCCGAATTGTTCTTTGTGTAGGAGGTGCGGCTTCATCCAGGGCGCATAGCATTATTTCATTATAATGCTTCAATGCAGAGTCAGGACATGAGAGGGAGGAGATTGGGGCCAATGATGATTGCAACTTATTCATAAATTTCTGGGTGTTAATGGCGCGTATATTTCTATAAGTGTGGGGGGCCTTGAGTAGAGTCACAGTTCTTGACAGAGAATGAAAAAAGATTATGGTCAGACAGTGGAAGGGGAGAGTTAGTAAAGTCATGTACTGAGCAAAGACGGGAGAAGATCAGGTCCAATGTGTTCCCGTCCTCATGTGTAGGAGAATTAGCAAGCTGTGAAAGGCCGAAGGAGGAGGTTAGTGATAAAAGGTGAGCGGCAGATGGGGAAAGAGGATCACCAATTGGGATGTTAAAATTTCCCATGATTATCGTGGGGATGTCGCAGGATAGAAAATTTGGAAGCCAGGCAGCAAAGTGATCCAGAAACTGATGGGAGGGACCTGGAGGGCTATAGACAATGGCCACTCGCAGGGAGAAGGGCCGGTAGAATCTGACTGTGTGGGCCTCAAAAGAAGGGAAGACAAGGGAGGGTACTGGGGGGATAACCTGAAAAGTACATTTTGTTGAAAGAAGCAGACCAACACCTCCACCTGATCTGTTGTCAGGTCTCGGAGTATGAGAGAAGTGTAGGCCACCATAGGAGAGAGCTGCAGCGACGGTGGTGTCCGACTGCTGGATCCAGGTTTCAGTGAGAGCCAGAAGGTTGAGGGAATTAGAGAAGAAAAAGTCATGGATGCAAGAGAGTTTATTACATGCTGAGCGTGCATTCCAAAGGGCACAGTTGAATGAGACAGAAGATATGCAGGGAATATTAATGAGATTAGCAGGGTTACTGAATGTAACAGGGAAAGCGTTGGTGTTATTACTGGAGGGTCCTGGATTAGGAGAAATATCACCTGCGACTAAGAGAAGGAAGATACAGAGAGTGAGCAGATGGTTGAGTGATTTGTGAGAGCGTTTCCTGTGTTGTATGGTGGGAATGAATGGATCTGTGTGGTATAACATTGTGAAGAGAGCATGACAGCTGTACATAGGAAAAGAGAGGAGAGAGGGGTTAATATGGATGAAGTGTGCAGAATTTGTGGGAGAACGGTGAATGTGGATGATTGTAGCAGCCAGAATGTAAATGGCCCAAATACAAATGGTGAATACTGTTTGCAAAACAGATGACCTGGAAGCAAGTTTGTTTAATTGTCTTGCATGTCTTACCTGTCTCCTGCCCTGTCCAACTGCCATATCTAACTGCCGATACACTTTGAAAAATTATGGCACTTTGATAAAGTATGCATAAATGCTATATGCATAAATGCCCCCGCATAAATGCTGTCCCTTGACTATGTCTCAATATATAGGGACGTATCTGCTTAGATCTACACAGATTTAACTCGTTAGCAATCAACTAGCTTAAGACAACAGGAGACCATAAAACTGCAGAAAAAAAAACAGACTGGCAACTCTACATAGATCATAAACTGTTAAAGTAAGTGTGATGACCTTAAAGTACTATGGATTAAACAACGTAGATGAATGATATATATATGTATATATATATATATATATATATATATATATATATATATATATATATACCAGATATTGATTAGCTGCAGAGCATTGCAAGTAACATGGAGATACAATGTAGATTTCAGAAGAGATTACACGGAGCAGAGAGTGAGATATATATACCAGTGATTGATTAGCTGCAGAGCATTGCAAGTAACATGGAGATACAATGTAGATTTCAGAAGAGATTACACGGAGCAGAGAGTGAGATATATATACCAGTGATTGATTAGCTGCAGAGCATTGCAAGTAACATGGAGATACAATGTAGATTTCAGAAGAGATTACACAGAGCAGAGGAGTGAGATATATATACCTGTAAGAAGAGAAGAGAGATGAATATTAGAACTGCCATATCTAACTGCAGAGACACTTTGATAAATTATGGCACTTCGATAAAGTATGCATAAATGCTATATGCATAAATGCCCCCGCATAAACTGAGCGCAGTTGTGCAGAATGGGGATTTTAAAATATACAACAATAGAAGAAAGGGAATTGTAATTAACACCATAGGTAAGATAAAATAAAAGTATAGCTACTACATGGACTACTATAACCCTAAGGGCTTTTTCAAAAAAACTATTTTCATGTGCGAGTGCTGTCCTAGAGTAGACTGAACACTGACCCTTTAAAAGGAATCGATTACCAGGTTTTTCCTATACTATCTGAGAGCAGCATAATGAAGGGGCAGAGACCCTGATTCCGGCAATGTGTCACTTACTGGGCTGCTTGCTGCAGTTGTGATAAAATCACTGTTTTCTCTGCTGTAGATCTAGCAGTTCTCTGAATACTGAGCTCTGTATAACCCCGCCCACATCACTGATTGGCAGCTTTCTGAATACACTGTGCATATGCAGAAAGCTGTCAATTAGTGGTGAGGTGGGGTTATACAGAGCTCATGAATATGGAGGCTTATATATGTATAAAACTGCCCACACCACTGATTGACAGCTTTCTATCATGGCAGCAGGTTTACTAGTCCTCTAGTGATAATTTCCTGCTGATAAAACAGTGATTTTATTAAAACTACAGCAAGTAGCCCAGTAAGTGACACATCACTGGAATCAGGGTCTCTGTCTCTACATTATGATGCTCTCCGATTAGATGGAAAAAAACTGGTGACAGATTCCCTTTAAAGTCAACCACTGGTCTGTGCTGAGCAAATCAAAACAAAGTCTCCCACCTAGGCCTATCTAATGGGTATTGGGAAGAATGGACAGCCTACGGGCACAAAATAGATTACATTGGGATGTAAAATGTATTCATATTTTATTGATTAAATATAGAAAAGTTTTTCATTGTTTGAAAACAGCATTAAGCCTAATTCACACGTGATTGTTCATTCTGTGTCTAAAAAAACAAACCTTTCTAATCTGTGCAATGGTCTGTTTAATTCATTTGAGTTCCATGTACCCGTTTCTTACAATCCATGTGACATCCATTTTCATATATAGCAAAAAAAAATGCAGGAAGGCCATTGTGTCCCAATCTGCTAAGACGGCACAGGCACCATTTTTTTATCCGTGTGCTGCCCTTCATTTTCTCTGACCCGCTAATGGGACCAGAGTAGGACATGTCTCCAATTTTTTTTCATGCAAATTATCAATCCTGGTGAAAAATTGGACTTGTGAATAGTGCTATACTATAATGGGCCCATGTGCGGTCCATGCAAAATACTGATGGCCGTCACATGACAAACACTGAAACCCGACTAAGGTCTCGGAGTTAGTAGCTCCAACTGCAGAATTGCTATCCATGTTGCATCTGCAACTCATCCGTTATTCCAGCGACGGTTATTATATTATCGTTACAAACGAGTAATTTGGATGAGGATCATATCATGTATGCCCTGCTTTCCAAAATCAGTGATAACAAAATAATACATTAACTCATATTTAAAAACTTGTTATAACATTATGTAAAATCCCAAAAGGAAATATACAATACACTAAAATAACCAAAACAGGAAAATACTTTCAAACATACAGTTCATCCATCCTACTGCAGAGGATGGGACTAGTCACAAAACTCATTCATAAATTCCAGCCTGTGTACCCTTACTAATGATAGTAAAAGCCTTATTCTTGATCATTATTGCAATTTCAATTCTTTGATATTATTCATCAAGGGTGGGCAATTCATTTTCCTGAGGGGCGATGGGAGAAACCATTACTATTGCAGAGGGCCAAACTAATAGCCTGAAATTCATTCTGCTCAATAGTAATATTATTATAAACATATTATTATTCTTACTACTACTCATAATATATTCATTTTATCTATTAATATTGAGCAGAATGAAGTATGTTTACTAGTTGCTACAGCTAATACATGTACTGTTACCTGTAGCATAACCATATTATCCCCCACACAATATAATCCCCCCCAACACAGTATAATTCCTCAGACAAATTAGGATTTCTCCACAAGCCCAAACACAGTATGTGGCCTCTACAACACCCCACACATAGTATTATGCTCCAATAGCCCCATTCACACAGAATAATTCCTCACAAAAACTAGGATTTCCCCACAGGCCCACACACAGTATGATGCCCCAATAGCCCCACACACAGTATGATAGTGTCAAGGCTGTGTCAGGTTTGACAGACAGTCATTCTGGATCCAGCTGTGGAAAGTCACTGCGCTTGGCCTTGCAGACACCTTTTTGATCCTTTCATCATCCCTCCTTCTCTAGGACCCAGCGGTGATCTCCACCTTCTGCTGCTAATTGACACACTTGTGCTGGATTTTTAAATACACCCAGTTTCTCCAGAGAATCGCTGGTGATAGAGTTTATTCCTCTGTTCAGGTCTGAATTGTAGCAGTAAGCTAGATTCTCCTTGGAATTCCTTTGTGGATTGTAGTCATCATCTCTCTGGTGTCTTCTCAAAGCTAAGTGTATCCCCTTGTATGTTTCCCTTGTTTGTCTTTAGTTGCAGTTGGGCTGACTAGTTCTCACCCCTCATCCTCCCTACCTAGGGCCTAGCTCTAGGGTCAGCCAAGGCTAAGGTATCCTGCTCGGCGATAGATGCAGAACCTATTTAGGAACGGAAAGACAGGTAGGGTGTTGTTAGATCTGCTTAGGGGTCTCCACTCCCCCTTTCCCTAATTGCTGGGCTTTCCTCCTTTTCTCATCGTCGCACATTGGTTCTTCCCATACCTAGCATGACAGATAGCCCAAGCAGTCCCCCGCAGCACATGATGCCCCCACAGCTCCCCCACATAGTATAATCCTCCCACTGCACCCAACACAAAGTACAAAGTTCATCAGCTCCTGTAGACTGGCTGTGAAAATCCTCTGCACGGAATGTAAGAGCCCCTGCTTGGCTGGAGATGCAGATAAAGCCATACTATGACTAAGGACAGTGTTATGTCCAAAACGCGTACTGATAAATTGGTGAAGTTTTATATCCAAACTGCTGAAAATCTTTGCTCTGTCTGCAGTTTGCCAAGGTCTGTTATACATATATTAAGCTGTTGTATATTAGAGACTCTTGCATTATAAGAAGCAATTGAAATGGAGTACAGCTTTTTAACATAGACTGCACTAATTAAATTGGGTTCTATATTAATGTGCGAGTCACATCCTTGGAAGTTGCTTCAACCATCTGCTTTGGATGTCCACGTTTTGTCAATAAGATATGATGTTTAGGTAACCACTGCTGGGACTCTCACAGACAATTTGCAAAGTGTACGACAGTCCAGATGCAATTATTAAATTCTCTTTTTGTGCCACTGCAGTGTGTAAATTAAAGTTTATTTCTCATAATCAGAAATCTTAATGTTGTAAAGTACTTGTAAAACAAGAAAATTCTCAATTTACTTGTTATTAAAAATATTCTCCACTATCAAGAACTACGGGATTTTTTATTTTATTGTTTACTGCTCATTGCCTAAGTTACCAGCCACTGCTGCTGTCTAACAGAGGTGGCAGGTCTTATGTAGGCAATGAGTTCAGTGCTTAGAAGCTTGTTCCAGTAGAGCTTGTAAGAGCTGCTAGAACACTGGCCAGATTGCTGGATCCAACAAGCTTCAGTACCCCTGCATTCCTACTTTTTTTTAACTTTCTAGACAATACACAAATCTAGCAATAGAACAACTACATACACAGGAATGGAGTTGTTGCACTAAACATATTCCAACAATCCCCTTGTATGTTTCCCTTGTTTGTCTTTAGTTGCAATGGGGCTGACTAGTGCTCACCCCTCCCCCTCCCTGCCTAGGGTCAGTCAGGGCTAAGGTATCCTGCTCAGTGATAGGTGCAGAACCTATTTAGGGACGATAGGGGAGTCAGTGTGTTGTTAGATCTGCTCAGGGGTCTCCACTCCCCCTTTCCCTACTTGCTGGGCTTTCCCCTTTTTCCCATCGTCGTATGCTGGGTTCTTCCCATACCTAGTGTAAGGGGGAAGACCGGGGTGTAAGTACTTTTAGAACAAGGGATCCGGAACTGCTGGGGCCGTGCCTCTGTTTGCAGGGGGAAGACAGACTGCGAGCTCAGGGGTCAGGTGACCGGGAAGCTGGGGGCGTGTCTAGGAAGAGAGAGAAAAGTTTTGCACAGGAAAGCAGGGAGTTGACAGTTGGAATCAAGCCTGACTAGAGGGAGAAAAGACGCAGGGTCCGTGGAGCCGAACAAGTGAGGTGCAGTGTTATGGACTAGGGGCTCAGGGGGTCAAACCGGAGACCACCTGCTGCCGCCAGAAGACGGAGCATTGGAGCAGAGCAAGTGAGGTGCAGTGTTATGGACTAGGGGGCTCAGCGGGTCAAACCGGAGACCGCCCGCTGCCGCCAGAAGACAGAGCATTGTTTAGGCGGGGAAGCCAGAAGAAAACAACACCGGCATCAGCCGGCAACGGGGGAACAAGAGTCAGATAAGTGTAAAACTGCCTATTACAACCGTCTTGACTCTGCCACATCTAGCCAAACTGTGGATTGTTGGCTATAGCCTTTTACCTGCTACTCCCCTTGTTGTCCCCATATTTCCCCTGTTACTCCCTGCGTGGAGATTGACCCTGTTACAATAAATCCCCCCCCTGTTTATTAACCCTGTTTTGGCTGCTCTGTGTTTCTGTGTCACTGCATCTAAAGTACCTGTGTCACACTAGCATCATTGGCGGACACAGACAGAAAAGGGCCCCTGTGCAAGAACAATATATGGGCCCTTTGCAGTACATGAGCTCCTAAAAATGCAAAATTGCACTTTCTTAGGAGGTAGAAATGGGACCCCTTACCTCTTGGGCCCCTGTGCGGTCACACAGGTTGCACCAATGATGTGTCCAACCCTGCCTAGCATGACAGATAACCCAAGCAGTCCCCTGCAGCATGTGATGCCCCCACAGCCCCCCCACATAGTACGATCCTCCCACTGCACCCAACACAAAGTACAAAGTTCATCAGCGCATAGTTCAGGCCAGTGGTCTGAACTGTCAATTAAGTAGGCAACGACGGCAGCAAAGAGGTGGCAGAGCCATGTTTTGTGCTGGAATCATGGGGGAGAGCTTATAGGCCCCTTTAGGGTCCCTGAAGGTGTGACAATGACCTCAGCAAAGTATATAAAGTTTTTGACTGACCACTTTCTACCTTAAAGTAGATTTGTGCCATTCATAGCAAAACCATCTTCATTCATGACAAAGCATGATCTTAAGCTGCAAAGAATATCTGTGAGTCATAAAAAGAGAGAAACTCACAGTGTGGCCACCAACCCCCCCCCCAGACCTCAACCCTTTTGAGACCCTTTGGAGTATCCTCAAGCAAAATATCTATGAGGGTGAGAAGCAGTTCACATCAAAACAGCAGCTCTGACATCCTGCAAAGAAATTCAAGCAGAAACTATCCAAAAACTTGTACGTTCTATGGATGCAAGAATTGCGAAATTGATATTACAGAAGTCCTATATTAACATATAACTTGGCCTGGTAATGTGTTTTTGATGGGAAAAGCTTTTGATTTCAGTAAATGTGACCTCTTAATGCTGCAAATTCAACTGATGAAAATTCAGTTCTTTATAACCAATAAAATGTTTGGAAACTTAGTTGTGCAGAATTGGGAACAGTGCATTTTGAGTTTTTTTAGTTTTGAAAAAAAAAAATACTGTTATCATTGGGAGGTTTGTACAATAAAATGTGATTTATCGACATACGATGTACATTTACGTCTTAACCCTGAGTTTCATGTAGGCTCGCAAATGGGCTTAAACACAGTAAAAAGTTTTAAAGAAATCTTTTTAAAAAAACAAATAAAACACAAGTTCAAATCACCACTTTTGCCCCATTAATAAAATAATAATAATACAAAAAAATAATATATACATACATATTTCGTATCGCTGTGTTCGTAAAAGTCCGATCTATCAAAATATAAAGTAAATTACAGTAATCCGATCGGTAAACAGTGTAACTAGAAAAAAAAAATCAAAATGCCAGAATTACGATTTTGTAGTCACTGCAACATTGCAATAAAATGCAACAGGAGGCGATCAAAACATCGTATGTACCCCCAAATGGTACCAGTAAAAACATCAACTCAGGAAACAAAACATAAGCCTTCACACAGCACTATGCCTCAGAAAATGGCGACACAAGCAAAGTCGTTTATTTTTTACATATTTCTGAATTTGTTTTTCAAAACTTAAATTAAAAAAAAAACTATACGTTTGGTAACCCCCAAAAATTGTGAAATTGCACTTTTTTTGCAATTTCAACGGACTTGGATTTTTTTTCCTGTTTTCCATGTGCTTCACATGATAAAATGAATGATGTCATTCAAAAGTACAACTCACCTCGCAAAAAACAAGCCCTCAAATAAAAAAAAAAAGATGGCTCTAGGAAGAAAAATAGGCAAAAACAAAAATGAAAAATGAAAAATTGCCCAGAGGTGAAGGGATTGATATGAGAATCGTATCAATCAAACGTGTGTCTGTGATTTTGTGCGGACCCCTGGCAAAAACAAAGTAAACTAACATGTGAACAGCTCCATAGACGACTTTAATAGATATGAGTCCTAGCCATGAAAAACTAACATCTGAATGAGCCCTAACTCTAAGTTGTGAAGAAATGTCGGATAATTGATTTCTACAACTAAGGCTATGTGCCCACAATCAGGTTATAGCAGCGCTTTGGACACAGCGTATTTTCACTGCGTCCAATCCTGCAGGTAAATCCGCATGTATTTGTAATGACCGGAGGTCCGAGAGAGATCCAGTGAGTCACAAACTGAGACAGAGACAGAAATAAACAACAGTTTCTTTACTAAAACAGGGATTAGACTAAAATTCAGTATTGAATGAATCAGTCTCAGGTTCCACCTGGGACACTGTCTCTACTAAATACACACAATCAGCAAAAGCTGAAATCAATGTGCCAATCTCAAGGTTTCCAGCTTATGTGAATTATTTTAGTGATCTGGAACAATTTTACCTAAACACAGTGTCAATCTAGTGAGGGCGGTATATGGGGACCCCCTGAGATGGCACACTGAATACAATCCTACCACTATAACAATAGTAATGCATGAAACTATACCAATTGCTCTTATACCCTTATTATCAGGATACCCGGGTATCTTAAAGTTATAGTACCGTTAACCTCAGATGCAGTCTATCACAGGCCTGTGAATTGCGGTGGCTGCAGCTAGTCCCAGAAAACTTTGGCGCCAAAACAAAAACAAAGTTCACAAAAACTGCAAAAATTCCTTATCTTGTCGGCCGATGTCGAGCCCACACGCCGGGGACTTTAGTCCTGTAGCCTCAGATTAAGGTCTGGGCAGATCTCTTCACAAAGTCTTGTCAATATCCTCTCAGTGGAAATAGCACCAGAAACCTTCTTTCCTCCCGAAGTCTCTCACTCTTATCCAGTACACCAACCATGTGCTCCGTCACAGAAATGGATTCCTAAGTCCCTTCCTTTATCACTCGACACGTGACTCCTTCAGCACAAAGCCTCTAATCCACTTATCATGGACTTCCACAAAACTCCACAGAGCCACACAGCTTTCCCAGCTCAGCACTTGTTCATAAACAGAGAAAGGGGTAAACAAACTCCACAGGGAAGAGTGTAAAGACAGCGTCTTGTTGCAGCTCCTTCTCACAGACTTCCTGTCTAGACTGTCACACATCAGATGCTCTTAGAACACACACAGTTTCTTGCACTGCCCCTCCTCTGAGCTCAGCCAGGCAAAAGTCACAGGGTCCTAGTGCTCTCCTGCTGTTATCACATTTCACACTCTCACATGCCACCCCACTAGAGATTGGCGTCCTCGACACACCTCCCCACTCAAAGTCGTCTTGTGCATAGCGTTGTGGAGGTATACCCGCCGTAGCTCGAGTAGTTCTCCTGAGACCCACCCCAACAGGCTCGGCTCCCGAGGGAGCAGAAGTCTCTTCAACGGGAGCCAATGAGGCTGCTCCCTCCTGAGGTGTGGCGCCCTGTGCCACATCATACGGATCAGGTAACTAACCCGATTCCCCATTCTCTGAAGGACATACCACATTCTCAATACTCTCTCCACACGGGGACAGATCGATCGCAGGGGGCAAGTAAGCAGGGGCGGAGGCAGACCCACAATCAAATTCAAGAGCATTAGGGATGCCCACCCCTCGGGACACGGACTGTGGTTCCGGGGAAACGGGGACGGTATCTTTAAACCAGCACCATTGTAGCATGTTACAATGAAGATTACGGGATGGTCCCCGTGTCCCCACCGGTTCGACCTCGTAGACTGGAATCTCAGGGCTCAGCCGTTTTTTTACCAGGTACAGAGTCGCCTCCCACCGTTCACTCAGCTTTCCGAACCGTCGTTTGATTCTCACCAACACTCTATTCCCCAGGGAGAAAGGCTCGGTTTGCACGGGGCGCGTGTCCCAATGGGTCACCTGACTGAGTCGATCACCCACCACCTGATACACCACCCTCAATCGCCGCCGGTGTTCCCGAACCCATTCTGATGCGGTCCGAGGGGGATTGGAGGAGGGATCTGGCATGCTCAAATCCTCAATGTCCTGCCCTGGCCTCCCGAACATCAACATGTGTGGTGAGTAGCCAGTAGTGCTGTGCACTCTATTATTGTAGGCCCACATCAATTCGGGAAGATACTCAGGCCAGCGTACCTGTTGTTTACCCGCCAACGTCCTCAACATCTGCAACAGAGTCTGATTAAAGCGCTCACAAGCTCCGTTACCTGGGGGATGGTAAGGTGTCGTTCTCGACTGTGCGACACCATACAGCTGGTACAGCTCCTTCATCAATGCCCCCTGAAAACATGCCCCTTGATCCGAGTGTATTCTTTGCAGACACCCAAACACCTGAATGAAATATCGACACATTGCTTCAGCCGCCGACTTCGCCGTCTGATCTCTTGTCGGCACTGCTACAGCATACTTGGTGAAGTGGTCTGTCATTACGTTGAGTATCCTATCAGGACATAGTCAATCATGAGCAGCTCTAAAGGAGCGGAAGTCTTAATAGATTGCGTGGGCGCCCGCTGCTCAGGGCTCTTACTGAGCCCACAGACCCGACACTGCCGACACGCCTCTGTCACCATCTCCCCCAATTCAGGACAATAGAGGACTCGCTGTAGCCACTGGAGTGTCTTTTCACTCTCAAAGTGGTCCCCCTTCTCATGCGCCTCGCGAGCGACCACCGGACCCATCCCCATAGGAATTACTAGCTGGTACCGGTGCTGCAGCTCAAATGGCAGGTACACCTTACGGTACAAGAGGCCCTGTTCCACGCACAACTTATTCCACTGTCGCAGTAGTTTCACTCCTTCCACGGACAGCTGGGCCTTTTCCTCTGCACGCGGCCAGACCCCTTTTTGTACCCAACTGTGCACTAGTGCAATGTCAGAGCAATCGTTCTGGTCCTTTGCCCAATCCGAGGGTGTTTTTCCCAGAACACACCGCATCCCTGACGCCACCCCACTTGAATGTACCACACTTCGGAAGATAGGTACCTGGCCCAAGTCAGGGGTTTCAGTGTCCTCAAGCTGGTCATCAACATTTTCCCCCGAGGACCCAAGGGGCACCCTTGAGAGTGCATCCGCATTTCCGTTATCCCTCCCAGATCGAAACTTAATTCGATAGTTAAACTTAGCAAGGCGAGCGACCCACCGCTGCTCCAATGCTCCCAGCTTTGCGTTTTCTAGGTGAGCCAGAGGGTTATTATCAGTCTTGACCAGCACCTCAGCTCTTAAATACTCGGCAAAGCGTTCCGTCTTCGCCCACACCAGGGCCAGTAACTCTAGGTGAAACGGACTGTAGTTAGCTGGGTTGTGTTCAGTGTTTCTTAAAGACCTGCTGCCATAGGCGATTACTCGCTCCTGACCATCCTGCACTTGTGCTAGTACCGCCCCCAGCCCATGCAGACTGCCATCGGTATATAACAGGAAAGGGAAATCGAACCGGGCATACGCTAACAACGGAGCACTCATTAGGGCGGCCTTCACCTCCTCAAATGCCTTTCGCTGCTGGGGTCCCAATGGGATGGGGCGATTTTGGGGGCCTTGTGCCATCCCTCTTAAGAGCTCATTCAGGGGACTCACTACTTGTGAAAACGTAGGTACAAATTGCCGATAGTACCCCCCTAAACCTAAGAAGGCCCGAACCTCTCGCAGGGTACGGGGGGGGTGGCCACTCCTGCACAACCATGACCTTACTGGTCGCGGGCAGAACCCCGTCCGGAGTCACCATGTGACCTAGATACTCAATCTGACTCTGTAACAGTTGGCACTTCTTTGGTTTTATTTTTAGGCCATAACAACTGAGCCGCCGGAGAACTTGACGTAACTTCTCAAGATGGTCTTCAAATGAGGCCCCGAACACCACAATGTCATCTAGGTATATCAGGACTGATTCAAAATTCAGATCGCCTAAGCCATGTTCCATCAGGCGCTGAAAAGTTCCCGGGGCGTTAGTGAGCCCGAAGGGCATCAGGTTGAATTCAAAGAGCCCCATTGGTAGGACAAACACCGTCTTGGCTCGATCTTTTTCGGCCATTGGTACCTGCCAATAGCCACTTGCTAAATCTAACGTCGAGAAATATTTGGCCCCACCCAATGCCGACAGAGACTCTTCTATGCGAGGTAATGGATATGCGTCCCTCACCGTGTGAGCATTCAATTTGCGATAGTCCACACAAAACCGAAGGGTCCCATCCTTCTTCCGCACCAAGACCACAGGGGCCGCCCAGGGGCTCTGGTTTTCTCGGATCACTTGGTTGTCAAGCATACTGGCCACCATGCGCTTCACCTCTTGATAGAGCGTTGGGGGGATTTGACGATAACGTTCCCTAATAGGAGGAGTATCCCCTGTGGGAATCTCATGCTCAATCGTCCGAGAACAACCGAAATCCTCCGCATGTCGCGAAAAGGTCTCTTGATGTTCCCACAAGACCTTCTCCAGCTGCTCCAATTGCACGGGGGTCAGTTTCTCCCGATCCACTCCCATCTGGTCCATGATCACACGACCATTCCATTCTTCGGTAGGAGATTCGGTCTGGCCTACTTTGACTGTGAATGTCCAGGAAGACTGTTCATCTGGGCGAAGTTCAAGCACTGTCTTATCAGGCACCTTCCCTGCGGGCACGAACAATTCAGCCAGAATGGTCCCAGCAGGAATTGTAACAGCCTCATCTAAAACATTGATACATCTGACTGGCACCCGTCCATTCTTCACAATCGCCAGAGACCGGGCCACATGCGCCTTGGCGAACGAGGACTTCTCTGGGGCTGGCTCGATGAGTACTTCAAGCCCATTTAGTCTCTGCGCAGCCCCCACAGGTAGCATTAAGAGTTCTTAATGCCGGGGCGCTAGCGAGATCGTGGTCCGCGATGGCACTCGGACCAGGCCCACCCGACCCCCAGGGACCGCACTCTTCAGGAGATCGCAACTCAGCACTAGACGGTGTAACATTCTCTGGGTGGGTTGATGGTGTGTAGCACGCGCCCAGTATTGGGGTCCCTCACTGGCATACATCTGATGATTTAAATCTCGCAGAACGTTCATTCCGAGCGTCACCTCCATCCCTCTTCTGGGAGGGTGGTCCACCAGCACTATCCCTTTCTGACCCAGCTCTTGACCAAACATTTTCAGTTGCATCCACATGATCCCCTTCACCGTCAGTTGGCCATTGTTAGCGGCTGTAAGCCTTATCACTCGGCCATCCTCGGGAACCACGAGTTGACTGAAGTGCCTTTCGTACACCTCTAAGGGCATTATGGTACATTCGGATCCTGTGTTGACCAAGCATGTCATCTTCCACCCTTCAAACTCTGCTTCCAGCACTGGACTGCATGCGAACAAATCTTCTTCTTCCCGTCGAGGGCTTTGTGGAGGGTGGGCCGCTGCTGCTCGCCCTCTCATGGCAGCGGCTGGGAGTTTAACGCCGGCGAAGGGGGCTCCGGGGCTGCAGACATCCGGCAGTACCGGGAGATGTGTCCCTGAAGCCCACACCTCCAGCAGGTGACTGCCCCTCGTGGACGAGAACTTGGATCATTCGAGGGGGGCGACCTGGCAGACTGTGGAACCACCATTCCAGAGGACGGGACGATTGGCCCTTTCGTAGGAGTAGGGACCGGCCCAGCTCTGAGTTTAGACACCTCCAGCTTTAGCTCCTTCAGTTCGGCACGCAGAGCCTGTACAACGTTTACCAGTCCGCCCCCTCCTGAAACTGGCGCCAGACCTCCTTCCTGCTGTGCACTGTCCACTGTCCCCTCGGCCACCAGAATAGACTCCTCCTCCCTCTCCACCGCGGCCCGATAAATCTGCCAGAAGGATAATTCCGGGGTAGCTCGGGACATCTCCATCAGTTTGTCTCGAAGGAGTCTATTGGCTAACCCCGTTATGAATTGATCCCGGAGTAAGCGGTCTACCTCTCGGAATGCCCCCATGGCCCCTGGGTCTAGTCGCTGCACCTCATTCAACGTTTCCTGTAAAGTGTTTGAGTACTGCATCAAAGTCTCACATTCCCTTTGGGGCCGATTGAAAAACAAGGAACGAAGCTGGGCCACATGAGCCCGGCCTCCTGAACTCCCCTCTAACAGCTCCAAGATTTTCTCTAACGTGCTCCTCTCTGACTCTGGACATACCATCACCATCCGCCTAGCGTCGCCCTCTAGTGCATCTAATGCCAACTCTGCCCGTAATGGGGGGCCAGATTACACATCCGCAGCACACTCCGAACCCTCTCAGCCCAATCCTGCAACGGCATGTTACGCCCGTCGTATTTCGGCATGTTCTGGAGTAAAGCTCCTACCGGCACATATCCTCCCACAGTCGTCGCGGCTGCCAGGGGGTCATTTCTTCCCTCGCCTCCATCCATGACAAGCACTGGATCCTGCCGACAACGCCAAAAATGTAATGACCGGAGGTCCGAGAGAGATCCAGTGAGTCACAAACTGAGACAGAAATAAACAACACTTTCTTTACTAAAATAGGGATTAGACTAAAATTCAGTATTGAATGAATCAGTCTCAGGTTCCACCTGGGACACTGTCTCTACTAAATACACACAATCAGCAAAAGCTGAAATCAATGTGCCAATCTCAAGGTTTCCAGCTTATGTGAATTATTTTAGTGATCTGGAACAATTTTACCTAAACACAGTGTCAGTCTAGTGAGGGCGGTATATGGGGACCCCCTGAGATGGCACACTGCATACAATCCTACCTCTATAACAATAGAGGCACAAAAACTGCCACAAAATTAGTGCAGCTTCAACAGGAAAGCATAAAACTCATGGCTTAAAAGTATAACTTTTATTTAGATGTACACATAAAAGGACTAACAAGAATAAAAAATAATAAAAAAGCAGGAACCCTTGAGTTCCCTACAAAATAGCTCACTCAACCATGCAATAATAACATTAAATCCAATGTTTGGGTAAAAATATATCCCCTTACAAGTAATGATCATAAACAATGAAGGTACATGTACTAAAAAATAACAATAGTAAGAAATCATTAGTTGTGTAAGGTGCTAGTGCATGTAGAGGATACTCATACCTAATATAAGCACATAAACAGTAGATAAGGTAAGCAGGTAATAGGATAAGCATAGACAAAGTAGTAAGTCTTAATGCTTCCAAGGAAAAAGTAGTGGTGTATATAAAAATACAAGTGTATATAAAGTGTATATAAAGATCCAAGGATTAGGGTATAATACTTGCCAAGGGAGAGAGCTTGTAGGGAACCAACCCCGACGACGCCGTTTCGCGAGTGCTTCTTCTGAGGGGGCCTCTAGTGTATTATTGGGAAATTATACTTGGACCGTTGTGGTTTATACCCACTATAACAATAGTAATGCATGAAACTATACCAATTGCTCTTATACCCTTATTATCAGGATACCCGGGTATCTTAAAGTTATGGTACCGTTAACCTCAGATGCAGTCTATCACAGGCCTGTGAATGGATTCCTAAGTCCCTTCCTTTATCACTCGACACGTGACTCCTTCAGCACAAAGCCTCTAATCCACTTATCATGGACTTCCACAAAACTCCACAGAGCCACACAGCTTTCCCAGCTCAGCACTTGTTCTTAAACAGAGAAAGGGGTAAACAAACTCCACAGGGAAGAGGACTTGTAAAGTCGCGCTGCAGGTGAGTTTATGCGGCGTCAATTAGTAGCACAGTGGGCGTGGGATTTCTATAAATCCCATCCACTGTGCTTCTACTGTACAACGCAGCGCAGGTGAGCTGCATCCAAAACGCTACTATTACTGATCATGGGCACATATCCTTAGGCTATGTGCCCACGATGCAGAAATGCTCCGGATTTTTTCCTGAGCGTTTCTGCATCTCCCTGGCAGAAAAAACGCATGCGGATTGTACATGCGGATTGTACATGCATTTTTCCTGCCAGGGACAAGCGGAAGTAAATCGTTCTTCACATGCATTTCCGCATGCGGGTTGACAAGCGCTTTCCAAGCGATTTTAGCATCACTTGGCAAGTGCTTGTCAACTTGGTCACACTATATAAATCCATGCAAACGGCCTTAAAGAATGTTAAAAAATAAAAAACTAAATCTATACTTACCTTCTGATGGCCCCCGGAGTCTTTATCTGATCCGTCCTGGCTTGCCGGCAGCTCGCTGTACACTGAAGGACCTGCCGTCACATGACTAAATGACGTCAGCGCAGGTCCTTCAGTCCACCGCGAGCTGCCGGCAAGGGAGGACAAGGAGACCGTGGGCCATCAGAAGGTAAGTATAATGTTTATTTTCTATTTTATTTATTTTTTTTTTACAGGTTCTATGGTACCCGGGTCTGGAGGAGAGTCTCCACTTCTCCAGACCCGGGTACCATCCGCACATTGAAACGCATGGATTCCACATCTACAGATCCAGTATATACCTGTGGCGCCCCTGAGGTTTCGGTCGCCACAGAGGTATTGCATCTCATCCAGAAGTGTGGTATCTCACTCTCAGGTAAGGAAGGAGTATGGCTCAGGACCCTAACACTACATTCACGTTTTCGGAGGACAGGGCGACAATGCTCCTAAGGGAGAGCACAACTGTCCCTGATCCCTGGCTGGAGTGGGGAGGAACCCCCTAGAGAGGGGGAACTAGGTAGTCGATGGGTGGAGGAAGTGGTTAAAGGGAGCACATAGTGGTAGATATAAAAGGTAGGAACCATCTTGGTTCAAGGAGTAGTGGTGAGGAGAAGTGACAGGAGCAGAGTCTCTGCACGAGCTCTGCTCCACAGGCAGGCCTAGTCAAGAGGCCTGAGCCTGAAAGAGAAGAGAGAGGAAAGAGGGAGCAGGAAGGCTCCAGGACAGGAACCGAAGGGACCCTAGGGGTACGGGCCGTGCTGCTGCTACCCGTACGCCCGTCGCTGCCAAGAGGTGGGGGGGTCAGGCCAGAAGAAGGGAACCGGATTCCTCAACCAGCAGAGACTACAGGGCTCAACTGGGAACCGGAGGTTGCAGCACTTTACGTACAGCAGGCCGTCCACAACAGCCACCAGGAAGGTAGCCACATAGGGCCAGGGGACGGAACACACGTCGCCCGCCAAGGCCCGAGGACACTGGACAGAGGTGCCGCTAGGTGTGAGGTACAAGGAGAGAGGCCAGAGAAAGGTACACAGAACGGGGTCCTGATAAGTGCTCTGGAGATACCTGAGGGTGGACTGAGCCCCTCACTGAGTACGCACAGCATGACGTGGGAAGTTATGATCTGCAGTATAACTTGGAAACTAACAACCGTGAGTAAAGACCCTGGAACTGCATTATCTTGTCTCCGTGTTTCTTACCGCGCCAGCACTCACTGCACTGGGACGCCCCGCACAACCACCATCATTCACCTGCGCTGCCCTGAAGCTACACTCTTCCTGTGGGGAGTTATACTACACTTGCTGCACATACCACCAGCTTCAGTGGACTGCTCCGGAGCGGCGGTTCTCCATAACCGCAATCCACAGGTGGCGTAGTCGGACTCTGTAACCTATACACATAGACTGCCACTGGTTTGACCGCCCTGGGTCACGGACTGGATCCCCGCCACGGTGACTACAACCCCCAGCATTTACAAGGCCCGGCTCCGGGTGCCCCCACGGCCCAGGGGGCGCGTCACACCCATCCAATATAGAGTTCAATTTAAAGTTATCACGCTTACCCACAAAGCGCTCCATGCTTCAGTACCCCCCTACATCTCCTCCGTTGTCTCAGTCTACCACCCTACCCGTGCCCTCCGTTCTGCCAATGACTTAAAACTAAAATCCTCCATAATCCGAACTTCCCACTCCCGTCTCCAAGATTTCTCGCGTGCTGCGCCAATTCTTTGGAATGCACTACTCAGGACAGTTCGATTAATTCCCAATACCCACAGTTTCAAGCGGACCCTAAAAACCCATTTCTTTAGACTGGCGTATCGCCTCCACACAGTATCTGTCCGTTCCAGTTTTCCCCCATATTAAAATCTTCTTCAATTTCTGGTTCATACCAACCATGCACATAATAGCCTCTGTCAGGACTGTACACATACTGGCTGGCGACCAGTCCATGTATTATTATTTATCCTATTTAGTATATCAAGGCTGCATTATACAATATATGTTCATTCTACCTTATGTGTCTCCCCCATTTCCTCATAGACTGTAAGCTCGCGAGCAGGGCCCTCACTCCTTTCGATATGAGATATGCTTATTCTGTATTGTCTGTATAAGTCCCCCCTAAAATTTGTAAAGTGCTGCAGAATATGTTGGCGCTATAAAAATAAAATTATTATTATTATTATTATCCAGTGATGCGGAATCCAAGCGTTCCAATGCAAGTCAATGGCGGCGAAAACGCTACGCTTCCGCAAAATAATTGGTAGTGCTGCGTTTTTTTCCACAATGATAATCCGCAGCGGAAATTTCCGCAGCATGTGCACAGCACATGGGGATTATCATTGGTGAACATGGCAGACCTTCTACCATGCGTTTTTTAAGCGCTTCTGCAGCGGAATTGCCGCTGCGGAAACGCTTAAAAAACGCATTGTGGGCACACAGCCTTACTGTGTAACTTGGGAACTTTGTAATTCAGCATGCAGTGAGCTCCTCCTAGTGGACACTGCAGGTAGCTGCTCTGACAATATCACAAGCTTTCTCCCATTCTATGCCCCATAGCGGTCACATTGTGATCATTGTGGTATGGCTGGTACTGCCGTCGGCCGTCTGATTGACATTTTAACAAAGATAGGCCTGCAACCATTTATTGCTACTGAGCAAAAGATGTAATAATTGGGGAATGTGTATTTTCCATTAGGTAACACTGACTGTACATTTTGAACCCCTCCTTTAAAATATTGCAATCTTAGTGAAAGTCTTTTTTTGGCCGGGGTCACGCGAGCATATATTCTCTCCAAGAGAATAGGATTGATTATGCTAATGACACTCTGATCAGAGTGTCAGCAAAGTTTGATCCGATTCTCTCACACGAGAGAATTGTAGCACAGGTGAGGAGAAGACGGAGAACAAAATTTCCCCATTCTGTAAAACTGGCTGCACTCAGATGTCATCCGAGTGCAGTCCGATGATTTCCACGTACCCATAGACTTGAATGTGTGAGTGCGATCCAATTTGCAGAGCCTTTTGTAGCATGCTGAGACTTTTTTCTCATGCTGAATCGGTATGAGAAAAAAACACTGATCAGCACTGCCCCATAGTATAACATTGGGCCGAGTGCTATCTGATAAAACATTTTATACATCGGTCGAGTTCTCTCTGCTTGTGTGAGCGAACCCTTAAAGGGAATCTGTCAGCAGGTTTTTGCTATATAATCTGATAGCAGCATAAAATAGGGCAAGAGTCCCTGATTCCAGTGATGTGTCACTTATGAGGCTGCTTGGTGGTACCTGTTTTGTCTGATGTAGATGTAGCAGAGCTAATACTTCTACTCTGTGTATAACCCCATTTACACCCCTGACTGGCGGCTTTCTGTGTACACTGTACATTGTGAGCAAGCTGATAATCAGTGATGGGGGCAGGTTACACAGGTCAGCCTCACTGCTGGTCACATGAGCTGTAGTCCTGTAGTGATAATCTCTTGCTGAAAAAACAGTTTGCATTGAAACTAAAACACACAGCCTAATAAGTGACACATCCCTGGAATCGAGGTCTCATGTCCTGTATTATTCTGCTCCCAGATTTAATATCAAAGACCTGCTGACAAATTCCTTTTAAATACTACCTGAAGACAGACACTCTGGTTGGAGCGACGCTGGGATAGGTCACAGCTTTTATTAACTGAACAAGATAAAAGGAGGATTTGGGGGAGGGGAGAGAAACCCAGGAGAATTGGATCCATATAATCTGCCCCTTAACCCCTTACCAACGTGGTATATAATAGTGCGCACCATGTCATAACCCCCTGTTCAGCGTGGGCTCCGGCGCTGAGCCCGCACTAAACCAGGCACATGACAGTTGATTTATACAGCTGACATGTGTCCGCAACAGCCGCGGGAGGAATCGCGATCCACCCGCGGCTGTTAACTAGTTAAATGCCGCTGTCAATCTGACAGTGGCATTTAACTTGTGCAAACCAGATGCGCGTCACTTACCCCGCCCATTGACGACCCCGTCACATGATCGCGGGTCACCGATGGGTTGGCACGTCAACCCGGGGTCTGCAGGAGACCCCTGTAGTTGTCACTGCCAGATTGCTATGAGCAATAGTGGTCGGCGCTCATAGCAAGTGAGCAAATCTGCTACACACAAGGTGATCTGCTCATCGCCTGTGAGTAACAGAGGTGATCGGACAGTTGCTGCTTCTAGTCTCCCACAGAGACTATTGAAGCAAGCAAAAAAGTTAAAAAAAAAGTTTATAAAAATATAAAAAATATATAAAAGTTTAAATCACCCCCCTTTCGCACCATTCAAAATAAAACAATAAAAAAAACCCCACATACATATATTTGGTATCGCCGAGTTCAGAATCGCCCGATCAATATAAGAAAAGAATAAGAAAATAATTAATCGAATCGGTAGACGGTGCAACGAGAAAAAAATTCTAAAAGCCAGAATTACGTTTTTTTGGTTAAATTGCAATAACGGGCGATCAGAACATCGGATCTACCCCAAAATGGTATCAATAAAAATGTCAGCTCGGCGCACAAAAAAAAAGCCGTCACCCGGCACCAGATCCCGAAAAATGGAGATGCTACGGGTCTCAGGAAAATGACGCCATTTTTTTTTAGCAAACTTTGTTTTTTTTTTTTTCACTACTTAAATAAAAAAGAACCTATACATGTTTGGTGTCTACAAACTCGTAAAGACATGGAGAATAATAATGACCGGTCAGTTTTAGCCTTTAGTGAACGTGGTAAAAAAAAACAAAAAAAACAACGGTGGAATTTCACTTTTTTTGCAAATTCACCGCACTTGGAATTTTTTTCCCGTTTTCCAGTACATGATATGGTAAAAACAGTGATGTCGTTCAAAAGTACAACTCATCCCGCAAAAAATAAGCCCTCACATGGCCATATTGACCAAAAAGTAAAAAAGTTATGGCTCTGGAAACAAGGGGAGCAAAAAATGAAAAGGCAAAAACAGAAAATGCTCCGGTCATGAAGGGGTTAAAGGAAATCTATCATCAGAAAATGACCTATTTTTTTTATTAAAATGTTTCTGTTATATGTATTTTTTTTAAACAGTTTGCAATATTTTTTTTTTCATATCACAATCTTTATTTAAAAAAACCCCAAAACAACAAAACAAAAAACAAACAAAACTAGTAATCTTGCAACCCACTGGACCTTTTTAAGCTCATGTTTCCTGATATTTCAAGCATAGTTTTCAGCAGGCTCGTTATCATCAAAGGCAGGATTACAATAACAGGTAACATCTTTATACTCAGCTGATAACACAATAGCCACCAATCACAATAGGCACAGCTGACCCTGCTCCCCCATCTTTCACAATGACATCTGCACACACTCATTAGGCACTTCAATGCAAAATATAGGGTCTTTATATTGCTGCTAATGTTCATGTTAATTTCCCAAAACAACAATAAAAAAAACAGTGGCCTATGTGTAAATTTAAATATTTACTTTTTTTTATTTTTAATACAGATTGTGATATGGGAAAATAAAACAACATTGAAGGAATAAACATCTAATTTTCTTTTTTAAATTAAAAGTACACATCTGGTCAGACTCTCCTATTCAAGTCTATGGGTGCGCAAAAATGAACGGCTCCCATATAGATCACCTGTACAGCACCAATTTTTTTTATAGATACATTGCAATTCTTAACAGAGGAAACTATTTTGTCTTGTAATTATAAATAACTGCTTATATTAAAAATGTATGTCATACGGATCACATACTGACCACCATGTGGATGAAAATGACACCAAACCTACTTATTATGGAATCTTTTCTAACCCACCTGGTTGCATGAAGACGCAGTGCATAAGCATCACCATCTTCCCAGCTAGCACCAGACTTTCTTCCTGGTCTAGCGAGAATCCTCCAACGCCTCCTAGTCCTTTGTGCAGTTACCTGAACACATACAGCCTTACACACCAACCATAGCAGCATGCTGGCAGCCTCTTACATCATCCTGTTGCTGCAGGGGCATCTAGTGGTGGAAGTGGAAATTGCATAACATAGTACAGGATTTACAAAGACATATAGTATACTGCATCATAACACACCAGAGGTGTAACAATCGCACTATTAGCGACTGGGCCCGTGCGGGTGGGGGCGTAAACTTCAACTGGATGGGCGTCGTCGGATTAGTGTATTGCTACGCAGGTGTCCGTGCGCTGCAATACACGCTGCTGGCCAATCAGAGGCCAGCGACTGACGTTGGCGTGTACATGACTGTGAGTGCATGGCAGTAACGTCATGCGCTCCGGTCGCTTGCACGCTGAAGTCAGCTGCCGGCTTCAGAAGAAGAAGTCGCACGGAGGGGAGGTGATTAAAATTTTTTTTTTTTCTATGCATGAAAGAACAGCGGCAGAATGGGGGACATATAAACTACAAAGGGGCCCAGGATGGGGGACATAAATATATCATGATTGGCCCAGGAAGGGGAATATATTTACCAGGATGGGGAACATACAGGCATTTACCAGGATGGAAGTGAAATATAACAGGATGGAGGACATGTACATATCAAGATGGGGCCAGGATGAGGGACATACAGTATACCAGGATGGGTGACACATATACAAGGATGGAGAACATATACAGTTGTGCTCAAAAGTTTACATACCCCGGCAGAATTTTTCCTTTCTTGGCCTTGTTTCAGAGAATATGAATATGAATGATAACAAAAAAACTTTTTCTCCACTCATGGTTATTGGTTTGGTAAAGCCATTTATTGTCAAACTACTGTGTTTTCTCTTTTTAAATCTTGATGACAAAAAAAACATTCAAATGACCCTGATCAAAAGTTCACATACCCCAGTTCTTAATACCGTGTATTGCCCCCTCTAAGGCTACGTCCACACGATCCGGAGCTGGCTACGGCCCCGAGCCTGCGGACGAGCCGCCTCCGGCTTCCGCTCGGTGGCCGTTTTTTTTTTCTCACAAGCGGGCTTTCCCCATAGAGATTAGGTCTATGGGGAAAACCCGCATGCGGACCCGCAGGAGAAATTGACATGCTGCGGTCTGGAAAGATTTGTATAATCCCATCCACTATGCTGTAACATCTGGTCACTGCAGATTGGATGCAGTGAAAACTGATCGTGTGCACATACCCTATCATCAATGACAGCTTGAAGTCTTTTGCGGTAGTTGTGGATAAGGTTCTTTATTTTCTTGGATGGTAAAGCTGCCCATTCTTCTTGGCAAAAAGCCTCCAGTTCCTGTAAATTCCTGGGCTGTCTAGCATGAACTGTGGGCTTCCCAGAGTGGCTCAATGATATTGAGGTCAGGAGACTGAGATGGCCACTCCAGAACCTTCACTTTGTTCTGCTGTAGCCAATGACAGGTCGACTTGGCCTTGTGTGTTGGATCGTTGTCATGTTGGAACGTCCAAGTACGTCCCATGCGCAGCTTCCGTGCTGATGAGTGCAAATTTGCCTCCAGTATTTGCTGATTTTTTGCTACATTCATATTTCCTTCAACTTTTACCAAGTTTCCTGTGCCTTTGTAGCTCACACATCCCCAAAACATCAGCGATCCACCTCCGTGCTTTACTGCAGGAATGGTGTTCCTTTCATGATAGGCCTTGTTGACCTCTCTCCAAATGTAACGTTTATGGTTTTGGCCAAAAAGTTCAATTTTGGTCTCATCACTCCAAATTACCTTGTTCCAGAAGTTTTGAGGCTTGTCTTTGTGCTGTTTGGCGTATTGTAGGCAAGATACTTTGTGGCATTCACGCAGTAATGGATTTCTTTTGGTGACTCGACCATGTAGCCCATTTTTCTTCAAGTGCCTCCTTATTGTGCATCTTAAAACAGCCACACTGCTAGTTTTCAGAGAGTCCTGAATTTCAGCTGATGTAATTTGTGGGTTTTTCTTTGCACCTCGAACAATTTTCCTGGCAGTTGTGGCCGAAATTTTTGTTGGTCTACCTGACCGTGATTTGGTTTTTACAGAGCCCCTGATTTTCCATTTGTTAATCACTGTTTGAACGCTGCTGACTGGCATGATCAATTCCTTTGATAATTTTTTGTATCCCTTTCATGTGTTATACAGTTCAACTACCTTTTCCCGTGGATCCGTTGACAATTCTTTTGCTTTCCCCATGACTCACAATACAGAAACGTCATTGACTGGATGACAGATGCAAGAGTCTGTCTGGATCCCAAAAACTTACTCCGCTTTTATGCACACACAGTGATTACAAGCAAACAGATCACAGGTGAGGATGTTACCTTTAGTAGCCATTCAAAGCCATTTGTGTCAAATTCTGTGCATGTTATCAGGCCAAAATCAGTATGTCAACTTTGATCAGGGTCATTTGGATGTTTTTGTTGTCATTAAGAATTAAAAAGAGAAAACATAGTAGTATCAAAATAAATGGCTTCAGCCAACCAGTAACCATGCGTGGAGAAAAAGTTTTTTTGTTATCATTCATATTCTCTGAAACAAGGCCAAGAAAGGAAAAATTCTGCCGGGGTATGTAAACTTTTGAGCACAACTGTATACACCAGGATGGGGCCAGGATGAGCGACCTATATACCAGGATGGGCAACATATATAGTAGATTTGGCCCAGGATGGGAGACATATATACCAAGGAGGAGGCCAGGATGGGGGACATTACTAAATAATGGGGGGGCAACTCGTACGTCCTGATAGGATTTAGAACGCAACAAGGGCCCATACATCTGACCAACATGCAGGGACGGGGTGTGTGTGTGTGCGTGGGGGGGAGCCATGTCCAAGTTTTGCATCGGCACTCATCGGACTCTAGTTACACCACTGTAACACACAGTATGTACACAGTGTTGACACCTTAAATTTTTTTTATGGACAGGGGCAAAAAGTGCCCTGTTATTACAGACTGTCCTGGAATTTCTGGACGTTTGCCACCCAGTATGTATGTACAATGACAATGAAACATAACATATACAGTACTGGGTATAAGTTTTAGGCAGCTATAGAAAAAAAAATGCTGCAGAGTAAGAATGCTGTAAAAAATAGAAGCATTAATAGTTTTCTTTTATCAATTAACCAAATGCAAAGTGAATTAACAAAAGAGTAATCTAAATCATAGCAATATTTGGTGTGACCGCCCTTTGCCTTCAGAACAGCATCAATGCTTCTAAATAGATTTCCACAAAGTCAGGGATTTTTGGGGGGATTATATACAGGTGTATGAGTGACCTGGGCTGTGGAGGTATGGGGGTGGGGGGTGGTGCAGTCACACCAGGCTCCATGCTCTGAGAAGCCCACCTGGAGCTATGCTACTTTTAACTGTATCAGTACATGTACACCAGGACTGTATATATCAGAAAACAAATATCTAATTTTATTAGATACAGCAAACAAGTTCATTAAATTAACCCCTTCCTGACATGCACCATATATGTACGGCGCTGCGGGAGTTGTGTTCCCCCGCGCTACCGTACATATACTTCCTAACGATCGCATGGGCTCACGCTGAGTACCGCCGTGATCAAATGTAGGTGTCAGCTCTACATGAGAGTTAACCCCTTCAGTGAACACCATAAAAAGAATAAAAAAAAATATGTTTTTTCATCATACCACTGAACAAAAAGTGGAGTAAAATGCAATCAAAATGTCAAATGTTTTTATTGTGTACATAAAAAAATGATATAAATGTGGTATCGCTATAATTACACCGACCTGAAGAATAAAGTTGCCTTATCACGTTTACCACAAAGTGAATGGCATAAACTCCCCTCCCAAAAAAACAATTCCTGAATTGCTGGTTTTTGTTCATTCTGCCTCCCAAAAATCGGAATAGAAGGCGATCAAAAAATAATATGTGATCAAAAATGATACCAATAAAAACGTCTACTCGTCCCGCAAAAAACAAGCCCTCTTATGACTATATTGGAAAAAATATAGAAAAATTATAGCTCTCAAAATATGGTGATGCAAAAACTTTGTTTAGCAAAAAAGCGTCTTTTATTGTGTCACAGCAGTCAAACATAAAAACCCGATACCAGATTTATATCTCTGTAAAATCCCACCAATCTGAAAAATAAGGTCGTCTAATCACTTATACCACACGAGGAACGGCGTAAAAAATAAATAAAACCAAATATTCACCTGATTTGATTTGTTCATTCTGTATCCCAAAGATCGCAGTAAGGCTCGGCTCACATTTATCCTGCGCTCTGTGATGAGCGTTTACACCGGGGTTTCCATGTACATCTCTGAAACACGTGATTCAGATGGAACCCCCGGTGGTAGATGCCCTATAATGAGGCAGATGGAGGCACTGTTCATGCCGTCTGGCCTATGATTCAGTGGTGTCCCTCTTTTTAGGTGTGAATAAAGCACTGTCAGCCACAGTTTTGTGCATCTCTGAAAAAAAGGACATCGCTGAAGAGAGACCAGGTGGAGTCCAGAGTAACTCTGCTGCCTCATTATAGTGAATGGATCCCTCAGGGGGTTTCATCTGAATCACGTCACTCAGAGATTTTGATGGAAACCCTGATGTAAGTGCTCAGTGAAGAGTGCAGGATAAATGTGATCCAAAATGTTATGTAAAATGTTTCCAATAAAAGCTTCAATTCAATCCACAAAAAAAGCCCCCACTCAGGTCCGTCATCAGTCAATGGAAATATAGGGGGCTTCCATGTTACTGGTAGTACAAAGGCTCTGGAAAAGCACTATGGCTCCTCATCCCCCAAAAGAAATCCAGCAAATTCTGCACTCTCAAATCCAAATGCCCCCCTTGCCTCTGATCCCCAGACTGCCTAAACCACAATTAGCGTCCACATAATTGGCATTTTTGTAGTGATGAGAGCCCGCCTAATTTACGGGTGCATGTCTCCAGAAGCATGAACTGGGCATAACGTACTGGTCACTACAATGTACTGGTCACTACAATGGCAGATTTGCAATTTTCACTCAACAACATCTATTGCTGCTTTTTTCTGGAAAACACCCATGGAGTCAAAATCGTTACTACACCGGTAGATAAATTCTCAAAGGGGTGTAATTTTCAAAATGGGGTCACTTGAGGGGGGGTTCTGCTCTTCTGGCACTTAGGGGCTCTGTGTATGGAGTCTGCAAACTATTCTACGATAACTTGTTCTCCAAGAGTTAAATAGCGCTTCTACCCTCCATTTTTACCCATTTCCTCATGTGACAATGTAAAATCTGGGACTAAAACAAAATTTTTGTGGTAAAAATATAATTATTTTTTCTTCACTGCCCAATGGTGTAAGGTTCTGTGACACACCCGTGGTGTCAATGTGATCACTGCACCCCTAGAGGTCACTTATGGGGGATTCTGCTGTTCTGGCACCTCAGGGGCTCTGCCCATGTGACATTGCAACCCCAAATCATTCCAGCAAAATGTGCACTACAATATGGCGCTCCTTCACTTCGGAGCTTTGCTCTGTGCTTCTAATGTAGTTTTTGACCACATATGAGGTATTGGCGCACTCAGGAGTAATTGCATAACATATTTTATGGTCCTTTTTTCCTATTATCACTTTTGAAAATTAAAAAATTGAGGCCAAAGTAACATTTTAGTGGAAAAAGTGGTAATTTTTGCATTGACTCAGCCCAATGTTATACAATTTGGTGAATCACTTGAGGGTTAAAAATGCTGACCACACTGCTAGATCAATTCCTCAAGACATGTAGTTTCCAAAAATGGGGTCATTTGTGGGGGGTTTCCACTGTTTAGGTACATCAGGGGCTCTTCAAATGCGTCATGGCGTCCGCTCTCGATTCCAGACAATTTTGCGTTCAAAAAGTCAAACAGCGCTCCTTCCCTTCCGAGCCCTGCCAAGCACCCAAATTATGGTTTTCCCCCACATATGGGATATCAGTGTACTCAGGAGAAATTGCACAACAAATTTTGAGTTTCATTTTCTCCTGTTACCCCCTTTGAAAATAAAAAAATTGGGGCTAAATTAAAATTTTTGTGAAAAAAAGTAAAATGTTCATTTTTTCTGTCCACATTGCATTAATTTCTGTGAAGCACCTGAAGGGTTAATAAACTTCTTGAATGTGGTTTTGAGCACCTTGAGGGGTGTAGTTTTTAGAATACTGTCACTTTTGGGTATTTTCTGTCATATAGGCCCCCCAATAGTCATTACAAATGTGATGTGTTCCCTAAAAAAAAAAAAAGATTTTGTAAACTTTGTTGGAAAAATTAGAAATTGCTGATCAAATTTTAACCCTTCCAATTTCCTAACAAAAAAAATTATGTTTCAAAAATGTAAAAGTTTGAAAGCTGTGAAATTTTCAAAATGTTCGCCAAATTTACGATATTTTCACAAATAAACGCAAGTAATATAGAACAAATTTTACCACTATAATGAAGTACAATATGTCACGAGAAAACAGTCTCAGAATCAGTGGGATCCGTTGAAGCGTTACCTGATAAAGTGACAATTTCAGATTTAAAAAATGAGGCTCGGTCATTAACGTACATAGTGGCTCGGTCCTTAAGGGGTTAAGCAGTTAACTCCCTTTTGTTTGAAATGTGAATACATTTCTATTTATGCCTCAAATACCTCTAATAACCAATAGATGGAGCCAAAACCTCTCTGCAGTGCCTAGCAAAGGAAAAATGCACTGCAATTACAATTTAAACACTTTATACAGTACAATATACATCTTTCCGGCATAAAGAACACTACAATTTAAATTAAAGGAATACATGCATTATTCAGAAGGTGCTAGGCTTACCTCCCACCCTCTTACAGAGGTACACAGTGTATGGAGCCAGAACATCATGTCTCCATACATTGTGCAGTGGCAGACCTCAGGTACTACAGATCAGCTGCCATTCAAGTGAAGTTGAGCTGAGCTGTATTACTTGAGAACTGCTACCAAATAGTAAGTATTAGGGCTCGCTCTCACTTGTGATTAAATCGGACGAATGCAATCCGATAAAAAATCGGATTGCATTCGGACCAAATTAATCCTATGACGGTGTACTCATTTGCGTTTTTTTTTCCAGCGCTGATCGAATTGCGATCAGGCTGGAGAAAAATCGCAGCACGCTGCGATTGCATGCTGCATTCGCATCGCACGCATCCATATAATCTATGGTTGCGTGTGAAACATCGCACTGCACTCGGATATCACCCGAGTGCAGTGCGATACCTGCCAATGCCAGCAGCAGAGGAGATGAGAAATTGATTTCTCCGTCCCCTTCGCAGCACGGAGCACTGACATTCGGCTCTCGCTAGCAGCAGAGCAGGAGCCGAATGTCATTAGCATATCGCATCGGATGCCATACACTAGCGGGACTCCGGCCTTACTGTGGTATAATCAATATATTAGTCCTAGGCAACTCATTTAATTTGATTTGATCTGGGTTTTTAATACCTCCGCTGCTCCAATGCATTTTTATTTATCTTTTTTCCCACCGAGCTGATAACCCCAGTTACTTTTAAACCCCTGAAGCCAGGAGCCCAGGGGAGGTACACAAACAGGAAAGGCTAATGCTAAATAAAAGTATATGGGTACAGAGTTGAGAACTAAGAAATATCCCAAAAGAGTAACAGCATTTAATTACATACTCCTTTAATGGACTATTATAGCTACCGTACATAAAAAGTGACATTTTGGCTCAGAACACTTTTATCTTCTTATTTCTAATAGAAAACACCATCCTGAATCCTGATGAACCAACGTATTTTGTGCCCAGGCTTGGACTGGCTCACTGGGAGAATAGAGAATCTGCCCGTAGGCCATGATCCAGGGCATAAAATTGCGCTTGCAAATGGTACAACCCTGACCGGGACTGAGTTGGAGGGGGCCTGCCGCTGTCAGAGCTCGTTTCCGCTGAATGTGCTTCCTCAGTATTGCAAAACCGAGAACCCCTGACTTACTGCCCCACAATACCTGTGCATGTCGCCGGCCTATCAGAGCGCAGTAGCAGGGGATGTCGCAGTGCAATGATGTCACTGCATTGCGCCACTTGTGATGTGTAATGGAGAAGGAAGAAGGAGCTGCTGCTTGTGGGAGCGGACATAGGTCAGTAAAATAATGTGCCAGATAAACAGGGAGACATTATACAGTATGAGGGCAGAGAGGGCGGATAATACACTGTATAAGACCCACAGAGGGGAACATTATACTATTTATAGGCCAGAGAGGGGGACATTATATAATTTTAGGGGCCACAATGGGGGCCATTGAACTATATGGGGGCAAGAGAGGGAAATATTATACTATATCAGGCCAAAGAGTGGGACATTTTACAGTATGGAAGCCATAATGGGGGACACTATACTGTATAGGGGGTACAGATGGGGACATTATACTGTTTGGGTACCACAAAGGGGATATTATACTATATGTGCCACAGTAGAGGACATTAAACT
The DNA here is from genome assembly GCF_046119375.1 of Phyllobates terribilis. NCBI lineage: Eukaryota > Metazoa > Chordata > Amphibia > Anura > Dendrobatidae > Phyllobates > Phyllobates terribilis. The sequence goes on from NW_027362771.1 coordinate 488,397,326, forward strand.
GTATGAGGGCCACAAAAGGGGAAATTTTTCTGTAGGGGGGCCACAGAGAGGGATATTACTACTATATTGAGGGTCAGAATGAGGGACATTATATCTATAGCCACAAGGCTAGACTTTATTAATGTTTAGGGTTACAATGGGGGATAGTAAAGGGAATGTGTTGTGATTTTCATTTTTGTATTAATAATTGAACATAAAATCAATTATTTTTAATACAAAAAGGCAAGTACTGTTTTAAAATGTATTTATTTATTTTTTTTCTGTGGGCCGCCATTATTATTTGCTGATTTGTAAGTGTCTGCATGACACTTATACACTGCAAATACGGCAGCCCCAGGCCATAGGAGACTATGTTCGGTGTCCAACTGTGGATGCATAAGCTGTGAACTGGGCATGCCCTCTGGGCTGTCCGGCAGTCAGCTCTGTGAGGAGTCAGGTGCAATTTTATTGTAGTTCAGTAGATAGCTGCCACCGCTCACACAGCACATAAGTCTGATGCACTTTGCACATGCAGCAGTAAAGCCTTATTCAGACGTCCCTACATTACAGACATCTTAATGAAGTATTACACTGAACAGAGCTATGCATCTATTCCCATGGTGCAGGATACAGTCCACTGAGCCGTACATCTAATACCGTCATGTGTAATATGGTCTGCTGAGCTGTGCATCTAGAGTCCTATTATTATTTATATGGTCCACTTAATCATGCACCTAATCCCGTTGTGGTATCCCATAAAGTGGTCATCTCCATGGGATGGTGTGTTCCATGCAAAAACTGACAGCACTCAAAGGGTTAATCTTCCATCTCAGGGGCTTGTTCATATGACTCAGCTCTACTTGTTATGCAGACATTTCTGGAAAGAGCTGGAACAAGCTCCCCTGGTAGTCAGCCAATGACTGCAGCTCAAAAAAGTCACAGGAGAAAGAAGTCAGTAGAGGAAGGCAGACTGCAACAAGGAGAGTGAGTGTTAATTTGACCACCAGTTGCTTTCTGTCATGGCTTGACTCCTTCTGGGCTTGATCCAGTGACCTCTGGCTGTGAGTTGGTTTCCCTCTCTGTTGGGCCACAGACTGTGTAATCTCTATCCAATTGCTGATAATGCTGTTGTCTTTTATGCAGGTGTTTTCACTTCCTCATTAGGTTTGTTCTATCACATCTTGGGAGGGGCTATTTATACTCTCCTGGCACAAGCAGTCTTTGCTGGCTATATTCCAAGTTCGATGGATGTTTGGAGTCCCAGCTCCCCAGTGAAGGATTATCTTGCTAAGGTTTCCTCTATTGCTTCTCCTGCGGTTTGTTTGCATGTTCCCCTTCTCAGTACTTTTCCTATTTTGTTACATTCAGGGTCTGGGGTTTTTCACATATACTGAAGGTCTTTTTGGGTTCCTTCCTTTTTCTTCAATATTTCATGTATGATTATGTGAACACGTCTTTAGCCCTGTGTCTCACCCTCTGAACTATGTTCTGTTGTTGTTGTTTTGGGTTACACTTTGTGTATAGTTGAGAGTGCACTTAAGGACACTCCGGGTCAGCTGACATTGAGTGGGGGCGCCATTGCGTAATTTATGGTGCAAACCTCCATGGTCAGGCAGGGACAAATCAGGGTCAGGTTAGGGATTTGCCTAGTCTGTATATTAACCTGTGGTGTGCAGCTCACCTCAGCACTGCTCAGATGCTGACATAAGCTTCCTGGCAGACAGAACACAGCGCTGGAACAGAGGTGAGGAAGGAAGGTGAGTAAGTGTTTATTTTTTTGTGTGTGCAGTGATGGGGCCACACATACCAGGATTGGGGGATGAGGAGGCCACACATACCAGGATTGGGGGATGAGGTGGCCATGCATACCAGGATTGGGGGTCAGGGGGGCCACACATACTAGGGTTGGGGGATGAGGGGTGCCATACGTACCAGAATTGGGGGATGAGGGGTGCCATACATACCAGGATGGGGAAATTTACCAGTAGCTTCAGCATTTCCCACCCTAGGCTTATACTCGAGTCAATAAATTTTCCCAGTTTTTTGTGGTAAAATTAGGGGCCTCGGCTTATACTCGGGTCAGCTTATTTAAAATATGTGGTATTTTAAAATCAGTGAGTATGTAGTGTCCATAATACTGCAGGACTGTGGGGTGCATTATACTATATGGGGGCAGCATTTTACCCTATGGGGTGTGTAATATACTGTTACATGCACGCCGCTAGGTTCAGATAGGGCGATATGGGTTTCATGAATTCGTTGGAATCCTGGGGGAACCGTTACTCAGGGCGACCATAGGCTGCAGCTTCTCTCAGGAGCACAATGGATTCAATTGCTGACAAGAGTCTTTTTCAACAGTTTAACAGTGGGATTTAATCTGAAGCATGGCCAGTACAATTCATGGATATTATAGCAACAATCTTCATTACAGTACAGTTTAATAAATCAGGCACAGTAACGTCAGTCTCTTCAGTAGCATAATTCAGCACAGATTAGATCTCTATGCACACTTCTATGCATACACAACCACATGCTATTCCTTCACAAGGACTCAATAGTAAACATCATTCTTTATCCTGCATGGAGATGGAGGGGAGGGAGGGTTTGATGAGGGAGAAGATTCCTATGTCACGATTCCTTCCAGTCCTTATCTCTCTGCCTGATAATACTCCATACTCTTAGCTCAGGGAGTCTATCTGACCTGTGTTTAGCTTCCCTCCTGACCTGAATTCTTTTCCCTTGTCTTCTGTGAGATACAGATTACACGCCACCTTTCTCTTCGGCACCAATCAGACAGTAAACAACTTCCCAACAATCCCCCTGGGGCTTTGCTAAAACACTCCCTGTCTTCTGTGTTAACCCCTCTAGTTGCTGGATGCTTCTGGAGCACAACACTTCCTGTCTCCTGTACTTGTGTTACCTCTAATAGTTTCTGGATGCTTTTGAAGCAACAGCACTACTTCTGCATGTCACACTCTTTCCTCCTTTTTTAATGTCGTCCTCGACATTCGTCTTAATTGGTCAATCTGACCAATTCTGAGACAGTGGTGAAAGTTGAATAACTTTATATTCAAATTGGCATTGTCAAATTGGTATAACGTTCATAAACATTGATAACAACCTATTCTTACGATCTTTTTCTTGTAGGACGCCTGTAAGAAATAAACAATTAACACAATTAAAACAAGCAGCATCTCTTCAGCTGGGACTTTTTTATGTCTTCAACCTGCTCTCTCTCACTAGGCTTTAACAGTTCTTTGTTTCTACAAAGTCTTTTAAGGAAAATCAAAGAATGAAAACAAGTCTTTCCACCAGGCAACATCTTCCATACTGCATCTCGGTGGTGAATACCACTCCAGTGGGCTTACCTGGTCCGTAGGCAGAGATACCTGTTTCCCGTCGACAGTCCTTGGCACTTGACTCGGTCCACCAAGTGTCTCATACGTCAGCATCACGGGCCTCCTCACTTCTCGAGTCGACATCCTCCTGGTGGTTTGTTCCTCAGATACCACGGGTTCTTCGGTCACAGGAGTTTCTTCCGTCGCACTCATTTCCCGTGCCTCCTCAGATGCTCTTGGAGCTGCCTCTGTAAGTTCCTGTACTTCTCCTGAATCGCCTGTTTCCGCACGATCTGGTAATTCCACTCCTCCTGAGTGTCGATCGGTCTCTTCAGGGACCAGTGTTTGATCATCAGATCTGAATTGGACTTTATCTGTACTCCTTGGTACAAACTCTGCAGCCTCGGGACTTAGTTCACTCTCCTGAGGATGGTACATCCCTCTCCTTGCTGGTCCGAGAAATACAACGGTGTGTTCTTCTTCATCGGAACTTTCAAGGTCTCTATCCACCTCCGGAGCTTCAGTCTGTGGTAGTCCCTTAGTCGATCTCAGACGATGTCGGTCTACTTCTGGGAAGTCTTGTTGTGGTGGGAGATAATCACAGGGTAGTAGTAAATTCCGGTGGACTATTCTGGTTTTCTTGTCTCCCATTTCCAATCGGATTTCATACACTGGGCTGTCATCCGCTTTCCTCCTTACGATCACATACACCTTGTCTTCCCAGTACAAACAAAGTTTTCCTGGACTGCTTTTCTCACGCATGTTCTTGACTAGCACCCGGCTTCCTGGTGCCAATTCTGCTCCATAACATTTTCGATCATAGTACTCCTTACTCTTGCTCTGTCCTTACGTAGCCAATTTGGATGCTATGTTGTATGCCTCTGCCATCTGTTCCTTCCATTTCTGAATGTACTCCGGATACGTTCTGTAAGTCTCTGACACCAGAGTATCAAACATGGATTGGCAGTCTTGGCGATTTTCCATACAATAGGAAAAAGGGTGAGTAACCCGTTGCATCGCTCTTTTTACAGTTATAGGCATATACACTTTTGACAGAGAACTCTTCCAGTCTTTCTTCTCGTCAGCTGTTAAAGTGCGCAACATCGACAATAATGTCTGGTTAAAACGTTCCACTTGTCCATTAACCTCTGGGTGATAGGGCGTTGTGTGGGATCTCTGAATTCTACAGTACTTTCCTAGCTTGGCAAAGAGCTGGTTCTTAAATTCTTTTCCTTGGTCATGGTGTAACCTCGTAGGGAACCCAAACCTCAAAGAAAAATCATTGAAGATCTTCTCTGCCGCTGCTCGACCCGCTTTATCGGTGGTGGCAAATCGAGTAAAAAGGTCCATCACCACCAAGATGTATTCGTAACTACCCTTGCACGTCTCGAGATGTAGAAAGTCTATTGGTACCATCTCAAATGGATACGTAGTTTGGATGTTGCCCATAGGTGCCCGGGTTGATGTGTTGGGACACTTATCTTTCAGACACCCACACTCCCTGGTCACGTACCTCTCAGTATCTCTCTGCATGTACTGTTAGAACCCTCCTGTTAGTTTTTTCTATCTTATGTTTTGCGGTCACGTGACCATCTGGTTATATATTCCAGCTCCGCCCTTATGGCTTTGCTGGACTTCAGTGTTGTTTTACTGTTTTGCTAGCCTGGTGCTTTGGTGCCTATCTCTGTCAGTTTGCTTTGTCCTCTGGGAACTCTAGTAAAGCGAAACCGCAGGTGCGGTAGACAAGGCTGAGCAGAGCGAAACCGCAGACGCGGTGGACAAAGCTGAGCAGAGCAAAACTGCAGACGCGGTAGACAAGGCTGAGCAGAGCAGAACTGCAGACGCGGTAGACAAGGCTGAGCAGAGCGAAACCGCAGACGCGGTAGACAAGGCTGAGCAGAGCGAAACCGCAGACGCGGTGGACAAGGCTGAGCAGAGCGAAACCGCAGACGCGGTGGACAAGGCTGAGCAGAGCGAAACCGCAGACGCGGTGGACAAGGCTGAGCAGAGCGAAACCGCAGACGCGGTGGACAAGGCTGAGCAGAGCGAAACCGCAGACGCGGTGGACAAGGCTGAGCAGAGCGAAACCGCAGACGCGGTGGACAAGGCTGAGCAGAGCGAAACCGCAGACACGGTGGACAAGGCTGAGCAGAGAGAAACCGCAGACGCGGTGGACAAGGCTGAGCAAAGCGAAACCGCAGACGCGGTGGACAAGGCTGAGCAGAGCGAAACCGCAGACGCGGTGGACAAGGCTGAGCAGAGCGAAACTGCAGACGCGGTGGACAAGGCTGAGATAAATCGCCGAAGAGGTAAACAAAGACAAAGCAATGGGGACAGAGCTCTGTTCACACGGAACAGACTGGAAAAGAAAGGCAGAACCAGATACACACAAGGTACTTGCAAAGAAGTAGCGAAAGGACTCCAACTCACAAACGGAAGTACAATGACAACGAGTAGAAGTTAGGTGCAGGTTCAGACTCTACAGAAAAAGGGAGCAAACGGACATAAAGACAAAACAGGTAAGAAGCTAGGAGACAGTTCAGACAAGAACAGTTACTGCAACAAAATGCAGGAATGAGCCTAGGTAAAGCCAAGTGCTGGTTCAGACACTGCAGAAAAAGGGAACAAACGGACATAAAGACAAAACAGGTAGGAAACTAGGAGACAGTTCAGACAGGAACTGTACTGCAACAAATACAGGAGCGAGTCTGGGTATGCGGCCCCCAGAGGGCGAGACGAACAGGCTAGGAGCGTGTTCAGACAGGCCTGGAAATACAGCCTCAGGAAGGCAGACAGACAGCTGGCTAGAGTACACAGACAGGACACAGTTCAGACATGGGAACTGATACCGCAAGGCAGGAAACATAGACAGGACCTGGCACATCAGTGACAAGAAGCCAACTGACAGAACAAGATGCTCAGGCAAGGATTCCAAGGAGGAGCTGGGTTAAATACCAGGTGACAGACAGCAACAGGCTGAGGACGCATCAGGGGAGTGTCAGCAGCAGCTACAAGAAACAGGAAGTTCAGTGGGCGTCGCCCTAAACAGCAAGAGCAAAGCAAAGCAGACAACATGGAAAGAAGCCAGAGTGGCAGTCTGGACTGGAGATCAAGTGCGCGCTCTTGCACAGTGGGAGATGGACCACTATGCAAGGACGCCGCCAGGTATGTTACATTATGATTGCGCCATTGAGTTTGTTCCGGGTGCTACTCTTCCCAAAAGTCGCTTGTTTTATCTGACTATCCCTGAAAGAAAGGCTTTGGAGGAGTACATAGAGACTAGCCTGGCTGCTGGTCACATTAGACCTTCTAAGTCGCCTGTGGCAGTTGGATTCTTCTTTGTTAAAAAAAGGACGGCGGTTTACGTCCATGTCTGGATTTTCGTGAAATTAATAAGATTACCGTACGCAATTCCTACCCATTGCCGTTAATTCCTGACTTGTTTAACCAGTTAGTGGGAGCCAAGTGGTTCTCCAAAATTGATCTCCGGGGGGCAAACAATTTGTTACGAGTGAAGGAGTGTGATGAATGGAAAACTGCTTTTAACACTCCGGTAGGTCATTTTGAGAATCTGGTGATGCCTTTTGGTCTTACCAATGCACCTGCATTTTTTCAGAACCTTATTAATGACATTCTGAGACCTTTGATTGGTAAGAATGGGGTTGTATATTTGGATGACATTTTGATTTATACGCCAGATCTGGAGTCTCATTGGCAGAGTGTACGTGAAGTTTTGCAGTTATTAAGTGATAATTCACTCTTTACTAAACTGGAGAAATATGAGTTCGCTGTGCAGAAAATTTAGTTTTTTAGGCTACATTGTCTCCAGCGAGGGCTTTGAGATGGACCCTGTGAAGGTTCAGGCTGTGCAGGAATGGCCTAGGCCTATTGGTTTGCAATCTATACAGAGAATTTTGGGTTTTGCCAATTATTACAGGAAATTCATTAAGAATTTTTCTGTAATTGTTAAACCTCTAACCGATCTCACTAAGAAAGGTGCAAATACGGCCCAGTGGACTACTGAGGCCATTGAAGCGTTTGAGTATCTCAAAGAGAGGTTCAGTTCTGCCCCTATCCTTATGCAGCCTGATGAGACCAAGCCTTTTTTGGTCGAGGTCGATGCTTCATCGGTGGCGGTCGGAGCAGTTTTGTCTCAGGAGAACAAGGGTGGAGTACATCCTTGTGCCTTCTTTTCGAGGAAATTTTCGGAAACCGAACTGAATTATGATGTTGGAAATCGGGAGTTGCTGGCTATTAAACTTGCGTTTGAACATTGGCGTCATTTGTTGGAAGGCGCTAGATTTCCTATTCAGGTTTTCACAGATCATAAGAATTTGATCTATCTGGATGCTGCCAAGCGCTTGAATGTCCGTCAAGCTAGGTGGGCACTTTTTTTTTCTCGGTTTCATTTTTCTGTTACCTATATCCCTAGTACTAAGAATGTTAAAGCCGATGCTTTATCTCGCAGCTTCTTTCCTACGGTCGGTGCCTAGGAGGAGGAGAGCATTTTACAGAAAGGAGTTGTGGTGGCGGCTTTGTACTCCGTTTTGGAGAATGGGATTCTGAAAGCTCAAGATGATGCTCCATCTAACACTCCCCATGGGAGGTTGTTCGTGCCTAGAGCCTTTAGGAGAGATTTGTTTGTGGAGTGTCATGAGTCTCGGTTGGCAGGTCATCCAGGAATTTCGGAAACTAAGAAACTTATCAGTCGAAGTTTTTGGTGGCCTGAATGGCAGAAGGAAGTCATCAAGTGGGTGCGTTAATGTACTGTGTGTGCTAGGTCAAAAGCTTCACATACTCCTGCTGCGGGGTTGCTATGCCCTCTGGAAGTTCCTAGTTCGCCTTGGACGCATCTCACAATGGATTTTATTACTGATCTTCCTTTGTTCGAGGGTTTTACTGTCATCTGGGTGGTCTTGGACCGTTTTAGTAAGATGTGTCACTTGGTTCCATTCATTAAGCTGCCCTGCGCCCAGACACTCGCTAAGGCGTTTGTTAAGGAGATTGTCAAACTCCATGGCGTTCCCACAGATATTGTTTCTGATAGAAGACCTCAGTTTGTGGCTCGCTTTTGACGTGCTTTTTGTGACAGGTTGGGAGTCCATTTGTCATTTCCGTCTGGTTATCATCCTGAGTCTAATGGACAGACTGAAAGAAAGAACCAGGATGTTGAACAGTTTTTGCGTTGTTTTGTGGCAGACAATCAAGAGGTGTGGTCTGAGTTTCTGCCTCTGGCAGAATTTGCTCTTAACAATCATACATCCTCCTCTGCTGGCTGTTCTCCTTTTTTTTGTTGTACTGGGAGACATCCGTCTTTTGGTTCGTTCTCCAAATTAGGGTCGGCGGTGCCGGAGGAGGAGAATTTTTCCGGTGATTTGGAGAGAGTTTGGACTAATGTACGTTGCAACCTTCAAGAGGCTAACAAGAATTCCAAGAAGTATTTTGACAGGAAACGTAAAGAGGTTTTGTTTACTGTGGGTCACATGGTTTGGTTGTCCTCGAAGAACCTACGGTTGAGGATTCCCTCTAAAAAACTGGGTCCTAAGTTTGTGGGTCCATTTAAAGTGCTTCAGGTTGTTAATCCGTCTGCTGTTAGGTTGGATGTCCCTACTTCCTGGAAGATTAATCCTGTGTTTCATGTTTCCTTGTTGAAAAAGGCTGACGTATCTGATAGAGACGCCACTGTCACAGTTCCCCCTGTGGTGGAAGACGGCGAATTTGAAATTTCTCGTATCTTGAATTCTAGATGGCATAGAGGGAGATTACAGTATCTTGTCTCCTGGAAGGGTTTCGGTCCTGAAGACAACTCCTGGGTAAGGACGGATGTTGTCTCTGCTCCTAGGCTTGTTAAAGCTTTCCGCAGGAGGTTTCTGGATAGACCTGTGCCTGGAGGATCCGGAGGATCCTCATAGAAGAGGGGGTATTAGAACTCTCATGTTAGCTTTTTCTATCTTGTGTTTTGCGGTCACATGACCATCTGCCTATATATTCCAGCTCCGCCCTTATGGCTTTGCTGGACTTCAGTGTTGTTTTACCGTTTTGCTAGCCTGGTGTTTCGGTGCCTATCTCTGTCAGTTTGCTTGGTCCTCTGGGACCTCTAGTACTTTTTGTCAGTTTGTCTTTTGTGTTCTACAACAATTTCTGTTTAGGAGGTGTCCCATTTTTGTCCCAGTCCTTAATTCTTTTTTCATTATTTCTATAGATCTTCGTTCAGACTAGCCGAGGACTAAGGCGGGTCTGTTCACAAGGAACAGGCAGCCCGCTACATCGCAGGGATTCAGCTTAGTCTTACTGTAGGGACAGCTTTCCCCTATCTTTCCTTAGTTCTTGTTGCAGATCATAACATTTACGGCCAGAAGAAACGTTCACGGATCAAGTTTGTTGTCCTTTCTACTCCCAGGTGTCCCATGTTTTCATGGAGTTCTTTGAAGACCAACCTACGGAATACTCTGGGTAGTACCAACTGCCGGTTTTGCCCTCCTTTACGATACAGGATACCGTCTTTACTGAGGTAGAGCTTCGTCCATTCTTTAACTAAAACAGATACTGCTCGTGACTCATTATCTCTCTCCCGTTTACTTAGAAACCGATTTTGGTCCACATAAAGTAGTAGTCTACCAATTATCTGATCTTCTCGTTGTGCTCTATGGATTTTTCCTTTTGGTAGTTGTTGAATGGACAGGGGGTGATCTTGTTCTCTCACTTTTATGGTGGTTTAAGGTTCCCTCTCGGAGGTGGCACTGGAGGGTCTCCATGATGATCTTCGGACTGGCCACCGGGGGTCTCCAACTTCAGCTGACTCATTTTAGTGATTTTAGGAGCAGAGCCTTTCTTTAACTTCTGTTCACTCTCTGACTCCAAACTAGCGATCTCATTCATTTTTTCAATTAGGACTTCGTCCAGAATGCCAGGATTTTCTAGGTACTGTTTCAGCTGCAACTTGATGTCTTTGCTGATTAACCCCGTTCCCAATGATCTCAAGAACTTCTTCTGGACTAGTCCAGCATCAAATTTCTCCTCCGCTTCTACATCTCGGGATGCAAACAGTCTATCCTTCAGTTCAATTGCTCTAAACAAGAAACTTTGGGGTGGTTCATTATTTTTCTGCGAGAGGTTAATGAGTCAGTGTAACAATTCTGAAGTACTCTCTTCTTTATAGTGCCCTTTTAAAATCATCTTCAGCTGTTGCAAGGTTAATTGACTCTTCATTTCTAGAATACTACGGAGGTTCAGTCCTGGGCTGATTGCTTTCACCACCCCCTCAACGATCTCATCTGGCTGGTAGCCTTTCTGTAAGCCTGCATCGATCTGGTGCAACAAGTTCATATAAGATAGTTTTTCTTTCTGTTCACACTTTCCAATCTGTCCCAGAATCTTCAATTATTTCCTTATGGTGATTTGTGGTGTTAGAGAGGACTGTCTTCCTGATTTATCTAACCCACGCAGGTTAAAGGTTCTGTCTGAGTCTGTCACCTGTTCAGAGGTTTTGGTTGATTCCTGCAGGGCTGTTAGGGCTTTGAATTGTTCTTTCAATTTCTGTAGTTCAGTCTGCGGACGGAGATTCCTGCTTTTGGTAACTGGTGCCGCCCAGGGTCGGACTGGGGTGCCTAGGGCCCACCAGGGGAAATGACTCTAGGGGCCCACACTACAGTCCACCATAAACGGTTTTATTACTTGTTATGTTTTTCAATAATGTACTATAATAACATGATTAGCTGCGCTGTGGAGCACCAAGCGGCAGGACTTAGTTAGAACAGTCATTCCGTACTGCCAGAGTCCCTTTAATGGTAACTTGTCACCTTGAAAAACGCTATTTATCTCCAGATATAGGGGTAATCTGCAGGTAAATAGGGTTTAAAACCTGGTTAGATGGAAAAGCGTTGGCTACAGGGAGAAAGTTACATTTTATTCTGCCTGCCGCCACTCCCTTCCTGTTATGGGGCCGGTGCAAGGAGGGAGACAGTCACTGCTAACTACAAAGTGAGCGCGCTGTAATAATGTCTGGCACCTTGATTGTGACATCTTCCATGGAGCCCAACCCCAGGCTGAGCTTCATTGAATGACTAACATGGCAGCAGCACCTGGCAACTAGTGATCAGTGAACGTGGTCGGATAAGGTGTAATCCCAGCATGCTCGGGTGTTATCCGAGTATCTTGTAGTGCTCTGCTAATATGCCTGAGTCCCTGCGGTAGCATGTTTTGCAGCGGTAGACAGACGCAATACATGCAGGAATTGCCTGTTTGTTAGGTAATCCCTGCATGTGTTGCTTCTGTCTACCACCACAAACATGTTACCTCAGGGACTCGAGCATATTAGCAGAGCACTACAAGATACTCAGATAAAAATCCGAGCATGCTGGGATAACACCTTATCCGAACATGTTCATTCAGCACTACTGGCAACCCATCAGCAACCTGCAACTGCGTCACAGGGGGCTGAAGGGAGCATGTGACTGCATGCACCGGCCATAGTGCTATCAAAATGCCGCTGTCAGTGATTGACAAGGGCACTTAAATACTCAAATCAGAAGCAATCAAGGCGAGCTCTGAACACTGCTGTTACAGGCAGACGCCGGCTATGTAACACAGAAGACATCTGCCTGGTATGGAGCAGGCTCAGCTCCTGAACCCGCTCCATACAAGCACATCCCTATGGTGACAGTTATGACAAGGTTAGCAAATTTCACTTGTCTGTTCCCAAATGTGGAAAGACAAATGGAATTCCCTAACACATGTGAAAGAGACCTAATAGATTTAGTAAAGGTGCCCCAAGCATATGAATGTTATTACACACCACAATGCACTGTTACATACACGCATCTTACAAAAATACATACAAAATTACATACGCAGAGACACGCACAAACACATCAATACATGAATACATCATCTGAACCACCATCAATTGTAATGTCAGGTCAGCCCCATATATCTTTGTATCGCATAAACCTACAACTCCCAGTATGTAATTAACAATAGAGATACTGGGAGTTGTTATCAGTTATCATCAGACTGCGGACCATACAGGAACCACAGTACTGATGAGACACAGGCAGGATCACAAGTGAACATTTACATCCAGGTATCTTACCTGAGACGGCTTCTCTGATTAGAGTCGTTCTCTTTCTTTTCGTCTGCATCTTATCCAGACCCCTTGAGGACTTTTCTCATCCACAGCTCGTCTCTGCAGACTTCTATCTGCTCCGGTCTTCTGCAGCACATCCCAACATGATGTCCTTAAAGATAGCAGAGTCATTATAATGCTCCTGAATAAAAATATCTACACTGAGACCCTGAATAAACTTAACTCTTACAATGCCCCCTGCACAAAATATGACATACACTCTACCCCTCTTATCGAACAGTACATGTTCTACACACAGTCCTCTCCTTTCCATACTGGGCCCCCTCTTCACATTGTCCTCTAATATGGTGTTCCCGCTATACTGCCCAGTCTCTATACTGTGCCCCTTCATCACACTCCCCCTCCTCAGCATACTGTTCCCTCCTTGCTGTGCCCTCACACTGTTCCCCCCCATACTGCCGCATCACTATACCTTCCCCCACACTACCTAGTCTCTGTGCTGTGTCACCTCACACTTTTCTCCCTCCATACTGTCTCCTCACACTGTTCCCCCACTCTCCATATGGTTTCATACATCCCCCTTCCCCATTCTGTTCCTGCACCTATTCCCACCCCTCCCCTAGTTCACCATACTGTTTCTTCACACATCTCCCCATTCTGTCTCCTAAAATTTCTCTCACCAAATATAATAAAGCTTCGGAAGAGCACACAGACATGCACAAAGACATACACGAAAACAAGCGCACACATAGACACATACTAAGGGCTCTTTCACACGTCAGTACGTGCGGTGACAGTTTCCACACGTATCAGAGACACTGGTACACATAGACCCATTCAAATGTTTCCACTTTCCACAGACCATGTGTCCGTGGGCAAAACACGCTGACATGTCTGTTTTATGCCTGCTGCACAGGCCGCAAAACGTCCCGCACACTGATGAGAGTTAGTGGTGCTGAACGCTGCCCTCATCATTGTTCCCTGCCGGAGCTGCGCTCAGTGAATGACAGGACATCGCTTGTTGAGCGCAGCTCCGGGCCCGCTCTATGCAGGAGTCATTCTCCTCGGCGTGAGCGCTCGCCCAGATTACAGCGGGGACACTTAGGAGAGGTGAGTATAAGGATTTTTTTATTTTATTCCTATTTTTACAGTTGAACACAGCGGGAGTAGACTACTACTCTCATCATTGACCCTGCTGCTGGTGATCGCAGCGCCAGCAGGGAACCATGATGAGGGCAGTGTTCAGCACCCGGCGCTTGGGAACAGCGCTAACTGTACCGCTGATTCCCAAGCACCAGTATGTGTCACACGGATGACACACAGGTGGACACGGTTATCTCCAGTCCCGTAAATATCAAGACATGTGAAAGAGCCTTAATATACACACACAGATACACATACTCACAGAAATGGGGATACGTACACACACAGGCAAGCACACACAGAAATGCACACGCAGTCCTGCACAGACACACTCAGACAATCACACACACAAAAATTCAGACACGCAGGGAAGCACGCACACACGTGTGAAGACACATATACACACGTAGACACACACACACAGACATGCATGCACTCAAATACATAGACACAGACACACACACATGCAGGCATATACACACACATGAAGGCATATATACACACACACACACACACATGCAGGCATATACACACACACTGTACACACATATGCAGGCATATACACACAGGAATATACACACACAGGCATATACACACACACAGGCATATATAGACACAGGCATATACACTGTGTGCAGAATTATTAGGCAAGTTGTATTTTAAAGGATTATTTTTATTATTGATCAACAACTATGTTCTCAATCAACCCAAAAGACTCATAAATATCCAAGCTTAATATTTTTGGAAGTTGGAGTGTTTTTTTTAGATTTGGCTATCTTAGGAGGATATCTGTTTGTGCAGGTAACTATTACTGTGCAGAATTATTAGGCAACTTAATAAAAAACAAATATAACCCCATCTCACTTGTTTATTTTCACCAGGTAAACCAATATCAGTGCACAAAATTTAGAAATAAACATTTCTGACATGCAAAAACAAAAAACAAAAAAATTAGTGATCAATATAGCCACCTTTCTTTATGATGACACTCAACAGCCTTCCATCCATAGATTCTGTCAGTTGCTTGATCTGTTTTCAATCAACATTGCGTGCAGCAGCCACCACAGCCTCCCAGTCACTGTTCTGAGAGGTGTACTGTTTTCCCTCCCTGTAGATCTCACATTTTATGATGGACCACAGGTTCTCTATGGCGTTCAGATCAGGTGAACAAGGGGACTATGTCATTATTTTTTCTTCTTTTAGACCTTTACTGGCCAGCCACGCTGTGGAGTAGTTGGATGCATGTGATGGAGAATTGTCCTGCATGAAAATCATGTTTTTCTTGAACGATACCGACTTCTTCCTGTACCACTGCTTGAAGAAGTTGTCTTCCAGAAACTGGCAGTAGGTCTGGGAGTTGAGCTTCACTCCATCCTCAACACGAAAAGGTCCCACAAGTTCATCTTTGATGATACCAGCCCATACCAGTACCCCACCTCCACCTTGCTGGCGTCTGAGTCGGAGTGGAGCTCTCTGCCCTTTACTGATCCAGCCTCTGGCCCATCCATCTGGCCCATCAAGAGTCACTCTCATTTCATCAGTCCATAAAACCTTTGAAAAATCAGTCTTAAGATACTTCTTGGCCCATTCTTGACATTTTATCTTATGTTTCTTGTTCAAAGGTGGTCGTTTTTCAGCCTTCCTTACCTTGGCCATGTCCCTGAGTATTGCACACCTTGTGCTTTTTGATACTCCAGTAACGTTGCAGCTCTGAAATATGGCAAAACTGGTGGCGAATGGCATATTGGCAGCTTCATGCTTGATTTTCCTCAATTCATGGGCAGTTTTTTGTGCCTTTTTGGGCCAACACGCTTCTTGCTACCCTGTTGGCTATTTGCCATGAAACGCTTGATTGTTCGGTGATCACGCTTCAAAAGTTTGGAAATTTCAAGACTGCTGCATCCCTCTGTAAGACATCTCACAATTTTGGACTTTTCAGAGCCCGTCAAATCTCTCTTCTGACCCATTTTACTAAAGGAAAGGAAGTTACCTAATAATTAAGCACACCTTATATAGGGTGTTGATGTCATTAGTCAACGCTAGAGATGAGCGTTGTTCGACTCGAACTGTTCGCCAATCTCAAATTCGAGCTGTTTTGGGCGGTGTTCGAGCCGTTCGGCGAACACAAACGATTTGAGAAAAATTCGGCTGTTCGAGTTTATGTTCGATAACTGTTAGTGCACCAAAATCATAACTGGATTTTTTCTCAGTAATGATGAAAATTAATGTTAATACGCAGTTTGAGTGTACAGCGGGGTGAGGGGAGGGGCAGGGGATGGATCTCTGCAGGAATAATGAAGATCTCCATTTTTTTTTCTCTTTCCCGCATTTACAGTGGGGAGGTGCAATCTGTCAGCCTATCAGCAGCGCACACACGGAGCGAAGTGCTTTTTTTCACACAAGCAAGGGCATGTGTCATTGGCAGTGTATGTCACATGTCCTTGCCCTATAAGACCAAGCCATTTTCCCCGTCGCCACCATTTTCTCACTGCTGCAGCTGTGTGTTAGACGGCACCGCTGTTGCTGTGTGCGCTATACCTTGTTAATTTCAAGCCAATTTTTGCACAAATCTACAGATAGCTTGGGAGTAGGGAATAGTTGTGATTGCAGTCCTTTTAAGGACTAGGTTACAGCATTTCCTACGACTTTTATCAGGCAGGTCTGTGCTCTTAAATAGATAGATTGTGGGAGTAAAGACTAATTGTAATTGCAGTCCTTTTCAGGACTAGGTTACATCAGTTCCTATCAGTTTTTGCCAGGCAGGTCTGTGCCAGTGCTGTGCAAGTTTTTTTCACAGCATTTGGCTGAATCTAGCAAAGCTAATCCTTTTTGGCCTATTGCAGAGTGTGTTAGTCAGTGGAGTAGCCTATCTGTGTTGCAAGATATACCACCTGTGTATAGAATACCAATTTTTTTACTGCACCTAGTGAAGTAAAATCTTTTGGGCATAGCATCATTCTATTAGTCCATCTATACTGACCTCCATCAGGTTGCAAATTGAATATAATTTTTTTCTGCATCTAGCTCTGAAAAAATATTTGGGCTTCTAGCAGTGTGTGGGACTTGTTCTATTAGTCCATCTATACTGACCTCCATCAGGTTGCAAACTGAATATAATTTTTTTCTGCATCTAGCTCTGAAAAAATATTTGGCCTTCTAGCAGTGTGTGGGACTTGTTCTATTAGTCCATCTATACTGACCTCCATCACGCTGCAAATTCAAAATAATTTTTTGTCTGCATCTAGCTCTGAAAAAATATTTGGCCTTCTAGCAGTGTGTGGGACTTTCTCTATTAGTCCATCTATACTGACCTCCATCAGGTTGCAAATTAAAAATAATTTATATCTGCATCTAGCTCTGAAAAAATATTTGGCCTTCTAGCAGTGTGTGGGACTTTCTCTATTAGTCCATCTATACTGACCTCCATCAGGTTGCAAATTAAAAATAATCTTTTGTCTGCATCTAGCTCTGAAAAAATATTTGGCCTTCTAGCAGTGTGTGGGACTTTCTCTATTAGTCCATCTATACTGACCTCCATCAGGTTGCAAATTAAAAATAATTTTTATCTGCATCTAGCTCTGAAAAAATATTTGGCCTTCTAGCTGTGTGTGGGACTTGTTCTATTAATCCATCTATACTGACCTCCATCAGGTTGCAAACTGAATATAATTTTTTTCTGCATCTAGCTCTGAAAAAATATTTAGGCTTCTAGCAGTGTGTGGGACTTTCTCTATTAGTCAATCTATACTGACCTCCATCAGGTTGCAAACTGAATATATTTTTTTTCTGCATCTACCTCTGAAAAAATATTTGGGCTTCTAGCTGTGTGTAGGACTTGTTCTATTAGTCCATCTATACTGACCTCCATCAGGTTGCAAACTGAATACAATTTTTTTCTGCATCTACCTCTGAAAAAATATTTGGCCTTCTAGCTGTGTGTGGGACTTGTTCTATTAGTCCATCTATACTGACCTCCATCAGGTTGCAAATTGAATATAATTTTTTTTCTGCATCTAACCCAGCCAATAGTTTTGGCCTAATACCACAGTTTGGCCACTCAGCTCTGCTCTGTTCCCATCCATTGTTTTTTTGTGCAAACAACTCCAGAGTTGTGAATTAGTTAACCACCAAAATGAGAGGAAAAAGGCCTGCTGCTGGTGGAAAGGGGAATAGGCGTGTTGGGAAGGGGAAAAAAGGTTGTGTCCGTGGGGTAGGTGTTAAAGCAACAGTAACATCTGCAGAAGAAAGACCATCTTCCAGCCAAACTAAAATGTCTACTTCTTTTAGCGGACAATGTGATAAGATCCCTTTCTTACGGCCACGCCAATCGCTACAAATTCCAGATGAGGCACAAAAACAGCAGGTGCTTCAACGGATATCAAGTGCTCCTTTAAGTGGGCTCTCCTCCACATCAACTTCAACATCACAAATACTCCAGTCCTCAAAGGTGTCACCCCAATCGCACTTGCTTCCTCACAGCTCCCAAATCTCCAGCTGCCCGTCTGAGTATGAGGTAGAACAGATGGTTGAGTCTGCAGAGCTGTTTACTCATACTATAGCCTGGGAATCAGAGGTCGACTCCAGCGCTTCTGTGAATCCAGACGAGGAAATGATCTGCACTGATGCCCAGAATCTTTATGAGTCGGATCCAGGACCAGACGCAGAAGGTTCTGACCATAATGTAGACCCTCATTCCCAAACTGTAACTCCTGTTGGTGGAGACAATGAGGAAGACAATGATAAGACTCAAATACCTGATTGGAGCGACAACTTTAGTTTTTTGTCAGGGCAGGAACAGGTTGGCTCTGAGGACAACGGGTGTGATAACGCACAGGGTGATGATGATGAGGTTGGAGATCCCACTTACTGTCAACCCACAGTCAGCCAAGAGATGAGGTCAGCACAGGAGGTGGAGGAAGATGCTAGTGACGACGAGGTCAGGTTGCGCCTTCCTGGACAGAGACGTAGTACTGGAAGCACGTCAACAACTGCATCCTCAAACACAACTCTGCCTCTCACCACAAGTCGTGGTGGCTCTTCAGGTCGCATGGGTGCTAAGCCTTGCATAGCCTGGGCATTTTTTCAGATCGATAAAGATGACCCAACTCGTGTTATCTGTAACATTTGTCAGCAAAAGCTAAGTAGAGGCCAAAAAATACATAGTTTGAGTACTTCATGCATGAACCGGCACATGGACATGAAGCATAAGTTGCAGTGGGAAGCTCAGTGTGCTACAATGCGGCCTAGCCGGCCGGGCCAACCACCGTCTGCCATATCTTGTGCATCAGCGGCCTCTTCATCCTCTGTGACTGGGGGGACAGCAGTCACACCTGTTTTGGGGCGCAGACCTGCCACCTCTTTACCCGCAACAGCCAGCGTGATTGGCAGGTCATCATTTTCTTTGGAGGTGGTAACACCAGCTGGTGTTGAGCGCTGTCCGACATCGATAGCACCACCTTTGGATTAAGGCAACCTAACATGTCCGCCTGCATCTTCCTCACAGACCGGCAGTTTGCCGGGGACACCCTTATCAACCCCGTCTAAGCACAATAGCCAGCCCTCGGTCCCTCAGATGTGGACAAGTAAAAGACCATTTCCTCCTAGCCATGAGAAAGCTAAGAGGTTGAATTTCACCATCTGCAAGCTCTTGGCTACAGAAATGCTGCCTTTCCGCCTGGTGGACACAGAGGATTTTCGAGACCTTATGTCCGTCGCAGTGCCCCAGTACCAGATACCCAGTCGGCACTACTTCTCAAAGAAAGGTGTGCCTGCGCTCCACCAGCATGTCGCACACAACATCACCGCTTCTTTGAGAAACTCTGTGTGTGACAGGGTGCATTTCACCACAGACACTTGGACGAGTAGGCATGGACAGGGGCGTTACATGTCGCTGACTGGGCACTGGGTAACTATGGTGACAGCAGGACAAGGGGCTGCTGTCCAAGTCTTGCCGTCCCCACGAGTTGTGCGTCAATCCTCTTTATGTCAAAGTTCCTCCACTGCTTCTGCCTCCTCAACCTCCTCTCGGTCTTCCACCTGCACCCAAAGCCTGTCTGGTCATGCCACAAGCTTTCTAACTGCGCAGAAGGGATCCTGCACACCTCCTTACTATGCTGGCAGTAGGGCTCAACGTCATCAGGCGGTTTTTACTTTGAAATGTCTGGGAAATGTGAGTCACACAGCTGAGGAGTTGGGGTCAGCTCTGGAGAACCAATTTCATGAATGGTTGTCTCCACTGGACCTGAAACCAGGGAAGGCCGTGTGCGACAATGCTGCAAACCTGGGTGCGGCCCTTCGCCGGGGCAATGTCACACACGTGCCTTGTATGGCTCACGTGTTGAACCTGGTTGTCCAGCAATTTTTAGCCCACTATCCCAGACTAGATGGCCTTCTGCAGAGGGCACGGTCGCTGTGTGCTCACTTCCGCCGTTCGCATCCCGCAGCTCAGCGACTTACATCTCTACAGAAGTCGTTGGGCCTGCCACTTCACCGGCTAAAATGCGATGTGCCTACCCGGTGGAATTCAACTCTGCACATGTTGCAGCGACTGTGGCAGCACCGACAAGCCCTGGTGCAATACGTTCTGACGTATAGCCTGGGCCAACGAGATCCAGAGGTGGGGCAAATCACGCTGGAGGAGTGGTCTCAGATCAGGGACCTATGCACCCTTCTGCACAGTTTTGAAATGGCGACGAAGATGTTTAGTGCTGACGATGCCATTATCAGCATGACTATTCCGGTGATTTACATGCTGGAGCACATGTTAAACAGAATTCGGAGTCAGGTGGTGGCACAAGAGGAGGTGGAGGAAGTAGAGGAGGAGGAGTTGTATGCGGAAGGGCTAACATCTGCAAGGTCCAGACGGTCGGCAGCACCAAGGTGGCAGGCATGTGAGGGTGGGGGAGATGGTTTTACCAGGGCGCATGGTAGCAGCCAAACTAGTGAGGAAGGTCCAGGAGCCCAGGAAGAAGTGGAGGACGAACTGATGGAAGACTCATCAGATGAGGGAGACCTTGATCACATTTCTGTTGTGCGAGGTTGGGGGGAGAGGACAGAGGAAGGAAGCATGATTGTTACCTCGCCACCAACACAACAGGGACTTGGTGCTCCTGGATGCGCAACACACATGAGTGCCTTCTTGCTGCACTACCTGCAACATGACCCTCGAATTGTGAGAATTAGAAATAATCCTGACTACTGGGTTGCCACACTGTTAGATCCCCGGTACAAAAGTAAATTTGCAGAAATTATTCCTGCCATAGAAAGGGATGCACGTGTAGCACCCCGAGGACTCGGCTGCTACAGGGGTATTGCACCTCGAACCAGAGATGTGGTATTCCACTCCCGGGTAAGGATGGAGTGTGGGACTGAGCTCAGATTGCTGCATGCACTACACTCATCCCATTTCCGGGGGACAGAACTACGGTACTCCCACCAGTTAGATGTGCAGGTACGACAGCGTCTGTCCCTGGCTGGAGTGGGAGGGGGGGAGGAACATCCCAGTAGTGTAGGAGCAGACAGGGGAGGGACTCTGGGCATAGGAAGGAGCCCATTGGTGGCTAGTCACCTGGGCTCGGGTGTCAGAGGGAGTATAAGAGGTGGGCACCATCTTGAGACAGGGTCTGTTCTGAGGGAGAGTTCAGCCAGAGAGGGCTGACAGGGAGCTGTGGCTCCGGCTGGGCCCAGCTCCAGGGCCAGGCCTGAAGCAGAGAGAAGGAAGAAGAGAGGCCCAGAGACACAAGGAGAGAGGGAACCCTGAGATCCCACAAGAGAACAAGTTAACGGGTGAAGGGTTGGCAGAAAAGGGTACCGGATCCCAAACTGGCAGAGGCTAATCATCCTTAGCCAGGAACCGGAGGTCGTGGACAAGTTTTGGCGCAACCCCTCACCATATCCACCAGGAAGGCAAACCACGCATAGGGTCAGGGAAGCCGGGAAAGGTTTCGCCACCAAAAGACCCGAGGGAGCCGGACAAAGGTGGGTCCCTGGTGAGGACGGCCTGTAGGAAGGAAGAGAGGGGAGCTCAGGACCACGCTCTGGAACTGCCTGGGAGTTGGCCGAGTCCCGCACCTGGTGGACGCAGCACGGCTCGGGTGGTCACTGCTGGCCAAAGTGACCGGAGCAACACCTGTGAGTAAAAGCCTTGAAACTGCACCACACGTCTCTGAGCTTCCTTGCTGCACCATCACTACCACTTCATCCACATCTGCTGCCCTGGGGCCATACCCCTCCCGTTGGGGGTTATACCATCTACGCTGCACAACCATATCACCGGCCTCAGCGGTCTGCCCTGCAGCGGCGGTCTCATGACCGCATTCAACGGGTGGCGTAGTCGAACATTCTAACATCTACTGCTAATACACCGCCACTCAGTTTGACACCCTGGGCACGGACCGGGTCACCGCCACGAGACTACTACTCCCATCGGATCCGGCTCCGGGTAAGCCCTCCCCCGTGCGTGCGATGCTGCACGACTAAGACCCAGGGGCGCGTCACACGCATGCAGGAGTATCAGCAGAGACTGTTGCAGAATCTTACATGTGCTTTTCCACAAAACACCAGTGGTGCACGTAGTGAATCTCACAGTTCCAACTTGCCAACCGTGGGACCGTCAAGTGTTCAGCACTCAAACCGTAACAGAACCACAGTATCTGCTGGTAACATCAATTTTGCGGAATCATTTCATCACTTTTTTAGCCCATCCTTTGCAATGCCACAGGAGACAAAAAGTCTGACACATAGTCAACGCCTAGAGACGATGGTACAGGAGTATCTCCAAGTAAACATTGAAGCCATGACTGTGTCACTGGACCCTTGCTCTTTTTGGGCTTCCAATCTGGATAAATGGCCGGAGCTAGCCACTTACTCCTTGGAGATCTTGTCATGCCCCGCAGCCAGCGTTCTGTCTGAACGTGTGTTCAGCGCTGCTGGTGGTGTGCTGACAGATAAGCGCACGCGGCTCTCCACTGATAATGTAGACAGACTCACGTTCATAAAGATGAACAAATCATGGATCCGAAACGACTTTTCTACCCCTGTGTCATCCTGGGGAGAGTAAAAGCTTGATGATTGGTTAAAATCACCCTACCAACCGTTTTAAGCTTTCAAATTACTAATCATGTTTATCTGTATCTTGGCTGGAAAATAATTTGGGCTTTGTAGCAGTGTGCAGCACTGATTCTATTAGGCCATCTATAATAAGCTCCACCAGATTTAAAATTACTAATCATGTTTATCTGTATCTTGACTGGAAAATAATTTGGGCTTTGTAGCAGTGTGCAGCACTGATCCTATTAGGCCATCTATACTAAGCTCCACCAGATTTAAAATTAATAATAATTTTTAGCTGCATCTAGCCCGGAAAATAATTTTGGGGCTCCAAGATGCGCAAGACACATAAGTGCCTTCTTGCTGCACTACCTGCAACATGACCCTCATATTGTCAGAATTCGAAGTAATCATGACTACTGGGTTGCCACACTCTTAGATCCCCCAAACTTTTCGATCAACCTTTTCATTTTAATAAAGACCAAAAAAATGGTCATTTTTGAAATTATAAGCATTAGCAGGTTATTAGAAACTGAAATCAAACAGTTTTCAACTCAAAACTTTATTCTAGGTGATGTTACATTTTCACATAGGACCCCTTGTTCGAAAGGAGCTTCTGAACTCTCTCGTCCATTGAATTTGTCAGGTTTTGGATGGTTTCTGCTTCAATTGTTTTGCATGAGGACAGAATACCCTCCCAGAGCTGTTGCTTAGATGTGAACTGCCTCCCGCCATCATAGACACTCCTTTTGATGATGCTCCAGAGGTTCTGAATGGGGTAGAGGTCAGGGGAGCATGGGGGTCACACCATAAGTTTGTCCCCTTTTATGCCCATATCAGCCAGAGATGCAGATGTTTTATGTGCAGCATGAGATGGTGCATTATCATGCAAAAAAATGATCTTGCTGTGAAATACACGGTTCTTCTTCTTGAACCATGGCAGGAAGTGCTGTTTGAGAAAATCCACATACATTATGGAGTTCATCTTTAGCGCCTTCAGGGATCCTAAAGGGGCCGACAATCTCTCTACCCGTGATTCCAGCCCAAAACATTACTCCACCTCCTCCTTGTTGGCGCTGTAGCCGTGTTTGCGTGGGGTGTCCATCAACCAGCCATCCTCCACTCCATCCATCTGGACCATCGAGCGCTGCACGGCACTCATCCGTGAACAAAACAGTTTTGAAATCAGTCTTCATGTAATGTTTGGCCCACTGGAGCCATTTCTGCTTGTGTGAAGTGGATAGAGGAGGTCGACAGGATGGCGTATGCACAGCTGCAAACCTCTGAAGGACCCTGCATCTTGTTGTTCGGGGGACATTGGAGGCACCAGCAGCTTCAAAAACTTGTCTGCTGCTATGACAAGGCTTTTTTGCCGCTGCTCTTTTAACCTGACGTAATTGCCTGTAGGAAAGAGTCCTCAATTTGCCCTTATCAGCACGCACACGTGTGTACTGTGAATCAGCTACATACTTCTTGATTGCCAAGACACTTCATCCTGATCATCGCACAATGTTGATTGTAGTCATGCCTTGACCTAAACACTCCACAATTTGTTGCTTCTCAGCAGCCGACACATCCTTTTTCTTTCCCATTTTGGCAGAAAATGTAGGCTGCTTAATAATGTGAGACAGCCTTCTTAAGTAGTCTTGCCTTTCATTGGACACACCTGCCAAACTAATTAGCACAGGTGTCTGCAATTACTTACAGTGATATAAAGAGCCCTGACACACATCACCATCAATGAGTTTAACTGACAAACAAACAAATTCTTCCCTTATCACTCCTAAACACTTTTTGCATAATAATTTGGAACACAGTGTACATGTGCTTTTCCACAAAACACCAGTGGTTCACGTAGTGAATCTTACAGTTCTAACTTGCCAACCGTGGTCTGTATGGAGTTGTTCAATAAAGGGCCCAAAATTAAGATAACATAGATGGGAGAGGTCTCTATGAATAGGAATTCCTAAGTATTTGATACCCTGTGAGGGCCAGGCAAAGGGAAAGTTGGACTGGATGGAATCCTATATGGATTTGGGGAGGGAGACATCGAGGGCCTCAGACTTCGCTGCATTGATTTTAAAATTTGACCATGTAACAAAGTGATCTATTTCAGCCATAACAGCATGGATGGATATATGTGATTGAGTGATATATACTAGGACATCATCAGCAAATAGAGAGCACTTGTACTCAGTACCTCCCACCTCAATCCACCTAATATTGGGGTTATGGCGAATTGATGAGAGCAGGTGCTCCGTCACTAGGATGTATAAGAGAGGGGACAGAGGACATCCCTGCCTTGTCCCATTGGTGATTGTGAAAGGTGATGAAAATGTTCTGACGCACCCCCTGGGCCTTGGGACACCCGGAGCCGGACCCTTTTTGGTGGATGCTGGTGGTTGCAGTCTTCGTGGCGGCGACCCGGTTCCGTGGCTCAGGGTGGTCAAACCAGTGGCGGAACTATTTATGTGGTTTTGATGTTTAAATGTCCGACTACGCCACCCGTGGATTGCGGTCAGAGTGAACCGCCGCTGCAGGGCAGACCGCTGAGGCTGGTGTTGTGGGTGCAGCAGAGCGTAGCATAACTCCCCACGGGAGGAGTATAGCCTCAGGGCAGTGTATGCGGAGGATGGGGGTGATGGTGCAGGGCAGCAGCAGTAACGACACGGAGTCAGTGATGCAGTCCAGGGCCTTTACTCACAGTTCTTATTATCCAGACCACGTCTGCAGGTAACGGCTGCCCACGTCGTACTGTGCTCACCAGGTGAGGGGCTCAGACAACTCCCAGATAACTTTGGAGCGCTTCACAGGACCCCCTTTGTGTGTCCTTTGTCTGGCCTTTCTTACCAACCCTTCTGTCCGGCTGCCTCGGGCCTCCTCTTGGTAAACTTGGCGCCAGTTTCCCTGACCCTATGTGGTGCCTTCCTAGTGGGTGTAGCGAGGGGCTGCGCCACATAAAATGTCACAGCCTCCGGTTTCTAGCTGAGGGTCGTTTCCTGCCTCCACTAGTTTCGGGGACCGGTCTCCCCCTTTGGCCTGACCCCTCCACGCAGGTGGATTCGGGCGTGCGGTGGCGACTCGCCCGTCCGCACCCCTGGGATCCCTTCATTCCTCGTTCCTGGAGCCTTCTCCGCTCCTCTTCCTTCCTTCTCCCTCTTCCAGGCCTGGGCCTCTGTTACTAGGCCCGCCTCCGGAGCAGAGCTCATGCAGAGCCCCTGCTCCCTGCCACTTCTGCTCAGACTTCTCTGCACTGAACTAAGATGGTGCCCACCTTTTATACTCCCTTCTCAATGCACCCAGGAACTGCTTCCTCCCTGCTCCTGCACTACAGGGTTCCCCTTCCTCAGTGTTCCCTCCCCCCACTCCAGCCAGGGACAGGGACTGTCGTGCCCATCTCAGAGGCATATTGGTCGCCCTGCCCCACGGCTATGTGGTGTAATGCATGCAGGTGTCGGGTCCTGATCCACACTCCATCCTTACCTGAGAGTGAGATATCACACCTCTGGGTGAGGTGCAATACCTCTGTAGCAACCGAGCCCTCAGGGTGCTACAGTTCCATTTATCTTCAGCCTAGGTGACGTATTGTGATACAGGGCCGTGATTTTGGCTATAAAAGGGTCCCCTAGACCCCTACCCCAAGCTTTTTAAGAGAATCATATATGGCGTGCCAGGAGACTCTATGGAATGCTTTCTCAGCATCCAACGAGAGTATCTAATTACAAATTTTTAACTGCATCTAGCCCAGGAAATACTTTGTGCCTAGTAGCAGTGTCTGCTAGTCAGCGGATTATCCCGGCTGTTAAGCAAGCTACACCACCTGTAGTTTGGACACTTAATTTTTTCAAAGGAATTGCTTCGGGACCACGGGATACTCAGTGAAGAGCATCAGGAGGCACCCCAAGGCATAGGGGCTGGGACTGGCAGTAGGATGCCTTGCGGTGGACAGCCGAGCTCGATCCTTATAAAAGCTTTTTAACTGCAGCAGCTTTAGTGGACGCTACTGGAGCTGGAATTACGCGGCTGCTGGCATGAGACTTGCCCTCCAATAGATCCTTGTAAATGGATTTAAAGTGTATTCATTCAAATTAGAGAGACAATTTAAATTAAAAAGCTTAGAGCTGCCTCCACCACAGGGGGGCTCGCTCGACCCACCAGCGGACAGGCACCAGTATTGAGAGAGGGGGGCTGGCCATCAGGGTTCACCGCGGCTCTGGCACAAACCCGGCGACACGGAGGTGGCACGGGCAGGAGCGGACTGAACGTGTCGGCTTCTCACTTTTTGGATTTTAGAAGGGCATGACATGCCTATATCTGTGTCTCCCCCTCCTTTTACCCCTCCACCTCTTTTCTTTTCGCATGACTATATGTACTTGTCACTTTTCCATGTGTTAGTTGTGTCTTCTGAGCAGTTTGTCAGCTTTTGGACACCTTTTGAAGGTGTTTTCTATGTGTTTCTATGTGTTTTTGTTTGCCTGCCATTGGTTTTAACGGTGTTCGAAGGTGTTCGACGAACAGTTCGGCGAACACACGGGTGTTCGACGAACCGAACCGAACTCGAACACTACGGGGGTGGCTCAACACTAGTCAACGCCCCTCCTCATTACAGAGATGCACATCACCAGATTTACTTAATTGGTAGTTGGCTCTCAAGCCTATGCAGCTTGGAGTAGGACAATATGTATAAAAAGTATCAAAGTGATCAAAATATGCATTTGCCTAATAATTCTGCAAGCGGTGTATACACACACACACATGCAGGCAGGCAAATACATAAAAATTCATACAAACACACACAAATTGTACAATACCTTGGCTTATCTCCAGTCCAGCCCATATAGTGTACAGAAGCGTTCCTAAGGCGGGAGACTGCAGTGCTGGGCGCGCTGCGACGTCACTTTTAGCAGACGTGCGGCTCTGTCTGCTAAGTGTGACACTGCAGTGCAGCCCCTGCTCTCCTGTTCACAGGCCCCTTCCGCTACTGTCCTGGGCATCGCGGTAGTGAAAGCGCATGTGCGCGCCCTTAAAGGGCCGGCAACCACTTTTTTTTTTTTTAATTCTCCTCTGTCTTCTCTGCAGGGGCCCCGGGGCCCACTGGGAATTTTCCCGGCACCCCACCAGGCCAGTCCGAGCCTGGTACTGCCTCTTCATCCTCCAACTTCAACCTGGTTAGAAACTGTGTTAGCTCCTGGAGGAACGTCCCCATGACGTCTTCAGCTTCTTTCTCCCCCAGCTCATCCATTTTTGCATTAATGGCAGCTAACAGTTGCCTGCGGTTGTATGCTTTAGAAATCTGTCCTTCTGACGTCTTTATATGTTCTGCTACTGTTCTCAATTCTTCACAGGTTAACTGAAGAAACAGCTCACTAATTCTGTCCATTTGTATTTCCACATCTATTGCTGCTAGTGAGTTTTCTTTAGGGCTGGTCCCCTTTAACTGGCGTAGCAGAGTTGAGTTGAGGTGCTGTACCGAGGTTTTTCCAGATACTTTTCCTCTTCTCCCTCTATATACTAATTCCTGCTCAGGACTCCCCCTATGGGCCACCAATGTTACACGCATGCCGCTAAGTTCAGATAGGGCGAGACGGGTTTCATTAATTCGTTGGAATCCTGGGGGAACCATTACTCAGTGCGACTATAGGCTGCAGCTGCTCTCAGGCACACGATGGATTCAGTTGCTGACCAGACACATCTGACATGAGTCTTTTTCAACAGTTTAACAGTGGAATTTAATCTGAAGCACGGTCAGTGCAATTCAGGGATATTACAGCAACAATCTTCATTACAGTACAGTCTCATAAAGCAGGCACAGTAATGTCAGTCTCTTCATTAGCATAATTCAGCACAGATTAGATCTCTTAGCAGCACACTTCTATACATACACAACCACAGGCTTTTCCTTCACAAGGACTCAATAGTAAACAGCATTCTTTATCCTACATGGTGATGGAGGGGGGGAGGGTTTGATGAGGGAGACGATCCCTATGACACAATTCTTTCCAGTCCTTATCTTTCTGTCAGATAATACTCCATACTGTTAGCTCAGGGAGTCTATCTGACCTGTGTTTAGCTTCCCTCCTGACCTGAATTCTTTTCCCTTGTCTTCTGTGAGATACAGATCACAGGCCACCTTTCTCTTTGGCTCCAGCCAGACAGTAAACAACTTCCCCACAATCCCCCTGGGCCTCTGCTAAAACACTCTCTGTCTCCTGTGACTGTGTTAACCCCTCTAGTTGCTGGATGCTATGACTATGGGGAGTGCATTATATTCTATGGAGGACCATGGGAAGTTCATTATACTATATGGAGGATTATGGGGGCGCATTCTACTATATGGAGGATTATGAGTGGTGTATTATACTATATGGAAGGTCATGTGGGGCCATTATAATATTTTGAGGGCTATGTGGGGTCCATTATACTGTATGAAAGCAATTATATGGTGTGAAGATTTGTGTGGGGTCCATCATACTGTTTGGATGGCTAGTACAGGCCATTATACTGTATGTAGGCCCATTATACTGTATGGAGGGCTGTGTGGGAGTCACAGTTGGGGGATCATACTGTGTTAGGATCACCATACTTTGCCTTGGAAGTTGAAGTGGGGTACAATAGGATCATTATACTGTTCATGTGGAGGCTAATGTGCAAGAATGCACCATGGGGATATCATACTGTGTTTGGGGGGCACTTTTGTTTGCATAATACTTTATGGGGGCAATGAAAGTGGAATCTAGGACTTCAGCAGGAGGAAAATTACTAAGCAAAGGCTGGAAAGTTGTGAGATATGCTCTTCTGTGACACAGACAAATATTTTTTTTTGGGGGGGGGGGCAATTAGAGCTTCTGCTATGGGGCCCCATGATTTCTATATATGCCCCTGCACTATCTCCATCATCATAATCTATTTAAAGAGGCAGCTATTGTACAAATCATCATTTGTCACATTACCCTATCAGATGTGCGCAGATTTGGGATTTGTCATCAGTCCTGTGTGCAGAGGTCCATCTCCAACAGTATAATATGCCCCTTGCGTCGCAACAAACTATTTAGCACAGTTACATTTTTTTTATATTTTTATTGGGGGACTGTGTGTATAATTGGAGAGGGGGAAGAGGCTCATCATGAGAGAAAGAAAGGCCACCGTGACGCCGATTATAGACTGCCATGAACAAAAACCCTCCCCCCTGCCGTACACCACTTGAGGTTACCGCATCATCATATGTAACACGGTCCGTGAGCCATGCATCTAATCCCATCATGTGTGATAGGGTCCGCTAAAACGTGCATCTATTACTATCATGTGTTATACGGTCTGCTGAGTCCTGTTTCTAATTTCATCCTGTGTGATATAATCAGTGTATCTAATCCCAACCAGTGTGATACACTCCATGTATCTAACCTTATCCTGTGTGATACACTCTGTGTATCTAACCCCACCCTGTGTGATACATTTGTGTACCTAATTCCATTATGTGTGATACTCATAATCCCATCCTGTGTGATACGCACCATTTATCTAACCCCATTCTGTGTGATACACTCCACATATCTAACCCCATTCTGTGTGATACACTCCACATATCTAACCCCATTCTGTGTGGTATACTCCACATATCTAATCCCATCCTGTGTGGTATACTCCATATATCTAACCCCATTCTGTGTGGTATACTCCACATATCTAACCCCATTCTGTGTGATACACTCCATATATCTAACCCCATTCTGTGTGATACACTCCATATATCTAACCCCATTCTGTGTGATACACTCCATATATCTAACCCCATTCTGTGTGATACACTCCATATATCTAACCCCATTCTGTGTGATACACTCCATATATCTAACCCCATTCTGTGTGGTATACTCCATATATCTAACCTCATTCTGTGTGGTATACTCCACATATCTAACCCCATTCTTTGTGATACACTCCATATATCTAACCCCATTCGGTGTGATATACTCCACATATCTAACCCCATTCTGTGTGGTACACTCCACATATCTAACCTCATTCTGCGTGATACACTCCATATATCTAACCCCATTCTGTGTGATACACTCCATATATCTAATCCCATTCTGTGTGATACACTCCATATATCTAACCCCATTTTGTGTGGTATACTCCACATATCTAACCCCATTCTGTGTGGTATACTCCACATATCTAACCCCATTCTGTGTGATACACTCCATATATCTAATCCCATTCTGTGTGATACACTCCATATATCTAACCCCATTCTGTGTGATACACTCCACATATCTAACCCCATTCTGTGTGGTATACTCCACATATCTAATCCCATCCTGTGTGGTATACTCCATATATCTAACCCCATTCTGTATGATACACTCCATATATCTAACCCCATTCTGTGTGGTATACTCCACATATCTAACCCCATTCTGTGTGATACACTCCATATATCTAACCCCATTCTGTGTGATACACTCCATATATCTAACCCCATTCTGTGTGGTATACTCCACATATCTAACCTCATTCTGTGTGATACACTCCATATATCTAACCCCATTCTGTGTGATACACTCCATATATCTAACCCCATTCTGTGTGATACACTCCATATATCTAACCCCATTCTGTGTGATACACTCCATATATCTAACCCCATTCTGTGTGATACACTCCATATATCTAACCCCATTCTGTGTGATACACTCCATATATCTAACCCCATTCTGTGTGATACACTCCATATATCTAACCCCATTCTGTGTGGTATACTCCACATATCTAACCCCATTCTGTGTGGTATACTCCACATATCTAACCCCATTCTGTGTGGTATACTCCACATATCTAACCCCATTCTTTGTGATACACTCCATATATCTAACCCCATTCTGTGTGGTATACTCCATATATCTAACCCCATTCTGTGTGATACACTCCATATATCTAACCCCATTCGGTGTGATATACTCCACATATCTAACCCCATTCTGTGTGGTATACTCCACATATCTAACCTCATTCTGTGTGATACACTCCATATATCTAACCCCATTCTGTGTGATACACTCCATATGTCTAATCCCATTCTGTGTGATACACTCCATATATCTAACCCCATTCTGTGTGATACACTCTACTGAAGCCTGTACCTAATCCCATCATGTGATACACTCTGTTAAACCCTGTATCTAATACCAGTGCATGATACAGTCCATGTATCTGTCTGAATATCTAATTCTTGAATGTGGTACAGTCTGCAAATCACCTTACAGTCACCCAAAAAAACCTCTGCACTGTTCCTAAACTTCATCCTCCCTTATCCTTTTGCAAACACCCAGAAGGGAAATACTGTTCCTGTGCAGGCCACTAGGATTGCACTATTGAACTTTTCTTCTTTATATGACATAGTGTAGAAGTGTGGGAAAAGTGTGGAGGGTGCTCTAAAATGATCAGCCATAGATATCTGTGTGCTACGTTCTGCAGAAACAAGACATAGCGGTCTGTGGCGGATGAAGAAGAAAAGTGAAGATGAATTACTTCATTAAGAGATGTCACCTGTATATACTTATACTATACACTATATACTATCACTATATTATTTTTACACTTACACTACATAATATCCCAGAGCCCCTGAGTTATTGGTGAAAATATTAGTGTTAGTACTGCGGTTTTTAATAATGATCAGTATGGTGGTATTATTTGGTCACTATCTGGTGGCAATATGTGGTCTGGTCATGCTGTTGCGGTATAAGTCCCATGTATGTAATATTATTGGTATATTGGTCTTGGCGAAATTGGTGTGGCGATATTGCAAAAAAAGTGCAATTCCTCAATTGTTTTTTGATATTTACAGCATTTGCTATCTGGTAAAAAAACATGGTAATATGATTATCCAGGTCAGTATGATTATGGAGATACTAAACATACATAGTTTTTTGTTTTTAATTAAGTGGTGAATTTTTTTTTTTTTTACAAATATCTAAAAAAAAAATGAAGTGCTTGTGTTGCCATTTTCCGAGACACGTAATGTTTTAAATACTTGGGTGATGGGGGTTTGTGAGGGGTTGTTTGCTTGCACCCTGGGGTGACATTTTTATTGATAACATTTTGGGATAGATATGATGTTTTGATTGCCTTTTATAGCATTTTTTGCAGTGTTGAAGAGACTGCAAAACTGTAATTCTGGATCATAGATTTTTTTCCTCATTACTTTTACGGAAATATCAATACCACATGTTTTTTATTTCTTTATTTTTAATGGGGGATAAGGAGAGAGTGATTTGAACTTTTATATTTTTGTATTTTTTTAAATAGTTTTAAAAGTTGTTTTTCTTGACTTTTCACTGTATTTGTTAGTCTCCTTAGGGGACTTGAACCTGCGATCATACGATTGCATGTTGTATATATAGCAATACCACAGTATTGTTGTACATAGCAAAAATCACAGTATCCTATGAACACCATCCAGAAGCTGGAATTCAGTCATGACAAGCATGGTGGTCTTCAGCAGACCTCTGGCCATCATGGCAACCCATTGACACCTCACAATCTCATTATGGGGGGGGGTCAATGGGTGCATAGAATTACACACTGCACTGCCTGAGTGCATTTAACAGGTTAACAGCCATGGACAGAGCTCCGCTCTATATGTGGCTGTTAGAGGCAGATGATGGCTGAATAACACAGCCATCATCTGTGGACAAAGATGTGGGCTCAGTTATAGAGCCTGCATCAAACCCAGGGAGGGAGCCTACATACAGTATGATGTAACTGTACATCATATGTCAGTAAGGTGTTAAATACTTTAAAGTTTAACCCCTCGCTCTTCTGTGACATATTATTAGAAAGTGACTTATTATTAGACAGTGACAGAGAAGGGGTTCTTCTGTGGCAACAAATTCTTTCCTATCCACAAGTGATACATTATTGATGAGTGGGGGTTCTACTGCTGTGAACAACACTGTTCGACAGAATGGGGAACTTCTATTCCCGTTACAATGTTTAACCACTAGTCTATTTGACTTTTTCTAGCAGCCCCATAAAGAATGAAAGGAGTCATATCCGCCCCGCAATTCCATTTTCAAATGGGCACAAAAATGTCCAATAGGGCATAAAAGTTCCCCATTCTTCTGAACCAGTAGTTGGAATCCTACCGATCAAAAAAAGTCCTGTGGATAGGTGATAACTTGTTTTCTCTGAAGAACCCCTTTAATGCAATTCACTTTAATAGTATAAAACAGTTATGGTTGGGCACTGTGATGTATTTTACAGTCGACACTAAACTCTAATGGGGATAACACCTAACAGGTATTGCCATATAGCCGTAGCGTGACCCTTAGAGTCAATTCTATCTGTATGCTCTAAGCACCCCAGCCCAACACTTTTTGTGCCACCAATTCTTAGTTGGTTTGACATTGATTTAACCCAATAATAACCAAACACCAAATTTACAACACTTAGTCCTTGGCTTAAATCCAACCCCATTTTCATATAGTTACATAGGTTGAAAAAAGACACAGGTTTATCAAGTTCAACCTTTCTCCACCAGTTATACATTCTCCCTCGATAGATTATAAACCACAATGTCATTTCTTGTGAGAAAAGCATCCAGTCCTTTTTTGAATGCTGATATAGTGTCTTCCATTATTACCTCTTGCAGTAGGATGTTCCACAGTCTACTCTAATGAAAAAGAACCCTTTCCTATGACATTATGCTTAACTACCATCGACTCTGGGGATCCACTGTTCAGCTAAATTCTAACATTTCATTACCATCTTTCATAAATTTACCACTGTGTCTGTATAAGAATAAACTGGGAAGTTTGTTAATTGAATTAAGAGATGCTGTCTTTATTTGTACATAGATAAACGAGTGAATTGTGTCAACTGCTGCTCATATAGATGTAGTGGGGGGCCCACCAGGAATTTCACCTGTTCGCCTGTGGACCAGTCCGATCCTGCACTTTTTGAAACCTCTCACTTTAATGCAGGCTTTGCTCCACTCAGCAAGCCTCACTGTCTCTGGAATTTGCTGTGCAAGAAATGACCAAGTTGCAAGTGCAGGCACTAATTAACTATGCAGTTAGCTGAAATTTTGCACTTTAATGCAATCCTTCTTTCCAGGACGTCCCCCTGACAGCACCATGGAGGACGTCTTTCTTATCCTTACAGCGACAGGAAACACAGAGGTTAAAAGCCCTCCTCTCCCTCCACCCCTCAGTGTTTTTCCTGTCCCTGTGAGGATAGGAACAGAGAGGTGTGGTTCGCAGAAGAGCGTACCTGCATGCGGGCTCAGGCTGCCCAGAACTTCCCCTTCCTCCTGGGAAGCAGCCCATGGCTGACACCCCCTGAATGGGGGTTCCTCAGCCTGGTCAGTGCAGCGCTGCTCCTGACCCAGGAGCCGCTTCCCTCCGGCGAGGGCTCTCGGCTCCGGCGCCTGCCTCCGCACATGGTTCCAGCCATGTGTGCGCGCACTTCCGGTGACATCACGGCAGTGCGTGCGAGGCAGAGCACGAAATTTGAAAGCGGCAGTCGGCATGCATTCCAGGATGGAACGCAAAAGGCAGGGAAGACTTCAGACCGGTAAGTATAAAAGCGCTTGCTTGTGTCTGGCTTCCCTGCTGTGCTGGAGACTGCATAATGGAGGATTTAGGAAAGGCAGAGACCCCATCTGAACCACCAATGGTACATGTGAATGGGGCTAGGACTATCTGGGGGGGAAGAGGGTAACCCACCAGTAATAGTCAAAAGGTCGCCTCCTAATTTCCACAGTGCTCTTCCCCTATTTTAGGATAAAGGTTCCGCTAACCCACCAACGACAGTAAAGAAGGATAAAAAGTCGAGGGAGGAAGATGAAGAGATGTCCCATATGTAATTGCAGGTTGCCTGAAGCATGGCTTAAACAGTTATGCGAAGGCTGCACTGCTAAAATCGTGAAGGATGACCAACCAACCATCCTTTTGGATATGAGGTCAATCATCAGAGAAGAGGTTCGGGCCTCCATTTCGGGTCTAGTTTCCCCCCAGATGTCTCAGCCGGGTCCCCGGGCAAAAAGACCGAGGTGGGAGATGGAGCTCTCCTCAGAGGAAGAGTTACAGCCCTTTGGTTCTGAGGAGGAGGAGGAAGATATAGCTTCAGATCCACCGGAGGAGGGAAAGCGATATCTTTTCTCAGCGGTGGACACAGACGAACTGCTAAAAGCGGTTAGAGAAACTATGCAGGTGGAAGACACCCAGCCATCGCATACAGTGCAGGATGAGATGTTCGGGGGGTTAAGATCCCAGAGACACCGGGTTTTCCACGTAAATAACCACATCCGTTCCATGATCTTGGAAGAATGGGAAGACGCAGAGAAAAGACTTGTGATTCCACGAGACTTTAGATTACGCCTTCCCTTTTAGCCAGAGGACATTAAGCCCTGGGAAGAGATTCCCGGGATTGACGTTCCCATTGCAAAGGTGGTCAAGAAAACCTCAATCCCCTTTGAGGATTCATCCAGCCTGAAGGATCCCATGGACAGAAAGGCGGATGGCCTTCTGAAAAGGGCCTGGGAGTCGTCGGCGGCTATCATAAAAACTAATATTGCTGCCACCTCTGTAGCCAGATCAATGTGTTTGTGGGTAGAAGATATGGAGGAGCAGTTAACATCAAAAGCTCCTAGAGAAGCTATTCTCAGATCCCTTCCCCTCCTTAAGATGTCTACAGGTTTCATGGCCGACGCTTCGGCCGAGACCGTTAGATTTGCAGCCAGAAATAGCCTGTCTAGTTGCATTAGATAAGGCGCTATCTGGTTGAAAACCTGGTCTGGGGATAACCAGTCAAAGAATAAATTATGCTCCATTCCTTTTTCAGGAGATAGGGTATTTAGGCCAGTATTAGACGACATCTTAGAAAAAGCGTCGGATAAAAACAAAGGGTTTCCCGAGGATAAGCCACATAGGTACCAGACCTTTCGGAGAGCCCGCCCATCGCATAAACCAGATTATAAGGGTAAAGGAAAGTCCGGCAGATGGAGTTACCCCAAGGGGAACAGGGGCAGAGGGCCCCCCTTTAGTTCAGCATCCAGCTTGAGGAAGCAATGACGCCATACGCGTTGGGGGTTGTCTGATGTCGTTCCTCAGAGGCTGGCAAAAGATATCACAGAATCCTTGGATTCTAAAGACCATATCCTCAGGATACAAAATCGAATTTGCCCAGTTACCCCCGGAGAGGTTTATTCTCACCAATCCCCAGCCAGAGTCCGGTACTTCACCCATGTGGTTAGAAGTACAGAAACTCTTAAAAATAAGGGCCATAAGTCCAGTTCCCCGTGTAGAGAGGTCCCAGGGACACTACTCAAGGCTCTTTTCCATCAGAAAACCCTCAGGCGAAATGCGTATAATAATAAACCTAAAACCGTTAAACCACTGGGTGAGATACAAACGATTCAAGATGGAATCAGTTCGGTCTAACATTCCCCTGATAGACAGAGGGGTCGTGATGTGTACCTTATACCTCCAGAAAGCGTACTACCATGTCCCCATCCATCCAATCAATCAGAAATTTTTGAGATTTGCTATAAAAGTGGGAAATCAGATCCACCATTTCCAATTCAGATGTCTCCCCTTTGGTCTGGCCTCAGCCCCTCGGTGGTTTACAAAGTTGATAACAGAAGTAGTAGCCCATTTAAGACGTTTGGAATAATCATAGTCCCTTACCTCGTCGATTTCCTTTTGGTGGGGGGGTCTTGTCAGGAGCTTATAGACCATGTA
Organism: Phyllobates terribilis; assembly: GCF_046119375.1. Lineage (NCBI taxonomy): Eukaryota > Metazoa > Chordata > Amphibia > Anura > Dendrobatidae > Phyllobates > Phyllobates terribilis. The sequence goes on from NW_027362771.1 coordinate 488,434,666, forward strand.
AGGATATCCATTTCCACCCTCCAGGAGTTGGGTTGGCTGATAAATTGGGACAAATCAGACCTAGTTCCCGGGGAAAGAAAAAACTTCCTGGGAGTTACTCTGGATTCTTGCCTAAGAACCTCATTTCTACCTGTAGAAAAGCAGAGGTCACTGAGAAGAGAGATTATTCAGTTTCCAAGGAATCATTGCTCCATCAGAAGTGCAATGAGGATCCTGGGACTGATGACGGCCTGCATTCCATGTGTCAGATGGAGCCAGTTTCAGGCTCGACATCTACAAAGAGCCGTTCTGTCGGCCTGGGACAGGAGTCAGATATCCTTGGACAAAGTAATGCCACTTTCCAGAGTGGTAAGAAGGTCCCTAGTATGGTGGACGCTTCCAAAAAACCTCCAGGTGGGAGTAGCTTGGATCCCCTCTCCAGCCATAGTAATTACCACCGACGCCAGTCAGTCAGGGTGGGGCACCCACGTAGAGGGGAAGCTCTTTCAGGGAACCTGGTCCCCAGAAATTCGTGCAAGATCCTCAAATTATCGGGAATTACGAGCCGTGTGGGAAGTTCTCCGCCAGAACAGACCATTATTTCTAGGAAGACATATAAAGGTCTTGTGAGACAACACAACAGCGGTGGCTTTTCTGCGGCATCAGGGAGGCCCAAGACACCCCTTACTGCAGAGCCTTGGCCAAGATGGCACTAGAAGACCCTGTCCAGCTTCCCTTGAGGAAGGACCTTCTCCATCAGGGTCCTGTGTTCTACCAGGAAGTAGACAGATTGCATCTTACGGCATGGATGCTGAAAGGCAGATCTTGAAGTCCAAGGGTTTTTCTGATCAGGTCATAACAACCCTACAGGCCAGTCGAAAACCGGTGACCTCAGCCATATATAGTCAAATTTGGAGAAAATTCTGCTCAGAATGTGTGGATTCAGCTATTGATGTTTCTAACCAAAATATCCCTAACAGGGGTTTAAAACCAAGTAGTCTAAGAGTCCAGGTCTCTGCCCTGAGCGTATTCTTTGATACGCAATTGGCAGCGAATCCTTGGATAGCTAGGTTTTCCAAGGCGGTTCAGAGATTGAGACCTTGGGTTAAGAGATCTGTTGCCCCCTGGGACCTCAATCTTGTACTTAATGCTCTTTGTAAACATCCATACGAGCCGTCCAAGGACTTGACTATAGGCAGACTCACCTTTAAGACAGCTTTCCTGGTAGCAATTACAACTGCTAAAAGGGTGGGGGAGATACAGGCCTTATCCACAAAGGACCCGTACTTACAGATTTATGAGGATCAAATAGTTCTTAGATTCGATCCATCCTTTTTACCCAAGGTTGCTTCTACCCATAATATAAATCAGGAAGTGGTACTTCCGTCCTTCTGCCAAAATCCTAAAAATCAAAAGGAAGTCTTCTTCCATTCCCTGGATGTTAGACAAGCAGTCATCATTTATTTAGAGGCCACCCAAGGTTGGAGAAAGGATCACAACTTGTTGTCTAATTTGGGGGTAGAAATAGAGGTAAAAAAGCATCAAAAAAGACAATTGCCAGGTGGATTAAGTCTACTATAGGTCTAGCCTATGTGGCAGAAGGAAAGTCTCCTCCTGTCGAATTGAGGGCTCATTCGACTCGATCAATGGCCACTTCTTGGGCAGAGAGAGGGGGGGCCTCGGTGGAGCAGATTTGTACGGCGCAACTTGGTCTAGTACATTTTCCAGAAATTACAAGCTAGACGTTGTAGCCAGTCAGAGAATGGCGTTTGGTAGGAAAGTTCTCCATGTAGTGGTCCCACCCTAAAATCAATACTTTGGTATTCTCCATGGTGCTGTCAAGGGGACGTCCTGGAAAACGGTAATTAGTCTTACCGGTAATTGTATTTCCAGAAGTCCATCCTGACAGCACAGTTAGTTCCCTCCCTTTTATGTTATATACAGTGTGAAGTAACATTGTTATATAGAATTGTAATAAAACATTTTTTTGTTCGTTGCAACCATCCTGGTGTGGTACTTAGAAATATATCACTGAGGGGTGGAGGGAGGGGAGGGCTTTTAACCTCTGTGTTTCCTGTCCCTGTAAGGATAAGAAGGACGTCCTCCATGGAGCTGTCAGGATGGACTCCTGGAAATACAATTACCGGTAAGACTAATTACCGTTTTTACTCATCAAGCCTGACATGGATTCTCTGGAACTTTACTGTGCATGTTTAAAGTTCCTGCAATCTTAATAGGAGTAGGTCCTGTCCAAGGCTGTTTGACATCTCTGCAGATTCCAGAGGGAGGGATGGGGAACTGAAGTGATTTGTCTTTGCTTTTGTCTTCTCTTTTGCCAGCTATATAGTGCTCATAAAGTGCTATATGCGAAAAGAAGAATTAGCACTGCCAAACCTTCTGTAGAATCTGGCAATCATATGATTGCCAAGTCTCTGTGAGGCCTATGCAGAGCTGCTAGGTCCTAGCATACTCACATCAGCTTTGCCAGAGCTGTTTTACTTGTGGGCTGTTTTTCCTTGTAACTGGGGTTTCTTTTGCTGCCCCAGTTACAGTGGAAAAAAATGAGCAATAAAAAAAACATGTTCCCCAAAGATCTTTTCATATATTTTGGGTGACAAATTATGCAAAAACAAATTTTGTATATATAATAAATAAGAAAAAGTAATCAAAAATAAAAATTATGAAATGATCCATTTTTTTTAAATGAAATATATTTTATTCCATGCATATAACAAAAAGCAAAGCAAACCCCCCCCCCCAGAAACCTATGCATACTAGGGATATACAATATACAAAATTAAACATTGCCATTTTCTATATTTGTGTTGCAAAAAAATTACTCAAATTGCACACTATAAAGCTTTGTGCAGTGGGTAAGCTGGGTTATAGCTCTGCACACTCCGAAACAGTCACTGTAATCCAGCTTTCCACCTGCTTTGCATTTTAGCCATCCTGTATGTGTGTAGCCAGCACAGTACAGGCCCCATGCTCTTCAGAGTACCACCCGGCATAAGAACAATTGGAACATTCAAAGTGGAAATCAATGAAAGTTATATTATGCTACATAGGATTGTGGATTTATATTCATTTTCATCCAAATGACAGGTACACTTTAACTGTAAGTAGTTCATTGCTCAATTCTCAAAATCCAGTAAATTAAATCTTATAGTGCCATAGATGTAATTATACTGGGTCATTGTCAGAAGAAAACAGACAACTTCATGCAGCGAACTCAAAAGCTGAGCCTGCACTATACCCGGCAGATAATCGCTGTGATACACAGCTAGGGTCTGCCTCAACAGCTGCAAATGTGATGCCCAGCTGCGCTTGGTATCACAGATCCTGGAAGAGTGCATTGATGGATTCCTCCACAAGAGGCCCCCATAACCATTCACACAGCTCCAACAGCTCCACCTTCCACCTCAGACCACCAGAGGGAGCCCGTTAGGGATAGATAAATAGGAAAGGTGGAACCAGGCAGCAGTTAGTCTATTCTGGTTTAGCAGTGAGTCCAGTACAGTCTGAGAAGAGTTACCTCAGAGGACAAAAGCCTGTTCCAGCTCCTGCAATTGCTATCCTGCAGTGGAGCTTATCCAGATCAAGACTCAGTGTAGCTCGGAGTAGTGAGCTTTAGGTGTGCCGGCGCCATAAGATCGGTGAAGCGCGGCAAGCTGCCGTTAGTGTGAGTAGCCTAGTGAGGGCCCGAGTAGGCCGAAGGCGAGTGGAGAGTTAGTACATAGGGGGCAGCAGAGCTTAACTTGCTCACCCCGAAGAATTTACCGGACACCGGGTTCGAAGTTTACCGGGATCTCTATGACCCAGTAAGGTATAACCGGAATCCCTGGAGAACTACAGGTCCCAGGATCGCTAAAGTGCTGATACGTAACAGAGCCGGGAGACGCTTAGGCCTCGCATACCGGGCGTGTACTCCAAGAGAAGGCCCTACCACAAGGTCAGCCAGCGCAGGACAGAGACAAAGTTAGGCCTAGCTCCAGGCAGGTCAGAAACTTACTACACAGAGGCAAGAAACAGGAGGGCCTACACCCGCTCATTGGGGAGGATCCTGATATGCACTCTTCACCCTACAGTGCTCCGGGACGTGCCTGACTTTCCATCAGTAAAAGGTACTGAAGTGACTATCGTGTATGTCCCTGTTCTTGCTCTGACCCGGCTGGGTCTCGCCTGTCCTGCATTCCCCTTCCCGTATGCTGCCCTGAGGCCCAGCTCCACCTGTGGGGAGCTATACCATCGAGCTGCCTTATCATCGGCCTCAGTGGACTGCGCAGCGCTGGTGAACCTCACCAGAAGCCACAGGTGGCGTCACGAACTTTTATAAAATAAACCAACCATTAACCCTTTTAAAGAGAGACCCCAGGGTACGGGCCCGGGAGCCGACCACCGCGACATCCCCAAGGCAAAGGCCCGGGTACCTAGTCATCCCCATCCCCTGGGCTTAAATGCTGCCGTCAATTTCTGACAATGGCATTTAAAGATTGTGAACTTAGGAGTGTGCCTTTCCACCCCATCTTCTGCCTCATTCCTTCATTTTCCCTAGACCTTTCAACATCATCATTTGTCAAGGTACTGTGAGTAAACTGCCCAAAAGTTTGTTCACTGTGGCCCCTGAGGGTTCAGTCGCCACAGGGGTACTACAACTGGTGGTGCCTCACTCTCTGGTAAGGAAAGGAGTGCAGCCCGGGACCTCAACACCTGCATCCAACACTACATTGCTCATGGCCGGCTGGAAGGGCAAGATGCTCTGTGTTCTGCTGAGCCCTGTCCCTGGCTGGAGTGGGGGAAACCAGAGTGAGGGGGAACCAAGTAGTGGGTGTGGGTGGAGGAAGGAGTTTAGGGGAGCATTTGTTAGGAGCATAAAAAGGAGGCCATTTTGGTAGGAGTGGTCTGTTGAGTGAGTAAGGAGAGGAGCAGGTGCTCTACAGGAGCTCTGCTCCAGAGTGGGCATAGTAAATGAGGCCCAGCAGAGGAGAGATGAGGAGGGGAGCAGAGGAGGAAGGCTCCAGTAACTAAAGGAGTCTCAGAGGTACAGAAGGAGCAGGAAGCCATCCGTACGCTCTAATCTGTCAAGTGTCAGAGGGACCAGGGCGCAAGAAGGGAACCGGTCCCTGGGCTAGTCGTGTCGATTCAAGCCTCGGCTAGAAAACCGGAGGCTTCTGACTTTTATGGTGCAGTTGCCACACTCGCATTCTAGTAGCCAAGAAAGGTAGCCGTGTAGGACCAGGGAAGGATCCGAGGACGCCATCTTGGGGCTCAGTTTGTGAGGCGCAGGGCAGGAGGGAGAGACCCAGCGCGGAAAGTCGGCTGAGGAAAGGAACATATAGAAAGGGGGTCCCAATAAGTACTCTCGAATTGCCGGAGGGACTTCTGAACCCCTGCTTGGTGAACGCAGCGCGGCGCGGGAAGCGGTAACCTGAGGAACTTGTCAACAGTGAGTAAAAATCAGAGGACTGCACTTGACTGTCTTTGTCGGTTATTGCCGCAGTGCCATCATCCCTCCTACACCACAACGCCCTGCATCCCATCCATCAACACTGCCCTGGGGGCCCGCTCCACCTGTGGGGAGCAGAAACATCCCAGCTGCCATCCCATCACCCCCGGAGGTCTGCAGCAGTGCCCGTAACCATTACCGGAAACCACAGGTGGCGTCACGAGACAAACTGTACATTAAAACCCCTTTTTCAGGAGAGACCCCAGAGTACGGGCCCGGGAGCCGACTGCCGTGACATCCTAAACAAGGTAAAAGGCCCGGGTACCGAGTCCCCTATATCCCCCTGGGCGAAACAATTGCATCTTCTTTCCTGAATCATCCACATGCAGCTGGTCAGACTGGAGAGGAGAGGATAGCGAGTAACCAATCTACCATTTCTTGTACAGAGATCCATGGTCACATCTTTCAGACACATGTCACCTACGTACATCAGTGGCAGAATAGTGCTGATGGTTTGCTAAAACAGCTGGGAGTTTGCTGAAGACCCTCTAGCCTGCCATTACGGTGCTCCTTTGAAACCCAGCCAATGACTGGATTTCAAATAGACCATGATTTTTTATATATACTACAATACTGAAGTATTGCTGCATAAAGTATCAGCGATCAGACAATCGCAGGATCAAGTCCTCTAAGGCAGGGTTCCCCAACTCCAGTCCTCAAGGCCCACCAACAGGTCATGTTTTCAGGATTTCCTTAGTATTGCACAGGTGATAATTACATCACCTGCACAGGCAATAGTTACATCACCTGTGCAATACTAAGGAAATCCTGAAAACATGACCTGTTGGTGGGCCTTGAGGACTGGAGTTGGGGAACCCTGCTCTAAGGGGACAAAAAAAAATAAACTTAAACATTAAAAATAATGTTTAAAAAGAGATATATTATATATACTGTATGTGTGTGTGTATATATATATATATATATATATATATATATATATATATATATATATATATATATTATATACACTGTGTTCCAAATTATTATGCAAATAATATTTTCTCAGATTTTCCCAAATTACCTATATGAATTGCAGTCATTGTAATTTTCCAGTCAAATAACTATTAGAGTACAATTGAAAGGTTTTTGTACAAACTGCCTATGATAACAGTATATTTTTTAAAAAATAAAAAACTCAAACTGCACTCAAAATGCATGTTCCAAATTATTATGCACAGCAGAGTTTTCAACCTTTTCGTTTTAATAAAGAACAAAAAAATGGTCATTTTGTATGGGAAAATCTGATAAAATATTATTTGCATAATAATTTGGAACACAGTGTATATCACAAAAGAATGCAGCAGCACTCCATATGGCCAAGATACGTCTTAACAATGAAAATAATGAAAATATTAGATCTAAACTGTTTTGCTCAGCATAAATTGGCCAATTCATGTGTGCCCATTAACCACGACAAGGTAATGACGCGCCCCCTGGGCCGTGGGGTACTCGGCAGCCGGGCCTCTGATTGCTGGGGGATATCACGGTGGCTGGCCCGGTCCGTGACCCAGGGCGGTCAGTAAAAAGGGGGAGATTTATAGGGGATTTGGGAAAGTGTTCGTGACGCCACCTGTGGATTGCGGCTAAGGGGTGCCGCCGCTGCGGAGCGGTCCTCTGGAGCTGGTGTTACGGCAGCAGGGATGGTGTGGCTCTCCACAGGTAGAGCTAGCTCCGGCGCAGCGTGGGGTGTAATGGATGGTGGTGCAGGGGAGAGATGGAAGGACGGTCCCGACGGACACTCACACGGGGGTAAGCTTCAGTACCTTTACTTGTGATGTTGCAGGCACGATCCAGGGTACTCCAGGTGAAGGGCACACTTTTGGACTCTCCCCAGTGAGCGGGTATAGGGCCTCCTGATCAGTTGCTTTGTCCTCTAAGCTTCTGACCTGCCTGGAGCTAGGTCTAGCTTGGTTAATGTCTCTCTTTGCACCTGCTGACCTGGTGGTAGGGCCTTCTCTTTGGAGATCACTCTCCCTGTACGCTGGGGCCTCCGTGACTCCTAGCCCTGGGACTGTAGTCAGCGTTTGGTGAACCTGGGACCTGTAGTCTTCCAGGGGTTCCGGTGGTTCCTACTGGGTATAAAGGGTCCCTGTAGGCGCGGACCCGGTGTCCAGTATATATATCGGGGTGAGCCTGGTATGCTCCTCTGCCCCCTCGCTACTTCTTCCTTCTCCTCTCGCCTTCGGCCCACTCAAGGCCCTCACTAGGCTTTCACACGTGCTGTAGGCCTTGACTCGCCTAAGCACGGCAGCCAGCGTGCTGCCTCTTTGCTGCTCTCTGAGCGTCAGCATGCTCTCTGCTCAACTCTGAGCTGTGTTCCTCTCTGTCTCTGAACACTGACTGAGCTGCCTGGCTCCACCCTCCCTATATATGTCCCTAACAGGGCTCCCTCTGCTGGTCTGAGGTGGTAGGGTGGAGGTGTGTGAATGTGTGAGGGCCTCTTGTGGAGAAGTCCATCCATGCACCCTTCTGGGTTCTGTGGCACCAATGCGCAGCAGGGCGCCACATTCCCCCCTAGTAAAACTCAGTACTCCTGGACTGAAGCATTTTTTCAAAAACAGGTTTAAACAATAACATTTCTTCCCTTTATGGGAGGCACTTTCTTGAACGTTACAGGTAATATTATAATACAATAATTACAACTATAAATAACAATAAAGTTACAGCAAGTCCCGTAACCTGGTGTCCATTTCACCGATGAAGGAACATAAGGGACCCGCCTGAAAACCCTCAACGTAGGCCCTGGGCGTGGCTACAGGGCATAGGTGATCCAGGTGCTGGACCACGTCTTCGGCCACGCCAAACGGGTTTTTGTTCCGTGGTCGCTTAAGGGGCACTCCAGGGAGTGCAACTATGTACATGACAGTTTTTGGGCTGCTCACAGTTCTCAGCCACCGAGTCCTTTATATATATATATATATATATATATATACCCTTACGGGTAACTAAATAAACACATATGGTTAATTTCAGTTTATACAATAAGCATTATGCAATACCCTTCTGGGTAACTATTTATACTACAGATATTTTTTTACTTACTCCTTATACCTGACAGGGGTCTGGCCTTTTGTGCTACGCGATGACCTACGTAGTACTGGGATGCGTGTAGTATGGATGCTTGCGCTATTTTCCGCTCTATGTGTTGGTGGACTGCAAGACTGCCTCAACCTCTCTACGGGACTGGAAAGTACACTGGTTACTGGGCCTACTGGCTCTGCTCCTACCGGTCATCCTTCTTCCGGGGATTCTTCCTGAGCAGGCTCTTCTGGGGCACTTACAGGTCTTACTTGCAGTGGAGAGTATTCTGGCTGTTGGTAGAAGTGTAGCACAGGTATTATTACCGCTCCATCCAGTTGAGGCCAATCTGCCAGGAAATCTCCTAAGACAGTATGGAGTACTTCTTCTTTAGGCTCCTCTGGTATGGTGAGAGGCACTTCCTCCTGGGGCTTCAGCGGACTTGGGCACGACTTCAGATGGTCTCTTGATACCGTTGCAGTCGTTCTTCCTCCATCTTTGCTAATCAGACAGGTTTTCCTATTGTTGAATCTGGAATTCAACACAGTGTAAGGTTCCCTTTCCCACTGGTCGTCAAGCTTGTGACTTCTTCTCTTCCGTTTCAGCACAACTTCTCCAGGTGTCAAGGGTTCAGCTGGTGCACTCTTGTTATACTGTGCTTCCTGCTTATCTCTCACCTTACTTAGACTGTCTTCGACACAGGCCTGTACTCTCTTGTACTGCTCCTGTCGAGTCATATCCCAGTCTTCAGTGGACATATCTGCTTCTGGCTCTACCACTTCCATCTCCAGGTCCATGGGCAACTTTCTGGGTCTTGCTCTCATGAGGTACACTGGAGTACAATTGGTGGAACTCACAGGTATGTGATTGTAGAGATCTACCAGGTCAGGTAGTTTATCTGGCCAATGGTTTCTTTCTTCTAGGGGTAAGGTCTTCAGCAGGTCGATGACTATATTATTCATCTTTTCACATAACCCATTGGTATGGGGGTGGTACGGTGTAGTCCGGATCTCTTACATCTGTACAGATGGCAAAACTCTTTGAATAGCTCGGCTTCAAAGGCTGGGCCATGATCCGTCAGCGCCTTATCCGGGTATCCATGGGGCCTGCAGAAGTAGGCTTGAAACGTCCTTGCTGCAGTTTCTGCCGTCAGATCCTTGACGGGGGCTGCCACCAGGAACCGGGAGTAGTGATCCACCATGGTCAGGGCATACGAGTAGCCTGACCTGCTGGGTGACAGCTTAACGTGATCCAAGGCGACGATTTCCAGGGGCCGGGTTGTCTTGATGGACTGCAGGGGTGCCTTCTGGCTGCTGTAGTCTTTTCTTCTGAGACTACAGGGTCCACAATCCCGGCACCACCTCTCTATGGAACTCCGCATTCCAACCCAATAAAACTGATTCTTCAGGAAGGTTTCCAGCTTCTTCCAGCCAAAGTGCCCTGCTTGATCGTGGTAGGCCTCCAACACCATCTGGATGTCTGTCCTGGGCACTTCGATCTGCCATACCATCTCATGGGTCCTAGGGTTGACATACCTTCGGCACAGCTTCTCTCTATAGATGAACAGCCGGCTTCTCTCATTCCACAGTTGCTTGGCTTGTGGAGAAACGTCCTTCTCCAGGGAGGAACCTTCCTGCGTTATCAGTTCTTTGATACGGCTGACAACCTGGTCGCTGTCCTGGGTCTCCTTCCAGCTGTTGTGAGGTAAAGGGTTTAGTGTCTTACCACGATACCTCCTGGAGGTGCGCTGCGCGTGGACCATCCCATTTCAGTGGAAGGCAGGTAGCTCAATCTCCTCCAGGTCATCCACTTCTTCTTCAGTATCCGACTGGTGCGGCATTCTGGATAGGGCATCGGCGTTAGCGTTCTTGTGGCCTGCCCGGTACTTGATGGTGAATTGATAGTTTGACAGTCGGGCCATCCAACGCTGTTCCATGGCTCCCAATTTGGCTGTCTCTAGATGTGTCAGGGGATTGTTGTTAGTATAGGCCATGAACTTTGTGGAGGCCAGGTAGTGCTTGAATCGTTCAGTGATGGCCCGGACAAAGGCCAGAAGCTCCAACTTGAAGCAGCTATAGTTTTCTGGATTCCTCTCGGTAGGACGAAGCTTTCTGCTAGCATAGGCAATCACCTTCTCTTTGCCATACTGCTTCTGACTCAACACAGCTCCTAGTCCCTCGTTGCTGACATCAGTGTACAGCAGGAATGGTTGGGTGTAGTCAGGGTAGGCCAGGATTTCTTCGCCAGTCAGGATCTCTTTCATCACTGCAAAGGACTCAGCCTGCTCTTTACCCCACTGGAAGGGGGGGTTCTTGCCTCTGTTGGACTGTCCTACCAGGAGATCTTGCAAAGGCGCTGCCTTCTTGGTGTAGTCCTTCACAACCTTCGGTAATACCCGACCAGTCCCAGGAACTGACGTACCTCCTTGAGATTCTTTGGCTCCGGCCATTTCTGGATGGCAGTGACCTTCTCCGGGTCTGGTGCTAATCCTTCTGAACTGACGATGTTCCCCAGGTACTGAACCTTCTGCTTGAGCAGGTGGCACTTGGAAGGCTTCAATTTCATCCCATACCGGGACAACGACTCAAATACCTCCGCCAGGTGCTTCAAATGGTCCTCATACGTCTTGGAGTACACTATCACTTCATCCAGGTATAGCAGCACGGTCTCGAAGTTACGGTGTCCCAAACAGCACTCCATCAATCTCTGGAACGTTCCCGGGGCATTGCAGAGTCCGAACGGCATACTGTTGAACTCGCAGAGTCCCATCGGGGTAGTGAAGGCCGTCTTCTCCCGGTCCTCCTCAGCAACTGCTGCTTGCCAGTACCCACTAGTGAGGTCAAGGGTAAAGAAGTAATTTGCAGACTTTAATGCAGCCAGGGATTCCTCTATAGGGGGCAAAAGTTATGCATCTTTATGTGTTATGCAATTTACCTGTCTGTAATCTACACACATTCTCATGCTTCCATCCTTTTTCCTGACCAGGACCAGGGGAGATGCCCAGGGGCTACTGCTATCTCTTATTACCCCTGCTTTCTTCATGTCATGCAACATTTCCTTTGCTTTCTGGTAGTGTGCTGGTGGGATTGGCCTGTAACGTTCTTTGATGGGTGGATGGTCACCTGTGGGTATATAGTGTTGTACCCCTTTAATCCTCCCGAAATCAAGTGGGTGTTTACTGAATACCTGCTCGTATTCCTGGACCCACCCTGTATACACTTTGTTTTTGATGGACTGGAGTGGCATCAGTCCCAACATGGAGCTGTTGACACCAATCCTCCAGCTGAGCTTCGGAATCATTGTCCTCCACTGTATCTGGTGGGACCAAGGATTCCACTGTGTGCATGGCGTTGTTTTCCACAGTATACAACCTGACAACAGTGGCATATCTTGGTAATTTAACTTCATCCTCTCCATAGTTTAGGAGGCGTACGGGCACCCTCCCATTGCGTACATCCACTACCCCTCTGGCAGTTAAGAGTGTAGGTCTGTGCTCCGAACTAATGGGCTCCACTACCGCCTGATAGTTCTGTCCTTTGAGACCAATTGCTGCTCTACACCAAATCAGCATTTCACTCATCGGGGGAATCACAATGTCACCCGTACATTACCAATTTCACCACCTGATAGCTTTACCTGTTGCTGGTACATAAGGGCTCGGATCTCTTTCTGGAGCACCTTCCTCTGCCCTGGTTTGGCGGTGTCAGCAATCTGTTGGAGCAAAAACAACACTTCTCCCAAACAGTTACTGACAGGGTTTGCTCGTTTAAAGGACAGTTCCGCGCTGTGTGGCCTGCCCTCTGGCAGCGGTAGCAGATGAACTCTCCTGGAGGGCGACTTTGGGGTGGCGTTGTCCTCCTTCTTCTCATCCAGGGGACATCCTCAGGGCTGTCGGCGAGTAGTATCCTTCCTTCCGGCTCGGGCTCCTCCTGTAGCTGCAGGGTGCTCAGGACAGTGGCCAGGGTTTTACTTAACTGGCGCACTTCAGAGCATAGGCTGTCCAGCTCGCTAGGGGGCACTGTTTGCATCTTTGTTTCAGCCGTTAATTAAGGAGTAGTGGGCACTGGGGTGGCCCCACCCTGGTAACGTTGGACAGCAGTGTCTGTTGTTTCCAGGGGCTGCAGACCCTTTATAGCCATGTCCTTAAGGGTCAAAGGTGGCATCTGGATGATCTAAGGCCCACCACCGTACAGTTCTGCTCTCCTCCTGGGACTTCAACCCCCGGATGAACTGTTTCGTCAGCATTTTATTTTCATCTTGTATGCTGGATGGACTAACCTGTTTCAGGGCCCGCAGGGCTTCCTGTAAGTTCCAGGCATTGTCCCGGATACTGTCCTCAGGTTTCTGGACACAGTGATAGAACCTCATACGGAGATCTGTTTCAGTGCGGTTTTCAAACACAGTTTGCAGTCTCTTAAAGATGATGGATACTGATTCCTGGTCTGCGGCTTGCCAGGTTTCAACTTCCCGCTCTGCGGCACCAGTCAATTGTCCCAGTACAACAGCGGCTCTCTGTTTACCGGTCATAGAATACATGTCTAGCACACTGCATATTTTTCTTTTGAATCCGGACAGGTTGTCCGGTTTGCCATTATACTGGGGAAGCCATTTCGCTCCAGGGATATACGGCAGGGCCATGGGTATTAACGGGGTCAAGACCCCTGCTGGTGGAGCGGCCACTTCGGCCTGTGCAGCGCCGGGCGCAGGTTGGGCATCTGGAGCGTTAACCGGTGCTCCGGCGGCTTGCTGGTCGTCGGCCATGGTTGCGCCCCCCCTAGTGAACCGGAGCCTACCTTCTTCACTTTCTTATCGGGTAGGCCGCAGCTCCGCAGGCGACGGTCTTCTTCCAGGACCTTGTGTGGTGCCCTGCTGCGCATTAGTGCCACAGATCCCAGAGGGGTGCATGGACGGATTCCTCCACAAGAGGCCCTCGTAGCATTCACACATCTCCACCTTCCACCTCAGACCACCAGAGGGAGCCCGTTAGGGTTATAAATAGGGAAGGTGGAGCTAGGCAGTTCAGTCTGGTCTGAAGTCTGTAAGGAGTTCAGTTACAGTGGAGTCTGGAGTTCACAGAGAGTGCAGTCTGTGAGAAAGTCAGTCTGCAGTCTACAGTCTGCTGCAGCCAGAGAGGTTGGCAGTCCAGCCCAGACTTAGAGAGCTCAAGTTAGTGAGCCTAAGGCGTGCCGACGCCGTAAGAGCGGTGAAAAGTAGCGAGGCCTACTGCCAGTGTGAAGCCTAGTGAGGGCCCCAAGCGTGGCCGAAGGCAAGTGGAGTAAGCGAGCTACATAGGGGGCAGAGGAGCTTAGCCAGCTCACCCCAAGACCATTTACCGGACACCGGGTCCGTCTCTGCAGGGATCTCTACGACCAGCAGAAACAACCGGAACCCCTGGCGAACTACATGTCCCAGGAATACCAAAAGCTGACTGTGATACCAGGGTCAGGAGTCACTGAGGGCCAAGAGACCGGGGAGTGTGATCTCCAACAGAAGGCCCTACCACCAGGTCAGCCGGTGCAAGACAGAGACCAAGTTAGGCCTAGCTCCAGGCAGGTCATAAACTTATCAAGAAAAGGCAAGAAACAGGAGGCCCCACACCCGCTCACTGGGGAGAGTCCCGATATGCACTCTTCACCCTACAGTGTCCTGGATCGTGCCTGAAACACCACCAGTAAAGGTACTGAAGTGAACTGTTGTGAGTGTGCCTATTCTTCCTCTGATCCGGCTGGGTCCCTTCTGTCCTGCATCCCTTCTCCTACGCTGCCCTGAGGCCCTGCTCCACCTGTGGGGAGCCGCACCAACTAAGCTGCCTAATCACCGGCCTCAGAGGACTGTAGCAGCGCTGGTGATCCTCACCAGACACCACGGGTGGCGTCACGAACATTCCCCTTTCCCATACACCTTTTCCCCCCATTATTCCTTGCCTTTTAAGAGTGACCCAGGGTACGGCCCCGGGAGCTGGCTACCGCGGCATTCCCCAAAACTAACAGCAAGGCCCAGGCGCCGAGTCGTCCCCATCCCCTGGGCGCGTCACTTGCGTCGCTCACGTCTGACGTTAGAGTGTCCTCTGGACTCCTTCCAGGACCTGACGCTTCCTGATTCGACGTCAGGGGCGGGGCGTGTCCTGGGCTTCGCATGCTTCCAGCGGTTACGCCCCTCTTCTTCCTGCGCGACGACAGGAAGATGGCGGACAATGGCAGGAAATCTTGGGAATGGTGGGAAAACTTCACCACAGTGAGTATTACAGTCTCTTAAGGCGCACAGTACCCGGTGGCAACGGGCACGGAATCCTGTTCGTGACGCCAAGGCTAATGCTCCCCCTGGGCCGTGGGGTACTCGGCAGCCGGGCCTCTGGTTGCTGGCGGATATCATGGTGGCTGGCCCGGTCCGTGACCCAGGGCGGTCAGTAAAAAGGGGGAGATTTATAGGGGATTTGGGAAAGTGTTCGTGACGCCACCTGTGGATTGCGGCTAAGGGGTGCCGCCGCTGCGGAGCAGTCCTCTGGAGCTGGTGTTATGGCAGCAGGGATGGTGTGGCTCTCCACAGGTAGAGCTCGCTCCAGGGCAGCGTGGGGTGTAATGGATGGTGGTGCAGGGGAGAGACGGAAGGACGGTCCCGGCGGAAAGATGGACACTCACACGGGGGTAAGCTTCAGTACCTTTACTTGTGATGAATCCAAAGATAACAAATACTAGTGACTAAGTGTCCCTCAATATCTGTAAAACCTACAACTATGACACATGGTCAGACGTAAAGGCTCGTTTATTCAACAAAAAATCACATACAATATATATTTATACAAAAGGTGGATAGACACAGAGGAAAAAAGTCCAGAGAAATGGATATTCTGAGGGCAGGCAGAAAAATCATAAAGAATCAGAGTCTATACAAGACATACCACTAAGTACCATACCGGAATCAAAAAATTCCAATCATATAGGAATAACAGTTAAATTTAAAGTGCATAGTGCAATAAATATATTCCCAGATGCATGTACATATATATAGATAATGACATATAGATAATAAGCTCATAAAGATGAAGTAATAATACAGAGACACATTAAATAGGCAGAGCGGTATGTCAAAAAAGTAAAATGTAAATATATAATGAACTACCTGTAAGTCCCTCAGAATCCACACAGATCCGACGCGCGTTTCGCCGTTTAGCTTTAACCAGGATATGATGAGATAAAGGAAATAGAGTATATATAGGAGGATTGGGCCAATGAGGCTGTGTGCTGACATAGCGCTATGCCCTGATGGGCCAATCACCGCCGCATCTGGGGATCGCGTCTCCGTGGAGCGCGGTCTATCAGAGGCGGCGGCATTGGCGTGCGTGTCATGCTGGAACGCAGGCCCGGAAGTGACGTATGCGGAACATCCGGAAATGGAAAAGGGGCCGAAGGACTGAATGAGAGACATGTCAGTGTAACAAATGCGTGCCACCCTGAAACGCAAATGCCAGAAGTGATGTGTACAAAGATACATGGTGAAAGATGGCCGGGGATTGGCTAATAGGAATGTGAATGTGACAAGTGTGTGCCACACTGAAACATAAAGACAGCAACTGTGACTAATATGTGTAACAATTATATATAAAAGCAAGTAAAGATGTGTGTATGCGAACTATACAAAAAATATATACATATAATATATAAGACATAAAACATGTACAGAATATGCAGCATGCATATACACCTCCAAGTATAAAAAATATATATATATAAGATAATAACGTGAAAAAAGGGGGGAGGGAAAGCGGGGGGGGGGGGAAGAGGGGGAAGGGAAGAAAAAGGAGAGCGTGTACACAAGTGTATTGACATGTCTGTTAATACAGTCCATCACATAAAGAACTTGAATAAGGCTTGCTATTTCATTCATCCGACACATAAGGGCGGCCATCTTCCTCCTCATAAATAGATGTACGGAAAGGCGAAAGAACTAAAAAGAGGGGGGTAAGAGAAGTAAGTAAACATAAAATTGGAATACAAGACTAAAACATATAAATAAAAACATCATAAAATAGTGACCAGTAAAAAACCGAGAGGGGGGAGGGGGGGGGGGGGGAGAGGGGGGAAGGGGAAGAAAAGGGAGGGTTTAAAGGAAGGGAGCAAAACTATTAAATTCGTTAAGGCCATTAGGTACCATAGTATTGAGAATGGTTATCCATTTTACTTCCTTTTGGGCAAGGACTTTTTTCCAATTCCCACCACGAATCCCCACATAGACCCGATCAATGCCACTGACCATTAGAAGAGAAGCGTCACATCCGTGATATCTTTTAAAATGGCGAGGTAAAGTTTTCAACTCATCCAAATTATCTATCTCCCTGGCTGTTGTAATATCAAGGACGTGTTCTCTCGTCCGCCTACGGAGCTCACGGGTAGTCATCCCAATATACATTTTACCACAGGGGCATCTTGCACTATAGATGACCCCTGTTGTAATACATGTAATGGTATGGGTAATTTTGTACTCTCTGGTTTGATCTGCGTTGGTGAATCCCTTCGTAGAGAGGATATTTGGGCAAGCCACACAGGACCCACAAGGTCTGCACCCCCATGCAGGACCTCTGGATCCGAAAATGTATATTTTTTTGTTGTTTTCTTGTAGATGGCTATGGACTAATTTATCTCGTAGGTTCTGGGATCGCCTAAATGTGACCGTGGGATTCCGGGAAATGTATGAGGAAAGAGTTTTGTCTAATTGTAGCACTTGCCAATGTTTCTTTAGAGCATTCCACATTTCACCACTCCGAGTATTGAATGTTGAAATGAATCTCACTATGTCTTTTTCTTCAGGTTTACCTTGTTGGTATAGTAAGTCTTTCCTTTTAGAAAATTTGGTTCTTCGATAACTTTTCCGTATAACTTGTTCGTTATAGCCTCTCTCTCTGAATCTTTTTTTGAGGTCTAATGCCTGTCTTTCAAAAATGTCATCACTCGAGCAGATGCGACGGATTCTCAAGAATTGTCCTGTAGGAATACTATTAATTAACTTTCTTGGATGCGATGAACTTGCATGAAGGAGAGTGTTAGCCGCTGTAGGCTTCCGAAAGACATCCGTTTGAATGTATCCATTAGGATCGACACTCAACAGAACATCCAGGAATTCGATATTATGTCTCCCAGCCTTGAAAGTAAGGTTAATATTAAGGTCATTGAGATTCAGAGTGGGCCTGCGTTCCAGCATGACACGCACGCCAATGCCGCCGCCTCTGATAGACCGCGCTCCACGGAGACGCGATCCCCAGATGCGGCGGTGATTGGCCCATCAGGGCATAGCGCTATGTCAGCACACAGCCTCATTGGCCCAATCCTCCTATATATACTCTATTTCCTTTATCTCATCATATCCTGGTTAAAGCTAAACGGCGAAACGCGCGTCGGATCTGTGTGGATTCTGAGGGACTTACAGGTAGTTCATTATATATTTACATTTTACTATTTTGACATACCGCTCTGCCTATTTAATGTGTCTCTGTATTATTACTTCATCTTTATGAGCTTATTATCTATATGTCATTATCTATATATATGTACATGCATCTGGGAATATATTTATTGCACTATGCACTTTAAATTTAACTGTTATTCCTATATGATTGGAATTTTTTGATTCCGGTATGGTACTTAGTGGTATGTCTTGTATAGACTCTGATTCTTTATGATTTTTCTGCCTGCCCTCAGAATATCCATTTCTCTGGACTTTTTTCCTCTGTGTCTATCCACCTTTTGTATAAATATATATTGTATGTGATTTTTTGTTGAATAAACGAGCCTTTACGTCTGACCATGTGTCATAGTTGTAGGTTTTACCTTTACTTGTGATGTTGCAGGCACGGTCCAGGGTGTCCGGTATATGTCTCAGGGTGAGCCTGGTATGCTCCTCTGCCCCCTCAAACTGCTTCCTTCTCCTCTCACCTTCGGCCCACTCAAGGCCCTCAGTAGGCTTTCACACGTGCTGTAGGCCTTGACTCGCCTAAGCACAGCAGCCAGCTCGCTGCCTCTTCACTGCTCTCTGAGCGTCAGCACGCTCTCTGCTCAACTCTGAGCTGTGTTCCTCTCTGTCTCTGAACACTGACTGAGCTGCCTGGCTCCACCCTCCCTATATATGTCCCTAACAGGGCTCCCTCTGCTGGTCTGAGGTGGTAGGGTGGAGGTGTGTGAATGTGTGAGGGTCTCTTGTGGAGAAGTCCATCCATGCACCCTTCTGGGTTCTGTGGCACCAATGCGCAGCAGGGTGCCACAGTAACCTCCCCCTGATGAGTAACTACTCAGCCTTACATGCCACTTTTGGGCTACAAGCCTACAACTAAACGGACAAACATGTCTTCTTCTGGGCTAAAAACACCTACATTTAAAGAGCAAGCAGAGCTGTTTATACAACACTTGCTGGTTAATGGGAGGAGTGCAGAATCAGGCAAGAGGCAGTTACACCCCCTTAAAGTAATACAAACCAAAGAAACCTGACCAGCACCTCCTAGTGTGAATAGGTGCCAGCTGCTGTAAGGCTGTGTGCCCACGATGCATTTTTGAAGCGTTTCCGCAGCGGCAAAAACGCTGCAGAAACGCTTAAAAACGCATGGTAGAAGGCCTGCCATGTTCCCCAATGATAATCCGCATGTGCTGTACACATGCTGCGGAGATTTCCGCTGCGGATTATCATTGCGGGAAAAAACGCAGCACTACCAATTATTTTGCGGAAGTGCTGCGTTTTTTCGCCGCCATTGACTTGCATTAGAACACATGGATTACGCATCACTGTATACAGTATGTAGATGCGCATTCCATGCGTTCTAATGTGCGGATGGTACCCAGGTCTAGAGGAGAGGAGACTCTCCTCCGGACTTGGGTACTATAGAAAACTGTGAAAAAAAAGAATAAAATAAAAAATAAATATATACTTACCTTCTGGCGGCCCGCGATGCGCTCCTCCTCGCATGCCGGCAGTTCGAGATGTACTGAAGGACCTGCGCTGACGTCATAGTCATGTGACGGGTCACGCGATGCTGACGTTGGCAGGTCCTTCAGTGTAACGCTGCCGGCAGCCAGGACAGAGGGAAACAAGACTCCGGGGGCCATCGGAAGGTAAGTATAGATTTCTTTTTTATTTTTTACCATTCTTTACGGTCACACTATATAAATCCATGCTGTTTGCATGGATTTATATAGTGTGACCAAGTTGACAAGCACTTTCCAAGTGATGCTAAAGTCGCTTGGAAAGCGCTTGACAACCCGCATGCAGAAATGCATGTGAAGAACGCTTCACTTCCGCATGTCCCTGGCAGGAAAACGCATGTACAATCCACATGTACAATCCGCATGCGTTTTTTTCTGCCAGGGAGATGCAGAAACGCTCAGGAAAAAATCCTGAGCATTTCTGCATCGTGGGCACTTAGCCTTACTATAAAATATATCAAAAGAATGCAGCAGCACTCCACATGACCAAGAAACGTCTTAACAATGAAAATAATGAAAATATTATATATATATATATATATATATATATATATATATATATATATATAATTTTGAATTACCTCCTTTTCCTCATTAAAAATAAAGTTATTACAAATGTTTAAAAAATACAAAAATGTGGTACTGCTGCATCTACAAAT
Source organism: Phyllobates terribilis (assembly GCF_046119375.1). Classification (NCBI taxonomy): domain Eukaryota; kingdom Metazoa; phylum Chordata; class Amphibia; order Anura; family Dendrobatidae; genus Phyllobates; species Phyllobates terribilis. Next base: position 488,454,792 of record NW_027362771.1, read on the forward strand.
GTCTATTAAAATATATAAAATTAATTAACCTGATCATAAAACATCGTAAAGTGAAAAAAACTTGAAAGAAAAAATGGTTTTGGACTGTGTTAGCCAGATGAAAAAAGATTGCTCTCGATGAGAAAAACAAAATAATAATCTTGTAGTTTTGATACCTTTTAATGGCTAACAAAAATAAAATAAATGATGTTACAAAGGAAGCTTTCGAGACTTCTTAGGCCTCTTAAGGCCTGATGAAGAGGCTTAAGAAGTCTCAAAATCTTGCCTTGTAACATAATTTATTTTATTTTTGTTACCCATTAAAAGGTATCATAACTACAAGATTATTTTGTTTTTCCTCTGTGAAAAAAACTTAAAATGCCAAAATTGCGTGTGTACTTGGGTCATTGCAACACTGCAAAAAATTCAATAAGAAGCAATCAAAAGTTTGCATCTACCCCAAATTGGTATCAATAAATACTTCAACTAGCCATCGACTCAAACATTTTTTGTCCATCACTAAAATAATAAAAAAAACTGTACGTTTGGTATTGCCATAATCATACTGACCGAAAGAATCATGTTATCAGGTCATTTTTTTTTTACCAGAAAATGAACACCAGAAATATGAATTATGAATTTGTTTTCCCCATTTTCTAGTTCATTGTATGGTCAAAAGGAATGATCTCTTTCAAAAGTACAACTTGTCTCACAAAAATCAAGCCCACATACTTCTACGTGGATGCAAAATAAAAAAGTTTTGGCTCTTAGAAGAAGGTGAGTAAAAAATGTAAATGTAAAAATGACAATTGGCTCTGTCGAAAATTTTTATTAAACAGGGAATACTTAAAAATGCTGCACATCACTGTCTCTGTTACAAAGCATTATTAGTAATATTGATCTTCATTTATTTAAATAGAAATCATGCGATCTGTTGACTGTTCAGAAAACAGACACAGAACAGACGCCTCGGCTTTTATTTTGCACCGTATAATGCACTCACATAAACATTTTGAAGTAATGACATTTATTTAATCAGTTTACACTTTTGGCAGTCACTTTTCATAGGTAGTACATACAGTGCTCACCTCTGGGACTTCAACCCTTAACGGCTGGTCAATATCTAAATGTGCATTTGCGCTGAAAGTTTATTGTGAATGAGCGTTCCTAGAGACGTTTGTTTCACTATACATTGCAAGATTAAACAGGCTGACGATCACCCTATGAATGAGCAAAATGGGTAAAATGATGTTTTGTGCTGCAAAAAAAGGGGAGATGCAAAACAAGCAGGTGGAATGGTGGACTAAGCCTTTTGGTGACACCAAGGGTACTCCAGGCACCCTAAATTGTAGATTTTCTTACACTTCAGTTTCTGCAGAAGGAAGGCAGTGATTAGAACACTAAAGATGATTTTTAGGGGGGCTCTATTCCCTAAAAGGTGATGTGCTTACTTTATACTGTCAGAATTGGGATAACAGACTCCCTTTACTGCTGGGGGCTGAAAGATCAAATGACTATCCAGTTACCTGTGATTCAACCACTATGAAGTAGTCCTGTGGGTCTCCAAAATAATGGAATACCACAGTGCAGAGATTGTACCATATAAGTGATAATATATAGTATCCATACCACAAGAAGAGATTCTATGAATTTCTCAGTAAATTATTACGATTTTTTTTTTTAGAGATTTTTTGCTTCGTGTACTGAAGGCACGTTGGATGACAGACGTACATCAAGCTCCACAGACTTCTCTGTCTGTACATTACTAGTACAGCTCTTTGATATACTGCCATCACAGAAGCATTGACAGAAGCAATGGCTTCATCGGCGTTAGGCTATGTGCCCACGATGCAGAAATGCTCAGGATTTTTTCCTGAGCGTTTCTGCATCTCCCTGGCAGAAAAAAACACATGTGGATTGTACATGCGGATTGTACATGCATTTTCCAGCCAGGGACATGCCTAATTGAAGCGTTCTTCACATGCATTTCCACATGCGGGTTGTCAAGCGCTTTCCAAGCGATTTTAGCATCACTTGGAAAAGTGCTTGACAACTTGGTCACACTATATAAATCCATGCAAACGGCATGGATTTATATAGTGTGACCGAAAGAATGGTAAAAAATAAAAAAATAAATCTATACTTGCCTTCCGATGGCCCCCCGAGTCTTTATTCACTCCGTCCTGGCTTGCCGGCAGCTGAACGACCTGCCGTCACATGACTAAATGACGTCAGCGCAGGTCCGGCAAGCCAAGACAAGCACACCAGGGGCCATCAGAAGGTAAATATAATATTTATTTTTTATTTTATTCTTCTTTTTAAAGGTTCTATGGTACTCGGGTCCGGAGGAGAGTCTCCTGTCCTCCTCCATCCGCACATTGAAACGTTTGGATTCCGCATGTACAGATGCAGTGATGCGGATTCCATGCGTTGGAATGCAGCCTCTTGTGCTATATGTACTGCAGTCTGCTATATACACTGCCTGCCTATATACACTGCCTGCCTGATATCTCTGCAGATGGATTAGTCCTCAGAAGGACTGTTTGTTAAGATGGATATGTGTAATGTACTTGTTTTCTCCCTACACTACCTAATACACAAGCAAATCTCTCCCTAGCTCAGCAGCAGCTCTCCCTACTCTGTCTGATTCCAGAGTGACTGTGACGAGCACGGCGGTGCTAGGTCTGATATAGATCTGATGACGCTGTGCAGCCATCCAATCACTGTAATGCCACAACCACCATGGATGCGGCTTTACAATGAGTGTCAGGCAATCCCTGCATGTTGATTGGCACTCTAAAGAGCGCCAAACATGCAGGGAGGGGACCCGAGCATCCGCGCGAGCATCTCGCAAGTAGTCGGCAAGCTCCGAGCATCTCGAGTACTGAGATGCTCGGGTGAGTACTGAGTACTTGCGAGTATGCTCACTCATCACTAGTGGATACATTTGTTAGCTACTTATTGATAATCCTCGGATATACATCTGTTTTTTGTAAACTGGTCCACACACACACGTAGACACGCACAAATGTACTCACCAAGTCATGCACACATGCAATTACACACATGCACATGCAGTCACGCATATTTCTGGTGTAATATGTTCCTTAGCCCCAGGGTGCTGTACCCCATTGGGGCAGAATACAAATAGGTGTCATTGACGGATTTCAAATTGTGTTACAACATTAAAGGGACTCTGTCAGCACAGAACGGCTGTTCAGACCAAGTACAGGCGTTCGGTGCTTCACGGCGGGGCCTATCATTTATATACACCTTCCCACCTGCTTAGTTTCCATCTATCTCCACCCTTCTCTGGCTCTATGAAGCCAGAGCTGTCAAAGAAGAGGGGGGTAGAGATTGATGAAAAACATGCAGGTAGAAAATAGCAAAAAGGCAATGGTAGTTACCAGCCAAGATGTTCAAGGAAAATGCACAACAGGATGCAGCCCATTTTTGTAAGAAGGAGGTAACACAGGTGCAGAATGCTGATGAACAACCACTCTCAACCTTTTACTCCATGGTGCGTGTATTTAAATGATTGGACCCACCGTGATGCGCCGAACAGTGGGACTTAGTTTGAACTGTTATGGAGGTGGACTGAGCAGAACAAGGAGTCCAGCTGATGGTGTCACTGCCAGAGGCTACATCATCCTGCTGTGATTGCAATGAGGGATGGAACATGTACTCCTTGATGCCCTCGACTTCCTCTCTGCTAATGCACTTGCCAGAGGCAAAGGAGTGCAAATGTGACTTGCATTTGATACCACTACTGCTGGGACGATTGCTGCCAGCACTACTGATGGTGTTAGAGATGCTGCTAGCAGCAACCACATTCTTATCAGTGATTTTGTTTTATTTTTCTATCGTCCTGCTACACATTCTGGACAAAAGTATAATGTTTAATTTGTATATAAACTTTGTTAACAAAATAAACCAATTTCTGGTTTAATATTCTCCCTCCCTTGACAAAAGAAGCTTACCCCAAAATAAAGAGGTCAGTAAGTAAGTACATGCACTGTAGGTAATTTGCAGCAACAGCCATCCAGATTGTTGTGGCGCCTAACCGATAACAAACATGCAGCAACAACAGCAGTATGACCGTGGGGTGTACGGTATCTAAAGTAGACAATTAAAATGGGGTATTCCAAATATAAAGAGATCTTTTATATTAAAGATGAAGGAAAAAAAATAGGCCACATGTCTTTACAAATTAGGAAGAGACCAGAAAATGTAAGTAGATTCACATCCCAAAAGAAAGCACGTGCAAACGGCCGCTGTATTCAGCATGTGTACGTGTCTAATATCAGACTATTGGAGCAAAGAAGCAGGCTAAAAAAAATATTTAAAACAATGTGCACATTTAAGTAGGTGAACACTTATGTTTAAGTTTCAGGATAAGGGAGATTCCCAAAACACATACATCACACTTACATTTACAAACCGAAACAAGCCTTGATTTCAGAATTTTGATTTAGTTGCAAAATCTGCAATAAGTGGTTTACTTGCCTTGCTTGCTAGCACTGTGTGAAATATAATTTAAAAAAACAGCTATTAAGGTGCTGTTGCTGCTGTATATCACAGATGTATTAATTCATATTCACACATTGAGCGGTGATGATGAGATGCTACAAAGGCTACGTTCACACTTTGCATATTTGCTGCGTTTTTTTGCTGCTATTTTAACCACTTCGCACCAGAGCCTGTTTTTGCCTTCGTGACCGGGCCAATTTTTTCAATTCTGACCACTGTCACTTTATGAGGTAATTACTCTGGAACGCTTCAATGGATTCCCCTGATTCTGAGATTGTTTTTTCGTGACATATTGTACTTCATGATAGTGGTAAAATTTCTTCGATATCACTTGCGTTTATTTGTGAAAAAATCGGAAATTTGCCGAAAATTTTGCAATTTTCAAACTTTGAATTTTCATGCCCTTAAATCAGAGAGATATATCACACAAAAGAGTTAATAAATAACATTTCCCACATGTCTACTTCAAATCAGCACAATTTTGGAACCAAAATTTTTTTTGCTAGGAAGCTATAAGGGTTAAAAGTTGACCAGCGATTTCTCATTTTTACAACAAAATTTACAAAAACATTTTTTTAGGGACCACATCTTATTTGAAGTGACTTTGAGGGGCCTTTATGACAGAAAATACCCAAAAGTGATACCATTCTAAAAACTGCACCCCTCAAGGTGCTCAAAACCACATTCAAGAAGTTTATTAACCCTTCAGGTGCTTCACAGGAATTTTTGGAATGTGGAAGAAAACAATGAACATTTAACTTTTTTTCACAAAACTGCTACTTTAGCCTCAAATTTTTAATTTTCACAAGGGCAGCCAGAAAAAATGGACCCCAAAATGTGTTGTGCAATTTCTCCTGAGCACGGTGATACCCCATATGTGGTGCAAAACCACTGTTTGGGCGCACGGCATGGCTCGGAAGGTAAGGAGCGCCATTTGACTTTTGGAATGGAAAATTGGCTGGAATCGATAGCGGACGCCATGTTGCATTTGGAGAGCCCCTGAGGTGCCTAAACAGAGGAAACCCCCAACAAGTGACCCCATTTTGGAAACTAGACCCCTCACGGAACTTATCTAGATGTGTGGTGAGCACCTTGAACCCCCAGGGGCTTCACAGAATTTTATAATGTTGAAGTGTGAAAATAAAAAAACACATTTTTAACACAAAACTGCTACTTTAGCCTCAAATTTTTAATTTTCACAAGGGCAGCCAGAAAAAATAGACCCCAAAATGTGTTGAGCAATTTCTCCTGAGCACGCTGATACCCCATATGTGGTGCAAAGCCACTGTTTGGGCGCACGGCATGGCTCGGAAGGTAAGGAGCGCCATTTGACTTTTGGAATGGAAATTTGACTGGAATGGATAGCGGACGCCATGTTGCATTTGGAGAGCCCCTGAGGTGCCTAAACAGAGGAAACCCCCAACAAGTGACCGAATTTTACAATCTACTCCTCTGTATAAATTAATCTAGTGGTGGGAAAATAAGTAGATAGGTAAATGGTCACTAAACCCATAGATGAATTCCCAGAGAGGTGTCATTTCCAAAATGGGGTCACTTCAGGGGGGATTCTGCTGTTCTGGCACTTTTCAGAGGCGCTAAGTACCAGAACTAAAGAATCCCCCCTGAAGTGACCCCATTTTGGAAATGACACCCCTCTGGGAATTCATCTATGGGTTTAGTGACCATTTTAACTCAATGGATGATTTCCAGAAACAAGCACGCAATGGAAGGTTTAGATTCTGGATAACCCCCCCTGGAAATTAAGTGAGCTCTACTCGAATGTGTCAGTCACTAAATGAACCAAATTTTTGAATGACAAATTGGGATACATTTTTACAGTTTAAAAACGTGGTTCTGTGTGGAAGATTTTAAAGCAGTCAGTGACGCATAAGGCTGGCAATGATGGGCATTGTGGGCAATAGTAGCGGGTATCACGCCTCATTCCTCTCTTAGTACATACACGACATCTTTTCTGGGGGTTCCTTCTTGTTTCCGTTGCTGGAATAAGTGCAATAAAATGTCGCTCAGTGAGTCTTTTCACATCCTCAGATTCTAATGGATGAGCGGGGCTAACACTTTGAAAGACAAGATTTTCAATTACCTTTTCTCGATAATCAAGAAAAGGATCTGAATTTCCTGCTTTTTTGTACAATACAAAAGAATTGTATGTGGCCACCTGAAACAAATAAATAACCAACTTTTTATACCAGGTATAGGACTTTCTTGATACCTGGTATGGCTGTAGAACCTGGTCTGCAAGGTCCACACCCCCCATGTGTTTGTTGTAGTCAATGACTGACACAGGTTTTTGCTTCGGAGTGGTGGATCCTAGTTCTACAGTGGCCCTTGTGGCATCTGTGTGGATCGAGCTGAGGACATAAATATCCCTCTTATCCCTATACTTCAGGGGAAGCAGCTCTCCGTTGCGTACAGCCCCTGACTGCCCCTTTTGAAACTTTTGGTTGACCAATGGTTGTGGAAACCCCTGATGGTTTTTACGGATGGTCCCACAAGCCCCGATGTTGTGTTCAACCAGACTTTTAAATAGGGGTATGCTGGTGTAATAATTGTCCACATATAGATTGTAGCCTTTTTGAAAAAATGGACTTATCAGCTCCCAAACAATTTTTCCAGATGTCTCCAGATAAGTAGGGCATCCTGGTGGGTTTAGTTTGCTATCTTTCCCCTCATATATGCGAAAAGCGGATGTGTATCCGGTTGAACTTTCGCACATTTTATAGATCTTTATTCCAAACCTTGCCCTTTTAGATGGGATAAATTGCTTGAGGTGCAGTCTTCCTTTGAATTTTACAAGGGACTCATCTATAGAAATATTTTGTGTTGGGGTGTAGAGCCTTAAGAATTTTTCTGACAAATTTTCAATGATGGGTCTAATTTTATATAACCTGTCATGTTCTGGGGCATTTCTGGGCAGGCATTGACTATTGTCGTTAAAATGCCAAAACCGCATGAGCATTTCATAACGGGTCCTAGGCAGAAAGACTGAAAACATAGGGGTGACTTGAACAGGGTGGTTGGACCAGTAGGATCGAATGCTCGGTTTTTTAACAAGCCCCATGGCAAATGTAAGTCCTAAAATTTTTTTTATTTCCGGGACATTAGTTGGTGTCCATAAATTTGCCCTAGCATAGTAACATCGGGGATTCTGGCTTATGAATTGGGATGCATATAAATTTGTTTGCACGACAATATGCTCTAGCAAGCTGTCTGTAAAAAACAAATTAAAAAAATGAATTGGTCCAAAATCTTCCACCTCCACATTTATACCAGGAATGGCGTTGAAATCAGGGCTGAATGGAGCAGCCCAATCCGAAGCCTCCCATCTGGGAAATGCTGGATCATGTGGCAAAGCCCCTTGTACACTGGCGTGCGCCAATTCACTAGTAGCAGGGACAGCGCTTGTACTGGGCAGTGTTCCCTGATTTGGAGACGTTTCTCCAGTAGCGCTATTTGCCCCTATTGCTGTACTGGTCCTTGGGCTTGAGGATGGAACAGAATCACTGCTCATTTCTGAGCTCTCAGTGTCACCGCTACTAAAGCCCTCAAAATCCACATCTCCATCTGAGATTGCACTGTCCTCACTATCAGAACACAGCAGGGCATACACCTCCTCTGCGGTATAAGTCTGACGGGCCATTTTATTTTTATATTTTTTGACCGGACTGAATGGACCGGACTGAACGGACAGGACCGGACTGGACTGACCGGACTGGACTGAGCGGACTGACTGATCTGACAGGACTGACTGACTGACAGAATAGACTGATCTGACAGGACTGACAGGACTGACTGATCTGACAGGACTGACTGATCTGACAGGACTGACTGACTGATCTGACAGGACTGACTGCTCTGACAGGACTGACTGACTGATCTGACAGGACTGACTGATCTGACAGGACTGACTGATCTGACTGACAGGACTGACTGATCTGACAGGACTGACTGATCTGACAGGACTGACTGATCTGACAGACTGACTAACCCTAACCTTATTTTCTTTTTTGATTTTTATTTTTCACTTTCACAGTGGCAAGGCTGACAGCTCTTGTCACAGTGTTTCTCCTCTGCTCTCTCACTGAGATCGGAGGAGAAACAATGTATTTATCAGGCAGATCGCCCGGGAAAGTTTGTTGCTAAAACAAACTTCCCTGGTGATCTCTCTGATTGGCTGGTGTGACGCTGACATCATCGAGACCTGAGCCAATCAGGTCTCTATGATGTCAGGGGTCACAGCACCGGGATCCCCGCCGCTGGTAAGGTATGTGGGAGGTCCCGATCGCCGACCACCGGCTGTCACTATCTTTTAAATGCCGCGATCGCTATGGATCGCGGCATCTAGAAGATAGGAACAGGTTAACATCATGGGGACCTGATCCAATCAGGTCCCCATGATGCCACATGTCAGAGCTATCGCTCTGAACCGGTACCGCAGCGCTAGCAGGACCCTGGGGGTCCTGAGCGCTGCAGGACCACCCACCGTTTTTAAACGTCGGCGCTGCACAGAGCCCAGGCAGCGCCGACGTTTATGTACAGTGGGCGGTCGGGAACCGGTTAATGCAAATTAAAAGCTGCTTTTTACAGTATCAGCTAAAGCTATGAGATTTCAGAAATCTCATGCACTCACTTGTTTTTTTTATGACTGAATTGGAAAATTGTTGCTTTTTTTAAAACTGCAGTATTTCAATTCTTTCAGCGTGTTTGCAGTATTTTTTCACCCATAGAAAGCAATCAGTAGGTGCAAAAAACGTGGCCATCAGTTTTTATAGCGTTTTTAGTGAAAAAAATTCTGATTTTCCCAAGTTTAAACCAAAATGTCATGGTATCATCACAGGGACGGACTGGGACTGAAATTCAGCCCTGGCATATAAACGCACACAGGCCCATGCTGTCCCAGCCCACGAGCCCTAGATGGAGATATCTATTACTTATATTACCCTCCCTGATGGAAATCAAGATTTTCAATATGTCTAGTAATACCGCTGTATAAAATTGAATCATAATAACAACAATATTGCAATATAACAGACAAATACCAACAAACCATAACCAAATATTACCCGTATATACAGTACTGATAAACTGATAATACCACCATACTGATTGTTAAAGGGGTTGTCCAGGCTTGGTGTTAAAGTCTATGTGACTTCAGAATTCTGAATCCTCACAGCACGCACTGTCAGGATTCTCCGATGCCAGCGTTCGGAGAGGCCGTAATGTGACCACAAGTATGGGATTTCCACACCTCTGGCCACATTCCAACTAAACGTACTCTATTTTGCTAAATTCACTTGTATTCAGAGAGGCTGTGCACGTCTAGTCAGCACGTGATCGCATGAATTCAAATCATACTTGTGGTCACATGACCGGCCGCTCCCGACACCGGAGAATCTGCTCAGCACGCGATGCGCACACTATGAGGATTCAGAAATCTGCAGTCATACAGAGTCACTGCAGACTTTAACATTAAACCAGGACTACCCCTTTAATTAAAACCACTGCACTAGGACTGGTATCACGACTATACAGTGACCATATAATGGTAATATCAGGTCTACACCAGTGCTCTACAGACCATATATGTGTGTACTGTGCATATTCTCACCAGTGCTGTTCTCGCTGGTTGTTGTCATTAGTTTTCCCTCTTCTCTTTAATTCGGCCCAGACCGCCATGACCTCTTCTTTCGACCATAATTCGTCTTGTAAAATATAACAGAGGCATCTTTACTTTACTGCTTTTCCAAGACCCTCCTCTCATTCTACCACCTCTACACAAACCACAACTTGCGTTGCCTTATAATAATTCCCCTGTGACCCCTTATAATAGTGACCATGCACTTGGTTATAATAATACAAACAGCCCCTGTGCTTTCTTATAATAATAATAATTAATAATGCCTCCTTGCTTCCCCATAATGACAAAGACCCCCCCATTGGGCCTCCCAAGGGGAGTACATAGGAATAACAGGTCCCATTGAAAAAGTCCCATCATGTCAAAGAATGGCATATCTCCAAACTTTCTAAGAAACGATGGATATGTATTGCAGCACTTACATTTATTTTCCCTCTACTAAAGCCCCTAAGTGGTCTCACCCACTATGATACCCCTTTCGTGACCCTCATAGAGTATTATGCCCCACATGGTATGATGACCCCACAAACCCTATACAAAGTATGATGCAGCACAGCACCCACATATTAACCCCTTAATAACATCTGACGTACTAATACGCGTCTGTGCCCTGGGACTTAAGAGCCAGACCCGTATTAGTACGTCATATCTTTAATGCGGCACCGCGACTTAAGTCGCGGTGACAGCATTAAAGTTACGGTGCCATCTTACCTCCTGGTAGATGGCGTCATCATCCCGGGGGCTGTCGCCGCCCCCCCGCACCAGCGATCGCTGTGATTGGCTGTTCAAATCTGAACAGCCAATCACAGCATTTCTCACTGTTTCCGGCAATGTGATTGCCGGAAACAGTGATCTGCAGCCTAGGATCGGTGCTCCTATGAGCATCGATCCTAGACTGTTGCTAGGACACCCCAGCCCTGGCCCCGGACTGCTATCACATCGATCGCACCGATCGTAGCGCGACCGCGCGGTGACAGGGCGGTCATGGGGCGGTGACCGGCTTGTGACCTGCCTGTCACCGCCCCATGGCCCCCTGTAATGTGACTCAAGCCCCCAGACTGCTGTGATTGGAGCGATCGATGATGACATCGATCGCTCCAATCAGAGTACCTGAATACAGGTGACCAGGTGGTCACAGGGAGGTGTCACCCCTCTGTGACCCCCTGTGGTGCGTGCTCTGCTCCAGCCATGTCTGATTGGTGCAATCAGTGTCACCAATCAGATGGCTGGGGCACAACATGCACCACAGGGGGTCACAGAGGGGTGACACCTCCCTGTGACCGCCTGGTCACCTGTATTCAGGTACTCTGATTGGAGCGATCGATGTCATCAATGATTGCTCCAATCAGATTACCTCCACCTGTCACCACCCCATCATCACCCTGTGACCGCCCTGCAGACCCTCACATTTGGTGAGGATTTCTACAGAGCGATCACATCTGATGTGTCTGTGCTGGGCCTTGTAGTGCCACAGAATATTCTGTGACACCACAAGACCATCTTCTCACTGTTCCAGTCGCTGCTGCTGCCGCTGCTCCTGGATCTTCTGTTCCAGCGTCCTGGATCTTCGGCTCCAGCTCCTGGATCTTCTGCTCCTGACCTGCTGTGGTTCCTGCTCCAGAGCCTGTTGCTGATCCTGCAGAGAAGACTTTGGTAAGTCTGTTCTCCCCTCATCCACCCCAATCCCCCCTCCCCCCTCTTTTTACCCCCCCTTACCTTTTTTTTCTGCGTCCTGCAGCGGTCTCCAGCTCCACTCCCGGTCACCAGCGCCGGGCTCCTGGTCACCAGCGCCGGGCTCCCGGTCTCCTGCTCTGGGTCTTCTGTTCCAGTCCTGCTGACCCTTTGGTAAGTCCATCTCTGATCTCCCCTCATTCACCCCAATCCCCCTCTTCCCACTCCCCTGTCTTTTTACCCCTCTTCCCACTCCCCTGTCTTTTAACCCCCCTTCCCACCCCAGTGTCCCTGTTAATTCTTTTGCTTATGATCTCCAGCTCCAGTACCGGTCTCCTGCACCGGGCTCCTGGTCTCCTGCACCGGGCTCCTGGTCTCCTGCACCGGGCTCCTGGTCTCCTGCACCGGGCTCCTGGTCTCCTGCTCCGGGCTCCTGGTCTCCTGCTCCGGGCTCCTGGTCTCCTGCACCGGGCTCCTGGTCTCCTGAACCGGGCTCCTGGTCTCCTGCACCGGGCTCCTGGTCTCCTGCTCCGGGTTCCTGGTCTCCTGCTCCGGGTTCCTGGTCTCCTGCTCTGGGTCTTCTGTTCCAGTCCTGCTGACCCTTTGGTAAGTCCATCTCTGATCTCCCCTCATCCACCCCAATCCCCCTCTTCCCCCTCTTCCCACTCCCCTGTCTTTTTACCCCTCTTCCCACTCCCCTGTCTTTTAACCCCCCTTCCCACCCCAGTGTCCCTGTTAATTCTTTTGCTTATGATCTCCAGCTCCAGTACCGGTCTCCTGCACCGGGCTCCTGGTCTCCTGCACCGGGCTCCTGGTCTCCTGCACCGGGCTCCTGGTCTCCTGCTCCGGGCTCCTGCACCGGGCTCCTGGTCTCCTGCACCGGGCTCCTGGTCTCCTGCACCGGGCTCCTGGTCTCCTGCACCGGGCTCCTGGTCTCCTGCTCCGGGTTCCTGGTCTCCTGCTCCGGGCTCCCGGGTTCCTGCTCTGGGTCTTCTGTTCCAGTCCTGCTGACCCTTTGGTAAGTCCATCTCTGATCTCCCCTCATCCACCCCAATCCCCCTCTTCCCACTCTCCTGTCTTTTTACCCCCCTTCCCATCCCAATCCGCCTCACCCCAGTGTCCCTGTTAATTCTTTTGCTTCTGATCTCCAGCTCCAGTACCAGTCTCCTGCTCCATGCTCCTGGTCTCCTGCTCCGGGCTCCCGTCTTCCTGCTCCGGGCTCCCGTCTTCCTGCTCCGGGCTCCCGGTCTCCTGCTCTGGGCTCCCGGTCTCCTGCTCCGGGCTCCCGGTCTCCTGCTCCGGGCTCCCGGTCTCCTGCTCTGGGCTCCCGTCTTCCTGCTCCGGGCTCCCGTCTTCCTGCTCCGGGCCCCCGGTCTCCTGCTCCGGGCCCCCGGTCTCCTGCTCCGGGCTCCCGGTCTCCTGCTCCGGGCCCCCGGTCTCCTGCTCCGGGCCCCCGGTCTCCTGCTCCGGGCCCCCGGTCACCAGCGCCGGGCTCCCGGTCACCAGCGCCGGGCTCCTGCTACGGGCTCCCGGTCCTGAAAGAACAGAGAGGACTTTGGTAAGTAATCTGATCTCCCCTCATCCAACCCAATTCCCCTCTTCCCACTCCCCACACATTTGTGCGCACATCCAGCAGCCGCCGAGTATTGATCGGTGGCATAGTTCACCAATCCACACTCGTGCTCGCTGTTTGCACCACATACAGTATTTCCTTTTTCCACACACTCTAAATAAAGTACTGACACACACACACTCTCAAAGAATTGACACACACGCACCACATACATAACAAACAATGTCCTGCTCATCCCAAACTCATTATTCAGCGGAGGAGGCATACGCTATTCTTGCCTCCGACACTGACAGTGAGGGTGAGGATCCCACATTTCTTTGCTTTTCCGACTCCTCGTCGTCTTCCTCCTTCTCTTCTTCCTCCTCTTCCTCAGGTTCTGCTGGCCCGCCCCGCCGTCGTCGCAGGAGAGATGTTCCAGCGCCCCCCACTACTGAGCCTATATGGACTTCGCCCCCCGAAAATTATGAGCCGCTGATTCCTGATTTCGTAGCGGAATCAGGAATCAAGTTTGACACCACCGGCCTCACAGAAATAGACTTTTTCAAAGTCTTTTTCTCTGAGGATTTTATAAACCTCATGGTGGGCCAAACTAATTTATACGCTCATCAATTTTTAGAACAAAACCCCTCTTCATCATTTTCTAACTGGTCTCCTGTAGACGCAGTAGAAATGATGAAGTTTTGGGGCCTGGTCCTTCTTATGGGGATCTTGAAGAAGCCCGAGCTTCGGCAATACTGGAGTGTTGACGTTTTGTATAACACTCCAGTGTTCCGAATGGTCATGCCCCGGACACGTTTTCAGGCCATCTACAAGTTCTTGCATTACCAAGATAATGCAAGGTGTCCTGCACGCGATGACCCGAACTTTGATCGTCCTTTCAAAGTTCGGCCGGTCATCGAACACTTCAACAACAAGTTTGGTGAAGTGTACGTGCCCCAAAGGGACATTTGTGTGGATGAGTCCTTAATTTCTTTTAAGGGGCGGCTTGGATTCCGGCAGTACCTGCCCAGTAAGAGGGCAAGGTATGGGATCAAGCTGTATAAACTTTGTGAGAGTACCTCAGGATACACTCACAAGTTTAGAGTTTATGAAGGGAAGGACTCCCGGATTGAACCCCCTGAATGCCCCCCTGTTCTGGGAGTGAGTGGGAAAATTGTGTGGGACTTGGTGCACCCACTGCTTGATAAAGGTTATCACCTCTACGTGGATAACTTTTATACAAGTATCCCGCTCTTTCAGTCCCTCTCTGCGCGACGTACCGCAGCCTGCGGTACTGTCCGCAAAATTCAGAAAGGCCTCCCAAAGACGCTAATTGGGCAGCTGCTCAAAAGGGGTGAGAGCAGAGCCCAATGTAGCGACCACCTGTTGATGGTCAAGTACAAGGACAAAAGGGATGTCCTTTTCTTGACCACCATACATGGTGATGGCAGCACACTCAGCACTGTACGAGGTTCCACTACACAGGTCGTCAAACCAGACTGTGTAGTGGGGTACAACAAGTACATGGGGGGAGTTGATCTCTCTGATCAAGTCCTCCAGCCATACAGTGCTTTGAGAAAGTCCAGAGTGTGGTACAAGAAGCTGGCCGTGCACATTGTACAGATGGCAATGCACAATGCTTTCCTTCTGTCACAATGTGCAGGCCAGACTTCTGCGTCGTACCTTCAGTTTCAGGAAACAGTTATCAAGGCCCTGATATTTGGCAGCGGTGACAGAGAGGGCCCCAGTACTTCTGGAATTGAAGGACCAAGAATTGTACCAGGCCAGCATTTCCCAGGGCAGATCCCTCACAGCGGAAAAAAAGGAAAGTCACAAAAGAGGTGCCGAGTGTGTTATAAAAGTGGAATACGCAAGGACACCATTTATCAATGTGACACCTGCCCTGACAAACCTGGCCTGTGTATGAAAGACTGCTTCAAAAGGTACCATACTTCGATGGACTATTGAATTAATTTCTGAAGTATAACAACCTGACGAACACTGCACAGCTGACGTAGTGTTCGTCAGGTTGTCATACATCAGTTGTGTAGAGTTCGTCAGATTGTCCTACACAACTGATGTATAACACTACATTACAAAATTCAAAAATCAACTAACACTACCAAAAAGGGGGCACTTGTTAGGCATTTCACTGTTTAGGCACATCAAGGGCTCTGAGAACATGACATGACGCCCGCAGACCATTCCATCAAAGTCTGCGATCAAAAGCGTCACTCCTTCCCTTCCGAGCCCTTACATGCGCCCAAACAGTCGTTTTTTTCCAACACATGGGGTATATGAGTACTCAGGAGAAATTTCACAACAACTTATGGGGTGCAATTTCTCCTAGTACCCTTGTGAAAATATTTTTTTTTGCATTTTTGTGGAAAAAATGTTTTTTTTTTATTTTCACAAGTCAACATTATGATTTTCTGAGAGGCACCTGGGGGTTCAATGGGCTCACCACACATCAATATAAGTTCCCTGGGGGGTCTAGTTTCCAAAATGGGGTCACTTGTGGGGGAGCTCCAATGTTTAGACACACAGGGGCTCTCGAAACGCAACATGGTGTCCGCTAACAAATTGGAACCATGTCGCGTTTGGAGAGATCCTGTGTGTCTAAACATTGGAGCTCCCCCACAAGTGACCCCATTTTGGAAACTAGACCCCCCAAGGCACCTATCTAGATGCATAGTGAGCACTTGGAACCCCCAGGTGCTTCACAAATTGATCCATAAAAATGAAAAAGTGTTTTTTTTTCACTTATTCAATTTTACGAATCAATTTATGAAGCACC
The DNA here is from genome assembly GCF_046119375.1 of Phyllobates terribilis. Taxonomy (NCBI): domain Eukaryota; kingdom Metazoa; phylum Chordata; class Amphibia; order Anura; family Dendrobatidae; genus Phyllobates; species Phyllobates terribilis. The sequence goes on from NW_027362771.1 coordinate 488,470,974, forward strand.
TGGGGGTTCCAAGTGCTCATTATGCATCTAGATAGGTGCCTTGGGGGGTCTAGTTTCCAAAATGGGGTCACCTGTGGGGGAGCTCCAATGTTTGGGCACACAGGGACTCTTCAAATGCAACGTGGTATCCGCTAACAAATTGTCGGCTCAAATTGTTAGCGGATACCATGTTGCATTTGAAGAGTCCCTGTGTGCCCAAACATTGGAGCTCCCCCACAAGTGACCCCATTTTGGAAACTAGACCCCCCAAGGCACCTATCTAGATGCATAATGAGCACTTGGAACCCCCAGGTGCTTCACAAATTGATTCGTAAAATTGAATAAGTGAAAAAAAAACACTTTTTCATTTTTATGGATCAATTTGTGAAGCACCTGGGGGTTCCAAGTGCTCACTATGCATCTCAATAGGTGCCTTGGGGGGTCTAGTTTCCAAAATGGGGTCACTTGTTGGGGAGCTCCAATATTTGGGCACACAGCGGCTCTCCAAATGCAGCATGGTGTCCGCTAACAAATTTAACGGAAAATCGGCTCAAATTGTTAGCGACACCATGTTGCGTTTGGAGAGCCGCTGTGTGCCCAAACATTGGAGCTCCCCCACAAGTGACCCCATTTTGGAAACTAGACCCCCCAAGGCACCTATCTAGATGCATAGTGAGCACTTGGAACCCTCAGGTGCTTCACAAATTGATTCATAAAAATGAAAAAGTGTTTTTTTTTCACTTTTTCATTGTTACGAATCAATTTGTGAAGCACCTGGGGGTTCCAAGTGCTCACTATGCATCTAGATAGGTGCCTTGGGGGGTCTAGTTTCCAAAATGGGGTCACTTGTGGGGGAGCTCCAATGTTTGGGCACACAGCGGCTCTCCAAACGCAACATGGTGTCGCTAACAATTTGAGCCAATTTTGCGTTAAATTTGTTAGCGGACACCATGTTGCATTTAGAGAGCCGCTGTGTGCCCAAATATTGGAGCTCCCCCACAAGTGACCCCATTTTGGAAACTAGACCACCCAAGGCACATATCTAGATGCATAGTGAGCACTTGGAACCCTCAGGTGCTTCACAAATTGATTCATAAAAATGAAAAAGTGTTTTTTTTTTCACTTTTTCATTGTTACGAATCAATTTGTGAAGCACCTGGGGGTTCCAAGTGCTCACTATGCATCTAGATAGGTGCCTTGGGGGGTCTAGTTTCCAAAATGGGGTCACTTGTGGGGGAGCTCCAATGTTTGGGCACACAGCGGCTCTCCAAACGCAACATGGTGTCGCTAACAATTTGAGCCAATTTTGCGTTAAATTTGTTAGCGGACACCATGTTGCATTTAGAGAGCTGCTGTGTGCCCAAATATTGGAGCTCCCCCACAAGTGACCCCATTTTGGAAACTAGACCACCCAAGGCACCTATCTAGATGCATAGTGAGCACTTGGAACCCTCAGGTGCTTCACAAATTGATTCATAAAAATGAAAAAGTGTTTTTTTTTTCACTTTTTCATTGTTATGAATCAATTTGTGAAGCACCTGGGGGTTCCAAGTGCTCACTATGCATCTAGATAGGTGCCTTGGGGGGTCTAGTTTCCAAAATGGGGTCACTTGTGGGGGAGCTCCAATGTTTGGGCACACAGGGACTCTCTAAATGCAACATGGTGTCCTCTAACAAATTTAACGGAAAATCGGCTCAAATTGTTAGCGACACCATGTTGCGTTTGGAGAGCCGCTGTGTGCCCAAACATTGGAGCTCCCCCACAAGTGACCCCATTTTGGAAACTAGACCCCCCAAGGCACCTATCTAGATGCATAGTGAGCACTTGGAACCCTCAGGTGTTTCACAAATTGATTCATAAAAATGAAAAAGTGTTTTTTTTTTCACTTTTTCATTGTTACGAATCAATTTGTGAAGCACCTGGGGGTTCCAAGTGCTCACTATGCATCTAGAAAGGTGCCTTGGGGGGTCTAGTTTCCAAAATGGGGTCACTTGTGGGGGAGCTCCAAAGATTGGGCACACATGGGCTCTCCAAACACAACATGGCGTCCGCTAATTATTCAAGCAAATTTTACAATCAAAAAGTCAAATGGCGCTCCTTTCCTTCCGAGCCCTGCCGTGCGCCCAAACAGTGTTTTTTCCCCAAATATTGAGTATCTGCGTGCCCAGGGGAAATTGCACAACAAATTTTGGGGTCCATTTTTTCTTGTTACCCCTGTGAAAATAAAAAAAATTGGGTCTAAAGTAAAATTTTTGTGAAAAAAGTTAAATGTTCATTTTTTTCTTCCACATTCAAAAAATTCGTGTGAAGCACCTGAAGGGTTAATAAAGTTCTTGAATGTGGTTTTGAGCACCTTGAGGGGTGCAGTTTTTAGAATAGTGTCAATTTTGGGTATTTTCTGTCATAAAGACCTCTCAAAGTGACTTCAAATGTGATGTGGTCCCTAAAAAAATGGTTTTGTAAATTTTGTTGGAAAAATGAGAAATCGCTGGTCAACTTTTAACCCTTATAGCTCCCTAACAAAAGAAAATTTTGGTTCCAAAATTGTGCTGATGTAAAGTAGACATGTGGGAAATGTTATTTATTAACTCTTTTGTGTGACATATCGCTCTGATTTCAGGGCTTAAAAATTAAAATTTTGAAAATTGCAAAATTTTCAAAATTTTCGCCAAATTTCCGTTTTTTTCACAAATAAACGCAAGTGATATCGAAGAAATTTTTCCACAATCATGAAGTACAATATGTCACGAAAAAACAGTCTCAGAATCAGGGGGATCCGTTGAAGCGTTCCAGAGTAATTACCTCATAAAGTGACAGTGGTCAGAATTGTAAAAATTGGCCCGGTCATTAACGTGCAAACCACCCGCGGGGCTTAAGGGGTTAAGATGGTCACCACAGCCCCCTATACATTATGGTATTCAGCACAGCCCCTAATATACAGTATGAGGTTCACAACAGACCCCTATATAAAGCATGATGCCCCTCATAACCACCCCATTAAATTTGATGTTCACCTTAATCACCCCATACAGTATGAAGGTCACCACAGCCCACCACATAGTATAATGTGCCCCATAGACCTCCACACAGTATAATGTCCACCACAGCCCCCACACAAGATGAAGATCCCCCACAGACCCCTAAATCGTATGATGGTTGCCCCAAAAAGCCCTCCATATAGTACGATGGTCCCTCACAAACAGCCCTCATATAGTATGATGGTCCCCCACAAACAGCCCTCATATAGTATGATGGTCCCCCACAAACAGCATCCGTATAGTATTATGGTGCCCCACAAACAGCTTCCATATAGTATGATAGTCCCCCACAAACAGCCTCCATATAGTATGATGGTCCCCCACAAACAGTCCTCTATATAGTATGATGGACTCCCCCAAACAGTCCTCTATATAGCAGGATGGTCCCCCAGAAACAGCCCCCATATGGTAGGATGGTCCCCCACAAACAGCCCCCATGTAGTATGATGGTCCCCCACAAACAGCCTCCATATAGTATGATGGTCCCCCACAAACAGTCCTCTATTTAGAATGGTGGTCCTCCACAAACAGCTTCCATATAGGACGATGATCCCCCACAAACAACCCCCATATAGTATTATTGCTCCTCACAAACGGCCCTCATGTAGTATTATGGTCGCCCACAAACAGCCCCCACATAGCAGGATGATTCCCCACAAAGAGCCCCCATATAGCAGGATGATCACGTCCAAACAGTTCCCATGTAGTAAGATGGTCCCCCACAAACATAGTAACATGTAACATAGTTTTAAGGTTGAAGGAAGACTAAGTCCATCTAGTTCTCTAGTTCAACCTATAGCCTAACATGTTGATCCAGAGGAAGGCAAAAAAAAACCCCATGTGGCAAACACTAAGCTCCACATTGGGGAAAAAAATTCCTTCCAGACTCCATACGGCAATCAGACTAGTTCCCTGGATCAGCGCCCTATCAAGGAATCTAATATATATAACCTATCTATATAATTGTCTTATCCGGTCTGTCTGTCTGTCCAGGAAATCCCGCGTCGCTGATTGGTCCGGCCGCGGCCAATCAGCGACAAGGCTTTTCACAAAAAGATGGCGGCCGTTAGCGGCTGATCTGCCGCACGGAGGTGAGCTGCGATGCAGCCGGGAGATGAAGCCGGCTGCTCGCAGCATACGTCCCCTGACCGGAGGTGCCGCTGACCCCCATGCGGCTACTGTCGGGAGATCAGCGGCTACGGCCGCTTATCTCCGGACAGTAAAAGTGACGCCGATGCCCTCTCCTCCCCTCCTCTACTCTCTCCTCCCCTCCCCTCTCCTCCTGTCCCTCCCCCCGCTCGCTCAGGACCCCGGCACCCGACGTCATACTTACCCCTCCCCGTGCCTGCGCAGCAGCTCCTGTGTCTTCCGCTGCTGCTGTGTGACGTGTCAGGTCAGAGGGCGCGGTGACGTCTTTACACCGCGCTCTCTCCTGACCGGTCACAGCGCACAGCGGGAACATGCGGGCTACGCTGGAGTCCAGAGGAGCAGCTGACAAGTGAGGTGAGTATTGGATTTTTTAATTTTTTTTATTGTATGGGGCCATAGGGCATTAAATGGTGGGGTGGGGAAGTGTGACATCATGGAGGGGCCATTATAAGGGAAGGGGGATGTGACATCCTCTATGGGGCACTATGGGGGGGATGTGACATCCTGCATGGGGTATTATATAGGGGGTATGTGACATCCTGCATGGGGCATTATAAGGGAGGGGGGGATGTCACATCCTGCAATCCTGCATGGGGCACTATGGGGGGTATGTGACATCCTGCATGGGGTATTATAAGGGAGGGGGGGATGTCACATCCAGCATGGGGCATTATAACGGACGGGGGATGTGACATCCTGCATGGCGCATTATATGGGGGGGCGAGTCACATCCTGCATGGGGCATATTCTAGAATACCCGATGCGTTAGAATCGGGCAATCATCTAGTAATATTATACTTTTCAAGAAAGGCATCCATTCCCTTCTTAAATTTTAGTAGTGAATCACTCATTACAACATCATGCGGCAGAGAGCTCCATAGTCTCACTGCTCTTACAGTAAAGAATCCCCGTCTGTGATTATGATTAAACCTTCTTTCCTCCAGACGTAGAAGATGCCCCCTTGTCCCCGTCTCTGGCCTCAGAGTAAAAAGATCAGTAGAAAGGTCTTTGTACTGTCCCCTCATTTACTTGTACATAGTAATAAGATCACCCCTAAGCCTTCGGTTTTCCAAACTAAATAACCCCAAGTGTAATAACCTGTCTTGGTATTGCAGACTCCCCAGTCCTCTAATAACCTTGGTCGCTCTTCTCTGCACCTGCTCTAGTTCAGCTATGTCTTTCTTATACACCATAGACCAGAACTGTACACAGTATTCTAAGTCTGGTCGCACTAGTGACTTGTATAGACGTAAAATTATGTAAATATTATCTATGCCTCTTTTAATGCACCCCATTATTTTATTTGCCTTTGCAGCAGCAGCCTGACACTGGCCACCAAACATGACCTTGACGTCCACCAATACACCCAGGTCGTTTTCAGTGACAGTTTTACCCAGTGATTTACAATTAAGCATATAATTATACATTTTATTTCCTCTGCCCAAGTGCATTACCTTACATTTATCCCCATTAAAGCTCATTTGCAATTTATCAGCCCAAGCTTCTAGTTTACATAGATCCTCCTGTAATATAAAATTGTCCTCCTCTGTATTGATTACCCTGCAGAGTTTAGTGTCATCTGCAAATATTGAAATATTACTCTGTATGCCCCCTACAAGGTCATTAATAAATACGTTAAAAAGAAGCGGGCCCAAAACTGACCCCTGTGGTACTCCACTGTTAACTGAGACCCTGCTTGAGTGCGTTCCATTAATAACCACCCTTTGTTTCCTATCACTGAGCCAGTTCTTAACCCACTTACATATATTTTCCCTTATCCCCATTATTCTTATTTTATGTATCAACCTTTTGTGTGGAACCGTATCAAAAGCTTTTGAAAAGTCCATATCCACAACATCCACTGCATTTCCTTGGTCCAGTCCGGAACTTACATCTTCATAAAAGCTGATCAGATTAGTTTGACAGGAACGGTCCCTCGTAAACCCATGTTGATATTGGGTCATGAGGTTATTCTTCTTCAGATACTCTAGTATAGCATCTCTTAGGAAACCCTCCAGGATTTTACCCACAGTAGAGGTTAAGCTTACCGGCCTATAATTTCCAAGTTCAGTTTTTGTCCCCTTTTTGAATATTGGCACCACATTTGCTATACGCCAGTCCTGTGGTTACAGCCCCTGTTATTATGGAATCTTTAAAGATTAAAAATAATGGTCTATCTATGACGTTACTCAATTCCTGCAATACTCGTGGGTGTATCCCATCGGGGCCCGGGGATTTGTCAACTTTAGTGATTTTTAGACGCCGCCGTACTCCTGCTCCGTACTTCCCTATAGCAGGATAATCTCACACAAACACCCTCCATATAGCAAGATGATCCCCCACAAACAGTCCCCATGTAGTATGATGTTCCCCCACAAACAGCCCCCATATAGTATGATGGTTGCCCACAAACAGCCCCCATGTAGTATGTTGGTCCCTCACAAATAGCCCCTCATATAGCAGGATGGTCCCCCACAAACAGCCCCCATATAGTATGATGGTCCCCCACAAACATCCCCCATATAGCAGGATGATGCCTCACAAAGAGCCCCCATGTAGCATGATGGTCCCTCACAAACAGCCTCTATATAGCAGGCTGATCCCCCACAAACAGCTCCCCATATAGCAGGATGATCCCCCACAAACAGCCCCCATAAAGCATGATGGTCCCCCACAAACAGCCCCCATATAGCAGGATGATCCCCCACAAACAGCCCCATATAGTATTATGGTCCCCCACAAACAGTCCCCATATAGCAGGATGATCCCCCCAAAACGAGCCACCATATAGCAGGATAATCCCCCACAAACAGCCTCCATATAGGAAGATGATCCCCCACAAATAGCCCCCAAATAGTATGATGGTTGCTCACAAACAGCCCCCATGTAGTATGATGGTTCCACACAAACAGCCCCCATGTAGTATGATGGTCTCCCACAAAGAGCCCCCATATAGTACAATCATCCCCCACAAACAGCCCTTATATAGTATTATGGTTCCCCACAGCACCCAAAAATAAAAAAAAATATTTATACTCACCTAATCCTGTCTCCTCATCCTTCTCAGAGTCCATCACCTCTTCCGTCTCTCAGTGGACGCTGGCGGTGCGATGCAGTGACATCATTGACCGCCGCCGTCACCTGCATGCGACAGCCCCCAGCAAGCCCTCGGCTGAAGGGATGCCCGTGGCCAGCCTGAGTAAGTGACGGAGCCTTTGGCTCTGTGCTCCATCACAATTGCTAATAGCAGGTAATACGGCCCACGGCCGGACCGGCCTATCTGGCATTTGCCAGAACTGCCTGATGGCCAGTCCGGCCATGGCTGCTAGTATTAGTATAGTTTAATTAAATAAGTGAAATGTAATAAAGTAAACAAACCCTGACCATCTCAATGCCCAACCAATGTATAAAAGTAAACAGTGCCCGACCAAATCAATGCACTGCAAATGTCTTAGGCCCTCTTCACATGTACGTGTAGCATGCATTTTTACACTTACTGGAGACACGTATAACCTATGGAACTGCGCACATGTCCCTATTTTCACATGGACCGTGCGTCCGGGTGACCCACACATACACATGTCCATTGTTTTCCAGCAACATGGATGACAAGGGCCAATACAGAGAGTAGTGTGACCCGGCGACTCTGATGAGCAGTAACGTTACTGACATCACGGTTCATCATAATCGCCAGGTCTCGCGCAGCTACTGCAATGCCCTTTACATGGGGTAAGCGATATAGTGAATCAGAAGAACTATACTACATTCCCAATTGGAGGTATTTGCTAATATTATTATTACACACACTACATATTGGGATAGGATCATGGAGATGGGAATACATCCCAGTTTTATTTTCAGAAAAGATGGAATAATTCAGATTATAGAATTTAGCTTTCATTTAAAAAAAATGTCTGACGTAAAGTCATTCATAATGAGAAAAACCACAAGCATCCCGGGGAAAGGGCAGATTAGTTTTACTTATGGTAGAAACAAATGACCTGCAAAAAACCCTGCAGAGTATTGATTTGTATATTACATCAAACCATTGTAAATCTAAGTGCCACGGGGAAAAACATTACTTTTAAGACTTTGACTAGTTGCAGTGTTTGGGGAGGCTGATTGTTTCTTACAAATGACCCAGTTTTGCTTCAGTGATCCATTTATAATTGTAGTAAATGGGAAAGCTCAGACATTCATTGTGGCTCTGGTGAAAGAAGGCTAATCGATGGGTTTAACATTACATCGATATCGCTTGTCATTTATTATTTTGCTACATAGTTACATTTTGCCTCTCATTTTTTTTCCATCGTTGGTAGTGAGGACATTGCTGACAGTGTGGTATGAAGGATACATCAAGAGACTGGCCCATCACATAAAGAATACCAAACACGGCCAGAATGTAAATGACAGCTACAACGCATTGTATCAGATCGTCCTTAAAGAGGACTTTTCACTCGATTTATTTTTTTTACATTTAAACTGAGTATCTCCTCCATTGGGTGCTGCTCCACTGATTCCGGAGCAGGTTTTCCTTTTCTTCTGTGCTCCTCCGTTCCGAAGCTATTTCCCTTTTCCATTCAGCCAACTGGGCGTATACTACAGAACTTTTCTGTGGGCATTTGCTTTTCCTCCACTGATGCTGGCCAATCAAAACAAGGCAGTTGGCTGAAGGAAAATTTAGCATCATTATTATTAGGGAGCATAACTTTGGAACGGAGGGGCACAGAAGGAGAAGAGACACTGTTCCAGAATCGGGGGCAGCGGCAATTAGAGAAGGTATTTAATTTAAATTTAAAAAATGTTGTAAAAGATGTTTTTTAAAGGGGTGGTACTGTGGCACCCCAGGGGTCTGGTTGCCACAGTGATAGAAATATCACGTCTGAGAGCAAGTGGGAGGTTCCCTGGTCAGGAGCCCTTGAACATGCAACACCTCCTGTCCCAGACCAGATAGGGGAGGAACCTGCCCTATATAAACTGGATCTGGGGCGGGGTTAGAGTAGGTAGAAAAGGAGAGAAAGTGAAGCAGAGAGAGAGAGCAGAGAGTGAAGTTCCAGACACAGGGAAAGCAACAGCTAGGAGCTCTGTAGGAGTAGGAGCTGAGTGCCAGGGACTGGAAGCAGATATTGCTCGTCCTGGCTGAAGACACTACTACCGGACAACGGAGTCCGAGGCTGTGAGGATCTCTAAGTCCAGCAGCAGAAACCAGTCGGCAGGGGATTCCAGGTCCTCTGGCCATAGAAGCCCGGAGGCTCAGTCTCACACAAGGGACCAGTACCGCCATCGAGGAGCGGAAGCTACCAGAGGGTCCAAGTCACCAGCCGTACAGGTGAGCACCACACGGTATACTCAGGGACGTGGGCTACTTCCACTCGCTTACAGCAAGGTAGCCAGGAAGAGTGCAGACAGACGGGGAGGCCTACAACTCCACCTGGCCAGGGGAACTCCTGTTTGTACACAGACTAACCAGGCCTCTTATGCTAGCCAGTACTCCCGGGAGGGTCTGCCTTATCATCATCAGTAAAGACCCTGAACTGCACTGCAAAGACTCTGAGTCGTTCCTGCTTCACCCGTGCACCATCGCTCCCATCATCCACACTCACTGCCCTGAGGCTATACTCCTCCCGTGGGGAGTTGTCCCATCCTCTGCTGCGCACACAACACCAGCCTCAGCGGTCTGCCTCGCAGCGGCGCTACACCCTGACCGCAATCCACGGGTGGCGTAGTCGGACATTAACCTAAAACATATAAAAGACTGCCACTGGTTTGACCACCCTGAGCCATGGGACCGGGTACTGCCATGGAGACTACAACCCCCAGAGACCCGGCTCCGGGTAACCCACACGCGTGCACACACGGCCCAAGGGGCGCGTCAACTTTGGCGTAGTCGGCAGGATCTCGTGCCCGCAACTACCGGGTACTGCGTGCCTTCAAAAGACTGTCATACCTGCCGTGGTGAAGTTTCCCGCCATCTTCAGCCGTTTTCCCGCCATCCGCAGTCGTTTCCTGCCATTGGGCGCCATCTTCGGGACGCCGCGCGGGAAGAAGAGGGGCGTGGACGCCGAAAACGCGCGAGAGCTGAAGCCCCGCCCGACGTCTTGACGCTGCACAAGGTCCTGGAAGGAGCCCAGCAGATGACGACATCATCAGGACGCGACGCAAGGTCCTCAACCCCGACGATCGCTTGCGGAGCCGCGGCCTACGGAGGAAGAGCAACAAGAGGTAGGCCATGGTTACCTAGGGGGGCAGAAGATACCAGTAATGGAGGGAGCTCCCACCGCCAGCGCGGCTGCTGCTGCAGTGATGCCGCTCACGATGCCATATATCCCCGGAGCGGCATGGCTACCCCAGTACTCAGGGGAGTCACACACCCTAAGTGACTTTAAGGAAAGACTAAACAGCCTCTTCCAAGTATATCCCCTGACAGAAGAACAAAAAGTGAGCATCTTGGTGGGCCAGTTAATCGGAGCAGCCCAAAGGGAGGTAAAGTCCTGGCCACCACGGGAGAAGGGGACTGTCAGGGAAATACTGGCCCGTCTAAAGGACACTTTCGATACCCGCACCTCAGCAGACATTAAACTAAGATTTTACGGGTGCAAGCAATGGGCACAGGAAAGTATAAGGGACTATGCTTTGAACTTGCAGGAGGCCCTGAGAGCCATTAAGCAGGCAGACCCTGACTGCGTGCGGAATGAAGATAAGCTGTTGACTGAACAATTCATAGAGGGTCTACTGTCCAATGCCCACCGAACCCAGTTGCGGCAATGGCCCTACAGGACCCTGATTTAGATTTTGCACAGTTCAAGGACAGAGTCATCCGGGTGCTCCGAGAACCGGCACCGGGTGGCACTGTAACCCACAGGCGCCCCGCTATCACTTATCCCAAGGAGGCGGCGCCCTTGTCTGCAGGGCCTGTGGAAGCTGATGCGCAGGCTTTGGACAACAACCCGGCTACAGACCTGCACCATCAGGTCCAAGAGCTAATCAAAAGCGTTGCCGCGCTAACCAGAACTGTGCAGTCTTTACAGGTCTCTCCTCCAGGAAAGATCCAGCTGGCATCCGGACCGGAGTACGTCCCGTGGCGCCGACAGAGGAGGATCCCATCGTCCAGAGGAAGACCAGCGACCAATACAACGAGGACGGACAACCCATCTGCTGCCGCTGCAATCAACCCGGACATATGGCAAGGTACTGTCATTTAAACGGGCACAACCTGGGGCAGAGGGCCAACCCCCAGGCATAAGATCATCAGGCCCATCGAACTGGCGTGATAAATACGTAGGGGGACGTCCAGTCTTGCCTGTGGTACTGGATGGCATTCCTATGAGTGCCCTACTAGACACCGGGTCACAGGTGACTACCATCCCTTATGTGCTCTTTAAGCGGTACTGGAATGACTCGGACATAACCCGCTACCCAGATGACGACCTGAGTATCATCGCCAGCAATGGTCAGCCCGTGCCGCAGGTGGGATTCAAAGAGGTGACCATTAAAATCGGTAAAGTTGAACTGGCGGCACAAGGACTGATTATTGTGGACATTGACCGTCATGAGAGTCACCCTAAAATAACCTTGGGTACTAACGTGATTGAAAATTGTCTTGCAGAGATAATTCTCATTTTACAGCAGGTTGCCATGAACGCCAGTTCCAGCCAGCAGCGTGTCCTACAAAAGGAGATCCGGGCGCTGATGAAACGGCAACAGGTGGAACTATCTGGTGGTGAGATTGGTAGCATGAGGATGTGTGACCCGTTCCCTATTGCCATGCCCCCAAAAAGTGAGATGATGATATGGTGCCGGGCAGCTATTGGTCTAAGAGGTAGAGACTACCAAGCAATGGTCGAACCCCTCTACTCGGACAGTAGGCCCACCATTTTGACAGCACGGGGGGTGGTCGATGTACGCCATGGGAGGGTGCCCGTCCGCATCATAAATATCGGGGAGAGAGAAGTATACCTGCCCCGGTATGCCACGCTAGCCAAATTGTTCACCATAAACCAAAATTCTGTAAAGGCCGTAGAACCCTTGCCTCCGTCTCAACCAGAGGAAGGTAACGGCTCCAAGAAACAAATGGAAGACTGGTGTCAGTTGCTGCATTTGGGTACTGACTCCACTCCCTCACACCAAAAACAGGGAGTCTACTGGGTGGTTCAGGAGTACTAAAGAGTCTTTAGTAAACACCCGCTAGACTTCGGGCGAGTAAAGGGGGTAAAACAACACATCCCCACAGGAGACCATCCACCCATAAAGGAAAGATACCGACCTGTACCCCCTGCACACTATCAGCATGCAAAGGGGATGTTGCAAGACATGAAGGAGGCTGGGGTAATCAGGGACAGCTGTAGCACCTGGGCAGCTCCACTAGTTCTAGTGAAAAAGAAAGACAACACAATGAGAATGTGTGTAGACTACAGAAAGGTCAACCGAATCACACACAAAGATGCGTACCCGTTACCTAGGATAGAAGAATCTTTAGCTGCATTAAAATCTGCTAACTTCTTCTCCACGTTGGATCTTACTAGCGGGTACTGGCAGGTTCCTGTAGCAGAGGCGGACAAGGAGAAAACCGCGTTTACCACCCCGATGGGTCTCAGCGAATTCAACTGTATGCCGTTCGGGCTCTGCAACGCACCGGGAACCTTCCAGCGGTTGATGGAATGCTGTCTGGGACACCGGAATTTCGAGACGGTCCTGTTATACCTGGACGATGTCATCGTTTATTCCAAGACCTACGAGGACCATCTGAAACACCTGGCAGAAGCGTTTGACGCCCTGGCAAGCTACGGCCTAAAAGTGAAACCCACCAAGTGTCATCTACTGAAACCAAAAGTACAGTACCTGGGACACGTGGTGAGTGCTGACGGAGTGGCTCCCGACCCTGATAAGATCACCGTGATTAAGGACTGGCCAAGCCCCTGCAGCGTAAAGGAAGTGCGGCAGTTCCTCGGGTTGGTAGGCTACTACTGAAGATTCATTCCCGGTTTCACCAGAATGGCAGCTCCTATGCAGGACCTCCTGATAGGCCAGTCCAAGAAGGCCAAAAACCAGAAGCCACCCTTCAGGTGGGAAAAGCTGGAAGAGGAGTCCTTCCACCAGCTAAAGATGGCCCTCACGGGGGATGAAATCCTGGCGTACCCTGACTACGGCCAGCCCTTTATCCTCCACACGGACACAAGCAACATCGGGCTAGGAGCCGTACTGTCCCAGATCCAGCAGGGGAGAGAATGGGTAATCGCTTACGCCAGCCGGAAACTACGGCCCACAGAAAGGAACCCTGAGAATTATAGCTCCTTCAAGCTAGAGTTCCTGGCAGTGGTGTGGGCAGTGACCGAACGTTTCAAGCATTACCTTGCCTCTTCCAAGTTCACCGTTTATACGGATAACAACCCGTTGACACACCTGGACACTGCAAAACTTGGTGCCCTGGAGCAGAGATGGATGGCCCGCCTGTCCAACTATGAATTCACCATCGAATACCGGGCGGGACGCTCAAATGCCAACGTGGATGCCCTGTCCAGAATGCCAAACTTACTGGATGGAGGAGAAGATCCAGAAGAACTAGAAGAGATCGAACTCCCTGCGTTCCACCTTCGTGGGATTACCCAGTATTCCCACCGCGTAAGGGACAGGAGCTTTGCTACGTTCAATCCCTTACCCCACTACGGCTGGGCGGAGACGCAAGACAGTGACCCCGCAGTCCGTCTGGTGAAGGAAATGCTGATACAGGCTGATGCAAGCCTTGACCCAGACGCTCCGAAGGAGACCAAGCAACTGTGGAAAGAGAAAAGTAAGCTGTTTCTTTACAAAGAGAAGCTGTGCCGGACAGTGGTCAACTCCCGAACACATGAGCTGACCTGGCAGGTAGTGGTCCCGAGACGAGACGCGGCTATGGTTCTGGAGGCATACCACGACGGAGCAGGGCACTTCAGATGGAAGAAGCTGGAGTTCCTGTTGCGTGGACGGTTCTTCTGGGTAGGCATGAGAGGAGCCATCGAGAGATGGTGCAGGGACTGTGGACCGTGCAACCTAAAAAGGAAGGACAGTGCCAGCCAGAAGACTCCTCTGCAGCCCATCATCACCAGGCAGCCACTGGAGCTGGTAGCTCTGGACCATGTGAAACTGGCTCCAAGCAGATCTGGGTACATCTACGCCCTCACCATTGTAGATCACTACTCCCGGTTCCTGGTGGTGGTCTTTGTCAAAGACTTGACCGCTCAAACAGCAGCCAGAGCCTTCCAGCTGCACTTCTGCCGTCCACACGGGTATCCGGAGCAAGTGTTGACGGACCAAGGACCAGCCTTGGAAGCGGAGGTCTTCCAGGAGTTCTGCAACCTGTATGGCTGCAGGAAGATAAGAACAACGCCCTATCACCCTCAGACCAACGGCCTATGTGAAAAAATGAACCAGGTGGTGATAGACTTGCTAAAAACGTTGCCCCTGGAAGAACGTAATCTGTGGCCTGAGAAACTGCCTGATCTGGTGGACCTGTATAACCACATCCCGGTAAGTTCCACCAACTGTACCCCGGCTTACCAAATGAGAGCAAGACCTGGTAAGCTGCCTATTGACTTGGATATGGGAGTCCTGACACCTGAGAACACCTCACCAGAGGCAGACTTGGATACAGAACGGCAGCAGTAGTACCGGAAAGTACAAGAGAGCGTCGAGCGAAGTCTGTCTCAAGCAAGAGAAAGGCAAGAGAAGACTTATAACCAGCATGCTACGCTGTTCCCCTGGTACCTGGAGAGCAGGTCTTGAAGAGAAAGAGGCGGCTCCATAAGTTGGATGACCAGTGGGAGAAAGACCCGTACACCGTACTGCCTTCACGCCATGAGAATCCAAAAGTCTGTATAATCAGTAAGGATGGAGGAGAAACCACAGCCATTGTCTCCAGAGACCACCTTAAAAAGTGTTCCGAGCAGTAGCAAAGCACTGACGAAGATCAAGAGAACCCTCAACCCGCAGAGGAAAGGGAAGAAATGATCAGTACCGTACTCAGAGACTTTCCCCGGTCCTGGACTCAGATCAACAACGCAGTCGTGGTACCTGTCCTCACCTTTCTCCAGCCAGCCCCTCAAGGGCCTACAGAAGAACAGGGAGTGTCGGAAGAGCAGCCGGCCCAGGAGGCAGAAGGATCCATACCAGCAGCTCAGGAGAATCAACCCTCTGCCAGTAGTGAGCGTGTCGTGCCCCTAGTAAGCCAAAGAGTACGCAGGAAGCTGCCAGGCTTACCCGCAACACCTTCTACACCCTGTAGTGCAGAGCCAGATAGTGGGTTACGTAGGTCCACCAGGAGCACTAGAGGACAGATGCCCGCTCACTGGAGAATCTAGAATGTAATGTGGATTAACCTGTAAATTGCAAATGCTGAAAATGGTTTATGTTTTTGTTGCCTGTTTAGTAATTATGTTCCTCTAGTTACCCTGCAGGTTTATTTGGACTGCCAGGTTATGGATGCTGAATAACCGGAACTACATTGTAAATAGTTGCACTTGGTGCCTCTTGCGAAGACGGCCACGGAAGAAAAACCTGTCTGGCGTGGCCCCGTGTGGTCCAAAGTAGCTCGCTTCGCCTTGCAGCCACGCCCAGGGCCAACATTTGGGGTTTGCTTTGGACAGGTCCCCGCACCGTTCAAGACTTCACCTCGTTGGGTGACATGGACACCCGGTCACGGACGCGCCGTGACCTCTAAAGACTAAACTTCTTGTACATATGTTGTTGTATTATTGTTTATGCCCTGTTATGTATGTTTCAAAAATGTGTTTAGTCCCGGAGTACTACATTTCACTAGGGGGGAATGTGGCACCCCAGCGGTCTGGTTGCCACAGTGATAGAAATATCACATCTGAGAGCAAGTGGGAGGTTCCCTGATCAGGAGCCCTTGAACATGCAACACCTCCTGTCCCAGACCAGATAGGGGAGGAACCTGCCCTATATAAACTGGATCTGGGGCGGGGTTAGAGTAGGTAGAAAAGGAGAGAAAGTGAAGCAGAGAGAGAGAGCAGAGAGTGAAGTTCCAGACACAGGGAAAGCAACAGCTAGGAGCTCTGTAGGAGTAGGAGCTGAGTGCCAGGGACTGGAAGCAGATATTGCTCGTCCTGGCTGAAGACACTACTACCGGACAACGGAGTCCGAGGCTGTGAGGATCTCTAAGTCCAGCAGCAGAAACCAGCCGGCAGGGGATTCCAGGTCCTCTGGCCATAGAAGCCCGAAGGCTCAGTCACACACAAGGGACCAGTACTGCCATCGAGGAGCGGAAGCTACCAGAGGGTCCAAGTCACCAGCCATACGGGTGAGCACCACACGGTATACTCAGGGACGTGGACTACTTCCACTCGCTTACAGCAAGGTAGCCAGGAAGAGTGCAGACAGACGGGGAGGCCTACAACTCCACCTGGACAGGGGAACTCCTATTTGTTCACAGACTGACCAGGCCTCTTATGCTAGCCAGTACTCCCGGGAGGGTCTGCCTTATCATCGTCAGTAAAGACCCTGAACTGCACTGCAAAGACTCTGAGTAGTTCCTGCTTCACCCGTGCACCATCACTCCGATCATCCACACTCACTGCCCTGAGGCTATACTCCTCCCGTGGGGAGTTGTCCTATCCTCTGCTGCGCACACAACACCAGCCTCAGCGGTCTGCCTCGCAGAGGCGGTACAACCTGACCGCAATCCATGGGTGGCGTAGTCGGACATTAACCTAAAACATATAAAAGACTGCCACTGGTTTGACCACCCTCAGCCACGGGACCGGGTCGCCGCCACGGAGACTACAACCCCCAAAGACCCGGCTCCGGGTAACCCACACGCGTGCACGCACGGCCCAGGAGGCGAGTCAGTACCATCTAGTCAAGATCTTGCCTTTTACTCTATTAGCGCATGTGGTTGTAGTAAAGGTTTTTTTTTTCTGTGATCCTTCAACTATGAGAGTAGAGGACCCTGGTGGTGGGATTTAGATGTAATCATGTTCAGTGTACAGTCTCCTATTCATTTATTTTTGTTACTCGCTTATATAGCGACATTAATTCCACAGCCTTTTACAGACACCATCATCACTCGCCATTGGGGATCACAAACTAAACTCACTATCGATATGTCTTTGGAGTGATACTATGCTTTCCCTGCAATATTCATGGGATGTTAGACATGCTAAACATCTCTTGGCAGTCTGCACACTCTCCCCTATGATGTATAGCTGTAATCCCCTCTCACCAGCAGTCAAGGGCAGCACTAGCCCCTAGTCCTTCCAGAACTTATAGCGGTTTCCTTGGAGAAGTCAATGTAGTGTCTTCCAACAGTAATCTCAGCATTGTTATACATGTCCATACAGTAATTTTAGTTGTTTCCTAATCTTCCTCAATATTAACAGCATCCCCACTTGCCTGTAGTCATAGAAATGTCTTCCATTTGCAGATGCAACAGTGCCTTCCTAGCTTTCCTGCAGGATCGCAACATGACCAGGTACAGCCACTGCGGCTTCATCCCTTAAGGATTAACCCACCCGCCATACCCAAGGGCACTCACATCTTTTTCTCCCCAAATAAAAACACTGCAGGCTAGATTCTTTTGGATAAATTTTGCCACAGCGGCCATTTTATTAACAAACAACATTAACATATTAACAATATTATAAAATAAATATGAGAGGAGGGTTCTTGCAGCTAATAGATCTGGCATAAATAAAAACAAAGAACTCCAACCGCCATGTTACCCTTAGCCGTACGCCACCAGCTCGAGGGCACCATACTTCCACAGTACGTGAAAGATTACCCAATGAAAAGCTCCCAGGGTAAAATCCCATCCAGAGCCCAAAACCAAAATGCCAGATCACCCCCAATCAGATTTGAACTACCTGGAATTTACACAGATTCCATCCACCGACAATTCTGTACCCAACTTCAAGAACCCCAACCCCCCGCCAAACATGAACAGCCCTGAAACCTCAGGCTCCTGAGTGCTCCAACACTACCAAAGCCTTTTCGATCCCCTCCTGTATCGCAAGGGCCCAAATATTAATCCCGATGGCATTCAAATGCACGCCGTCCTCCAACCAAAACTTACTGACCCCAGCTTCTAATTCAAAGTGCCTCACGCTCACACCCGTTCCTGGATACTAAACTCGATACTGCCCTGTTCAGTTTCACTCTTGCCCTGTTAATTCCTTTCAATGATCTGGCCGCCCTCTACTTCTGCCTTGGCATAATGTCTGACCATACGGTCAACACCCCAGAAAAAGATGTCCACAACCTCAAGAAATCAAAGCGTATGTCCCTAACCAACTCTCTAACAGGTCTTGACCCCAAATCATTACCTCCCATGTGGATGACCAAAGTATCGGGACTTCTATCCAATCGCGCTGCCTTGAGAAATTCAGACAACACCCGACTCCAGACCATCGCGCTAAAGCTCAGCCAACGGGCCACCACTTGTTCCCTCTGAAAACTCTGTTGCCTACCGTCCCGCCTTATGTCTGAACGCAGCGCCCCCAAGTGCACAAATGAGTGTCTGAAAATCCATGCTAATAAGGGAACGCCATCTGCAAAGAATAGAGACCTGTCCACTTTACCTAAAATGACGGGCCTGCCTCTGCCCAACTGATCAGTCTTTGCACACCTAATCCAAAAGTCAATGCCCTCAGTCCAACAACTCACATCCTCAGCCTGCAAACCTTCGGCTTTATTGTTGCTGGGATCAACCAACTCCCCAATTCTCATAGCCCCCAAAAAAGTTAAGGAATACGCTAGTCTAAAAAGTGCTACTTCAAAGCTGGAACAACAGATCCTTTCCAAAACTATTCCCAACCCCTCCAAACTAGTGAATGACACCGGTCTCCGTTTATCCAACATACTGCCACCTCTCTTAAAACCCTTCAGAGCTTTCTTCACCAAAAAAGATTTTGTAACGTCGCTCACACCCTGCAAGTTAAAACGGAATGCCAAACCCGCAATAAATTTACTAACTCTAGACACAGACCACCCTATCTCCGCTGCCTTACCCACCAAAAACAAAACCGCCACTATTCTGTCCCCATCACTCTCAACTGCGCCCTAAAATGATACCCAACTTTGCAATACTTGCCACAATGCCTCGTATGAAGACCAGGTTTGCCTTGCAATTGACTCCTGAATCAACTGTCCGGCTCCTCCATAATCAGCTGCCACAATTGCGTAGGGCATTCCTCTCCTGCATCCTCTGCCTCTGGTGCCAATGCTCGGAAACGATCCCACTGAAAACGAGACAATGCATCCGAAATGGAATTTTGCACACCCGGAACATGCACTGCTGAGATCCAAGCGTTCAATTCAAGACATTTGAGTACCAATTCCCTGAGCAGCTTAATAACCAGAGGGGATGAAGCTGACAAACTGTTAATCACCGACACCACCCTCATATTGTCACAGTGAAACCTAACCCTCTCAAAATATTCTCCTCAAATTGAAACTGCAACCACAATAGGAAATAGTTCCAACAGAGCAAGGTTCTTCGTGAAGCCTCTCTCTTTCCACAACCTGGGCCATTCACCAACACTCCACCTGCCCTTACAATAGGCCCCATAACCAGCACCACCTGCAGCATGTCGCAATCAAAACTGCTCAAAAACTCGTGTTGAATTAACGACCTACCATTGTAATTATCCAAAAACCGCTTCCAAACCAGCAAACTCTCCCTTTGCTCCCTATTCAACCAAATGAAATGATGCGATGCCCATACACCTGCCGTCGCTGCAGACAGTCTGCGACAAAATATTCTGCCCATTGGCATAATCCTGCACGCAAAATTCAATCTTCCTAACAGTGACTTCAACATCTTCAACTTCACCTTGTTCAACCTCCCCACTCTA
Source organism: Phyllobates terribilis (assembly GCF_046119375.1). Lineage (NCBI taxonomy): Eukaryota > Metazoa > Chordata > Amphibia > Anura > Dendrobatidae > Phyllobates > Phyllobates terribilis. The sequence continues at coordinate 488,490,983 of NW_027362771.1, forward strand.
TCCACCTCCTGCCTGAGCAGCAACAATTTATCTTCTGGTAAGCGACATTTCATCCTTTCTGAATCAATCAATATACCTAAGAAACTTAAAACGGTACATGGTCCTTCGGTTTTTTCTTTTGCCAGTGGTACGCCAAAAAGCTCTGCCACCTACACAATGATTCCTAACAAGTTCCTACACACAAACGAATCTGGAGGACCTATGAACAAATAGTCATCCAAATAATGAATGACTGACTGCACGGCCACAACATCCCTTACCACCCACTCCAAAAAAGTACTAAAGGTTTCAAACAAAGAACACGAGATTGCGCAACCCATAGGCAAACATCTAACCAGGTAGTATCCCCTGTTCCAAAAACAACCCAACAATGGAATACTCTCCGGGTGCACTGGAAGCAACCTGAATGCCGACTTAGCTAACAACGACCCAGGTTCATACTTACGCACCTGACGCGCCCCCCCGGGCCGTGGGGTACTCGGTGCCAGGCCGGTCCGTGACCCGGGGCTGTCAATAAAAGGGGATTATAGTTTAATGTTCGTGACACCACCTGTGGTATGCAGCTATATGGAGCCACCGCTGCGGTGCAGATCCTCTGGAGCTGATTGTGACTCAGCAGAGTTGGGACAGCACTCCACAAGCAGAGCTTAGCTCCAGAAATTGTGAGGTTATAGATGTTGCTGTGCAGTGTATTGCAGGGGATGGTGCAGATAATAATTCTAGGACACAGTGGGGTGCAGTGTTCAGATTTACTCACAGTTGTGAGACTCCAGGTCACCAGTACCAGGGTGACCTTCCACACCGTCCTGCATACACCAAGGAAGGGGTTCAGCAATCCCTCAGGTAATTCAAGAGTACTTTACAGGACCCCATTCTGTGTGCCTTCCTCAGTCGTCTTCCTGCGCTGGCTCTCACCCTCCTGCCCTGCACCTAGCAACCAGTGTCCCAAGCCGGTAGCCTCAGATTTTGGTGGGCAACCTGCAGTTCCCTGAATCCTATGCGGCTACCTTTGTTAGGCGTCGCTCTGTGGCTGGATTCGAAATGGGTCCAGGACCTTCTGTGATCTCCCATTTCAGTCCAGCCAGGGCTGATGCTGCTCAGTGTAATGCACACGCCCGGACTGACTGGCGTGTGCGTGTTTAGTGGTTCCACTGTGCCATGAACCGGAGAGTGCCTGGAGGGGCGTAACTAAGTATCTGCCCGATCCGACCAAGGTCGCACGACGGCATACGACGCCAGTGCACCAGGGAGGAACCGAGCAGAGGGACCAGGGTCTACTCCAGGTCAGACTCCGGACACGGCTGTTGACCCACACCGGGGTATACAGGAACAGGCAGACTAGAGCGCAGGCTGGGTGTAGCGTCGGCGTCCCTGCCTCCTGCTAGGCAGGGACGCTGTTCCCCTCACCTCTCTGCTCTGTGCCCGGCGGCTTCCTCCCGCTCTGCTTGCAGCGCCCGCTCTCCCCCGGTCACTGTGCTTAGGGCGCGCGCGCTCCCCCTCTCTTAAAGGGGCCGCGCGCGTCGCCCTAAGGAGTCCCCGGCCAATGGCCGGAGGATCCCTCCATATATAAGGCACCTCCTCCAAAATGGAGGTGCCCGAGCAATGTTGTTGCACTGTTCACTACTCTGCTTCAGCCCTCAGGTCCCGTTGCCTGTTACCTGCCTGTTACCTGCCAGTTGCCTGCCAGTTGCCTGCCAGTTTGCTGCCTGATTCCTGTCTGTCATCCGCTTTCCTACTTGCTAGCCTGAGGTCCGACGGTCTGCCTTCCGACACCTGTCAGTCTGTCTATGGACCAGCTTGCCCGCTCACCTGGGAGCGCTCACCTGCTACCTGTCTGCTAGCCTACCTGGAGGCTCCGCCGTCACGTGCTGTGACCACCTGCCAGTCCAGAGACTCTTGCCTGCTCACCTGGGAGCGCTCATCTGCTACCTGCCTGTTAGCCTACCTGGAGGCTCCGCCGTCACGTGCTGTGACCACCTGCCAGTCCAGAGACTCTTGCCCGCTCACCTGGGAGCGCTCATCTGCTACCTGCCTGTTAGCCTACCTGGAGGCTCCGCCGTCACGTGCCGTGACCACCTGCCAGTCCAGAGACTCTTGCCCGCTCACCTGGGAGCGCTCATTTGCTAGCTGCCTGTTAGCCTACCTGGAGGCTCCGCCGTCACATGCTGTGACCACCTGCTTATCCTGAGACTCTCGCCTGCTCACCTGGGAGCACTCATCTGCCATCTGCCTGCTAGCCTACCTGGAGGCTCAGCCGTCACAGGTCGTACCTGCCCGTTTACCCAGAGACTGTCCCGGTCACTTGCTGTGACCTCCTGCCCGTTTACCCAGAGACTGTCCCGGTCACTTGCTGTGACCTCCTGCCCGTTTACCCAGAGACTGCCCCGGTCACTTGCCGTGACCTCCTGCCCGTTTACCCAGAGACTGTCCCGGTCACCTGCTGTGACTGCCTGCCTGTCTTCCCTGGTCGCCACCCGCTTCCTTACAAGGACCACCCCCTTGTATAAGTTGCTCAGAGGTTCCGCCTCCCAGACCCGTTACAGTTTGCTCGGGCCATGGAACCCGGTGGCACCCAAGCTCCCTCGCTCTCGGACCTTTGTCATGAACTGTCCCGACAGAGGTCCCAACAGGAGTCTATCCTGGGTCACCTGCGGAATGTCAATACTCGCCTGGACACTTTGACTGCCCCACCAGCAACCACCGCTAGTGTCATGACTCGCAGCCCGGCTGCTCCGCTGCCCACCAATTCCATAGTATCCTGCTCTGGAATCCGGCTTTCTGCACCTCCTCGCTTCGGAGGCGACTCCACTCAAGCTCGGGGCTTCATTAACCAGTGCACCCTGCACTTTGAACACCAGTCCCACCAGTTTAATTCCGACCGGGCCAAAGTAGCCTTCATCATGTCCCATCTCACGGGAGAGGCACTGGCTTGGCTAAATCCTCTATGGGAGAGAGGAGACCCTCTGGTGTCCGACCTGCCAGCCTTTCTCACGGCTTTCCGGAAGGTCTTCGACGAACCCGGACGGAAGACCTCATCCGCCTCATCTCTGCTACGCCTCCGTCAAGGGAGTCTCACCGTGGGCCAATATGCCATACGGTTCCGTACCCTTGCTTCGGAGCTGGCCTGGGATAACGACGCCCTGGTGTCCGTCTTCTGGGAGGGTCTGTCCGGCCGTATTAAAGATGAACTCGCCGGTCGGGACATTCCTACCACTCTCGACGACTTGATTACACTTGCCACCCGGATTGACATCCGGTTCCAGGAGCGCGCTAGGGAGGTCACCCGTGAGAGGAGGATTCCACGTCTAGTCCCTACCTTCCAGAGACCCGTCACTCCCTCTGTTACTCCCCAGGCACACTCACCTGAGCCTATGCAGGTCGACCAGACCAAGATGGTCAAGACCCGTCAAGACTTACGTCGTGCCGAGGGGAGCTGTTTCTACTGTGGCAGTAAGGAGCACCGGATCCGTTCCTGCCCTGAGAGGTCGGGAAACGCCTGTGTCTAGGATCGCTCAGAGAGGTCGCACTAGACAAAAGTAAACCCTCTCCATCCCTGATGCTGTCTGTTTCTATCTTCTGCGGAGAGAACCGCTATTTTGAACTGGCTCAACTTGACTCTGGAGCTGCTGGAAATCTCATCTCTCAATCCCTGGTAGAAAAATACCACATTCCCACCAAACCTCTGGCCGTACCTTTATCTGTCGCCGCCATGGATGGGGGTCTCTTACCACATCCCATCCAACTCATCACCGAATCTCTGACTCTACAGGTGGGAATGCTGCATTCTGAGAGCATCTCCTTTCATGTTCTGCCTGGACTCTCTCACGCACTATTGCTTGGCCTGCCTTGGCTCCAGAAACATGCACCCGTGCTTGACTGGCAGACCGGAGAGGTCCTTCGCTGGGGACAGGACTGCCATAAGACTTGTCTAGTTCCCGTTGGTCCTGCCCGTCCTTCTCCTACCCCAGCCAATCTGCCCGGTCTTCCGGTTCCCTATTGGTGTTATGCGGATGTCTTCAATAAAAAAGAGGCAGAGACTTTACCTCCTCATAGACCATACGACTGCCCAATCGACCTGATGCCCGGCTCTACTCCTCCCCGTGGGCGAATCTACCCTTTGTCCGCTGCTGAAACCCGGTCCATGTCTAAATATATTGAGGAGAACCTGGCCCGGGGATTTATCCGGAAATCTACCTCCCCGGCGGGAGCAGGCTTCTTCTTTGTCAAAAAGAAGGACGGCTCACTCCGTCCATGTATAGACTATAGAGGCCTAAACCAGATTACTGTGAAGAATAAATACCCCCTTCCGCTTATTCCTGAATTATTTGACCGTCTGAGGGGGGCTAGAATCTTCACCAAACTGGATCTCCGTGGGGCGTATAACCTGGTCCGTATCCGTCAGGGGGATGAGTGGAAGACGGCATTCAATACCCGGGACGGACACTATGAGTACCTTGTGATGCCCTTCGGTCTCTGTAACGCTCCTGCCGTCTTTCAAGAGTTGGTCAATGACATCTTCCGTGATCTTCTCTACTCCTGCGTGGTGGTGTACCTGGACGATATCTTGGTCTTCTCTCCGGATCTTCCTACTCACCGGAGGGACGTTCGTCAGGTCCTGCTCAGGCTCAGGCAGAACCACCTCTACGCTAAATATGAGAAGTGCATCTTTGAGCAGACCTCTCTTCCATTTCTGGGCTACATAATCTCTCAGACAGGTCTACAAATTGATCCTGAGAAACTGTCTGCCATCCAGAAGTGGCCCCGACCAGAGGGGTTGAAGGCTATTCAGCGGTTCCTGGGCTTCGCCAACTATTACCGCCTGTTCATACCGCACTTCTCTTCCCGGACCGCCCCTATCTCTGCTCTCACCCGTAAAGGTACGAACCCCAGAGAATGGCTGCCCGAAGCAGAGGAGGCATTTCTTTACTTAAAACAGGCCTTCCTCTCCGCCTCGGTGCTGCATCGTCCGGACGGCAACAAACAATTCTTCCTAGAAGTTGACGCCTCCTCCTCCGGAGCTGGGGCGGTACTTACCCAAAAATCTTCTTCCGGAAGAAAGGTAACCTGCGGCTTTTTCTCCAAACTTTTCTCCTCTTCTGAGCGCAATTATTCTATAGGAGACCGAGAATTGTTGGCCATTAAGATGGCACTGGAGGAGTGGCGTTACCTGCTCGAGGGGGCTCTCCACCCGGTAATAATTTACACTGACCACAAGAACTTGGCATATCTCCAGGGCGCCCAGAGACTTAACCCGCGCCAAGCCCGGTGGTCTTTGTTTTTTGCCCGCTTTGATTTCATTCTTCATTTTCGTCCAGCTGACAAAAACATCAAAGCTGACGCCCTGTCCCGATCCTTTCTAGTGTCTGATCTTGAGGAGGAGCCTAAACACATCATCGATCCCGCCAGAGTAATGCAGGTAGCCCCCGTGGGCCTAAATCGTCTCCCTCCCGGTAAGACGTTCGTAACGGAGTCCGATCGGGAGAAGATTCTACACTGGGGTCACTCGTCTAAGCTAGCTGGGCACACCGGTCAGAAAAAGACCCTCCAGCTTATTACCCGGCACTACTGGTGGCCTACCCTGCACAAGGATGTAATTGACTTTGTTTCTGCCTGTGTGTCCTGCACCCGCAACAAAGTTCCGAGACACCTGCCTGCTGGCCGCCTTCTTCCTCTGCCTGTGCCTGCTGCCCCGTGGCAACATATAGCTATGGACTTCATAACAGATCTCCCCGTCTCTGCCGGTTGTACGGTCATTTGGGTGGTCGCTGACCGCTTTTCCAAAATGGCTCATTTTATTCCCCTGCCAGGCCTCCCGTCTGCTCCCGAGCTAGCTAAAGACTTTATTCGCCACATCTTCCGTCTCCATGGTCTGCCTCTCCACATCGTGTCGGATCGTGGGGTTCAGTTCACCTCACGCTTCTGGAGAGCCACATGTGAACTGCTCGACGTCACCCTGGACTTCTCCTCCGCTTACCACCCACAGTCCAATGGTCAAGTGGAGCGGATCAATCAGAATTTGACCAGTTACCTCCGGCACTTCGTTAATGCCCACCATTCAGACTGGGTGGATCTCCTACCATGGGCCGAGTTCTCTTACAACAATCACGAGAGCGAATCTTCTTCTAAATCCCCGTTTTTTGTAGTCTTCGGTCAGCATCCTCGGATCCCTTTTCCTGTCTCCACCTCTGTGGACAACCCGGCCGCGGAATCTCTCGTTAGCAAATTTTCCTCCATTTGGGAGAGTACCCGATCCGCACTCCTTCAGTCGTCCGAGCGGATGAAGAGACACGCTGACAAAAAACGCCTGGATTCCCCACAATTTCGTCCCGGAGATAAAGTCTGGCTCTCATCCAAATATGTCCGGCTCAAGATTCCTTCCTATAAGTTAGGGCCTCGGTTCATCGACCCACTGGAGGTTATCAAACAGATCAACCCGGTGGCCTATAAATTGAAACTCCCGGCCAACTTACGGATCCCTAACTCCTTCCATGTATCTCTTCTCAAACCCGTGGTACTTAACTCCTTTTCCAAGTCTACAGGTACGCCTCCTGCTCCGGTTTCTGCTGAAGACGAGTTTGAGGTAGAGAACATTCTGGCCACCAAAAGGGTAAGAGGAAAGACCTTTTTTCTAGTGGATTGGAAGGGGTTTGGTCCTGAGGAGAGAACATGGGAGCCCCGGGAGAACATCCATGCCCCTCTCATCCTTGCTAAATTTCTGTCTGGCCTAAAAAAGGGGGGGCCTAAAGGGGGGGGTACTGTAGCGTCGGTGTCCCTGCCTCCTGCTAGGCAGGGACGCTGTTCCCCTCACCTCTCTGCTCCGTGCCCGGCGGCTTCCTCCCGCTCTGCTTGCAGCGCCCGCTTTCCCCGGGTCACTGTGCTTAGGGCGCGCGCGCGCTCCCCCTCTCTTAAAGGGGCCGCGCGCGTCGCCCTAAGGAGTCCCCGGCCAATGGCCGGAGGATCCCTCCATATATAAGGCACCTCCTCCAAAATGGAGGTGCCCGAGCAATGTTGTTGCACTGTTCACTACTCTGCTTCAGCCCTCAGGTCCCGTTGCCTGTTACCTGCCTGTTACCTGCCAGTTGCCAGTTGCCTGCCAGTTTGCTGCCTGATTCCTGTCTGTCATCCGCTTTCCTGCTTGCTAGCCTGAGGTCCGACGGTCTGCCTTCCGACACCTGTCAGTCTGTCTATGGACCAGCTTGCCCGCTCACCTGGGAGCGCTCACCTGCTACCTGTCTGCTAGCCTACCTGGAGGCTCCGCCGTCACGTGCTGTGGCCACCTGCCAGTCCAGAGACTCTTGCCTGCTCACCTGGGAGCGCTCATCTGCTACCTGCCTGTTAGCCTACCTGGAGGCTCCGCCGTCACGTGCTGTGACCACCTGCCAGTCCAGAGACTCTTGCCCGCTCACCTGGGAGCGCTCATCTGCTACCTGCCTGTTAGCCTACCTGGAGGCTCCGCCGTCACGTGCCGTGACCACCTGCCAGTCCAGAGACTCTTGCCCGCTCACCTGGGAGCGCTCATCTGCTACCTGCCTGTTAGCCTACCTGGAGGCTCCGCCGTCACATGCTGTGACCACCTGCTTATCCTGAGACTCTCGCCTGCTCACCTGGGAGCACTCATCTGCCTGCTAGCCTACCTGGAGGCTCAGCCGTCACAGGTCGTACCTGCCCGTTTACCCAGAGACTGTCCCGGTCACTTGCTGTGACCTCCTGCCCGTTTACCCAGAGACTGTCCCGGTCACTTGCTGTGACCTCCTGCCCGTATACCCAGAGACTGCTCCGGTCACTTGCCGTGACCTCCTGCCCGTTTACCCAGAGACTGTCCCGGTCACTTGCTGTGACCTCCTGCCCGTTTACCCAGAGACTGCCCCGGTCACTTGCCGTGACCTCCTGCCCGTTTACCCAGAGACTGTCCCGGTCACCTGCTGTGACTGCCTGCCTGTCTTCCCTGGTCGCCACCCGCTTCCTTACAAGGACCACCCCCTTGTATAAGTTGCTCAGAGATTCCGCCTCCCAGACCCGTTACACTGGGTAGGGTCCAGTACAGACTGGGAGACAAATTCGGAGCCGCAGATGCGGTAAACAAACAGAGTAAAGCGAAACCGCAGGTGCGGTAGTCAAGGCCGAGCAGAGCAGAACCGCAGACGCAGTAGACAAGGCAGAGCAGAGCAGAACCGCAGACGCGGTAGACAAGGCTGAGCAGAGAAAAACCGCAGACGCGGTAGACAAGGCTGAGCAGAGCAAAACCGCAGACGCGGTAGACAAAGCTGAGCAAAGCTAAACCGCAGACGCGGTGGACAGGGCTGAGCAAAGCGAAACCGCAGACGCGGTGGACAGGGCTGAGCAAAGCGAAACCGCAGACGCGGTGGACAGGGCTGAGCAAAGCGAAACCGCAGACGCGGTGGACAGGGCTGAGCAAAGCGAAACCGCAGACGCGGTGGACAGGGCTGAGCAAAGCGAAACCGCAGACGCGGTGGACAGGGCTGAGCAAAGCGAAACTGCAGACGCGGTGGACAGGGCTGAGCAAAGCGAAACCGCAGATGCGGTGGACAGGGCTGAGCAAAGCGAAACCGCAGATGCGGTGGACAGGGCAGAGCAAAGCGAAACTGCAGACGCGGTGGACAGGGCTGAGCAAAGCGAAATCACAGACGCGGTGGACAGGGCTGAGCAAAGCGAAACCGCAGACGCGGTGGACAGGGCTGAGCAAAGCGAAACCGCAGACGCGGTGCACAGGGCTAAGCGGGCAAGAACCGCCGGAGCGGTAAGCAAGGCAGAGCAGAGGGGACAGGGCTCTGTTCACACGGAACAGACTGGAAGGGAAAGGCAGAACCAGGTACACACAGGATACTTGCTATGAAGTAGCGAGTGGACTCTAAACTCACAAACGGGAGTACAGAGACAACAAGTAGGAGATAGGTACGGGATCAGATTCTGCAAGAAAAGGGAAGGTACGGACATGGAGAAAAACAGGTAACAGGCTAGGAGAGTATACAGACAAGAACAGGCAAGATACAGGAACAGGTCTAGGTATGCGGCCCCTAGAAGGCGGAAAGAACAGGCTAGGAGCGTGTTCACACTGGCCTGGAAATACAGCCTCCAGGATAGGCAGAAGACAACTGGCTAGAGAGCGTGTGCAGACTGCATGTTAGAGTACACAGGTAGGACACAGTACAGACACGGGAACAGATACTGCAAGACAGGTAACGTACACAGGACCTGGCATGTCAGAGACAAGAAGCCAACTGACAGGGCAAGATGCTCAGGCATGGGTTAATTGGAGCAGCTGGTTTAAATACCAGGTGACAGACAGCAATAGGCTGAGGACGCACAAGGAGTGTGCCTGCAGCAGGTACAAAAAGCAGGAAGTGATCGGGCGCCGCCCTTAAGCAGCAAAAACAGAGGCAAACAGACAGCATGGAGGGAAGCCAGAGAGACATTCTGGATTGGAGATCAAGTGCGCGCTCTTGCACAGTGGGAGATGGACCACTATGCAAGGACGCCGCCAGGTATGTTACACTCAGCATCGTCGTCAGCCCCAACACCTAGCTGGTCCACGATACGTACAGATTGTCTCCTGTGTATTTGTACCTAGCAATGTTAAGCATGGGTTGCAGAGGGAGACAGGGCATTCGGAGTCTAAATCCAGGATTCACCGCACTGAGCATGCCCGTGACCTGGCGGATCGTGATTGGTGGTTTGGCACCCACCTGACTCGGTGACCTGGCACCGCCTGATTTGTCCACGGGTGGCATCACCAATGGTGCGTCGGTGGGCAGGGCTTAGTCTTTAAAAGGCCCGCCCCCAAACAGGGCGGCGCACTCTGATCATTTGAGCAAGTGATGCTGCTGTGTGGACAACTGTGTTCCACGTGCTCCCTAGCTGTTCTCTCCGTGACCTGCCGATGCCAGAGTTCGCTCGGCTGATTAGCACAGGTTGCTTAGGCAGGCTAGTTTCATGGAGGCAGGTAGTTTCGTCTAGCAGTCTGGCTCTGCCAAAGGGGTCACCTAACACCCTGAGCAGCCTGCAGACGTCCTATCCACGGCTATTGCCTGTCAACCACATGGAGTAGTACCCTTCAGTCTGGTAGCACGCCGGCTGGAGGCACTTGTACCCGTCGGCGTAGTCACACACGCATCCTAGCGCTGCCACTGTAGTCCCTGTGCTGTAACAGGACTACAGATAGTTTTTCTCCGCCTATCTCTCGTGCCGCTAACGGAGATAGTGTGATTTGCCATACCCGTTCCAGTGTGCAGAAACACGGAAGGGTTTTACATTTAAGTTGGTTGCTTTCCTTTCCACCCGGAAAGTGTTCGGCAGCAGTCCATCAGGCTGCATCGCGGACCCCGAGGTCAGTTGCGTTCCATTATATTAAAGTTGTCTGCAACCGCCCTCCTAACAACCTTTTTAGCGATTTAGTTACGGTTGTGAGCAACTGCACCCTGAAAGTGCAGAAACCTCCAGTTTCTAGCTGAGCCTTGTAGTTCTCCACTAGTTAGGGGCCTGTCCCCTTTGCGGCCTGATCCCTCCATGCTCTGGTACAATCGGGCGCACGGGTGGCATCCGCACTTCCCGTGCCCCTAGGATCCCCTCTGTTCCTCTTGGAGCCTTCCCTCTGCTCCCGTCCTCTTCCAGCCTGTCCTCCTAGGCCTCTCCGTCTAGGCCCTCTCCTCCTGAGCAGAGCTCCTACAGAGCTCCTGCTCCTCTCAGACTTCCTCCTCAGACTGAACCCTTTCTAGATGGTACCCTGCTTTCTTATACTCCTACTGAAGTGCTCCCCTTTTCTTCTTCCTCCACCCACACCCACTACATGGTTCCCCCTCTCTCGGTTCCCCCCCACTTCCAACCAGGGACAGGGCTCAGCATAAGCCCATGCATCTTGCCCTGCCTGCTGGTCTGGAAGGGTGTAGTGTTGGATGCAGGTGGGTGGGTCCTGGGCAGTACTCCCTCCTTACCTGAGAGGGGGATACCACACTTCTGCGTAAGATGCAGTACCTCTGTGGCGACCGAACCCGCAGGGGCGCCACACACCCACTGCACCGCTGCATCAAATGATGTATGCTCTACCGAAAATAACTCTTGAACAATACCGTCATTGACCGACAGCCCCTTGGTTACGACAAATGCTGAATTAACCGAAACTTATTCGGCTCTTTCTTAGGTACAACCCCCAACGGAGAAATAACCACACCGCCACCCGGTAAACTCTGAAACGGGCCAGCCATCCGACCTAATTCCACCTCTTTCAACAATTTTTCACTAACCACCCCCAGATGAACTGAAGCTGACCTCAAATTCTTAACCGAAAACGGAACATTATCACTGGGTAGTGGAATAACAGCAGTTAAAAATAACAGCAGCCTTCAACTGATCCGGATACCTATTTAGAAAGGGGGCCATCGCGACTGATCTCATCGGTGTCACCCCCTTGACCGGTACCCACTGAAAGCTTTCCTTTTCCTTTCCTGAAACATTTTGATGCCCCATGTGAGCTTCCGTTACAGTGGGAGCACACGTGTTTTAATTTAAAGCTATCGCCATATTTATACTGGCCGTCATTAAACTGCCAGCACGTTCCGTTTTATTCCTTTGTACCATGTGCCCCCTGACTGGTCCCCCCTGATCCTAAAAATTGAGTCCCACTACCTCCGCTCCCGTGAAAGGACTGCCGTATCTAGCTGGCGCCATAACCTTTACCCAAAGCCCTATGTTTTTCTGATCCCACCTAATCTCTGACCGCACTGCCTTCCTTTGCCTAAATTGCTCATCGTATCTCAACCACGTCTGACCCCCATATTGCCGATGCGCTTCCCCTATGGAGTATAAGTAACAAAATAAACCCGAGCAATTATCAGAAGCCTTTTCACCAATGACACTAGCCAGTATCGCAAACGCTTGCAACCATTTCACAAATGTCTGGAGTATCAACCGCCACCTCCTCTTTTCTTCTTCCTCTTTCTTACTATCCTCCTTTTTTCCTTTGTCCAAGTTAAACTTTTCCAAGGGAAGAAGGGAGAAAATCTCCATGTATTCATGTAATCATCACCAAAGTTTTTCCTTTACCTGCTTCTTCAAATGTGCCCCAATGGACCTTCAAAGCACACATACACCTCACCTTTTGCCCTATTATCGAGCTTCACAGACTCCTCTTTATCCTTTTCTGTTTGTATGGACACTGGTACACCCGTAGACACCCCCTCAGTAACCCCCACAGACCTAACTGAGTCGCTCCAGCCCACGGCAACACAGACTGACCAGGTAACCAAGCTCCCACGGGCGATCCCCCCGAACCGCTCACTGCCCCACCCCCCGTCCAAACGGAGCAAAAATTGTGACATACTGTTTAAAATATCCCTGAGCCCCGGCACTTCGGCCCGCCTACATTTCTCCCACCGGGCCCCACTAATTAACTACTTCCTACCCCCTGCGACCCAGACCCCGCAGGCAACAAACCATACATAGACTCATACTCACCAAGCGGCGCAGGTGCTGTGTCCCCGCCAGCTGGAAATCCTGATTCCTGAAGATCCCTTTCTCCAACACGCTCGCAGCCATGATCTGATCTCGCTGATTCCTGCCACAGCTCAAGGCCCGCGCCCCCAGCCTCCTTGTCACCAGGGGAAACTTGAGCACCTGTCAATATTCTCGCCGCACCATGCCCAGAGGATCACCTCCCATCGCTCTTTCCTAAAGATCTTGACCCCGCTCTGTCTCCAGACCCGGATAGACCAGCCCAGTCCGTGCTGCTGCGCAGATAACTGCCAGGCAGCTCCCTATTGCTGCCCGCCGCTGCCCTCGTCACCCGCCGAACAGCCGAGCCAGGCAGCAGGGCTTCAAACTGCTGCTGCTGTCTGCAGGGTCCCCGGAGCCTGAGCCTGCTGTGCGTTGACACCTCCGGCGATAGTCTCTCCGGGAGCCGCGTCTTCCTGGCTCTCCTTCCCAGCTCTGGTGTAGAGTCCTCCATGCGGGCATTCCCAAGCAAAGCCGACAGCTGGGATTCAAGCTGCCAGCTGTTTCTTGAACTCACCGCTTCCCGCAGCTGGTCCACGATGGATTCCACGGTATCCATGAGGAATAGGTCTTTATAGCTCTCTGCCAATGAGACTCAAGATCCAATGAATAAATCAAAATGTCATCCAGATAAACAATAACACTCCTACAGATCAAGGGTCTCAGAATGTCATTGATGAAATTTTGAAAAAATGCAGGAGCGTTAGTAAGCCCAAAAGACATCACCAAACACTCAAAATGACCTTCCGGGGTGTTAAAAGCTGTCTTCCATTCATCTCCCTCCTTCACCCGCAGCAAATTATATGCCCCATGAAGGTCAATCTTAGAAAACCATTTAGCTCCGGTCAATTAGTTAAACAAATCCAGAATAAGTGGTAACGGGTAAGGATTGCGCACAGTGATTTTATTAATCTCCCGAAAATCCAGACATGGCCTAAGACCCCCATCCTTCTTTTTGAGTAAAAAAGAACCCAACCGCCACAGGAGACTTAGAGGGTCTTATGTGACCTGCAGCTAAACTAGTCTGAAGGTATTCTTTCAAAGCCTCCCTCTCGGGAATTGTCAGATTAAACAACCAACTCTTAGGGAGCTTAGCATTTGGGACGAAGTCAATAGCGCAATCGTAATCTCTATGAGGTGGTAAAGCTTTCGACTCCACCTCCGAAAAAAACCTCCAAAAATCCTGAATGGGTTCAGGTAACTCCCCCTTTACAACAGCCGCAATGTGAACATTACAACACTTACCATAACACCCCTGACCCCAGACGGTCCTGCAAAGGATTATGCACTTTAACCAGGGCAACCCCAGGAGGACCGGGGAAGGCAGTTTAGCAAGTACAAATAAGTCAATCTGCTCCTGATGTTCCATATTCATAGTAAGCGGAAACCCAGTGACCTTTCAAAGAATGCTCCCATGCTCCAGGGGAGTATTATCAATCGCCACCACAGGAAAAGGAGATGACAAAGGTTCAGAACCGAACTTATACTTTTCAAGAAATTGTTGATCAATCAAACTAAGTGCAGAACCACAATCCACCATTACCTGAAACTCAATCGAACGACCCTGACAGGTGGTATTACCAGCGAACGGGAGTGTTATTTCTATTGATGATTTTTTTCCCTTTCGTTAAGCGAACCTCGCATTGCTTTAAAAAATTATCAGCCTTACTGCAATACAAGCAAAGTCCCTCAGAGAACCTCCTGTCCCTCTCCTTGGAACGGGATGACATTGCCCCCACCTGCATAGGTTCCCCAGTGTCGGCATGAATATCATGAGAAACAGAATCCAGCAATACAGGGAACTTCTCCTCATTCTGTCTGGCCCTCAACCTTCTATCCACACGGATAGCTAACTGCATGGCAACTTGCAAAGTATCAGGTCCAGGGGATGCAATGAGCAAATCTTTAACCCTTTCACTCAAGCCTGCCAGAAACTGAAACTTGAGTGCAGGGTCGTTCCACCTGACCTCTGCAGACCATCGTCTGAACAGGGTGCAATAACTCTCAGCATCAAGAGAACCCTGTTTGAGACGACTAAGCTCTGCCTCAGCTGATGTAAACCGATCAGGATCATCATACAGCAAACCCATGGCATCAAAAAATGCCTCCACAGACCTCAAACAATGATCATCAGGAGACAAGGAAAACGCCCAGATTTGAGATTCTTTACGCAATAGAGACATAATAATCCCTACACGATGTAGTTCACTCCCAGAAGATCTAGGTTTGAGCCAAAAATACAACAAACAAGCATTTTTAAATGAAAAAAATCCTGTAGTTTCCCTGAGAAACACTCAGGTAATCCTACCTTAGGTTCTTCATAGCGTTCTGCAAGGTATTTACTCACGTACTGCTGAAGACCGGCAACCTCCAGCGTCAACCCTTGCAAGCGTTGAGCAAGCTCCTGGATGGTACTCATACTGAAGAAAACCCAGGAAGAGGAGAGGAGGAAAAAAAAACTTTTTTTTTTTTTTTTAAACGGGGCTGGACATACTGTTATGTGCTGCAACTTAGAACTAAGGAATAGGAGGGAAAAGCTGTCCCTGCACTGAGACTCAGCATAAACCCTACGCTGGGGTGGGTGCCCTATTTCTTGTGAATAGCCCCACCGACACTCCTGCACTGAACTCAAACGAAGACCTGAAGAAAGGGGGAAAGGGTGTCCCTAAAAGATCTAAGGACTGGGAGCAAAAACAGGAGACCTCCTGAAAGAAAAGTAAGTTGCAGAAACGAAGATAAAAGGAAACAAAACTGGTGGAACAAGAAGTCCCAGGATATCAATTGTCCTAAGCACAAAGCACTAACAAGGCAACTTAGCCAGAGCACAAGCGAAACAACACTGATGTCCAGTGGAGAATGGGAGACAGGTGCTGAGTAATAAAGAGCGAGGAGATCACGTGACCAAGACACCCAGCACCAGAGGAAAAGACTAGAAGCCAGCAAACCATAAAAAGATGGCCGAAAAGTAAAACAACATAGATTCTAACACTTCCCCCAAGTTTCACAGCAAGTGTCCTGCACCAAAGGACACACTGAAGCACTGTGACTTCACCCAAGTACTGGAAAAAGTACTTTGTTTCCCCAATTCTGACAGCAAGCCCAAATTCACCCAGCAGCCACATTAGGGCACCATATTTTTAACAATACCTGGCTTACAATCAGTATGCTATATACCTCAGTACCCACGTAAGGACATCTCTGATCTTTGTAGTAAGTAGAGGACCCTTTTCCCACAGTGGACCTCATCCTAATCACAGTAGTCACAGCAGGGCACAGATGATGAGGACAGTGCACCCCTGTCTTACAACAGTAGTCAAAAGGCCTCCCCCCATCATCCTGGTCACATGGTGTCACAGAATGAAAAAAATTTCAAACACTTTGTAACCTATATTAAATGCGCAATAGAAAGCATCCATTGTGAGAGTAACACCTGTCAAACTTTTATACCAGGGTTTACCAGTTCACGTTAAAACAAGTCTGGAGGGTGTTACGTGGTCTTACTGTAACTGGAGTAAGCTCCTTTTGAACGCAACTAACTATATATAAATTAAGCTCCTAAGTTCTCTGTGAAATGAAAATGAGCTATATAATGGAAAAACTGATCTCTGGCCCCTACTAAGAATAAAATTAATTAGCAAAATATTATTGTATGAGATTTTAACAGTGAGGTGTCTATTCCAAAAGCAGCTTTCCTAAATCCTATCTGCACTTGCCTAACAAAATCTGTAACTATCCAAGTAAACCCGTCTGATGTTGGGTCTTAAATGGTACCTGTAAGACAATATAGATAAAGTGCTAACTAGACATTCTTAAAATGACTTTATTTATAAATGTTTGACCCCTGAAAAATGACACCTACCAATAGGTAACTTTTTGATGTCTAACTTACTGATCCCTGGCTGACGTCGAATGAAGTCCGTCTCTAGCAGCAGACACGCTAGGATGGATTACATAAAGTGTGGGCTGGACTTGGTCTCTCTGCTCCTGCTCTCCTGTCAGTAAAAATTTATATAGGCATAACAGAGAGGCGGGATTTCAGTGTAGGGCTCACAGACCATTAGACAATGGCAAAAATAATGCTGGGAAGCGAAGGAAAAGAAAATCAAATTTCTAAAGTGCTGTCAGAATGCTGATGAAGTGGAATCATCCACAGAGCATGAGAATCAGGACAATCCTCTGGTATATTAGACTGATATGTGTACCAAAAGATGTTTTAACCTGTTGTAGAGAAATAGAGGTAAAACTAGGGGCGTAACGACCGAGGTCGCGACCGGGCCCGTGCGGGTGAGGGGCCCTCCAACACCAGCGCAAACTTCAACTGGACGTGCATTTGAAAATCAGCAGATGCACTGCATAACCCAAATGGCATGACAAGATTTTCAAATAAGCGCTCAAACGTTAAAAATGCCATTTTCCACTCATCACCCTTCTGGATGTGTAGCACCCTGAGGACTCGGCTGCTACAGGGGTATTACACCTCAAGCCAGAGGTGTGGTATTCCACTCCCGGGTAAGGATGGAGTGTGGAACTGAGCTAGTAGGCTGCATGCACTACATACATCCCATTTCCGGGGGACAGAACTACGGTACTCCCACCAGTATATGTGCAGGTACGACAGCGTCTGTCCCTGGCTGGAGTGGGAGGGGGGTGGAACATCCCAGTAGTGTAGGGGCAGATAGGGGGAGTAGTCTGGGTAAATGTAGGAGCTCATTGGGTGCTGGTCACCTGAGCTCACACATAGAGGGAGTATATAAAGTGGGCACCATCTTAGGACAGGGTCAGTCAGTCAGTCAGTGAGTCAGCAGTAACTCCAGGAGAGGAGAAGGAAGAGGGACCCAGAGGCGCAGGACGAGAGGGGACCCCAAGATCCCAGAATAAGGACAAAAGGGTGAAGGGTCGGCAAAAGGGTACCGGATCCAAAGCTGGCGGAGGCCAAAGCAAACCTTAGCCAGGAACCGGAGGTTGTGGGCAGGATCTGCCACGACCCTCACCAAATCCACTAGAAAGGCACACCGAGCATAGGGTCAGGGAAGCCAGAGGAGGCTTGACCACCAAGAGACCCGAGGGAGCCGGCCAAAAGTGGATCCCTGGTGGGAACGGCCAGAGGAAGGGAGAGTCAGAAAGGAGCTCAGGACCACGCTCCAGAATTGCCTGGGGGTTGACCGAGTCCCGCACCTGGTGGACGCAGCACGGCTTGGGTGGTCACTGCTGTACAGAGTGACCCGAGCAACACCAGTGAGTAAAAACCCTGAAACTGCATTTCATGCCTCTGAGTCTCCTTGCTGCACCTTCACAACCACCATCCTCCACGTCTGACCCCCTGAGGCTATACCCCTCCCGTTGGGGGTTATACTACCACAGCTGCACACACACCACCAGCCTCAGCGGACCATCCTGCAGCGGCGGCCTTTTGACCGCAAATCAACGGGTGGCGTAGTCGACACTACGAACATCTGCAAGGACTGCCGCACACTGAGTTTGACACCCTGGGCACGGACCGGGTCACAGCCACTCGGAGACTACAACCCCCATCTGATCCGGCTCCGGGTATCCCTAACAACATGGCCCAGGGGGCGCGTCAACTTTGGCGTAGTCGGCAGGATCACGTGCCCGCAACAACCGGGTACTGCGTGCCTGAAGAAAAATTCGCATTTACCTCAAAACGAAGTCTCCCGCCAATTCCAGAGGGTCCCCGCCATCGGACGCCATCTCGGATCAGTTCCCGCCATTTGCCCGTCATCTGCAGTCTTTTCCCGCCATCTGCAGTGTTTCCCGCCACTGGGAAGCGGTTCCCGCCATCTGAGAAGATTTCCCGCCTTGGCAGAGCGGACGCCATTATGGGCGTGCCAGAGGATGGCAAGAGGCCACCTCCCATCGTGGGCCAGGATCGGAAATGGCGCCAAAAGTGGAAACCGCCCCCACCAGCAGAGACTGTGATGATTGATATGTCCATCAGCGTGAGGGAACTGCCCCTGGAACTGGCAATCAAAAAGTTGCCCCAGGACGACCCCCAATGTGGGCGGATACGGAACAAAAGGAAGAAGATGGGAGAAGCCTGGAGGAGTCTGGAGGAGCCGTACCCGGAGATGGAGGGAGAGGCAGGCAGCACCGACCCAGTGGTCAGGAGCCTGTTGCAAGCGACAACCCCAGAAGGCCTGGTGGAGATCCTGGCACAGCTCCCCGGAGATCGGGAGCGTGCACAGACCGCGCTGGAGGGCCTCGCACGAAGGATGGCCCGGGTGCAGCAGGAAACACTGGCGGAGTGGACCCGAGAGATGGCCCTGCAGGCTGGAGCCTGCCAGCGAAGCATGCCACCCGCAGCGAGGAGCAAGTCCACCTCTGAGGACGGCGAAGGAGGGACGACGGCCGGAGACGACGCCGCGGAGGGAGCCGAAGAGATGAAAGCAGGTAATGGGGACGACAATATCCCGTGCCCAGAAGCCGTAAACCTGCCCCAGCTCCCCGTCGCAGAGCCCGAAGCCCCACTCACCGTTCCCGTAGCCGCTGCGTCATCGCTCCAAGCTAGGCCTCAAGCGGCAGGAGCCGCGACCACGCCCCCTGTGACGTCACGCGCCTCAACCCTGAGCGCGGCCAAGCAGGAGACGCCACCGGCCTGGTCGCAAGGCCGAGTGCCCCCGGGCGCCGCAGTGCCAACAGCGCCCTCTACCTCCACTGAGCCACCGGCCTGGTCACTGGGCCAATTAACCCCGGGCGCCGCCGTCTTCACGGTGCCCTTTACATTCAGGGTACCCCAGGCCTGGTCGCAAGGCCTGGTGAACCCGGACGCCGCCACCAAAACAGCGCCCTCAACGTCCACAGCGCCACACCTGGGTGAAGACCTATTTGCCCAGCACACATGCCCGGATGGGCAGCCCTTTGTGTGGCCACCGGAGTTCCACCATCCCCGACTCCGGAAGGAAAGACCCCTGGATGAGCCCCTGATCCCAGCTCCGGCGCCCGCCAAGACCACCCCACTCTCGTTGGAGGAAGCACAGTTTGCGTGGGACCCCACCGGAGAAGACCTCATCGGGTTCACCGAGGAGACCCGGGCAGCCGCAGCCCAGCGTGCGGAGTGCTGCCAGCAATAATTGGAGGTTTTTGCTAGAGAGCGACGAGAGAGGCGGGTCCGCGAGGAGCGGCTCCAAGTGAAGAGCGCCGAGCAGAAGAGCCGAGCCCGCAGAAACCTCCGTGCTGCCCACGGTCCCCGTGCCAGCGGGACTGTAATAAAATTCCAGTTGGAGCACGGGTGGGGTCTCATCCGGGACCACAAGACCCCCGGCGACGTCTTTGTCACCCGCAGAGACGTTGAAAGTCATCTGCCGGAGGGACACAGAGGTCGTGACCTATACCTGGGTGATGAGGTCACCTTCACCCGGCATCAGTGCGCCAAGGGCCCGTATGCCCTGCACGTGCATAGACTTACTGAGAAGGAGCTACGGGGTGAGGAGGATCAAGAGGACCCGGACGGGTCTAAAGATTACCCTCAGCCAAGAGCACACCGCCACTGATGAACTGTAAATAGAATATGTAAATAGTTACCCGTGTGGGTACAAAAACTGTTGCTACCAAAGTGTAGTCCCCGTCGGGACCAGCAAGTGAATACCCATGTGTCCCTATCCCTTAACAGGCTGAGGACTGTGAACAGCCATTCCTTTTCCCCACTGGCCGAGGACTGAGAGCGGCCATATTCCCCTTTGTACATAGTTGCGCTTTCTAAAGTGCCCCCTACCGGTTTTATAGGAAAGCTGTGTTTTTCTTTCCAGAGGAGACTGTTGCACTTTACCCGGTCACAAGTTGCACCGTGGCCGGAGGAACAAGAATGTTTATATGAAAAAGTTTTATGCTGATAATGTTTATAATGTTTTATATGTTTATGATGTTTTGAAAAAAATTGTATGTTTGTGGATGTTTTTATTCTTTTACAGCCCGAGGACGTGCTGTGATTTACCAGGGGGGAATGTAGCACCCTGAGGACTCGGCTGCTACAGGGGTATTACACCTCAAGCCAGAGGTGTGGTATTCCACTCCCGGGTAAGGATGGAGTGTGGAACTGAGCTAGTAGGCTGCATGCACTACATACATCCCATTTCCGGGGGACAGAACTACGGTACTCCCACCAGTATATGTGCAGGTACGACAGCGTCTGTCCCTGGCTGGAGTGGGAGGGGGGTGGAACATCCCAGTAGTGTAGGGGCAGATAGGGGGAGTAGTCTGGGTAAATGTAGGAGCTCATTGGGTGCTGGTCACCTGAGCTCACACATAGAGGGAGTATATAAAGTGGGCACCATCTTAGGACAGGGTCAGTCAGTCAGTCAGTGAGTCAGCAGTAACTCCAGGAGAGGAGAAGGAAGAGGGACCCAGAGGCGCAGGACGAGAGGGGACCCCAAGATCCCAGAATAAGGACAAAAGGGTGAAGGGTCGGCAAAAGGGTACCGGATCCCAAGCTGGCGGAAGCCAAAGCAAACCTTAGCCAGGAACCGGAGGTTGTGGGCAGGATCTGCCACGACCCTCACCAAATCCACTAGAAAGGCACACCGAGCATAGGGTCAGGGAAGCCAGAGGAGGCTTGACCACCAAGAGACCCGAGGGAGCCGGCCAAAAGTGGATCCCTGGTGGGAACGGCCAGAGGAAGGGAGAGTCAGAAAGGAGCTCAGGACCACGCTCCAGAATTGCCTGGGGGTTGACCGAGTCCCGCACCTGGTGGACGCAGCACGGCTTGGGTGGTCACTGCTGTACAGAGTGACCCGAGCAACACCAGTGAGTAAAAACCCTGAAACTGCATTTCATGCCTCTGAGTCTCCTTGCTGCACCTTCACAACCACCATCCTCCACGTCTGACCCCCTGAGGCTATACCCCTCCCGTTGGGGGTTATACTACCACAGCTGCACACACACCACCAGCCTCAGCGGACCATCCTGCAGCGGCGGCCTTTTGACCGCAAATCAACGGGTGGCGTAGTCGACACTAAGAACATCTGCAAGGACTGCCGCACACTGAGTTTGACACCCTGGGCACGGACCGGGTCACAGCCACTCGGAGACTACAACCCCCATCTGATCCGGCTCCGGGTATCCCTAACAACATGGCCCAGGGGGCGCGTCAGATGCGTATCAAATTGTAAGCCTCTCTAAGATCAAGTTTAGAAAACCACTGAGCCCCCATAAGCTAATTACATAGGTCGGGAATGAGTAGGTAAGTATTTTTCACCATGATTTTGTTTAGTTGTCGGAATTCGAGGCAAAGACGGAGACCCCCATCTTTCTTTTTTACAAAGAAAAATCTGGCAGCTACAGGAGCAGAGGAAAGACCGATATGACGCTTTTGTAACCTCTCCTTAACATATTGTTTCATGGCGACCCATTCAGGCCCAGATAAATTGTATAGGCGAGCTTTAGGTAATTTGGCAATAGGTACAAGATTAATAGCACAATTATAAGGTAGCATCTCCCTCTCTTTTTCCGAGAACACATCTCCTACGTCCTTTAGGTACCCCGGCAGACCCTTCAGACTAGCAGAGCATATTTGTACCGCCTTAAAAATTTCTTGCAACAATTTAGGCTCCATTTAACAATTTCCTTCTGACATCAATCAATAACAATCATAGAAGCCCCAGTACCAATCCAGCAGGTAAATTATCCAAAACAAAACAAGAGATGGATTCAGTGTGAAGTGCTCCCACATTCGGCGCGCTAATTAGCGAATCATGTGCACAGCACATCCGAATTCATATTGCTTTGCATGGCAGACGGTTTTACAAGCTGTGAGGCAGTGACCGGGATTGTATACGAGGGACGTTATATATCCCCCAGAATATGTACAGAGACCTATTAAATCCATTGGAGTGCATTGCAGTCACAAACTCACCTTCGGCGGCAATGCAGGAATGAAGGTGAGCATTGACCTGGTCAGGCTATCTAGCTAAGGCAGATTAAGTAAAACCTGGCAGGGCCTTCATTTCTTGGGGGAGGCTACACAAAGGCAGTGGGGTGGCCTCCTCCGTCCAACCTGGGTTTTCCATTGGCTCTTGCCACAGGTCCTTTAAAAACCCTGCACTGAGGATTAGTGTTGTTCTATGTTAGAACCTGCTAGGAGCACAGCAGGAAAGCTCAGCAGGATTGAGTGTGGCTGAACCCACGCCTGGGAAGGCTCTGCACCTGTCAGGTTCTGAGCGGCCCGGCGCGGCCGTTGCCCACAGCAACCGTTGTTTAAGGACTCGTGTTAACCCGGCTGCGAACCGGAGGACTTTTCTGTTTACCCGTGAGTTGCTGAATAAAGCTGCTTATGTTGGACTTGCTTTAGTCACTGCCTCAGTTACTGCACGGTGTGAACACCGCCGCCTTACAGCTTGGTGGAGAATGTGGGCATAGTGACTTAGGCATACCCCACCGGCCGCTGCATGACCACAATCCGGCCGGCCACCTTTCAGCCCCATCCCGTGGTCAAAATGGAGGAGCTGTTAAAGCAGCTGGTACTCACCCAGCAGCAGCAGCTACAGTCTCAGCGGCAACAGCAGGAGTGGGAGCAGCAGCATAATCAGCAGCAGCAGCTACTGTACCAGCAGCAGCAAAAAACAAACGAACTGTTGCTGCAACAGATTGCTGTCCTGCGGGAGACGCCAACGGCACCAGCCCCAGAACGTCGAGAGGCCTGGGACAAGGTTCGCTCAGCGTTGAGGAAGATGAGACCGGAGGACAATGTGGAAGCCTTCCTGACCATTATGAGCGCACAGCAGAGAGGGAAAACCTACCGGCCGGCCAGTGGGGCAGAAGTGGTGGCTCCGTTTCTGGTCGGCGATGCCAAAAAAGGCCTACTTCGACCTCAGTCGGGAGGACGCCCAGGACTACATGAGGCTCAAAGGTGAGATCCTTGCCCGACTGGGGGTCAATACATACGTGAGGGTTCAGCGTGTATTTTCATGGGCCTATGTGGAGACCCGACCTGCCCAGTCTCAGGCTTATGACCTCTTGCAGCTGGTAAAGAGGTGGCTCCAGCCTGAGACTTTGTCTCCAGCCCAGATGGTGGAGAGGGTGGTGGTTGACCTGCTGGTGCCAGCCACTATCCAATGTTGGGTGGGGCAAGGGGACCCCAGCACACTCGACCAGATGGTCAGCCTGATCGAGCGCTACTCGGCCACTCAGGACTTTATCAGGGACTCTGCCCCCTCGCGGCTGTCACGCTGATCTCTGCCAACCCAGGAACCGGGAAAGGGGTCGCGTCCCTCTGCTGAGGACAGTCAGCACCGTACCCGTGCTGAAGGGGTACCCCGGAATGAGAGTGGTAGGAGACCGGTTCCCTCCCAAACAGACATAAGACCTAACAGTACCTCCACCATTAGGTGCTGGCAGTGTCAGGGGTCGGGACATGTGGTTGCTAACTGCCCCCTGACTACGGAACCCATGGACTGCGGGTTTATCTGCCGGGTCTCAATGTACGCCCAGACTGTCTGCACTGCGAGCCCCGACCCCCCTGACAGTGAACCCCAACTGTGCCAGGTACTGGTTAATGGGTACCCCACGGAGGCCCTCCTAGATTCGGGGAGCCTAGTGACTTTGGTACATGGGTCACTGGTGGCAGGAGACAACCCCAGTGGACGGACAGTCAGGATTATGTGTATCCATGGGGACCTCCGAGAGTACCCAACTGCGGAGGTAGTTTTGTCCATGCCATGTGGAGACGTAAGACATGTGGTGGGGATGGTAAAAACTCTTCCCTATGGGACTGTGTTGGGAAGAGACTTGCCCCTGTTCTCGACTCTGTGGAAAAACAAAATCCACTCTACCCTGGTAAAATGTATTACAGGTGCTGTACCTGACGAACCTGAGTCAGGGGTACCTGCCGTAGGGGTGTCCAACCTAGGGACAGAATGTGACCCCGATAGGTTTCCCCTAGAGGTGCTGGCAGGAGAGGTCAAGGAGACCCCATCGATCCCCAAGCTGGAAGTGTCTCGGGGCACGTTTGGGACAGCTCAGCTACAGGATCCCACCCTGAATCGGGCGCGGGATAGGGTGTTAGAGGTAAATGGCGTAGCTCAACAGCCCGGTGCAGATACTGTATTTCCACGCATGGTAGTCAACAGTGAGTTGCTCTATAGGGTAGACAAAATCAGGGACGAGGTCGTAGAACAGTTAGTGGTACCTCAGTCTTACTGTTGGGCGGTTGGCACATACTGAGTTGGCACACACACACCTGCTGGGTGGACACTTAGGGGTTAAAAAGATGCAAGAGCGTATCTTGCAGCAGTTCTTTTGGCCGGGGATTTACGCGGAGGTCCAAAAGTATTGTGAATCCTGCCTCAAATGTCAGTTGACCACACCCACCGCAAGTTTCCGTAGCCCATTGGTACCCCTGCCAGTGATAGAGGTACCTTTTGAATGGATTGCAATGGACTTGGTAGGGCCCATTGTAAAATCCGCTCGTGGCCACTAACATATACTGGTGGTCGTCGACTATGCCACCCGGTAACCGGAGGCTATACCGCTATGCCACACCTCGGCAAAACTGATTGCACGGGAGCTGTTTGCCATGTTCTGTCGCCTTGGACTACCTAAGGAGATCCTGACGGATCAGGGGACCCCTTTTATGTCCAAAGTGACAAGGGAACTGTGCAAACTGCTAAAAAATTAAACAATTGCGCACCTCGGTGTACCACCCTCAAACCGACGGGCTAGTAGAACGGTTCAATAAAACCCTCAAGTCCATGTTAAAAAAAAGGTGGTTTCTAAGGACCGAAGGGATTGGGACATGTTGCTACCCTATTTGATGTTCGCCGTCCGTGAGGTACCCCAGGCTTCCACAGGCTTCTCTCCCTTTGAGTTATTGTACGGTAGACACCCTAGGGGTCTGTTGGACGTAGCCAAAGAAACGTGGGAACAAGAGCTGAGTCCACATAGGAGTATAATTGAACACGTGGCTAGTATGCAGGACCGGATCGTGGCAGTCATGCCCATCGTGAAAGAACATCTGTTAGATGCCAAAGCAGCCCAGAGGCGCACATATAATAAAAGAGCCAGAGTCAGGTCTTTTAACAAGGGCGATCGGGTTTTAGTACTGGTACCCACAGCCGAGAGTAAACTCATGGCCAAGTGGCAAGGGCCATATGAGGTTCGAGAAAAGGTGGGGGAGGTAAATTACTGGGTGTATCAGCCCGGAAGGAGGAAACCTGAGCAGCTTTATCATGTAAACCTGCTAAAACCTTGGAAAGATCGAGAGTGTTTAGTTACAGACGTCACTCCGGGCATATCACCAGAGAGTTCTCTACCTTCAGCCAGGGATGCGTCCGGGGGAGAGGTCAGGATAACTGAGGCTCTCACTAAACAGCAACGATGGGAGGCTCGCTCACTGGTGCAGCAGAATACCGACGTGTTCTCAGAGCTACCGGGTAGGACTACAGTTCTCCAACGTGACATTGTCACAGAACCTTGGGTAAGGGTGCGAATGAGACCGTACCGGGTACCCGAAGCCCGGAGGCAAGCCATCACGGCTGAGGTAAAACAGATGCTCCAGTTAGGGGTCATCGAGGAATCATGGAGTGAGTGGGCTAGCCCTATCGTACTGATTCCGAAACCAGATGGATCGTTATGCTTCTGTAACGATTTCCGAAAATTAAATGAAGTGTCGAACTTTGACCTTTATCCAATGCTCAGCGTGGATGAGCTGATTGAGAGACTGGGGCAGGCCCAGTACTTTACCACACTCGATCTCACCAAGGGTTACTGGCAGGTACCTTTCACGAAATCGGCGAAGGAAAGACCGCCTTCATAACTCTGGAGGGTCTATATCACTATGTGGTCTTACCTTTTGGGTTACATGGGGCCCCGGCTACATTCCAGAGGTTGATGGACATAGTGCTCAAGCCTCATCAGGAGAACGTGTCCGCGTATCTAGATGATATTATCATCTTTAGCACCGACTGGCATACGTATCTATCCCAGGTACAAGCAGTGCTGGATTCTCTCAGAGCCGCGGGGTTAACGGCAAACCCCAAAAAATGTGCGATAGGGCTAGAGGAAGCCCGATATTTGGGGTATGTGATTGGCCGAGGAGTTATCAAGCCCCAAATCAATACAGTTGAGGCCATTAAAAACTGGCCTAAACCGTCAAGTACAAAGCAGGTGAGGGCGTTCCTTGGCATCCTTGGGTATTACCGCCAGTTTATACCTAATTTTGCTGGGAGAACAGCGGCCCTGACTGATCTCTTGAAAGGAAAAAAATCAGTAATGGTTTGGTGGAACCCTCAGGCAGAAGAAGCCTTTCAGTCCATGAAGTTGGCCCTGTGTGGACAGCCGGTCCTCATCAGCCCCAACTTCAAGGAAACCTTCATTGTACAGACAGATGCCTCGGAGGTAGGCCTAGGGGCGGTTTTGTCACAAAAAGTGAATGGTGAAGAGCACCCAGTCACCTACTTGAGTAGAAACTTGTCCCGGCAGAGAAAAACTATAGCGTGGTAGAGAAAGAGTGTTTGGCTATTAAGTGGGCCTTGGAATCGCTACGTTATTATTTACTCAGTCGTCAGTTCCGCTCGGTGACGGACCACTCACCCTTGGTATGGATGAGAAATGACAAGTAGAGGAATGCGCGAGTCACCAGGTGGTTCCTGTCACTGCAAAATTTCAGTTTCTCTGTAGAACATCGCCCTGGGAAGTTGCAGGCAAACGTGGATGCCCTGTCCCGGGCACCCTGTATGGTGTCAAATGTTCAACCCCACAAGTTTGAACAGAGGGGGGGATATGTGAGGCAGTGACCGGGATCGTATACGAGGGATGTTATGTATCCCCCAGAATGTGTACAGAGACCTATTAAATCCATTGGAGTGCATTGCAGTCACAAACTCACCTGCGGCTGCAATGCAGGAATGAAGGTGAGCATTGACCTGGTCAGGCTATCTGGCTAAGGCAGATTAAGTAAAACCTGGCAGGGCCTTCATTTCTTGGGGGAGGCTACAGGAAGGCAGTGGGGCGGCCTCCTCCCTCCAACTCGGGTTTTCCAGTGGCTCTTGCCACAGGTCCTTTAAAAACTCTGCACTAAGGATTAGTGTTGATCTATGTTGGAACCTGCTAGAAGCATAGCAGGAAAGCTCAGCAGGATTGAGTGTGGCTGAACCCACACCTGGGAAGGCTCTGCACCTGTCAGGTTCTGAGCGGCCCGGCGCGGCCGTTGCCCATGGCAACCGTTGTTTAAGGACTCGTGTTAACCCGGCTGTGAACCGGAGGACTTTTCTGTTTACCCGTGAGTTGCTGAATAAAGCTGTTTATGTTGGACTTGCTTGGGTCACTGCCTCAGTTACTGCACGGTGTGAACACCGCCGCCTTACAAAGTGTCTTCGCAGCGTTTTCGCGGCCGTAAAAACGCCACAAAAACGCTACGTGGGCACAGATCCTTACCGTCTTGACCAAATTTTGTGCTAACAGTGTTGTGTCAATGGCGAAAATTTGAATGGGTTTTTCCAAGCTAACTGTCCCTAATCCTAACTTTAACAGTTAACAGCAGACCTGCAGTCAATGAACACCACTGGTGATAACACCTGGTTCTTGAAGGATTACACCATATTCATCAGTACGTTATCAGAGGAAGAAAAAGGTACCTGGGAGTCTGGGTGATCTCCTTGACAATCACCAGGGCTCAGACATTTTACCGACGGTTTGTTTGCCTGAGCACGAGTTGGGCGATTCTTGAGAAAAAGTCCAGTGAGACCTCAGTATAGACAGTCCAAGATCTTGTCTATGTTTTATTCTCCCCATCACAAAAACTCAGATAAATGGACTTGCTCCGGGAAAGTATAATGGGCAGCCTGCTGTTCACCATGTCACGTTTTCTGCAGTCCATTCATATGGCCTGGATCATGGCTTCCATGGGAAAACAAGGGGAGTCATGAAGAACCAGAGCATCTTTAAGAGTCTCGGAAAGAGAGAGCTTCATCGTTCCATAGAACTTCAGTGAACCACTACCGGAACTCAGTGCAGTAGCCCACAGCAGTGCGGCCCCCAGTGCCAGGTTCATGATCTTTGCCTCAATGACCTGGATCCTGACGGGGTCGTCATAGATCAAACCAAAAGCATCAACAGAAAACCGTTCTTGGGCTTGTAAGGACAAAGAAAATACCCAGACAGTAGGAACATGATTATCCCCACCAGTTGAAACTCATCCCTTGAAGACCAGGGTCGCAGGGTAAAAAATAGCCTACAGCTGTACCTGAACATCCTAAACTGTTCTTTCTCTCCTGAAAATTTACCAGGGAGGGCCATTACAGGTTTGGGAGCAGTAGCGAGCTATAGAAAGTTTTCAAACGATTGATCTAAACTTGCAGCTGAAATTGCGATGATTCAAATCTATGGCATTCCTTAGTCAGACCCTGCATCATCTGCGTCAGATTTGCCACCTGTTCACAGAGCGCGTGAACAGGATCCATACTGGCAAAAAAAAAACCCGTATGGACCAGTTGTAATGTGACGCTGAGTGACTTCTCATGAACAATCCGTGAGTCATGGTAGTCAAGGAGTCAGAGGTCAAGACCCAGGAGGGTACGTCATTTACAGAGGGAAGAGACAAAGCCATAGTCAGGTCACAGTCCAGAGTCAGAATTCCAAGGTCAGAGTGCATCAAGGCAAAAGTGGTAATACAAACAGGAAACCAATAGGCAAATCCAGGGTGTGGCAACAAAACATCAGAATGTCTGAGTTCAGTGCACAAAGCACATAGAAAACACACCATTGAGCTAACAGCTGCAACTGGCAGCTATTTTGGACTGACAGCTTAGTTAAAGGGGTTGTCCGGTCAAAAGTGATATGAATCCCCAATGGGGCAGTGGCACCATAGACTGTCATACACATGTAAGTACTTAGGGCATATTTATCCTGCTTGAGTTTGGTTTTGGATGTCTCTATATAATGAACTGATATTAGCACTGTGCACTTTAGCATCTACTTATAGTATAAATATGTGAGCTCTTGGTAGCTCTTATGAGTGATTGTAGTTTACACTCTTTTCAATTGTCCAAACTTTTATATACATGCTCATTTTGATTAAGTGGATGTCTATCTGTGGTGCCTAATATGGCCTTACCACTGATTTATTTGTTGCCATTTGAGACTAAATGTGTTCTCTGGTTTTATATTTATTAACATCAATAAAGTGTATTTTTTTTATCTATTGTTCTATATACGTCTTTTTCCAATTCTGATTTATCCTTTGTTTGGCGTTGAACAGTTTACATGGTCCTGATCCACAGACATATATATGGCTATGATCTTGGGATCGCTCCCATTGGTCAATCTTTGCTTGACTTATGAATCCCCGCAGCGCAAGCACTCGGTGCTGCGAGGATTCGCCGGTTTCAGACCTGGTAACGGAGGGTATGTATAAGTTATACGTACCCCCGACCAGTCGGCGCCCCCTCGCTCCATGCACTTGTATGGAGCAAGGCCACGCCCCGTCTAGTGACGCGGACTGCCAGTGGACGCGTCTGACTAGAAGGCGTGACTTCGCTCAATACAAGTGTATAGAAAGCGAGGCCATGCCCACTGGCTGGGGTTATGTATAACTCATACATACCCTCTGGTCCCGGGTCTCACTTGTATGGAGGTAAGCCGAGCCCTCTAGTCGGCCATGCCCACTGGTCAGCCGCGTCTCTAGATGGGGCACGACCTTGCTCATTACAAGTGTGTGTAGCGAAGCCACGCCCACTAGACGGGCCCTTGATAGTATGTGTCGTGCCCCCGGAGCAGTGGGGTTCTCGGCACCGGGCCTTCAGAAGCTTGGGGGGTATCATCTGTGGCTCAGGGCAAACAACTGAAAAGAGGGGAATGTATATTGGGATAATAGGTTTGTAAATGTTCGTGATGCCACCTGTGGTGTCTGGTGAGGATCACCAGTGCTGCAGCAGTCCACTGAGGCCGGTGTTGTGGAGCAGGGCCTCAGGGCAGCGTAGGAGGGGGGATGCAGGACAGAGGGGACCCAGCCGGGTCAGAGCAAGAATAGGAGCACACACGAAAGTCACTTCAGTACCTTTTACTGATGGAAATTCAGGCACATCCCGAAGCACTGTAGGGTGAGGGGTGCACGTCCGGATTCTCCCCAGTGAGCGGGTGTAGGGCCTCGTGGTTCGTGCCTCTCTGTAGTAAGTTTCTGACCTGCCTGGAGCTAGGCCTAACTTGGTTTCTGTTCTGCACCTGCTGACTTGGTGATAGGGCCTTCTGTTGGAGATCACTCTCCCTATTCTCAGGGGTCTCTGTGATTCATGACCCTGGTACGTATCAGCTTTTGGTGATCCTGGGACATGTAGTTCGCCAGGGGTTCCGGTTGTTTTCTACTGGTCATGAAGATCCACATAGACTCGGACCTGGTGTCTGGTATATGCTTCTGGGGTGAGCTTGTAAAGCTCCTCTGCCCCCTATGTTACTCTCTTCCACTTGCCTTTGGCCCTGCTCGGGCCCTCACTAGGCTACACACACTGCAGCCGGGACGCTGCTCTTCTTCGCCGCTCTCAGACTGTCGGCACACTCCTAGCTCTCTATCCTGAGCTCTGTGAGTTATAGTCTGGACTCACTCTACAGACTATACTGAACTCTTTCTGCAGGAACTGCTAGGCTCTGGCTCAACTGCACTGACTCCTTCTGTGCCTGAGCAGGAACTGCTGAATCACTCAGCTGCCTAGCTCCACCTTCCCTATTTATATCCCTATCGGGCTCCCTCTGGTGGTCTGAGGTGGAGGGTGGTGGTGTGTGTATGCTGTTGGGGCCTCTTGTGGAGAAACCCGGTAATGCACCCCTCTAGGATCTGTGGTACCAAGCGCAGCTGGGCGCCACATATGTATAACTCATACATACCCTCCGGTCCCAGGTCTGAAACCAGTGAATCCCCGCAGTGCGTGTGCAGCAGGGATTCATAAGTCTGTTGTCACCTAGAGTGACTGCAGACTTATCACTTTTGACTGAACAACCCCTTTAAATAGCTAGGTACTCACTAAGAACTGGGAACACCTGAAGTAAGCTCAGCACCTTCTAGTCTCAGATTGGACGACTGAGCTGTCTATCAAAATACTGACAGCTCAGCACGCCCCTGCACAAGTTTGGACGACTGAGCAATCACTCACTGCGTCCAAGACACACTGAGCAGAGGAATGATTAAGGAGCAATAGAAAAGATCTGTTTCTTTAGCGATGTAATATGGATTTACTTTCTGTACTATGTAAGGTTATTATTTATTTATTTTTCTATATAGGTTATGGTGGTATTCCTTTGGGGTTTGTGAATTCAGAATGTAAAAAATAATCATAATTCCTTGAATTTAGTCTGATGCTCTCTTCCAATGATCATATATCTCAATATACCTCAAGAAGAAGGTATAAGTATTGTACTATTGTTCCCTATTTTGTTCTAAATCTTAGGTGTCTATTTAATTAAAGGGTAGAAATGAGTTCACCCTTCAAGCTCTCGCTGGCTGGATCCTGTTGTTAATCCTATTACGAACTTCTATAAACAGAGTGAGAAATACTGAAAGGCGAATGTATGGATGGATTTGCAGGTCTTTCTTAAGTGCTTCAACAGAACGGAATATTCTTAAATGATGGCAGTGCTTATAAGAATGGCAGAAAATAATGTCATTGGTAGCTGTGCCATTCCATCTTGGAATAAAATCAGGTCAAGTGCTGTCAAGGTTTCAGTACAATGGATTGCTATGACAACTGTTACCTCAAATTCTGAAGTTTTAGCAAAAGTGTAAAATAGTGAATAATGTGGCATGATGGTACTGGATTAGTATTATGCTAGTAATCTGCAGGGAGAAGTGAGTCACTTGTATTCATCATGTCTCAAACTTGCATGAAACATGGGCTATATGCCAAACTCAAAAAATGCCCGAAAGCAAAGAAAAACCCCAGATAAAAAAAATTAACATTTTTTAGAGTTTTCCATTGTAAATATTAGACTATTCTAAATATTCACAGCAGATTTGGGGATTATTTAGAATGGTTCCGCCTAACTTGTGCCCCAGACATATGCAACGGAAATTGACTGTTACATATATACATCAGCAGATTTTTCTGGTAACTATGACAAAAGTTGAATCTGAATATGGGGTGAACCTTACCTTAAAGGGAATCTGTCAGTATGATCAACCCTCTTAAGCCGTCTATATGGGTATGTGGATCATAGCAAGCTGAAGAAAATTACACCTTGATAGCTGCGATCCAGCGTCTTTTTCCATTAAAATCAACGTTTTTCTTAATATGTAATTGAGCTGTTAAGAACTATGGGAGAGACATAGATCTCCTCGAAAATCTGCCTTCAGAGCTTATTTTAAATAAAAGGCAATCTTACCAGTGTGAGACCTGTAGATCAGGAGAGCAGGCTGTCAGTCATTACATGTCTCACACTGACAATGCCTCCTTTCTTTTAAAATAAACTTCTTCCTAGAGCCAAGAGAGCTTTGTATTCAGTGGGATCAAGGCATGCAAACCTAGAATGCCAAGTCTTTAGGAACTTTTCATGATGATCATGAATCTGAGAAGTTAATTCTTCTATTCCTCTCAATTAATCTGAGATCTTCAAGTTTTGGCAATCAGAGTTTCACTGATTGGGATTCAGGATTTTTTCACAGCTCTAGGATACAAGCTCTAGCTGCTTTGACAAAGAGCCTCAGAATATACTGCGTGCACAATTTTTAGGCAAGTGAGTATTTTGACCATATCATTTTTATACAGATTTTCATACTCCAAGCTGTATAAACTTGAATGCTTATTGGATGAAGCAGATCAGATGATGTGTATTGGTCTAATGAGGGAGGTGTTGCCTAGTGATATCAAAGCCCTTTATCAAAGTGTGCAGATTTATTAGGCAGCTTATTTTCCTTAGGCTAAATGGACCAAAAGATTTCAGGAGAACCTGTCATCAGGATTATCCATGTTAAACTAAAGGTATGGGCATAATGGCGCTGTCATACTGATTTAATAGATACCTTCAATGTAGAAATCTGCAGCCTGGTTTTTGTTAAATCCTCATTGGAGGTTTTAGATTCCTAAACTCTTCATGCATCAGGGCGAGACTGTGGGTTGAGGCTTCTGCTCTGCCATGGCTGCCTCTGGTGTCTTTATCTTCTCCCTCATCTAAATTTCATTTCATTTCAATCCGTGGGCAGTGTGTATCAGGCACTGGCTGCATTATCGTCTTCTCAGCTAGGTCCAGTTAGATTAAAAAATATTTTAACAGTGAGGGAATCTTCATCATTTGGGCTCTACTTGCCACTATTTTTTATTTAAAATAAAACAGCTGAGATGCAATTGAAGTGTAGATTTTCATGTTTAATTAAAGGGGTTGAACAAAAATATCCTATGAGACGTTTAGAAATTGCAACCATTTTTCTACAAAGCCTCCTCATTTTAGGGACTCAAAAGTAATTGCACAAATCAACTTTACCAGAAATAAAATGTTCATTTTTAATACTTTGTAGAGAGTCCCTTGCTGGCAATGACTGCCTGAAGTCTGGAAACCATGAACGTCACCAAACGCTAGGTTTCCGCCTTTGTGATGCTTTGCCGGCCTCTACTGCAGCTGACTACAGTTGTTTGTTTATGGATCTTTCTGCTTTACGTGTTCTCTTAAGCATGTGAAATGCTGCTCGAAGGGGTTGAGATCTGGTGATTGACTTGGCAATTGCAGAATATTACACTTCTTTGCCTTAAAAAACTCCTGTGTTGCTTTCGCAGTATGTTTTGAACCATTGTCCATCTGTACTGTGAAGCGCCGTCCAATCAACCTTGCTGCATTTGGTTGAATCTGAGCAGAAAGTATCGTCCCGTACACTTCAGAATTTATCCAGCTGCTTCTGTCTTCAGTTACATCATCAATAAAAACTAGTGACACAGTGCCATTGAAAGCCATGCATGTCCATGCCATCACACTGCCTCCACCATGTTTTACAGAGGATGTGGTGTGCTCTGGATCATTAGCTGTTTCAAGCTTTCTCCATACTTTCTTCTTCTCATCATTCTGGTACAGGTAGATCTTAGTTTCGTCTGTCCAAAGAATGCTTTTCCAAAACTGAGCTGGCTTCTTTAGATTTTTTTTGACAATGTATAATCTGGGCTTTCTATTTTTAAAGATGTGGTGAACCCTCTGTATTTGTTTTCATGAGTTCTTCTCTTTATGGTAGACTTACAGTGGTGGCCAAAAGTATTGGCACCCCTGCAATTCTGTCAGATAATACTCAGTTTTTTCCTGAAAATGATTGCAATCACAAATTCTTTGGTATTATTATCTTCATTTAATTTGTCTTCAATGAAAAAACACAAAAAGAATTGTCCTAAAGCCAAATTGGATACAATTCCACACCAAACCTAAAAAAGGGGGTGGACAAAAGTATTGGCACTGTTTGAAAAATCATGTGATGCTTCTCTAATTCGTGTAATTAACAGCACCTGTAACTTACCTGTGGCACCTAACAGGTGTTGGCAATAACTAAATCACACTTTCAGCCAGTTAACATGGATTAAAGTTGACTCAACCTCTGTCCTGTGTCCTTGTGTGTACCACATTGAGCATGGAGAAAAGAAAGAAGACCAAAGAACTGTCTGAGGACTTGAGAAACCAAATTGTGAGGAAGCATGAGCAATCTCAAGGCTACAAGTCCATCTCCAAAGACCTGAATGTTCCTGTGTCTTCCGTGCACAGTGTCATCAAGAAGTTTAAAGCCCATGGCACTGTGGCTAACCTCCCTAGATGTGGATGGAAAAGAAAAATTGACGAGAGATTTCAACGCAAGATTGTGCGGATGGTGGATGAAGAACCTAGACTAACATCCAAACAAGTTCAAGCTGCCCTGCAGTCCGAGGGTACAACAGTGTCAACCCGTACTATCCGTCGGCGTCTGAATGAAAAGGGACTGTATGGTAGGATACCCAGGAAGACCCCACTTCTTACCCCGAGACATAAAAAAGCCAGGCTGGAGTTTGCCAAAACTTACCTGAGAAAGCCTAAAACGTTTTGGAAGAATGTTCTCTGGTCAGATGAGACAAAAGTAGAGCTTTTTGGCAAAAAGCATCAACATAGAGTGTACAGGAAAAAAAAGAGGCATTCAAAGAAAAGAACACGGTCCCTACAGTCAAACATGGTGGAGGTTCCCTGATGTTTTGGGGTTGCTTTGCTGCCTCTGGCACTGGACTGCTTGACCGTGTGCATGGCATTATGAAGTCTGGAGACTACCAACAAATTTTGCAGCATAATGTAGGGCCCAGTGTGAGAAAGCTGGGTCTCCCTCAGAGGTCATGGGTCTTCCAGCAGGACAATGACCCAAAACACACTTCCAAAAGCACTATAAAAAGGTTTGAGAGAAAGCACTGGAGACTTCTAAGGTGGCCAGCAATGAGTCCAGACCTGAATCCCATAGAACACCTGTGGAGAGATCTCAAAATGGCAGTTTGGAGAAGGCACCCTTCAAATATCAGGGACCTGGAACAGTTTGCCAAAGAAGAATGGTCTACAATTCCAGCAGAGCATTGTAAGAAACTCATTGATGGTTACCGGAAGCGGTTGTTCGCAGTTATTTTGGCTAAAGGTTGTGCAACCAAGTATTAGGCTGAGGGTGCCAATACTTTTGTCCGGCCCATTTTTGGAGTTTTGTGTGAAATGATCAATGATTTGATTTTTGCTTCATTCTCTTTTGTGTTTTTTCCTTGCAAGCAAATTAAATGAAGATAATAATACCAAAGAATTTGTGATTGCAATCATTTTCAGGAAGAAACTGAGTATTATCTGACAGAATTGCAGGGGTGCCAATAGTTTTGGCCACCACTGTAAATACTGAAACACCTACTTCCTGGAGAATGTTCTTCACTTGGATAGATGTTGTGAAGGGGTTTTTCTTCACCATGGAAAGGATTCTGCAATTTTCCACTACAGCGGTCTTCCGTGGACATCCAAGTCTTTTAGAGTTCCCAAGCTCACTATTGCGCTCTTTTTTTACAGAATGTACCAAACTGTTGATTTGGCCACTTCTAACATTTCTGCAATATCTCTGATGGATTTCTTCATTTTTTTTAAGCCAAAAATGTATTTTCTATTTCTTCCATTGAGTGCTCCTTTGACCGCATGTTGTGCTTTCATAGCAACAGCTCCCAAATGCAAATTTCACACCTGGAATCAGCTCCAGACCTTTTACCTGCTAAATTGATGATTAATTAATGAGGGAATAGCCCATACCTCTCATTAAAGAGCTTTTCAGATAATTGTACAAATACTTTTGGTCCCTTTAAAAAGAGGCAGCAACATATTTAAGAGCTGTAATTCCTAAACATTGACTCCAATTAGCATGTGAATACCCTCAAATTAAAGCAGAGAGTCTAGTCTGCACTTTAAGCCCATATTGATTATATGACTGTGTGGCACCCCAGGGGTCTGGTTTCCACAGTAACGGCAATGTTATGTCTGAGAGCAGGTGGGAGGTCTCTTGGTCAGGAATCCTATGCATGCCACACCTCCTGCCCAGTCCTGGGAGGGGAAGAACTTCCCCTATATAAACCTGGGGCTGAGGCAGGGTTAGAGAGTTGAGAGGGAGAGTTCAGCCAGGAGGGCTGACAGGGAGCTGTGGCTCCGGCTGGGCCCAGCTCCTGGGCCATGCCAGAAGTAGAGAAGAGAAGCAGCATAGGAAGAAACAACAGGAGCTCTGTGGGAGCAGTGTTACAAAGAGTCAGGGGCTGGCAGCTGCAGAGCTCGCCCTGACTGAGAAGATTTCTTACCGGACCCGGAGTCCGAGGCTGTGGGGACTAACTCCTACCCAGCAGCAGAATCCGTCAGGCAGGGGATTTCAGGTCCTCTGGCCAAGAAACCCGAAGGCACGGTCACACGCATGGGACCAGCACCGCCGTCGTGGAGCGGAAGCTACTAGAAGGCCCCGAGTCACCGGCCATACGGGTGAGCACCACACGGTACACTCAGGGACGTGGGCTACTTATACTCGCTTCTAGCAAGGTAGCCAGAAGAGTATCGTTAGTTTGGGAGGCCTACAACTCCGCCTGGCCAGGGGAGATCCCATCTGCTCAAGGACTGACCAGGCCCCAACCGCTAGCCAGTACTCCGGGAGGGTCTATCTTTGTCACCAGTAAAGACCCTGAACTACACCGCATCGTCTCTGAGTGGTTCCTGCTACCCCCATCATCCACGTCGGCTGCCCTGAGGCCATACCCCTCCCGTTGGGGGTTATACCATCCACGCTGCACCATCCTTCCACCGGCCTCAGCGGTCTGCCCTGCAGCGGCAGCTCCATAGCTGCATTCAACGGGTGGCGTAGTCGTCCATCATCTACCGCTGATACAGCGCCACTTAGTCTGACTCCCTGGGCACGGACCGGATCACCGCCACGAGACTACAACCCTCAAGAGATCCGGCTCCGGGTAAGCTCCCGCGTGCGCAACGCAGCGCGACACAGGCCCAGGGGCGCGTCAACTGTATCTTGAATATGGTCTGGTAAACAGCTAAATTGTCAAAACTTCTGTCACTGTCCAAATATTTTGGGACCTGAACTGTATGTTTGATTCTGAAACACTGCAGTGTTTCAGAGAAAAACATGCTTTAAAGAGGTTGTCCAAATCGATAAGTCTGCAGTCACGCTGTGTGACTGTAGACCTATTAATTCCCCCAGTGCACGCGCTGTGCGCTGCGGGGATTCACCAGTTTCTGTCCCAGGACCGGAGGGTATGTATGAGGTATACATACTATCTACCAGGGCCCATCTAGTGGACGTGACCTCGCTCCACATACTTGTACTGAGCGAGGCCGCACCACATCTAGAGACGCAGTCGACCAGTGGGTATGGCCGACTAGTCTACAGCGTGATCTCAATCCCCAGCAGCTATTAAAGTATGTTTTACTCTGAAATGCTAATCAAAGTCAAACAAATCTGACTGAGATAATACAGCCAGTGACTGATACATAGAGCACAATCCGTTTGCAGAATGTATCAACTGACAGGTTCCCTGTAAGTCTTTTTACATTGTAAAAAAATAAAAGGATATTTCAAAAATAATACTGCCATAAAGTAGCCATGTGGGAAATTTTATTCATTTAATTTGCGTGATATGGATGATTTAATGTCATGAACATTTCAAATGATAAATACTGATCATTTTTTAACCTTTCATCAAAAATCAGATATTTTCATAAAAAAAAAACACAAATCAGATCGACTGAAATATAACACTAACATAAAGTACAATGTGTCATGTGACAATCATGTCAGAAACACAATCTCAGGGCTCGCCCACACAAGCGTACACCACGGCCGAGTGCTATGCCATGTTTTATCAGATCGCACTCGGACCAGTGTTATTCTATGGGGCAGCCCAGATCTGCAATTATTTTCTCATGTCGATTTGGTAAGAGAGAACAATCACAGCATGCTGTGGGTGCATTCGAAAATCAGATAGCATGCAACTGACGCGCCCCCTGGGCAGTGTGTGTGTGTAAATACCCGGAGCCGGGCCTCTGTGTAACGCTGGGGGTTGTAGTCCCCGTGGCGGCGACCCGGTCCCGTGGCTCAGGGCGGTCAAACCAGTGGCGGATCTGTCTCTTTGGTTCTGTAATGCTTAAATGTCCGACTACGCCACCGTTGGATTGCGGTCACTGAGAACCGCCGCTGCACGGCAGACCGCTGAGGCTGATGTTGTATGTGCAGCAGGGGGTAGTATAACTCCCCACGGGAAGAGTATAGCCTCAGGGCAGTGAGTGTAGATGGTGGGGGTGATGGTGCGCGGGAGCAGCAGTAATGACTCAGAGTCCAGTGATGCAGTCCAGGGTCTTTACTCACAGTTTTACACTCCAAGCCACTTCTGCAGGTAATGGCTGCCCACGTCGTGCTGTGCTCACCAGGTGAAGGGCTCGGCCAACACCCAGGCACCTTTGGAATGCTTTTCAGGACCCCCATCGTGTGTCCTTTCTCTAGCCTGTCGTACCCCACAATTGACCACGTTTCTGTCCAGCTGCCTCGGTCCTTGGCGGGCAAACATATGTTCCGTTTCCCTGGGTCCTATGTGGTGCCTTCCTAACGGGTGTAGTGAGGGGCCGTGCATGTACAATGCCACAGCCTCCGGTTACTAGCTGAGGGTAGTTGCTCTCCTCCACTAGATGAGGGATCCGGTTCCCTTTTCTTGGCCTGACCCCCCTACTCTGGTAGCGGCGGGCGTGCGGTGGCGACTGGCCGGTCCGCACCCCTGGGGTCCCTTTAGTCTTCTCCTAGAGCTTCCTCCGTTCTTCTGCCTTCCTTCGTTCTCCTCCATGCCCAGGCCTTAAGACTTGGCCTGCCTGCGGAGCAGAGCCCATGCTGAGCCTCTGCTCCCCGCCTCCTTCTCTCTCTCTGCTCTGAGCCTCTTTCTACCCTAACTCTAAGATGGTGCCCACCTTATATACTCTCCTATACAGTGCAACCGGGATCTACTCTCCCCACCCACACACTACCGGGTTCCCCCTTTCTAGGTGTTCCCTCCCCCCACTCCAGCCAGGGACAGGGGCGGTTGTGCTCACTCTCGGGAGCATGGTTGCCTTGTCCCCCGGAAAGGTGGTGTAGTGCATTTGGGTGTTAGGGTCCTGAGCCACACTCCATCCTTACCTGGAAGTGAGATATCACACCTCTGGGTGAGATGCAACACCTCTATAGCGACCGAACCCTCGGGGCGCTACACAACCATACAAGTCTATGGGTGCCTGTGAAACATCGGACTCTGCTCGGATATCATTTGGTTGTAGTCCGATTACCGTGGACACCGGCATTGGAGAAGATGGAGAAATTACTTTCTCTGTCTCTTCCGCACATGTGCTGCAATTCTTTCATGTGAGAGAATCAGAGCTCATTGCACTGACACTCAGCTCAAACTCTGACATACTAATAGCCGAGTGTCTTTCATAATCGGCCCCGATTCTCTCGTACGAAAGAACATTCGCTCGTGTGACCCCGGCCTCAGACGTTTAGAAGCGTTCAAAGTTATGACCAACATAAAATGACACATGTCTGATTTAAAAATCTGGGCTGGTCAAGAATGTAAAAATTAGCCATGGCACTGAAGGGGTTAAAAAAATATATAATCCTGTCTTTTTTTGCTCAGTGTCCATTACTTGATTTTCCCATTCCAAAAATACAAAGTTTAATGGAAGTGATGCTCCTCTGATTTGGCCGTGTTGTCTAAATTACACTGTGTAGGGTCGCTCTATATTACAATGGAAAACGGTGCTGGCAGTTTGTAAACATTTGCGGAGAAAATAATTTATCTCAATACACCATCCAAAATACATTTGCTGAGAGGCTGTTTAAAAGGTCATGGGTAATTTCCTCAATGCAACATTAATCTCAGTAGCACAACAGTAACAAATCTATTAACTGGTACAACTGGTGCTCTCGTACTGCTAAATCAGGGCATCCAATTGTTATAA
Source organism: Phyllobates terribilis (assembly GCF_046119375.1). Classification (NCBI taxonomy): domain Eukaryota; kingdom Metazoa; phylum Chordata; class Amphibia; order Anura; family Dendrobatidae; genus Phyllobates; species Phyllobates terribilis. Next base: position 488,531,894 of record NW_027362771.1, read on the forward strand.
AACAACCAGATTGGATGAACTATTGCCATAGAAAACTTTCCATAGAGATAACCAGGGGTTATAGGTGCAAGGGCTGCTAGAGCAGTGGTCACCAACATGTGACCCTTGAGGTTACAGCTACACGGCATCTTTGGCTGCAACAGCTGTCATGTGACCAAAGTTTGCTCAGTGCCGCTGCTACATCGTGGCGCTATTTAAGTGAATGGGGCTGCACCGCAACACTTACACTACCGCAACAGCAACAAGCAAGTCGCACAACATTGAGTGTGGTTTTTTGCGACTTGTTTGTCACAGTAGTGTGGGTATCGCAATGTGACACCATTCACTACTATCACGATGTAGCAGCGGCACAGAACAAATTTTGGATGCGCAATGGTGTCTCAGTCAGTGTCGCAGTGAAGCCCTAGTCGAAGTTGTTATGAAACTACAGTTCCCCATTTTCTTTATGAAATGCAATTAATCAGGAAACGCTGGGAACGGTAATTGTCCAACATGTGGACAGCCACATGTTGATATGCGGGAAACAATAAAAATAAATTAACTGCAAAATACACGTCTCACGCTATACACTTTTTTTCTGGGCCAACCTTCGCATTTCTGCTGCATATTTGAAATTTTAATTGCGATGGTCCGCAAGTGGATTAACCCCAATAATGGGGTTATTTGGCTTCTGCCTACATAATGGAAAGGAAGAAACTGTCAACACACCCCTACTGAAGATCTTATAATAATGTAATGCATTGACCTGTGTTGTATTTTGTTTTATTGGTGACCTGCAGCAATTAGTTAGCCTACAGACAGAGTTAATTGTTAGGTCTGCCCATGTTGGGAGGCGTTAAGTGGGTATAGGAACTCAGTTCCTGTTTGTAGTTGAATCGTTGGAGAGGAGAAGGAACGTTTTGCAAACCAGCATTGATCAAGAGTTTTGTGTGTGGAGAAGAGAGAAGACCATATTCAGGTAGCAAGCTCTAAAGTAACCCAATATCAAGTGACAGGAGTAGTTTTTCACAGCAGGCAAGTGAAATGTCTACAGCAAGCGTTATCTATAATAGATAACGTTCAAGTGTAGCTACACCTGATCTCCTAAGGAGTTGCAGTAATGGTGTCCCGCCATGGCAGCAGACCATGGGGCCCCCACCTCATCCGGAATCGCACTTTCAACTGTATCGGTATCTTGGATGCCGATACAGTTGAATGCAATGGAAGTGGGAGCGTCAGCTGACACATCCTCCTTTATTATTCTTCCTCTGCATCTGATGTCTCTGCGCATCGGGCACCATGACATCACTACAACATACCCGATGTGCAGAGTTGCAGTAGACACGCTGAGGAGACCGAAGCAGTTGGACCGGGGAGAGGTGAGTATTTTACTTTTTTTTATTTTTTTCGTCAATGAGTACTTAGGGGGGCCAATGTATTTTACGGAAAGCTATATGAGGCCATTATATTACACACGTGGTCAAAATTGTTGGTACCCCTCATTTAATGAAAGAAAAACCCACAATTGTCACAGAAATAACTTGAATCTGACAAAAGTAATAATAAATTAAAAATCTATGAAAATGAACAAATGAAAGTCAGACATTGCTTTTCAACCCTGCTTCCACAGAATTTTCAAAAAAATTAAACTCATAAAATAGGCCTGGACAGAAATGATGGTTCTTCTTAACTTAATATTTTGTTGAACAACCTTTTGAGGCAATCACTGCAATCAAATGATTCCTGTAACTGTCAATGAGTCTCCTGCACCTCTCGACAGGTATTTTGGCCCACTCCTCATGAGCAAACTGCTCCAGTTGTCTTGTGTTTGACGGTTGCCTTTTCCAGACGGCAGGTTTCAGCTCTTACGAAAGATGCTCAATAAGATTTAGGTCAGGGCTCATAGAAGGCCATTTGTTTTCGTCTTAGCCATTCTTGGTTGTTTTTAGCTATGTGTTTTGGGTCATTATCCTGTTGCAAGACCCATGACCTGCGACTGAGATCAAGCTTTCTGACACTGGGCAGCACATTTCTCAATAGAATCCCTTGATGGTCTTGAGATTTCATTGTACCTTGCACAGATTCAAAACACCCTGTGCCAGATGCAGCAAAGCAGCCCCAGAACATAACAGAGCCTCCTCCATATTTCACAGTAGGGACAGTGTTCTTTTCTTGATATGCTTCATTATTCCATCTGTGAACATAGAGCTGATGTGCCTTGCCAAAGACTTCCATTTTTGTCTCATCTGTCCATAGGACATTCTCCCAGAAGCTTTGTGGCTTGTCAACATGAAGTTTGGTAAATTCCAGTCTGGCGTTTTTATGATTTTTTTTCAACAATGGTGTTCTCCTTGGTCGTCTCCCATGAAGTCCACGGATGGTGGACGGATGGTGCGATCTGACACTGATGTTCCTTGAGCTTGAAGTTCACCTTTAATCTCTTTTAGTGATGAGCAAGCACTAAAATGCTCGGGTACTCGTTGCTGGGGTCGAGCAAATTGGAATACTCAGGTGCTCGACCCCAGCAACGAGCCCAATGTAGGCCTATGGGAAACTCGAGCATTTTTCAGGCGGCTCCCCCCGGCAGTCTGCAGAGGGCCTAAAAATTGCCCAAATCGACAAGAACAGTGCTCAAATGACATGGGAACAGCATGAAGAAGACCCCTGGAAGCATTTCTGACTCCCAGGTCACTGCTGTCAACAACGTTGTCAGAGTATTACGCCACTTTTACGGACTCACAATAAAACATGCAAAAACGAAACCAAAATGGATTTTCCTGGGAAATATGTTAAGGAACATCCTTTCCAGGGTAATGACTTGTATATAAGGCAAAATAAATAACCAAAAACAAAAATACTCCTCCACACCTTGGGCTATGTTTACACGTAGCGTTTTTTATGCGTTTTTGCACTTTTGCATTGCTTTCAACCAAGACAAATGCATTCACTGGTAAATGTCATTTTAACATTTTACAACCTTATCTGGCCATGTGGTGTGTGACACATCATCAGACACATGCATACAGTGGTGAAAACATGGGAACAGCATGGGGAAGACCTCTGTAAGCATCTCTGACTCCCAGGTCACTGCCTAAAAGTGTGCCCATCATAAGTGATCCTTGGTGCATGCAAAGATGCCTCCCGCCATGCACCTGTTGTTGCAGACTTGCAACAATCACTGTCCACGTCCTTGACCCAGTGCAGCATTCAGTTGTCCCTACCCCATTCCTTGGAATGCAAGCGCAAGTGTGGAACCCCAGGGGTCTGGTTACCACAGTAATAGCAATATTACGTCTGAGAGCAGGTGGGAGGTCTCCTGGTCAGGTGCCCTAAGCATGCCACACCTCCTGCCCAGTCCTGGGAGGGGAAGAACTTCCCCTATATAAACTGGGGGCTGAGGCAGGGTTAGTGAGAAAGAGAAGAAGAGGAGTCCCAGACAGAGACACAGTCTGGTCTGGAGTGGAGCAGAAACAGGGAAAGCAAGATCAGGAGCTCTGTGGGAGCAGTGATAAAAGAGGTCAGAGACTGGAAGCTGTAGAGCTCATCCTGACTGAAGAGTTCTCACCGGACACGGAGTCCGAGGCTGTGGGGACTGATCCATACCCAGCAGCAGAAACCGACCGGCAGGGGATTTCAGGTCCTCTGGCCAAGAAACCCGAAGGCACGGTCACACGCAAGGGACCAGCACCGCCGGCGTGGAGCGGAGGCTACCAGAAGGCCCCGAGTCACCGGCCATACGGGTGAGCACCACACGGTACACTCAGGGACGTGGACTACTTCTACCCGCTTCTAGCAAGGTAGCCAGGAAGAGTACAATAGTTGGGGAGGCCTACAACTCCGCCTGGCCAGGGGAGATCCTATCTGATCACGGACTGACCAGGCCCCGATCGCTAGCCAGTACTCCCGGGAGGGTCTGCCTTTGCCACCAGTAAAGACCCTAAACTACACCGCACCGTCTCTGAGTGGTTCCTGGTGCCTGCGTGCAATTCTACTATCCCCATCATCCACGTCTGCTGCCCTGAGGCCATACCCCTCCCGTTGGGGGTTATACCATCCACGCTGCACAACCGTACCACCGGCCTCAGCGGTCTGCCCTGCAGCGGCGGTCTCATAACCGCATCCAACGGGTGGCGTAGTCGAACTCTATACATCCTACTCAAAGTTCTGCCACTTGGTTTGACACCCTGGGCACGGACCGGGTCACCGCCACAAGGACTACTACCCCTATCAGATCCGGCTCCGGGTTCCCCTCCCAGCACAGGCCCAGGGGGCGCGTCACAAGTATGCAGCCAGCCACCCACCCACCCACAGGCTGCAATACTATACTGCCAAATTTTTGACAGCTGCTTGGACTTGAAATGTGGTCTTTTAGGCTCGTGGAGGCGAAAGCTATCCACAATCTTATGGCGGCGGCGACTGGGTATCCATACTCGGTCCCCAGCCGCCACTATTTGTCCCGGTGTCATCTCCGCCTTCCACAAGCATTGGTCCCACAACATTACCCGTGCCCTCCACAGTGCACTTACTGGGAAGGACCGCCTAACCACAAACACGTGGACAGGTGAATATGGCCAGGGACGGTGCGGAGCCAGTCCACAGCTTTTTTTGCTGAGATGTATTTCACCACAGCCATATTCTTTAGCTTGGTGAAAGGACTTGGGAAACCATATCTACCCAGCTTTCATTTCTCCCAGGAAGTCCTCTACAGCTGCTTTCACTTGAAATGTGGCCTTTTAAGCTCGTGGAGGAGGAAGCTTTTCATAACCTCATGCTGGCGGCGGCCGGGTGTCCATACTAGGTCCCCAGCCGCCACTATTTCTCCCGGTATCGTCTTCGCCTTCCACAAGCATGGGTCCCACAACATTACCCGTGCCCTCCCCAGTGAACTTACTGGGAAGGACCGCCTAACCACAAACACGTGGACATGTGAATGTGGTCAGGGACGGTACAGAGCCAGTCCACAGCTTTTTTTGCTGAGAGTACTATTTCACCACAGCCATATTCTTTAGCTCGATGAAAGAACTGGCATAGAGGGAAACCGTATCTACTCTGGGTGTCATTTCTCCCAGGAATTCCTCAAATGCAGCTTGTTGCAGAAGCAATGGCAGCCCGTCCAACATCAACTCGTGCTTGTCGGTGGTGCTTTGACACACAAACATCTTTCTTTGCGCATTTAATTTCATGACTACAGAGTTGGGCAATGGCCTGATCAGTAATGCGGTTTGAGAAGTAACATGCATAAGCACGTCCGATCCACAATAAAAAAGCAGCCATAGAGTGTCCGGGAACCTTCCCACACACTTTTCTTAGCCAGGGCTGCTTCTCAGCAGGGATGGACGGACCCACCAGAAAACCGGTGGGCCTTGGCTTCTCCTTCAGGAGAGTTCATAGTGTCGAGGTGAGGCCATGATGATAGAGACCAGCATCTGCTTAGTTTTCTGTTACTTGGAATGCAAGCGCAAGTGTGTCACCCAGGCCTGGATGCCACAAGTGTAATTAAAGCTGTGTCTGAGAGCAAGGGGGAGGTTCTCTGGTTAGGGGAACATTAGCATGCAATGCCTCCTGTCTGAGGCCAGTAGGGGGAGCAGGCTGCCCCTATAAAAGCTGGTACTGGGGACAGGGTTAGAGAGAACTGGATTGCCTGTCTCAGCTCTGAGACGTGTCCCAGAGTGGAGCAGGGACAGAAAGTTGATTGCACCTAAGAGGAAGTGTGGCAGTAGGAGAGAGCCACCAGCCAGAGACAAGAGGCGAAGAGAGCCTGTCTTGGCAGAGAAAAGACTTAACTTTACCAGACTTTGGTGTCTGAGGCTGGAAGGATTCCACATCCCCCAGCAGAGAACCAGCCCGCAAGGGACTGTACATTCCTTGGCCTAAGAAGCCTGGAGGCCCTGCCACAACCGAAGGGACCAGTAAAGCCGTACAAGGCTGGGAGCAGAAAGGAACCCACGTCGCAGGCCATACAGGCGAGAAAGCACGAAAGCTCGGAAACGTGGGCTGTTATCCTATCAGGAGGAGATAGTCAGAAGGAGCACAGAAAGCACGGTAGGCCTACACCCTCACCCTGACCAGGGCCAATTTCCCCGTTGCTCTCAGACATCCAGGTCCCCTCCTAGCTGGGACTGTTTGTGGGTCAGTTTACCTGTTTAGTAAAGACCCTGGACTGCAACCTGTTGTCTGTGTGCTCCTTGCTCCTCCAGCACTACCATCACTCCCACCATCCACTATACTGCCCTGGGGCCGCACTCTTCCCGTGGGGAGTCACACTACCATAGCTGCACACCTCATCAGCCCCAGCGGTCTGTATGCAGCGGCGGTTCCTAATAACCGCAATCCACGGGTGGCGTAGTCGGACATAATCAATATAACGGACTGCCACTGGCCTGACCACCCTGAGCCACGGAACCGGGTCGCCACTACTACTCCCATCGTTCCCTATTGCCCGGATCCGAGTGCCCCACGGCCCAGGGGGCGAGTCACAAGTATGCAGCCAGCCAGCCACCCACCCACCCATAGGCCGCAATACTAAACTGCCAGATTTCTGGGCAGCTGCTTGCCCTTGAAATGTGGACTTTTAGGCTCGTAGAGGCGGAAGCTTTTCACAACCTCATGCCTCATGTCCATACTCGGACCCCAGCCGTCACTATTTCTCCTGGTGTTGTCTCTGCCTTCTACAAGCGTGAGTCCCTAAACATTACTGCTGGTACTTTTCTGTGGGAATTTGCTTGCTTCCTACCAGCCTGGAATATTTCCAGTAAACTATGGTACGACGCCATGGTATTAGCACTGCCCCCAGTACCAGTAGCGAAGCCATCCCCAATTTCCTTCTCAGGAATTTTATTTGGTAGATTGAGTGGCTGCCCAAATACATTAGTTTCTCACAAAGGAGCTGAAGATAGAGTGGCAGTAGGTGCAAGTTTCTCCAGCCTGTTAGATATTAGAGGGTGAACGGCAGCACATTGGATCAGTGGTTAGCACTGAAGCCTTGCAGCACTGGGATCCTGGGTTCAAATCCCAGCAAGGACAACATCTGCAAGGACTTTGTATGTTCTCCCCGTGTTTGTGTGTGTTTCCTCCTCAGTAAAAAAGCAGCCATAGAGTGTCCGGGAACCTTCCCACACACTTTTCTTAGCCAGGACTGCTTCTCGGCAGGGTTGGACGGTCCCACCAGAAAATCCTCTGTTGTGCCCTGGCTTCTACCTCAGGAGAATTCATGATAGAGCTAACTTTGCAGCTGCTATGGGGCTCTTGAGCGGGGGAGAAAGGTGAGCCCTCAGAATCAAATCCTCTGGTGGGCACAATGTTTTTCAATCTGAAACAGTTTCTCAGTGGGAGTTGTATTTCACCACAGCCATATTCTTTAGCTCGGTGAAAGGACTGGCATAGAGGGAAACCGTATCTACTTCGGCTGTCATTTCTCCGTCACCAGGTTCCTCCCATTGTCACACACGACCATGCGTGGCTGTATGTTCAGCAGTGAGAGCCGCAGATCAGGCTGCTGTGTTACAGCTTTCAACAACTCTGCAGTGCTGGGTGGTTTGTCACCTAATCATTAAGCATGTTATCTTCAGCACAGCCTGTTGCCGCTTGGCCAAGGCAGTGCTGCAGGGCTGTCAGCTTGTGACTGATGTGGTCATTTCAGAGATGGAGGAGGAGGTGCAGGAGCTGAACAATGTGATTACATTGAGGTTGGCGACGCTGTTTTTTATACTAAAGAAAAATCCTATTTTTTTTATTTACGTTATTTTTTAAGACAAATGCATTCACTGGGAAATGTAATTTTAACATTTTACAACCTTGTCTGGTAATGTGGTGTGTGACACATCATCAGTCACATCCTGTTTCATTTATGATGGAGGGACTCTGAAAGTCATAAAACCTATTTTTATAGGGCCATCAGGCAGCCCTTACTATTCTTAAAAGGCCAGCAGTCGGCCCTCGCTATTGTTAGAGAGTCATCAGCCGGCTATGCTTTGTTGTTCCCATTATTAACAAGTGGGTCTCCTATACTGTTATTGCGTATGCAGTGACTGCAAGGACTGCCAAAAATTCGGACGCAACCCAATACCCCTGTGAAGAGACATAGAGGAGGGTCTCAGTAAAAAAAATGTTCCCATTATAAAGGAGCAGGTCTCCTATAGTGGTAGTGCCCATGCTGTGACTGCAAGGGTTGCCAAAATTTGGGAAAAACCCCACTAACAATTTAAAGACACATAGAGCAGGGCCACAGTAACGAGTACGACATGTTCCTATTAGCAAGGAGAGGGTCTGCTTTACAGTTATAGGGTATGCAGTGAGTCCAACGGCTGACCAATTTTAGGAAAAACACCACTAGAATTTAAAGACACAGAGCAGGGCCAAAGTAACAAGTATGACATGTTCCCATTAGAAAGGAGAGGGTCTGCTATACAGTTATAGGGTATGCAGTGAGTCCAACGGCTGACCAATTTTAGGAAAAACCCCACTAAGAATTTAAAGACACATAGAGCAGGGCCACAGTAACAAGTACGACATGTTCCCATTAGAAAGGTGAGAGTCTGCTATACAGTTATAGAGTATGCAGTGAGTCCTACGGCTGACCAAATTTAGGAAAAACCCCACTAAGAATTTAAAGACACATAGACAAGGGCCACAGTAATGACAAATTCCCATTAGAAAGGAGAGAGTCTGCTATACAGTTATAGGGTATGCAGTGAGTCCAACGGCTGACCAAATTTAGGAAAAACCCCACTAAGAATTTAAAGACACATAGAGCAGGGCCACAGTAACAAGTACGACATGTTCTCATTAGAAAGGAGAGAGTCTGCTATGCAGTTATAGGGTATGCAGTGAGTCCAACGGCTGACCAAATTTAGGAAAACCCCCACTAACAATTTAAAGACATATAGAGCAGGGCCATAGTAACAAGTGCAACATGTTCCCATTAGAAAGGAGAGGGTCTGCTATACAGTTATAGGGTATGCAGTGAGACGAACGGCTGACCAAATTTAGGAAAAACCCACTAACAATTTAAAGACACATAGAGCAGGGCCACAGTAATGACAAATTCCCATTAGAAAGGAGAGGGTCTCCCATAGTGTTGGCCTATGCAGTGAATGCAAGGGCAGCCAAAAATTAGGAGGCACTCCAATGCGCCTTGGAAGAGATTTAGAGGGTCTCGTAAAAAAATGTTCCCATTAGAAAGGAGTGGGTCTCCTATACTTGGAATGCCCATGCACTAAGTGTATGGCCTGACAAACATTTACCCCTGGGGGGTATACATGAACATACTGTATACATTTATTTTACGGGCATCATAAACACCCTTTAAAAAAATTATGTGGGTGTTGCATCACGGACCACAGTCACCCTGGTGATATGGCGGTGGAGGATGAGGATGAGGAGAAGGAGGAGGACAAGAGCAAATAGCCAAAATCAGGAAGCGTATACCCATGTGTGGGTGTGAAGAGGTGCATGGGAATACACCTCCCAAAAAAAGACACTGGATTTGAGTTTATGTTACGCTGCTATCATTCGGTGGTGTTGAGAAGTCTGGCCCAAGCCAGCCCTTGTTCATTTTTATAGGAGTCAGCCTGTCAGCATTTTCAGTTGACAGGTGGATGCACTTATCATTTATAATTCCACCAGCGGCACTAAAAACCTGCTCTGATAAAACGCTGGCGGCAGGGCAGTCGAGGACCTCCAAGGCGTAGAGAGCCAGTTCATTCCACATATCCAGCTTGGATAGCGAATAATTATAAGGCACAGAGGAATCACGGAGGACATTGGTACGGTCAGCAAGGTACTCTCTCAGCATCTTCCCAAACTTTGCAATCCTATTGGGAGTACCCCGCACCTCAGGGCCTGTGCGATAGGAGGGTCTGAGAAAACTGTCCCAGAACTTTGACAGTGTTCCCCTGCCTCTGCTGGATTGAAGTTGTGTCTCTCTCGCCTGTACTCCTTGGTTGTCCAACGAGCTGTGACCTCTGCCGCCAGCGTTTTCAAATGGGAATTTTTTTAATAGTTCCGCAACAAGGGCCTTCTCGTACTGTCCCATTTTGGTAGACCTGTCCGCCTCAGGAATAAGAGATATAAAGTTCTCCTTGTAGCGTGGGTCTAGAAGTGCCACCAACCAGTAATGACTGTCACCCAAAATTTTGAGAACACGAGGGTCATGGGAAAGGCAGCGTAACATAAACTCAGACATGGGTGCCAGACATCAAACAGGCAAGACTTCCGTGTCCTCACCAAGAGGATGACTGACCATGCTCTCCTCCTCCTCTCTGTCCTCTGGCCATCCACTCTGAACAGACAGTATGACAGTTGTGCAGGTAGTACCGTCTACAGCGCATGAAACTAGCTCCTGTTCTTCCTCCTCCTCCTCTTCCTCATTGTCACCCAATCCACGTTGGGATGAGATGAAGCTGGGCTGTGTGTAATCACCCTGTATGGTTCCTTGCTCCATCTCATCGTGCTCTGCCTGCAATGCATCCTCTTTGATTGTGAGCAGAGAGCGTTTAAGAAGACAGAGAAGCAGGATGGTGACGCTAATTATGGCGTCATCGCCGCTCACCATCTTGGTGGAGTCCTCAAAGTTTTGGAGGATGGTACATATGTCTGACATCCATGTCCACTCCTGAGGTCTTATGTGTGGTGTTATGTTCTGCTACCAGAGCTAAGGAAAGAGAGGAGATCTGTCCCTACGATAGAACTCAGCTTGATCCCTACGATGTAACAGGGAACCTGATCCTGCGATCAGACCTGCTAAAGTCCTCAGCTAGTCTGTACGGAGACCTATAGATGTGGGGAAGGAATCCCTACAAGTACTAGGGACTGGGAGCAAAATGGACACCTCCTAACAGAAATAGTAGCAGACAGACGAACAAACAAAATATATAGAACACAGAGGTCCGAAGACCAAGCAAACTAACAGAGTTAGATACTGAGCACAGGCTAGCTAAAGAGTAGTAATACAATGAAGTCCAGCAAATCCAGAAGGGCGGAGCAGGACTAAATAGGCCAACAAGGTCATGTGACCAGCAATAGAAAAAACCTAAGAGCAAGGTTCTAACAGTACCCCCCCTTCTAAGAGGATCCTCCGGATCCCCTAGGACCAGGCTTATCAGGAAATCTCCTGTGAAACGCTCTGATAAGTCTGGACGCGGAAACATCATCCGACCTCACCCATGAGTTATCCTCGGGTCCGAAACCTTTCCAGGCCACGAGATACTGCAAACTACCTCTATACCGTCTAGAATTAAGGATGCGAGAAATTTCATATTCCCCGTCCTCCACCACCGGAGGAACAGAGGCAGAGACGTCACAATCCGACATAACAGCTTTTCTCAACAGAGAGACATGAAACACTGGATTAATTCTCCAGGAGGTAGGAACCTCCAACCTAACAGCAGATTGGTTGACAACCTGAAGCACCTTAAAGGGCCCTACAAACTTGGGACCCAATTTCTTAGAAGGAATCCTCAACCGCAGATTCCTAGAGGACAACCAAACCATGTCACCAACAGCGAACAAAACCTCCTGTCGTTTCCTATCAAAGTAGTCTTTAGATTTTCTGTTAGCCTCCTGAAGATTACCACGCACATCCGTCCAAACTCTCTCCAAATCGCCGGAAAAATTCTCCTCCTCAGGCACGGCAGATACCAACTTGGAGAACGACCCAAACGACGGATGTCTCCCAGAACAACAAAAAAAAGGCGAACAACCAGCAGAAGAAGATGTATGATTGTTCAGAGCAAATTCAGCAAGTGGCAGAAACTCAGACCACCCCTCTTGATTGTCTGCCACAAAACAACGCAAGAACTGCTCAACATCCTGGTTTTTCCTTTCTGTCTGGCCATTAGATTCAGGATGATATCCGGATGAGAACGACAAATGAACTCCCAACCTGTCACAAAAGGCGCGCCAAAAACGAGCCACGAACTGAGGTCCCCTATCAGAAACAATGTCAGTAGGAATGCCATGAAGTCTGACAATTTCCTTGACAAAGGCCTTAGCGAGAGTCTTAGCGCAGGGCAGTTTGACGAAGGGAACCAAGTGACACATCTTGCTAAAACGGTCCACGACCACCCAGATGACAGTAAAACCCTCAGAGGGGGGAAGGTCCGTTATAAAGTCCATAGCCAAATGTGTCCAAGGAGCACTGGGAACCTCCAGAGGGCAAAGTAACCCCGCAGCAGGAGTATGTGAGGACTTAGATCTAGCACATATAGTACATTGACGCACCCACTTAATGACTTCCTTCTGCCATCCAGGCCACCAAAAACTGCGACCCACCAGTCTCTTGGTCTCAGAGATTCCGGGATGACCTGCCAACCGAGATTTGTGACACTCAACAAACAAATCTCTCCTAAAGGTCCCAGGCACAAACAACCTCCCATGGGGAGTGTTAGATGGGGCATTCTCCTGTGCTTTAAGAATCTCATCTTCCAAAACGGAGTCCAAAGCAGCTATCACAACACCTTCTTGTAAAATGTTCTCCTCTTTCTCAGCACCGACTATGGGAGAAAAACTGCGAGACAAGGCATCCGCCTTAACATTCTTAGTACCTGGGATGTAAGTAACGGAAAAATTAAACCGCGAGAAAAACAGTGCCCACCTAGCCTGACGGGCATTCAGGCGCTTGGCAGCATCAAGATATATCAGATTTTTATGATCCGTAAAAACCTGAACGGGAAATTCAGCACCTTCCAAGAGGTGGCGCCAGTGTTCAAATGCGAGTTTAATAGCCAATAATTCCCGATTACCAATATCGTAATTCAGTTCAGTCTCCGAAAAATTTTTTGAAAAAAAGGCACAGGGATGTACTCCATCCCCGTTATCCTGAGACAATACTGCGCCAACCCCCACAGAGGAAGCATCAACCTCAACCAAAAACGGCTTAGTCACATCAGGCTGCATAAGGATGGGAGCAGAGGTGAACCTCTCCTTGAGATACACAAAAGCTTCAATGGCCTCAGCAGTCCACTGAACCGCATCAGCACCTTTCCTGGTGAGATCGGTCAGAGGTTTGACAATAATAGAAAATTTTTTAATGAATTTTCTATAATAATTGGCGAAACCCAAAAACCTCTGTATCGATTTCAAACCAATAGGCCTAGGCCATTCCTGCACAGCTTGAACTTTCACCGGGTCCATCTCAAAACCTTCGCTGGAGATAATGTAGCCCAAAAAACTAATTCTCTGTACAGCGAACTCACATTTCTCCAGCTTAGCAAAAAGCGAATTGTCAATTAATAACTGTAATACTTCACGTACGCTCCGCCAATGAGATTCCAGATCCGGCGAATAAATCAAAATGTCATCCAAATACACCACCACATTTTTGCCGATCAAAGGTCTAAGGATGTCATTAATAAGATTCTGAAAAAATGCAGGAGCATTAGTAAGACCAAAAGGCATAACCAGATTCTCAAAATGACCCACAGGAGTGTTAAAAGCAGTCTTCCATTCGTCACCCTCCTTCATGCGCAACAGATTGTATGCCCCCCGAAGGTCAATTTTAGAGAACCACTTGGCCCCCACTAACTGGTTAAACAGATCAGGAATCAATGGCAGTGGGTAAGGATTGCGTACAGTAATTTTGTTAATCTCACGAAAATCCAGACAAGGACGTAAACCGCCGTCCTTTTTTTTTACAAAAAAAATCCAACCGCCACAGGAGACTTAGAGGGCCTAATGTGACCGGCGGCCAAACTTGTCTGTATGTATTCCTCCAAAGCCTTTCTCTCAGGAATAGTAAGGTTAAATAAACGACTTTTAGGAAGAGTCGCTCCAGGGACAAATTCAATAGTACAATCATAGTCTCTATGGGGAGGCAAAACCTGCGATTCCTTCTCAGAAAAAACTCTCCAAAAATCCTGAATAGGAACAGGCAATTCCCCCCTATCCACAGCTGCAATACGCCCGTTACAACACTTGTCATAACATTTATGGCTCCAGGATTTAATTTCATTGGTAGACCAATCCAGTACAGGATTGTGCAATTTTAACCAGGGCAATCCCAACACCACCGGAGAAGGCAAGTTATTCAAAACTACCAAATCCAATTTCTCATGGTGAACACCATTAATAGTGAGAGGAAATTCACAGACCTTGAGAGTAACATTCTTCAAAGGGGAGCCATCCACAGAAATCACAGCAATGGGGGATGACAAAGGTTCGGGTTTTAAATTGAGTTTTTCCAAGAATCCCCCATCAATTACATTCAGAGTAGACCCACAATCGACAAACACCCGAAATTCCATTAATTTATCCTGAGCAATAGTGGAAGCAGCTAAAAATACACCCTTGGAATTTAAACAGGCAATACGGGCATGACTGACCATTTTTTTTTTCTTTCTTCATACGAAGCACACAGCTTTTAATGAAATGACCAGAATTTCCGCAATAGAAACACAAACCTTCAGAAAATCTGCGGTCCTTTTCTTGAGAGCGAGGTGCCATCGCTCCAATCTCCATCGGCTCTCCACTGTCAGTACACACATTCTCATGACCAGAAACTGACATAACAGAGGATTTGCTCTCATTAACCCTTGCACGCAGTCTCCTATCCACCCGTATAGCTAATTGCATAGCCTGTTGCAAATCTTCAGGTGTGGGATAAGCAATTAGCAGGTCTTTAACCCTTTCACTAAGCCCAGCAAGAAACAGACTCTTCAGAGCAGAATCGTTCCACCCTATTTGAGTAGACCACCGACGGAAATGAGTACAATATTTTTCCACATTACCTTATCCCTGTCTCAAACGTCTCAACTCAGTCTCAGCAGATGAGACACGGTCAGGATCATCATATAATAGCCCCAAAGCAGAAAAAAAACTATCCACTGATCTAAAGCATGTATCACTAGGTTGCAAAGAAAAGGCCCACTCCTGAGGCTCTTTGCGCAAAAGTGACATTATGAACCCTATGCCCTGGGATTCATCCCCAGAGGACCTGGGTCTCAAACGAAAATACAATAAGCAAGCATTTTTAAATGAAAAAAATTCTTGGTGTTCACCAAAAAATAAATCAGGCAAACGTACCTTAGGCTCCAAGAAATGTGCTCCAGGACAGTTACTCACGTGCTGATGGAGCTCGGCCACCTCCAGAGAGAGTTCCTGCAGGCGTTTAGCCAAATCCAGAACCGACACCATGATGGAACAGAAAAATCTTTCCTTAGAGAATTTGCAGGCTGGACTTACTGTTATGTTCTGCTACCAGAGCTAAGGAAAGAGAGGAGATCTGTCCCTACGATAGAATTCAGCTTGATCCCTACGATGTAACAGGGAACCTGATCCTGCGATCAGACCTGCTAAAGTCCTCAGCTAGTCTGTACGGAGACCTATAGATGTGGGGAAGGAATCCCTACAAGTACTAGGGACTGGGAGCAAAATGGACACCTCCTAACAGAAATAGTAGCAGACAGACGAACAAACAAAATATATAGAACACAGAGGTCCGAAGACCAAGCAAACTAACAGAGTTAGATACAGAGCACAGGCTAGCTAAAGAGTAGTAATACAATGAAGTCCAGCAAATCCAGAAGGGCGGAGCAGGACTAAATAGGCCAACAAGGTCATGTGACCAGCAATAGAAAAAACCTAAGAGCAAGGTTCTAACATGTGGAGTCTGAACTGAATACCGACGGCTTTGTTGATGCAGGTAGTCAACAACTGCCCTCTTCTGCACACAAATCCTTGCCAACATCTGCAATGCAGAGTTCCAACGCGTGGAGACATCACATACCAGTCTGTGAGCCGGAAGCTGCAAACGCTGCTCAAACACGGCAAGGGCAGCGGAAGCTGTAGGTGACTTTCTAAAATGGGCACACAAGAGGCGCACTTTAACAAGCTGATCCGGCAGCTCCGGGAAGGATTGGAGAAACCGCTGAACCACGAGATTAAGCACATGGGCCAGGCATGGAACTTTTAGTTTCTGCAGTCTGATCACAGTTATAAGGTATAGCAGTGCAGGATCACTGCTATACCTTATAGCTGTCAGCCCTGAAGACACAAGATAGTTTGATCATGCACTACACATGATCAAACTACCTTGCTAGTGCCTGGTGACCTGGATGTCGTCATGACGACATCGGGTCACCATGGCAATGATCAGGACCCCGTGATGATGTTTCGGGGTCTCCGATCCAAGAGCAGAGGGGCTTTTGTCCCTCTGCTCGCTCGTTAAATGCTGTGATCGCAGCATTTAGGGGGATAAAGTGCAGGGAGCGGTGCGGGCACCGCTCCTGGCACTGAGTGTCGGATGTCAGTGTGACGCCCAGCTGCGCTTGGTATCACAGATCCTGGAAGAGTGCATTGATGGATTCCTCCACAAGAGGCCCCCATAACCATTCACACATCTCCACCTTCCACCTCAGACCAGCAGAGGGAGCCTGTTAGGGAGATAAATAGGGAAGGTGGAGCTAGGTAGCTCAGTCAGTCAGTTAGTCTAGACTGGAGTCGACAGAGAGCAGAACCTGTTGAGAGAGTTCCTGCAGTAGAGAAGCCTGAGAGAGGTTAGTCTGCAGTGGAGCACAGTCCAGACTCAGTTGTAGCTCAGAGGAGCGAGCTTTAGGTGTGCCGGCGCCATCAGATCGGTGAAGCGCGGCAAGCTGCCGTTAGTGTGAGTAGCCTAGTGAGGGCCTGAGCATGGCCGAAGGTGAGTGGAGAGGTAGTACATAGGGGGCAGAGGAACTTAACTTGCTCACCCCGAAAAATTTACTGGACACCGGGTCCGAAGCTTACCAGTATCTCTATGACCCAGTAAGGCATAACCGGAATCCCTGGAGAACTACAAGTCCCAGGATCGCTAAAGTGCTGATACGTAACAGAGCCAGGAGACACATAGGCCCCGCAAGCTGAGGAGCGTGTACTCCAAGGAAAGGCCCTACCACAAGGTCAGCCAGCGCAGGACAGAGACAAAGTTAGGCCTAGCTCCACGCAGGTCAGAAACTTACTATGCAGAGGCAAGAAACAGGAGGCCCTAAACCCGCTCATTGGGGAGGATCCTGATATGCACCCTTCACCCTACAGTGCTCCGGGATGTGCCTGAATTTCCACCAGTAAAGGTATTGAAGTGACTATCGTGTCCGTCCCCGTTCTTGCTCTGACCCGGAAGGGTCCCCTCTGTCCTGCATCCCCTTTCCGTACGCTGCCCTGAGGCCTAGCTCCACCTGTGGGGAGCTATACCATCCAGCTGCCTTATCATCGGTCTCAGTGGACTGCGCAGCGCTGGTGATTCTCACCAGAAGCCACAGGTGGCATCACAAACTTTTATAAACTTAACAAATATCCACTCTTTTAAAGAGTGACCCCAGGGTACGGGCCCGGGAGCCGACCACCGCGACATCCCTAAGGCCAGGCTAAAGGCCCGGGTACTGAGTAATCCCCATCCCCTGGGCTAGTCATCTCTTCCGGTGTCACGAACAGGATAGCGTGCCCGCTGCAACGACGCCGTGTTTTGCCCGTTGCCACCGGGTACTGTGCGCCTTTATTCTGAACTGTGAACGTAAAGTTGTGGTGAAGGTTGCCGCCATTGTTGGGCCACTGAGCAAGAAGAAGGGCGTAACCGCGGGAAAATTAGGGGCGTACCTGCAAAAGAGCGCGAAGCTACGGACACGCCCCACGGCTTGACGTCAAAGTTTGAAGCGCCAGGTCCTGTAAGGAGCGTCGCTGAACACTCTGACGTAGGACGCCAGCGACGCAAGGTCCTGAAGACAACTGTCACCTGCGGAGCTGCGGCCTACCGGAAGAAAAGCTAGAAGGTAGGCCATGGTTAACTAGGGGGGCGCCAAGATGTCCGACAAGCAGCAGAACGCCGACATGCCGGCCAACGTCCCTGAGGTTCAACCCGCGCCCGATGATGAGCAGGCCGAAGCCGCCGCTCCACCAGCAGCGCCTGTAACACCTGTCATTCCTATGACTTTACTGTACATTCCTGGAGCAAAGTGGCTCCCCCAGTACAACGGCAAACCAGATACCCTGTCTGGATTTAAACGGAAGATATGTGGTATCTTAGACATGTATTCTATGACCGGCAAACAAAGATCAGCCGTTGTATTAGGACAACTGACCGGTGCTGCGGAACGGGAAGTGGAAACATGGTCGGCCGCAGACCAGGAGTCAGTGTCCGCAATATACCAAAAACTACAGACTGTCTTTGAGGATCTTACTGAGGCGGACCTCCGGATGAGGTTCTACAGCTGTTCCCAACAGCCGGAGGACAATGTTCGGGACTACGCCTGGCGTCTTCAAGGGGCCCTGCGGGCTCTGAACCAGGTTAGTCCAACCAGCGTTGAGAATGAGAACAAAATGCTGAAGGAACAGTTTGTCCGGGGACTGAGGTCTCCAGAGGAGAGCAGGACTGTGCGTTGGTGGTCCCTGGATCATCCAGATGCCACCTTTGACAACTTAAGGACATGGCTATAAAAGGACTGCAGCCCCTGGAAACAAATGCCATCCAACGTTACCAGGGTGGGGCTACCCCAGTGCCTGCTACACCTACCTTGTCCCCAGTGGCTGCTGAAGCTAAGGTTCCAGCAACGGCTCCTAAAGAACTGGACAGTCTGCGCTCTGAGGTGCGTCAGTTGAGCAAAACCCTGACCTATGTGCTGAGTGCTCTGCAGCTGCGGATGGAGCCCGAGGAAGGAGGGAAAATCCTGCTAGCCGATAGCCCTGAGGATGTCCCCTGGATGCGCAGGAGGAGGAGGCAAACACCACCCTCCACGAGGACCAGTGACCAGCGTCGTCCACCGAAGGACCCTACCTACTACCGCTGCCGCAAGACCGGACACATCGCCCAGAATTGTCCTTTAAACGAGAAAACCCTGGGTCCGAGGGCCGACACCCAGGAGTAAACTCACCAGGCCCATCAGGCTGGTACAACAGGTTCGTCGAAGAAAGACCTTTCCTGTCCATTGTATTGGACGGGATCCCGACGCATGCCCTGCTGGACACAGGATCTCAGGTAACTATCATGCCTGACGTCCTCTACAAGAGGTTCTGGTCCATGGATGACCTACGTGCGCCTGCTCCAAATTTGACTGTATATGCCTCAAATGGACTCCCCCTTAACCTACTCGGGGTTAAGAATGTGACTGTAAAGGTGGGGAGAGTGGAGCTGAAGGACCAGGGACTAATTGTAGTAGAGACTAATCCTGATGACACCAATCCGTATATGGTACTTGGCACTAACATTGTTGGTAACTGTTTGGGAGAGGTTGTGTTCTTGCTCCAACAGATAGCTGACACTGCCAGACCAGGACAGAGGAGGGTGCTGCAGAAGGAAATCCGAGTCCTGATGTATCAACAGCAAGTAAGGTTAACAGATGGTGAAATCGGTAACGTGCGGGTAACAGACCCAATACCCATTGTCATCCCCCCAATGAGTGAAATGCTCATCTGGTGTAGAGCTGCCATAGGTCTTAGAGGACAGAGCTACCAGGCGGTAGTAGAACCCCTTTGCTCCGAGCATAGACCCACGCTCTTAACCGCCAGGGGAGTGGTAGATGTACGTAATGGGAGGGTGCCCGTCCGTCTTCTCAACATAGGGGAAGATGAGGTCAAACTGCCACGTTATGCCACTGTTGCCAAATTACATGCTGTAAATAACAACTGCATTCACGAGGCGGAGTCCTTAACTTCACCAGACGAAGTGGAGGATAATGACCCTGCAACCCAGGTGGAGGATTGGTGTCAACAGCTCCATGTTGGGACAGACACTACTCCTACCCATCAAAAACAGGGTGTACACCGGGTGGTTCAAGAAAACTCGCAGGTGTTCAGTAAACATCCACTTGACTTCGGGAGGGTTAAGGGGGTTCAACATCTTATGCCCACAGGCAACCATTCCCCAATCAAGGAACATTATAGGCCTATACCCCCAGCTCCCTACCAGAAGACAAAAGAAATGCTGCATGACATGAGGAAGGTAGGAGTAATAAGGGATAGTTGTAGTCCCTGGGCAGCTCCTCTAGTGCTAGTTAGGAAAAAGGACGGGAGCATGAGAATGTGTGTAGATTACCGTCAAGTAAACAGCATTACACATAAACATGCATACCCTTTACCATGCATAGAGGAGTCCCTAGCTGCCTTAAAGTCTGCAAATTACTTTTCCACCCTTGACCTTACTAGTGGGTACTGGCAAGTAGCTGTGGCCGAGGAGGATCGGGAGAAGACGGCCTTCACCACCCCGATGGGACTCTGCGAGTTCAACAGTATGCCGTTTGGACTCTGCAATGCCCCCGGAACGTTCCAGAGATTGATGGAGTGCTGCCTGGGACACCGCAACTTCTAGACTGTGTTACTTTACCTGGACAATGTAATAGTGTTCTCCAGGGATGAAGTTGAAACCCTCAAAGTGCCACCTGCTCAAGAAGAAGGTACAGTACCTGGGGCACATTGTCTGTCCGGAAGGGGTAGCACCAGACCCGGAGAAGGTCACAGCCATCCAGAAGTGGCCAGAGCCGAAGAACCTCAAGGAGGTGCATCAGTTCTTGGCACTAGTAGGATACTACCGGAGGTTTGTAAAAGACTACACTAAGAAAGCAGCTCCTCTGCAAGACCTCCTGGTAGGGCAGTCCCCCAAAGGCAGAAATCCCCCATTCCACTGGGGTAAGGAGCAAGCCGAGTCACTTCAGGAGATGAAGGAGATCCTCACCGGCGATGAGATCCTAGCCTACCCTGACTACAGCCAACCGTTCCTGCAGTATACAGATGCCAGCAACGAAGGACTGGGTGCTGTTCTAAGTCAGAAGCAGAATGGCCAAGAGAAGGTAATCGCATACGCAAGCAGGTAGCTCCGCCCGACTGAGAGGAACCCAGAGAACTATAGCAGCTTTAAGTTGGAGTTCCTGGCCTTGGTCTGGGCCATCACTGAAAGGTTCAAGCACTATCTAGCCTCCAGCAAGTTCACTGCCTTCACTGATAACAACCCCTTGACCCATCTTGAAACAGCTAAGTTGGGGGCACTGGAACAACGATGGGTGGCTCGGCTGTCAAACTACCAATTTACAATTAAATACCGGGCGGGTCGCAAGAACGCCAACGCTGATGCTCTGTCTAGGATGCCTCACCAGTCAGACACAGAAGAAGAAGTGGATGACCTGGAAGAGATAGAGCTACCTGCCTTTCATCGGAGTGGGATGATCCACGAGCAACGAACCTCCAGGAAGCCGCGTGGAAAGACATTAAACCCCCTGCCTCACCACAGCTGGAAAGAGACCCAGGACAGCGACCCGGTTGTCAGCCGCATCAAGGAGCTGATAACCCAAGAAGGTGCCTCCCTGGAGAAGGAAGCGTCTCTGCAAGCAAAGCAGCTGTGGAATGAGAGAAGCCGGCTGTTTATCTACCGTGAGAAGCTGTGCAGGAGGTACAGTACAGACCAAAAGTTTGGACACATCTTTTCATTTAAAGATTTTTCTGCATTTTCATGACTTTGAAAATTGTACATTCACACTGAAGGCATCAAAACTATGAATTAACACATGTGGAATTATATACTTAACAAAAAAGTGTGAAACAACTGAAAATATGTCTTATATTCTAGGTTCTTCAAAGTAGCCACCTTTTGCTTTGATGACTGCTTTGCACACTCTTGGCATTCTCTTGATGAGCTTCAAGGGGTAGTCACCGGAAATGGTTTTCACTTCACAGGTGTGCCCTGTCATGTTTAATAAGTGGGATTTCTTGCCTTATAAATGGTGTTGGGACCATCAGTTGTGTTGTGCAGAAGTCAGGTGGATACACAGCTGATAGTCCTACTGAATAGACTGTTAGAATTTGTATTATGGCAAGAGAAAAGCAGCTAAGTAAAGAAAAACGAGACGCCATCATTACTTTAAGAAATGAAGGTCAGTCAGTGCGAAAAATTGGGCAAACTTTGAAAGTGTTCCCAAGTGCAGTTGCAAAAACCATCAAGCGCTACAAAGAAACTGGCTCACATGAGGACCGCACCAGGAAAGGAAGACCAAGAGTCACCTCTGCTTCTGAGGATAAGTTTATCCGAGTCACCAGCCTCAGAAATCGCAGGTTAACAGCAGCTCAGATTAGAGACCAGGTCAATGCCACACAGAGTTCTAGCAGCAGAAACATCTCTACAACAACTGTTAAGAGGAGACTTTATGCAGCATGCCTTCATGGTAAAATAGCTGCTAGGAAACCACTGCTAAGGACAGGCAACAAGCAGAAGAGACTTGTTTGGGCTAAAGAACCCAAGGAATGGACATTAGAGCAGTGGAAATCTGTGCTTTGGTCTGATGAGTCCAAATTTGAGATCTTTGGTTCCAACCACCGTGTCTTTGTGCGACGCAGAAAAGGTGAATGGATGGACTCTACATGCCTGGTTCCCACTGAGAAGCATGGAGGAGGAGGTGTGATGGTGTGGGGGTGCTTTGCTCGTGACACTGTTGGGGATTTATTCAAAATTGAAGGCATACTGAACCAGCATGGCTACCACAGCATCTTGCAGCGGCATGCTATTCCATCCGGTTTGCGTTTAGTTGGACCATCATTTATTTTTCAACAGGACAATGACCCCAAACACACCTCCAGGCTGTGTAAGGGCTATTTGACCAAGAAGGAGAGTGATGGGGTGCTACGCCAGATGACCTGGTCTCCACAGTCACCAGACCTGAACCCAATCGAGAAGGTTTGGGGTGAGCTGGACCGCAGAGTGAAGGCAAAATGGCCAACAAGTGCTAAGCATCTCTGGGAACGCCTTCAAGATTGTTGGAAGACCATTTCCGGTGACTACCTCTTGAAGCTCATCAAGAGAATGCCAAAAGTGTGCAAAGCAGTCATCAAAGCAAAAGGTTGCTACTTTGAAGAACCTAGAATATAAGACATATTTTCAGTTGTTTCACACTTTTTTGTTAAGTATATAATTCCACATGTGTTAATTCATAGTTTTGATGCCTTCAGTGTGAATGTACAATTTTCAAAGTCATGAAAATACAGAAAAATCTTTAAATGAGAAGGTGTGTCCAAACTTTTGGTCTGTACTGTACGTCAATCCAAAAACCCATGAGATGGTATGGCAGATAGTGGTCCCGAAGACAGACATCTAGATGGTATTAGAAGCTTACCACCATCAGGCGGAGCACTTTGGCTGGAAAAAGCTAGAGACCCTGCTGAAGTGTCGATTCTACTGGGTAGGAATGCGCAGCTCCATTGAGAGGTGGTGCCGAGACTGTGGACCCTGTGGCCTAAGAAGAAAAGACTTCAGCAGCCAGAAGGCACCCCTGCAACCCATCAAGACGACTCGGCCCCTGGAGATCGTGGCCCTGGACCATGTCAAGTTGTCCCCCAGCAGGTCAGGGTACTCCTATGCTCTGACCATGGTGGATCACTACTCACGTTTCCTGGTGGTCGCCCCCGTCAAAGACCTGACGGCAGAAACAGCAGCAAAGACGTTCCAAGCGTATTTCTGTAGACCCCATGGTTATCCTGAGCAGGTGCTGACGGATCAAGGCCCGGCCTTTGAGGCTGAGTTGTTTAAGGAGTTCTGCCATCTCTGTGACGCCCAGCTGCGCTTGGTATCACAGATCCTGGAAGAGTGCATTGATGGATTCCTCCACAAGAGGCCCCCATAACCATTCACACATCTCCACCTTCCACCTCAGACCAGCAGAGGGAGCCCGTTAGGGAGATAAATAGGGAAGGTGGAACTAGGTAGCTCAGTCAGTCAGTTAGTCTAGACTGGAGTCGACAGAGAGCAGAACCTGTTGAGAGAATTCCTGCAGTAGAGGAGCCTGAGAGAGGTCAGTCTGCAGTGGAGCACAGTTCAGACTCAGTTGTAGCTCAGAGGAGTGAGCTTTAGGTGTGCCGGCGCCATAAGATCGGTGAAACGCGGCAAGCTGCCGTTAGTGTGAGTAGCCTAGTGAGGGCCCGAGCGTGGTCGAAGTTGAGTGGAGAGTTAGTACATAGGGGGCAGAGGAGCTCAACTTGCTCACCCCGAAAAATTTACCGGACACCGGGTCCGAAGCTTACCGGGATCTCTATGACCCAGTAAGGCATAACCGGAATCCCTGGAGAACTACAAGTCCCAGAATCGCTAAAGTGCTGATACGTAACAGAGCCAGGAGACACATAGGCCCCGCAAGCTGAGGAGCGTGTACTCCAAGGAAAGGCCCTACCACAAGGTCAGCCAGTGCAGGACAGAGACAAAGTTAGGCCTAGCTCCAGGCAGGTCAGAAACTTACTATGCAGAAGCAAGAAACAGGAGGCCCAAAACCCGCTCATTGGGGAGGATCCTGATATGCACCCTTCACCCTACAGTGCTCCGGGATGTGCCTGAATTTCCACCAGTAAAGGTATTGAAGTGACTATCATGTCCGTCCCCGTTCTTGCTCTGACCCGGCAGGGTCCCCTCTGTCCTGCATCCCCTTTCCGTACGCTGCCCTGAGGCCTAGCTCCACCTGTGGGGAGCTATACCATCCAGCTGCCTTATCATCGGCCTAAGTGGACTGCGCAGCGCTGGTGATTCTCACCAGAAGCCACAGGTGGCGTCACGAACTTTTATAAACTTAACAAATATCCACCCTTTTAAAGAGTGACCCCAGGGTACGGGCCCGGGAGCCGACCACCGCGACATCCCTAAGGCCAGGCTAAAGGCCCGGGTACCGAGTAATCCCCATCCCCTGGGCTAGTCATCTCCTGTCAGAATCAGCTGACACCTGGCGGCAATCGTGCCCCCACAGCCTCTGTGCGGCCGTGATCACTGAAACCTAATAATACGTACCTGGTCATTAAGACCCAGGGCACAGGGGCTTATTATTATGCCTCATGTCAGAAAGGGGTTAATAGGAGGAAAATTACTCAGTAAGGGCTGCAAAGTTGTGAGATATGTTCTTCTGTGTCCCACTGAATGTTATTTTTTTTCTTTTTTTGTTGGTTTGGGCCCACTTATTTGAGTGGTTTTCAAATCCACAGCAGAAAAATCCATGGTTGTATGAAAGGCAATGTGGATCTACTATTAAAAATAATGGGAGGCAGTTTGTGTGCGATTGTTATTCAATGTGGAATATGCAGCGCATAAGATTCATGGGCACCGACATGATAACCCCTTCCACACAAAAATCTATGTATACTGAAAGAGAAAATCAGGAAATGTTAGAGTTCCCTACAACAAAGGTTTCAGCTAAATGGCGCTAGGGTCTTATTCCATAGGATAAATATACTGCAGCCGAGTCTATAATGAAGGTCAGATCTATCAACAATATAGAAATGACATTAAAAGTGTTTTTAAATATTTATAAAGGTTAAAATATTCACATAAAAACGGAAATAATTCCAAAAGAAAAATGACAAATGGTTATAATTAAACACAATGCTAATTGGAGTAGATTCTCCTCTGCTCCATTCACACCAGTCAACATTACGATAGCTCACTGTTTGTTTTTCCCATCTAACCGCGACTGTCAGCTTGATGGATTATTACCCTCTGCACCCAGGCATACTTACTACACAGTCCTAGGCCTCAGGCGGCAACATAATTCTTTTTCCTTGCTACCTTAGTCCTGAAGCACTGACTTTTGGGGCTGAAGGGTGCTGACTAACAACCTAAGAGCTCAATTCATTAACCAAGTCAAACCTAGAACAAAGCGCCCCCACATGCTGCATAATGGTCTCTTGCCTGTCATTTAATATACACCGTTCGTGCATTTCAATACTGTCCCTCTGTGCATCAGTCTCTGTCTCTCTATTGGTCACAACATCTTTGATGGTTACCTACCCCTGACACACTGTTGTAGCCTTCACTTCACAGTGGCTACATCACAGTCGTCACATACAGCCGTTAGTCTTCTAGTTGTCCCTGATGTAGCTTGCCCCCACATTATACTCCGGCATTGGACTGCAGATTTCTCTAATATGGTTACGTTTTGTCCTTAAAGGGGCTGTCCATGCTTGTGGCCCAAGTGTACAGTTACTCTATGTGACTGCAGACTTGTGAATCCTCACAACGTGCACAGTGCGCACTGTCAGAATTCTCCTGTGCCATCACTGGGATTGAGCGGTCATGTGACCAGAAGTATGCGATTTGCATACTTCTGGCCATATTCCGACTAGAAGTGTCCAGGGTTGCTCAATTCACTTGTAGTGAGCATGCATATGCATGTTTAGTCGGCACATCAATGCATGTAAGCAAATCGCATATGGAGGTCATAAGCCCGCCCGCTCCTGGCACAGGAGAATCCTGACAGTGCCCGCTATGAGGATTCATAAGTCTATAGTCACATAGAGCAATTGGAGACTTTAACACCAAGCCTGGACAACCTATTTAACTTCTTCCTGACGGACAATTTTCATTGTTTTTTTCATAATTTTTTTTTCCACCACCACAGCCATATGAAGTCTTATTTTTTGTAATACAAGCTGTGGTTTTGAAAGACACCATTCATTTTAACATGATTCCTATATTGTTTTTGGAGAACTGTTTTCACGGTGTTCATTGTATGCTAAAAATGACCTTGTATTATATGATTCACCACTTGTACAAATTTGTCAAGTTTTTATTATTATTTTGGTGTTGGAAAGAAAATTGGAAATTTGTCCCCCCAATTTTTATTTTGTTTGTATCGCCATTTTTCAAGACATGTATTTTTTTAAAATTTTTCAGTCAATTGAGTTTTTTAAGACTTGATTCTTGTGGGACAAGCTATAGTTTTTATTGATACAATTTTGGAGAGATAATGTAATTTTAATTGCTTCTTATTGAATTATTTTCCTGAGTTGTGGCGACTGAAAAACTACAATTCTAGCAAATTTTGTTTTCTATTTACAGCGTTTACCGATCGGGTTAATGAATTTTATATTTAAATTACTATTTAATTTATTTTAATTAAATATTATAACAATTTTATTTTTTATATTTATTTTTAAATGGAGGAACATGTGGATAATTCAAATTTGCATGTTTTTTAAAAAATTTTTTTTACTTTTTTTTAGTCTGGGACTTTGAACCTGCTATTGTTTGCACTATTTACTTCTATCCAAGAGTATTGCAGTATATTTTAGAAATCACAGTCTCCTATGAATCACAGTGACAGGGTTTTCAAAGGAGCACCATCGTGGAAGACATAGGGTTCTTCAGCAGACTCTCGGCTGTCGTGTCAACCCATTGGCAACCCACCATGATGGGCAGTGGCATTTAAGAGGTCAATAGCAGTGAGTGTAGCACAGCTCTACTCGCTGCTGTTAGAGGAAGATGATGGCTACATAACACAGCCTCCATCTGCTGGGAATGGGGTGGGCTCACCCTCTGAGTTCATTCCATACATGTGCTCTCAACTTGAAATGTAAATGTATGGCAAATCCTGAAAAGGGGTTAAAGGTAGTTCAAAAATGCATTTTTAGTCCAGCCACATGGATAAAGCATAAAATCTTCTTTATTGAATGTTGAGTAAAAACATAACAGAGTAACATGCGTTTCGAGTGGTTATCCCGCTCTTCAGCATGTTAAAGGTGGTTACCTTCTTTTCCTTTACAGGTGGATGCATTCTTCACAATAGAAATAGCCCAGCCTCATTTCTTGATCCAGTTTATTTACTTGCTAACTCCCGTCATGATGCCATCACTAAATACCAACTTTCATGGGGCACAATGTCACACATCTGTAGCAAATACATAGTGACGCACACATATAATTACACATACATAGTGTAGTGATAGCTTGATATTGGTCTGGAGACCACATGGCAAACAGCATAAGGAGGTCTGCTAGAGGGAACCTGAAAGTGTCCAAGGAGTTGATTTTCAACACGATAACACCACGATGTTGTGCTACTGTGAGTGGCCTGCAAGGGCTAAATTTGCTATCATATGGAATTCAGTGTCTCCGCACTTGTCTCCCATCGAGCAAATCTGTGAAGTTGGTTGTGATTGATTGGCAATTTGGCAATTGCAAAGGCAGCTGCCAGCAGCAGATCTTTTTTTTTTTTTAAATCAAATGTTTTTTTATTAATTTGTATAAAGATTTTCACAAAGGTAAAAATAAAAAAAACAACAACAACAACAACAACCAGACAAACATTGGAGAAACACAGTTCTCTACCCCCAACCTTAAGAAGCATTAAACATGAGTTATTTATACATCTTGGCTCTGCCAAACCAGCATAATTAGATGAACAAATATTTGAACATAGTAACAATAGTCAATCCAATTACATATAACTTGTGAAAGTACTAATAACATTTTAATTAATTTTCAAAAAAGTTTAGTTTGAGGCATCATATAAACGTAACTCAAAGCAAGCCGAGGAGAAATCTCCTCAGTTCCCTAGATGTCAAACCAGAGCCATCAATCCATAGACCCCATATTTTGTCAAATTTAGAGATAGCATCTCTTTTTAGGTATATATCTTTTTCCAAATTTACTAGCCAGTTAACTTTATCAATAAATTCTGATATCATAGGCTTCAGATCTGCGATACATTTTTGGGCTATCAATTTTCTTGCCATATATAACATACGTGCCGCCGCAATTTTGTCATACTCATCAATAGTCAGATCTTCAACATATCCCAGTATACATACTAATGGGGAAAGCTCTACGTCAATTGAATAAACCCTGTTAATCATTGCTACAACACTCTTCCAAAAGGACACCAAGTTAGGACAGTTCCACATCATATGAAGCATATCTGCTTTGCTAGTTTTGAATCTAGGACAGTGGTTACTTGAACGAAATCCTATGTTAAATAAGAATTGAGGTGTCCTGTATACCTGGTGTATCACATATATATGGGACAGTCTATGGAATTCACTTAAAGACAGCTGTGGAACTCTATCCAGTATATCTGACCAGTGATTTTCCTTTGTGGGTTTGTCAATATAATGTCTAAGAGAATGTTAAAAAGTAATGAGATCAGTCCACGAGAACTGTGTAGATTAGCTATTCTCTGTATTATTGAGTTTCGGGGTACCCCTCCTTCCAGAGCAATGCCTTCCGCCCGATATGCGTGCCTAAATTGTAAGTATTCATAGAATTCAGAGGGAGGTAACCCGTATTCGTTTTGCAGCTGTGAGAATTCCTTAATCACATCACCTATCAGCAATCCAGGAGCCAAATGCCACCAGTTGGTATAGATTTGGAAGCCATGGAATGTTCCATAATGAAGTAAATTGCAATACACCTTCTATTCCTTGTAATTTTTTCACCGTCCCCCAAAGTTTGTGACATAACAGCATAGTCGATATTTTGCCTCCAAGTGTCCCAAACGTATGTGCCTCCAAAACATCATAGAGTTTATCTGATTGGAAATAATGATGTAGCAACATACGCTGAGCTCCCCCTACCCCAGGGTCATCCCATCCCCGAATATGTTGAAGCTGAGATGCCACATAATATACCCATGGGTTAGGAACCGCAAGTCCTCCCATTGTTTTGTTTCTTTGCAATGTTTCCAGTTTAATTCTCGGGGGCCAGTTTGCCCCATATTAATTTTCTAAACTCCTGACTGACTTTAAAGAAAAACCTCCGATATATCCATATTGGGGAGTTGTGTAAAACATACAGCAATTGTGGCATCCAGATCCTTTTGACCAAGTTAGCACGGCCCACAACCGACAACGGTAACTTAGACCAGGTGCCTAGTTTACCTCTAAATTTAATTAAGACTGGATCAAGATTCAACTTCTCATAATCATTTATTTTTGCCGATATATTGATGCCTAAATATTTAAACTCCGATACCACTTGTAAACCCAAATTAATGTAGTGGGAAGCAGTCTCATCTGTATTATCCATTGGAAGTATTACTAATTTGCTCCAGTTTATCTTCAAACCAGAGTATTTTCCAAATGTTTCTATCGTTTCCATTGCTATAGGAAGAGACTCAGAAGTTTTAGCCAGAAATAATAAAGTGTCATCAGCGTATAACGCGACCTTCTCTTCATTATTCCCTCTACGAAACCCAACTATTCCTGGATGCTCCCTGATAACAGATGCGAGGGGTTCAATGGCCAGTGCAAAGAGCAGGGGGGACAACGGGCACCTCTGCCGCATACCTCTACTCAGTCCATTTACCCGTATTCTAGCCATCGGCCTACCATACAGCAATTTAACCCATGAAATAAAACTAGGTCCTATACCAAACTTTTCCAACACCGCCCATAAATATTCCCACTCAATAGAATCTAATGCCTTAGCGGCGTCCAGAGAACATACAGCTCTATCCCCATCACCATCCACTGGCAATTGAAGATTAAGAAACAATCTCTGGATATTAACAGCTGTGGATCTAGCAGCCATGAAGCCTGACTGGTTAGTATGGATAACTGTAGAAATGACTGTATTCAATCTAGACGCCAGAACCTTCGCAATAATTTTAACATCAGTTGACAATAAAGATATGGGCCTATATGAGTCAGGGATTAAAGGGTCTTTACCTGGCTTAGGTATGACTACTATCACCGCCTCTTGCATTGAATGGGGTAGGCCCCCTCACCGCCTCCTCCAAGGTAGCCAGTAAGTGGGGAAGTAAAATATTTACAATTTTTTTATATATTTCTGTGGGAAGCCCGTCTAGTCCTGGCGATTTGTTATTAGCCATAGAGGCCATTTGTAACTCCTCCAGCTGTAGTGGTCTATTTAATAATTCTTGATCTTTACCACTGAATGTCAGTAGTTTGATTTCCCTCAAGTAGGATGAGATCTGTTCTCTATTAAATTTCAGTTTGGATGTACAGTATATAAATCTTTATAAAATTCGAGCAGAGTGTTTTGAGATCTGGTCAGTCTGGTTTACTACAGCTCCTTCCCTGTCCTTCAAAGCATCAATAAAAGAACTCCCCATCTGGGCTCTTACTATTACGGCCAGAAAGTGTCCTGCCTTCTCGCCCTCCTCAAAGAAGTGTGTCTGGGCAAACATGCATTTGTTTTTAGCTTTTTCCTTGATTTGTGTGGTGTTTGCTTCTTGTGCCTCTCCCCACTCCATCAGGTCCTGTTTTACACCGGTTAGTACAAATTTCTCTTCTGTAGATCTAACTCTATCCTGTAAAAACTCCCTGAACTGTTTTGTCTTACTATTGGATCTGTTAATGGCCTTTATTAAGACTTCTTGTAAGCAAGCTTTCATGGCATCCCATAATGTGTTTTGCGACACTCGTTTGTCATTTTCCTTAAAATAATATTCTAAGGTAGATGTGATCAGCGGAATATCTATAACTTGAAGCCAGAAGGGATTCATGGCCCACATAGTCAGAGAATCCAGCGGCCTGGGTAAAAAACAGAGTAGTCAGCAGGGGGGAATGATCTGATAGCGCTCTGGGCAAATATGCCACTGTTCTTACCAAGGGGGAAATATGTTCTGTGCCCAATACCATATCAATACGCGATACTGTTTTATGTGTCTTAGAATAGCAAGAAAATTGTCTAGTGTTAGGATATTTGAAACGCCATATGTTCACTAATGATAGTTCTGATAGTATTTCTCCAAACTTAGTTATGGAGGCAGTTTTTGTAGCAGTGTCTGATTTATATCTATCCCAATATGGCCAGCAGCAGATCTTGACGATCTGGGTGCCAAAGTGCATTTAGCGTGGCAGAACATTCCTCAGACAACCATTAATAACCTAGCAAAGCATGTAAGTGCAAGGATTTCTGCAGGTGGCACTCATTCTCAATACTGAATAAACCAATCCATTTTCGTCATATGCTTATCATAAACATGTCTGTCATTCCTGTGATTTTCATAATTCTATGACTTTTATTTCTTGGTGTTGTAATTTCAATGTTGAGGACATACCATGCATACTTTCAAGTCTCCTGAAATATCATGGAGGCTCCTGTGAATAGAGAAAGCATGACTTTAAAGGGATTTTCCACTTTCAGGAAAGTGAGCTTCAAATGATGTAAAGTACATTAAATAAAAAACTCAACAGGTTGTCACCCTTCCTGGTTCCAGCGCAAACTCCTCGCTGATGCTCTGGTGCTTTGACTGGAGAGGTGACTCAACAGCGTGCATCACCTCTCTAGCCAGTCATTGAGCTCAGCGTTTCATGCTGTCAACCTCAGTGTACAAGCACTGAGGTCAATGGCTGGCTAGCGCTGTTGACATAGCGTCACTGCTGTAGTCAAAAGGACTAACACTGTCTCCGGGGAGGTTAATTACCTGCTGAGTTTATTCTATGAACTTTGCACAGTTTGGGGTCCACCTTCCTGGAATAATATCTGTGTATTATTTTCTAGCAATTCACTGAAAATAGTTACATAGTTACATAGTTAATAAGGCCGAAAAAAGACAAGCGTCCATCCAGTTCAGCCTATTTCTTGTGCACTGCAGCTATTCCGCAGCGTTGATCCAGGGGAAGGCAAAAAAAAAAAACCATGCGGTATAGGCCAATTTACATCATTGAGGAAAAATTCACTTCCCGACACCAATCTGGCAGTCACATTAAATCCCTGGATTAATTAACTATCGCTAAGCATAAGATGTAATTTTATTGTTCTCAAGAAAGGCGTCCAGGCCTCTCTTGAACTCATTAAGTGAGTTGGACATCACCACTTCCTCTCCCAGAGAGTTCCAGAGTCTCACGGCTCTGACCGTAAAGAATACCCTTCTATGCTGGTGCAGGAACCTCCTTTCCTCCAGACGCATAGTGTGCCCCCTCGTCTTTGTCACCATCCTTGGTATAAACAGGTCATGGGAGAGATCTCTGTACTGCCCCCTGATGTATTTATACATGTTTATGAGGTCTCCCCTAAGCCTTCTCTTTTCCAACGTAAATAGGCCTAATTTTGACAACCTCTCTGGGTATTCTAGTCCCTCCATTCCCTTTATTACCTTAGTCGCCCTCCTTTGTACCCTCTCTAGCTCCAATATGTCTTTCCTGAGCACCGGAGCCCAGAACTGTGCACAATATTCTAAGTGCGGCCTTACCAGCGCTTTATACAGAGGAAGAACAATGTTCTCATCATATGCCCCTATTCCTCTTCTGATGCATGCCATGACTCTATTTGCCTTCGCAGCTGCTGCCTGACACTGGGCACTCCAATTTAATTTGCTATTAACCAAGACGCCCAGGTCCTTCTCCATGTCAGATTTCCCCAACGGTTTCCCATTTAATATGTATGGGTGACTGCTGTTTTTCTTTCCCATGTGCATGACCTTACATTTATCGGCATTGAACCCCATTTGCCATTTTTTGGCCCAACTCCCCAATTTATCTAAATCCTCCTGTAGCTGTGCCCTATCCTCATCTGTATTAACTACTTTACAAAGTTTAGTATCATCTGCAAATATTGCTATTTTACTATGCAACCCTTCCACTAGATCATTAATAAATATATTAAATAATATAGGGCCCAAGACAGACCCTTGAGGCACCCCGCTAGTTACCCTGACACCCCCTGAGCTTACTCCATTGATAACCACCCTCTGTTTTCTATCACTCAGCCAGCTATTTACCCACTTGCACACATTATCCCCCAGACCAAGCATTCTCATTTTATATACCAACCTTTTGTGTGGCACAGTATCAAACGCTTTGGAGAAGTCAAGGTATACAACATCCACTGACTCTCCCCGGTCCAGCTGTGAGCTCACCTCCTCGTAGAAGGCCATCAGGTTTGTTTGGCAGGAGCGATCCCTCATGAATCCATGTTGATATGGAGTTAGACAGTTATTATCATTAAGATATTCTACAATAGCATCTCTAAGAAATCCTTCAAACAATTTACCCACAACAGACGTTAAGCTGACTGGTCTATAGTTCCCAGGGTCACTTTTAGACCCCTTTTTGAATATTGGTATCACATTTGCTTGGCACCAGTCTAGTGGGACAGTCCCTGTCCATAAAGAGTGCTTGAATATAAGATACAGCGGTCTGTCTATCACATTACTTAATTCTTTTAGTACCCGGGGGTGTATGTCATCTGGGCCTGGTGACTTGTCTATTTTGATATTATTTAGGCGTTTCTGAACTTCCTCCTGGGTTAGGTGGGTGATATTTAGCGGAGGGTTTACTTTATCACTCTGCATTTCCTCCGATAAATTGTTTTCTTTTGTGAAAACAGTGGAGAAGAAGCTATTGAGTAGGTTTGCTTTACCCTCATCGCCCTCTATGATTTTACCCAGGTTATTTTTCAATGGGCCAACTCCATCAGTTTTAATCCTTTTACTGTTTATATAGTTAAAGAACAGTTTGGGGTTAGTTTTACTTTCCTTGGCAATTAGTCTCTCTGTCTCCTCTTTTGCTATTCTTATTTGTTTCTTACAGATTTTGTTTTTTTCCCTATAAGTTATTAGCGCTTCCTCGCTGCCTTCTTGTTTAAGTTTACCGAAAGCCCTTTTTTTGTTTTTCATTGCCCTCTTGACTTCCTTATTTAGCCACATTGGCTTCCTCCTATTTCTAGCCCTTTTATTCCCATAAGGTATGTACCTTCTACAGTGACTATGTAGGACTGTTTTGAAAATTTCCCATTTTCTATCCGTGCTCCTATTACTAAAGATACTATCCCAGTCTATAAGGTGAAGGGCATCTCTTAGCTGATCAAACTTTGCCCTCCTGAAGTTCAGTGTTTTTGTGACTCCCATGCTGGGCACCCTACTGAAGCACATGTGGAATTGTATAATGTTGTGGTCACTATTTCCCAGGTGCCCCCCGACCTGCACCTCAGTTATTCTGTCTGGCCTGTTAGTTAATATTAAGTCTAAAAGGGCCGTCCCTCTAGTTGGTTCCTGCACAAGTTGTGACAAATAATTGTCTTTGATAATTGACAGAAACCTGTTTCCTTTCTGAGATCTACAGCTTTCGGTTTCCCAGTCTATATCGGGGTAGTTGAAGTCCCCCATAATAATCACCTCGTTATTTTTTGCTACTTCGTCTATTTGTCTCATTAATAGACTTTCCGTGGCTTCTGCTATATTTGGTGGTTTATAACAGACTCCTATGATAATTTTATTATTGTTTTTTGCCCCATGTATCTCCACCCATAAGGACTCGACCTCCTCATTTCCCTCCCATACATCCTCCCGTATTGTAGGCTTTAGACACGTCTTTACATATAGACAGACTCCACCCCCTTTCCGATTTCTTCGATCCCTTCTAAACAGACTGTAACCCTGTAAGTTAACTGCCCAGTCATAGCTTTCATCTAACCATGTCTCGGTTATTCCCACTATGTCATAGTTACCTGTAGATATTTCTGCTTCCAAGTCCCCTCCCAATAATTACAGAAAACAAAGGCCGTACTTACCAATACTAGGTCACAACACTAATGAACTGCAGCATTCAGCAAGCCCCCATGATAAAAGATGAAGTTAACACAGGTCTAAAAAACTGATGATGAACAACCACCACACACCTACCATTCATCGGGGGTGGTTGTGTGACGCCCAGCCGCGCTTGGTATCACAGATCCTAGAAGAGTGCATTGATGGATTCCTCCACAAGAGGCCCCACAACCATTCACACATCTTCACCTTCCACCTCAGACCACCAGAGGGAGCCCGTTAGGGATAGATAAATAGGGAAAGTGGAGCCAGGCAGCAGTTAGTTGTGGGTCTAGACTGGAGTCGACAGAGATCAGAACCTGTTGAGAGAGTTCCTGCAGTAGAGAAGCCTGAGAGAGGTTAGTCTGCAGTGGAGCACAGTCCAGACTCAGTTGTGGCTCAGAGAAGTGAGCTTTAGGTGTACCGGCACCATAAGATCGGTGAAGCGCGGCAAGCTGCGGTTAGTGTGAGTAGCCTAGTGAGGGCCCGAGTAGGCCGAAGGCGAGGGGAGAGTTAGCACATAGGGGGCAGAGGAGCTTAACTAGCTCACCCCGAAGCATTTACCGGACATCGGGTCCGAAGTTTACCGGGATCTCTATGACCCAGTAAGGCATAACCGGAATCCCTGGAGAACTACAAGTCCCAGGATCGCTAAAGTGCTGATACGTAACAGAGCCAGGAGACACATAGGCCCCGCAAGCTGAGGAGTGTGTACTCCAAGAAAAGGCCCTACCACAAGGTCAGCCAGCGTAGGACAGAGACAAAGTTAGGCCTAGCTCCAGGCAGGTCATAAACTTACTATGCAGAGGCAAGTAACAGGAGGCCCTAAACCTGCTCATTGGGGAGGATCCTGACATGCACCCTTCACCCTACAGTGCTCCGGGACGTGCCTGAATTTCCATCAGTAAAAGGTACTGAAGTGACTATCGTGTCTGTCCCTGTTCTTGCTCTGACCCGGCTGGGTCTCACCTGTCCTGCATCCCCCTTCATACGCTGCCCTGAGGCCTAGCTCCACCTGTGGGGAGCTATACCACCGAACGCCTTATCATCGGCCTCAGTGGACTGCGCAGCGCTGGTGATCCTCACCAGAAGCCACAGGTGGCGTCACGAACTTTTATAAACCTAACAAATTATCCACCCTTTTTAAAGAGAGACCCCAGGGTACGGGCCCGGGAGCCGACCATTGCGACATCCCCAAGGCAAAGGCCCGGGTACCGAGTCATCCCCATCCCCTGGGCTGGTCATCTTCTTCTGGCGTCACGAACAGGATAGCGTACCCGCTGCAATGACGCCGTGTTTTGCCCGTTGCTACCGGGTACTGTGCGTCTTTTATTCTGAACTGTGTACGTAAAGTTGTGGTGAAGATTGCCGCCATTGTTTGGTCGCCGAGCAAGAAGAAGGGCGTAACCGCGGGAAAATTAGGGGCGTGCCTGCAAAAGAGCGGGAAGCCCCAGACACGCCCCACACCTCAACGTCAAGCCAGGAAGTGCCAGGTCCTGAAAGGAGCGTCGTTGAACGCTCTGACGTAAGATGCAAGCGACGTAAGGTCCTGAAGACGACCGTCACCTGCGGAGCTGCGGCCTACCGGAAGAAAAACTAGAAGGTAGGCCACGGTTAACTAGGAGGGCACCAAGATGTCCGACATACAGCAGAACGCCGACTTGCCAGTAAACGTCCCTGAAGTTCAGCCCGCGCCCGATGATGAGTAGGCCGAAGCCGCCGCTCCACCAGCAGCGCCTGTAACACTTGTCATTCCTATGACTTTACCGTACATTCCTGGAGCAAAGTGGCTCCCCCAGTACAATCGCAAACCAGATACCCTGTCTGGATTCAAACGGAAGATATGTGGTATCTTAGACATGTACTCTATGACAGGTAAACAAAGAGCCGCCGTTGTATTAGGACAACTGACCGGTGCTGCGGAACGGGAAGTGGAAATATGGTCAGCCTCAGACCAGGAGTCAGTTTCCGCAATATTTCAAAAACTACAGACTGTCTTTGAGGATCTTACTGAGGCGGACCTCCGGATGAGGTTCTACAGCTGTTCCCAACAACCGGAGGACAATGTTCGGGACTACGCCTGGCGTCTACAGGGGGCCCTGCGGGCTCTGAACCAGGTTAGTCAAACCAGCATCGAAAATGAGAACAAAATGCTGAAGGAACAGTTTGTCCGGGGACTGAGGTCTCCAGAGGAGAGCAGGACTGTGCGTTGGTGGTCCCTGGATCATCCAGATGCCACTTTTGACAACCTTAAGGACATGGCTATAAAAGGACTGCAGCCCCTGGAAACAAATGACATCCAACGTTACCAGGGTGGGGCTACCCCAGTACCTGCTACACCTACCTTGTCCCCAGTGGCTGCTGAAGCTAAGGTTCCAGCAACGTCCCCTAGAGAGCTGGACAGTCTGCGCTCTGAAGTGCGTCAGTTGAGCAAAACCCTGACAACTGTGCTGAGTGCTCTGCCGCTGCGGACGGAGCCCGAGGAAGGAGGGAAGATCCTGTTAGCCGATAGCCCTGAGGATGTCCCCTGGATACGGAGGAGGAGGAGGCCAACACCACCCTCACCGAGGACCAGTGACCAGCGCCGTCCACAGAAGGACCCTGCCTGCTACCGGTGCCGCAAGACCGGACACATCGCCCAGAATTGTCCTTTAAACGAGAAAACCCTGGGTCCGAGGGCCGACACCCAGGAGTAAACTTACAGGCCCATCAGACTGGTACAACAGGTTCGTCGGTGGAAGACCTTTCCTGTCCATTGTGTTGGACGGGATCCCGACGCATGCTCTGCTGGACGCAGGATCTCAGGTAACCATCATGCCTGACGTCCTCTACAAGAGGTTCTGGTCCATGAACGACCTACGTCCTCCAGCTCCAAACCTTTCTGTATATGCCTCAAATGGACTCCCCCTTAACCTACTCGGGGTTAAGAATGTGACTGTGAAGGTGGGGAGAGTGGAGCTGAAGGACCAGGGGCTAATTGTAGTAGAGACTAACCCTGATGACACCAATCCGTATATGGTACTAGGCACTAACATTGTTGGTAATTGTTTGGGAGAAGTTGTGTTCTTGCTCCAACAGATAGCCGAAACTGCCAGACCAAGACAGAGGAGGGCACTGCAGAGGGAGATCCGAGTCCTGATGTATCAACAGCAAGTAAGGTTAACAGACGGTGAAAACGGTAACGTGTGGGTAACAGACCCAATACCCATTGTCATCCCTCCAATGAGTGAAATGCTCATCTGGTGTAGAGCTGCTATAGGTCTTAGAGGACAGAGCTACCAGGCAGTAGTAGAACCCCTTTGCTCCGAGCATAGACCCACGCTCTTAACCGCCAGGGGAGTGGTAGATGTACGTAATGGGAGGGTGCCCGTCCGTCTCCTCAACTTAGGAGAAGATGGGGTCAGACTGCCACGTTATGCCACTGTTGCCAAGTTACATGCTGTCAATAACAACTGAATTCACGAGGCGGAGTCCTTAACTTCACCAGACGAAGTGGAGGATAATGACCCTGCAACCCAGGTGGAGGATTGGTGTCAACAGCTCCATGTTGGGACAGACACCACTCCTGCCCATCAAAAACAGGGTGTACACTGGGTGGTTCAAGAATACTCGCAGGTGTTCAGTAAACATCCACTTGACTTCGGGAGGGTTAAGGGGGTTCAACATCATATCCCCACAGGCAACCATTCCCCAATCAAAGAACGTTACAGGCCTATACCACCAGCTCCCTACCAGAA
The DNA here is from genome assembly GCF_046119375.1 of Phyllobates terribilis. Lineage (NCBI taxonomy): Eukaryota > Metazoa > Chordata > Amphibia > Anura > Dendrobatidae > Phyllobates > Phyllobates terribilis. The sequence goes on from NW_027362771.1 coordinate 488,570,796, forward strand.
GGCTAAGGAAATGCTGCATGACATGAGGAAGGCGGGAGTGATAAGAGATAGTTGTAGTCCCTGGGCAGCTCCCCTAGTGCTAGTTAGGAAGAAGGACGGGAGCATGAGAATGTGTGTAGATTACCGTCAAGTAAATCGCATTACACATAAAGATGCATACCCTTTACCACGCATAGAGGAGTCCCTAGCTGCCTTAAAGTCTGCAAATTACTTTTCCACCCTTGACCTCACTAGTGGGTACTGGCAAGTAGCTGTGGCTGAGGAGGATCGGGAGAAAACGGCCTTTACCACCCCGATGGGACTCTGCGAGTTCAACAGTATGCCGTTTGGACTCTGCAATGCCCCCGGAACGTTTCAGAGATTGATGGAGTGCTGCCTGGGACACCGCAACTTCGAGACTGTGTTGCTCTACCTGGACGATGTAATAGTGTACTCCAGAACGTACGAGGACCACTTGAAACACCTGGCAGAGGTATTTGAGTCACTGTCCCGGTACGGGATGAAGTTGAAGCCCTCAAAGTGCCACCTGCTCAAGAGAAAGGTACAGTACCTGGGGCACATTGTCAGTCCGGAAGGGGTAGCACCAGACCCGGAGAAGGTCACAGCCATCCAGAAGTGGCCAGAGCCGAAGAACCTCAAGGAGGTGCGTCAGTTCCTGGGACTAGTAGGATACTACCGGAGGTTCGTAAAGGACTACACTAAGAAAGCAGCTCCTTTGCAAGACCTCCTGGTAGGGCAGTCCCCCAAAGGCAGAAACCCCCTATTCCACTGGGGTAAGGAGCAAGCCGAGTCATTTCAGGAGATGAAGGAGATCCTGACGGGCGATGAGATCCTAGCCTACCCTGACTACAGCCAACCGTTCCTGCTGTATACTGATGCCAACAATGAAGGGCTGGGCGCTGTCCTAAGTCAGAAGCAGAATGGCCAGGAGAAAGTGATCGCATACGCAAGCAGGAAGCTCCGCCCGACTGAGAGGAACCCAGAGAACTATAGCAGCTTTAAGTTGGAGTTCCTGGCCTTGGTCTGGGCCATCACTAAAAGGTTTAAGCACTATCTGGCCTCCAGTAAGTTCACCGCCTTCACTGATAACAACCCCTTGACCCATCTTGAAACAGCTAAGCTCGGGGCACTGGAACAACGATGGATGGCTCGGCTGTCAAACTACCAATTTACAATTAAATACCGGGCGGGCCGTAAGAACGCCAACGCTGATGCTCTGTCCAGGATGCCTCACCAGTCAGATACAGAAGAAGAAGTGGATGACTTGGAAGAGATACAGCTACCTGCCTTTCACCGGAGTGGGATGATCCACGAGCAACGAGCCTCCAGGAAGCAGCGTGGAAAGACGTTAAACCCCCTGCCTCACCACAGCTGGAAAGAGACCCAGGACAGTGACCCAGTTGTCAGCCGCATTAAGGAGCTGATAACCCAAGAAGGTGCCTCCCTGGAGAAGGAAGCGTCTCTGCAGGCAAAGCAGCTGTGGAATGAGAGAAGCCAGCTGTTTATCTACCGTGAGAAGCTGTGCCGGAGGTACGTCAATGCAAAAACTCATGAGATGGTATGGCAGATAGTGGTCCCGAAGACTGACATCCAAATGGTATTAGAAGCTTACCACGATCAGGCGGGACACTTTGGCTAGAAAAAGCTAGAGACCCTGCTGAAGTGTCGATTCTACTGGGTAGGAATGCGCAGCTCCATTGAGAGGTGGTGCCGGGACTCTGGACCCTGTGGCCTAAGAAGAAAAGACTTCAGCAGCCCGAAGGCACCCCTGCAACCCATCAAGACGACTCGACCCCTGGAGATCGTGGCCCTGGACCATGTCAAGCTGTCCCCCAGCAGGTCAGGGTACTCTTATGCTCTGACCATGGTGGATCACTACTCACGTTTCCTGGTGGTCGCCCCCGTCAAAGACCTGACGGCAGAGACAGCAGCAAAAACGTTCCAAGCGTATTTCTGTAGACCCCATGGTTATCCTGAGCAGGTGCTGATGGACCAAGGCCCGGCCTTTGAGGCTGAGTTGTTCAAGGAGTTCTGCCATTTGTACGGGTGTAAAAAGATAAGAACTACACCGTACCACCCACAAACCAACGGTCTCTGCGAAAAGATGAACAACATCATCATCGACCTGCTAAAGACCATACCACTTGAGGAGAGAAATCAGTGGCCAGACCTACTACCTGACTTAGTCGATCTGTATAATCATATACCAGTAAGTTCCACCAATTGCACTCCGGCATATCTCATGCGGGCAAGGCCAGGAAAGCTGCCCATGGATCTGGAGCTTGGTGTTGTTGAGCCTGGAGCTGATGTGACCACTGAGGACTGGGACAAGACCAGACAAGAGCAGTACAGAAGAGTACAAGCTTGTGTCGAGGACAGTCTCACTCGGATGAGAGAAAAGCAGGGGGCGCACTACAACAAAAACGCACCCGCAGAACCCTTCACACCAGGTGAAACAGTCTTGAAAAGGAAAAGACGCAATCACAAACTTGATGACCAATGGGAAAAAGACCCCTACACTGTGTTACCGTCAAGGCTTGACAATAAGAAGACCTGCATAATCAGTCGAGACGGAGGAAAAACGTTTACAACCGTGTCCAGGGACCACCCAAAGTTGTGTCCAGAATTACTGAAACCCCAAGAAGAAGTGCCTCTCACCAAACCAGAAGAATCTAAAGAAGCAGTGATCCACACTGACGTAGGAGACTTCCCAACAGATTGGCCTCAAATAGGAGGTGCAGTAATCATCCCAGTACTCCAATTCTACGAACAGCCAGAAAACCCTCCACAGCAAGTTGAACCTCTAAGTGCTGCCGAAGAGTCAGCTCGGAAGTGTCCCGGGATGAAGGATCCCCGGTAGGAGCAGAGCAAGAAGGCCCAGCCAATGGTATGCTTGCTAGCCCAGCAGAGAGGTCAATGCAGTTACGTAGCCCCTCCACACCTAGTGCTGACACATTGGGAAGTAGTGCACCTACTAGTACTTCACGCATACCGGTACTACGCAGATCAGCACGCAGCACGAGAGGTAAAACCCCTGTTAGGTACACTCAGTAAATGGTCAAATTTCTGAAAATGTAGATAGTTACCCCTGGGGTATTGTGTATTAAATTGTGATGTACTGAACTATTGTGTATTTTCATGCATAAGAATATTACTTTGTGTTTTGCCTATTTACTTCTTTAATTACCAAAAGAACTTCGTGGCTGAGGACTGTGTGCAGCCCAAAAAACTGCTATTGTATATAATTGCGCTCCCTGGAGTGCCCCTTTTAGGTGACCTCAGAAGGAAAACCTGTCGGGAGTGGCTCTATTGGAGGTCCAACTCGGGATCTTCATGCCCTGCAGCCACCCCAGGGCCTACGTTGAGGGTTAGGGACAGGTCCCTCAAACCACCAAGTACTCTACCCTGTGAGATGGACATCCTTCCTGGGAACCTCACCACAAGAGACTTGAATTCTGAGGACACTTCGTATTTGTTATTGTTATGCAACATTTAAGATTGGTGCCTCCCATAAAGGGAAGATTGTTCTTGCATTGTTCATGTTTCCTATTGTTATTGTTTTATAAAAATGTACTTCAGCCCGGGAGTGCTGAGCTTAACTAGGGGGGAATGTGACGCCCAGCTGCGCTTGGTATCACAGATCCTAGAAGAGTGCATTGATGGATTTCTCCACAAGAGGCCCCCACAACCATTCACACATCTTCACCTTCCACCTCAGACCACCAGAGGGAGCCCGTTAGGGATAGATAAATAGGGAAGGTGGAGCCAGGCAGCAGTTAGTTGTGGGTCTAGACTGGAGTCGACAGAGAGAAGATCCTGTTGAGAGAGTTCCTGCAGTAGAGAAGCCTGAGAGAGGTTAGTCTGCAGTGGGGTACAGTCCAGACTCAGTTGTAGCTCAGAGAAGTGAGCTTTAGGTGTGCAGGCGCCATAAGATCGGTGAAGCGCGGCAAGCTGCCGTTAGTGTGAGTAGCCTAGTGAGGGCCCGAGTAGGCCGAAGGCAAGTGGAAAGTTAGTACATAAGGGGCAGAGGAGCTTAACTAGCTCACCCCGAAGCATTTACCGGACACCGGGTCCGAAGTTTACCGGGATCTCTATGACCCAGTAAGGCATAACCGGAATCCCTGGAGAACTATAAGTCCCAGGATCGCTAAAGTGCTGATACGTAACAGAGCCAGGAGACACATAGGCCCCGCAAGCTGAGGAGCGTGTACTCCAAGAAAAGGCCCTACCACAAGGTCAGCCTGCGCAGACAGAGAAAAAGTTAGGCCTAGCTCCAGGCAGGTCAGAAACTTACTATGCAGAGGCAAGTAACAGGAGGCCCTAAACCCGCTCATTGGGGAGGATCCTGACATGCACCCTTCACCCTACAGTGCTCCGGGACGTGCCTGAATTTCCATCAGTAAAAGGTACTGAAGTGACTATCGTGTCTGTCCCTGTGCTTGCTCTGACCCGGCTGGGTCTCACCTGTCCTGCATCCCCCTTCATACGCTGCCCTGAGGCCTAGCTCCACCTGTGGGGAGCTATACTACCGAGCTGCCTTATCATCGGCCTCAGTGGACTGCGCAGCGCTGGTGATCCTCACCAGAAGCCACAGGTGGCGTCACGAACTTTTATAAACCTAACAAATTATCCACCCTTTTTAAAGAGAGACCCCAGGGTACGGGCCCGGGAGCCGACCACCGCGACATCCCCAAGGCAAAGGCCCGGGTACGGAGTCATCCCCATTCCCTGGACTGGTCAGTTGCTTAGTATTACAAAGGAATACTGATAAGGCTTGTAAAATCTTTTCATTAAAATAAATATTTTAACGTTATTGTTGATGTCAATGTACCTGACTGACACTTGAGATGTGACAGCACTTTACTTAATGGACACATATTTTCTGTACAAACTTGTGATGTCACATCATCCTATCTACAGAAACACGTTGTGATGTCACAGCAGAGTACCTTACAGATAAACACAATAGTTCACTTGACAGAACAGCATTTGACACAGATGTGATGTTACAGCTGCTCACACTGACTGACCTTCACTTGATGAAACATATTTTTCATATCACAGTGAGTTACTTGACAGATTTTTATAATATCACAGCTGCCTTCTACACTGTTTCACAGTACCCTACCCAGGGCAGGCACCAATATCTACTGATTTCCTGCCTCCACAAATAATCCCTCAGTACTTTGCTGATTCCCATTAATTATGAGACATGGATAAGGAGGTGTGAACCACCTTTATTTTTTTCAAATATAGATATAGCAGTCACCAACTTGACTACTGCACAACATTAATAGCGTAACATTCCTCGGTGCTCTATGTGATTAGTATAGGACAGCCATTCCCATTATTATAGAATCATAGTGTCATGCCCCTGGATTCGATCACTTGAGTTTATGTTCTGTGATCGGCTTCTCTTTCTGCCGAGCCACATGAGACACACCTTTTCTTTGAGTGTTTTGGTTCTGCTTTTCTGGCTGCAGTCTGTTTAGTTTAACACAGGTGTTTTCATTTCTCATCCTATCACCTTTTGGGTGCAACCTTATACTCTGTCCACCTGCTGGCGTTTTTTGCGTTTTTCATTTGGATGTTCTGACATTTTGTTGATGTTTTGAGCAAGTCTGTGAGAATCCAGCTAAGGATTTTTGCTTTTCTGTTTCTTTGCAATACTTTGCACCGATCTTCTTTAGATCATTAGGAAGTAGGCAGTATATCTGTTAACAGTACTTGCTTTATTCTTTGTTTGGTATTTCGTTATTTACTTTACTCACTCTGGATCTTTCCTTTGTTCAGCACACTTCTCTTCTTGTAGGTAATTCACACTCTGCTCTGCCCTCTGGTTCTTTAAAAAGAATGTGAAACAACTTGTGGGCCTTGTTGACCTTTTAGGCAGTTTAGGCCAGAGTTACCATCTCCTAGTCTGTGGTTAAGTTTATCTCTGCACCCACAGGCTCCACTAGGGACTGCGGAGTTAGGATATCTAGTCTGTACAGGAACCGGCAGGGTCAGTTGCAGTTTTTAGTGTATAATCCATTTTCCCTATTAAGTTGCTACAAGGGCATAGCTATTCTAGGAGCTGTTAGGGGCATTCAGGTTGAGCTGCCGTCGAGAGGGGGCAACACTGCGTTACCTTAGGGTGCCAATCTCCGTGGTCAGGTAGAGACAGACCAGGGACAGAGTAGGGCATTTAACAGTCTGAACAGGGATCTGTCAGGTGCAAGTTTTTGTTCCCTCTGGTTTGTTCGCCACCCATGTGCTTGTGCAGTCATAACACATAGAATGTTAGAGTTGGAAGGGACCTACAGGGTCACCGTGTCCAACCCCCTGGTCAATGCTGGATTCACTAAACTATCTCAGCCTCTGTTTGAAGACTTCCATTGAAGGAGAACTTACCACCTCTCGTGGCAGCCTCTTCCACTCATGGATCATCCTCACTGTCATTTTTTTTTTATAATATCTAATCTGTATCTTCTCCCTTTTAGTTTCATTCCATTGCTTCTTGTGTTTCCATGTGTTACACGCACGCCGCTAGGTTTAGATAGGGGAGAGACACGTTTCATGAATTCTTTGGAATCCTGGGGGAACCATTACTCAGGGCAACCATATACTGCAGCTCTCTCAGGAACAAAGGGGGGGGGGGGGTATTAACTCCAAGACACACATTGAATTTACTTGCTGACCAGACACACTTGTAGAGTCCTCATAACAGTTGAACGGTAGAGTTTAAAGCAACAATATAGACAGTCTGAAACATTAATCTCTTAAAGCAGCAGGCTTCAATAACAGCAACAGCTTCTTCTTGCAAGGGCACATTATTTCACAGTCTCTTTACAGCACAACTACTCTCTCAGTCTCTTAGTCCCACTACAACAGTGCTTCCACCAGCAGTCCCAGTCCACAGTGCCACACGCTTTACCTTGGAATGCAGTGAGGTACGGGTGTGGGGGGTTAGAACGGAAAGATGAGTCCAGTCCTCCTCAGACATGGTGTTCAATCCTTTTCTCTGCTGAACAACAGTTAACTCCTGCTTCTGCTTTTTTCTCCTGTAGGTACCACTAGCAACTAAACGGAAGTCACAGTGAGAGAGTCCCAGAAACCTCATCAGCCTGGTGAAGAGGGCTGCATCCTTCAAGCTCAATCTCCAACCCAGAACTGACACTATTCAGTGTCTCTGAGGCAGGTCTGACTACTCCCCCTAGCTGCACCCTGTTAACCCCTCTAGTTGCTGGATGCTTAACAACATCATGTGTAGTATCTACCCGTCACACATGTGCAGATGAGAATAAGGATGATCCTTTTATGTTGTGACATCCCTTAAGGTATTTGTAGCCTTCTTTTTTACAAGCTAAACATTCCCAGATCCTTTAACCGTTCGTCGTATGACATAGTTTTCTGTCCACTCACCATCCTGGTAGCCCTTCTCTGAACTTGCTCCAGTTTATCAATGTCTTTTTTTAAATGTGGTGGCCAGAACTGCACACAGTATTCCAGATGAGTTCTGACCAAGGAGAAGTAGAGGGGGATAATTACTTCATGTGATCTAGACACCATGGTTCTCTTAATACATGCCAGAACTGTGTTTGCCTTTTTTGCTGCTGCATCACACTGTTGACTAACGTGCAGTCTGTGTTCTATTAGTATATCCAAGTCTTTTTCACATGTGCTGTTGCTTAGTTTCATTCTTCCCATTCTGTAGATGTAATTTTTGTTTTTCTTGCCCAGATGTAGAATCTTGCATTTCTTCCTGTTAAATACCATTCTAATAGTGACAGCCCATTGTTCAAGCTTATCTACGTAGATCCTTCTTAATCCTTCCCCTGGCACCGTGCTTAGCGCGCGCGTGCGCTCCCTCCCTCTTAAAGGGGCCGCGCGCGCCATCCTAAAGAGTCCCAAGCCAATGACCGGAGGACTTCCCTTATATAAGGCACCTCCTCCAAAATGGAGGTGCCTGTGCAAGATTGTTGTTTGTCTGCTAAAATGCTCCTCAGTCCTCGGGATCCAGTGCCCGCCAGCCTGTCTTTCAGCCGTGCCCGCCAGCCTGTCTATTAGCCGTGCCCGCCAGCCTGTCTATCAGCCGTACCCGCCAGCCTGAATTATCAGCACTGCCCGCCAGCCTGTCTGTTGTGCCCGCCTGCCTGCCTATCGGCCGTGCCTGTCTACCCGCATCACCTGCCTGTCTATCAGCTGTGCTTATCTGCTGTGCCTGTCGGCCTCGGCCATCAGTCCCGTGGGAGTCGCCTGCTCTCACACAAGTTCGGTCCCAGATTAGCACATGGTTCACCTCCCCGGTCTCTCCTTAGTTCACGGAGTTGACTAAGCCACCGTGTGGCCAGGGTTGGTCCGGGTAGGCACTAAGTTACGCCCCTCTGGTCCCTCCTTGTATCACAGCACTGAGGTTCCACCACACGGATATGTAACAGTTTGCACAGGCCATGGAATCCGGTAGCTCCCAGGCTCCTTCGCTCTCAGACCTGTACCAAGAGGTCTCTCGCCAGAGATCCCAACAGGATACTATCCTGTCCTATCTGTGGACAGTTAACTCCTGCCTGGACGTGCTGTCCACCCCGACTGTATCCACCACTAACTGAGCGGCACCCGCTCCGGCAGCACTTCAACCCAGTGGTGCTGTGGCATCCGGCTTTGGACCCCGGCTTTCTGCGCCTCCACGTTTTGGTGGTGACCCTGCCCTATGTCGGGGCTTCATAGATCAGTGCACGCTGCACTTTGAGCTCCTGGCACACCAGTTCACGTCCGACCGGGCCAAGGTGGCATTCATCATGTCTCACCTCACCGGAGAGGCATTGGCGTGGCTTAACCCTCTGTGGGAGAAAGGGGATCCTCTGGTGTCCGATCTCCAGGCCTTCCTCGCGGCTTTCTGGAATGTATTCGATGAGCCTGGGCGAAAATCTTCGACTGCCTCCTCTCTTCTCCGACTGCGCCAAGGGAGTCTCTATGTGGGACAGTATGCCGTGCGTTTCCGCACCCTTGCATCTGAACTTGCCTGGAACAATGAGGCTCTGGTGTCCACCTTTTGGGAGGGCCTTTCTGGACGGATCAAGGATGAGCTAGCCGGTCGTGACATACCTCCCTCTCTGGACGACCTGGTGTCATTAGCTACATGGATTGACATCCATTTTCAGGAGCGTTCTAAGGAGGAGAGAAGACCCCTGCGCCTCGAACCAACCTTCCAAAGGCCAGTCTCGCAACCAGCATCCTCCCCGGTATCTTCCCCAGAGTCTATGCAAATAGGCCAAGTTAAGATAGTCAAGTCTCGCCAGGAGATCTGCCGCGCCGAGGGGAGTTGCTTCTACTGTGACAGTACAGAGCAACTTATTCGCTCCTGTTCGGTGAGACCGGGAAACTCCAGTGTCTAGGAACGCTTGGAGAGGTCGTCCTAGGCAAAAGTTCTTCCTCCCCGCCCTTGACTCTGTCCGTTTCAGTTACCTGTGGTGAGATCCGCTTTTTCGAGACTGCCTATCTGGATTCCGGAGCTGCTGGGAACCTCATTAAACAGGTCGTTGTGGAGCGATATCAGATTCCTACTATATGTCTGGCTGATCCTTTAGCGGTTTCCTCTGTGGATGGAAAGCTTCTCTCTGAGACCATCTTGTTTGTCACTAAGCCTGTAACTCTTCAGGTGGGAATACTACATTCGGAGAGGTTCTCCTTTTACGTACTGTCCGGTATCTCTCATCCCCTTTTGCTTGGCCTGCCTTGGTTACAGAGACATGAGCCCATCCTGAATTGGAGCTCAGGTGAGGTGCTCCTTTGGGGTCAGAAATGTCATAAGTCCTGTCTGGGTCCAGTTCGTCCTGCTCGACCTCCGTCTACTCCAGCTAACCTACCTGGCCTGCCGGCACCCTACTGGTCATATGTGGATGTCTTTGATAAAAAGGAGGCAGAGACACTACCACCTCATAGGCCGTATGATTGCCCCATTGACCTAATACCTGGTGCTTCACCTCCTCGAGGGCGAATCTACCCCTTGTCGCTGGCCGGGACCCGTGCTATGTCTGAGTACATAGAAGAGAATCTTGCTAGGGGATTTATCCAGAAATCCACCTCTCCGGGTGGAGCAGGATTCTTCTTCGTCAAAAAGAAAGACGGCTCTCTTCGTCCATGTATCGACTATAGGGGCCTAAACCAGATTACCATAAAAAATAAGTACCCCCTGCCTCTCATCTTGGAGTTGTTTGACCGCCTAAAAGATGCGAAGATCTTCACTAAGCTCGATCTTCGTGGGGCATACAATCTGGTCTGGATTCGCCAGGGAGACGAGTGGAAGATGGCCCTCAACACTCGGGATGGTCACTACGAGTACCGTGTGATGCCCTTCGGTCTCTATAATGCTCCAGCCATATTCCAGGAGTTAGTGAACAAAATCCTTCAAGATCTCCTGTATTCCTGCGTGGTGGTGTACCTGGACGATATCTTGGTGTTCTCCCCTGATCTGCCCTCTCACCGGAGGGATGTTCGTACTGCTGAGGCTCCGGAAGAATCGCCTGTATGCCAAGTACGAGAAATGCCTCTTTGAGGAGACCTCCCTGCCATTTTTGGTATTATATCATCTCTGAGACCAGATTGCGGATGGATCCCGAGAAGGTGTCTGCCGTCTTAAAGTGGCCCTGACTTGAGGGGTTGAAGGCTATTCAGCGGTTTCTGAGATTCGCCAACTATTACCGCCTCTTCATTCCTCATTTCTCCTCCGGGACTGCTCCCATCTCTGCTCTCACCCTTAAAGGAGCAAATCCCAGGGAATAGACTTCCAAGGCGGAAAGTGCCTTTGTCTATCTTAAACAAGCCTTCTTCTCTGCTCCAGTGCTACATCGTCCAGATTGCAATAAACAGTTCTTTCTGGAGGTTGATGCCTCTTCCTCCGGGGCCGGAGCAGTGCTCACCCAGAAATCCTCGTGCGGGCGAATGGTGACCTGCGGCTTCTTCTCCAAACTCTTTTCTCCCTCTGAGCGCAATTACTCCATAGGAGACCGAGAATTGCTGGCCATCAAATTAGCGCTGGAGGAGTGACGCTACTTGCTTGAGGGGGCTCTGCACTCAGTGGTCATCTACACTGACCATAAAAACCTTGCTTACTTGCAGACCGCCCAAAGACTAAATCCGCGTCAGGCCAGATGGTCTTTGTTCTTTGCTTGTTTCAGTTTCACTCTCCATTACTGCCCGGCAGGCAAGAATATTAAAGCTGACGCCCTATCCCGCTCTTTCCTGTCTACTGACCAAGAGGAGGAGCATCTACACATCATTGACCCCTCCAGAATAATGACTGTTGCTCTGTTTGACCTGCCTCATCTACCTCCTGGTAAGACCTTTGTAGCGGCTCAGGATCGGAATAGGGTCTTACTCTGGGGTCATTCATCCAAACTGGCTGGTCTTGCAGGCCAGAGGAAGACGCTTCTGCTCATTTCCCGACATTATTGGTGGCCCACTCTGTACAAGGATGTTGCAGATTTTGTCGCGGCTTGTTCCTCCTGTGCCCGTAATAAGACACCTAGGCACCTTCCAGCTGGTCATCTTCTTCCTCTCCCCGTGCCTTCTGCTCCGTGGCAACACATTGCTATGGACTTCATCACTGATCTTCCGGTATCTGTCGGTTCTACCGTCATATGGGTGGTCGCTGACCACTTCTCCAAGATGGCTCACTTCATTCCTTTGCCTGGTCTTCCGTCCGCACCTGTGCTGGCTAGGGACTTCATCCGTCACATCTCTCATCTCCACGGCTTACCCCTCCACATTGTCTTGGACAGAGGAGTTCAATTCACTTCTCGCTTCTGTAGAGCCACGTGCAAGCTGCTGGATGTCACTTCGGATTTTTCTTCGGCCTATCATCCTTAGTCCAATGGTCAGGAGGAACGTATTAATCAGATCCTTACCAGTTTTCTTCGGCACTTTGTCAACGCTCATCATAGCGATTGGGTAGAACTTCTGCCTTGGGCCGAGTTTTCTTATAACAACCATGTGAGTGAGTCCTCTGCTAAGTCTCCCTTCTTTGTGGTTTACGATCGACACCCTCAAATTCCATTTCTCGTCTCTTCTTCAGTGGACAATCCTGCCGCGGAGTCTCTCGTCAGTGACTTTTCGGTGATTTGGGAAGACATTAGATCTGCGCTTCTTCAGTCCTCCAAGCGGATGAAGAAGCATGCTGATAAGAGACTACTGGATCCGCCTCTGTTTCGTCCGGGAGACAAGGTCTGGCTTTCCTCCAAATATGTCCGTCTCAAGATACTATCTTACAAGTTGGGCCCGCGGTTCATCGGTCCTTTCGAGATTTTTTACCAAATAAATTCAGTGGCGTACAAGCTGAAACTCCCTGCCTCTTTACGGATTCCCAATTCCTTTCATGTGTCTCTCCTCAAGCCTGTTGTCCTTAATCCTTTCTCTGACGATCCAGGTACCACTCCAGCTTCAGTCTCCGCTGAGGACGTCTTTGAGGTAGAGAATATTTTGGCCATCAAGAGGGTAAGAGGAAAGACTTTCTTTCTTGTGGATTGGAAGGAGTTTTGTCCTTAGGAGAGGTCTTGGGAGCCCAGGGAGAACATTCATGCTCCTCGTCTTCTAGAAAAATTTCTTGCGGGCCTAAAGAAGAGGGGGCTTAAAGTGGGGGTACTGTAGCGTCGGCATCTCTGCCTCCTGCAGGGCAGAGACGCCAATCCCCTCACTGTTGCGGTCCGGGTCCGGCGTCCTCCGTCTCCCCTCCTGCGCCTCCCTGGGGTGTGCGAGCCACGCGCAGGTTCCCTGGGCACTGTGCTTAGGGTGCGCATGCGTGCGCTCCCTCCCTCTTAAAGGGGCCGCGCGCGCCGTCCTAAAGAGTCCCCGGCCAATGGCCGGAAGACTTCCCTTATAGAAGTCACCTCTTCCAAAATGGAGGTGCCTGTGCAAGATTGTTGTTTGTGTGTGCTAACACGCTCCTCAGTCCTCAGGTTCCAGTGCCCGCCAGCCTGTCTATCAGCCGTGCCCGCCAGCCTGTCTTATCAACCGTGCCCGCCAGCCTGTCTATCCGCCATGCCCGCCTGCCTGTCTATCGGCCGTGCCTGTCTACCCGCATCACCTACCTGTCTATCAGTACCCATTGATGTAATTCATCTGGACAAAGAGATTTAAATTAATTTCAATTAGCTAAGTGTTCACTCACCATTTCTCTGTTTATAGATAGTGTGAATTATTTTATTCCTTCGATAGCACAGTGAAGATCAGTTGATATTACTTTCGCTTTCTTAGAGAACACAGATGCAAAATAGGAATTTAAAAGTTCGGCCTTCTCAACATCATTTTTGACCACTTCACCCTTTTCATCCTCTAAAAATCCTAAAGCATATTTGACTTTTCTTTTGCTTTTGACATACAGTGGGTATGGAAAGTATTCAGACCCCTTTAAATTTTTCACTCTTTGTTTCATTGCAGCCATTTGGTAAATTATAAAAAGTTCTTTTTTTTATCATTAAAGTGCACTCTGCACCCCATCTTGACTGAAAAAAAACAGAAATGTAGAAATTTTTGCAAGTTTATTAAAAAAGAAAAACTGAAATATCACGTGGTCATAAGTATTCAGACCCTTTGCTCAGTATTGAGTACAAGCACACTTTTGAGCTAGTACAGCTCACATGGGAATGATGCAACAAGTTTTTCACACCTGGATTTGGGGATCCTCTCCAGTTCCGTCAGGTTGGATGGTGAACGTTGGTGGACAGCCATTTTCAGGTCTCTCCAGAGATGCTCAATTGGGTTTAGGTCAGGGCTCTGGCTGGGCCAGTCAAGAATGGTCACAAAGCTGTTCTGAAGCCACTCCTTTGTTATTTTAGCTGTGTGATTAAGGTCATTGTCTTGTTGGAAGGTGGACCTTCGGCCAAGTCTGAGGTTCAGAGCACTCTGGAAGAGGTTTTCATCCAGGATATCTATGAACTTAGCTGTATTCATGTTTCCTTCAGTTGTCAAAAGTCGTCCTGTCCCTGCAGCTGAAAAACACCCCCATAGCATGATGTTGCCACCACCATGTTTCACTGTTGGGATTGTATTGAGCAGGTGATGAGCAGTGTCTGGTTTTCTTCACACATATCACTTAGAATTATCACCAAAAAGTTCTATCTTCGTCTCATCAGACCAGAGAATCTTATTCCTCATAGTCTGGGAGTACTTTATGTGTTTTTGAGCAAACTCTATGCCGGCTTTCATATGTCTTGCACTGAGGAGAGGCTTCCGTCGGGCCTCTCTGCCATAAAGGCCCGACTGGTAGAGGGCTGCAGTGATAGTTGACTTTGTGGAGCTTTCTCCCATCTCCCAACTGCATCTCTGGAGCTCAGCCACAGTGATCTTGGGGTTCTTGTTTACCTCTCTCACCAAGGCTCTTCTCCCACGACTGCTCAGTTTGGCTGAACGACCAGGTCTATGAAGACTTCTGGTGGTCCCAAACTTCTTCCATTTAAGGATTATGGTGGCCACTGTGCTCTTAGGAACCTTGAGTAATGCAGAACTTCTTTTGTAACCTTGGCCAGATCTGTGCCTTGCCACAATTCTGTCTCTGAGCCCTTTGAGCAGTTCCTTTAAGCTCCTGATTCTCATTTGGTCTGACATGCACTGTGACCTGTGAGGTCTTATATAGACAGGTGTGTGCCTTTCCAAATCCAGTCCTATCAGTTTAATTAAACACAGCTGGACTCCAATAAAGGAGTAGAACCATCTCAAGGAGGATCACAAGGAATTGGACAGCATGTTACTTAAATATGAGTGTTTGAGCAAAGGGTCTGAATACTTATGACCATGTGATATTTCAGTTTTTCTTTTTTAATAAGTTTGCAAAAATTTCTACATTTCTGTTTTTTTTTCAGTCAAGATGTGGTGGAGAGTGTACTTTACTGAGAAAAAAAATTAACTTTTTAGAATTTAGAAATTTGTAAAGTGCTGCGGAATATGTTGGCGCTATAAAAATATAAACTATTATTATTAACTATTATTATAATTCACTAAATGGCTGCAATGGAACAAAGAGTGAAAAATTTAAAGGTGTCTGTACCCCCCCAAATCCTTTTTTATTACTTTTGGTCTCCCTTGCAATGCTCACTTCATTTCAGGCTTTAGCTTCTAATGCGTGCTCTGCTTTCCTGCAGACAGCATTATATTCTTCGTTATATATGCCTCCTTTTTTCCATTTGATATACCGTATTTTGCCGATTATAAGATGCACCGGATTTTTGGAGTAGAAAATAGGAGAAAAAGTTTTTTTTAAATAAAATGGTGTGCCTCATAATCCATTTTACCTGGGGGGCATCGGCGGTGGAGGGGGTTCACAGAAGTCAGAGTCACTGCTTCAAGAGATCAACAGCGGCTGAGGCAGGAGTGGGGCAATGCTGTGGGCCCCATTCTCAAAAGAAGTCAGCGGTGAATGGAGGTTCCCTCTTCCATACATATCCCTGCAGTGGGCTTTGGGAAAATTGCCACCAGAGGCGGCGCATGCGCAGATCGAGATCTCGAGAGACAAGATCTCGTCTCCCTAAATCTCGATCTGCACATGCGCAGCCTCCGGCAGCCATTTTCCTGAAGCTCACAGAAGGGCTATGTACGGGAGAGGGGACCTCCGCTTACCGCCGACTTCTTCTGAGAGGACTGTGACCGCAGCATCGCCCCACTCCACCCCAACTCCACCGACACTGCCCCCCAGGTAAAATACCATATCTTCGCATTATAAGACGCACCCCCCTTTTCCTTCCAAATTTTTGGGGAAAAACTGCATTTTATAATCCGAAAAATACAGTACATTTCTTTTTTCCTTTTTAGCAAGTGTTGAAGTTCTATGTTCATCCATCCTGGTCTCTTTAAATACTTCTAATTCTTCCTTCTTTTCGGAATTGTTACTGATTGTGCAGTGAGAATTTCATTTAGCAAAATCTTCTATCCTTCTATGACATTTCTGTCCTTTAGAACATACAGCCATTGGACCTTTCCGACTCTCTTTCTAAGTCCATTAAAATCATCTGCTTTTCTGAAGTCCAACCTTAGGTCTGAGTCTGAGTCCCCTTAGGTCTTCTTCTTCTTGTAATCCAAAATTCGAGGATAGCATTATCGCTGCCTCCTAAATTTCCAGCCACCTTTACTTCCTCAACTATTTCCTCCCTGTTGGTAAGAATTAGGTGAAAGATGGCAGAACATCTTATTCTCTCTTCTACCTTTTGAAAGATAAAGTTGTCAGCGAGAAAAGATAAGAATTTTATGCACCCATTACTTTTGCCTGAGAGAGATTGCCAACAAATATCTGGATAGTCAAAATCTCCCATGATCACTATGTCGTACTGTGACGGTCGCAGCCCTGCCCTGGGAAGATGGGGTACTCGGAACCGGGTCAGATGTTGAAGGGGGGAATGCAGCCGTGGCCTGGACCCGTTCCGTGCCCAGGGCCGTCACATTAAAAAGAATGTAAGGGCTTTCAGGGTTGAGTGGTATTTGTCGACTACGCCACCTGTGGTGTCTGGTGATGAGCCACCAGCGCCACTAGCAGTCCGCTGAGGCCCGGTGTCATGGCGGCTAGAGTTCTCACTGCTCCCCACAGGCGGAGCGTGGCCTCAGGGCAGGCAAGGCAGGATGAAGGGGGGTAGCAGTAGCGCGGGAGAGTACGGGCACCGCGTAATGAACTGTCCGGAGGCCATAGGGGTGAACTTCCAAGGCTTTACTCACTCAGATGTATTAGCGGGAAGGCGACTCCCTGCTCCTTGCGGAGTCCTGCGGCCACCAGGGACGGGGGTCCGACTACCTCCGTGGAAGTCCAGTGTTCGGTAGCGACCCTACACCAGAGTGTTCCTGCACTACAGACTTCACCCTTTCCCGTCTGTGCGTGTGTAGATAGGCCGGGTCTCCATCTGAGCTCCTCTCAGGTGTAGGGCTCGGGTGGCAATTCCTCTCCATCCAAAGCCCGGCGGGATCCTCAGGGCCTAACCGGGCTTTCCCGTCCTGGACGTAGAGTACAAGGTCGGGTGTCAGGGGCCGGTACCCCTCTCGCAGCCGGAATCCCTCTGAATAGATCAGGTAGGCGAGGACAGGTGGCGTGCTCCGCTCCGTCTGCATCCTCCTCGGGACCCATTTGCTAGGGAGCCACACTCTAAAGCTCCCGGGCCTTCTTGATCCTGGTCCTCGGCCGGGTTGAGACATTCCTTGTCTGCAACCTACCTCTCGTCCCAAAGATCGGGGTACGAGAGCTGTGTCCCAGGCCCACACAGGATCTGCGCTCCCGGAGGGAAGTCACATTACACACAGTATTTTGACAGCACAGTGACAGCCGACAGACTAGCAAAGACTAGACTGATAGACCAGAAATAACCAGCAGAAGAACAGAAGGACCAAGATCAAAGATGGCATTCTATTAAATATGAAACTTGAAGTGTAACTAACTAGTGTTCCTCCACCCACACCCACTAACTGGTTCCTACCACTTTGTGTTCCCCAGTCTCCCTGTAACCAGGGGAGCAGCACCTAGTGCAAACTAGCTCCCTCTGGTGGAAATGTGGTGTTGGATGCAAAAGGCTAGGTCACTACCATCACACCGGCCTTACCTCAGAGGAGGAACACCACACTCCATTGGAGAAGTGCAGCATTCCTGTGGCGGTCGAACCTTCAGTGGCGCCACAGTACTTTTTTGAGTACAAAGGCATCTGATATAAAAAGAGTTATTATTATTATTTATTATTATACCGCCATTTATTCCATGGCGCTTTTCATGTGAAAAAGGGGTATACATACAAGAACAATTAAACAATCTTGAACAAAACATGACAGCGACTGCTACAGGAGGAGCGAAAACCCTGCCCACGAGGGCTCACAGTCTACAAGGAATGGGTGAGGATACAGTAGGTGAGGGCAGAGCTGGTAATGCAGCGGAATGGTAGAGCAAGGGTTACTGCAGGTTGTACGCTTGTTGGAAAAGGTGGGTCTTCAGGTTTCTTTTGAAGATTTCCACGGTAGGCGAAAGTCTGATATGTTGGGATAGAGAATTCCAGACTAGGGGGAATGCACGGGAGAAATCTTGTATGCGATTGTGGGAAGAGGAGATAAGAGGGGAGTAGAGAAGGCAATCTTGTGAGGATCGGAGGTTGCGTGCAGGTGAGCATTGGGAGACTAGGTCACAGATATATGGAGGAGACAGGTTGTGGATGGCTTTGTATGCCATAGCTAGGGTTTTGAACTGGAGTCTCTGAGTAATGTGGAGCCAGTGAAGGGATTAACAGAGAGGAGAGGCCAGGGAATAGCGGGGGGAAAGGTGGATTAGTCGGGCAGCAGAGTTTAGGATAGATTGGAGGGGTGCAAGAGTGTTGGAAGGTTGGCCACAGAGCAGGAGGTTGCAGTAGTCGAGGCGGGAGATGATGAGGGCGTGCACTAGTGTTTTTGCAGATTCGTGGTTGAGGAATGTGCAGATCCAGGAGATATTTTTGAGTTGGAGTCCGCAGGACGTGGAAACGGCTTGGATATCTGGTTTGAAGGAGAGATCAGAGTCCAGGGTTACCCCAAGGCAGCGAGCTTGCGGGATTGGGGAGAGTGAACAGCCATTGACGTTGATAGATAGGTCGGGTGGGGGGGATGAATGAGATGGTGGAAAGATGATGAATTCTGTTTTGTCCATGTTAAGTTTTAGAAATCTAGCAGAGAAGAAGGATGAAATAGCGGACAGATGTTGTGGGATTTTGGTTAGTAGGGAGCAGATGTCGGGTCCGTAGAGGTAGATCTGTGTGTCATCAGCATAGAGGTGATTCTGAAAGCCGTGAGACTGTATGAGCTGTCCCAAGCCAAAGGCGTAGATGGAGAAAAGGAGGGGTTCTAGGACTGAACTTTGGGGGACACTAACACATAGGGGGCGAGATGAGGAGGGGGTGTGTGAGTGGGAGACACTGAATGTCCTGTCTGTTAGGTATGAAGTCATCCAAGATAAGGCCAAGTCTGTGATGCCGAGAGATGAGCGAGTCTGTAGTAAGAGGGAATGGTCCACTGTGTCGAAGGCAGATGACAGGTCTAGGAGGAGGAGGACAGAGTAGTGTCACTTGGATTTGGCGGTTAGTAGGTCGTTGGTGACTTTAGTCAGGGCAGTTTCAGTAGAATGGTGCAGTCGGAAGCCAGATTGGAGGCAGTCAAAGAGAGAACAGGAGGAGAGGTGGGAGGACAGTTCAAAGTGGACATGTTGTTCCAGTAGTTTTGAGGCATAGGGGAGAAGTGATATGGGGTGATAGCTAGTGAGAGAGGATGGGTCAAGGGAGGGCTTTTTGAGGATGGGTGTGATCGAGGCATGTTTGAAGCATGAGGGGGAAACACCAGTTGTTAGTGACAGGTTGAAAAGGTGGGGTAGGGTTGGGATGAAGATAGTGGTAAGGTTGGGGATGAGGTGGGACAGGATTGGGTCAAGTTCACAGATGGTGAGGTGTGATTTGGAGAGTAAAGAGGAAAGTTGATCTTACGTAATGGTGGAGAAGCTGGTTTTTGAGGAGGATTGAGTAGGTGTGAGGAGGGCCTGGGGGGACTTTAGGCAAAAACTTTGTCTTATGGTGTCAATGTTCTGCTTGAAGAATGAGGCAAAGTCTTCGGCTGAGATGAGAGGAGAGGAAGGAGGCGCTAGGGGACGGAGGAGAGATTTGAAAGTGTTAAATAGTTGTTTAGGGTTGTGAGACAAGGAGGATATGAGAGATGAGAAGTATGTTTGTTTTGCTGTAGTGAGTGTGGACTTGAAGGTAGTGAGGGACTGTTTGAATGAGATGAAGTGCTCATTGGAGTGGGACCTTTTTCATCTACTCTCAGCAACCCTGGAGGCCCGTCGCAGTTCCTTGGTTAGGCTGGTGTGCAAGGGTTGCCTGTTGATTGTGCGAGCTTTGGTATGTGTGAGGGGGGCGACCAAATTGAGAGCTGCAGTTGTTGTGGTGTTATATAATGCGGCAGCAACATCTGCATCATGTAAGGAACTGATGTCTGGAACAGGGAGGAGGGATTTAGAGAGTGAGTGTAGGTCAAGGTGTTTGAGGTTTCTGCGAGGGTATGCTAGTTTGTGGAGTGGGGATTGTTGCCCCGGAGTGGGTGGAGAATGTAAGTGGGCTGTTGTCAGAAAGAGGGAGGGGTGAGTTAGAGAGGTTAGACAGGGAACAGAGGCGGGTGAAGATGAGGTCCAGAGTGTGGCCATCTTTGTGAGTGGCTGTGGAAGACCATTGAGTAAGGCCGAAGGAGGAAGTGAGGGATAGAAGCTTAGAGGCAGCTGAGAGAGAAGTGTCAATGGGGATGTTGAAGTCGCACATGATGATAGTGGTTCATCCATATCTTCAGTCTGTCCTGGTGGCATATTGTAAACACCTACAATAGTGTAATTTCTGTTCTTCTCTACTTGTATTCTTACCCAAACAGTTTCTACAGAGCTGTCATTCTCTGAAGCATGGATCTCTGTGGAGATATACGCTTTCCTAACATACAATGCAACACCTCCTCCCCTCTTATTAAGCCTGTTTCTTATAAATAAGTTGTAGCCTTCAAGGTGTGTATTCCAATCGGTTATAGGAAGTTTCGCCCCCAGCAGTTTGCCCCTAGCAATTTGCCCCCAGTAGTTCGCCCCCAGGTACATTTAGCCCCCGCACATTTCGTCCCTATCATTTCGCCCCCAGGAAGATTCGCCCCCGCACGTTTCGCCCCCGGACCGGGGCGAACTGAGGGCGATATGTGCGGGGGTGAAATTTGCGGAGGTAAAACATCCTGGGGGCCAAATGCTGAGGACGAAATGTACCCGGGGGCGAAATGTACGCGGGGGCGAACTGCTGGGGGCGAAACGTCCAATTCCCATTCCAATCATGTGTATCATCCCACCAAGTTTTAATGATACCTAGTGTAAGATGCCTGGTCTGTTCATGTTATCTTTCATCTGTAAGGCCTTGTTTTATCTGAAATTTTGGCTGTGTACCCACTATGTGTTTTTTAAGCGTTTCTGCAGCGGCAATTCTGCTGCAGAAACGCTTAAAAAACGCTTGGTAGAAGGTCTGCCATGTTCCCCAATGATAATCCGCATGTGCTGTGTACATGCTGCGGAAATTTCCGCTGTGGATTATCACTGCGGAAAAAAATGCATCACTACCAATTATTTTGCGGAATCGCGGCATTTTCGCCGCCATTGACTTGCATTGGACCGTATGGAATCCGCATCACTGCATCTGCAGATGTGGATTCCATCGGTTTCAATGTGCGGATGGTGCCCGGGTTTGGAGAAGAGGAGACACTCCTCCGGACCCGGGTACCATAGTACCTGTAAAAAAATATATATATATATATATATATACTTACCTTCTGATGGCCCCCGGTGTCCTTGTCTCGGCTTTACCGGCAGTTCGCGGTAGACTGAAGGACCTGCGGTGACGTCATTTAGTCATGTGATGGGTCACGCGACCGATGATGTCGGCAGGTCCTTTAGTCTACCGCGAGCTGCAGGCAAGCCGAGACAAATGCACCGGGGGCCATCAGAAGGTAAGTATAGATTTATTTTTTACCATTCTTTCGGTCACACTATATAAATCCATGCCGGTTGCATGGATTTATATAGTGTGACCAAGTTGTCAAGCACTTTCCAAGTGATGCTAAAATCGCTTGAAAAGCACTTGACAACCCGCATGCGGAAATGCATGCGAAGAACGCTTCACTTCCGCATGTCCCTGGCAGGAAAAACGCATGTACAATCCGCATGTACAATCCGCATGTACAATCCGCATGTACAATCCGCATGCGTTTTTTCTGCCAGGGAGATGCAGAAACGCTCAGGAAAAATCCGGAGCATTTCTGCATCGTGGGCACATAGCCTTTCAGGGCTTCAGAACCAATTACTATTGTTTTATGAAATTACGGTTTTGAGTTATAATATTTTCAACTAAAAATGGTCGTTCTAGAGCAAAATAATACTGCAAGTTAAGCAAGAACCATATCGGCACCCTTGCTAATAGAACTGCTGTACTACATCTGGTACTAATATGTACTCACTACATCTCATGCTGTTATATTAGCGCTATGATGTGCTAATATCTATGAAGTTGAGTTAATTCTATGATTTGTAAATTATTTACAACAGGGGCTTTTATATCTGTACTGTTGATGGTATACAGCGTGTATATACACTGATGATCCATTGCATTACAACCACTGACAGGTGAAGTTAATAACACTGATTATCTCATGATGATGGCACCTGTCAAGGGATGTATTAGACTGCAAGTGAACAATCAGTCCTTGAAGTTGATGTGTTGGAAGCAGGAAAATATAGATGAAAGTAAGGATCTGAGTGACCCTGACAAAAGTGTGTTCCTGTTATACAATGGTTATTATTTACCAAAAGACAACTGGTGAACAGGTAATAGGGTCATGGGCACTCAAGGTTCATTGATGCATGTAGAAAGTGTATGCAAGTTTGATCCGATGGTCTTTTGATGCACATTCACAAACCGTTCATGGTATCCACGCTGAGCCCTGTCTACTACATCGCTAACAATGGGTATAAGAGCATTATAACTGGACCCATAAATGGGCAATGGAAGAAGTTGGCTTCATCTGGTGAATCATGTGGATAGCTGGGTCTGTGGGTCACTTACCTGGAGAAGAAACAGCATAATGCACCATAAGAAGAAGGCAAGTTGCTGGGGGCAGGAGATTCTCTGGGCAATGTTCTGTGATGTATACAGCAATCTCAGTGTCTCCTATGTAATGTATACAGCTGTCTCGGTGTATCCTATGTGATGTATACAGCAGTCTTCATATCTTTTATTTGATGTATATACACCAGTCTCAGTGTATTCTTTGTGATGTATATAAAGCACTCTTAATGTCTTCTATGTGATGTATACAGCAGTTGCAGTGAATCCTATGTGATATAGACAGCAGTCTCACTGTCTCTTATATGATGTACATGTAGCAATTTCAGTGTCTCCTATGTGATGTACATAGAGCAGTCTAAGCAGGGGCGGAACTACCGCCCGTGCAGACGGTTCATTGAACGGGGGCCCCGAGGGAGAGGGGGCCCCTCCAGCCTCCAGCAGGGCCGCCATCAGGGCATGACTGCCCTGACTCCAGTATGGGGCCCAGCCGGTAGGGGCCCCCTTGGGGGCCCCCCTCTTGTGCGTCTCTCTCCTCATGGGGCCCCCGGCCCCATGCTAAGCGCCGGGTCCGGGACATATCAGCGCTGCGCTGCGCTCCTGCGGCAGCGCTTTCATGATTCCCCTGACTTCTGGTCATGTGACGGCGCCGTCACATGACCGGAAGTCAGGAGAACCTGGTGTCAGCGATTTGGACGAGCGCCAGGATTCTGCAGGGATCACATGGGGGTAAGTATAACAAGTTTTTTTTTTTTTAAATACAATTTACTAGGAGTGGGGGGAATGGGAGATGCACATGTGGGGGGGGATGAGAGATGCACATGTGGTGGAGGGGGATGAGAGAGGTGCACATGTGGGGGAGGGGGATGAGAGAGATGCACATGTGGGCGAGGCGGATGAGAGAGGTGCACATGTGGGGGAGGCGGATGAGAGAGGTGCACATGTGGGGGAGGGGGATGAGAGATGTGCACATGGGGGGGATGAGAGAGGGGCACATGTGGGGGAGGGGGATGAGAGATGTGCACATGGTGGGGTGGTGAGAGCTGCACATGGGGGAGATGAGAGCTGCACATGGGGGAATTGGGAGAAAATGAGCTGCACATGGGGGAATTGAGAGTAGGGGGATAATGAGCTGCACATAATGAATGTGGGGTGGGGGACAGTAAATGATAAATGATGATGGGGTGGGGAGAGCAGGACATGATATAATGAATTGGGGCAGGGGGTGCATGTAAATAATGAATGCGGGGAGCAGGAAGTATAGAGTAGAGAGCGTTGCGGATGCAGGAGTGTAACTGGTAACAAATTGGCGGAAAGAGTAGAGGTTCTAATTAAATTATATATTAAGTGCCTATTTACAGTTAATGGGGGCACCGTGGTGGATTACAATTTATATTTGGAATGGTAGGTTGCATAATAACTAACCATATATTGATGGTGGATGCACGTCTGTATTCAGCTGCGTAATGTAGAAGTTGGGGAATGTGCTCTAGATAACTGTGCTATTTTATGCAGAGACGAGTCCTGGCTGGAAGACGTGATGGCGGTCTGTGCTGGATGAAGGAGAAAAGCGTAGCTGAAGGACTTCACCTAGAGACGTCACCAGTGAGTCAGTGCATTACATGTACACTTACACTATATACTATGTACCGGGCTCCTGTGTATAATGTCACTGGTGATCACTGTATTACCTGTACACTGACACTATATACAGAGCTCCTGTGTATAATGTCACTGGTGATCACTGTATTACCTGTACACTGACACTATATACAGAGCTCCTGTGTATAATGTCACTGGTGATCACTAGATTACCTGGACACTTACATTATACATACCATGTATAGAGCTCCCGTGTATAATGACACTTATGGTAATATTAGTAATGTGGTGGTAATATTAGTAATGTGGTGGTAATATGTGGTCTGGTCATGGTGTGACAGTTTTTCTCCCTTCTGTGTGGTATTATTCGGTCACTATGTTGTGGTAATATGTGGTCTGGTCATGGTGTGGCGGTATTCCCTGTATGTGGTATTATTGGTCATTTAAAAAAAAAAATGTATATGACACATTCCCTTAAAGAAAACTAAATAAAAATATATCTAAAAAGAGTATTGGATATTTTAAGAAAATTTTAATAGGTTAGAGTAGGGCCCGGCCAGAAGAGTCTACCTTATCGTGGTGGCGGCTTTAAAAATCTTTTGGCCAAAACAAAAGCTGATGGCTATGCATGTGGCACCGTCACATGGCCGAACGTCAGGAGAGCCTGGTGGCAGCGACGTGGACGAGCGCCAGGATTCTGCAGGGATCGCATGGGGGTAAGTATAACAAGTTTTATTTGTTTTAAATACAATTAATTAACTAGGAGTGGGGGGGATGAGAGATGCACATGGGGGGGATGAGAGATGCACATGGGGGGGATGAGAGATGCACATGGGGGGGGGATGAGAGATGCACGGGGGGGTGGGAGATGCACGGGGGGGGGTGAGAGATGCACCGGGGGAGTGAGCTGCACATGGGGGGGATGAGCGCTGCACATGGGAGGGCGAGAGATGCACATGGGGGGGTTATGTTTACATAACTTTGTTGTCTTATGAAGCGCAGGGGGGGGCCCCCAAAAATTTCTTGCACAGGGGCCCACTACAGTCTGTGTCCGCCCCTGAGTCTAAGTATATCCTATGTGATGTATACAGCAGCCTTGATGTCTTCTATGTGATTTATACAGCAGAGTCTTAGTGTAGTCTATGTGATGTATATACAGCAGTCTCAGTTTATCTCATGTTGTGTATACAGCAGTCTCAGTGTATTCTATGTGATGTATATATACTTCAGTATCTTCTATGTGATATGTATACTAGTCCCAGTGTCTCCTATGTGATTTATATATAGCAAAGTCTCAGTGTATCCTATTTGATGTATATATAGCAGTCTCAGTGTATCATATGTGATGTGTACAGCAGAGTCTCAATGTCTCCTATGTGATGTATACAGCAGTCAGTGTATCCTCTGTGATGTATACAGCAGTCTCAGTGTCTCTTATGTGATATATACAGTACACCAGTCGCAGTGTCTACTATGTGATGTATATACACCACTCCCAGTGTCTCCACATCACAGTGTATCCTTTGTGATGTATATACACCAGTCTCAGTGATACATATGTGAGGTATAATGCAGTTTCAGTATTTCCTATGTAATGCATACAGCAGTTTCCTATGCGATGTATATTTAGCGGAGTCTCAGTGTCTCTTATGTGATGTGCACAGCAAAGTCTCAATGGCCCCTATGTAATGTATACAGCAGCCTCAGTGTATCCTGTGTGATGTATACAGCAGCCTCAGTGTATTCTAGGTGATGTATAGAGCAATATCAGCAGCCCCAGTGTATCTTATGTGATGGATATACAGCAGTCTCAGCGTCTCCTATGTAGTGTATATACAGCAGAGTCTCAGTGTCTCTTATATGACGTATACAGCAGACTTAGTGTATTTATGTGATGCATACAGCAGCCTCAGTGTATCTTATGTGATGTATATAGCAATGTGATGTATATAGTGAATTTTATGTGATGGATATATAGCAGTCTCAGTTTATCCTATGTGATGTATATAGCAAAGTCTCAGTGTATTCTATGTGATATATATACAGCAGTCCCAGTGTCTCTTATTTGATTTATATACAGCAGAGTATTATTGTACTGTATTTGATGTATATTCAGCTGTCTCAATGTATCCTATGTGATGAAAATACACCAGTCCCAGTGTATCCTCTGTGATATATACACCAGTCCCAGTGTCTCCTATTTCATATATATACACCAGTCCCAGTGTCTCCACATCACAGTGTATCCTTTGTGATGTATATACACCAATCTCAGTGAAGCATAGATGATGTATACAGCAGTTTCGGTGTTTCCTATGTAATGCAGACAGCAGTCTCAGTATCTCCTATATAGTGTATATACAGCGGAGTCTCAGTGTATCATGTGTGATGTATACAGCAGAGTCTCAGTGGCCCCTATGTGATGAATACAGCAGCCTTAATGTATTTTATGTGATGTATGCAGCAGTCTCAGTGTATCTTATGTGATGTAAATGTAGCGCCCCGAGGGTTCGGCCGCTACAGGGGTATTGCACCTCAGTCCAGAGGTGTGATATTCCACTCCCGGGTAAGGATGGAGTATGGACCAGGGCTCAGTTAGCTGCATACAGCACACACACCCCATTTCCAAGGGACAGCTCAAAGGTGCTCCCACTAGACATAAGTGCAGGCACGACCGACCATGTCCCTGCTGGAGTGGGGAGGGAGGGGTGGAACACCCAGTGCTGTAGGGGCAGATAGGGGGCGGTTCCTGAGCGTAGGTAGGAGCCCATTGGTTGCTGGTCACCTGGGCTCATGGTCAGAGGGAGGTATAAAAGGTGGGCACCATCTTAGATCTAGGTTCGTTCAGCCAGAGGAGAAGACAGGGAGTAGAGGCTCTGTAGGAGCTCTACTCCAGGAGGGCCTAGTGAGAGGCCAAGGAGGAGGTGAAGGGGAGCTGAGATTCTGGCTCATCTCAGCTCCAAGAGAAAGGAACAGAAAGGAACAGAACAGGAAAGAAAGAGAAGAAGAGACAGAGAAACAGAAGGGCTCAGGAACAAGAAGGTGGAAGGGACCCTAAGAACCCACGAGAATCCAGGGTGCAGGGTCAGGCAGATTAAGGGTACCGGATCCCAAGTTGGTGGAGGAGAAACAACCCTCAGCCAAAGACCGGTCGTCGTGATCATCTATTGGTGCGACACCTCATCAAACCTGCTAGGAAGGCACAATATAGGACAGCGGAGGACGGGGCCCACGTTTAACCGCAAGAGTCCGCGGCAGCTGGACAAAAGTGGGTCACTGGTGAGGCAGGCCAGAGAAAGGATTAAAGGGGGTCCTGTGCCATGCTCCTGAACTGCCTGGGAGTTGACCGAGCCCCTCACCTGGTGGACGCAGCACGGCTCGGGCGGTCACTGCCGACGGAAGTGACCCGGTGCAAACGAACTGTGAGTAAAGACCCTGGACTGTAACTTGTTGTCCGTGTGCTCCTTCGCTCCTCCGGCACTACCGGTACTGGGACTCTCACCACCATCACTTCCACCAGCCACTACACTGCCCTGGGGCCGCACTCTTCCCGTGGGGAGTCACACTACCCTAGCTGCACACTTCATCAGCCCCAGCGGTCTGCATGCAGCGGCGGTTCCTAATATCCGCAATCCACGGGTGGCGTAGTCGGACATTATCTGAAGTACGTAGCAGACTACCAATGGTCTGACCACCCTGAGCTGCGGGACCGGGCCGCCACTACTACTACCCCATCGTTCCCCTATCGCCCGGATCTGCGTGCCCCACGGCCCAGGGGGCGAGTCAGCTTTGGCGTAGTTGGCAGGATTTCGTGCCCGCTAACAACGGGTACTGCGCGCCTGAAAAGAGACTGTTTCATTGTACCAAAGATGGCGCCCGCCCCAGAAGAACGAGCGCCATAATGTGCACGCCAAAAGACCACAGGAGGCCGCCTCCCATCGTGGGCCGGGTCCCAGAATGGCGCCAAAGAGGAAGCCCGCCCCCAACAACCATGAGCACGGCTGTGGAAATGTCCGTCAACGTGGGGGGGCTGCCCCTGAGAGTGATTGTCAGCAGAATGCCCCAGGACCACCCCCCATGGGGGCGGAAAGAGAAGAAAACTGCGGGGCAGGGGGTGGTCTGGATCAGTCCAGACAGACCGCACCCGGGAATGGACGCCCTGAGCCGCACCAGTCTCCTGGCCCGAAGCCTGCTGCAGGCCGAACCGCTCTGCAGCCTAGCAGAAGTCCTGGCGCAGCTCCCCAGAGATCCGGAGCGTGCGCAAGCTGCACTGGAGGACCTGGAGTGGAGGATGGTCTGGGCGCAGCAAGATGCACTCACAGAGTGGAGAAAGGAACTGGCCCGGCAGGCCGAGACCCATCAGCGACAGACTTCAGCCGCACCCCACGGTTTGCCTGCCTCGGAGGACGGCGCAAAAGGAGAGAGGACCGGAGGCGACGCCGCGGAGGGAGCCGCGAGGACTGAGGCAAGTGAAGGGGACGTCACCACCCCAAGCCCAGCAACCGCAAGCCTGCCCCAGCCCCCAGCCGCGGCACCCGAAGCCCCACTCACCGCGCCTGTTGCCGCGCCGCCACTACTTCCAGCTAGGCCTCAAGCGGTGAGCGCCGCGGCCACGCCCCGCCCGTCGCCACGCCCCCTGACCCCGGGCGCCATAAAACGAGAAGCGTCATCGGCCTGGTCGCAAGGCCTGGATGACCCGGGCGCCATCGTTGAGCCTGCGCCCCTGTCCCGGACGGGACCACCACCTAGCGCGACCGAGAGACCCCTGGCCTGGTCGCAAGGCCGAGTGCCCCCGGGCGCTGCCCCCAGATCAAATCCCTCTACCATACCATGACTGGGTGTGGACTTGATTGCCCATCATACCGGTCCGGATGGACTGCCCCTGGAGTGGCTGGCCGAAGTCATCAGCAATCAGCCATGGAAGACCCAGCCCCCGCGCGAGCCTCTGTTACCGGCTCCAGAACCCATGGAGGTCACCCTACCTCCACTGGAGGACATCCAATTTGCGTGGGACCCCACCGGCGAGAACTTGATGGGGTTCTCCCAAGAGACTCGGGCAGACGCGGTCCGTCGTCTGGAGGCCTGTCATCAGCAACTGGCGACCTTTGAGCGGGAGCGACGAGAGAGGCGCGTCAGGGAGGAACGGCTCCAAGCCCAGAGTGCTGAACAAAAACGTAAGGCCCGCCAAGACCCCAAAGCAGCCCGTGGTCCCCGAATCACCGGGACCATAGTCAAGTTCCACATGGAGAACTGCTGGGGCTTCATCAGGGGCCCAAAAACCGCAGGCGACGTCTTTGTGACCCGCAGGGACGTCGAAAGTCATCTACCTGAGGGGCATCGTGGCCGTGACTTGTACCCTGGTGATGTGGTCACCTTTACCCGCCACGTAGGTGCGAAAGGACCATACGCCCTACATGTCCATCGGCTCACCGAGGAGGAGCTACAATACCGCGGCTATGAGGAGAGCCAAGAGGACCCGGACGGGTCTGAAGAGCCATATGAGGAGGAAGAAGGAGCCTATGGAGGACACCGCTACTAGTAAGTAGCAAAGTACCTGTGTACATAGTTACCCGTCAGGACATCCGAATCGTTTTTGGGACTGTTCCCGTCTTGAAAGTGTGGTCCCCGTTGGGACAAGTATCGAACTGTTACTTGTGTGCCCCTATCCCCTAAGTAATCTGGCTGAGGACTGAGAGCAGCCGTCCCTCTTCCCCTAACAGGCTGAGGACTGTGAGCAGCCATTCCCCTATCCCCACCGGCCGCGGACTGGAAACGGCCAATTCCATGTATATAGTTGCGCTTCTTAAAGCGCCCCCTACTGGTTTTATACAAGAACCGCAACGCCTACCTCAAAGTTAAAATGGACTGTTGCACCTTTAAAAAGGAAGAGCATCTGGTTGCAAATTGCACCGCAGCCAAGAACCCAAGAATATGCTTTAATTAAAAAAAAAAATGTTTTATATATGAAAAGTTTTTATATGCTGCTAGATATTGATGTGAATGTTTTCTATAGTGTGAAATGTCAAAAGAGTTCCGGAAGTATTGAAAAAGTTTTTCTATAATGCCTAGTGAAAAGAAAAGTGTGTCCCATAAAGGGAGTTGAACCGTAATGTCTGTTTCTAAATGTAAAAAGTTATTGAAAAAGTTTTGCATGTCCTGTAATCAACTGTTTTTGCTCTTTTCCAGCCCGAGGGCGTGCTGTGCTTTACCAGGGGGGAATGTAGCGCCCCGAGGGTTCGGCCGCTACAGGGGTATTGCACCTCAGTTCAGAGGTGTGATATTCCATTCCCGGGTAAGGATGGAGTATGGACCAGGGCTCAGTTAGCTGCATACAGCACACACACTCCATTTCCGAGGGACAGCTCAACGGTGCTCCCACTAGACATAAGTGCAGGCACGACCGACCATGTCCCTGCTGGAGTGGGGAGGGAGGGGTGGAACACCCAGTGCTGTAGGGGCAGATAGGGGGCGGTTACTGAGCGTAGGTAGGAGCCCATTGGTTGCTGGTCACCTGGGCTCATGGTCAGAGGGAGGTATAAAAGGTGGGCACCATCTTAGATCTAGGTTCGTTCAGCCAGAGGAGAAGACAGGGAGTAGAGGCTCTGTAGGAGCTCTACTCCAGGAGGGCCTAGTGAGAGGCCGAGGAGGAGGTGAAGGGGAGCTGAGATTCTGGCTCATCTCAGCTCCAAGAGAAAGGAACAGAAAGGAACAGAACAGGAAAGAAAGAGAAGAAGAGACAGAGAAACAGAAGGGCTCAGGAACAAGAAGGTGGAAGGGACCCTAAGAACCCACGAGAATCCAGGGTGCAGGGTCAGGCAGATTAAGGGTACCGGATCCCAAGTTGGTGGAGGAGAAACAACCCTCAGCCAAAGACCGGTCGTCGTGATCATCTATTGGTGCGACACCTCATCAAACCTGCTAGGAAGGCACCATATAGGACAGCGGAGGACGGGGCCCACGTTTAACCGCACGAGTCCGCGGCAGCTGGACAAAAGTGGGTCACTGGTGAGGCAGGCCAGAGAAAGGATTAAAGGGGGTCCTGTGCCATGCTCCTGAACTGCCTGGGAGTTGACCGAGCCCCTCACCTGGTGGACGCAGCACGGCTCGGGCGGTCACTGCCGACGGAAGTGACCCGGTGCAAACGAACTGTGAGTAAAGACCCTGGACTGTAACTTGTTGTCCGTGTGCTCCTTCGCTCCTCCGGCACTACCGGTACTGGGACTCTCACCACCATCACTTCCACCAGCCACTACACTGCCCTGGGGCCGCACTCTTCCCGTGGGGAGTCACACTACCCTAGCTGCACACTTCATCAGCCCCAGCGGTCTGCATGCAGCGGCGGTTCCTAATATCCGCAATCCACGGGTGGCGTAGTCGGACATTATCTGAAGTACATAGCAGACTACCAATGGTCTGACCACCCTGAGCCGCGGGACCGGGCCGCCACTACTACTACCCCATCGTTCCCCTATCGCCCGGATCCGCGTGCCCCACGGCCCAGGGGGCGAGTCATATACAGCAATCTTAGCAGCCCCAGTGTATCTTATGTGATGGATATACAGCAATCACATTGTATTCTATGTGATGTACACAGCAGACCACTTACTGCTTGAGTTCTATAAACGTTTGAGGAGACTTGCATTGAAATATAGACATGCATTGAAATATACATCCGAGTTTAGAACAACTTACTGCTGCAAGCAGTTCTTTAAAAAAGACTTATCAAGGCAAAGAGTTGACTGTGCTCTAGACCGATTCAAACCTTGAAAAGCAGTTGCAAGTAGCATTATCATCCATACCACCTAATATCACATGCCTCATCAAAGAGAAGCAGTTGTGGGTTAGTTAATTAAATGTTTGACCAAATAATTTTTAAGTTGATCATTTGTATGGCTCGCGACTGATGGTATAAATATCCAAATGACCCTTAGCAGAAAAAAGGTTCCCACTCCTGCCTTACATGATAAGGAGTTCAATGTTGTCCTCCAAAGTTTCAAAACCTCAAACTTATCGAGCATCTTTGGATGTTGGTTGAAAAATAAATCAGATTCATAGATTGGTAGAGCCATCACTCAAGAACAGAGGTAAGGTGTTTGGAAGTGTTTCACTGTTAGGCCACATTCACACGATTAGTATTTGCTTAGTATTTTACATGAGTATTTAGAAGCCAAAATTAAGAGTGGAACAATCAGAGGAAAGTATAGAATAGAAACACTTGCAAAACTTCTGATTTTTTCACCCACTGTAAGGAGGGACCCTGTGGGCTTATTCTTCCAGTATAAAATAGAAAAAAGCACATGGGCAAACAATCCTTATATGAGCTTCAAATAAGCAAAACATGACGCCATTAAAGTGCAAAAGTAGTCTGGTACATTAACTATATGACAAAAAAAGAGGTCCAATTGCAGCAAATAGTTCATTTGAATTAGGAGCACATCGATAGCGATCATGATTAGGTGGTCAACATAGCCACGTTTCATGGAATTGGCCCTTGCTCAAGCACATTTTGCTTTTTCCAGCACATCCCATGAATGCTCGATTTGGATTGAGACCTGGGAAATTTGAAGAAATCAAATTTGAGGAACCCATCACTCTGAACTCGTTGTCATGTTCATGAACAATTTTTGCAGTCAAGCAGGGCACAATATTCTACTGCAAGAGGCTACAACCGTTAAGGAATATACAGTAGTGGCCATGGGGGGGGGGTGGAGAGGGGGGCTTGGTTTGTACAAGGTTTAGGTAGGTTGTACATGTCAAAGTAACATCCACTTTTATGCTATAACTTGCAGTTTCCCTGTTGAACATTGCCCAGAGTAGCACACTGCCCACCCCATGCTGGTCTTATCCACCAGTTCATCCTGTTGCCATCCTAAAGTAAGTGACAAATCCGGTCACCCACATCATGTAAAAAATAACATCATATATCAGACAAAACAACTTTCTTCCATTGCTTTCTAGTCCACTTCTAAGCTTACATGCTCGTTGTAGAAACTTTTAATGGTGGTCAACATTGGTACTCTGACTAGTTATTCACTTCACTCTTTAGTGGCATTAAAGCGCACCTGTCAACAGGATTGTGCTCAGTAAACTACATACACTGTCAGGAGGGCGACATTACACTGATTAATATGATACCTTGGTTGATGAAATCTGTCCTGTGGTTCTTGTGTAATCTTTACTTTCATAATGCATTTAGTAGTGCGGGGCTAGGTAAAATAAGAGGCAGGTCAGTGAAGGCACAGTGAGCTGTCATAAGAGCATACAGATGAATATGTAAGCAGAGCACCAGATAGAGCGCCCCCCACAGGCCGCCCCGGAGCATGGGCATATCATCATCTCCAAACTGAAAGTAAAAATTACACAATAACCACAGGATTGATTTCATCAACCAAGGTATCATTTTAATCAGTGTAATGTCACCCACCTGACAGTGTATGTAGTTTATTGAGCACAATCCTGTTGACACGTGCGCTTTAATATTATGGATGATCAGTATATGTACACCGGCCATAAGGTGGCATAAGGCTTTGAAAAGTGCTTAACATGTTTACTGAGTTGCGCCAAACTTACCATGCTTCATATGACCCTAAAGATAAATCTCTCCTATTGTTTTTAACAGTTCTCTAATTCTCGCATGCTCTTGTCTTAAATTAAATCAAGGACAGGGACTTTAAAGCTAAAATGTAAAAAATAAAACTCTAAAATGTTTTTATTGCTTCTTTGGAAAACAGGCAGCGTTGAGCTAACGGAAACCATCACCAGAAGATATAGACAGCATTTATAAACCAATCACACTAGGCAACTGGGTTCTCGTGAAGTTCAAGGCTTGCCGGTGTTCATAAGCACACAGCGGCCTCATTTGTTTTATGGTCGCGGATCTGAATTTCATTTAATTGATTCTATCCATTTGATAAGGTTGAGAACATAACCGATGGAGGGGGTATTCTTACCAAACCTCTCTTCCTATATCCAAGTCAAGAATCATCAAGGGTATGGATGTTCTCTCTCTACAAACCTGACCAGCAAGCCAACTACAGCCAGGAAGCTCCTAATTAATGCTAATTGAATGCTGTGCCATGTTTGAGATGCACACAGAGCATCATGCACAGGAGACCCTATGGTGCCCTCATTACAGGCTGTGGGTTGCACTTACCCTCTTCGTTCTGTATACTATTTAATGCATCTCACACTGCAGTAAGCTGCGATAGATGACACCCTGCCCGCTCGTGTCAGATATAAGGCTATAAGGCACAGGTACATGGCATAGGCAATCTATCTCCTAAGCCATAAGGGATACACTTTTCCTCCTCCCTTTCGGGGAATAAAGGAGGGACCTCAACAATACCTTCATTCAGAGTCTTAAGATATTATATGGGTATCCCTTGA
The DNA here is from genome assembly GCF_046119375.1 of Phyllobates terribilis. Taxonomy (NCBI): domain Eukaryota; kingdom Metazoa; phylum Chordata; class Amphibia; order Anura; family Dendrobatidae; genus Phyllobates; species Phyllobates terribilis. The sequence continues at coordinate 488,605,367 of NW_027362771.1, forward strand.
AAATCAGCCTGAGATGATAAATAAGAGGAGGGGTACGAGATTGTGGGAGGTGGAAGGTTAGAAGGAGAAGGAAGGGAAGATAGAGAAGAGCAACAAATCAGGCGGCAGGATAGACCCAGAGACACTAATGTAAAAATGGAATGGGAGAAAGGGGGATGGTGTGACAGGAAAGCAGTGCAGCCGGGTGCTGCTGGATGCCTGGGAGAATGAGCAGCAAGGACTTCTGCAGCAGTCAATTGTGCAGCATTGGTCTGCAAAGCTCAGCTTTGTGTCTGCCGGACACCTTCCTTCATTCATTCGTGCAGATGAGGATGTCAGGAAAAGGCATTAATGCTCCTTGGATTGAGGATGTCTGAACCTGAAAGCTGGACCACATAGAAGAGACGAGACATGACAGCAGCACCAGTGCCAGCTTCCACACACATCCTACCAGACACAACACTCCTCTAGGAAGACATCCACCAATAAATCCGACACGATCGCAAATACACAACAGTCTGCGTTACTCAAGAGGCACATCCTAAGCACGATATGGTCATTTATCCACATCCGCAAGAACATCCACACCGCCATCAGTTCACGACACCCGTTATAGGTCTGCACTGTGATATCAATTAGACGTATACCACCGGATTCTTATTTTTTTTTTTTAGACACATTTACGGTTAATTTAAAAAAAAAAATTTAAGAGCCAGCTGTTGTCGCTGACAGGCAAAAATGACTGTTTGCCTATAGCACCACACATAGGCATCTCGCTGCAGGAAAGATCACATTAACGCACACGTTGCAAATATTATGACACAGCCAAACTGAGCAGAGTTATAATAACACCCCAGTGAGCTGTGCATTTCCCATACCGAGCAAGAGCCCATCCAGACAACACATGCACAGAACACCTAACAATATGATATTAGCACTATAGTACTGTTATTCTGCACCGTGCACATATCTATAGTCATACTGCACACCTACACAACATTCACACACCAACAAAAACAATTCTACCAATTCTTGCCTAATCTACAGTCCAGTACTGAGCTACAGGTAAGTGGAGGGAGACCAGGGAAAAGGCCAAGGGAGGGGAGACTGACAGTCCCTGGAGGAGGAGAGCGCAAGGCTCAGCGGTGGGGGGGGGACACTTGGGGGTCCATAAATTAAGAATAATCCTTTTTTCTTCCCACCTTGTGGCATTCACATTAAGCATGGGGAAGGTCATTAGGGGCTCATGGAGTTTGTATTTGCACATTCAGGGATATTGTGATTTTTTCGTATGTCTTGTGAGCACAAACCCAAGAGAAAAGTAAAAATAAAAATAGTAGTTGCAGTCCGGCACCAAAAACGCACTATTTGTTTTAGCATGGGCTATGATTAAGAAATAGTGGGGATTCGAAATGCATAAGTGGCCATGTGTCTCCGATTCCTTGTTTTTATGATTCATTGTTTTTAAGGAGATGTAAATGAAATAACATTTTTATTTTTTCAATTGGTGCCAGGACTTTAACTATTATTTCTATTTTTCCGTTGCCGCTGTTTACTCAAGTACGTAGATTGGCCTGGAGTTGTGTAAGCATTGGATGGATTTTTTATGCGTTTCTCCACTTAGCGGTGAGCTGAATTTTTCTGCTATTTTTGTGCTAACAATAGAAAAGTGTGTGTGATCCCTACCCCAGAAGAGTAATGTTAATATCATGTTATACTGAACCTAAAGTCATTCAAGTTTGTACACAGATCACAAAATCAACATGACAAATCTATACTTCCTGAACATCAGTTATATTATATTGTAACATGGAGCTTTAAGGTATTGGCTTATAGTTAATATTTAAAGGGGTTGTCCATTTTCTCATCCAGTTGTTCCATAGACTGGTACCGGAATTACTTACCCATTGAAACCCTTGCTGCTCCTGTGCCGCCTCTCTCCGCAGCGTTGTCTACAACTCCTGACTGCTGCAGCCAATCACTACCCTCATTGGTGATAGTGAGATAGACCACAGAAGACCACAACAAAGAGGTGGCGCTGCAGCGACAGGGGCTTACACAGGTAAGCAATGCTTATTTTAGTACTTTAGAGCCCCAACAGTCTGTGGGCCAAATTGGCCTTAAAATTAGCAGCTACTTTTATAAGTATGGGACTAAGTTTTCACTTGTATTGCCAAAAGGAACAATAAAATGTCCGGGGTTGGCTTCACACATTGTATTTGTGTCGCAACTCCCACTTCTGTTTTTTTTACGGAAAACTGGGAAAATCCCAAAATGATAAAGTCCAAAGAGAGTATTAAAGATCTCCTACATTTTTCTATTTAGGGTTCATTCCTGGTGGCCCATAAAAATATATATGAAAAACACAATACAAATACATTGTGTTGACCTGGTCTTAAAATCGGCTTCCAACCTCGAGCACATAGGTATATTCCTGCTCCATATAATATCTAAGACTTTTACAAGGTCCTACTGTTCTGGTATGCATTATATTTGTAACACATTCTTCTGTATGTTCTGTTGGATTCTGTATCTGATTATTGACCAATTTGCAGCTTTGTACTCTATGCCGATTGAAGGAGCTTTTATGCCATAATACTGTGGAATATTGCTCCATATGAAGCACCTGAGCTCAGTACGAGTCTCTGTGTGCTGATGTACAGCCTCCTATACACAGCTCTGTGCTATGCCTTTGTCCTATTTCATCCTTCTAGAGACTTGCTACTGATAATCCAGATTCTTTTTTATATGTATCTACTTTACTTTATTATGTCTTTACATAGCATTATATTATTTGTGTCCTTGTGATGGCGGGTTATATATTTTTCCAGCATTTAATTGTGAGTAATATTAAAGGAAGAGTAAAATATGGTAATTATACTGCATAGTTGAATATTATTGTACTTGGATCCAGTGGTGTAGTGTGGCTTGCCTCCTGAGTGCCGCATTAAAACAAATAATGCCCGAATGCCCACTTTAGCATGTATGAATTCCCCCTTAAAAAGTATTGATTGTACCTCCAAAAGTAATAAGGCCACTTTTGTGCCTCCCCGACAAAAAAGTTTAGACTCACCTAATCCAAGCGACTGAATCCTCTTCTCCCCTGTACACAGAGGAAGTCGGCACATATGGCACAACGCAGTGACATCCTTGTACCTCCTGAGCTGGGACAATAAAGTCTTGTCTACATTGGGCTACAGCAGCCTGCAGCCTACCGGACATAGAAGAGCGGTGGGGCGTGAAGTCCAAGGTTCCCTGCTCTATAGATGCAACTGAATCGGTCCAGAGAACTGGGGAATCCAGTCAGAGGTCATGGCATGTGTTCTGCCTGGATCTTCACGGCTAGAAAGTCATTATTTAAGGGTACATAATTTCAAATTAAAGGGAATCTGCCACCCCATGGCACTTATCTGACCTCACATATGGGCATACAGGTGATAGAAATGTAAATCTATTCATACCTGTATGCCTCATATTAGAGGTCTTGTTTCTGTGAAATGTCTTTTTATTCAATCAAGTTTCTGAAGCTTGCAGGTCCGGGGCCCTGAAGAAATCCCTGCCTCCTGTGGTGATTATAATGTTTCCCCCCTACCCTGCATTTCACAGTGCCCCGCGATGTGTAGTTTCCACGGCCAAATCTGGGCACTGTGACATGCAGTGGAGGGGGGAAACATTATAATCACCACAGGAGGCGGGGATTTCTTCAGGGCCCTGGGCCTGCAAGCATCAGAAACTTGTAGGAATAAAAAGACATTTCACAGCAACTAGACCTCTAATTTGAGGCATACAGGTAGGAATAGATTTACATTTCTATCACCTGTATGCCCATATTAGAGGTCAGATGAGTGCCAGGCGGTGACAGATTTCCTTTAAGTAGTGTCCGTGTGCATCTGAATTCATTGGTGTACAATTCATTACATTTTTTTTTTTAAAAGTGACAAATAATAATTTGATGATCTCTATTACACAAAAGTGATGGGAGAACTCTGACAGGGCTAAAAACGAATTTTACAGTAAGTATTAGTCTGGTTCAAAAAGCCCCATCTCAAATAAAAAGTCTCTCTGACCAGGCAAAGCAAGTTTTTATTGATTCGGTCATCTCCATTGCAAAGCTATGGTACTCCAAAGCCACACATGACCTCTACCATTAGCCTAATAGGGCCATGTAACAAAGGGTTCAAAGCAGAGAACCCTTGTAACTAAAATCCATTACTGATGAAGTGTAACAAGTGCACTAGCTTGTATCGCTTCTATTGAAAAAGGACTGGAGAGGATAGGGCTGGGGTCACGCTTCCCTTTCTCTCACACTTGCTCAGACTTTGGTTTTGGTAACTGTGTTTGCATTACAATGACATGTCTCTATAAAGATCAATGATCCTAATGAGATTATACATCACATCTCTGTATAGCGGTCAAACAGAACAGCTGAAACTTAGAAAACCTGCGCCACAACCATGCATCCTCAAAAAACGCAAACCGTCTAGTTTCTATATCCAATATATATTACTACAAAAAGTATTTATTTATTTTACTCACTTATATAGCGCCATTAATTCTACAGCGCTTCACAGGCATTATCAGCACTGTCCCCATTGGAGCTCACAATCTACATTCCCTATCAGTATGTCTTTGGAATGTGGGAGAAAACTGGAGAACCCGGATGAAACCCACACAAACATGGGGAGAAGATACAAACTCCTTGCAGATGTTGTCCTTGGTGGGATTTGAACCCAGGACCCCAGTGCTGCAAGGCTGCAGTGCTAACCACTGCACCACCGTGCTGCCCTATTTAATCCATGTTTAGCAATACTGTGTTATTCTGTATGTGGCATCGTATGGTTAAGGCTACCTTCACACTGACAGTTTTCTATTCTATAGTTGTATGGAATAAAATTTACGGTAACCGTTGATTCTACTGGGATTTCTGTGCCTTTGGGCGGCTTTAGGCTTCATTCAGTTTGGTCTTTGGGCAGAATAGTTGTCTACTGCTAAAACAAGTGCAAACTTGAACAATAGCATTAAAGTCATTCAGCCGCAAGCACAAACCTGAGCAATATCATTAAAGTCATTTGTTAGCGTGCCCAAAGGTACACGAACACATAAATGATTGTGCACTAGGGGCATGGGCACCCTAAGCCCTTGTGTTAAAGGGAATCTATCACCAGCATGATATAGGGGCAAAGACCCTGATTCCAGTGTTGTGCCCTTTACTGGGCTGCTTGCTCCAGTTTTGATAAAATCCCTGTTTTATCTGCTGTAGATCTACCAGTTGTCTGAATGCTGAGCCCTGTATAACTCCGCCTACACCACTTTTTGGCAGATTTGTGCATATGCAATCAGTGGTGGTGCGGGGTTATACAGAGCTCATGAATATAGAGGACTACATGGCAGCAGCTTTACTAGTCTTCTAGTAATAATTTCTCGCTGATAAAACTGTGATTTTATCAAAACTACAGCAAGCAGCCCAATAAGTGACACATTGCTGGAATCAGGGTCTCTGTCCCTACACTATGCGACTCTCAGAATGGGTGAAAAGCGCCTAGTAACAGATTCCCTTTAATATGATAAAAAAAACATTACAAATAAAACTCTTGATTCTCCCAATTCCCTAGTGAATATTAGAGTCTCATATACCTCCAATAACGGTCAGATAAATGTTGGTACCTAGCTATTCCTCTATACTACCACAGATACAAGCATACGAAGACCCTTACTGAACTTCTTACTACAGTTTTGATAAAACACTGTTTTATCTGCTGAAGCTCTGCTAGTCCTCTCAGTGATGAGCACCTGTTATTTAGTCCTCAATATTCTTGAGCTGTGGCTATACACCAACAGTGAATGGCAGCTTTATGCCTATGCACAGTGTATGCAGAAATCTTTAAATCACTGATGTATGTGGTGTGCATTGAGAGGACTAGCAGATCTGCAGCAGATAAAACAGTGATTTTATTAAAACTAGAGCAAGGAGCCCAGTAAGTGACTGCTGAAATCGGAGTCTTTGCTCCTATGTTATGCTGCTATCAGACTGTGAAGCATAAACCTGATCACAGATTCCTTTTAAAGGGATTATACACTTTCAACACTCATTTTCATGGTCCGGTGACAATAAGCTGATCACATGGTTTGCCACCACTGAGACTCCCAGTTCTCAGATGGCAGAAATTGTTCAATTTCTTCATGGGGAAAATTAAGCATTGCACAATTCCTACAGAAATGAATGAACTGTTTATGTAATCTTTCGGAGATGTCAGGTTCTTCACAATGAGAGAGGTTTGCAGTGACTGACTATTCTGGATACTAAATAAGGAAGCCCTACAGCTATGGACTTAAATTAATTTCTAAACCAGTCAAATCTATTAACACTTAATGCCCCATGACAAATATATATCTATGATAGAGGAGGTTGGGGTGTGTAAAGCGAGCTCAGGAGCTGAGCCTGCTCCACACAGGGCTGATGCCGTTTGTGTTACACAGCCGGCATCTGCCTCTAACAGTAGCGACTGGAACTGTTGTTACTCTAAATGTCACTGACAATCACTGGCAGTGGCATTAAATCTGTGTGATTCTGCCCAGAGGTCCATTCCAGGTAACCCCCTACTGATCGCTGGGTGCCTATGGTTTGCCATGGCAGCTGGGGGCTTGCTCAAGGCCTCATCACTGCTATTTTGGTTCTCCTGTAAAGTCTTGTCTGTGGCTGAACTTCAAAGGAGACTGTAATTAAAGAAGCACTGCAATGAAGATTTTTCAATAAATCTGTGTATATGTGTATGCAATGTAGTGTGTGTTTGTTAAACTCGCTTACCACCACTTTCTCCGGGATCGAGCGTCATTCCTCTCCTCTTCTCAGTGATGTCACCGCACTTCAGACTATCCCTCTTGCTCTATACATGACCCGGAAGTGACTTTTACAATGTAAGTCTATAGATCCTCATTCTGATGCTGATTAGTATTACATTGTAAAACCCAATTCCAGGTCACGCAGAGAGCAGCTTGACCCCTAGAGTCTGGAGAGGGGTGACATCACTGAGAAGAGGAGCAGAATGGAGCTGGATCTCAAAAAAAGCGTCGGTAGACGAGTATAATAATACCCTCACACTACAATACATACACGTATATACAGATTTATTTTAAAAAAAACTTCATTGGAGTTCTTCTTTAAGACTATATAATGCAATATTAAAGGAAGTGTATTTTTTCACAATTTCACACCACTTGGATTTTCTTCTTGTTTTTCAGTATATTAGATGGTAAAATAAATGGAGTCAAAGAAGCAAACTCTCATATGGCTATGTCAGCAGAATAATAAAAAAAATATGGCTCTTGGAGATACAGAGATAGATAGAAGGAGATAGAAGATGGGATACAAAATAGAAAAACACAAAAATAATAAATCACCCAGTTGTTATGGAATTAACTGTATTTGCTGCACAATTTATCATCTGCAGAGGCAGACTAATGCTTAGAATGACCTACAGGTACTCCAGAAATCTGTTTGTCCCAATGTTCTCTACCTTATCTCATATAGCTTTGGTTCTGAGAATATTCAAAAACATAGAAACACATAAACTAGCCACAAACACAGGGCTAGTGTCAGAACCAAGCAGATCTGAGAGCATGCCGGGGCCCACTGGACAGCCATGATGATCATAGAGGGTAGAGCATGCTCTTCGCTCATCAGGCCTGGGGTTAGTGGACACAGCTCCCACTGTGACGATGTCACCTAGTGTCAGACTTGTATGTACATAAAAAAATTCCCCTGATTTGAGAAATTCTAATTTCTTATGATTTCCCCAAATTAAGAAAAGGGGCATACTGGAATAAATAGGAATAATCTCATATTCACTTTCATTGCATTGATTTGTAGCCAGGGATAGGTACAGACAGATGAGGACCCCTGTGCAAGAACAGTATAGGGGCCCTTTGCAGTCCAATAATTCATCATATTGCACCCTTTATGTGTTTGTGACAGAAGATGCTTGCTGCTCTGGAGGTAGGAGTGGACCCCTTCCCTCTTGCGCTCCTGTCCAGCCGCACATGTTGCAGCAATGGTATGTCCCCCCATAGATATAGAATTGGCATTCTGTGATTTTTGGCCATGTGTCTTGCCTAAGTTGTCCTTAGTCCCTTGCCTTTATCTTTATGCATAAGCAGGAATGCATGGCAACCAAATTTGGCTTCCCGTAAGGGTTTTATAGGATCTAGCTTGTCTTCATCAGTGATCTCTTTGGTCCTATAGCTGTGGCTGGTAGATGTGCTTATCGACTAGCTTATCTTCTATAAATATTACAGTCACCAATATCTGCAATCGTTTCTTTTGATTTATGATGGTATGATAAACTAATTTTCATACTTCACATTTATATAGCAGATTTAGTTGGAGTATTTATCTTTTAAAGGGGATCTGTCAACAGGGTTTGCTACCCCATCTGAAAGCAGCATGATGGAGATAAATAGATATTGTCTGACAGGCAATCTCTGCATGTGTCACTGACTCGCCCCCTGGGCCGTGGGGCACTCGGATCCGGGCAATAGGGGGAACGATGGGAGTAGTAGTGGCAACCCGGTTCCGTGGCTCAGGGTGGTCAGGCCAGTGGTAGTCCGTTATGTGTTGTTGATTATGTCCGACTACGCCACCCGTGGATTGCGGTTATTAGGAACCGCCGCTGCATGCGGACCGCTGGGGCTGATGAGGTGTGCAGCTAGGGTAGTGTGACTCCCCACGGGAAGAGTGCGGCCCCAGGGCAGTATAATGGATGGTGGGAGTGATGGTGGTGAGAGTCCCAGTACCGGTAGTGCTGGAGGCGCGAAGGAGCACACAGACAATAGGTTGCAGTCCAGGGTCTTTACTGAAACAGGTAAACTGACCCATAAACAGTCCCAGCTAGGAGGGGACCTGGATGTCTGAGAGCAACGGGGAAATTGGCCCTGGTCAGGGTGAGGGTGTAGGCCTACCGTGCTTTCTGCGCTCCTTCTGGCTATCTCCTCGTTATAGGGTAACAGCCCACGTTTCCAAGCTTTCCGTGTATTCTCGCCTGTATGGCCTGCGACGTGGGTTCCTTTCTGCTCCAAGCCTTGTACGGCTTTGCTGGTCCCTTCTGTTGTGGCAGGGCCTCCAGGCTTCTTAGGCCAAGGAATATACAGTCCCTTGCGGACTGGTTCTCTGCTGGAGGATGTGGAATCCTCCCAGCCTCAGACACCAAAGTCTGGTAAAGTAAGTCTTTTATCTGCCAAGACAGGCTCTCTTCGCCTCTAGTCTCTGGCTTGTGGCTCTCCTCCTGCCACACTTCCTCTTAGGTGCAATACAAAACTGTCTGTCCCTGCTCTGCTCCGGGACACGTCTCAGTGCTGAGACAGGCCATCAAGTTCTCCCTAACCCTGCCACCAGCACCAGCTTTTATAGGGGCAGCCAGCTCCCCCTACTGGCCTGAGACAGGAGGCATTGCATGCTAATGTTCCCCTGACAAGAGAACCTCCCCCTTGCTCTCAGACACAGCTTTATTTACACTTGTGGCATCCAGGCCAGGGTGACACATTCCCCCCTAGTGAAATTTAGTACTCCGGGACTAAATAATAAACAAAGACAATGTGCATAACCATAAAACATTAATAGACAAACGACGCACAGATTGAGTTCTTAAGGTCACAGTGTGGCCTGTGACCGGGTGTCCATATCACCAGCACAACGGGGAGCCTTAACCAGGTGGGGGTTTGTCCTACCCCAAGTCCTTCAAAGTCTTAGTTCATTCCTTGGTTAGGCTCCGAACGCAGTCCATACAAGGTCCCGGTTATAAAAAGTCCATAACCTTTGAGTCCTTACGGTAGCTGCAAGAAACTGAAACACGCTATTAATAATCACGCAGGTAACTTGGCAAACAATTCAACATTTGGTAACAGGGTTATTTACAATTTTTGCGCGCTCTATATTCTCCAGCGAGTGGGTATCTGCCCCTTTGTGCTCCTGGTTGACCTACGTAGCCCACTGTCTGGTGGTGGACCAACCTGGCTTTCCCTACTAGCATTAGGGGTACAGCTACCAGCTGGGTGTACAGGTAGGGCAGGCAGCTGTCTGCGGGTTCTTTGGCTTACCGCAGGCATGGCAGGCTCACTGTCAGCAGAGGGTTGACTCTCCTGGGCTGCTGGTACAGGCTCTTCTGCCTCTGGAACCGCTTGCTCCTCTTCACCTTCCAGCTCTGGTGTTGGTTGTTGCTGTGCTGGTTGCAGGAAATGCAGGACGGGTACCACTATGGCATCATTTATGCGAGTCCAGGACTGAGGGAACTCTCCGAGAACGGTGCTGATCATTTCTTCCTTGTCCTCTGCGGGTTCAAGGTCACTCTGATCCCCTTCTGCACTACGGAGTTGCTCGGGGCACCTTTTGAGGTGGTCTCTGGAGACGGTACTAGTGGTTTCTCCTCCGTCCTTGGTGATCACGCACACCTTTGGGTTGTCGTGGTCAGACTGCAGTACGGTGTAGGGTTCCCTTTCCCACTGGTCGTCCAACTTATGTAGCCTTCTCTTCCGCTTCAGGACTTGCTCACCAGGTTCTAGGGGACCAGCAGGGACGTGTTGATTGAAGAGTTTTTCTTGCCTCTCTCTCACCTGGGCCAGGCTCTTCTCCACACTCTCCTGTACCTTCTTGTACTGCAGTTGCCTTTCCGTATCCCAGTCCGCATCCGGGGAGGTGTCCTCAGGTATTAGGACTCCCATCTCCAGGTCTACGGGCAGCTTACCTGGTCTAGCTCGCATCAGGTAAGCCGGGGTGCAGTTTGTAGCATTCACCGGGAAATTGTTGTATAGGTCTATCAGGTCCGGCAGTTTTTCTGGCCACAGGCTGCGTTCCTCCAGGGGCAACGTCTTCAGGAGATCAATGACTATATTGTTCATCTTCTCACACATCCCGTTGGTTTGGGGGTGGTAAGGCGTTGTCTGAATCTTCTTACAGCCATAGAGGTTGCAGAACTCTTGGAAGATTTCAGTCTCAAACGCTGGACCCTGGTCTGTCAGGACCTGTTCCGGATACCCGTGTGGACGGCAGAAGTATTGCTGGAAGGCTCTAGCCGCTGTTTGGGCTGTCAAGTCCTTTACCGGGACCACCACTAGAAAACGGGAATAGTGGTCCACGATTGTCAGGGCATAGATGTATCCTGACCGGCTGGGAGCCAATTTGACATGGTCCAGAGCTACCAGCTCAAGAGGCTGCGTGGTGACGATGGGCCTCAAGGGTGTCTTCTGGCTGCTGCGGTCCTTCCTCCTCAGGTGACAAGGGCCACAGTCTCTGCACCACTTTTCTACAGCTCCTCTCATGCCGACCCAAAAGAACCTTCCTCTTAGCAGGAACTCCAGTTTCTTCCAACCGAAGTGTCCCGCTCTGTCATGGTAAGCCCCCAGGACCATGGCTGCATCCCGTCTTGGGACCACGACTTGCCAGGTCAGCTCGTGTGTCCGGTGGTTGACAATCCTTCTGCACAACTTGCCTTCGTAGAGGAACAGCTTGCTCTTCTCTTTCCATAGCTGCTTGGCTTCCTCTGGACCATCCGGATCTATGCGGGCATCTTCCTGGGTCAGCAGATCTTTCACCAGGCGGATGGCAGGGTCACTATCTTGGGTCTCGGCCCAGCTGTGGTGAGGTAGGGGATTGATCATCACGGTTGTTAGATCCTCCTCCTTCACACGGTGGGAGTATTGAGCGGCTCCATACCGGTGAAACGCGAGGAGTTCTACCTCCTCAAGCTCTTCTGGGTCTTCGTCACCTTCAGGTAAGTGAGGCATCCTCGATAGGGCGTCAGCGTTGGCATTGGTTTTGCCGGCCCGGTACTTGATTACGAAGTTATAGTTCGAGAGACGGGCCATCCACCGCTGTTCTAGGGCACCCAGTCTTGCATTGTTCAGGTGTGTCAACGGGTTGTTGTCCGTGTACACGGTGAACTTTGCGGAGGCCAGGCAATGCTTGAAGCGTTCCGTCACGGCCCACACCACCGCCAAGAATTCTAGCTTGAAGGAGCTGTAATTCTCCGGGTTCCTCTCGGTGGGTCTCAGCTTCCGGCTGGCGTACGCGATCACCCTTTCTCTGCCTTGTTGGTTTTGGGACAGTACGGCTCCCAGTCCCACATTACTGGCATCTGTGTGGAGAATGAAAGGCTGGCCATAATCAGGGTAGGCCAGGATCTCGTCCCCTGTGAGGGCCATCTTTAGCTGGAGGAAGGACTCCTCTTCCGGTTTATCCCACTTGAAGGGCGGCTTTTGGCTCCTGGACTTAGACTGTCCGATCAGGAGGTCCTGCATAGGAGCTGCCATCTTAGTGAACCCGGGGATGAACCTTCGGTAGTAGCCTACCAACCCGAGAAACTGTCTCACCTCTTTGATGTTCGAGGGGCTTGGCCAGCTCTTGATTGCCGTGACCTTGTCAGGGTCGGGGGCCAGTCCTTCCGCGCTTACCACGTGCCCTAGGTACTGGACCTTTGGTTTCAGCAGGTGACACTTCGATGGTTTCACCTTCAGGCCGTAGCCTGCCAGGGCTTCGAACACCTCGGCCAGGTGCTTTAGATGGTCCTCGTAGGTCTTCGAATAGACGATCACGTCGTCCAGGTAAAGGAGAACCGTCTCGAAGTTTCGGTGCCCTAGACAGCATTCCATCAGCCGCTGGAAGGTCCCTGGTGCGTTGCAGAGCCCGAAGGGCATACAGTTGAACTCACTCAGTCCCATCGGGGTGGTGAAGGCGGTCTTCTCCTTGTCAGCCTCTGCCACAGGAACCTGCCAGTACCCGCTAGTAAGGTCCAAAGTAGAAAAGAAGTTAGCAGATTTTAGTGCGGCTAAAGACTCCTCTATTCTAGGCAGCGGGTATGCGTCTCTGTGGGTGATACGGTTGATTTGTCTATAGTCCACGCACATTCTCATGGTGCCGTCTTTCTTTTTGACCAGAACCAAGGGGGCTGCCCAGGGGCTACAGCTGTCTCTAATGACCCCAGCTTCTTTCATCTCTCTTAGCATGCCCTTGGCGTTCTGATAATGTGCAGGGGGTACAGGCCTGTGTCTCTCTTTTATTGGTGGGTGGCTCCCTGTGGGGATGTGGTGTTCTATCCCCTTTACTCTTCCGAAGTCTAGCGGGTGCTTACTAAAGACTCTCTCGTACTCCTGTACCACCCGGTAGACTCCTTGTTTTTGGTGCAGGGGAGTGGAGTCAGCACCCACGTGGAGTTTCTGGCACCAGTCCTCCTTTTGTTTCTGGGAGCCATTACCCTCCGCCTGTGGAGATGGAGGCAAGGGTTCCACGGCCCTGATAGCTTTGTGTTCGACGACAAACAGTTTGGCGAGTGTAGCGTACCTGGGTAAGTGTACTTCCCTCTCCCCAATGTTGAGGATGCGGACGGGCACCCTCCCATGACGGACATCAACCACCCCCCGGGCTGTCAAAATGGTGGGCCTGCTGTCTGAGTACACGGGTTCTACCATGGCTTGGTAGTCTCTACCTCTCAACCCGATTGCAGTCCGACACCAGATCATCATTTCACTTTTGGGAGGCATGGAAATGGGGAATGGGTCACTCAGTCTTACGCTACCGATCTCACCACCAGACAGTTCTACCTGCTGCCGTCTCATCAGGGCTTTTATCTCCTTGTTGAGGACTCTCTGTTGGCTGGAACTAGCATTCACCGCCACCTGTTGTAGAATTACAATTACCTCTGAAAGACAATTTTCAATTACGTTAGTACCCACAGTTATTTTAGGGTGACTTTCACGACGGTCAATGTCCACAATAATCACTCCCTGTGCCGGCAGTTCAACTTTACCAATTTTAATGGTCATCTCCTTGAACCCCATCTGCAGCACGGGTAAGCCATTACTGGCGATGATGCTCAAGTTACTGTCTGGATACCGTATGATATCAGCATCAGTCCAATACTGCTTAAAAAGTACATAAGGGATAGTGGTTACTTGTGACCCAGTATCCAGCAAGGCGCTCATGGGGATACCGCCCAGCACCACGGGTAAAACCGGGCGCCCCCCCAACGTACTTATCACGCCAATTATAAGGGCCTGGTGATCTTATGCCTGGGGGTTGGCCCTCTGCCCCAGGTTGGACCCGTTTAAATTACAGTACCTGGAAATGTGTCCGGGCTGGTTGCATCGACAGCAAATGGGCTGTCCATCCTCTGCGTAGCGGTCTGTGGGCCTCCCTCGGAACGACGGGATCCTCCTCTGTCGACGCCACGGGACATCCTCCGGACTTGAAGCCAGCTCGATGGGTCTTGACGGGTCCACTTGCAACGCCTGAACGGTCCTGGTCAACGCCGCGACGCTCCTGGTCAGCTCCTGGACTTGGTGGTGCAGGCCTTTCGACGGGGCTTGGTTCAGGGCCTGTGCATCAGCCCCCACGGGGTCCATAGAGGAGGGCGCCGCCTCCTGGTGGTAGGTGAGAGCAGGGCGCCGGGGGTTTATAGCGCCACTGGTTGCAGATTCACAGAGCACCCTTATGGCCCTGTCCTTAAATTGGGCAAAGGTCAGGTCGGGGTTCTGAAAGAACATGAGGCGCAGCTGGGCCCTGTGGGCGCTGGACAGCAGACCTTCTATGAATTGTTCTGTTAGCAGTTTATCCGTTTCCTGCACACTGCCAGGGTCAGTTTGTTGGATAGCCCTCAAGGCTTCCTGCAAATTTAGGGCATAGTCTCTGATGCTGTCCTGTGCCCGCTGCTTACATCCATAGAACCTCATTTTAATCTCAGCAGAGGTACGTGTGTCAAAGGTACCCCGCAGCCGGGCCAGAATACCCTTCACAGTCCTTTTCTCCTCAGTGGGCCATGACTTTACCTCCCTTTGGGCTGCGCCAGTTAACTGCCCTGTTAGTATGCTGACCTTCTGTCCCTCTGTCAGGGAGTAAACTTGGAACAAACTGTACAGCTTTTCCTTAAAGTCAGTTAGGGCATGGGGCTCCCCTGAGTACTTGGGCAGCCAGGCCGCTCCAGGGATGTAGGGCAGGGAAAAGGGCATCACCGCTGCTGCAGCCGCGTTGGTGGTAGTGGGCGCCTCTGTGTCCGACATCTTCCTCCCCCCTAGTTAAGCGTGGCCTACCTTCCGACGATCCTCTTCTGTAGGCCGCGGCTCCGCTGCTGCTGCTATGGACGAGGACCTGGCGTCGCGTCCTGATGACGTCATCGTCGCTCTCTCTCCCTTCCAGGACCTTGCGCAGCGTCGGTGCGTGGGGCGGAGTTTCGGATCTCGCGCGGTTTTGACGTCCACGCCCCTCTTCTTCCCGCTCGGCGTCCTGAAGATGGTGTCCGATGGCGGAAAACAGCTGCGGATGGCGGGAAGACGGCAGAAGACGGCGGGAAACGGTCCAAGATGGCGTCTGATGGCGGGAATCGGCTCCGAATGGCGGGAAACTACTTCAGACAGCAGGAAACTTCGCCACAGGTAAGTTACAAAAGTCTTTTTCAGTACCCGGTGGTTGCGGGCACGAAATCCTGCCGACTACGCCAAAGCTGACTCGCCCCCTGGGCCGTGGGGCACTCGGATCCGGGCAATAGGGGGAACGATGGTAGTAGTGGCAACCCGGTTCCGTGGCTCAGGGTGGTCAGGCCAGTGGTAGTCCGTTATGTGTTGTTGATTATGTCCGACTACGCCACCCGTGGATTGCGGTTATTAGGAACCGCCGCTGCATGCGGACCGCTGGGGCTGATGAGGTGTGCAGCTAGGGTAGTGTGACTCTCCACGGGAAGAGTGCGGCCCCAGGGCAGTATAATGGATGGTGGGAGTGATGGTGGTGAGAGTCCCAATACCGGTAGTGCTGGAGGCGCGAAGGAGCACACAGACAATAGGTTGCAGTCCAGGGTCTTTACTGAAACAGGTAAACTGACCCATAAACAGTCCCAGCTAGGAGGGGACCTGGATGTCTGAGAGCAACGGGGAAATTGGCCCTGGTCAGGGTGAGGGTGTAGGCCTACCGTGCTTTCTGCGCTCCTTCTGGCTATCTCCTCGTTATAGGGTAACAGCCCATGTTTCCAAGCTTTCCGTGTATTCTCGCCTGTATGGCCTGTGACGTGGGTTCCTTTCTGCTCCAAGCCTTGTACGGCTTTGCTGGTCCCTTCTGTTGTGGCAGGGCCTCCAGGCTTCTTAGGCCAAGGAATATACAGTCCCTTGCGGACTGGTTCTCTGCTGGAGGATGTGGAATCCTCCCAGCCTCAGACACCAAAGTCTGGTAAAGTAAGTCTTTTATCTGCCAAGACAGGCTCTCTTCGCCTCTAGTCTCTGGCTTGTGGCTCTCCTCCTGCCACACTTCCTCTTAGGTGCAATACAAAACTGTCTGTCCCTGCTCTGCTCCGGGACACGTCTCAGTGCTGAGACAGGCCATCAAGTTCTCCCTAACCCTGCCCCCAGCACCAGCTTTTATAGGGGCAGCCAGCTCCCCCTACTGGCCTGAGACAGGAGGCATTGCATGCTAATGTTCCCCTGACAAGAGAACCTCCCCCTTGCTCTCAGACACAGCTTTATTTACACTTGTGGCATCCAGGCCAGGGTGACACATCACAACTGTCTAAAAGCCGGGACACTTGCAGGCGCGGCAACAGTGAATGAAACGCCGAGCACGCCAAAATACTCGGCGAGCACCTGAGCGTGCTCCCCGGAAAGGGTTAATGATACATACTCGATCAACACTAGTTGTGACCTGTATTAATCTTATTTAGTCAGTTTTATAGATGATAACAATAATGGTAAAAGAAGAAAAGGAATGTGACTGGACAATGACCAAGAGAAAGACTAGAGTAGAGAAGAGACTTCATGTTTTGAGGACTAAATACAATCTATGTTCAGGATCTGGCTGTGTTTCCTTATGTAGCAAAATGCATAATTTCATGAGAATTCTACTTTATGCTAATACTTGCAGATTCTCCCGCTGTAATGTGGCTTATTCTTGCGTTACGTTGTTACTTTCTGCTGCAAGATTACACTGCAAAGACAAACTGATGCCTTTGGAGTTCTTCCAGGAATTTTATCAAGAATTTCACAATGTATAGAAAAATTGCCGGCGGATTTTAAGAAAATCAGGCTTTCAGTAATGGCTCTCATTTGTGATAAAACACAATTGGTCCTTATTCACACAAACAATTTTAAAATTGTTCAACGTTCATCCTGGAAAATCATGTATTTTCACAATTTTTTCTATCTATATGCATGACCGTTTTAGACTCATATGTCATTTTTAGTTCTGTTTTAGATTCTTGTTACATGCGTATCATATTCAAATTCTTTGTTTTGTAGAAAAGAATGTGTGCCAACCCATTGATTCTTTAAAAATCAGATTTGTTAAACTGCACACAATAGTGTGATTTTTAGTTATTTTTTTTAATGAATCTGAATTTTTTGTCTCAATTGGCAACTTTCATCCAGAAATCATAGTCCAGTATGGACCGAAACTGGATGGGTAAATCTTTTGTTTGAATAAGCCTTTAAAATAAACCTTGTCATCTTCCCAAATACTACTAACCTGAAGATATAGGGTTTATCTGCAGGTTAAAGAAGCACTTCCATGTATATTTTTTTATTAAATGTGTGTATGTGTGTATGTAATGTAGTGTGAGTGTATTAATATACTCACCTACCATCGCTTTCTCCGGTGTCTAGCGCTGTTCTTCTCAATGTTGTCACCGCAATTGTGACTATCTGGAACACTGTATTTTCTATGCGTGAGCCGGAAGTCTCTTTTACAAAGTAAGCCTATGGATCCTCATTCTTATGCTCCATAGAATTACATTGTAAAAGCCACTTCTGGGTCACGCAGAGTGCAGTGTGACCCAGAGAGTCTGTAGAGCGGTGACGCCACTGAAAAGCAGAGAAGAACTGTGCTGGACACCGGAGAGAGTGGTGGTAGGTGAGTATATTAATACTGTCAAAAATATCACATCCCACCGGCTGTGATCTTTGTGTCGAACAGCTCTCTGCTGCCCCCTATCGTCCAGACAATTACGCGATTGGCTGACGAATAACGGAGGAGGCCGCAGGCTATCACCCTTACTAGGTGTAAGGCGGCTGTGTTCACACCGTGCAGTAACTGAGGCAGTGACCCAGGCAAGTCCAACATAAGCAGCTTTTATTCAGCAAATTCAGCAAACTCACAGGTAAAATATATAGTCCTCCGGTTTGCAGCCGGGTTAACACAAGTCCATAAAAAACGGTTGCCGGGGGCAATGGCCGCGCAGGGCTGCTCAGAGCCTGACGTGTGCAGAGCCTTCCCAGGCGTGGGTTCAGCTACACATAAGCCCACCGAGCTTTCCTGCTATGCTCCTAGCAGGTCCCAACACTGAACAACACTAATCCTTAATGCAGGGTTTTTTAAAGGACCTGTGGCAAGAGCCACTGGAAAACCCGGGTTGAAGGGTGGAGGCCGCCCCACTGCCTTCCTGTAGCCTCCTCCAAAAAATTAAGGCCCTGCCGGGTTTTACTTAATCTGCCTCAGCCAGATAGCCTGACCAGGTCAATGTTCACCTTCATTCCTGCATTGCAGCCGCAGCTGTGTCTGTGACTGCAATGCACTCCAACGGGTTTAATAGGTCTCTGTACACATTCTGGAGGATATATAACGTCCCTCGTATATGATCCCAGTCACTGCCTCACATAGGCTAGTTATCGGAAAACTAACAGTGAGCGTAAGGTACATACACCTCTGATTCCAATGCATGGAATATATGTATATACTTCTGATACTGTCACTGCGAATTCCACGACAACTCAAGAAAGATTATTAGCTGCCACCACCAGTCGTTTTAATTTTTTACAGGCTGACTGGAGGCCTGGTAGGTAGCGTATGGCTTCAAGGTGGGGTTTACAGAACGAAAGGAACAGAACTATTAAATTTTATATTTAATCCAAAAGGAGGCAGTGTTTATAAAAAATATACAAAACAATACAGGGGACAAAAAGGGGACAAAACAATACAGCATAAATAGTTACATAAAATAAAAGGGATTAACAAAAGAACTTACTCAGACGCTTGAAGAGATGAGTCAACTTAGCCGAAGGAGAGCACTTCACTTGGGGCCTTTCAGTGAACGGTATTCTTGCATACACAATGTGTATCTCTGTACAGGAACGCAGATCATAATTTGGCTTGATCTTTTATCAGCCCTGAGTTCCACCCACACTCCCCCCCCCCCACTGTGATGACCTTATGTGGGTCGGGTTGTGGGCTGTCCTCAGCCCTTCAGGATTTTATGAAATACCCAACTCATGCGATAACTTCACTCCTGATAGTCGCAGAAGTTCGAGATCGCCGCCATATTTTTTATTTGGATTTTAGCGTTACCTAGAGACCAAACATGACATGGCTTTTGTCAGTTATCTGGTTACTATTGATCTGTGGCTTATAGGCAGGGATTACAGTAATGAGAGAATATGCATCTTCTTCCCTGGTTCGCCCTGGCGCTGAAAATGTATGTCTCATCAATATCGGATTTATACAAACTTAGATATTCAATATTTTCTTTCGGAGAAGTCAAGTCTAGCAGAAGCTATTCTGATTAAAAAAATGTGTATCCTGGGTGACAATAGCTATCTCTAAAATGTGTTAGCTATTCGCTTCAATCCTCTCAAAACTTAAAGAGGCTTTTCCTGTCTTTTCTGTAATCTCAGTCTTTCACTCAAAAGGCATTTCCTGGGGACAAAGACCCCTCCACTTTTCTGTTTATGTGTAAATACAGGTACTCTATTGTTATTTGAAAGGACCTTTTGTCTAATTATCTCTCCATTAGAAATCTCAGTCTTTATCACAAAAGGCATCTTCTTACAGTCACTTGGTCTTCAAAAGGACTTCATGTATTTTAATTAGGACGATTCACTTCCCTATGTACCCTGCCATGTTACATAAAGGCAGCTTAGATTGCTAGCTCTTGTCTACTTATTGGAAATTGGTGTGAGAAGAAAAAAGAGGGAGGGGGATGAGTGACTGTGGCCTGGCATCAGTCTGACTCTGACTGTGAGCCATTTTTGACCCTGTAAACTCGCATGGTGTACAGATTTTAATATTTTCTATGACAATACACAATTAAACAAATATTCATGGGAGTGATTCTTTAATAGCATTACAACGCTGTCTGGACTCCTTACTGAAAGCGTGGCTACAGGGACAAATTTAACTTTATTCCTCCTGGGAGAGGCCAGCTTACAGTCATACAGGCATGCCCGATGCGGCTATAATGCTCATTATAGAGTGAGTGGTGTCTGTAACCGCGCCCTAGCACTTTGATTGACAGCTTGTTCTACAGCGCATCTATGCAGAGGGAGCTGCCAATAAAAGTGCAGAAAATACAAAGTAAATGTATCATCTTTAACTTTTGTCCAAAATAAAAAATAAAAAAGAATGACGATCCAATGGCGTTGTCACTCCCATAAATTATTACAATTCTGTGTTTTTATTATTAAAAGCGAACAAATACCTGATGAAGGGAGCGGTTTGTTCTAGAAACGCATTGTTTTAATAATAAAAACACAGAATTTTAATAATTTATGGGAGTGATAGCGCCATTGGGTCGTCATTCTTTTTTATTTTTTATTTTAGACTAAAGTTAAAGATGACACATTTACTTTGTATTTTAGGCAAATAAAAAAATATATATTGTCATTTTTTAGATTTTAAAAATTACAAAAAGGAAAATAGTCCGATGCAAAAGTTTGGGCACACTGCATGGTTAGTACATAGTAGCACCCCAATGATTTTTGTAGCCAGCCAAGAGAGTCTTTCAATTTTTGTTTGAGGGATTTTCATCCATTCTTCCTTGGAAAATTCTTCCAGTTCTGTGAGATTCCTGGGTCGTTTTACAAGCACGGCTATTTTGAGTACTAGCCACAAATTTTCTATGATGTTCAGATCAGGGGACTGTGAGGGTCATTGTAAAACCTTCAGTTTGTGAGCTTTTCTTCACACATACCTTTGATCATTGTGGCCAAAGAGTTTTATTTTAACCTCGTTGGTCCACAAGACTTGCTTCTAAAATGCATCAGGCTTGTTTAGATGTTCTTTTGCATACTTCTACCCTGAATTTTATGGTGATGACACAGGAGAGGTTTTCATTGATGAATCTTCCATGAAGGACATATTTGTGTAGGTGTCTGTGAACAGTTGAACAATGTACCACAACTCCAGAGTCTGCTAGATCTTTCTGAAGGTCTTGTGCAGTCAAGTGGGGATTCTGATTTGCCTCTCTATCAATCCTATGTGCAGCTCTCACTGAAATGTTGCTTGGTCTTCCAGACATTGTCTCGATCTCCACTGTTCCGGTTAACTGCCATTTTTTAATTACATTTCTAACTGAGGAAAGGGCAACTTGAAAATGCTTTGCTATCTTCTCCTGCTTTGTGTGCCTCCACTATTTTCATTTTCAGAGTGCTGGGTAGCCGCTTAGAAGAACCCATGGCAGCTGTTTTTTGGCACAAGGTTAGAGGAGGCTGGGTTTTTATAAAGCTGGGAAATTTGCATCACATGGCCTTTCCTAACAATAATAGTGAACAAGCCATAACCCTAGCAGGTTATTTAAGATCTGAAACCTTGGTTAAAGTTATCTGAGCACACAAATTTCCAAGGGTGCCTAAACTTTTGCATCAGCCCATTTTCCTTTTTGTCATTTTTAAAATGTAAAAAAAATGAGAATATACATATTGTATTATTTTGCCTAAAATACAAAGTAAATGTGTCATCTTTAGCTTTAGCTCTTTTAGAGATTATTTAATCTTCAACTTGCTTAACTGTTCACAATCACAGTAATTTTGACAAGGGGCGCCCAAACTTTTACATGCCACTGTATTTCCAGATTTGTGATTGGTCTTAAATTAGTAAAACAGATCTTTTTGGGACCACTTGAATGGGCCAGAGCTGCAATCACAGATGGAGTCCAATGATCACACAAGATCTCAGACAATAAATAGTGATCAAATGCTATTTAGTTATCAATGAGATAAAAGGCCATCTATGGCTTTTCAAAATTTTTATGATTTTCTAGCTTAAAAAAAAAACAAGATCATTAGGGACTTTGTAAACTGCAGTGAATCTTTTAGTTCTTAGTTAAACAAGTCCTTTGAAACCAGTTGAACTTTTGATCTTAAGAACCCCAGAGTGATGACCTTTCGAAGGCTAGAAACTGGCATTATATTAGCATAAAAATCCATGTAAGCTCATAACTGCTACTTTTATGACACATAGTGCCACAAGATGTCTTTGAGGATAGATATTGACATTTAAAGAGTGATTTTGAAATTCTAGAGATAGGGAAATACCGTTTATATTTACTTTGGCTGTAACAAAATAAATTAATTTCTGCTCTTATGAATGATATATTGTACATATGCCTCAAAGGGATATTTATCCCTGAGCCCACCTAACATATTCTGATCCCAAAGTTGCAAAAATGATGTAAAATATAACAAACAAACTACATCGGGACAAATTTCCTATTGTGAGTCCGCTTTTGAATTCGACAGAAAATGTGTCAATTTTGGTATATTTTGACACACTGTTTCCAGGTCATTTTAAAAAGGGATGTGGCTTTGTGGAAAGTGGCATGGTTTAAGTGGAAATGGGTGAGGTTTAAATTGAGTCTACATGCACCAGTAAGCCAACCATCTTAAAGTTAAAGGGTTGTCCGTCCTTAGGCTACAAGTCTGCAGTAGTGATGAGCGAACGTACTCACCACTACTCGGTACTCGCCCGAGCATCACGGTGCTCGACAAGCTCGGCGAGGGAGCTCGGGTCCCCGCCCTGCATGTTTGTCGCTTTTTAGAGAGCCAATGAACATGTAGTGATTGCTTGCCACGCACTGTAATGCCATAGCCATGTTGGTTGTGGCATTACAGTGACTGGCTGGCCGCACAGCGTCATCAGGTCTGTATAAGACCTGGCGCCGCTATGCTCGTCACAGTCTACCCCGGAAACAGGCAGAGTAGGGAGAGCTGCTGCTGAGTCAGGGAGAGATTTGCTTGTTTATAGTTAGTAAAGGTATTCCACAACATGTATATATACCCATCTGTACCAACAGTCCTTCTGAGGACTAATCCAACTGCATATTTTCAGTGGTGAAGGTGATAGCAGAAGTTAGGCAGGCAGGTAGGGTATGTGATAGACTGCAGTGCATGATACAGCACAAGAGAGTCCATTGCACGTTCAACTTCTGACTGATCCTGCTGTGACAAATATTTGTAGACATAGCCCTAGATATCAGGGGCCAGGGCTATTTTTTTTTATCCTAATTCTGATTATTTGCTTAAAAAGCAATACAGAGTACACCATTTTAGGGCTCCATTTGCTTGTTAGCACTGCAGAATACAGCCAGATCTTTTCCATATTACAGCGATAAAAATCCAGAAATTTAAATTGAACGTGGAAAATATTGGCCTCCATTTCCATTTTGTTGCAGTGTGTCAGTCAAGCTATTCACATAAGGTCGCTGTGAAGAATAGTATTAGTAAACTACAGGGCTGCTATTTAAAACTGTGGTTCTTTGTCAGACGTATCACATATAACTGCATTCCAAAATCAACCATTTCTGGCTTCCATTTCAATTTTGTTGCAGTGTGTCAGTCAAGCTATTCAGAAGAGGCCTCTGTGAAGAATAGTATTAGTAAACTACAGGCCTGCTATTTAAAACCGTGGTTCTCTGTCAGACATATCACATATAACTGCGTTCCAAAATCTGCCATTTCTAGTGAACATGGAATATATTGTCCTCCATTTAAAATGGGCAAGGTGTGTGGCAAGGGACGGGGAATTGGATGTGATGGTGATGGGGAACGCAGAACACCACTATTGAACACAGAGAAGTGTCAAAAGCTTGTTGGTTGGATAGCAGATAATGCTTCCAGTCACTTTGCCACCATCACCACCCTGTCTTCCACACGGTCAAGTCTCAGTAGCCATAAGTCTGGATCACATATTCCTCACCCTAATCCCCCTTCCTTCCACCATGCCGAGTGCCTGGAGACAACTGATCCCACACTTGGACACTCAGAAGAGCTGTTCACTTATCCATTTGTAGATTCAGGTCTCTCGCCCAGCCAGCTTCAAACGAGTCAAAAGGAGAACGTGTGTAGTGATGCCCAAATATTTGAGCAGCCATGGTCACACAAAGTCAATGGTGGGAAAGTGCAATTACTGTTGCAAAAGGTGGATGATGATGATGATGAGACACAATTGCCAGAAAGTCAGGAGGAGGATCTGGGTGCGGAAGTAGAAGGTGAGGTGGTGGATGATATACTCCCAACCTGGCAGGGGAACATGCAGAGTGAGGACAGCAGCACACAGGGGGGGGGGGAGGTGTAGCACCACAACAGGCAGAAAGAAGCAGTGTGGTGGTCGCAGACACAAGGCGGGAAAACATTCCCGAAAAGCCAACATGACGGAAGTTGCCAGTACAACTGTTAGGTCTTCCCGAGTCTGGTTGTTTTTTAGACTCTGCAGGTAACCCCAAAAAGGCCATTTGCACCACCTGCCAGGCCAGCATTAGCAGGGGTTGCAAAACTAGCAGCCTGACAACCACCAGCATGATCAGGTACATGGCAGCAAAGCACCCGACTAACTGGGCCAAACCCCAGGGTCCAGAAATAGTGTCTACTGGTGACACCACTGCTTCTTCCGTTGTTGTGCGTGCACGCCAATTCTCTGTCCATGGCGCATGCGAAGATGCCTCCTGCCCTGCACCTGTAGTTGCACACTCTCAACAAGCACCATCAGCTAGCACATCCACATCCTTGTCCCAGCGTAGTGTTCAGTTGTCCCTACACCAGTCCTTGAAAGGCAAGCGCAAATATGCAGCCAACGCCCCACAAGCCACACTAGTAAATTCACACATTTCGCAAATGTTTGCGCTCAAAATGTTGCCTTTTAGGCTCGTGGAGATGGAAGCTTTCCGCAACCTGATGGCGGCCATCCCTCTGTACTCGGTCCCCAGCTGCCACTATTTCTCCCGGTGTGCCATTTCCACATTAAATGAGCACGTGTCCCACAACATTAGCCGTGCCCTCAACAACGCAGTTACTGGGAAAGTCCACCTAACCACGGACACGTGGACAAGTGCTTGTGGGCAGGGATGGTACATCTCGCTGGTGGCTGCCAGGACCCAGACGGACCTTGGGACGGAACACGTCCTCCCGATACCGATGATTGTCAATCAGGGTTGCCCCCACATTCTACAGCTCCTGCACCTCCTACTCCTCCTCCTCTTCAGCCTCCATCTCCGAAGTGACATCAGTCACAAGCTGGAAGCACTGCAGCACTGCCTCGGCCAAGCGGCAACAGGCTGTGCTGAAGCTAATATGCTTAGGTGACAAACCGCACAATGCTGAAGAGTTGTGGACAGCTCTGAAAGAGCAGGCAGATCTGTATCTGACACCATTGACCCTACAGCCAGGCATAATCATGTGTGACTAAGGTCGGAACCTGGTGGTGGCTCTGAGGCGAAGCAAGCTCACACATGTACCATGCCTGGCCCATGTGCTTAACCTCATGGTTCAGCGGTTTCTCAAAACCTAACCGGATCTGCTTGTCAAAGTACGCCGCGTGTGTGCCCATTTTAGAGAGTCAGCTACAGCTTCCGCCGCCCTTGCTGTGCTTCAGCAGCATTTGCTGCTTCCAGCTCATCGACTGGTGTGCGATGTCCCCACGCATTGGAACTCTACATTGCAGATGTTGGGAAGGATTTGTGAGCAGAAGAGGGCAGTTGTTGACTACCAGCATCAACAAGGCCACTGGTATTCAGGTCTGACTCCACACATAAGACTTCAAGAGTGGACATGGATGTCAGACATCCGTACCATCCTCCAAAACTTTGAGGACTCCACCAAGATGGTGAGTGGCGATGATGCCATAATTAGTGTCACCATCCCACTCCTATGTCTTCTGAAATGCTCTCTGCTCACAATTAAAGAGGATGCATTGCAGGCGGAGCATTATGATATGTAGCAAGGAACCATACAGGGTGATTCCACACAGCCCAGCCTCATCTCATCCCAACGTAGTTGGGTGACAACAAGGAAGAGGAGGAAGAACAGGAGCTAGTTTCCTGCGCTGTAGACGGTACTACCTTCACAACTGTTATACCGTCTGTTCAGCGTGAATGACCTGAGGACAGGGAGGAGGAGGATGAGAAGGAGAGCATGGTCAGTTGTCCTCTTGGTGAGGACACGGAAGTCTTGCCTGTTAGCAGTCTGGCACACAAGGCTGAGTTTATGTTACGCTGACTTTCCCGTGACTCTCGCGTCGTTCAAATTTTGGGTGACAGTCATTACTGGTTGGTGACACTTCTAGACCCAAGCTACTAGGAGAACTTTCTGTCTCTTATTCCTGTGCCGGACAGGCCTAATAAAATGGGGCAGTACCAGAATGCCGTTGTTGCAGAATTATTAAAAAAATTCCCATCTGAATTATTGGGTATCCATGCTGGACACGTGGCACGAACTGGCTCTCTACGCCTTCAAGGTCCTGGCTTGCCCTGCCACTAGTGTTTTGTCAGAGCGGGTTTTTACTGCCGCTGGTGGAATTATAAGTGATAGGCACATCCGCCTGTGAACTGAAAATGCTGACAGGCTGACTCTTATAAAAATGAACAAGGGCTGGATAAGGCCAGACTTCTCAACACCACCGAATGATAGCAGCGTAACATAAACTCGAATACGGTGTCTTTTTTTTGGGAGGTTTAACTCTATTCCCATTCACCTCTGTCTTCACACCCAGACATGGGTATACACTTCCTGATTTTGTTTATTTGCTCTTGTCCTCTTCCTTCTCCTCATCCTCCACCACCATATCACCATCATATCTACCATATCACCATATATACGTCTCTTGCAAGGTGCATTGGAGCTCCACCAAATTTTTTGCAGTTGTTGCATTCACTGCATAGGCAAACAGTATGGGAGACTCACTTCCTAATAATGGGAACATTGTTTTCAGGAGGCCCTCCGACCTCGACGTCTCTTGCAAGGGGCATTGGAGTTCCTCCAAATTTTTGGCAGCCGTTGCATTCACTGCATAAGCAAACAGTATGGGAGACCCACTTCCTAATAATGGGAAAAAAAATTTCAGGAGGCCCTCCGACCTCTACGTCTCTTGCAAGGGGCATTAGAGTTCCTCCAAATTTTTGGCAGCCATTGCAGTCACTGCATACGCAAGAACAGTATGGGAGACCCACTCTTTTCTAATGGGAACATGTTGTTACTGTGGCCCAGCTCTATGTATCTTTAAATTGTTATTGGGGTTTTTCCCAAAATTTGGCAGCAGCTGGACTCAGTGCATACCCTATAACTGTATAGCAAACCCTCTCCTTTCTAATGGGAACATGTCGTTACTGTGGCCCAGCTCTATATGTCTTTAAATTGTTATTGGGGTTTTACCCAAATTTTGGCAGCCCTTTGAGTCACTGCATGGGCATTACCACTATAGGAGACCCACTTCTTTATAATGAGAACATTTTTTTTACTGAGGCCCTCCTCTATGTTTCTTCAAAGGGGTATTGGGGTGCGTCCAAATTTTTGGCAGCCCTTGAAGTCACTGCATATGCAATAACAGTATAGGAGACCCTCTCTTTAATAATGGGAACAGCAAAGCATAACCGACTGCTGGCCCTTTAAGAATAGTAAGGGACGCCTGATGGCCCTATACAAATAGTGTTTGTGACTTTCAGAGTCCCTCCTTCATAAATGAAACATGATGTGTCTGATGATGTCTCACACACCACATGTCAAGATAAGGTAGTAAAATGTTAAAATGACCTTTACCAGTGAATGTATTTTTCACCGTTGAAAGCAATGCAAAAGTGCAAAAATGCATCAAAAATGCTAAGTGTGAACATATATACAAGTCATTACCCTGGAAAGGATGTTCCTTAACATTTTTCACAGGAAAATCCATTTTGGTTTCGTTTTTGTATGTTTAATTGTGAGTCCGTAAAAGTGGCGTAATACTCTGACAACAGCAGTGACCTGGGAGTCAGCGATGCTTCCAGGGGTCTTCCCCATGCTGTTCCCATGTCATTTGAGCACTGTTCCCATCGATTTGAGCAATTTTTAGGCCCCCTGCAGACCACCGGGGAGGGTGGTCTGCTCGAGCTTCCCATAGACTTACATTTGGCTCGTTGCTTGGACCGAGCACTTGAACATTCTTATTTGCTTGACTCAAGCAACGAGTACCCGAGCAATTTAGTGCTCGCTCATCACTAGTCTGCAGTCATTGTATCCGACTGGAGACTTGTGAATCCTCATTGCACGTGCACAGCACACTGTGAGGATTCTTAAGTGCCAGCGCCGGGAGCGGGAGGTCATGTTGTGACAACAAGTATGTGATTTGCATACTTCCGTCCACATTCCGACTAGACTGTGTTCGGCCTCGCCCAATACAGTTGAGCAAGGCTGTGCACGTCTAGTCGGCACGTGACCCAATGTATGCAAATCACATACTTGCGGTCACACGTCTGCTGTTCCAGGCGCCGATGAATCCACATGCAATGTGGGGATTCACAAGTCTGCAGTCACATAGAGTAACTGTACACATGGAGCCTAAAGTGGGACAACCACTTTAAGTAACCCATACACATTAGACTAATGTTGACCGACCCGGTTGTTATCGTCAGGTTCAACCGACAAGCTAATATTTATGGGGGTGGTGGCCTACTGATTTTCGGGAGATGTCGATTGGACATGTTTAACTTCGGACTAACAATCTCATTGTTCTCCCAGAAATAAGCCGCCACCAGAGATGTCTGGCAGTGTCTCTCTCATAGAGAACACAGGAGTGCTTGGCGAAATAAGTGCTCCTCTTATGGCGGAGACGATGATGTAGGATGAACAGCCAAAGCATCATTAGTAAGAAAGTCATCTAACAGTGGCAGGGTCACTCTGAAAAGGGGCCTGGTTTTGAGGCGAAAGGGTGGTGATCAGATGTGTGACATTGTGACATCATGCACTAAAAAAGGTGCCAATATTTTGGAGTCCATTTCTGGCACAAAGTAAGCCAGCTAAAAAGTATTGCACACTAATGGTGCATTTACACTGAAAGATTATTGCGAATGAGCTGTTATAAGAACGCTGGTTTCACAATAAGCTTTGTAGTGATATAGAATTGTAGTTCTAATGATGACTCAGGCAGGGAAAAGAGACTTCCTGTGTCTACATAGAGCTTAGAAGGATTCAGCCAGTCTGTTTTTAATCATGTGATGTCATAGCCCTAATGGAAAAGAGAAGAATTAACTGGGTAGAAAGGCAAAAAGAGCAATGGTAAGTACACCGTGCTATATAATGTGACGATTGCAATATATTAAGAGGATAAGAACTTTGATGGGAGCACTTTTCTAAGTGTATAACTGCAATATCTTGACACAGGAGCATTGTTTTAAAAAGGATTACATTGGAAAGCTTATTATGTTTTACGTGATCTACCAGAATAAATGATAGAATATTTTGACAAACTTACACCTAAAATACAGTCAGCTTCTATAAAGCTTCGTATTCATCTGGAAAAAGTTAAAAAAATCAGTTCAAGTCAGTCCGAGAGCTCCCACACTACAAGTGTTTCAGCCCTCATTCAGACGTAAGGAATTATTCAAGTCCTATCAGTGTTTCATCAGTCATTTTCATGTTTGGAAAAATAAATTGCAACCCATCTCCTATTAATTACCATGTTAAATCACAGAAGGCACATGGACTACACCCTGATGCCATCTGTGTGCGATCAGTGATTTTCATGGACCCATACTCTTGTATTTGTAATATTGATCAGTGACTTGGGTCTAAAACAGACAGGACTCCATGATTTCTTTTTATTTGCGGACAAATGGTCTCCAAAAAGACACGGATATGTGAACAGCCCCATTGTTTATAATACATATGTGCTCTATTTGTAAAAAACACAAATTATTTTCACGCACGTTAAAATGAACATCTGAATTAAAGGTTGTTTATAAAGGTAAGCAACACTAGATCTATCTATTTCTATGTCTTACATACCTTCATCTTGTCTTGTGAACACCATGGGATCTATCAGGAGGTCAAACTTCTACATCAGGAAGAGCTTTTCCTTCTGCTCCGCTCCTCAGCTCTTATAGTCAAAGTAGAACCTGTATTTAGAAGGTAAAATGAAAGATCACTGCAGAATTAAAATATTAAAATGTTTAATGGTTTTACTCAAAATTAGAAAAGCCCTTACATAATGTGCATATGACAAATTTGACCGAGAAATACAGTATATCAGCATTGTGTTCTCCTTCAGCCAGCATCAAGTCCATGCTCATCTTAAGGCCTCGAGCAGAGGACCGTAGTTTGGGTATGAGAGTAATCCATCAAAACATTGGATAACACTTGTCCACATGTTATTCATTGAGACAGTATACGTTGGATTTTTTTCCTTGGACCAAGTGGTCCGTAGAAAAAAAATTACAGCATCCACGATTTGCCTCCGATAATCAGATGGCACTCGCCTATTCATGTCTATGGGTCTGTGGAAAACATCGCCCACAACACACATACTATGGCCAACTTCACACATCTACGTTTCATGGTCTGTGTATGGACAGCAATGTACGGACCAGCCACGGGTCTATTGATCAAAACGCACCTGCCTCATATCTGCCTATGAAGAGTTTAGGTCAGGAGATCCAAGATCGGTCCAAACATCGCGGTCTATACTCCAATTGTGAAAGTGGCCTAAACTGAGGTTCTTCTACAAGATGGCGCTCTTTGCTGCCTGCTTCCCATATTGTAGTAACCTCATTGCATCTGTGTTATCAGAGTCGTATCATGACTTACCTTGTTAACTATAATAAGAAATGAAACTAGTCCCTAAATATTATGGAATGGAGAAATTAGGAAGGAAATAAGACTGAGATGTCCAAATCAGAGGAACTTACGTTTTAGAGAAGAACGAGATTGACTATAACATGAGCAAAAAATTAAGTGTTCACCTTATACATTGAGTTTTAAGGGGTTATTGAGCTTAGTTTACTGATATTGGTTAAGGTGATATTGTTTTTCCTTGTGGAGACAGCCAGTTTTCATACAGAGATTTATATTCCAGGCAATACTGCCTGGGAAAACGCTATGCATATTAGCCCCCCTCCGGAACAAAAAAAAAGCTGTCTCTCTAGTGCCTCCTATTGGAAATAACTTCCTTATAATTCAATCTTGAAACCTTTAAAGAAGTTGTCCACTACTTTTACATTGATGCCCTATCCACAGGATAGGGCATCAATGTATGATTGGCCGGGGTCCCACACGCAGCATCAGCCGATCAGCTGTTATCAGTGGCGGCGGCCACCGGCCGGAAGTGCTCACATGTGGGGCTCCGCCGTTAAGTGGTAGTGGCCGCCGCGGTGTACTGCACATCCGCCTCCCATAACAGCCACAGGGACCAATAACAGCTGATCGGCAGGGTTGCCACGTGCGGGACCCCGGCCGATCATATATTGATGCCCTATCCTATGGATAGGGCATCAATGTAAAAGCAGTGGACAACCCCTTTCATGAGCCCTAAGGGTAAATTTACATGAACCTATCAAAGAAGCTATGCGACCAGTGATCGGTAAACCTTTACCAATCGGTGATTGTTTAATAGCCTACTTACAGAGGCAGACCAAAGTAAACGAGGCACAATGAGCGATCTGCCGCTAAGAATGATGAATTTTTGAGCTTCTCAAAAGATGAATTCACCCAATGAATAAGTGTTTTACTCGTTCATTGGGTGATGATCTGCCTGTTTACACTGCAAGATAATTGTGAAACGAGCATTCTAAAGGCCCCGTCACACTTAGCGACGCTACAGCGATCCCGACAACGATACGACCTGTCAGGGATCGTTGCTGCGTCGCTATGTGATCGCTGGTGAGCTGTCCAACAGGCAGGCTCACCAGAGATCAGGGGAGCAGCGACATCGTTGAAAGAATCTTTCCACGATGTCCTGCTCCTGGTTACCAGCCTGCTGAAGCAGGAGCAGGCTGGTAACCATGATAAACAGCGGGTTACTAGGGGCACATGTGCCCCTAGTAACCCGCTGTTTATCATGGTTACGAGCCTGCTACGGTGAGCGGGAGGTTACCGCTCACCGTAGCAGAGTGGTAACCATGATAAACAGCGGGTTACTAAGTGCGCGTGTGCCCCTAGTAACCCGCTGTTTATCATGGTTACCAGCCTGATCGCTGGTCCCGCTGGTCACACACAGCGATGTGTGCTGACCAGCGGGAGAGCAAAGACCAAAAAATGGTCCAGGACATTTTGCAGCGATCAGCGACCTCACAGCAGGGGCCTGATCGCTGCAAAGTGTCACACATAGCGACATCGCTGGTGAGGTCGCTGTTGCGTCACCAAAACTGTGACACAGCAGCGATCTCACTAGCGATCTCGCTATGTGAGACGGGGGCTTTAAGAACACTCAATTACGATTATCTGTTAGTGTAAATGCAGTTTAAGGGCAGAGGTAATTTGTATACAATTTTTTCCCATAAGTAGGTTTTTTTAACTTTACTCAGCACATGTCGAACATTACTTTTAAGCAGCAAACAAAAAAAAAGTAAAGATATATAGCAAATCCTCAGAATGGTGCCAACAAAAGGGAATTCAGAGTATAAAATGCATATTTCACAGTCTGTAGACTCATTCTTCCAATATTCTTAGGGCTTGTTCACACATTATATT
The DNA here is from genome assembly GCF_046119375.1 of Phyllobates terribilis. Classification (NCBI taxonomy): domain Eukaryota; kingdom Metazoa; phylum Chordata; class Amphibia; order Anura; family Dendrobatidae; genus Phyllobates; species Phyllobates terribilis. Next base: position 488,637,998 of record NW_027362771.1, read on the forward strand.
TTTGCGGCGGAAAAAATGCAGTACCAGCAAAGTGAATGAGATTTCTGAAATCACGTGCACACCCTGCTTATTTTTTCCTGGCAGATTTGAACCTTCAAAAGTTTTTTTTTTTTTAAATCTGCACCATGTCAATTCTTTTAGCATTTTACCCATTCAAATGAATAGTAAAAAAAGTGAGTAAAATAAGTGAGTAAAATAATAAATAAAAATAAATAATAAAAATGCATCAAAAACACAAGCAATAAAAGGGGCAAAAGGCACATATTTTATTCAGCGTTTTTCCAGCCAACACTCTGGTCTTTTCAGCAGAAAAATCTGCTGCAAATACTAAACGTGTGCACATAACCTTACAATTGCATGCAATATAAGCAAAACAAGCCATTTTAATTCTGCACCAACCATTCATTAATCAACTGTTGGCCAAAAAATGTTTCACAGGTCACCAAACCAACAAGGATCTTATGACAAAATACAAATGTAATTTAATGAAAGCAATAACGATTGTCATGTTCAATCACAGCTCTCATACAATGTGGCCCCATGTCCACACACCGAAACGCAAGATAAGGTTAATTGCTTGCCGCTCTTTTTGCATGTTTTATTAAAATCTGATTACACAACAATCCTTGGATCTTTTCTCTGGATATAAATCCCTTCAAGGTCGATGTGCACAAAGAATTTTAAGTAGCCAATTTAGAGAGCAGTTCAGAACTGTGGGCTCAGCTCACGTCATCAAAACCCTGCAAAAGGCCAAAATGTTCAGGATATCCCAGAAGACGTGCGCTGAGGTTCACTTGATTAGATGCAGGTATGTCAATAGCACAATTGCATTACTGCTACAACTGAACTGTTTGGAAGTCAGATCGGTAAGATCCTTTGGAGTGGAGCAATGGCTACGGAGAAGCACAACTCTTATTTTCTCATCTTTAGACTATTTTTCACAGATTCTATAGACATAAACAATCTTGTATCTATGGTACAAATGGCATTAAAGAGCTAAAGGGTCCTTCTTCAAGGGCAGGTAAATTGCCCATTACGACCACCAATTGCCAAGCGTTTAGAATTGCTAGAATTGCTTTTATATGTTCCAATAATCGTGTTCTTCTTTCGTTACTGCGATCATCCATGCGTTCGCTTGTTTTTCTTCCTCTCATTACAGCTACATTAGGAACGACAGACAGATGCCGGTTTGCATGAAGGGAATGTACGGGCGACTAATGATGACTTTTAGATCTACATAAAAGATGTCATCAATGACAAACAAGCAAATTATCATTCGTTATTCAATTGCTAAATGTTTACACCGGGAAATTATTGGAAACAGTCAGTTTAATGAACGATCGTTGGGGAGATTATCACCCAATGTAACGACCCTTAGGGCAGTGTAAATTCTTACATCACAAGAAAACAATATAATTATATATATAAATGTGAGACGCACCATGACATATTGAAACCTTTGCATCTGCCAATATAATCTCAGGTAGGAGCCTCAACATCACAGTTTCACCATGTCACTCCTTCCCAGATCAATAGTAACCTAACTGCCTGCCTTCAATCCTGCCAATTATCAATGTACTAGACAGCGCTTAAAGGGAATATGTCACCAGGTTTTTGCTATCTCATCTGAGAGCAGTATAATGTAGGGAAAGAGACCCTGATTCCAACGATGTATCACTTAGCTTACTGGGTGCAGCAGTTGTGATGCAATCAGAGTTTTCTCAGCTGTAGAAGTAGCCGAATTCAGAACGCTAACCTGCCCACACCACAGTTTTCTATATACATTGTATATTGAAAGTAAGCTGCGAATCAGTGCTGGAGACGTGGTTAGACTAGGAGGCATGTGGGCAGCTAGTCCAGCTGTGATAAACTGCTGATAAAACACTTATTGTATTGAAACAACAGTATATAGTCTAATAAGTGACACATTGCTGAAATCAGTGTCTCAGCCTCTACGTTATGCCGCCCCCAGATTAAATAGCAAAAACCTGCTGACGGATTCCCTTTAAGTATCTAGAATAATATATATATATATATATATATATATATATATATATATATATATATATATATATAGCTGCAGTCTGTCACTTTTGAATCCAAACCAGAACGAGAGTTGTGAATCAGGCAGCACAACTAGATCAGGTGAACAAGTTTTTTTATACAACTTTACATAAACGCACTACGCTTAGATAGCGCCACGGCTTTTTTTCTCTTTTAGGATACTCCATACAATAGCAGAAGAATCTAGAATAGATATTCATGGAATATATATATAAAAATTGTTTTCTCGCCCTCCCATTAGTACTGACAAAACCCAGATAAAAACAGGAGTGGTGAGGATAAGTCTACCTCATATGTATAACACTCTCCCTTATATATTAATGGATAATCCATTATAATCATGTTATAGTACTGTTATTAATTTCTTCTTCCAGGCACATTTATCTTTCCTTGCATACTGTACAACTGCTTAAAGCAACCAACCACCCTGGCACTAAAAAGCTACTATACATTTATCATGTACCTTACTTGGAGGCCTTGGTTTTCATTCCGCTGCTTCCACCTTTGAGACTCACATTTTGGTTCTACTCCATGAAATATGATTGCTGCAGTGGTAAGTCTAAGGCCATGTGCCCACGATGCAGAAACGCTTCAGCTTTTTCCTTAGCGTTTCTGCATCTCCCTGGCAGAAAAAACGCATGCGGATTGTACATGCGGATTGTACATGCGGAATGTACCTGCGGATTGTACATGCGGATTGTACATGCGGAATGTACCTGCGGATTGTACATGCGGATTGTACATGCGTTTTTCCTGCCAGGGACAAGCATTTGTGAAGCGTTTTGCACATGCGATTTTGCATGCGGGTTGACAAGCGCTTTCCAGGCGATTTTAGCATCACTTGGAAAGTGCTTGTCAACTTGGTCACACTATATAAATCCATGCAAACAGCATGCAACCGGCATGGATTCATATAGTGTGACCAAGTTAACAAAAAGAATAAAAATCGTAAAAAATAAAAAAAAACATTATACTTACCTTCCGATGGCCCCCAGTCTCCTTATCCGATGCATCCGGTCTTCCCGGTGTCTCACGGTTGTCTAAAAGGACCTGCCATGACGTCATTTAGTCATGTGACGGGTCACTAAATGACATCATGGCAGGTCCTTTTAGACCATTGCGAGCTGCCGGCGAGCCAGGATGCATCGCTATGGAGACCGGGGGCCATCAGAAGGTAAGTATAATGTATATTTTTTATTTTAATTCTTTTTTATTTTACAGGTACTATGGTACCCGGGTCTGGAGGAGAGTCTCCTCTTCTCCAGACCCGGGTACCATCCGCACATTGAATCGCTTAATATCCGCATGTGCACATGTAGTGATGGGGATATTAAGCGATTCAATGCAAGTCAAAGTCGGCAAAAACGCAGAGATTACGCAAAATAATTGGTTGTGCTGCGGATTTTTCCACAATGATAATCCGCAACGGAAATTTCCGCAGCATGAGCACAGCAGATACGAATTATCATTGGGGAACATGGCAGACCTTCTACCAAGCATTTTTTAAGCGTTTCTGCAGAGGAATTGCCGCTGCGGAAACGCTTAAAAAACGCATAGTGGGCACACAGCCTAACAACTCCAGAAAAAAGGAAAGGCAGAGACTCTGGTTTAGACTTTACATTGTTCTCCCCCATGCAACTGCAGTGCCCGTCTTGGATTCAGGAGAACCAGAACATCAGTCTCAGTGGAGGAGGCCACAGGAATCAAGTGTTGGGCACCAAGTAGGGTAAATATACATGAGAAATGTATAGTAATTTTTCAGTGCCAGGGTGGACGGTCGATTTAATAGAGACATATTTAACCCCTTCACGACATCCGCTGTACATGTACAGTGCAAGTCGGAAGCAGGTGTATGTAGTGGGCTCACTGGGTGAGCGCGCCAAATACCCGGCAGATCATGGCTGTGTGTTACTGCCAGAACCTGCCTCTAGCAATCGTGGGTGGAGCCATCCGTGATTGTTAACCTGTTAAATGCTGCTGTCAAATTCTGACAGCGGCATTTAACATGTGCCGGCATGGGGGCACGTCATTCCATTCTCCCATCGGCGTGTCCGTGACGTGATCACGGGTCACCAATGGGTTGCAATGAAAGCTGGGAGTCTGCTGAAGACCCTGATGCTTGTGACTATGGATCTCCTTTGAAACCTTGCCTGTAACCGGACTTCAAAGGAGACCGTGGTTTTTGCTATATACAGCGATGCTGTAGCATCACTGTATATAGCACAAGCGATCAGATGATCGCAGCTTCAAGTACCCTAAGGGGACTAACAAGAACAGTGAAAAGTAAAAAAAAAAATGTTTAAAAAATATGGAAAAAATTAAAAAAACATACAAGTTCAAATCATCCCCCTTTGCCCCCATTAAAAATAAAGGGAATTAGACCTACCGGTAATTTGATTTCCAGGTAGTCCCTCAAGACAGCACACCAGGGTAATCCTTCCTTGACCAATGACAGGACAAGATCACAGAGAGGTTAAAAGGCCCCTCCCATCTCCACCCTCCAGTGTTTTTCAAAGTACTACAGAAGGATGGATGATAAATGGGCTATACAAGCCCCTAGAAATTCATATGCAAGATAAAGACTTTAGTGGCCCCAGCTCGAGCCATGGCGACTTAATAAATTAACGATCTGCAGGAACATCGACCTTGTGCAAGCCTCAAGATAAACATAAGACAACTGCAGTGCCCATCTTGGATTCAGGAGAACTAGGACATCGGTCTCAGTGGAGGAGGCAACAGGAATCAAGTGTTGGGCTCTAACTATCGTGGATGGAGAAGAGGGAAATAAGGGTGCTGTCCTGAGGGACTATCTGGAAATCGAATTACCAGTAGGCCTAATTCTCTTTTTCCAGTCAGTCTTGCCGGACAGCACACCAGGAGTAGTACCAAAAAAATAGCACCAGGGTGGGTACATAAGCCCTAAAGGACCAAGGCACCAGGCAATAACCAGGCTAGATATAGTGACTGATCTGTAAGCTCAGAATAAAATATAGACAATTATAGAAATCACAGTAGTGAGTGCCTGATATATGTCTATAAGGCCAAATATTCAGTATATATGTGGAAAACAAATTATACAGCAGAAACAGAGTGAGACACTCCCCTGTTGTACCCCAACACAGTAATGAACAGCAGCCATAGAATAGACCTTAAACGCCTCTTGCTGCACAGCAAATGTATCATGAGAGCTGCTGCCACAAACAAAAGGAGGACTGCTGCAGACCAATAATGAACTTGCATGTACTTAATAACACAGGATTATGCTTTCACCGGTCCTCCTGGGTGCAGACTAAACCTTGGTTACAGACCAGCGTACCTTAGCACAAGGAGTTCTGCAAGATAGGGGCCCTGGATTGCCGAAAGATCAAACTGTTGGAATATGTTTAATGCAACTGCTCCATATCTGTGTATGTAAATATTCTATTGCTAGGTTTGTGTATTGTCAATAAAGTAAAAAAAAAAAACTCCCAGAGGCTCACACACAGAAAAGACCATGTGACTGTATTCAGTTTCCTGTGTCTGTGCATGAGAGGAGAAGCAGCCTGCTGATGCTGCACAGAGACACTTAAGATATGCATATTCCTGATTCCACAAAGCCTATCATATCTGTACCTGTTTATAGCTAATTAAAGCTTTCTTCTGTATTGGGGAGAAGCCATCATGACAGCTTGCTATCTTCAAAACAGACTGCCAGGTAAAGCCACAAATAAAACTCCATATGAGCTATGGAACTGTGAGAAGCCTAATCTGAAGCACCTAAGGATATTTGGAAGCAAAACTTTGTGTATGTTCCCAAATAAAAACATTCCAAGTGGGAATCACATGCAAAACAAGGAGTCCTGGTGGGCTATAGCGAAACTCAAAAAGGATACAGAATCTTGCACCCAGAGACCAACACAGTAACAATCAGCAGAGACGTAGTGATTGATGAGAACTCAGTTTTGCTCAAATTCCATGAAGTTACACCAGTCATTCAAGCCAAGAAACAAGAACAAGAATCTCAATCACCAAACCCAGACACTGAAAAAGAAAACACTGAAGTCTGGATAAGCTCTAAAGCCAGCAAGAAAGAAACAGAAGAACCAAGTCAACCTTCAGTCAGGAGATCAAAAAGACCAAACAAAGGTATCCCAGCTCGATGCCTTTCTTATATGGTCAGAACACTTCCTGAGCCAGAGCCACAGTCATGGCAAGAGATGCAAAAACTGCCTGTCCACGAGAAGCAGAAGTGGATATATGCCGCTAATGAAGAGATGGAGTCCCTTCACCAACTCCAGACATGGGAGCTTACGGAGCTACCACAAGGAAAAAGAGCTATTGGATGTAAGTGGGTCTTCAAAAACAAATATGACTCAGAAGGTAAAGTTCACCGGTTTAAGACAAGATGTTAGCTGATGGTAAGACAAAACCATTGCCAAGAGCCAAATTTAAGGACTTCAGAACCACAATGGGAATAACAGGATAAGTAGTTGTTGAGTGGGGGTGTTGGAATATGTTTAATGCAACAGCTCCATTCCTGTGTATGTAGGTGTTCTATTGCTAGGTTTGTGTATTGTCTATAAAGTAAAAAAACAAAAACAAAAAAAAACCTCCCAGAGGCTCACACACAGAAAAGACCATGTGACTGTATTCAGTTTCCTGTGTCTGTGCATGAGAGGAGAAGCAGCCTGCTGATGCTGCACAGAGACACTTAAGATATGTATATTCCTGATTCCACAAAGTCTATCATATCTGTACCTGTTTATAGCTAATTAAAGCTTTGTTCTGTTGTCAACACGCTTGGAGAGTATCCTGAATGATCCGCTGCCAACACAAACCAAGATCCTTCAGTTTATGGATAAATGGGCAGAGCATTGGGATGCTTATACATTACACACCCAGGAGCCCACGGACATCTATTCTGAATCTTTAAATCTCTAGCCATCAAGTAAGGGGCTGAACTCTATTGAAACTAAGAAAATATGCAGTCTGGCAGGAAACATCCCCTGCCGTTACCAACACTGGGTCCATCATCAGACCACCTGATAGAGAAGCGTGGATCATCACTCCAGTGGTGCCAATGTTAACGGCACAGGAAGCATGGACTCTGGAATTGATGAAAGTGGCCTAAATAAATGCCCTACAATTGGTCATGCCATACACATATGATGCGCCCTCAGGGCCGTGGGGTACTCGGCAGCCGGGCCTCTGGATGCCGGTTGGAGGGAATATCACGGTGGCTGGCCCGGTCTGTGACCCAGGGCGGTCAGTGCAAAAGGGGTTTATTTTTGGAAAGTTTGTGATGCCACCTGTGGTGTCTGGTGAGGATCACCAGCGCTGCAACAGTCCTCTGAGGCAGATGTTAGGGCAGCTTGTGATGGAACGGCTCCCCACAGGTGGAGCAGGCCTCAGGGCAGTGAAGTGAGAGAGCGGGGGTTGCGCTGGGCGTTGCAGTGCAGGGGGGAACAATGGCGCCGATGAAAGAATGGACGGAGGCAGTACAGTGCAGTCATCTGAGATTTTACTCACAATTCTTCAGACAGTCCACAGGTGCACTGTACAGGTGCAGGCCTCCCGTGTCGCGCTGTGTTCACCGGGCAGGGGTTCAATCCTTCCTCAGGCGACTTGGGAATACCTGGCAGAACCCCACTTTCTCGTGTTCCTATTTTGACCGTCTTCACACTGGTTCTTCTCCCTCCTGCTCTACGCTGCCCACTCTCAGTCCTGTTCGGGTACTCTGAAGTCCCTCCTGTCCGTTGGAGTTACACAGACTTGCTTGACCCTCAGGGGACTAGATTGCGGCCACGATCCCTCTGTCTTCTGGCAGATGCGGGGCATATGGTTGTTGTCCTGCACGCACCGTACCCCCTGGGATCTTTTCTTAGAATGGAACCTACTCCCTGCTCCCCTCCTGGGCCTCCTGACTTGGCCCTACTTGTGGAGCAGATCTCCTAATGAGACTCTGCTCCCGGACTGTTCTTCTGAACTGTCCCGAGCTGTTCTTCTGAACTGCTCCCTAGAACTAACCACTCAACTAATCTCTGAACTCAACTGCCACCCTAAGATGGCTTCCCTATTTTATACTCCTACCAAAGTGCTTCCTCTAACTACTTCCTCCACCCACACCCACTACTGGTTCCCCCTACCTCTGGGTTCCCCCCACTCCAGCCAGGGTCAGGGCTCAGCAGCTGCGCACATGCATGTTGCCCCTCCAGCCGACCTGGAGCAGTGTAGTGTTGGATGCAGGTGTTTGGGGTTCCAGGCAGCACTCCCTCCTTACCTGAGAGAAGGGGATACCACACCTCTGGGTGAGGTGCAGTATCTCTGTGGTGACTGAACCCACAGGGGCGCCACACATATACATAGGGATAAAATCATGAACTGATTTGTTATTGACGCGCCCCTGGGCCTGCTGTGTCGTGCAGCGTCTCGCGCACGGGGGCTTACCCGGAACCGGATCAGATGAGGGTTGTAATCTCCGAGTGGCGGGGACCCGGTCCGTGCCCAGGGAGTCAAACTCAGTGTGTGGCAGTCTTGATAGGTGTTATTTGAGTGTCGACTACGCCACCCGTTGATTTGCAGCTATGGAGCTGCCGCTGCAGGGCAGACCGCTGAGGCCGGTGTAGAATTGTGCAGCGTGATAGTATAACCCCCAACGGGAGGGGTATGGCCTCAGGGCAGCCGACGTGGAAGATGGGGGTAGCAGGAACCACTCAGAGACGGTGCGGTGTAATTCAGGGTCTTTACTGGTAACAACGATAGACCCTCCCGGAGTACTTGCTAGCGAACGGGGCCTGGTCAGTCCTTGAGCAGATGGGATCTCCCCTGGCCAGGCGGAGTTGTAGGCCTCCCAAACTGACTGTACTCTTCTGGCTACCTTGCTAGAAGCGGATATAAGTAGCCCACGTCCCTGAGTGTGCCGTGTGGTGCTCACCCGTATGGCCGGTGACTCGGGGCCTTCTAATGGCTTCCGCTCCACGATGGCGGTGCTGGTCCCACGCGTGTGACCTTGCCTTCGGGTTTCTGGGCCTGAGGACCTGAAATCCCCTGCCGGTCGGCTTCTGCTGCTGGGTAAGAGTTAGTCCCCACAGCCTCGGACGCCGGGTCCGGTAAGAAAGCTTCTCAGTCAGGGCGAGCTCTGCAGCTGCCAGCCCCTGACTCGTAGTAGTATTGCTCCCACTGAGCTTCTGCTGTTTCTTCCTATGACTGTTTCTCGTCTCTACTCTCCTTGACTCCTAACCCTGCCTCAGCCCCGGGTTTATATAGGGGAAGTTCTTCCCCTCCCAAGACTGGGCAGGAGGTGTGGCATGCACAGGATTCCTGACCAAGAGACCTCCCACCTGCTCTCAGACGTAATATCTCTATCACTGTGGCAACCAGACCCCTGGGGTGTCACATTCCCCCCTAGTGAAATTTAGTACTCCGGGACTAAACATATTTTTAGAAAAACATAACAAGGTATAAACAATAAGAATACAATAAGAAAAACACATAAAGATGGTTACGGCGTGTCCGTAACCGGGTGCAGTCTTTGAAGAAAGCAAGGTGTCCATTTCACCAAAACAGGGAGACGTAACCAGGTAGGGGTCTGTCCTGCCCCGAGTCCTTAACAGTCTTTAGTCCGTCCTGGGTTACGCTCCAACTATGTACACAGGATTCCCGGTAAATCCACCAAGGACTCCTACAAATAACTAGAAACACAAAATTATACACAAGCAACAATACACAGGTAAACATAAATAAAACAATTTATACACTTCAAATCCTCCAACGTGCGGGTAACTGGCCTCTAGTGGCCCTAGTGGACCTACGGAGCTGACTGTCTAGCCCTGAACTACAGGGTGTAGGAGCTGTCAAGGGTAAACTGGGCAGCTGTCTACCGGCTCTTTGGCTCACTAGGGATATGGCAGGCTCACTGCAAGCAGAGGGTTGATCCTCCTGGTCTGCGGGTGTGGGGTCTTCTGCCTCCTGGACCGGCTGTTCTTCCAGCTCTACCTGTTGCTCCGTAGGTGCTTGGGATGCTGGTTGGAGGAAGGTGAGTACGGGTACCACAACTGCACCATTGACTTGAGTCCAAGACCGAGGGAAGTCCCCGAGCACAGTACTAACCATATCTTCCCTTTCCTCTACGGGTCGATGGTCTTCTTGTTCCTCTTCAGGGTTCCTCAGTTGTTCGGGACACTTCTTCAGGTGGTCCCCGGATACAATGGCTGTGGTTTCCCCTCCGTCTTTACTGATGGTACAAACCTTCGGGTTCTCGTGGCTTGAGGGCAGTACGGTGTACGGGTCCTTCTCCCACTGGTCGTCCAACTTGTGGAGCCGTCTCTTCCTCTTCAAGACCTGCTCTCCGGGTACCAGGGGAACAGCGGGAGCATACTGGTTGTAAGTTTTCTCTTGTCTTTCCCTAGCCTGACAGAGACTTCGCTCCACGCTCTCCTGTACTCTCCGGTACTGCTGCTGCCTCTCTGTGTCCCAGTCTGCTTCTGGTGAAGTGTCCTCGGGTGTCAGGACTCCCATTTCCAGGTCAACAGGTAACTTACCAGGTCTTGCCCTCATTAGGTAAGCCGGGGTACAGTTGGTGGAACCTACCGGGATGTGGTTGTATAGGTCCACCAGATCGGGCAACTTCTCAGGCCACAGACTGCGTTCTTCCAGGGGCAACGTTTTTAGAAGATCCATTACCACCTGGTTCATTTTCTCACAAAGTCCATTAGTTTGCGGATGGTAGGGTGTCGTCCTTATCTTCCGGCAGCCATACAGATTGCAGAATTCCTGGAAGACCTCCGCTTCAAAGGCAGGTCCCTGGTCCGTCAGCACTTGGTCCGGGTACCCGTGTGGACGGCAGAAGTGCTGCTGGAAGGCTCTAGCTGCTGTTTGAGCCGTTAAGTCCTTGACGGGGACGACAACCAAGAACCGGGAGTAATGATCCACGATGGTTAACGCGTAGACGTAGCCACTTCTGCTTGGGGTCAGTTTTACATGATCCAAGGCTACCAGTTCCAACGGTTGCCGGGTGACGATGGACTGCAGGGGAGTCTTCTGGCTGGCACGGTCCTTCCTTCTCAGGTTGCACGGGCCACAGTCTCTGCACCACTTCTCAATGGTTCCCCTCATGCCTACCCAGTGGAATCGCTCGCGCAGCAGGAACTCCAGCTTCTTCCACCCGAAGTGTCCAGCTCCGTCGTGGCATGCCTCCATCACCATGGCTGCGTCTCTTCGTGGCACCACTACTTGCCAGAGTAGTTCATGCGTCCGGGAGTTAACCATTCTGCGGCACAACTTCCCCTTGTAAAGGAACAGTCGACTCTTCTCTGCCCATAGTTGTTCGGCTTCCTCCGGAGCGTCTGGTTCAAGGCAAGCCTCCGGGCTAGTCAGCATCTCCTTCACCAGTCGGACGGCAGGGTCGCTGTCTTGCGTTTCCGCCCAGTTGTAGTGAGGTAAGGGGTTCAACGTAGCAGCCTGCTTACTCCTTACCCGGTGGGAATACTGGATAGTCCCATGACGGTGGAACGCAGGGAGTTCAACTTCTTCCAGTCCCTCCGGATCTTCTCCTTCGTCCGGCAGGTTGGGCATCTTGGACAGGGCGTCCGCGTTGGTATTGGAGCGTCCGGCCCGGTATTTGATTGTGAACTCGTAGTTGGACAGACGGGCCATCCACCTCTGTTCCAGGGCACCGAGTCTTGCCGTGTCCAGGTGTGTCAACGGGTTGTTATCCGTGTACACGGTGAACCGGGAAGAAGCGAGGTAATGCTTAAAGCGCTCGGTGACTGCCCATACTACGGCCAGGAACTCTAGCTTAAATGAGCTGTAATTCTCGGGGTTCCTTTCGGTGGGTCGCAGCTTTCGGCTGGCGTAGGCGATTACTCGTTCCTTCCCCTGCTGGATCTGGGACAGTACGGCTCCTAGCCCGATGTTACTGGCGTCGGTGTAGAGGATAAAGGGCTGGCTATAATCCGGGTACGCCAGGATTTCGTCCCCCGTGAGGGCCATCTTCAGCTGGCGGAAGGACTCTTCTTCCAGCTCCTCCCATTTGAAGGGCGGCTTCTGGTTCTTGGCCTTCCGGGACTGGCCTATCAGGAGGTCCTGCATAGGTGCTGCCTTTTTGGTGAAACCGGGATAAACCTTCGGTAGTAGCCTACCAACCCGAGGAACTGCCGCACTTCTTTTACGCTGGAGGGGCTTGGCCATTCCTTAATTGCGGTGATCTTATCAGGGTCGGGAGCCACTCCGTCAGCGCTCACCACGTGTCCCAGGTACTGCACCTTTGGTTTCAGGAGGTGACACTTGGAGGGTTTCACCTTTAGGCCGTAACTCGCCAGAGCTTCGAACACTTCCGCCAGGTGTTTCAGGTGGTCCTCATACGTCTTGGAATATACGATGACATCATCCAGGTACAACAGGACCGTCTCGAAGTTTCTGTGGCCCAGACAACACTCCATTAGTCGTTGGAAGGTTCCTGGTGCGTTGCAGAGTCCGAACGGCATGCAGGTGAACTCGCTAAGTCCCATCGGGGTGGTGAATGCGGTCTTCTCCCGGTCCGCCTCTGCTACAGGAACCTGCCAGTACCCGCTAGTGAGATCCAAGGTAGAGAAGAAGTTAGCAGATCTTAAAGCAGCCAATGACTCCTCTATCCTTGGTAAGGGGTACGCATCCTTGTGTGTGATACGGTTGATTTTCCGGTAATCTACACACATCCTCATGGTGTTGTCTTTTTTTCTGACTAAGACTAGTGGAGCTGCCCAGGGGCTACAGCTATCCCTGATCACCCCAGCCTCCTTCATGTCTCTAAGCATCCCCTTGGCGTGTTGGTAGTGGGCAGGGGGTACGGGTCGATACCTCTCTTTTATAGGAGGATGGTCTCCCGTGGGGATGTGGTGTTCTACCCCCTTGACTCGCCCGAAGTCTAACGGGTGTTTACTGAACACTCTCTCGTACTCTTGAACCACCCGATAGACTCCTTGTTTCTGGTGTGCGGGAGTGGAGTCAGTACCCAGATGTAGTTGCTGACACCAGTCCTCCATGTTTTTCTTAGAGCCGTTACCTTCCTCCGGGTGAGATGGAGGCAAGAGTTCCACAGATTGTATAGAATTTTGGTTAATGGTATATAATTTGGCTAGCGTGGCATACCGGGGCAGGTACACTTCCCTCTCCCCGATATTTATTATGCGAACGGGCACCCTCCCATGGCGTACATCAACCACCCCCCGTGCTGTCAAAATGGTGGGCCTACTGTCCGAGTAAACTGGTTCTACCATTGCCTGGTAATTCCTACCTCTCAGACCAATAGCTGCCCGGCACCAAATCATCATTTCACTTTTTGGGGGCATGGCAATAGGAAAAGGGTCACACATTCTCACGCTACCAATCTCACCGCCGGAGAGTTCCACCTGTTGCTGTCGCATCAGTGCCCGGATCTCTTTCTGGAGCACCCGCTGCTCGCCGGAGCTGGCGTTCTTGGCAACCTGCTGTAAAAGGAAAATTACCTCTGCAAGACAATTTTCAATTACATTAGTTCCTAGAGTTATTTTTGGGTGACTCTCATGTTTGTCAATATCTACAATGATCAGTCCCTGTGCTGCCAGTTCGACTCTACCGATTTTAATGGTCACCTCTTTAAATCCGATCTGTGGCACGGGCTGGCCATTGCTGGCGATGATACTCAAGTCGTCGTCAGGGTAGCGGGTAATATCCGAGTCATTCCAGTACTGCTTAAAGAGCACGTACGGGATGGTGGTGACCTGTGACCCGGTGTCCAGTAGGGCACTCATGGGAATGCCATCCAGTACCACAGGCAAGACTGGACGTCCTCCCACATATCTGTCGCACCAGTTCGATGGGCCTGGTGATCTTTTTCCTGGGGGTTGGCCCTCTACCCCAGGTTGTGCCCGTTTAAAGAACAGTACCTTGCCATATGTCCGGGTTGATTGCAGCGGCGGCAGATGGGTCGTCCGTCTTCGCTGTATCGGTCACTGGGTCTTCCTCTGGCCGGTGGGGTCCTCCTTGGTCGACGCCACGGGATGTCCTCCGGTCCGGATGCCAGCTGGATCTTCCCTGGAGTGGAAACCTGTAAAGACTGCACAGTTCGGGTTAGCGCAGCAATGCTTTTAGCTAGCTCTTGGACCTGATGGTGCAGGTCTGGAGCCGAGTCATTGTTCAAAGCCTGCGCATCAGCTCCCACAGGCCCTGCCGACAAGGGCGCCGCCTCCTGGTGGTAGGTGGTAGTGGGGCGTCTGTGGGTCACAACGCCACCTGGTGCCGGTTCTCGGAGCACCCGGATGGCTCTGTCCTTGAACTGTGCAAATCCCAGATGAGGGTCCTGTAAGGCCATTGCCCGCAACTGGGTTCGGTGGGCATTGCAATATAGTCCCTCTATAAATTGTTCGGTCAACAGCCTGTCCTCGTTTCCCACTCCATCAGGGTCGGTCTGCTTAATGGCCCTCAGGGCCTGTTGTAGGTTTAGTGCATAGTCCCTTATACTCTCATGCGCTCGCTGCTTGCACCCGTAGAATCTAAGCTTAATCTCGGCTGAGGTGCGGGTATCAAAGGTATCCTTCAGCCGGGTTAGTATCCCTGCGACAGTCTTCCTCCCAGGTGGCCAGGATTTTACTTCCCTTTTGGCTGCCCCGGTTAGTTGGGCCACCAGGATGCTCACTTTTTGCTCTTCTGTGAGGGGGTACACCTGGAAGAGGCTATCCAGCTTTTCTCTAAAGTCATGCAGGGTATGTGACTCCCCTGAGTACTGAGGTAGCCAAGCTGCTCCCGGGATATAGGGCATGGTGAAGGGCATAACTGCAGCAGCGGTGGCGCTGGCGGGGGTTGAGGCAGTGAAACTCTCCTCCGCATCCGACATCTTCCTCCCCCCTAGTGGACCGTGGCCTACCTTGCGATGATCCTGTTCCGTAGGCCGCGGCTCCGCAGTAGATCGTCAGGGTTGAGGACCTTCCGTCGCGCTCCGGTGACGTCGGCGTCTGCTGGGCTCCTTCCAGGACCTTACGCAACGTCCGGACGTGAGGCGGGGCTTCAGTTCTCGCACGCTTTCGGAGTCCACGCCCCTCTTCTTCCCGCGCGGCGTCCTCAAGATGGCGTCCAATGGCGGGAAAACTCCACGGATGGCGGGAAGAAGGCCGAAGATGGCGCCGGATGGCGGGAAAACTTCGCGGATGGCGGGAAGAAGGCAGAAACCTCACCACTGGTAAGTTTGAACAGTCTTTGCTTTTCAGGCACGCAGTACCCGGTGGTTGCGGGCACGAAATCCTGCCGACTATGCCAAAGTTGACGCGCCCCTGGGCCTGCTGTGTCGCGCAGCGTCTCGCGCACGGGGGCTTACCCGGAACCGGATCAGATGAGGGTTGTAGTCTCCGAGTGGCGGGGACCCGGTCCGTGCCCAGGGAGTCAAACTCAGTGTGTGGCAGTCTTGATAGGTGTTATTTGAGTGTCGACTACGCCACCCGTTGATTTGCAGCTATGGAGCTGCCGCTGCAGGGCAGACCGCTGAGGCCGGTGTAGAATTGTGCAGCGTGATAGTATAACCCCCAACGGGAGGGGTATGGCCTCAGGGCAGCCGACGTGGAAGATGGGGGTAGCAGGAACCACTCAGAGACGGTGCGGTGTAATTCAGGGTCTTTACTGGTAACAACGATAGACCCTCCCGGAGTACTTGCTAGCGAACGGGGCCTGGTCAGTCCTTGAGCAGATGGGATCTCCCCTGGCCAGGCGGAGTTGTAGGCCTCCCAAACTGACTGTACTCTTCTGGCTACCTTGCTAGAAGCGGATATAAGTAGCCCACGTCCCTGAGTGTGCCGTGTGGTGCTCACCCGTATGGCCGGTGACTCGGGGCCTTCTAATGGCTTCCGCTCCACGATGGGGGTGCTGGTCCCACGCGTGTGAGCTTGCCTTCGGGTTTCTGGGCCTGAGGACCTGAAATCCCCTGCCGGTCGGCTTCTGCTGCTGGGTAAGAGTTAGTCCCCACAGCCTCGGACGCCGGGTCCGGTAAGAAAGCTTCTCAGTCAGGGCAAGCTCTGCGAGCCAGCCCCTGACTCGTAGTAGTATTGCTCCCACTGAACTTCTGCTGTTTCTTCCTATGACTGTTTCTCGTCTCTACTCTCCTTGACTCCTAACCCTGCCTCAGCCCCGGGTTTATATAGGGGAAGTTCTTCCCCTCCCAAGACTGGGCAGGAGGTGTGGCATGCACAGGATTCCTGACCAAGAGACCTCCCACCTGCTCTCAGACGTAATATCTCTATCACTGTGGCAACCAGACCCCTGGGGTGTCACATTATATCCGCGACTGGCCCCTAACACAGGTCCTTGGTAAAACTCGGGGCTGATAAGAAGAACTCTTTCCCACAAGCAATAGACTCCGTTTAAACCTGTCTGTATACATAAGTCATTAGTACAGATATACTATGTCAATTTTTTTTTTAACCAGGACAAGCTATCAAACTTGGGCTCACTCAGCCTGGAGAGAATAAATCCCACTACCGTATGCAAATAAATGAGGGAACAGAACAAGATTTTTTCAATTATGTTTTACCCCGGACTGCAACGGTGACAGGGACCATACTCTATACATAGAGGAAAGAAGGTTTCTTCTTATCTTAGAGGGAGAATATCTGCTGTGAGGGCAGTGAGACTATGGATTCTTAACTGTAAGAGCCCTGAGACTGTGGGTTCTCCACTGTAAGAATAGTGAGAGTATGGGACTCTCTGCCACATGATGCTGTAGTGTTGATTCACGACAAAAGTACAAGAAAGTTAGCATCTACCTCATGGGATTTTTTTTTACTCCCTGATCAGTAGCATGTCGCATCATAGGATGAACTCGATAGACATATGTCTCCCTTCAACTATAATTATGAAAGAGCGCCCCAACTTTAGCAATTAAAGGCCACGTCTGAATACTTCTGACTAGACAGAGCATGGACAGTAGCTGAACTGAGACTCCTATTCTAAAATAGAAGAAATACAAGGCCAATCCGAGCATAGTTGCTCATTTGGCTAAGCCAAGTTTTAAAGAATGAGACAAAGGAAGCATGATCTGGTTCCACAGACACAAGGACTTCTAACCGGAGTAGTGGCTAAAGACACAAGGTGTGAACTGCGAACCCGGAGGCGTCAGGATAAAGGCGCGAGCCCAAAGGCACGAGGTACAAGGTACGAAGTAAGAGGCATGAAGTCAGAGGCACACGGGAAGCGGCTAGAAGAACGATGCATGCGGCTAGAGGCACAAGGCTCAAAGCCAGAGGAAAAAAGCATGAAGCCAGAGGCACATGGCACAAAGCTTAAAGCACAAAGCACAAAGCCAGAAGCACAAGGCATGAAGCCAGAGACACAAGGCACGAAACCAGAGGCAAGAGGCCAGGGGAACAAGGCATGAAGCCAGAGGCACAAGGCACGAGGCATGCAGCCAGAGGCACGAGGCAAGAAACCAGAGGCACACAGCACGAAGCTAGAGGCACGGGGTCAGAGGCACAAGGCACAAAGCCAGAGAGGCACACAGGCCCTATGAGGCACAGAGGCACTACAAGGCACAGAGACATAGGCTAGGGCCTCGCTTGAAGACACGAGACATGAGACCAGACTCAGACTTATATTTAAGATAGTAATCCGTCTGTGAATTCAGGATAACCCTTCACTTTTAGTGGTACTACTCAATTGTCAGACTAGCCCCACCTGAAGGAGCAAATTAATGAGGTGCAGTTGGAGGGCAGTCTTCACAAAGATAATGTGCTAGGGTAACACATGTGCCCTCCTACGGATGGAGTAGTTAGACTGATAACGGTCTGGCTGGACAACATTGGAAATTGAAGCGTCGACACAACCAGGAATACTACATTATTTCAGAAGGGGCATTGGCTGGCTGTTGGCTGAGGGACCTCTACCCAGAGAGGTGCTGGCCCTGGGCTGCTTGTCAGGTGGAATGGAAGGCCAAGAGCCCCCGATCTCCTGAGTCTGTACTCTGATAGAACAACTGATGGCTGAGGGACCTCTACTTAGAGAGGTGTCAGCCCCGGACTGCTTGACAGGGAAGGGAAGGACAAGACCCAATGCCCCCAAGTCCATACAATGATGCTCGACAGGATAAAAATGGCACTATCTCCTGTAGGGACAGGAAAAACACTGGAGGGTGGAGGTAAGAGGGGCCTTTTTCACATCACCGTGATCCTGTCCCATCGTAGATCAAGGAAGGTCTACCCTGGTGTGCTGTCTGGAGGGGCGTACTGGAAAAACATATTAAAAAAAAATACATAATGTGTGGTATCACCGCATTCAGTAAAGTCCGATCTATCAAAATATAAAAATAATGAGCCCGATCAGTAAACACTGTAGACAAAAAAAAAATCAAGAGCACCAAAATTACATAAAATGTACACCATAAAAACAATTCCTAAAAACAATGTCAGAATTGCGTTATTCCTCCTAGAAGTTTTCAAATGAATTTACAACTGGGAGTTACCATTCTCTTGTCTAGGCTGTCTAATACTGTCAGCAATGATTGGAATATGTGAAACTGTGTAAGGACATGCACCAAACTGGTAACATCCTGTTGTCAATTTATTCATAAATTTCTAGGACGAATGACATAGGAATTGCACAGTAATTCAAGTATTTACTAAAACAGACAAATCTGGAGAAAGTTCCCTTTAAATGTGTGGTAGGATAAAGTTACGCATGAAGACGAGATGCGAGGGATGATTGGGTCATACGGCAATTACATTGCTTATGGTAAGTTTCTGATCACTTAGGATTATCTCTTAAAATTAAGATATCGAGCTTCTCATAACTTAAGCAGTGACGTGATTGATTTCCTTGGTTTCTGTACAGTATCAGTGAGGACACTGCTTCGTCTTGGGTCTGGAGCTGGTGCCAGTAAGATGATGTAATGGCTGAGGCACTGGACATCCTCCGGAGCAAGAACTGGAGCTTGGCCAGTACTTCCAGAAATCTTCCCTGCACTTATTTTATTTTAGTTGCTATTCTTGTTCTCATTTGTCAAATGCGGTGAGGCGCAATAAACATTTAGATGGTATCAATTTACAGAGGTGAATATAATTCCACCAACAGCCAATTTAACACATCCATTCACATGAATGTTTATCACCTTTTCTGCATGTGCAGCCATGGTAAATTAGTCTTGTAAAGACATGCCGTGTGGATGGATCACGTTTATGCAGCCTCTGTGCTTTATGATAATATGCAACTAAAGATCTCTCCCTAGATAGAATATTACTGGAAATATAAGTGGATTTGGAACCAACAGGCATTTACACATTACACATATTTTTATAGTATTTGCTTGTGTTTAATTAGTTCAGTGATCCATGGGTTAAATTATATGTAAATTATCCCTCACCCAGATGGAAGAAAAATATCTCACTAGTACCACCTTTAAAGAAAGCTGTCTTAAATACCTGGTTATGTTGCAAGGGTTGTGAAAGGATAAGACCTCAAGGGTCCATTTACACAGACCAACCAGCGGCGCAATATGACCACCGATCGGAATATTTTTACCAATCGGCGGTTGTTGAATGCCTGTTTACATAGGAAGACCAAACCAAAGCAAATGATGCACACTGCACGATCTATAGATGGCTCAGTGCACAAGGCTGACAGGGTTCTCGGTGGTGCGATTCATGTTTGCACAGGTCGATGCACCGCCAAGAACGATGATCATTTATGCTGCACAAAATTTTTGGGGATCAGCAGCTTGTTTACATGGCAGGTTAATAGCATTTTTAACAATGTTCATTCACATTTATCTTGCAGTGTAAGGCTATGTGCCCACAATGCAGAAATGCTGCATATTTTTTCTGCTTCTCCCTGGCAGGAAAAACACATGTGGATTTTACATGCGTTTTTCCCGGCAGGTAGAAGCGTTTGTCAAGCGTTTTTGCATGCATTTCTGCATGCGGGTTATCAAGCTCTTTTCCAAGCGATTTTAGCATCACTTGGAAAGTGCTTGACAACTTGGTCACACTATATAAATCCATACAACTGGCATGGGTTTATATAGTGTGACCAAGTAATAGTTTAAAAAAAAGAATAAGAATGGTAAAAAAATAAAATATTATAATTTTTAGAATTTAAAAAAAAAAATAAAGATTATACTTACCTTCCGATGGCCCATGGTCTCCTTCTCTGCTCCATTCAGTCTCCCCGGAGTCTCGCGGTGGTGTGAAGGACCTGCCATGACGTCATTGAGTCATGTGACAGGTCACGCGACCGCCGACGTCTGCGGTCGCGTGACCTGTCACATGACTCAATGACGTCATGTCAGGTCCTCACACCACCGCGAGCCGCCCAACACATCGCACGCATCGCTGAGGAGGCCGGGGGACATCGGGGGACATCGTAAGGTAAGTATAATCTTTATTTTTTATTTTAAATTATTTTTTTTACAGTTTCTATGGTACCCAGGTCTGGAGGAGAGTTTCCTCTCCTCCAGACCTGGGTACCATCTGCACATTGAACTGTGTGATATTCGCATGTGCAGATGCAGTGATGCGGATGTCACGTGGTCCAATGCAAGTCAATGGCGGTGATTACACTGCGTGTCCGCAAAATTAATGGACATGCTGCGGATTGTTCCGCAATAATAATCCGCAGCGGAAATTTCCGCAGCATGTGCACAGCACATGCGGATTATCATTAGGGACCATGGAGCACGTATTACCAAGCGTTTTCGCTTCAAAAATTCCGCGGCAGAAACGCTTGAAAACGCATAGTGGGCACACAGCCTTAAATTGAATGATGTGCAAGATTAAATGACTGCCAACCAGCAACGTATTTGCCCGTCGGCGCTCATTTACTAGCCAGTTTACACAGGCCGAACCTACTTCAGATATGAACTCAACTATCTGTAATAGATTGTTGGGTGCAGATTGGCATCCATTGTTCTCAGCGGCACATGTCCTGTTTACAATGGACCATGCTTTACCTAGGACAGTGGTCATTTGTAGAGTCCAAGAGATAATTTCACCTGACAAATAATAGCTCATTCATTGGTTGATCGGTAGCCTTTTTAGACTGCACGATTATCATAAAACAAGTGTTCGTAAAAACATTAGTTCACGATAATCTTGCAGTGTAAATGAATCTTAAGGCTTGTGCCAACACAGATAAGACCAATCACTATTGTCTCTGCAAACCCGCTAATAATAGAAATAGTCTACCAAGCTGAAAGTCCAACTCCATAGGGAACTTGCTAGCTAATAAATTCATGTGATCACAGCAGCATAGGCACTGAGTCAAGAAGGCAGTCTCTCTGCTGTGCGAAAGGATGATAAGAGGAAATGGAGTAGCAAATATAAAGTGATCTAACAGGTTCGTAAATACCCACTCTAATGCCCCCTGTAACACGGTAGACAATGTCAACTTTCTATTAATCAATTAGGAAGAAGGAGATTTCAGCAGCACAAGCAGCTGAACCTTAAATGTAAAGGTTTCACAAAGGGACTTACATTGGGATCTACAAGCAGTAAGATATAGCAGTTAAAATCTTCATGTAAAGCTGAGTGCTAATTTTTTTGCGAGTGATTGATGTACTGAATGATTTAATTTATATTGCACTAGCATATTTGAAAGCACTATAAAGAGATTGTATATATTCATACTGGCCCCTGTCAGGTTTATATGAAGTCAATTAACCTAATTACAAGTGTCACCACGATACATTTTGTGTATTTAGTTCAAAAATGAAACTTTTATTATGCCACAATACAAAAATAACGGACCTCTGACACCTGCTAAAAACGGAGAAGCAAGACTTGATACAACACACAGACAAGAGCAGCCCCGTGTCTATGGCCAAACTCAGATGTCCTTTTTCTCTACATAAATGAAAAAATGGACCGATTTTCTTCAGTGATTTTGATCTGATTTTCATTCCGTGTTTGGGTCCACCTTTACCATCAGTGTTTCATTGGTGATTTTCTCATATGTAAAAAAAATATAAAAATAAATAGGTTGCAAAGTTTCTCTTACCCACTGTAATGTTAAAAATGGAAAGCTTCCATGCGCTGTTTGTTATTTTCACGGACTCATAGGCTTATATGGGGGATTTTAATCTGTGAGTCGGATCAAAAATGGACATGTCTCTGTTTTTTGTGCTACTAGGGTCCACAAAAAAACATGCAGTCTTGTGAACAGCTCCATAAATACAATTTGTATGTGTTCTGTATGCGAAAAAGGGGCGTCTGAACAGAAACCTAGCGAAATTCTGTAGTGGTTTCAGTGCTCCATCAAGAGCTAAATCTATTTGTGTTTGCCAGTGATTTTATTCAAGGGCGTACATATCACTGGAGCAACAGGGGCCCAAGAAGTGAGGGGGCCCATTTCCACTTCCAAAGCAGGTCGAATTTTGCTATTGGACTGCAAAGGGCCCATATACTGTTCATGCAGCGGGGCCCTTTTTCGACTGTGTCCGCCAGTGGTTGATTAACCATCCCCCCAACAATCACCCATTGATGAATAATCTTAACTTCATCATGTTTATACAAATGCTGCCTTCTTTGCTTGTTATACTAATTACCATTAAATGAGTATTCCAGGGATTACAATTATATGTTGCTTAATTTTACATGTAAAACTAAAAGAAAAAACAATTGCAAATCAGTATCATTACAAGTTCCCGTACCTGATATGTGCGGCTTTTGTATATTAATACTTTGTCTTTAAATGGGATTTATGGGTTTTTAAATTTCTGAAGTTATTCTGTGTTACTGCAGATCGACAAATCCTGACAGTGTGCATTATATATTATGCACATTGTCAGGATTCTCCTCAATTGCTGAATCAAACGGTCAGTCACGTGTCCGGCAGAATGTGACTTACACACTAGCGGAAACATGCCGACTAGATTCTCATCTGCGTCTCTCAATGCTTTGTGAGAGAAGTGAATGAGAATGTAGTCTGTATGTAACCGTCAGTGTGTAGAACATAGAACATTGAGAGGTGCGGATGAAAATACAGTCAGAACATGACCTCCTGAACAAGAACTAGAGCTTGGACAGAAGTCTTCCCTGCACTTGTTTCTTGTTCTTATTTATCGAATGTGGTGACGCACATTAAGTGTTTAAATACTAGCAATATACACTGGTGAATATAATTTAACTAACAGTCAATTTACATGAATGATTATCATGTGACTACCCGCTTCAACCAGCAATTGAGGGGAATCCTGACAATGTGTGTAATGCACACAAAATCAGTGTGTGTAATCAGGGTTTGCCAATCTGCCGTGAAATACAGTGACTGCAGATATTTAGCTTAAAACCAGAAAACCCAATCAAAGGACGTGCTTTCAAGTCCGTTTTTACCCACGTGTTCTCCGTCTTGTTAACGGATAGCACACAGACACATAGGGTCGATTCATCAAGCCTGGCAATTCTCACCCCGATATTGATGAGGGCATGTTTTGAGGCAGATGCGCCTGCTTCATTTTTTTATGCTCTTTCGCTTCAGAAACGCACTAAAAAAGCAAGTGCATTTGTTACCTGTAGATTTTCCGCATCTAATGCAAGTCTATGGGAAAAATCTGTCCATAAAACTCAGTGTACCCGCAAGACAAAAAAAACAAAAGCTATTTAAAGAAAACATATTTCCTTATATTTCTTTGAATGCTGAAGTCTTAACATGCAGACTGGAAAAAAGTACATCAGTTCTCCTAATCGTGCAGCACCTAGAAACTTACAAGATCACAAGTCTTAAAAAAGACACTAGTCTGAATGCATGCTTAATGTACCCTAACTGAACCATTCCTTGCTCTTTGTATGAAATCTGCTTTGTAAGGCTGCGTGCTCACGATCAGGAATAGCAGCGTTTTGGACGCAGCTCACCTGCGCTGCGTCCAAAACTCTGCATTCTACAATAGAAGCATAGTGGATGGGATTTATAGAAATCCTCTTGGATGGAGAAAGAAAATGTTGTGAATAAGAAACGGAGAGTGGTGGTCTTGGGGGATTCCCTGTTGAGATTAACAGAGGCTGCTATCTGCAGAGCGGATATAACCTCAAGAGAAATGTGCTGTTTTCCAGGTGCAAAAATCAAAGATGTGTCTGACAGGATATCAGGACTCTTCAGACGTAAAGATGACTACCCCCCATTCCTACTAATACATGTGGGGACAAATGACACCGCAAGAAAGGACCTGGAAACCATCTGCTGTGACTTTGAAGACTTAGGTAAAAGAGTGAAAGAACTGGGAGCGCAGGTGGTCTTCTCATCCATCCTCCCAGTGAATGGCCATGGAACAAGGAGGAAGAACAAGAATCAACAGGTAAACAACTGGCTACATCGATTTTGCTGTCAGCATGGATTTGGATTTCTGGATCACGGAGTGAATTACCTATATGATGGACTACTTGCTAGAGATGGGCTGCAGCTTACCAAGTCTGGAAAACACATATCTGGAAGTCACCTTGCTACAGACATCAGGAAAGCTTTAAACTAGAACATTGTGGGAACGGAAGCAAAAGTCCAGGGAAAGCCATACAGCTGACAAATACTATTGAGATCTCTGCTACTGGAAGTGGAAAGGAAGAACAAAGACAAAAAAAAATCTGAATAAAAATATTGGAGAAAGAGAAACCGATCACAAACTAAGACATTTCAATACCAATGCACAGAGCATGGGCAACAAACAAGGAGAATTAGAGCTACTAACGCAGGAAAAGAAATATGATGTCATTGGCATCACTGAAATTTGGTGGGATGACACACAAGATTGGAATACAAGCCTAGAAGGATACAATTTATTTGCAAGAAACAGACTTAATAAACGAGGAGGAGGTGTTGCTTTGTATGTTAGAAAAGCGTATATCTGCACAGAGACTGGAGCTTCAGAGACTGGGAGTTCTGTGGAAACTGTTTGGGGCAGAATACAAGGAGAGAACAGCGTAAAGGACACCATTGTAGGCATTTACTATAGGCCACCTGGGCAAGCTGAAGATATGGATGAACTCTTTATGCATCAGATGGCCAAGTTATCAAAAAATATGATGTAGTGATCATGGGAGATTTCAACTATCCAATCCAGACATTTGTTGGAAATCTCTCTCAGGCAAAAGCAACATGTCCAGCAAATTATTATCCTCTATTGCTGACAACTTTATCTTCCAAAAGGTAGAAGAGAGAACAAGGGGATCTGCTACTTTGGATCTAATTCCCACCTCCTCCCCAGCCTCACTACCACACTTATCCCAGCCCTAACCCACCTCTTCAACCTATCACTAACCTCTGGTACCTTCCCTTCTGCTTTCAAACATGCCACAATCACGCCTATCCTCAAAAAGCCATCCCTCGACCCGACCGCTATGTCAAGCTATCGTCCCATATTGCTGCTCCCATTTGCTTCCAAACTCCTTGAGCAACATGTTCACGCTAAACTTTCCTCCCATCGCTCATCTAACTTGCTCTTCGACAACCTACAATCTGCTTTCCGTCCCCATCATTCCACTGAAACTGCCCTGACCAAAATTACTAATGACCTACTTACAACTAAAGCTAACAGACAATTTTCTATACTCCTTCTTCTAGACCTGTCCTCTGCCTGACACAGTCAACCACTGTCTGCTACTACAGATTCTCTCTTCCTTTGGCGTCAAAGACCTTGCCCTATCCTGGATCTCCTCATACCTTTCCAACCGCACATTTAGAATCTCCCACTCCCACACTACCTCCTCATCCCACCATCTCTCTGTTGGAGTCCCTCAAGGCTCTGTCCTAGGACCCCTACTCTTCTCAATCTATACCCTTGGCCTGGGACACCTCATAAATTACCATGGCTTCCAGTATCACCTATACGCTGATGACACTCAGATCTACCTCTCTGGCGCAGACGTCACCCCTCTGCTGTCCAGAGTCCCAGAGTGTCTATCAGCCATATCCTCCTTCTTCTCTTCTCGCATCCTCAAGATCAATGTGGACAAAACTGAACTCATCATCTTTCCTCCATCTCACGTATCTTCCCTACCTGATCTATCTATCACAATAAACTACATTACGCTTTCCCCTGTACCGGACATCCACTGCCTCAGAGTAACCCTTGGACTCTGCCCTGTCCTTCAAACCACACATCTAAGCTCTTTCCATCTCTCGTCGCCTCCAGCTCAAAAATATTTCCAGAATCCGTCCCTTCCTCAACCCTCAATCTACTAAAATGCTTGTGCATGCCCTCATCATCTCCCGCCTGGACTATTGCAACATCCTCCTCTGTGGCCTACCTGCTAACACTCTTACACCTCTCCAATCCGTTCTTAACTCTGATGCCCGACTAATTAATCTCTCTCCTCGTTACTCCTCCGCTTCTCCCCTCTGCAAATCCCTTCGCTGGCTCCCATTTCCCCAGCGTATCCAATTCAAACCACTAACACTAACCTAAAAAGCTATCCATAACCTTTCTCCTCCGTACATCTCTGAACTAATCTCCCAATATTTTCCTTCACGTAATCTCCGGTCCTCCCAAGACCTTCTCTCCTCCACACTTATTCGTTCCTCACCCAATCGCCTCGAGGACTTCTCCCGAATATCCTCCATCCTCTGGAATTCTGTGCCCCAACACATCCGACTATCCACCACACTCGGATCCTTCAGATGAAACATGAAAACCCATTTTTTTCAAGAAAGCCTACAGCCTGCCATGACCCAGCTGTCTCCTCAACACCACTGGAGCGGCTGCCTTACCAACACCGGAGCTGCTGCAACCCCCCACCTACTTCTCCTTCCCCATCATCCTATAGAATGTAAGCCCGCAAGGGCAGGGTCCTCTTCCCTCTGTACCAGTCTATCATTGTTCATTTGTTACTGTAAGTGATATCTGTATTTTGTATGTAACCCCTTCTCATGTACAGCACCATGGGTTCAATGGTGCTATATAATTAAATAATAATAATTCTTACCAACAGGGAGGAAATGGTTGAGGAAGTAAAGGTGGCTGGGAATTTAGGAGGCAGCGATTATGCTATCATAAAATTTTGGATAATTAGAGGAGAAAGACATGTGAAGAGTCAGACTTCAAGGTTGGATTTCAGAAAGACAGATTTTAAGGTACTCAGAATGAGGATAGGAGGGATCCAATGGCTTGATGTCCTTAAGGACAGAAATGTCCAAGAAGGATGGGAAATTTTGAAAAATGAGATTCTAAAAGCACAATTGTTAACAATTCCTAAAAGAGGGAAGAACAGGAAGCATTTAAGGAAACCAGGATGGATGAACACAGAACTTAAACACATGCTAAAAAGGAGGAAAGAAATGTTTATCAAATGGAAAGAGAGAGACATAGCTAAAGAAGAATATAATGCTGTCTGCAGAACCTGTAGGGCATGCATCAGATTATCTAAAGCTGAAAATGATTTAAGACTTGTAAGAGATGTCAAAAGCAATAAGAAAGGATTTTGGGGGTATGTCAAAAGTAAAAGAAAATTCAAAGATGCTATACGATGGTAAAGTGGTAAAAAATGATGCTGAAAAAAACAAACTTTAAAATTCCTATTTTGCATGTGTTTTCTCTCAGAAAGTAAATGTAACATCAACTGATCTTCACTGTACTATTGAAGGAATAGAAGAATCCACACTATCTATAAACAAAGATATAACATTATCTATAAACAGAGAGATAGTGAGGGAATACTTTTTTAACATAAATTAATTCAAGTCTCCAGGTCCAGGTGAATTACATCCTAGGGTACTGAAGGAGATAGCAGAGGAAATTATTGAACCACTCTCCATAATCTTTGAAAATTGTTGGAGAGCAGGAGAAGTCCCAGAAGTCTGGAAAAGAGTGAATGTTGTCCCTATCTTCAAAAAGGGGAAGAAGATGGACCCAGGGAACTATAGGACTGTGAGCCTTGCGTCTATACCAGGAAAGATGTTTGAATAAATTATTAAACAACATGTATACCTTTATGAGACTGAAGTGATTAACCAGAGCCAGCATGGGTTTGTAACTAATAAGTCATGTCAGACTAACTTAATTTCCTTCGATGACAGAATCACTGACTGGATGGAGCGGGGAAACGCAGTAGATATAGTATATCTTGACTTCAGCAAAGTATTTGACAAAGTATCTCATACAATCCTTATGGAAAAAATGACCAACTGTGGAATGCACAAGGCAACTGTTAGGTGGATTCATAACTGGCTCAGTGATAGGACCCAAAGAGTGGTCATAAATGGTTGCACATCCAGTTGGAAGAATGTCTCAAGTGGGGTACCACAAGGCTCTGCCCTGGGCCCTGTGTTATGCAACATCTTTATCAATGATTTAGATGAAGGAATTGAGGGTAAACTGGTCCAATTTGCTAATGACACAAAGCTGGGAGGAAAGCTAATACTAGAGAAGAGAAAAAGAGAGGATTCAAAAAGATCTAAACAAACTGGAATTCTGGGCAGCAACTAACAATGTTTTTTAACAGGGAGAATTGCAAAGCCTTACATCTGGGCAAGAAAAATGAAAAAAGTATATACAGAATGGGAGGAATAGAGCTAAGCAACAGCACGTGTGAAAAAGACTTGGGTATACTAATAGATCATAGACTGAACATGTGTGATGCCGCAGAAAAAAAAGCAAAAAAAATTCTGGGTTGCATTAACAGAATTATCCCCCTCTACTCCTCTTTGGTCAGACCTCATCTGGAATATTGTGCCCACATATTAAAAAAGACATCGAAAAACTGGAGAAAGTTCAGTGAAGAGCTACCAGGATGGTGACCGGTCTGCAAACCATGTCCTATGAGAAACGGTTAGAGGATTTGGGAATGTTTAGCTTGCAAAAGAGAGCACTGACAGGAGAGAATAACTGTTTACAAATATCCGAAGGGATGGCACACTGTACAGGGATCAGCTTTATTCTCATTTGCAGAAAGAAAGACTAGAAGCAATGGAATGAAACTGAATGAGAGAAGATACAGATTAGATATTAGAAAAAACGTTTTGACAGTGAGGGTGATTACCGAGTGGAATAGGCGGCCACAAGAGGTGGTGAGTTCCCCTTCACTGGAAGTCTTCAAACAGAGGCTGGACAGACATCTGTCTGAGATGGTTTAGTGAATCCTGCATTGATTGGACCAGATGACCCAGGAGGTCCCTTTCAACTCTAACATTCTGTTCAATGCGGATTGAGCTGGAACCCTCTCTGTCATGAAAATGAACCTTAGAAATGATACAATTCTGCGAGGCCGTAACATATAGGAAGAGAGGGGGCAGTCGGAGGGGTCGGCTGCTCTCCTGCCTCTTAATAGGGAGATTTAATTTCATACTGCCTGACTGGACAACCTCATTATCAGACATATGAAACCAAGGAGCATCAAAACTTCCCTTCTCATCAGATTGCTTTTTCCCAGTGGCTACCTGGTTCTTTACTGTGCTTCTATTTGACGCTGCGTAAACTCACCCGCGATGCTAGTCTCCGCAACAGAACTTTCTAGAGTAGTATGTATTGGATTCAATGAACACATGCGGATTTAACTGCGTGATTGAACGCAGCATTTTGGACGCAGCGAATATACATTGCTTTCAAAACGCTGCTATTTCCTGATCGTAGGCACATAGCCTAAATCACTTTAGGGGCTTCCCTGAACTTCCTCTGTAGACTGTGCTAGTTCCAGACAAGCCAGGGCTGTCAATCCCCAGTCAGGAAGCAGAGTAAACTAGTGGACAGGACAGTGAACTGAGCCTGGACACGCCCAAGATGCACTATGCACCCTAATTAGCATATTTTATTAGATCTCAGTTTCTGAAGAATGGAAGCAGCGATTAGGAATCTAAGAGTATGTGAATATGGTGTCTTTTAGAAGCTGGCGCACTCACAGTTGTTTTATGGTGAAGTGTGGCGCCCCTGTGGGTTCAGTCTCCACAGAGGTACTGCATCTCACCCAGAGGTGTGGTACCCCACTCTCAGGTAAGGATGGAGTACTACCCGGGACCCACACATTTGCATTCAATACACTCCACTTCAGTAGGGAAGGGCGAGATTGCTCCTAAGGGAGAGCACAGTCCCTGGTCCCTAGCTGGAGGGTGGAACCATGTAGTGGGTGTAAGTGGAGGAAGTAGGTCAGGGGAGCACCGTCAGTAGGAGTATAAGAAGGAAGGGAACCATCTAGAAGGGTCGAGTCCTGCTCAGGAGAGCAATGTAGGAGGTCCAGGCTCCTGGTTCCAGTGCTTGGAGAAGGAGTTGAGAGGAGAGAGAGAGGAGTGGGGCCTAGTTTGAGAGGCCCAGGAGCAGAGAGTGAGAGAGGACAGGAGCAGAGGGAAGGCTCCAGAGACAGAGAGGATCCCAGGGGCACGGTGAGTGCGGGAGCCACCCGTGCGCCCGAATCTACACGGACGTGGAGGGATCAGGCCGCAGAGGGGACTGGCCCCTAAACTAGTGGAGAATAATCAGGCTCAGCTAGATAACCGGAGACTGCTGTACTTGCAAGGTGCAGCTGCCAACCACCACAATTACATTGCCGAAAAGGTGGCCGCATAGGGTCCAGGGGATTGCAAGTCGCCCAACAAGACCCGAGGCTACCGGCTTGGGACACTGATTGTGAGGCGAAGGGCAAAAGGGTGAGAGCCAGCGCAGGGAAGAAGACCGAGAAAGGAACATAGAACGGGGTCCCGTCTGAGTGCTCCTGAGAGACTTGAGAGTTTGCCGAATCCCTTCCCTGGTGAACACAGGACACTATGGGAGGTTACACACTGGCCTTATAACTTGGAGAATTGAACAACTGTGAGTAAACCTTGAAGACTGCATCCCACTGTGTCCTGGAATTATTGCTGCGCCATCACCAGCCCTGCACTACACTGCACCAGCCACATCTACCTCCGCAATTCTTCATATACTGCCCTGGAGCTTAGCTCTGCCTGTGGAGATCTGAACCAACTCTGCTGCGTCACCATCAGCTCCAGTGGATCTACACCGCAGCGGCGGCTCCATATAGCCGCATACCACAGGCGGCGTCACGAACATTATCTCTAAAAACTTTATTTCCCTTTGACTTTCCTCTTTAATTGACCGCCCTGGGTTACGGACTGGGTCACTGCCACCGTGACATCCCCAAGCCTCGACCGTCCCGGCTACCGAGTACCCCATGGCCCAGGAGGCGTGTCAGAAGCAGCTTCAGGAGAATACCGGTCGGTTATTTTCCTAAAGCGGCCTTCACCGGTGTCTTTTCAGTTATTTTTGATGGGGCTCTGCGGTTGGCGTCTTTTACTCTATGATTTGAGGTAGAACACCGCCGGGCACAACAGGCTGGTAAGTTGCAATTACCTGCCTGTTGTGCTTAGGTACATTTTTTGTTTTTTTTATAAAGTCCCATATATCCCCTTTAAAAACACCATGTGCACATACTGTTGGAAAGTTACTATTCTTTACACTGAGCAAAAAAAATCAGACCCCTAAGACCATATTCACACTTTCAGTATATGGTCAATATTTGGTCAGTATTTTACATCAGTATTTGTAAGCCTCAATCAGGAGTGGGTGAAAAATACAGAAGTGGTGACGTGTTTCTATTATAGTTTTCCTCTGATTGTTCCACTCCTGTCTTTGGTTTACAAATACTGATGTACAATACTGACCAAATACTGAATAAAAAATCGGATTGCACTCGGACCAATGTTATTCTATGAAGCAGTGCAGATCTGTGTATTTTTTCTCCAGCATGCTGCAATGTCACTCCAAAATCGGACAGTGCGAGAAAAAAATTGACTGCCATATGGACCATCAGTACGGCATCCGGTTTTTACAGATACATTACAGTTCTGTAGCATAGGAATCTGTAAATGGTCATGTAAATGATTAATAGCTGCTGAGTAAAAAAACGGATTGTATACGGACAGCACACGGATGACAAGTGAGAAAAAAATTGTCCCACTTTTCTGGATGGGAATGGGACCGATTTTTTATACACTAGCATGAGCGAACTCTTGCTGCTGTAAAAACAAGCCCCCCAAAAAACAATGGTGGAATTGAGTTTTTTTTCATCATTTCTCATCACTTAGACTTTTTTACTTTTCTCAGTGCATTATAGGGTAAAATGAATGGTGTCAATCATAAACCACAATTCATATTACAAAAAAGCAAAACCTCATATTGCAATGTTGATAGAAAAATAAAAAAAAGTTATGGCTGTTTGAAGAATGGAAGGGAAAAAAACGAAGGTGCAAAAACAAAAATTGGCTGCAGCCTTAAAGGGGTTAAAAAGCTAATTAACTGAAGCAATGAAGACCCCACAGAGGACTATACATAGCTATACACAGCTGCATTTCAGCTCCAGATAAGTCATCTATGATTTTATTTGTGCACAAATCCAGCCCCCTGTGCATCCTTCTCCTTATCTAACCCATGTCCTCACTTCCCCACACTGGCAGAGCCTAATTAACATGGAAATACCCATCATTTACATATAAATGCACACTGTTCAGTGTATTCATATGGAAATGTATCATTCAGCCAGCATCCTTCTCCTAGAGACACTTATAGGCACCAGTCTTCAGTGTCTACAGGTAAATTCGGTCGTCCATATATAATAGTCATCCTCTACTCAAAATTTGGACTGAAAAATGGAAAAAGGAAGAATATAAGAACTGTGACCAATACTGATAAAAGTGGGTGTAGGAGATGAATCAACAACTACGAAGCCACATGGTATAACGTGTCACACTTGAGGCTCTATAGATATTTTTTGGCGATTGGTCCAATTCTTGATCTTTTTTGATATTTACGTTATACACGCCAGCCTTTATAATCAGGAGTCGTGGTGTTTGATGCACCAAATTCATTAAGAGGTGCAATGAATTCAGTGCATCTTTTCAGTGGTGTGTGCCTCGCCTGAAATTCTATTCCAGTCAGAGACTGGAGTAACACTTCTGGTATAAGTAATGGTGTAACTGTTGATGAATTCGGTGGCTGGGCAGCACCACGCTTTGTCTTGCCTATGCTCAACCCATTTTGGCTTAGCTGGCAAGTAATGGCCTGAAAATACCAAAAGGTGCAATATTTTTGCATAAGTACATGTCACGCAAACATTTTGCAACTTTTCAAAGTGTTTTATGCAGATTTCATGAAATGGTCCCAAAGTGCTGTAAGAAAAATGGTTACATCCAGCTAAAAATTATTCTTTTCTGTTAGGGCTGATGCAGACGAGAGTATTTTCTGTTATCTGAGAAAATAGGGTCAATTATGCAAATGACACACGCACAGGCTTTCTATGCTATTTAGCCTGTTATAAATGTGTCACCCCAGGTCTGGATGCCACAAATATTAAAGGTTGTGTCTGAGAACAGGAGGGAGGTTCCCTGATCAGGGACCATTAGCATGCAGCACCTCCTGTACCAGGCCAGTAGAGGGAGCAGGCTGCCCCTATAAAAGCTGGAACTGGGGCAGGGTTAGAGAGACCAGAACCCACTTCTGAAGTGACCAGAAGGGTTCTCAGAGAAGAGGGACAGGTCAGCAGCAGCTGAGGAGTCCGTGAGGCAGAGGAGAAACTGCAAGCCAGGGACAGAGCCGGTCCTGGCAGAGAACCAATCTTCCAGACATTGGGGTCCGAGGCTGTCAGGGTTGCAAGCCCAGCAGCAGAGAACCAACCTGCGAGGGATTTCAGGTCCCTTGGCATAAGAAGCCTGGAGGCTCCGCCACACAGAGGGACCAGTACAGCGAGGAGCAAGCAAAAGGTACCCAAGGCCCGAGTCGCAAGCCATACAGGCGTAGTACACGGCCAGCTCAGGGACGTGGGCTAGTACACCACGAAGAGGGGGATAGTCAGAAAGAGCATAGAGAGAACGGTAGGCCTACACACTCACCCTGACCAGTGGGGCTCGCCCGAATGCTCTCAGACACCCAGGCCCATTCCTAACCGGTACTGTTGGGTCATTAATAATTCCTATAATAAAGACCCTGGACTGTTTGAAGCGGACTCTGAACTCTTACTATTGCGGCCTGCACTATCACCCCCAGCATCCACCTACACTGCCCTGAGGCTACACTCTTCCCGTGGGAATTATCCTACCCCTGTGCTGCACACCAACACCAGCCTCAGCGGTCTGCCTCGCAGCGGCGGTTATCCCTGACCGCAATCCACGGGTGGCGTAGTCGGACATTCAAAACACTGATAAATAGACTGCTACAACATTGGTCTGACCACCCTGAGCCACGGGATCGGGTTGCCACTACTACCCCCAGCATCGTACAGAAGCCCGGTTCCGGGTGCCCCACGGCCCAGGGGGCGAGTCATAAACACCCCAAAGGGGTTTTGTTTTGGCCTTCATCTGGACCAATACATAGAGGCAGTGGTACACAAGTAGGGCCCTATTATGGCCCATAGGTGTGGTATATGATATTATGGCTTAGTACACCCAAGATCTTATTTAGTCATCACTGATTTTTCTCATGCATGAGAATATGGATCCTTTTATATCTGGGTGCTGGATCTTCATCAGTGCTTGGTCAATCTGTCTATTTTTGACAGTCAGTCAGGCGGGTGATGGCACAGTGCGGCCACTGTTTTCCAGCCCCTCGGCTGTCTCGGTCCACGGGCCAGATTGGAACAGCCAGAGGGCCGGATGTGGCCCACAAGCCACACTTTGCTCAGGTCTGCCATAGACTATAATGGGTACAAGTTCTATCGGTGAAACTTAGCCTACACATTGCATGAAAGGCCGGCGCCTACACATTGCATGACTGCACACTGCTGGTCTCTGAAGGCCCCAGACTTTGACCACTGTGTGGATGATGTAGAAGACATCATCCATTTCCATCCAGACAGAAGACGTGGCGTTTGTAAGGACTGAGGCGACGCTGAGAACGATCTGGGTTCGCCCATTGGACTGGACCACACAATTTGCATGCAGCTTGGGATATGAATAAAGCAGTTTTTCGGAGATATGCAGGGGCACCTCTGAAGGTATGAAGGGGTTGTAGGAACCCCATTTACATGATTTTAAAGGTGACGGGCAGGGTTTATAAGGCAAAAAATGGTGACATTTCTAAGACGTAGAATTACCAGACTGCATCAGAAATAAGAAATGGAAGAATCCGAGACCTGATGCCAATGAAATAAGAATAAGCGTATGTACAGTAACATGTAATACAATCACTGTCGGCATATTTTAAGATATTATGCTAGAAATCCAGGTCCTGTCTATAGGTGGAGGCGCACTCGTGGAGCATGTAATATAAATGCTATCAACCGGATTATTTTCATCCTGCAGGCACCACCGAATGGCATAAAGTAACCGGGCAGAGATTAATTTATGAGATTTTTATTTTGTATGGAACATGAATGCATGGCCTTTGTAGATGACTGTAATATGAATATGTTATTGATACACTTAATTATTAAATCTGAAGATGTCAGGCGGGGTATGAGCTCATCGCCAACAGACCAGCGTAATTAACTTCTGCTTAATAAACTGAACAGTTAATAACATCCTTAAGGCCACCATCAGCGCTCAGCACCACAGGCCTCCACATACACAATCTTCTTATACGGGATGATACTGGATGACAGCTTTGAATTATTCCTATTTTACTTGTAAAGCTTAGTCGAAAATTCTTAATAAGAGTGCAAAAACATACACTATAGGGACAAAGTATTGGGAGCCCTACACATTACACCTATATAAGCT
This sequence comes from Phyllobates terribilis, assembly GCF_046119375.1. Classification (NCBI taxonomy): domain Eukaryota; kingdom Metazoa; phylum Chordata; class Amphibia; order Anura; family Dendrobatidae; genus Phyllobates; species Phyllobates terribilis. The sequence continues at coordinate 488,673,647 of NW_027362771.1, forward strand.
TTTATGACCTCCCATTCTAGATCTATAGACATTAATATGCAATTGGTTTTCCCTTTTGCAGCTATAACAGCTTCCATTCTTCTGGAAGGATTTCTACAAGATTTTGGAGTGTGTCTGAGAGATTTTTTGCTGGAACTAAGCGCCAGAATTGACGCATCAAATGTGATGCACCACTTCTGGGGCGGCTGAGAGCTGGTATTTTTAGGCTGGGAAGGGCCAATAACCATGGACCTATCCAGCCTGATATTATCAGCTCACAGCTGTCTGCTTTACCTTTGCTGGTTATCAAAAATACGGGTGACCCCATGTCGTTTTTTTCATTTATTTATTAGCTTAAGGCTGCGTGCCCACTATGCGTTTTTCAAGCGTTTTGCCGCAGAATTTCTGCAGCAAAAACACTTAAAAAACGCTTGGTAGTACATGCCCCATGGTCCCCAATGATAATCCGCATTTGCTGTGCACATGCTGCGGAAATTTACGCAGCATGTCCATTAATTTTGCGGACACACAATGTAATTGCCGCCATTGATTTGCATTGAAACGCATATTATCCGTGTCAGCACATTTGCACATACGTATATTATATGATTCTGTGTGCGGATGGTACTCAGGTTTGGAGAAGAGGAGACTCTCCTCCAGACCCAGGTACCATAGAATCTGTTAAAAAAATAATTTTTTAAATAGGTTTGTCGGCGGTCCGCTGACGTAAGCAGTCGCGTGACCTGTCACATGACTCAATGACGTTATCGCAGGTCCTTTCACACCACCGCGACCCACACAACTGACCAGACGGAGCGGAGAAAACACCGGGGGCCATCGGAAGGTAAGTATAATCTTTATTTTTTACCATTTTTATTCTTTTTTTTAACTATTACTTGGTCACACTATATAAATCCATGCCGGTTGCATGGATTTATATAGTGTGACCAAGTTGTCAAGCACTTTCCAAGTGATGCTAAAATCGCTTGGAAAAGCGCTTGATAACCCGCATGCAGAAATGCATGCAAAAACGCTTAACAAACTCTTCTACCTGGCAGGAAAAACCCATGTAATATCCGCATGCGTTTTTCCTGCCAGGGAGAAGCGGAAAAAATATGCAGCATTTCTGCATCGTGGGCACATAGCCTAATACATGTAAAGTAAACTACACACACGACACTAATTGTATATCTCACAGATATCTATCTACATATAGAAAAATGAAGCAGCACAACATGCAAAAACTTAAAAAAAACTCACGGTACAAGCCTCCTGAACCAACAGTCCCATAATCCATCAGATATATAAAGATAAAAGGAGGCGGCACTCCATTATTAGCCAAAAAGTGTGGACTTTATTAGCCCATGTGGCTATCTATCTATCTGTCTATGAAAAAGATAAAGGTGCAGTACTAGCAAGGAATGAAAAAGCGGGTGCAAAACCGGGTACAACCAACCCTCCAAATATGCAAAAAAGATAGAGGCAGCACTCCAAAAGGTAAACTATAAGGTGCTTTTATTGACCCATGTCAAAAAAATTGCGACGTTTCATCCCTAGTGAGGGACTTTCTCAAGAAGCTATCTATCTATCTATCTATTTTCCTATCTATCATCCATCTATCTATTTTCCTATCTATCTATCTATCTATCTATCTATCTATCTATCTATCTATCTATCAAACCCTCTAGCTATCTATCTCTCTATCTATCTCTCTATCTATCTATCTCTCTATCTATCCCTCTATCTTTCTATCTCTCTATATATCTCTCTATGTATCTATCTATCTATCTATCTATCTATCCATCCCATATCTATGGTCGATCTTTGCACATCTTTAACACCTAAACATCTGTCATTTCTATTCTGCATTCTATTCTGGTATGTGTCACACGAACTGCACAAGGATGTCACACTTTATATCATCCGTGTGCATGTGTGTGGGGCGTATTGACATCTGTGCTGCAGTGTGGGTCACATGGACATGTGCGCAGCTCCATACATTATAATGGGTGTGTGTAAGTGTCTCTAGTACGTGTGAAAACTGTTACCACACATACCAGAAACACGGAAGGAGGCCTAAAACAGACAGCAGCGGAATGCAATCAGGACACAGTCGGTGTGCTCTCCGAGCTTTTCACTGACCCATGCACTTGGATGGGTGAGTTTTATCCATGACTATGATCAAAAATGGACATGTCAACCTTTTTTTTTCAAAACATCCCAATGTGGAACATTTTATTATTTTATTCAAAGATCTATTGTATAAATGTACTTTGTTGATGACCTTTAATAAAGTTTTTGAGTAAGGCTCTTTTTAGAAAAAACTTATATTCTCCATAAGATAATTCTGCTGCAACTTTTCCTAGAACTCTGCATTGTGTCATTCCTGTTATTCCTATTGAAAACATAGGAATACATGTACAATAGGGCATCACTAGGAGCCGTAGCACTCTAGTAGATGAACAATCTTAAATTATTCATAATGCAATATTTCATTTCCTTCAATCCAATGTAATATATATAATCTACGATATATAATCTAATCGGCAGGCAGCACATCACATTAGGGCATATGGTATGCTCACTTATTACTCTTGTGGCATAGATTTATCACGCCTGGAGGGTGACTTACAGCCCTCATTTTATTGCTTGATATTAATCAAATAACTGCACTGCTTGTACTTTACTGGTCATAGACACAGGATTATGAGGTTGAGCATTATCTAATAAATATATTCCGTACAAAAAGTGTGTAATATTAAATATACAACTACACTATACTAATTGGACGACTGATTATACAACCCCTGGCAAAAATTATGGAATCACCGGGGTCGGAGGAAGTTCATTCAGTTGTTTAAAAAAAGCAGATCACAGACATGGCACAAAACTAAAGTCATTTCGAATGGCAACTTTAGGGCTTTAAGAAACACTAAAAGAAATCAAGATTAAAAATGTGGTACTCAGTAAGGGTCATTTTTTTCAGACCAAGCAGAGGAAAAAAATTATGGAATCACTCAATTCTGAGGAAAAAATTATGGAATCACCCTGTAAATTTTAATTTCCAAAACTAACACCTGCATCAAACTAGATCTGCTCGTTAGTCTGCATCTAAAAAGGAGTGATCACACCTTGGAGAGCTGTTGCACCAAGTGGACTGACATGAGTCATGGCTCCAACACGAGAGATGTAAATTGAAACAAAGGAGAGGATTATCAAACTCTTAAAAGAAGGTAAATCATCACGCAATGTTGCAAAAGATGTTGGTTGTTCACAGTCAGCGGTGTCTAAAATCTGGACCAAATACAAACAACATGGGAAGGTTGTTAAAGGCAAACATACTGGTAGACCAAGGAAGACATCAAAGAGTCAAGACCGGAAACTTAAAGCAATATGTCTCTGTGGCACCCCTGGGGGTTCGACCGCCACAGAGATGCTGCACCTCTTTAATGGAGTGTGGTATCTCCCCTTCGAGGTAAGGATGGTGCAATCGTCAGGACCCCACCTCTACATCCAACACCACACTTCTCCCACCTCGGGGGGGGGGCTATAGGCACCAGTGTGCTGCCCCATCCGGGATAAGTGGAGATTGGGGAACCAAAAGATAGGGGGAACCATGTAGTGGGTGAGGGTGGAGGACGCACATATAGGTTACGCTTAATAATTCATACTTAATAAACAGCCATCTTGGGCTTATGGTCTTTTGATTGTGATCTTCATCACTGAATGTGGCTTTTTGTGTGAACCTGCAGTTAATGGGGACACGGTCCTCGTGCTCTGGCCTTGAGTCGAGGAGCAGGTCTGAGTTAATGGCTGTCTCAACCCGGTCAAAGTCCCTACCCAAGAAGGCCTGGAGCTTAGGAGTCTAGCTCCACCGCAAAAGGATCCCAGGGGGATGCAAACGGAGCGGTATACGCCACCTGTCCTCGCTATTCTGGCCTAGTCAGAGGGATTCCGGCTGCAAGAGGGGTACCAGCCCCCGACACCTGACTTTGCTACTCTACGTCCTAGTCAGGGAAGCCCGGAAGGCACAGTGGATCCCACCGGGTAACGGGCGGAGCGGAGCCGCCACCCGTACCCTTTTTCTGCGCATAGTTCAGAGGGAGACCCGGCCTTTCTACACACACACGGACAGGAGAGGACTCAGTTTGAAGTCTAGGAACATTCTGGTGCGGGGTCCTGACTAAGCACTTGAATTATTCGGAGGTTGCCGGACCCCCGGCCCTGGTGACCGCAGAACCCCGTGAGGAGCAGGGAGAAGCCTTGCAGCTGCATTCTCTACCATGAGTAAAAACCCTGGAAGTCAACCCCTATGGCCTCCGGACTCTTTATTTCTGCACCGCACCACGCGACACCAGACCTCCTCCACTACAACTCCCTCCATCCACGTCTCTGCCCTGAGGCCCTGCTCCGCCTGTGGGGAGTAGTATCAACGTCGGCTGCCACAACATCCCACCTCATAGGACTGCAGCAGCGCTGGTGGCCTTCACCAGGTACCACAGGTGGCGTAGTCGATTTTACCACTCGATGAACATTAACCCTGTCAGCCCATTACATCCTTTTTTTAATGTGACCGCCCTGGGCACGGAACGGGTCCAGGCCACGGCTACAACCCACCCGACATCTGACCCGGCTCCGAGTACCCCCCATCTTCCCAGGGTAGGGCTGCGAGCGTCACATACTTGGCGTAGTCGGCAGGATTGCGTGCCCGCAGCAACGGAAGGAGATTGCCCATTGCTACCGGGTACTGTGCGCCTTTCACCTTAGACTGTCGTTTCCACTCAAAATGGCGCCCGCCCAAGAAGAACGCACGCCATGATGTATTAAAAGGACAGTCTCCTAGCACCTCCTATCGTGGGCCAGGCTCCCCCATGGCGCCAAAAGAGCAGACCGCCCCTTCCATCAGAGACTATCCGCGGGGTAGTGCCTGTCAAAATGGATGGGATGTCCAAAGGCGTGCCTGTCAGCCTACCGCCCAGGAGCCGCCCCAAAAAGAGGAGGGAATGGAAAACCAACAGGAGCGGACATGGACGCTGCTGAAGCGAGTCTATCGGAGCCTTCTGAACTCGGCCCAGGTTCTTCACCCGTCGGTGAGGAAGGTGGCGTGTCTCTGTCATAGGGAGATATAGAGTTTCTCCGCCAAGAAACCCCGGACCTTGCTCAGAAAGTGGCTGAGGCCCAGCAAGCGGCATCCGCTGCGTGGTGGGAAGAAATGCTGCAGCGCATCCGGACCCGCCGCCAAGGAGCAGCAACTCAGGAGGAGGCAGCAACAGAGGTGGCGTGCAGCCCAGGTGTGGGTGAGTGTGATACCCCTGTCCCGGCTGCTGAGCCCACCGTGCCCCTCCTGGATCTCATGACTGAGTACCTGCTACCTGGCGCGGTCACCTGGGAGCAGGTCTTTGCCCCGGAGCTAGAGGCCTCTGCTATCGGCAGGGACCTGCATTGCCTCCCGTCTCGGAAGAACCTGAGTCTGCTGGGGTATCCACCGACCCCAACCCGGACTGGTCCGCACTTCTTGAGGACCTGCAGCATCCCCTGCTGTCACCGCTGCCTGCACCTACAGTTACCTGGCCGGCAGCTAAGGAGTGGGCCTGGGACAACCAGGGGGGGGGGCCTGATGGGCTTCCCCCAGGAGACCCGGGCTGAAGCGCGTAGGAGGAGCGAGCTGTGTCACCAACAGATCCTCCAGCTCGATCGGGAGCGACGACAGAGGGAGGTTCGCTGCGAGCGCCTCGAGGTGCGCGCCAAAGCTACAAAATCCAGGGCCCGCCAAGAGGAGGCAGCCCATCCAGGCCCCCGTGAGGAAGGGCAGATTGTCCGCTTCCACCATGAGGCGGGATGGGGCTTCATCAGGAGTCCCCAGTTTGAGCAAGACGTCTTCGTCAGCTGGCGGGACGTCGAGCCGCGGCTGAAAAAGTGACTCCCTGGCCGGAACCTCTTCCCGGGTGACTTTGTGTCATACACCTGCCACCACGGGGTGCGGGGGTGGTACGCCCTGGACGTTCACAAGGTATCCAGGAGTGATGCCCCCTCGCGCTCGGCAGTGGAGGACCGGTCAGCCTCCGTCGGGAGGAATGAGCCTTTTCCCCGGTGGGGACCCGTGGATTAAGCGGCCCAGGCGGCTGTAACCTGTTTGCAGTTATAATGTTATGTTTTATGTTTACCATGTTTTCCTCCCGGTTTCTAGAGACATTTGTCCCTGTGGACTTGCAGTAGGCAGACTCTTCCACTGTACATAGTTTGCATCTCTTTCGGTGCTCCTTATTTGTTTTATGCAAAACCGCGGCTATTTCTACCTCAGACCTTGGAAGAAAAACCTGTCTGGAGTGGCTCTTTTGGAGGTCAAACTCGGGATCTTCATGCCCTGCGGATGTGCTGTGTTTCACCAGGGGGGAATGTGGCGCCCCTGGGGGTTCGACCGCCACAGAGATGCTGCACCTCTTTAATGGAGTGTGGTATCTCCCATTCGAGGTAAGGATGGTGCAATCGTCAGAACCCCACCTCTACATCCAACACCACACTTCTCCCACCTCGGGGGGGGGGCTATAGTGGGTGAGGATGGAGGACGCACATATAGGTTACACTTAATAATTCATATTTAATAAACAGCCATCTTGGGCTTATGGTCTTTTGATTGTGATCTTCATCACTGAACGTGGCTTTCTGTGTGAACCTGCAGTTGATGGGGACACGGTCCTCGTGCTCTGGCCTTGAGTCGAGGAGCGGGTCTGAGTTAACGGCTGTCTCAACCCGGTCAAAGTCCCTACCCAAGAAGGCCTGGAGCTTAGGAGTCTAGCTCCACCGCAAAAGGATCCCAGGGGGATGCAGACGGAGCGGTATACGCCACCTGTCCTCGCTATTCTGGCCTAGTCAGAGGGATTCCGGCTGCAAGAGTGGTACCGGCCCCTGACACCTGACTTTGCTACTCTACGTCCTAGTCAGGGAAGCCCGGAAGGCACAGTGGATCCCACCGGGTAACGGGTGGAGCAGAGCCGCCACCCGTACCCTTTTTCTGCTCATAGTTCAGAGGGAGACCCGGCCTTTCTACACACACACGGACAGGAGAGGACTCAGTTTGAAGTCTAGGAACATTCTGGTGCGGGGTCCTGACTAAACACTTGAATTATTCGGAGGTTGCCGGACCCCCGGCCCTGGTGACCACAGAACCCCATGAGGAGCAGGGAGAAGCCTTGCAGCTGCATGCTCTACCATGAGTAAAAACCCTGGAAGTCAACCCCTATGGCCTCCGGACTCTTTATTTCTGCACCGCACCACGCGACACCAGACCTCCTCCACTACAACTCCCTCCATCCACGTCTCTGCCCTGAGGCCCTGCTCCGCCTGTGGGGAGTAGTATCAACGTTGGCTGCCACAACATCCCGCCTCAGAGGACTGCAGCAGCGCTGGTGGCCTTCACCAGGTACCACAGGTGGCGTAGTCAATTTTACCACTCGATGAACATTAATCCTGTCATCCCATTACATCCTTTTTTCAATGTAACCGCCCTGGGCACGGAACGGGTCCAGGCCATGGCTACAACCCACCAGATATCTGACACGGCTCCGAGTACCCCCAATCTTCCAAGGGTAGGGCTGCGAGCGTCACATCTCCAAAGCAGGAAATGCACAACAAAACAAATGAGGAATGAATGGGAGAAAACTGGAGTCAATGTCTGTGACTTAACTGTAAGAAACCGCCTAAAGGAAATAGGATTTACATACAGAAAAGCTAAACATAAGCCATCATTAACACCTAAACAGAAAAAAACAAGGTTACAATGGGCTAAGGAAAAGCATTCGTGGACTGTGGATGACTGGATGAAAGTCATATTCAGTGATGAATCGCGAATCTGCATTGGGCAAAGTGATGATGCTGGAACTTTTGTTTGGTGCCGTTCCAATGAGATTTATAAAGATGACTGCATGAAGAGAACATGCAAATTTCCACAGTCATTGATGAAATGGGGCTGCATGTCAGGTAAAGGCACTGGGGAGATGGCTGTCATTACATTGATATTTTGGACAGTTTTCTTATCCCATCAATTGAAAGGATGTTTGGGGATGATGACATAATTTTTCAAGATGATAATGCATCCTGTCATAGACCAAAAACTGTGAAAACATTCCTTGAAAGAAGACACATAAGGTCAATGTCATGGCCTGCAAATAGTCCGGATCTCAATCCAATTGAAAATCTTTGGTGGAAGTTGAAGAAAATGGTCCATGACAAGGCTCCAACCTGCAAAGCTGATCTGGCAACAGCAATCAGAGAAAGTTGGAGCCAGATTGATGAAGAGTACTGTTTGTCACTCATTAAGTCCATGCCTCAGAGACTGCAAACTGTTATTAAAGCCAGAGGTCGTGCAACAAAATACTAGTGATGTATTGGAGTGTTCTTTTGTGTGTTTGTTTTTCATGATTCCATAATTTTTTCCTTAGAATTGAGTGATTCCATCATTTTTTCCCTCTGCTTGGTCTGAAAAAAATTACCCTTACTGAGTACCACATTTTTAATCTTGATTTCTTTTAGTGTTTCTTAAAGCCCTAAAGTTGCCATTTGAAATGACTTAAGTTTTGTGCCATGTCTGTGATCTCCTTTTTTTCAACAACATTAAACAACTGAATGAACATCCTCCGAGCCCGGTGATTCCATAATTTTTGCCAGGGGTTGTACAATATATAGTATGTTCTTGGAATTTTTGAACATTCAGACGTCTGTTTTCATGTATCCATTATAATCTATGGGACTGTAAACAAGTGGTTTTTTTTTTGGACCATGTGTCTGTGCAAAAATCACAGAGACATGTCCGTTTCTTACCGACAGCACGGATGAAAAGTACCGAAACAAGTCTATGTGTCCGTGACAGTCATGGTCAGTTCATCTGCTGCCTGTGATTAACATTACATTGTATAGGAGAATCTTAGCAATTTATATATTTATTTATCCATACATGAAAATCACTGATGAAACACTGATGTAAAAACTGACACTTACCAAACACTGGTGAAACTCAGATCCAATGCACTGATCAAACTCATACAATTTTTTTGCATATGTGAAAAAGCAAAGATGTCTGAATGAGGCCTTAAGGTGCCCATACACAATACAGCTGTGGGGCAAGTTACATGTGCAATGTGACCTGTAAAGATTAAGGACATTGAAGTTCTTCACCAGTATAAGTTGCACAGCTGGAAACTGCAAACTAAAATCATGGTAATTCAAGGTAAAATCACTGTAAAGTGTATAGTGGGCAAAAGGGGCACAGTTTCTTCTTGTGGAGAGTGCCACATTGTTGTAAGGAGACTTATAGGTCATACAATGCTCCTCTGGGAATTTAAATATGCAAATAGACTCTTCAGAGAGGGAGTGGACTGAAACTCTAGTGCCACTTATTAGAAGTAGTTTAGGATCATTACTTCCAATACTGTAAGTGGCACTAGAGTTCCAGTTCTCTTCCCTGAAGGGTAAATATTGATTATAGGCTATGTGCACACATTCAGTACTTATAGCAGATTTTTCTGCAGCAAAAACCAGAGTGTTGGCAGAAAATAAGCTGTGTAAAATACGTGCATTTTTGCATGCGTTTGTACGTGTGTTTTTTCCCATTCATTTGAATGGCTGAAAAATGCTGCAAAAACGCTGAAAGAATTGACATACTGCAGATTTGAAAAAAACAAAAACGCTTTGATACTTCAAATCTGAAAGTTAAAGGGTTATTCTAAAAAAATTCAAGTTATCCCCTATTCATAGATTGGGGCTCTGGATCCCCAATAAAAGGACTTTGTGACCTCATTCTGAATGGAGCAGGGGTGCACATTCATGGCCTTCTCTCCATTCATTATCTTTGGGACTGCCAAGTACAGTGTTCGGTTATTTTCAGCAGTCCCATAGAGCAAAGACTGCATATGTGCTCCTCCATTCCTGTCAAGACAGGTCTGCAGAGTCCTAATCTCGGGATCGCTGGGGGTCTAACCACTAGAAGAGTAAGGAATAACTTGATATTTTTGGGAATAACCCTTTAAACCTCAATTTAATCAGTCACCACTGGGATGGTCCAGTCATTTTAAAGCATGTGTGCTGCTTTTGCCACAATTTGAATGATTGCATGACACTCTTAAATTTGGAGATCATTTTGCAGTTAATGTTGAATTTTCCATCTGAAAGTTCGATATTGCAAATCAATACAGTTGAGTGGTATGGGGTCACTTTTTATTAGAAAAGTAGAAGAAAGAGACAGCGTCCAATTCAGCTGAAAAAACTTCATGCATCTATGGCAGAATAAATGGTACCTTGAAGTTTTTTTCACCTGAATTGGAAGCTGTCTCTTTCTTCTATTGAATTTTTTCCAAGTGGACTCCTTGGAACTTTTTGACCGTGCGTCCTTTTTGTGCCTATGTGTCACTTGTAGTGATGAGCGAGCACTAAATTGCTCGGGTACTCGTTGCTTGGGTCGAGCAAATTGGAGTACTCAGGTGCTCGAGCCGAGCAACGAGCCCAATGTAAGTCTATGGGAAACTCGAGCATTTTTCCGGCGGCTCCCCCCGGCGGTCTGCAGAGGGCCTAAAAATAGCCCAAATCGATGGGAACAGTGCTCAAATGACATGGGGAAAGCATGGGGAAGGCCCCTGGAAGCATTTCTGACTCCCAGGTCACTGATGTCAACAACATTGTCAGAGTTTTACGCCACTTTTACGGACTCACAATAAAACATACAAAAACAAAACCAAAATGGATTTTCCTATGAAATACAGTACAGACCAAAAGTTTGAACACACCTTCTCATTTAAAGATTTTTCTGTATTTTCATGACTATGAAAATTGTACATTCACACTGAAGGCATCAAAACTATGAATTAACACATGTGGAATTATATACTTAACAAAAAAGTGTGAAACAACTGAAAATATGTCTTATATTCTAGGTTCTTCAAAGTAGCCACCTTTTGCTTTGATGACTGCTTTGCACACTCTTGGCATTCTCTTGATGAGCTTCAAGAGGTAGTCACCAGAAATGGTTTTCATTTCACAGGTGTGCCCTGTCAGGTTTAATAAGTGGGATTTCTTGCCTTATAAATGGGGTTGGGACCATCAGTTGTGTTGTGCAGAAGTCAGGTGGATACACAGCTGATAGTCCTACTGAATAGACTGTTAGAATTTGTATTATGGCAAGAAAAAAGCAGCTAAGTAAAGAAAAACGAGTGGCCATCATTATTTTAAGAAATGAAGGTCAGCCAGTGCGAAAAATTGGGAAAACTTTGAAAGTGTCCCCAAGTGCAGTTGCAAAAACCATCAAGCGCTACAAAGAAACTGGCTCACATGAGAACCGCTCCAGGAAAGGAAGACCAGGAGTCACCTCTGCTTCTGAGGATAAGCTTATCTGAGTCACCAGCCTCAGAAATCGCAGGTTAACAGCAGCTCAGATTAGAGACCAGGTCAATGCCACACAGAGTTCTAGCAGCAGACACATCTCTTCAACAACTGTTAAGAGGAGACTTTGTGCAGCAGGCCTTCATGGTAAAATAACTGCTAGGAAACCAATGCTAAGGACAGGAAACAAGCAGAAGAGACTTGTTTGGGCTAAAGAACACAAGGAATGGACATTAGACCAGTGGAAATCTGTGCTTTGGTCTGATGAGTCCAAATTTGAGATCTTTGGTTCCAACCACCGTGTCTTTGTGCGACGCAGAAAAGGTGAACGGATGGACTCTACATGCCTGGTTCCCACCGTGAAGCATGGAGGAGGAGTGATGGTGTGGGGGTGCTTTGCTGGTGACACTGTTGGAGATTTATTCAAAACTGAAGGCATACTGAACCAGCATGGCTACCACAGCATCTTGCAGCAGCATGCTATTCCATCCGGTTTGCGTTTAGTTGGACCATCATTTATTTTTCAATAGGACAATGACCCCAAACACACCTCCACGCTGTGTAAGGGCTATTTGACCAAGAAAGAGAGTGATGGGGTGCTACGCCAGACGACCTGGCCTCCACAGTCACCAGACCTGAACCCAATCGAGATGGTTTGGGGTGAAGGCAAAAGGGCCAACAAGTGCTAAGCATCTCTGGGAACTCCTTCAAGATTGTTGGAAGACCATTTCCGGTGACTACCTCTTGAAGCTCATCAAGAGAATGCCAAGAGTGTGCAAAGCAGTCATCAAAGCAAAAGGTGGCTACTTTGAAGAACCTAGAATATAAAATATATATTTTCAGTTGTTTCACACTTTTTGTTAACTATATAATTCCACATGTATTAATTCATAGTTTTGATGCCTTCAGTGTGAATGTACAATTTTCATAGTCATGAAAATACAGAAAAAGCTTTAAATGAGAAGGTGTGTCCAAACTTTTGGTCTGTACTGTATATTAAGGAACATCCTTTCCAGGGTAATGACTTGTATATAAGGCAAAATAAATAACCAAAACCAAAAATACTCCTCCACACCTTGGGCTATGTTCACACGTAGCGTTTTTGATGTGTTTTTGCACTTTTCCATTGCTTTCAACAAAGACAAATGCATTCACTGGGAAATGTCATTTTAACATTTTACAACCTTATCTGGCCATGTGGTGTGTGACACATCATCAGACACATGCATACAGTGCTGAAAATACATGGGAACAGCATGGGGAAGACCTGTGGAAGCATTTCTGACTCCCAGGTCACTGCCTAAAAGTGTGCCCATCATAAGTGATCCTTGGCGCATGCAAAGATGCCTCCCACCATGCACCTGTCATTGCAGACTTGCAACAATCGCCGTCCACGTCCTTGTCCCAGTGCAGTGTTCAGTTGTCCCTACCCCATTCCTTGGAATGCAAGCGCAAGTATGCAGCCAGCCACCCACCCACCCACAGGCTGCAATACTATACTGCCAATTTTTTGACAGCTGCTTGCACTTGAAATGTGGCCTTTTAGGCTCGTGGAGGCGGAAGCTTTTCATAACCTCATGCCGGCGGCGGCCGGGTGTCCATACTCGGTCCCCAGCCGCCACTGTTTCTCCCGGTGTCGTCTCCGCCTTCCACAAGCACGGGTCCCACAACATTACCCATGCCCTCCCCAGAGCACTTACTGGGAAGGACCGCCTAACCACAAACATGTGGACAGGTGACTGTGGCCAGGGACGGTACTGAGCCAGTCCACAGCTTCTTTTGATGAGAGTTGTATTTAGCTCGGTGAAAGGACTGGCATAGAGGGAAACCGTATCTACCCTGGGTGTCATTTCTCCCAGGAAGTCCTCTAATGCAGCTTGTTGCAGAAGCAATGGCAGCCCGTCCAACATCAACTCGCACTTGTCGGTGGTGCTTTGATACACAAACATCTTTCTTTGCGCATTTAATTTCATGAATAAAGAGTTGAAAAATGGCCTGATCTGCAATGCAGCTTAAGAAATAACATGCATAAGCTTGTCCGATCCACATTAAAAAAGCAGCCATAGAGTGTCCGGGAACCATCCCCCACACTTTTCTTAGCCAGGGCTGCTTCTCGGCAGGGATGGACGGGCCCACCAGAGAAACGGAGACTCCTCCGGAGGGCCCTGGCTTCTCCTTCAGGAGAGTTCATAGTGCCAAGGTGAGGCCATGATGTTGATAGAGGCCACCATCTGCTTAGTTTTCTGTTACTTGGAATGCAAGCGCAAGTATGCAGCCAGCCACCCACCCACAGGCCGCAACACTAAACTGACAGATTTCTGGGCGGCTGCTTGCACTTTTAGGCTCGTGGAGGCGGAAGCTTTTCACAACCTCATGCCAGCGTCAGCCGGGTGTCCATACTCGGTCCCCAGCCACCACTGTTTCTCCCGGTGTCGTCTCCGCCTTCCACAAGCACGGGTCCCACAACATTACCCATGCCCTCCCCAGTGCACTTACTGGGAAGGACCACCTAACCACAAACACGTGGACAGGTGAATGTGGCCAGGGATGGTACGAAGCCAGTCCACAGCTTTTTTTGATGAGAGTTGTATTTAGCTCGGTGAAAGGACTGGCATAGAGGGAAACCGTATCTACTCTGGGTGTCATTTCTCCGTCACCAGGTTCCGCCCATTGTCACACACAACCATGCATGGCTGTATGTTCAGCGGTGAGAGCCACAGATCAGGCTGCTGTGTAACAGCTTTCAACAACTCTGCAGCGCTGGGCGGTTTGTCAATTAAGCATTAAGCATGTTATCTTCAGCACAGCCTGTTGCCGCTTGGCCAAGGCAGTGCTGCAGTGCTGTCAGCTTGTGACTGATGTGGTCATTTCGGAGATGGAGGAGGAGGTGCAGGAGCTGAACAATGTGATTACATTGAGGTTAAATTGGTGACGCTGTTTTTTATACTAAAGAAAGATCCTATTGTTTGTTTTTTTTTACGTTATTTTTTAAGACAAATGCATTCATCGGGAAATGTCATTTTAACATTTTACAACCTTATCTGGCTATGCTATGTGGTGTGTGACACATCATCAGACACATCCTGTTTTATTTATGATGGAGGGACTCTGAAAGTCATAAAGCCTATTTTTATAGGCCATCAGACGGCCCTTACTATTCTTAAAAGGCCGGCAGTCGGCCCTCGCTATTGTTAGAGAGCCATCAGCCGGCTATGCTTTGTTGTTCGCATTATTAACAAGTGGGTCTCCTATACTGTTATTGCGTATCCAGTGACTGCAAGGGCTGCCAAATATTTGGATGCAATCCAATACCCCTTTGAAGAGACATAGAGGAGGGTCTTAGTAAAAAAATGTTCCCATTATAAAGGAGCGGGTCTCTATATAGTGGTAATGCCCATGCTGTGACTGCAAGGGCTGCAAAAATTTGGGAAACACCTCACTAAGAATGTAAAGACACATAGAGCAGGGGCACAGTAACGACAAATTCCCAATAGAAAGGAGAGAGTCTGCTATACAGTTATAGGGTATGCAGTGAGTCCAACGGCTGACCAATTTTAGGAAAAACCCCACTAAGAATTTAAAGACACATAGAGCAGGGCCACAGTAATGACAAATTCCCATTAGAAAGGAGAGAGTCTGCTGTACAGTTATAGGGTATGCAGTGAGTCCAACGGCTGACCAATTTTAGGAAAAACCCCACTAAGAATTTAAAGACACATAGAGCAGGGCCACAGTAACAAGGTACGACATGTTCCCATTAGAAAGGAGAGAGTCTGCTATACAGTTATAGGGTATGCAGTGAGTCCAACGGCTGACCAATTTTAGGAAAAACCCCACTAAGAATTTAAAGACACATAGAGCAGGGCCACAGTAACGACAAATTCCCATTAGAAAGGAGAGAGTCTGCTATACAGTTATAGGGTATGCAGTGAGTCCAACGGCTGACCAATTTTTTGGAAAAACCCCACTAAGAATTTAAAGACACATGGAGCAGGGCCACAGTAATGACAAATTCCCATTAGAAAGGAGAGAGTCTGCTATACAGTTATAGGGTACGCAATGGGTCTAACGGCTGACCAATTTTAGGAAAAATCCCACTAAGAATTTAAAGACACATAGAGCAGGGCCACAGTAATGACAAATTCCCATTAGAAAGGAGAGAGTCTACTATACAGTTATAGGGTATGCAGTGAGTCCAACGGCTGACCAAATTTAGGAAAAATCCCACTAAGAATTTAAAGACACATAAAGCAGGGCCACAGTAACAACAAATTCCATTAGAAAGGAGAGAGTCTCCCATAATGTTGGCCTATGCAGTGAATGCAAGGGCTGCCAAAAATTTGGAGGCACTTCAATGCCCCTTGGAAGACACGTGGAGGAGGGCCTCATAAAAAAATGTTCCCATTAGAAAGGAGCGGGCCTCCTATACTTGTAATGCCCATGCACAAGTGTATAGGCTGACAAACATTTACCCCTAGGGGGTATACATGAACATACTGTATAAAAATTTTTTTTTACGGGCATCATAAACACCCTTTAAAAAAATTATGTGGGTGTTGCATCACGGACCACGGTCACCCTGGTGATATGGTGGTGGAGGATGAGGAGAAGGAGGAGGACAAGATCAAATAGCCAAAATCAGGAAGCGTATACCCATGTGCGGGTGTGAAAAGGTGCATGGAAATATACCTCCCAAGAAAAGACACTGGATCTGAGTTTATGTTACACTGCTATCATTCGGTGGTGTTGAGAAGTCTGGCCCAATCCAGCCCTTGTTCATTTTTATAAGAGTCAGCCTGTCAGCATTTTCAGTTGACAGGCGGATGCGCTTATCAGTTATAAATCCACCCGCGGCACTAAAAACCCGCTCTGATAAAACGCTGGCGGCAGGGCTAGCCAGGACCTCCAAGGCATAGAGAGCCAGTTCATTCCACGTATCCAGCTTGGATACCCAATAATTATAAGGCACAGAGAAATCACGGAGGACGTTGGTATGGTCGACAAGGTACTCCCTCAGCATCTTCCCAAACGTTGCACTCCTTGTTAGAGTACCCCGCGCCTCAGGGCTTGTGCGATGGGAGGGTCTGAGAAAACTCTCCCAGAACTTTGAAAGTGTTCCCTTTCCTCTGCTGGATTGAAGTTGTGTCTCTCTTGCCTGTACTCCTTGGTTGTCCAACGAAGTGTGCCCTCTGCCGCCAGCGTTTTCAGATGGGAATTTTTTTAATAGTTCTGCAACAAGGGCTTTCTGGTACAGTCCCATTTTTGTAGACCTGTCCGCCTCAGGAATAAGAGATATAAAGTTCTCCTTGTAGCGTGGGTCTAGAAGTGTCACCAACCAGTGATGACTGTCACCGAAAATTTTGAGAACGCGAGGGTCATGGGAAAGGCAGCGTAACATAAACTCAGCCACGCGTGCCAGACTACTAACAGGCAAGACTTCCGTGTCCTCTCCAAGAGGATGACTGACCATGCTCTCCTCCTCTCTGTCCTCTGGCCATCCACGCTGAACAGACGGTATGACAGCTGTGCAGGTAGTACCGTCTATAGTGCATGAAACTAGCTCCTGTCCTTCCTCCTCCTCCTGTGCCTTATTGTCACCCAATCCACGTTGGGATGAGATGAGGCTTGGCTGTGTGTAATCACTCTGTATGGTTCCTTGCTCCATCTCATCATGCTCCGCCTGCAATGCATCCTCTTTGATTGTGAGCAGAAAGCGTTTCAGAAGACAGAGAAGCGGGATGGTGACGCTAATTATGCTGTCATCGCCGCTCACCACCTTGGTGGAGTCCTCAAAGTTTTGGAGGATGGTACATATGTCTGACATCCATGTCCACTCCTGAGGTCTTATGTGTGGAGTCTGAACTGAATACTTGAACTGAATACCGACGGCCTTGTTGATGCTGGTACTCAACAACTGCCATTTTCTGCTCACAAATCCTTCCCAACATCTGCAGTGTAGAGTTCCAACGCAGGGGACATCACACACCAGTCTGTGAGCCGGAAGCTGCAAACGCTGCTGAAACACGGCAAGGGCGGCGGAAGCTGTAGCTGAATTTCTAAAATGGGCACACAGGCGGCGTACTTTAACAAGCAGATCCAGCAGCTCCAGGTAGGATTTGAGAAACCGCTGATCCACGAGATTAAGCACATGGGTCAGGCATGATACGTGTGTGAGCTCGCCTCGCCTCAGAGCCGCCACCAGGTTCTGGCCATTGTCACACACGACTATGCCTGGCTGTAGGTTCAGCGGTGTGAGACACAGATCTGCCTGCTCTTTCAGAGCTGTCCACAACTCTTCAGCATTGTGCGGTTTGTCACCTAAGCATATTAGCTTCAGCACAGTCTGTTGCCGCTTGGCCGAGGCAGTGCTGCAGTGCTTCCAGCTTGTGACTGATGTGGTCATTTCGGAGATGGAGGCTGAAGAGGAGGAGGAGGCTGAGGAGGATGAGGTGCAGGAGCTGTAGACCGTGGGGGCAAAACTGACTGACCTAGGGCCCGCAATCCTTGGTGTCGGGAGGACGTGTTCCATCCCAAGGTCCGACTGGGTCCCGGCTTCCACTATGTTAACCCAGTGTGCCGTCAGCAAGATGTACCGTCCCTGCCCACAAGCACTTGTCCACGTTTTCGTGGTTAGGTGGACTTTCCCGGTAACTGCGTTGTTGAGGGCACGGCTAATGTTTTGGGACACGTGCTTGTGTAATGCAGGGATGGCACACCAGGAGAAATAGTGGTGGCTGGGGACCGAGTACCAAAGGACGGCCGCCGCCATCAGGTTGGGGAATGCTTCCGTCTCCACGAGCCTAAAAGGCAACATTTCGAGCGCAAGCAGTCTTGAAATGTGAGAATTTAGTAGTGTGGCCTGTGGGGCGTTGGCTGCATATTTGTGCTTGCGTTCCAAGGACTGGGGTATGGACAACTGAATGCTGCGCTGGGACAAGGACATGGACATGCTTCCTGATGCTGCTACTTGAGAGTGTGCAACGACAGGTGCAGGGCAGGAGGCATCTTTGCATGCACCATGGACAGGGGATTGGCTTGCATGCACAACAGCGGAAGAAGTAATGGTGCCACCTGCAGACACTGTTCCTGGACCCTGGAGTTCGGCCCACAAAGTCGGGTGCTTTGCTGCCATGTGCCTGATCATGCTGGTGGTGGTCAGGCTAGTCGTTTTGCCACCCCTGCTGATGCTGGCCTGGCAGGTGGTGCAAATGGCCTTTTTGGGGTTATCGGCAAAGTCTTTAAAAAACAACCAGACTCGGGAAGACCTAACAGTTATACTGGCAACTTCCTTTGTGTTGATGTTACGGGGAACGGTTGCCTGCCTTCTGTCTGCGGCCACCACACTGCTTCTTCCTGCCTGTTGGGGTGCTCTGCCTCCCTCCCCCCGTGTGCTGCTGTCCTCGCTCTGCATGTCCTCCAGGCAGGTTGGGTCAGTTACTATATCATCCACCACCTCGTCTTCCATTTCCGCACCTTGGTCATCCTCCTGACTTTCTGGCAATTATGTCTCATCATCGTCCACCTGTTGTGACACTTTCCCACCGTCGCCTTCGTGTGACCGTGGCTGCTCAAATATTTGGGCATCGCTACACGTGATCTCCTCTTGCCTCACTTCAAGTGGACCGGGTGAGAGGCCCGAATCTATAAATGGAAAAGTGAACAGCTCTTCAGAGTGTCCAAGTGTGGGATCAGTTGTCTCTGTGTACTCGGCATGGTGGGAGGAAGGAGGATCAGGGTGAGGAATATGCGGTCCAGATTCACGGCTACTGAGACTTGACCGTGTGGAAGAGAAGGTGGTGGTGGTGGTGGTGGCTAAGTGACTGGAAGCATTATCCGCTATCCAACCAACTGCGGTCCCCTAGAAATTGGGACAGGAAGGTCAGAGAAGATGTGGGTGTTTGTTGTGGCACAATTTCAGCTTGCCCACGACCTTGTCCTCGGCATGCACCATTACCATCATGTCCAGTTCCCCGTCCCTTGCCACATGCCTTGCCCATTTTAAATGGAGGACAGTATCTTCCACGCTCACTACAAATGACTGAGTTTGGAGTGAACTTATATGTGATCCATGTGACGGAGAAAAGAGAGTTTCAAATACCTGGCCTGTAGGTAAGTAGTTTGAACAGCAAACTGCCGTGAATTGCTTCACTGACACACTAAAGGAAATTTTTAATGGAGGCCAGAAATGGCAGTATTTTCTGACAACGTATATGTGATCAGTGTGACAGATAAAACACAGTTTTAAACAGCTGGATTTCTAGCGCTGTAATATGGAAAGGACCTGGCTGTATTCTGCAGTGCCAACAAGCAAACGGCGCAGAAAAACGGTGTTCTTTGGATTGCTTTTTAAGCAAATAATGAGTATTAAGATCCAAAGAAATGTATTCCTGGCCCCTGAGACCTGGCCTTTGTATAGAAATATCTAACAGCAGCAGAAGGCAGAATTGGAATGGAGCCTCTTGTGCTATATGCACTGGCAGTCTGCTATATACCCTGCCTGCCTATATACACTGCCTGCCTGATATCTCTGCAGATGGATTAGTTAGTCCTCAAAAGGACTGTTTGTTAAGATGGATATGTGTAATGTACGGTTTTTCTCCCTACACTACCTAATACACAAGCAAATCTCTCCCTGACGCAGCAGCACCTCTCTCTACACTGTCTGATTCCAGAGTGACTGTGACGAGCACGGCGGCACCAGGTCTGATATAGACCCGATGACGCTATGTGGCCAGCCTATCACTGTAATGCCACAACCAACATGGCTACGGCATTACAGAGAGTGGCAGGCAATCCCTGCATGTTCATTGGCACTCTAAAGAGCGCCAAACATGCAGGGAGGAGATCCGAGCTCCCGCCGAGCAACCCCGGAAATACTCGGCGAGCGCCGAGCATCTCGAGCAGTGAGATGCTCGGGCGAGTACCGAGCAGTGGCGAGCACGCTCGCTCATCACTAGTCACTTGTAATTGTCCAATATTGGAATGCTGGGAGCCACCTTATTTTTTTTATTAGAACAAGTCTTACATATAACTGTGGCTCAAATGTGTGATCATTATGTTAGTAGATCAAAGCCGCTTTATTGAACTGTTCCACATAAATAATCATGTACTGCTTGTGTAGTGAGAAACAATTATAATTCAGTTCCAAGAGATTACAAATGGGAGCAATATATATTTTTACAAGTGTATTGTGCCACCTGGACATTAAAGGAGCCAAAGTTCCATAACATTGTGAAACATCTGCACCTGACAACTGCAGTCTTGTGGAATCACCTGCACCTGACAACTGCAGCATGTATAGGGAGAACAATAATAAGGTCCAGAGGTCACTCACACATACACACATATAAATTAATGCTCTGCTCATATGTCCCTTAAGCTTTTACAAACGCTGAAAAAATGCCTAGTGTGAACATGGCCTAAGGCTATGTGCGCACGTTCAGGATTTGAAGCACAAGTTTCCTGAGCGTTTCTGCATCTCTTTGGCAGGAAAAACGCTGCAGAAAAACCGTGCAGTTTTGCCGTGATTTTGCTGCGTTTTTGATGTGTTTTTTGATGCAGTTTTTGAAGCGATTTTTGAAGCGTTTTTGTACATCAATGAATGCTTTTTGGAGCTAAATAAAATTATTTGGTGGGACATTGCTTAAACCCTTGGATTACCGTCAGAACTGGGGTGCGTATATTGGTTAATTTAAATGATTATAGAATGTGTCTGTTGTATTTCAAATAAAGTGTTTGCTCTGTGTCTGTGTGTTTATTTAACTCTTTACTTTAATTAGGTTTGGTGATGAAAGGATCTGATTGACACCTTGTCATCACCAAACAAAAGAGCTAGGTGACAGGTAATCCCATTTGCCCAATGTCATTACTATTTCCATTCATGTAATTTCTGTGGCAGCTGTGAGCTGCTATTTTTAGCCTAGGAAGGTGCCGTTAGGTAAACATGGTCCCAGACCATTATTAACAGCTCACAACTGTTTCATTAGACGCTACGACCCCCAGATCAGCACTCAGCAGCGCTTTGGACGCAGAATATTTTTGCTGCGTCCAAAACACGGTGTTCTAATGCCGCACTTTTGTGTTGGTACATGTGAATCCACCGCATATAATGACATTTCAATCGGTCAAAATCTGCAGCAGAGACTACCGTGTTCGCTACAGAAATTGGCATGCTGCGGGTAAGTTTGGGTATGTGGCCACGATCAGGAGCAGCTGCAGGTTTGACACTGCATGCTTATACAGCGTCAAACCCGCAGTGTCCAGATGTTACAGCATAGTGGATGGGATCTCTAGAAATCCCATGTCCACTATGTGTGCATCAGAGGCTGCGAATCACCCGTGGACACTGACATGCAGTGCGTCTTTCAGGACCACAGCATGTCAAATTCTCTTGCGGAGTCACTTGTCTCCACATTAGAAATTTTGACCACTAGAAAGTATAGAATGCGGTAAATACGCATGGTTCAGTGAACGCATGTGGATTTACCTGCGTTCAATAGAATGCAATGTTTTGGACGCAGCAACAAATAAGCATTCAAAGCGCTGCTACGTCCGGATCGTGGGCACAGAGCCTAAAATTTTTTTTAAAAATGGCGTGGGCTCCCGCGTAATTTTTATAACTAGCAGAGGGAAAGCCGACTGCTGGCGGCTGATATTAGTAGCCGGGGAAGGGGCCAGTAGCCAACAATGCTTGTTTAGCCTTTACTGGCTAGGTTACAGGGGGACCCCAGAAAAAAATTGACGCAGGGTCCCTGTATAAAATCCAACCATAAAAGGCTAAACAGTCAGCTGCGTGCTGATATTAATAGCCAGGGAAGGGGCCATGAATACTAGCTCCCTCCGCAGCTATTAATATCACGCCTCAGCAGTCCCAGAAATGGCGCATCCATAAAATGCGCTAAATCTGGCGCTTAGCCTCCGCTCTTCTCACTGCCCTGTAGTGGTGGCGAGTGGGGTAATGGGGTTGGGGTTCACATCAGCCTTGCATTGGCAGCTGACATGAAGCCCAGGTTAGTAATGTAGGGTGTCTATAAGACGCCCCCATTACTAACCGCGTAGTAAAGTTATGAAATAAAAAACACGCAGTTTTAAATTTTTTTATTACACTCTCAATCCCTGAATCCCTCTTCTGAAAAAAACGTAAAATAAAAAACAAGCATATCCCTCACCTGTCCACCGTCACGACGTAGTCCACGATTACCACCAACGATTGTCCCTCGGCGATCCGGGTCACTTCTACAGCAGTGACATCAGCAATCACTGATGTCACTGCTGTAAAAGACAGCAATGCATACTGACAGGAGTGTAAAATCACTCCTGTCAGTATACATTGCTGCTGGAGTGAGGTCACTGGAGTTCATCAGCTGAAGATCAGCTGATCAGCCCCAATGACCTCAGCACCAGCACTGGTAGGAACATTCTTCAGAATGTTCGCACAGTGAGGTCACGTGAGCGATCAGCTGATCGCTCACGTGACCGCAGGTCCTGGCAGCACAGTACACTGCTGGGAGCGAGCGCGTTCCCAACAGTGTACCGCTGGCTGCTGGGCTAAAGACATCGTCGGGGACCGAGGACCAGGAGGACACTGGGGGGCGCCGGATAGGTTGAGTATAGTGTTTTTGTTTTTTTTTTTACTTTTTTTTCTTTTTTTAACCGCGCAGTACTGGGCTCGACTGAGGAGACTACTGCTCCTCCCAGCCGTGCCACTCTTGCTGTTATCAGCGGGAGTGGCAGGCAGATGAGAGGAGTAGTAGTCCTCTTCTGCCGACCCGGGTACCACCCTCAGCGCGTGTCCGCCGCGAATTTGCGCCCATTGGCTTTAATTGAAACGCAGCAAATCCATAGATATAGATATTATACCTGGAGATTTCCTGCAGTTCAATTAAAGTCAATGGGCATGAATTTGCGGCGGAAAAGCGCGCACAATGGAACATGCTGCGTTCTTTTCCGCAATAGCTGGCAGACAGATTACATAGCGTTTTCAGTTGCGGCCATGTTGTGCATCGTCTTGGTAAAAAGCAGCAAAATGATGCTCATCCTGTTGCATGATGACAGCTAGTTGTACATTGTAAATTTACTATTTTTGGTCTCAGTGTATGTGCTACAACCTTTATACTCTACTGCACTGATTGCATCTAATGTCCCAATTTTGATGTCAGGCAACTTCTATTATACACATACACCACTATATCACATATTAAGTAAAAACAGTTAAACACGCCTACTTTCTGATAAACCCCATCCCTTTTGGCAAGGCCATGCCCCCTGGTTGGACAAGGCACAGAAAGCATGAAGGCGTTAACTCTTTTTTCAACCTACGTAACTATATAATATACAATACATTTAGTGAAAGTCATGAAAGACTGAATTCTTTTGCATTTAGCTTGATAAATGTACCTTGGGGAAAAAAAGGTTCAATCTCCATAGGAGACAAATTTTCTTTACCATGAGAACTATTAATCTGTGGAATAGTCTACTTCAAGAGCTGGTCACCCTGGGAGGCCTTGATCGTTTCGACAAAGAGTTAGATGCTTTTTAAGAAGAAAATAACAAATGTTTATGTAAATGTGTACAGTTCTTTTCTGAATTTTTGGTCCAGTTGAGCAATAATTGGGATCAGGAGGGAAATATTAGCTCTTTTGGGTTGGACTAGATCATCTGGTTGAACAGTGCCCCTTCTCTTTGTCTTTTCCTATCTCTTGGTTGAATTTGATGGACATTCGTCTTTTTCTACCATATCAACTATGTAATTATTATGCAAAAGAATTGCCTGTCTTGAACATTCCATGTTTTGTTTGCAGGCTTCTCAAAAATTAAGCTGATCACAGTGTGTCCTTCTGCCAGGTTGTAATCTGCTCCGGAACTAAGTGTTCAATATACCAGCAATGCCACCGCTGGGTAAATGTTGAATTACATTATTCCCACTTTAATGCATGACTTTCTTGGGTCCTCCACAAGAGAGACGCTCTTTATAACCAATCTTGACTCTTCATAATAAATAGAAGCTCCTAATCGGTTGCCCCGAAATTCATCAATCTTATTTCACCAGAATTCTGGTGTAAAACTCTTTTAAATATTGCGAAATGTTTGTTCTATTTGTAGTTGTACAAAAATTTTGAGACTTTTGGAATTTTTAGGCCATTCTGGGTGAACTAGCTTATGTTTTTCAAATATGCATGGAGCTTAACCGGGAGGACGAGTGACCGAGCACAGCTGACAAATTCATCTTATTATGCTACATATGTACTCCAGTCGCTGACTTGAGTGCATTTCTTGCAATAACGCATTGCAGCTGAAAGATGCGAAAAATTCATTAAGAGGCGCACACCTCATACTGAATTTGGTGCATGTTACTCTAGCGTACTCTTTGTGAAAATACCAGTCTTGATGTCTCAAGGCCTATGTCTTCTAAACCAGCCAGTTCCTTTAGTCTTCTAGTAACAGTTTAACGGCTTGTGCAAATGACCATAAAAATCAGACGAGTGTTATCCGTTATTTTGACAGTTAGCACTCGTCCCCATGTTATTCTTTGGGGCCGTGCACATGTCCGATAGTTTCCTCTGACTGAATCGGTCCGAGGAAAAAAAATCGCATCACGCACGAGTTGCATCCTATTATCGGATCGCACTTGGCTATTTATGTCTATGCGTTCGAATGACATCTGAGTGCGGTCCAATTTTTATACACTGACAAAATTGAGAAGATGGAGAGATTTTTTGTTCTTCTCCACATATGAGAAAATCGATTCAGACTCTGATCACTTATCAGAGTTTGATCAGAGAGATCGGAAGAGATAAAAACAGTTGTCTGACCCTAGCCTTAGATGGAGGTCCTGCAGCATGTGAACCTTCACTCGCTGCCCATTTACCGCCCACTGTGCCAGCTCTAGAGGTTCCCGTTTTAGTGCTCAAACAAAATATGCCCAATAACTATACAGAACTGTAATACCCCTGACTATCTGAACCTCCAACCCTTACAATCCTGTCCTTACTGTCTGATATTGGCATTTATACACTCAGTGCTGCTTCATTTCAGCTGACATTACAAGTTGCGTTTTCTGACAGGTACGTGCTGCAGTTGTGATTATAGTCTCAGTGAGGTGACAGGTGACTTGTGACACAGAGGAAAACACTTCTGCTCTGTGCAGCCGGTCGCATGAATCATTCTGGTTTATACCTTCAAACAGCGACAAGTCACGTTGATGGAATATAGTCGTCTAGTTCTCAGTCTCATACCCTATAATGACGTGTCAATAGTTATTTCGGTGCAGAAATTTATGTCCTTACTGTCAGTGAATAATATAAGAATTGATACGATAAAATGTGTAATACTGGATTGTCTGTGGTCCCATTTTAATTGATTATTTCATTCACAACCATGCAACATCTGGTCACAGCAGAAACGCACACCCATATCAAGACCATGTTCACACACAAGGAGACCTGTAAATTAAACAATAGACAAAAAATCTACATTAAAAAAAATATTTAATACAGCACCTAGAAACATTGTGCAAAGGGTTGTCCGGGCTTGCGCTACAAGTCTGCAGTCCGGCTATGTGACTGCAGACTTGTGAATCCTCACATTGTGGGCACTCAAAGGAAACACCAAATTTCATCAGCCAAGTACAGTAAATTCACAGCTAGAACCGTCAGAATAGATAGATAAATAGATAGAATAGATGCCCTGTAGACATATAATTTCACAAGCCCCCTACATATAATAAACTTGCACCCTTTATTGTATGTCATGTGGCACTAAAGGGTGTTTAGTCTTATGTAACCTCTTAAATAAATAAATAAATTACGAAACAACAACGTGGGTTTCTCCTATTTTTGTTAACCAGCAAAGGTAAAGCAAACATCTGCGGGCTTATATTATCAGGCTGGGAAGATCCCTGGTTATTGGGCCCTTCCCAGCCTAAAAATACAAGACCACAGCCACCCCAGAAGTGGTGCATCACATTAGATGCGCCCATTCTGGCGCTTTGCCCGGCTCTTCCCGATTGCCCTGGTGGAGTTGCAATCATGATAATGGTAGTTGGGGTTGATAACAGCTGTGATTTGTCAAAAATCACAGCTGGCATCAAGCTCTGGGGTTAGTATGGAGAGGTGTGTATCAGAGTAATCAAAAAATAAAAACACACACACAGAAAAAAAATACTTTACTTAAATAAAGACCCACACTACCCCTCGTTCACCAATTTATTACCAAAAATGTTCCCACGAAGCTCCGCTATAGTCCACGTTCCTTGATTCTGGTTCCGGTGACTGTGAATAGCAGTAAATTTCTTGCTATTCACAGGCACCAGGTAGTAACGACATTGCTCATAAGCAACATTGGCTCCCGCTGCGCTTAGCGAGACCCGGCTTCTCCGTTGAGCATTGTCATTAGTACCTGGCGCCTGTGAATAGCAGGAACTTTTGAGGTGCCACTTCAGAGGTGGTTGTGGTCTTGTATTTTTATGGTGGGAAGAGCCTAATAACGAGGGACCTTCCCAGCCTGATAATATAAGCCTGCAGCTGTCTGCTTTACCTTGGCTGGTTATCAAAAATAAGGGTGACTCAATATTGTTTTTATTATTTATTTAATAGGTTAAATAAGGCTAAACACCCTTTAGTGCCACATGAAAGGGTTCAAATTTAATAAGTTTCATAATATATAGGAGGCTTGTGACATTATATA
Organism: Phyllobates terribilis; assembly: GCF_046119375.1. Classification (NCBI taxonomy): domain Eukaryota; kingdom Metazoa; phylum Chordata; class Amphibia; order Anura; family Dendrobatidae; genus Phyllobates; species Phyllobates terribilis. Next base: position 488,700,677 of record NW_027362771.1, read on the forward strand.
TCTACAGGACATCTAGCTATTCTATATCTATCTATCTATCTATCTATAAGATTGCTCTATTAGTTTGTAAACTAGCTTTAAATTACATAGAGTATTATAGTATGTAAAAGATAATGTTAAAAATGCATTGCATATGGATGCTAGGTGAGAAAAATCGCATTGTACTGTATTGACACTCGTCCTATTTTTCTGGATCAACATTGAACCGAGTTTTTATACGCTAGTGTGACCCCAGCCTTATACTTTTCCTCTGACCTTTCCCGTTCCTGGTTTTCGCTTACAAATACCGATGTAAAATACTGGTCAAAATACTGAATGTGTGAACGTGGCCTAACACTGCATAACAAAGCAGAGGAGATATTTTCCCCTAGAAGCATTGCCTTATAATATGGTATCTGATGAATCATTTTCTGCTCTGTCGGATCTATACAATATCAAAGAAAAAACCTTGTGCCTTCATATGAAACGTGAGACATAAGGAGGTAAATTAAGGCCACGTAGACTTATATAAGTGAATCATTATGGCTTCATACAGCTCAGTTGTATGGAGCTATAATATAGCTGTATGCATAAGCGCCTGCTGCAGAAATCCAGATCGGTTCTCTGGGTTCACAAAGAAAACCTTTATAGAAATAATCCTGTGTAATGAGCGACCGGCACACATTGTGCATTGCTGTCTGCGTTGCTCATCTTAGAATGTGTTGTATTCTGTGTTGCTAAAGTGCCAACATTTTCTAGAAATAGACTTTGTCGTGTTTCGCAAAAAGTAACAGAAATGTTTCATACCACCATGCAATTAATAGCATAGGAAAAGAAAACACAAGCACAGAAAATGTCATAGGCAATATACTAAATAGACGAGTGACTCCCCTTTATACTGGTGTCATCTATACGACTGCAGCGAGCTGCTCTACTTCTTTTGGTGTCACCTGTCCGCTACGAGACGCAGAGATCTTGTAGATGACAAGTAGCGGGATCGAAGGTCTGTATGTGACAGTACAATGAGGTTTACACTCCTAGGTGGAAGCGATCGTTAAAAAATTGACTGATATATCATGATAAAACCCTTTCCTGGCCGGCAGATACAATTTAGCAAAATCTTGGAAGAGATAGGAAGGAAAGGGAATTGGAGATTTGAAGGGAAGCCTAACAGATCCTAAGAGATCCATTGACTTTAATGACGTCCATTATTTTTCTATTCATTTGCACATGGAAGAATAGCACAGCAGATGATAATAGTAAGGATAATATCAGAAGCACAAAAGTCTTTAATGTTTTTTGTTCAAGCAGGATTAGTTAACCAAAACTGAGAATAAATAACAAAAAAAGATTAGTATGAGGTATTAGTCAGAGTTTTTCATAGATAGAACCTGTACCCATTATAGTCTTTGAGCAGGTTCACATGTCCATTTTTTGAGGACCAATTGTTCAATCCGATTTGCGGATCAAAATCACCCATTCAAGTCAATGAGTCCATTAAAAGAACGACACCACATGCCTGCCATCTGTGTGTCATTTGAGTGTTGTCAGTTTTTTACTTTTTAATGGTGTAACAAGGCTACTCACTTTGGGAACATTCTGAGGTATCACAGGAACCATTTATTTTTAAAATCTGACTGGTTTATTTCAGTCCTTATGAACCACATTGCAGAAAAACTTAAATACACATTTTGTCCGGCATGACACATACAGTAAACCGTTCATACAATAATGCTGGTTTGCCCACTTGGCTTAGAGTCCAGCTTCTTAGTCCTTTTGCGAAGCCACACTATCTAGGAGGTCTAAACACCTCTATACACAGAACCATGTGTGAGATAAACAGGTCCCATTTTACAATGTGTATCACACCCAGGGGTGGAGGTATGTTGAGCAGTCTACCCGCCCTAATTCTTCAGCTGCTCACAATTAGAGATGGACGATTAACCACTTTTAGTATTTTGTGTACTAGAGCATTACTCCAGGTTTATATCACAGAGGACATGGACCTTTGTGATACATATCTCCCATCCACTATATGTCCAGCAGCCACCTTACAATGGGTAAGAGAAGCTTGGATTTTTTTTTCATACGTGAAAGATGTAAAAAAAAAACAGACACAAGGATCAAAAATGGATGAAAATTGTAACAAGCACACTGTTAAAAAATGGTCATTTATTTCTCCTATAAAAAATGGACATCTAAGGCCTTTAAGCATATTTGGACCTGATTTTGTCATGATTTTGGTGCAAGTAAACCAGGTTTACTACTTCATCCAGCAAGCCAGCCATATACTGTACTTGAGATAGCTGTCAGCAACCACCGCCAAAATATTTTGATCCGGGCAACTGTTATTTATGGTTAGAAAAAGGGAGGTTTTCCAGGCTCGACAAATTTCTGCAGTCAATCTATGTGAAAACAAACCTGTCATCTCAATAGCCTTATTGATATACATTGGTTAGTGTGCAGTCCAATTTTACTAGAATAGCACAAGTCCATATAATATGTTAAAAGGATTGTCCAGTCTAGAATGACAAGTCTGTAGTAACTCTGTGTGACTGAAGACTTGTGAATCCTCTCAGTGCACTGTGCGCTGCAAGGATCCGCCGGTGTTGGTGCCTGGAACGGCAGTCAAGGATGCGATATGTATACTCCCGGCCAGAACCCGTTTAGGGGACGAGGCCGCGCTCCATACAAGTGCATGCTGCGATATTTTCATGTCATTTGGTCCATGTAAAAAAAACCGCACATCTGAACAGTGCTCCGGAATATTATTAGTCCGAGTTCAGTCACTTTTCCAAGGATATCACTAGGACCAAAAATACAATCATGTGAACGTAGCGTCAGTAGGAGAGTAACAAACTATACTCGCTGTATAGGACTGACACACACTGTGGCCTCGTTCGCACATCTTATTTCAACACTTACATGAAAAAAATGGTACTGGTGTCATCAGTGTTTGGTCCATGTGTCCGTTTTTACCATCAGTATGTCATCAGTGTTTGGTCCGTATGACTAGCCCAGGGGGATGGGGAAGACTCGGTACCCGGGCCTTTAGCCTGGCCTTTAGGGATGTCGCGGTGGTCGGCTCCCGGGCCCGTACCCTGGGCCGCTCCTTTAAAAGGGGTTGATAGATGTTAAGTTTTATTAAAGAGTTCGTGACGCCACCTGTGGCTTCTGTTGAGGATCACCAGCGCTGCGCAATCCACTGAGGCCGATGATAAGGCAGCTAGATGGTATGGCTCCCCACAGGTGGAGCTAGGCCTCAGGGCAGTGTATGAACGGGGAAAGCAGGACGAAGAGACCCTGCCGGGTCAGAGCAAGAACAGGGACAGACACGATAGTCACTTCAGTACCTTTTACTGATGGAAATTCAGGCACTCCCCAGAGCACTGTAGGGTGAAGGGTGTATGTCCGGATCCTCCCCAAATGAGCGGGTTTTGGGCCTCCTGTTTCTTGACTCTGCGTAGTAAGTTTCTGACCTGCCTGGAGCTAGGCCTAACTTTGTCTCTGTCCTGCGCTGGCTGACCTTGTGGTAGGGCCTTTTCTTGGATTACACGCTCCCGACTTACGGGGCCTATGTGTCTCCTGGCTCTGATACGTATCAGCACTTTAGCAATCCTGGGACTTGTAGTACTCCAGGGATTCCGGTTTTATCTTACTGGGTCATGGAGATCCCGGTAAGCTTCGAACCTGGTGTCCGGTAACTGCTTCTTCGGGGTGAGCTAGTTAAGCTCCTCTGCCCCCTATGAACTAACTCTCTCTACTCGCCTTCAGCCTACTCGGGCCCTCAATAGGCTACTCACACTAACGGCAGCTTGCCGCGCTTCACCGATCTTATGGCGCCGGCACACCTAAAGCTCACCTCTCTGAGCTACAACTGAGTCTCGATCTGGATAAGCTCCACTGCAGGATAGCAATTGCAGGAGCTGGAACAGGCTTTTGTCCTCTGAGGTAACTCTTCTCAGACTGTACTGGACTCACTGCTAAACCAGAATAGACTGACTGAGCTCGACTCTGCATTCAGGTTTGTACTTGCTGAACTCTTCAGAGGAACTGAGCTGCCTGGCTCCACCTTCCCTATTTATCTATCCCTAACGGGCTCCCTCTGGTGGTCTGAGGTTGAAGGTGGAGATGTGTGAATGGTTATGGGGGCCTCTTGTGGAGGAATCCTTCAATACACTCTTCTAGGATTTGTGATACCAAGCACAGCTGGGCTTCACACGTATGTGAGAGTGTGAACTGTGATAACAGCAGGAGAGCATTAGGACCCTGTGGGTTTTGCCTGGCTGAGCTCAGAGCAGGGGCAGATCGGGAGACCCTGTGTGTTCTGAGGGTGTCTGCTGTGTGAGACGCTGGAAGTAGAGTCTGAGGAGAACTGTGAGGACTGAACTTCAACAAGACTCTCTCTTTACAAGCTCTCCTGTGGGGGTTGTTAACCCCTGGCCCTGGTGAAGCTGTGTCCCTGCTTAAGAATGAGTGCTGAGCTGGGGAAAGCTGTGTGGCTCTTTGGAGTTTTGTGGAAGTCCATGCTGAGTGGACTAGAGACTTTGTGCTGAACGAGCCAAGTGTCAAGTGAGAGGGAAAGAGACTGAGGATATCATCTCTGTGACGGAGCGCGTGGTCGGTGGTCTGGAAAACAGTGAGTGACTGCGAGAGGAGAGACGGTGTCCGGTGCCATTCACATTGAGAGGATACTGACAAGCCTGGTGAAGACTTCTTCCCAGACCTTAACCTGAGGCTACAGGACTAAAGTCCCCAGCGTGTGGGCTCGGCATCGGCCGACAAGACAAGGAACCTTTGCTTTTTTTGTAAACGTTGCTTTTTTATTTGGCTCCAAAGTTTTCCAGGACTAGCTGCAGTTACCACGATTCACAGGCCTGTGATAGACCACATCTGAGGTTAACAGTACCGTAACTGTAAGATACCCGGGTATCCCTATACTAGGGGTATAAGAGCAATTGGTATAGTTTCATGCATTGTTATTGTTAATAGTGGTAGGATTGTACTCAGTGTGCCATCTCAGGGGTCCCTATAGAGCACTCTCACTAGATTGACACAGTGTTTAGATAAAATTGTTCCAGATCTTTAGTATAATTCACATAAACTGGAAACCTTAAGATTGGCACATTGATTTCAGCTTTTGCTGATTATGTGTACTCACTGGATTTCTCTCGGACCTCCGGTCATTACACGTGTGTCCGTTTTTACCATCAGTGTGTCATCAGTGTTTGGTCCGTGTTTCCATTTTTACCATCAATGTGTCATCAGTGTTTGGTCCGTGTGTCCGTTTTTACCATTAGTGTGTCATCAGTGTTTGGTCCGTGTGTCCGTTTTTACCATCAGTGTTTGTCAATGATGGTTACATAAATAAGTAAATTACAAAGCTTCTCCTATACAGGGCAATGTCAAACACGTACAGCACACGGGCGGCACACGGATGCTATGCATGCTGTGCATGTTTCTCACAGATCCATGGACTTGGATTTGCCCTTTTCACCTGTGCTGCTGAAAAAAAATGAACATGTGAATTGCATCATAGATTATAATGGGTGGGTATGCATTGTATCCGTGAAAAAAACCGGATACAACACGTACGTCTGAATGAGGCACTGGGTCTCATTCAGACATCTCTTTTTAACATATGCTTTCTAGGTGTCCGCAAAGAACCTGTTAACAGCCCCATAGATTATAATGTGTAATTGTTTTATCTATGAAAAGAATATGTGAGTAAAGAACAGATGTCTGAATGAGGCCTAACAGGAAGGTTTTTCTGATTGTAAACTACAAAGAAACGAACCCTCAGTCAGATATATATTATGGGGTACGTGTAACACAATACTAATACAAATGAGAAGACCATTGTAGTCAGCTGTCATCCCTAGAAATGAAATTAAAATGTACTGTAGATAATTGCAAATGGGCATCAGATGGATGAATTAATTCAGCACAATTACATTCTGCATGTCATTAGTGCAAAGTTAATAAGCGTTATAGGCATCTAATTATCAACAACAGCGCTATCTGGGTAGCGATTTTCTCTACACTGGTGGACGGCTGGCTGCATCTGGACTTTTTATCGCTTAATGCAAAAAATTGCTGTGGAGTTGCTGTCCATAGAAATGCTTTGCTTATCCAAACACTGTCATATTTGGACCCCACAGTTCAGTTCAGTTTAGGCATCTGTAGGACCCATTATCCAGACACCACTGCCACTTTGGCTTATGCCTTTGCAAGCCCTGTTGTTTTTATGGGATTCCCTTTCGGCAGTGGAAATAGGTGTGGTGGCGGTAGTTCTTTAGAACCCACCAAGCACTGTATAGTATAGCAGGAGAAGTAGGTAACTGGCCGTCAGGGGCTACGAAAGTGTCGGCCATGCTCAGCTGTGAGGAGCAGTAAGGACGCCATAACCTTTTAGCATGCTGTTTCTGTGCAACCAACCCACTATTTCTGGTTGAGCCCCTACTGAGAAAGCAGACCTATTGACCCGTTTCACAAGGCTCTCAAGGGGACAAAAGTTGATTTTAATCAATAGATCTTGGAATAATAACTTCCACAATTGGATGTGATATAATAATGTTCCTGTGCTGAGATAATCTTATAAATGTGCCCCTGCTGTGTACTGTGTAATGTCTGTCTCAAAATGAATCACAGAATAAATGGAGTATGAAGGGCACCACTCTGGTGAGCCTATGGGACTTGTAGTCCTCTTAGTAGACACTACAAACTGCTAGCCGACGGTATACAGTGCTGCACCAAGGTTTGCAAAATAATTCAAGAAGAAAAGAAGAAAAGTGGCACTCACCATTGGCTGCAGAAAAACATTGTTTATTTCAGACAAAAAGTCATCAAAAGAAGCTGGGGTGTGCGGGAGGATGCCAGACTGGACGACGGCCGTTTCAAGCTGAAAACGCGCTTCTACGGTCATGGAACCATAGAAGCACGTTTTGAGCGCGAAGCGGCCGTCGTCCGGTCTTGCACCCTCCCGCACACCCCAGCCTACTGCTTCTCCTGAAGACTTTTTCACTGACTTAAAGAATGTTTTTCTGCAACCGATGGTGAGTGACACTTTTCTTCTTTTCTCCATGAATTATTGTGTAATGGCTGTGTTTGACAGTGCAGGAACACGATCTGATCATACCACAGCTCCTGAGCAGGGGAGTACGCAAAAGACTATACAGACATTACAGCAGGGGATCACAGCTGATCCTTTTTGTGAGGTAAAACATTTCCCTGCTTGTTTTAAAACAATGTTTTACCTCACAGAAAGAGCTGTGATCCCCTGCTGTAATAGTATACAATGTATTGTATAGTCTTTTTCTCCCCCCCCTGCCCAGGAGATGTGGTATGATCAGACCATGTTCCTGCACAGTCAGACACAGCCATTACACAGTACACAGCAGGGGCATATTTCTAACATTATCTCAGCACAGGAACATTTTTTTTAAACACATCCAATTGTGGAAGTTATTATTCCAAGATCTTTTGATTAAAATGAACTTTTGTTCTTGGGAAAACCCCTTTAAGACAGGCACTGGGTGGTATTTGACAACTACATTGCATAAGGGAGCATACTCGCGTTGTGGTTCAATCAGGGTTTGAAAATTGGAATTCAACTGCAATATGTGAATACATCTTAATGTAAGTTATCAGATACAGAAATAATATATTAGTTTACTTATAGTAGATATCTGCACCTTCATAATGAAAATGCACTGAGGACTTACAATTATGGAACAATTCTTTTGAGAAATATTCAAAGTACATATGAAATTGTTACATAATGTAAGTGTATCAAACAGAAAAAGCATAGGAGAGATGCCGGATCAGCCGCACTGCCTCCATGTACTAGCACTATGCCTTTTAATCACTCTCATTCTCTCCTTCAATTAATTAGATTCTAGTTTTGTAGTTTTGATTACATTTAACACCTCTTTCAACTTGGAGAGATAACAAGAGATATAAATAGTAGAATCACATAGCAACTCCAAATTGCTACACGATTTACATTAGTAATACTTCAACATGATAAAAGAAATGTCTCACCTACATTTTTTTTCTTAATTAAAACCAGATACTCAAGCGCAATCTTTTTCAAATCTGTTTTATGGTTGTATATACTCTCATTTTAATTTCTGGACATGATTATTAAGGCAACCATCTTGCCTGTTCTGAGCAGTAATTCTGAGATCTGTTTTACAGCAATAGACATAGTTAGATAGGTAATACCGTTGAAAACAGACAAATGTCCATGAAGTTGAACCGAAGGATAGAAAAGGATAAAAGGAAGAATTATATGTCTAACCACAAGCATGATCCAATTACATATCGTATTTTTTGTACTATAAGACGCACCTAAGGTTTTAGAGGAGGAAAATAGAAAAAAAAATTGAAGCAAAAAATGTGGTCATGATGCATTGTTATGGGGGAGGGGATCTGCTGCTGACACTGTTGTAGGGGTAATGTCCCCCAATTCTGTACTAATATCCCTCATCCTGGTATATATGCCCCCATCCTTGTATATATGGCCCTCGCTTCCTGTTATACGTGGTCCCCATCCCTATCCTGATATACATGGCCCCGATCCCCATCCTGGTATACATGGTCCCCTATCATGGTATGCATGGCACCCCCATCGCCATCCTGGTATGCATGGCATTTCCATTCTGCCATAAATGGCACCCCCATCCTGGTATGCATGGCACCTCCATTTTGGTATGCATGGCACCCCCATCCCCACCACGCTGCACACAAAAAAAAGGATTCCCCTCTGCTCCAGTGCTTCGTCCTGTTCAGGTGACATCTGCTGATCTCAGCATGTGAGCAGCGCGTGAAGTCACTGCCATGCGACCTCATACGTTGAGGTCAGCTTCCGGAATATTCACTGCTCCCCACACCGGGACTATGGGCGTGGGGAGAAGTGAATATTCATTCTCCTTAACCCCTTTACCCCCCAGGGTGGTTTGCACATTAATGACCAGGCCAATTTTTACAATTCTGACCACTGTCACTTTATGAGGTAATTACTCTGGAACGCTTCAACAGATCCCCCTGATTCTGAGGCTGTTTTTTTGTGACATATTGTACTTCATGATAGTAGTAAAAAATCTTCGATATCATTTGCGTTTATTTGTGAAAAAAACAGAAATTTGGCAAAATTTTTAAAAATTTCACAATTTTCAAACTTTCAATTTTCATGCCCTTAAATCAGAGAGATACAGTACAGACCAAAAGTTTGGACACACCTTCTCATTTAAAGATTTTTCTGTATTTTCATGACTATGAAAATTGTACATTCACACTGAAGGCATCAAAACTATGAATTAACACATGTGGAATTATATACTTAACAAAAAAGTGTGAAACAACTGAAAATATGTCTATATTCTAGGTTCTTCAAAGTAGCCACCTTTTGCTTTGATGACTGCTTTGCACACTCTTGACATTCTCTTGATGAACTTCAAGAGGTAGTCACCGGAAATGGTTTTCACTTCACAGGTGTGCCCTGCCAGGTTTAATTGTTAGAACCCTCCTGTCTGTTCCATCTTGTGTTTTGCAGTCACGTGACTATCTGCCTTTATATTCCAGCTCCGCTCTTTTGGCTGTGCTGGACTTCAGTGTTTGACTATTTCTCTAGCCAGGTACTTTTGTGCCTTTCTCTGTCAGTACGTTTGGTCCTTCTGGGACCTCTAGTACCTTTTTGTCTGTTTGTCTTTTTGTGTTCTGCAACAACTTCTCTGTTTAGGAGGTGTCCCATTTTTTTTGTTCCAGTCCTTAGTTCTTTTAGGGACCCCTCCCCTAATCCTATAGGTCTTCGTTCAGACTAGCCAAGGATTAAGGTGGGTCTGGTCGCTAGGAACAGGCAGCCCGCTACATTGTAGGGATTCAGCTTAGTTTTACTGTAGGGACAGTTTTCCCTTATCTTTCTTTAGTTCATGTTGCAGATCATAACATTAATAAGTGGGATTTCTTGCCTTATAAATGGGGTTGGGACCATCAGTTGTGTTGTGCAGAAGTCAGGTGGATACACAGCTGATAGTCCTACTGAATAGACTGTATTTGTATTATGGCAAGAAAAAAGCAGCTAAGTAAAGAAAAACGAGTGGCCATCATTACTTTAAGAAATGAAGGTCAGTCAGTCCGAAAAATTGGGCAAACTTTGAAAGTGTCCCCAAGTGCAGTTGCAAAAACCATCAAGTGCTACAAAGAAACTGGCTCACATGAGGACCGCCCCAGGAAAGGAAGACCAAGAGTCACCTCTGCTTCTGAGGATAAGTTTATCCGAGTCACCAGCCTCAGAAATTGCAGGTTAACAGCAGGTCAGATTAGAGACCAGGTCAATGCCACACAGAGTTCTAGCAGCAGACATATCTCTTCAACAACTGTTAAGAAGAGACTTTGTGCAGCAGGCCTTCATGATAAAATAGCTTCTAGGAAACCACTGCTAAGGACAGGCAACAAGCAGAAGAGACAAGTTTGGGCTAAAGAACACAAGGAATGGACATTAGACCAGTGGAAATCTGTGCTTTTGTCTGATGAGTCCAAATTTTAGATCTTTGTTTCCAACCACCGTGTCTTTGTGCGACGCAGAAAAGGTGAACGGATGGACTCTACATGCCTGGTTCCCACCATGAAGCATGGAGGAGGAGGTGTGATGGTGTGGGGGTGCTTTGCTGGTGACACTGTTGGGTATTTATTCAAAATTGAAGGCATACTGAACCAGCATGGCTACCACAGCATCTTGCAGCGGCATGCTATTCCATCCGGTTTGCATTTAGTTGGACCATCATTTATTTTTCAACAGGATAATGACCCCAAACACATCTCCAGGCTGTGTAAGGGCTATTTGACCAAGAAGGAGAGTGATGGGGTGCTACGCCAGATGACCTAGCCTCCATAGTCGCCAGACCTGAACCCAATCGAGATGGTTTGGGGTGAGCTGGACCGCAGAGTGAAGGCAAAAGGGCCAACAAGTGCTCAGCATCTCTGGGAACTCCTTCAAGATTGTTGGAAGACCATTTCCGGTGACTACCTCTTGAAGCTCATCAAGAGAATGCCAAGAGTGTGCAAAGCAGTCATCAAAGCAAAAGGTGGCTACTTTGAAGAACCTAGAATATAAGACATTTTCAGTTGTTTCACACTATTTTGTTAAGTATATAATTCCACATGTGTTAATTCATAGTTTTGATGCCTTCAGTGTGAATGTACAATTTTCATAGTCATGAAAATACAGAAAAATCTTTAAATGAGAAGGTGTGTCCAAACTTTTGGTCTGTACTGTATGTGAGGGGAGATATGTTTCACTGCGGCTACTAACTTCAGTGAACTAAACCTACAAATTTTCTCCAGCATGTTATGTGTTGGGGGTTAAACCACCATGTTCAGAGGGAGTGTTTTTCTGTGAATGACATTGAGAAGGGCTGGAGGTCAATCATCATATCTCCACCTCAGGGTGTGGCTGGGCACGTTAAATGCTCAGTCACTGTTTTTTTTTCTCTAATGTGGTCTGGAGAAGGAAGTCTCCAGACTGTGTCTATGGAAGCCAGAGAGCTCCACAGAAGGACTTTTGTTTGGTGAAACTTCTTTGTGCTACCCGGAGCGGGAGAAACCCCGCTCACCTGACTGTACTACTCTTTATCTTTTAGTTTGCGTTATCCCGAAGAGAACGTGTTTATTTTGTGGAAGCCAGCTGAGATTTATGCCTTATCCCAATAAACCTGCAAGAAGTTAATCCGAGACGTGTTTCTTGCGTCTGTCTCTGTGAGAGCCGAGCAAGTCGCTTTACCAGACCATCCACTACGAAGTCCAATATAAATTTCTCTCTCTTACCCACAAAGTTCTATATCTCTCATCTCTGTCTACCACAAGACTTGTCCGCTCCATTCCGCTAATAACCTAAGACTAACATCTTCTATAACCTGATCTTCCCACTCCCATCTTCAGGACTTCTCTCATGCGGCACCAATTTTCTGGAATGCACTACCCCAGACAATCTGGTTAATTCCCAGTATCCTCAGTTTCAAGCGTGTTCTAAAAACATATTTTTTTTTAGACTGGCCTATCACCCCACCTCATGAAACTAACTAACTAATCCCTGCTGTCCCTTTCATGAACAAAAACAACACCTTGTATCTGTACTTGTACAGATACTGGCTGGTGACTGGCTCATGCAGCGTTATTTCAATGCCCCTATTTATCATAATGATGGCTGGACCTTACCTTTTGTTTACCCCCTATTTCTTCATAGATTGTAAGCTTGCCAGCAGGGCCCTCACTCCTCTTGATATATGATGAAATATGTGGTACCCTGTAATTTGTAAAGTGCTGCAGAATATGTTGGCACTATAGAAATAAAAATTAATATTATTTATTATGGCAAAGAAGCCTGGTCTCCTCTGCAGATTGAGCCTTTCTTTCTCCAGACGGAGGGAATGCCCTCTTGTCTTTTGAGGGGGTTTTACATCAAACATCTTTTGACCATGCTTTTTGTATGGGCCATTTATGTAATAGTACAAGTTATTCATGTCCCTCCTTAATAATAGTCCCATCTCTTCTCAAGACTAAATAGATTTAATTATTTTAGCCTTTCATCATAAGCAAGATCCTACATGACTCTTATCTGTTTGGTAGCTCTTCTTAGTACCTTCTCTAACTCTAGGGCATTCGTTCAATGAACTAGTGCCCACAACTGGACTGTATATTTATGATGAGGCCGCATTAACGCTTTGTATAGTGGTAATATTACATCTCTGTCCATTAAGTCCGGGCCTCTTTTAATACATGATGCCGCTGACTGACATGGCATGCTTGTATTTAGTCTGTAATCTACAAGTACACCCAGATACTTCTCCACAAGTGACTCTCTTAGTTTTTACCCCTTAGAACATTTGATGCCCAGATATTATTATCAGGTGCATAACTTTACATTTCTCCTCATTGAACTTCATCTTTCAAGTGGATGCTCAAACACTCAGTTTGTCCAAGCCAGCTTATAATTTGTGACCATCTTCTATAGACTGTATTATACTACATATCTTTGTGTTTTTTACTATCACATACCCCTGTATGTATTTCCTTACAAGCCCCTCAAACATTGTTCTCACAATAGATGTTAAGCTTACTGATCTATAATTAGCTGTAAAAGACCTAGTGCCCTTTTTTTAAAATGGGCACCATAGCCCCAAACACTCACTACAGTATCAGTCACTAAAGAGTCTCTAAAAAATATTTACAGGGGCCCAACTGAGCTGAGTTCCTTAAGAAGTCTTGGACGCAGCACATCTGGGGCCTTGTTCACATTGATTTTATGTAACTCAGCTTGGACCATATCTACATTTAACAATCAGAGAATATTAGATGATGAGATAAAGAGCACTGGCATCGACTACATCTAGCGCTGCCTCTTATTTTGTATGTATAGAGTTTGACAGGGTCACTGGTGTTATATGTGAGGGGAAGTATGTGCCACTACAGCTGCTAGCCTGTGTGAACTGAACCTACAATTTTCCCCAGCATGTTATATGTTGGTGGTGTAATCACCATTGTGAAGGGAGTGGTTTTGTGTGAATGGCATAGAGATCAGGTGGGAAGTCATTCACCCTACCTCCCCTCAGGGTGTGGCTGAGCAAGGTTAAATGTTCAGTCACTATTTTTTTTCTTGTGTGTGTGATCTGGAGAGTGAAGTCTCCAGGCGGTGTGTGGAAGCTAGAGAGCTCCACAAAAGGACTTTTGCCTGAATGGCTTGTGATACCAAGAGGCTCACTTATGGACTGTGCTATACTTTATGTTTTTGTTTTTCTGTTACGCCGGAAAGGCCATGTTTATTTTGCCAAATCTGCAGTGCTTATGCCGCTACAAAAAACCTGCAGAGGAAACCGTGTCCTGAGTCTACTTCTGGAAGCAGCTGAGTGAGTCATTTTGCCACAGTTGGTGCAAGAGTGCATGCAAGATTCCAGGAACACGTGTACCTGCCACAGAGACCGGTGGATGTCCTGAGTAAAGGCCACCAGCCAGCAAGTGACTTGCTCCAAAGTCAGCAGCAGCAACACCAGCAACATTTGCAGAGCCTACAACAGCAGCACCGTGAGCAGCAGAAAATGCAGCAGGAAACAAATAAACTCTTGAAACAGTAGCTCCAACAACAACAGCAGATGGATCTCCTGGCAGAGGAAATCGCACCAGAGAAAAAGGTCCTCCCCCAACTCCAGGTGATGTCTTCCTGCGTCCGGAAGGCGGTAAGGCGAGCGATGCAAAAGATGACCCAAGGGGACAATGTTGAGGCATTTCTGACTGTTTTCGAGAGGGTAGCAGAGCGGGAAACGCTGCCGCCAGAGCAGAGGGCGGAGGTGCTGGCCCCTTATTTAATGAGTGAACCCCAAAAGGCTTACTATGACCTGGCCCTACAGTATGCGCAGCAGAATGCCAAATTAAAAGCAGAGATATTGGCACGCTAAGGAGTGACTATGTCAGTCAAAGCGCAAAGGATCCACCACTGGGCATATACTGGTGCCAAACTCCCTGCTCACAGATGTTTGACTTGCTAGATCTAGTCCAGAAATGGCTGCAGACAGAGTCTTCCTCTCCTGCCCAGATGGTTGAGTGCATGGTGATGGACAGGTTCATGTATTCCCTACCCAGGCCGGTGAAAGCGCGCAGTGGATGCTGAGTGCGACGTGCTGGGTAACCCTGCCCACAGCCCAGGATCCAACGTGGAACGCAGAAGTGAGTCACCCCCCGCTGCAGCCGGAACTTGACATGACATCAGCGGATGTCAGAGCCGGCTGCAGCCAGGGGTCACGTGATGCCTGTGAGCGGCCAGTGATAGTGCCGCTCACAGGCAAGCACAGCGCCGCAAGGTATTTACAAAGACACTTCTATTCACCATAAAAATACATTCTGGCATTATCAATAGTACTGGACAACCCCTTTAACCATAGGAGTAAGCCATGTCGGGTTTAAATGTTGCTCTCTATACTTATTACCTATAGGAATATATTTTGCAGTCTGACAAATATAGACTGAACAAAAATATAAAAGCAACACTTTTGTGTTAGCTCCCATTTTTCATGAGCTGATCTTAAAGATCTAAGATTTTTTTGATTCAAAAGGTTTTTTTTCTCTCAAATATTGTTTACAAATTTGTCTAAATCTGTGTTAGTGAGCACTTCTCCTTTGCCGAGATAATCCATCCACCTTACAGGTATGACATATCCATATGCTGATTAGACAGCATTATTATTGCACAGGGGTGCCTTAGGCTGGCCACAATAAAAGACCACTCTAAAATGTGCAGTTTTACAGTACTGGGGGGAAGCCCGGAGTTCAGAAAACCAGTCAGTATCTGGTGTGACCACCATTTGCCTCATGCAGTGGAACACATCTCCTTCGCATAGAGTTGATCAGGTTGTTGATTGTGGCCTGTGAAATGTTGGTCCACTCCTCTTCAATGGCTGTGCGAAGTTGCTGGATATTGGCAGGAACTTGAACACACTGGTGTATACTACGATCCAGATCATCCTAAACATACTCAATGGGTGACATGCGAGTATGCTGGCCATACAAGAACTTCGCACAGCCATTGAAGTCGAGTGGACCAACATTCCACAAGCCACAATCAACAACCTGATCAACTCTATGCACGGAGATGTGCGCTGCCGATGGTGGTGCACAATATATTATAATGAGGGCAATCCGCCATGGGCTCCCTTGGAGTGCCAGGCCCCGGGCGATAGCCCAAATTGCCCTCGTTTTAATCTGCCTACATGTACATCTTCAGCTGCATAAGGTGGGCACAATGTATTGGGCACTAAGCTGCCATATTTGCAATTTTCACTCTGCAACACCAACTTCTTATTTCTGGAAAACAACAGTAGAGTCAAAATTGTGCCTACATCCATACATGAATTCCCAGAGGGGTGTAATTTCCAAAATGGATTCAATTGAGGGGCCTTTTGGTTTTCTGAAACTAAAAGCAAAACTCAAGCTTTTTTTTCACCGCTGGAGTGGTGCTTAAAATCCAAGTCTCCTGCCTCCTGTTTGATACTCACCTTCTGGCGCTTTCATCTGTTTTCGACATTGCTCCGGTCTGTCTCCTGAAGTTTGTGACCTGCAGGCTGCTCCATTGTTTCATGGAGCGAGCCGGAGGTCACTAATCTATGAAAGTCTATGAGCACCTTGTTCTGGCTCTCATAGTCTTGCAACGAGAGCTTGTGACGTAGTTTTTGAGTTCAGGCCTGTCAGAAGCTGCGCTCACAAAATGGCAATATGGGACCAGACCGGCTCCTAAAAATGGTGAAGATGATGGAGGGTGAGTAAATGACCGGGGGCAGGGGACTTACGTTTAAAGCACCACTCCAGTGGTGAAAAACAAATAAACGCTGGAGTGGTGCTTTAAAGGCTCTACAAATGGCTCTTGCAAACGATTCCAGGAAAATCTGCTTTCCAAAAGACAAACAGTGCTGCTTGCCTCCCAAGCCCTGCCATGTGGCCAAAAAGTACTGCCTGACCACATATAAAGTATTTCTGCATTTGGGAAAAATAGTGTAATGAATTATGGGGCCATTTTCTCCCATTATTCCTTGTGAAAATGGAAAATCTAGGGCTAAAACAAAATTTTAATGGTAAAAATGTAATGTTATTCTTCAGTGCCCAATGGTACAAAATTCTTTGAAATGCCCGTGAAGTCAACGTGTCCATTTCTCCTCTAGATGAATTCCTTGAGGGATGTAGTTTGTAAAATGTGATCTCTTATTGGTGGGGGAAAGGTTTACTGCTCTGGCACCTCAGGATCTCTGCTAATGTAACATTACACCCACATATCATTCCAATCTGTACTCCAATAGGCGCTCTTTTCCTTCTGGGTTTTGCACTGTGCCCGAACTGGTTTCTGACCAAATATGGGTATTGGCGTACCCAAGGGAAATTGTGTAAAAAATTGTGTGGTCCATTTTCTTCTACTACCCATTGTAAAAATTAAAAATTTGGGACTAATTTCATATCCTCAGACCAGTGTCTTAAAATTCAATGAATCACTCCAGGAATCTGAATCAAATTTTAGATATTATCTTAAATAAACACAAGTCGTATAGACCTAAATTTACCACTAACATAAAGTACAACCTTTAAGGAAAAAAATAATCTCAGAATCACTGGAATATGTAGAAGCATTTCAAAGGTTAAAGTGACACATGTCATATTTGAAAAATTTGGCCTGGTCAGAAAGGTGAAAACTGGCTTTGGCGGGAATGGGCTAAAAGACACAAAGTTTACTTAATGCTCATGTAAGATTGCAGGGGATGGGTGTTAAATGTAGTAATACTTGAATTTTAACCCCTTTCTGACGTGGGGTGTAATAATACGTATCTGTGTCCTGGGCCTTATTGACCAAGTACGTATTATTACGCCTCGGAGATCGCGCCCACACAGAAGCTGTGAGGGCGCGATTGCCGCCGGGTGTCAGCTGATTTTAACAGCTGACACCCGGTACTATGTGCCAGGAGCGGTCCCACACTGCTCCCGACACATTAACCCCCAAAATGCTGCGATCAAAGTCGATTGCAGCATTTCCGGGGCAAGCAGAGGTAAGATCCCCTTGGATCGGAGACCCAGCGCTGTGTGTGCGGGGTCCCGATCATTGCCATGGTGTCCAGATGTAGTCATGATGACATCCGGGTCACCAGGCATCAGGAAGATAGATAGATCGCGCGCAGTGCATGATCTATCTAACTTGTGCCTGCAGGGCTGACAACCTGCATAGCACAAGGATGTTGCTGCATCCCTATGCTATACTAGCGATCAGCCTGCAAAAAATGAAAGTCCCATAGTGGGACAAAGTATAAAAGTGAAAGAAAGTGTCAGAAAGTGAAAAAAAAAAATTGTACAAATATTTTTTAAAAAGATGAAAAAATAATCCCCAAAAAATAAAAATATGATGTACCCATAATTAAATATTATTGTGAAAAAAAAACAAACAATAAAAGTACAAATATTTGGTATTGCCGCATCTGGAATGACCTGATGTATAAAACTGTCCCATTAGTTAAACCCTTTAGTGAACACGGTAAAAAAATAAAATAAAAACGAAGCAAAAAATGATGGCTTATCATACCGCCAAACAAAAAATGGAATAAAACGTGATAAAAAAGACAAATGTAAATAAAAATGGTACCACTGAAAACTTCACCTTATCCTGCAAAAAACAAGCCATCAAACTGCTCAATCAGCCAAAAAATAAAAAAGTTATAGCTCTCATAATAAAGCGATGTAAAAAATAATTTTTTCTATAAAAGAGTTTTTGTGCAAAATCCAAAACATAAAAAAAATATAAATGTAGTATCACCGTAAACGTACTGACCCGAAGAATGAAGCTGCCTTATCAATTTTACCACGCGCGAAACGCCATAAAAAAAAAAATCCTGAATTATTGGTTTTTGTTTATTGTGCCTCCCAAAAATCGGAATAGAAAGCTATCAAAAAATGTCATTTGCCCGAAAATAGTACATGTCATGGTCCACCCCTCACTGTGTCTGGGACGCAGTTGCTGACAGCTCAGCCGTCCAATCTTGTACAGGGGCGTGCTGGAGCTGTCAGTACTGTGATTGACAGCACAACCGTCCAATCTGGTACAGGGACGTGCAATAGCTCAGTGTGGTGATTGACAGCTCGGCTGTCCAATTTGAGACTGGGAAGCACTGGCTATCTTCAGGTTTTCATTATCCCAGGTTATTGCTAGGCTACTTAACTGAGCTGTTTGTCCCAGATCTCTGCCAGACGTAATGTGGCGCTGAGTCACTTTTCACGGCCAGGCCGTGAGACGGGATAGTCAAGGAGTCCGAAGTCAAAGCCAGGAGGGTACGTCATAAACAGAGGGAAGAGGCAAAGGCATAGTCAGATAACGTACCGTTGGTCAGAATTCCAGGAGGACAGCAGATCAGAGCAGAAGGAGTTAAACAGACGGATGGTCAGAACAAGGTCCAAGGTCAGGCAGCAGAAGATCAATAAACAGAACGCAAGGCACAGAGAACAAACGTCACACTAGCTGAATGTATGTCTGGCAGAGATCTAGGACAAACAGCTCAGTTATGTAGCCTGGCAATCACCTGGGATAATGAACACCTGAAGATAGCCAGTGCTTCCTAGTCTCAGATTGGCAGCCGAGCTGTCAATCACCACACTGAGCTATTACACGCCCCTGTACCAGATTGGACGGTTGCGCTGTCAATCACAGTACCTGCAGCTCCAGCACGCCCCTGGACAAGATTGGACGGCTGAGCTGTCAGAAACTGCATCCCACACACAGTGAGGGGTGGAACCGTGACAGTACCCATAAAAACTTCAACTTGTCCAGCAAAAAACAAGCCCTTACATGACTCTGTCAACCGAAATATGGAAAAATGATTGCAAAAACTAGTCTTTGCAAAAAAAAGCATCTTTTAGTGTGTGACAGCTGCCAAACATAAAAACCCAATATGAAATCTGGTATCGCTGTAATTGCACCGACCCGAAGAATAAAGTTGTCTAATCACTTATAGCGCAGAACAACGGCATAAAAAATAAACTCAAGGGTTAGGGTTGTGCTAGAGTTAGGGTTGTGCTAGGGTTGTGTTAGGGTTGTATTAGGGTTAGGATTTTTTCAAAAGTAAAGAAAAAAAATGATGACAATATGGCGACTAGTGTTGAGAGCAAGTGCTCACTACTTGAGTTTGCATAGGGTGCTTGGGTATACACCGAGCATCGCGGGTGCTCGAGTGACATGCTCGAGTCTCTGCCCTATATGTTTTGCAGCTGTTATACAGCAAAAAAAACAACACGTGGGGATTGCCTGCCATGCATGAGCAATCCCTGCATGTTTTTTTTTTTGGGTGTCTAACAACCGTGAAACCTGCAGGGCGGGGACTCGAGCATCTCACTCGAGCACCCGCGATACTTGGTGCTGACGCGCCCAAGTAATGGGGGCGACTCGGTGCCCGGGCCTAGTTAACGGTGCTGGGGGATGCTGCGGTGGCCGGCTCCCGGGCTCGTACCCTGGGGTCACTCTTGAAAGAAAAGGGGCGAAAGTTTATTTGGGAAAGGGGAATGTTTTTGATGCCACCTGCGGTTTCTGGTGAGGACCACCAGCGCTGCAGCAGTCCTCTGAGGCCGGTGTTCCGGCAGCTAAGATGGTGTAGCTGGGCCTCCAGGTGGAGCTGGGCCTCAGGGCAGTGTAGGTAGAGGGAATGCAGGGATGCAGGACAGAGGCGACCCAGCCGGGTCAGAGCAAGAACAGGGACAGACACGATAGTCACTTCAGTACCTTTTACTGGTGGTGTTCAAGGCACAATCCGGAGCACTGTAGGGTGAGGGGTGCACATCAGGACTCTCCCCAGTGAGCGGGTGTAGGGCCTCCTGTTTCTTGCCTTTTCCTGATAAGTTTATGACCCGCCTGGAGCTAGGCCTAACTAGTCTCTGTCTTGCACCGGCTGACCTTGTGGTAGGGCATTCTGTTGGAGGTCACTCTCCCTGCTTGCGGGGCCTCCGTGACTCCTGGCTCTGGTACGTATCAGCTTCTGGTGAACCTGGGACATGTAGTTCGCCAGGGGTTCCGGTTGTTTCTGCTGGTCCTAGAGATCCTTGCAGACACGGACCCGGTGTCCGGTATGTGGTTATGGGGTGAGCTGGTTAAGCTCCTCTGCCCCCTATGTAGCTCGCTCACTCCACTTGCCTTCGGCCACGCTCGGGCCCTCACTAGGCTTCCCACTGGCAGTAGGCCTCGCTACTCTTCACCGCTCTTATGGCGTCGGTACGCCTTGGGCTCACTAACTTGAGCTTCACTCTAGGCTTTCTCACTAGAGGAACTGAACTGAGAACTCTGTCCCTCTCTGGCTCTGAGCAGGGACTCTGTTCTCAAGACTGAGCTCGACTCTGTATTCAGACCTGTACTTGCTGAACTCTCCAGAGGAACTGACTGCCTAGCTCCACCTTCCCTTTTTATATCCCTAACGGGCTCCCTCTGGTTGTCTGAGGTGGAAGGTGGAGGTGTGTGTTTGCTGTGAGGGCCTCTTGTGGAGGAATCCGTCCATGCACCCCTCTAGGATCTGTGGCACTAATGCACAGCAGGGCGCCACAGTGCAAACCCAAGTACCCGATGCAAACTCAAGTAGCGAGCACTTGCGCTCATGACTAGTGACAGCTTATTCAATATGATGACCTAATGTTATCAAATTCTGTGTCGTACCTCTGGGTTCAAAATGTTCACTATATCCCTTGATAAAATCCTTGAGGGGTCTAGTTTCCAAAATGGAGTCACTTGTGGGGGGTTTCCACTGTTTAGGGGCTCTCCAAACGCGACATGGTGTCCGCTCTCGATTTCAGCCAATTTTGCGTTCAAAAAGTCACACAGTACTCCTTCCCTTCTGAACCCTGCCCTGCGTCCAAACAGTGTATTTTCCTCATATATGTGGTATCGGCATACTCAGGAGAAATTGCACAACAGTTTTTGGGGTCCATTTTCTTCTCTTACTCTTGTGAAAATAAAAAATTTGGGGCTAAAATATAATTTTTGTGGAAAAAGTTAGATTTTTTTATTTTCACGGTTCTACGTTATAAGCTTCTGTGAAGCACCTGGGGTTCAAGGTGCTCACCGCACATGTAGAGAAGTTCCTTGAGGGGTCTAGTTTCCAAAATGGGGTCAGTTGTGGGCGGTTTCCACTATTTAGGCATATCAGGGGCTCCCCAAATGCGACATGGCGTCCGCTAATTATTCAAGCAAATTTTACATTCATAAAGTCAAATGGCGCTCCTTCCCCTCCGAACCCTGCCGTGCGCCTAAACAGTGGTTGTCCCCAACAAATGGGGTATCAGCTTACTCTGGAGAAATAGCACAACAAATAGTATGGTGCAATTTCTCCTGTTACCCTTATGAAAATGCAAAATTGGGGGCTGAAAAACATTTTTGTGGGAAAAATGTGAAAATTTTATTTTTACGGCTCAATGTTATAAACTTCTGTGAAGCACCTGGGGGTTCAAGGTGCTCAAAACACATCTAGATAAGTTCCCTGAGGGGTCTAGTTTCCATAATGATGTCACTTGTGGGGGGGTTTCACTGTTTAGGCACATCAGAGACTCTCCAAAGGCGACATGGCGTCCGCTAATTATTCAAGCAAATTTTACATTCAAAAAGTCAAATGGTGCTCCTTCCTTTCCGAGCCCTGCCGTGTGGTTTACCCCCACATATGAGGTATTGGCGTGCTCAGGAGAAATTGAACAACAAATTTTGTGGTCAATTTTTTCCTGTTCCCTTGCGAAAATAAAAAAATTTGGGTCTAAAGTAACATTTTTTGTGAAAAAACTTTAAATGTTCATTGTTTTCTTCCACATTCCAAAAATTCCTGTGAAGCACCTGAAGGGATAATAAACTTTTTGAATATAGTTTTGAGCACCTTGAGGTGTGCAGTTTATAGAATTGTGTCACTTTTGGGTATTTTCTGTCATAAAGGCCCCTCTAAGTCACTTCAAATGTGATGTGGTCCCTAGAAAAATGATTTTGTAAATTTTGTCTGAAAAATGGGAAATCACTGGTCAACTTTTAACCCTTATAACTTCCTAGCAAAAAAAAATGTTGCCTCCAAAATTGAGCTGATGTAAAGTAAACATGTGGAAATGTTATTTATTAACTATTTTGTGTGACATATCTCTGTGATTTAAGGGCATGAAAATTCAAAGTTTGAAAATTTTCGCCAAATTTCCAATTTTTTCACAAATAAACGCAAGTCATATCAAAGAAATTTTACCACTAACATGAAGTACAATATGTCACAAAAAAAAATCTCAGAATGAGTGGTATCTGTTGAAGCGTTCCAGAGTTATTACCTCATTAAGTGACAGTGGTCAATTGGCCTGGTCAATAACGTTCAAACCACCTTTGGGGTTAAAAGGGTTAAGGTTTTGGGTGACGCTCAATTTTAAACTTATTTTACATAGCTAAGAGCCAAATAACATATTTGTTGTAATGCACTTGTTTTATCCTTTGTAGGAACATAGAAGCCAGTCACCATGAGTGATGCCCAGGACCCTTCCTATCTTCTTGTGAAGATTCTAGAAGATTTAGACTCCAAACAAAATTCAGTTTCTTACCAAGACCTGTGTAAATCTTTATGTTCCCGATATGAACTACCTGAACTTGCAAAGCTGCGCAGTCTCCTTTACTACACTGCTTGTCAAGATCCCAGCTTTCCAGCAAGTCTCTTCCGAGACAAGATGAGAAATGCCGCAGAGAATCAACAGTCAAAAAAAATTATAGCAGCTGCAGATATAGTCACTATATTTAATTTGATACAAATGAATGATGGGGCTGCCAAAGAAAAATTGCCCATTCAACAGCAGTCTCAGCAAAAAGAGGGCATGGAGTCCGACACAGATGTTTACAGTGGCAAAGATATAGCCCCACATAAAGAAGCACAGAAACGAGATACCAACCGGAGTTATTCCATCACCAGGTCCTCCAGCTGTCACAAAGAAGAGTGTGAAGGATGCCATACATTTCTTCCGGAGCCAAATTTCCTCTTAGGAGTTAAACAAGAAGGAAACGAACGGGCAGCTTCCATGGAGAGATTGCAAGCTTTGGACTCGTACCCTATGGTAACACCGCAATCCTGTGAAATGCAAAGCACCTATTTCCCCAGTGAGCCATTATCTGAGCCGGAATCACTGCCACCTACGCCAAGTGAAGAACCTTTCAGACTTCCAGCTTCCAGTGGACAGAGAAGAAACATTTTTAAGGATGATTTTCATAACTTAGTCAGAGTGTCACCTAATGTAACAATGAAAAAGAATGAAGGGAAAATAAGCCCCAAGACAGTTTTTTTCAATCATAGTTTTGAGATGCCATATAGCTCTCACTATCTAAATACAGCATATTCCTCTTCAGAGGACTTTCGAAGAGCAAAGCATGAAAGCTTAGATGATCTTCAGGCTTCCACGTACTTCGGTCCAACACCTGGTTCGGGATTACCAGATCAAAAAAGATTTAATAGCAAGCCTAAACACCTTATAGGAAAGCCAGTAAAAAGC
Source organism: Phyllobates terribilis (assembly GCF_046119375.1). Taxonomy (NCBI): domain Eukaryota; kingdom Metazoa; phylum Chordata; class Amphibia; order Anura; family Dendrobatidae; genus Phyllobates; species Phyllobates terribilis. The sequence goes on from NW_027362771.1 coordinate 488,724,698, forward strand.
TGGAGTCTAAACACTGAAGAAGTACCAGATTTTGAACGCTCATTTTTTAATAGAAAAGAAGAAGCTATGTGTTACCCAAGCACTGGCTTACCATCAGCAAATTTTGTTTCAGTGCCAGAGCGACATCATTCTTACTTACCAGACCTAGCACTGAAATCGAATGGAAAAAAATTTTGTGAGCCTCAAGATGTTGAAAAGCAAGAGGCTTTGAGGAGATTCAGAGACAAAGGCACAAAAACGCCATCCTGTCAGTTTAGTATAGAGAAGACAGAGAGTGTTGGTACACAGACAGAACAAACCGATGCAAAAAAGGGAAAGGAACCAAACATCCCTTCCAACTGCAGCCGCTATATAGAAAGCAGGGCTCGTAACCAGTCAGAAGCAGATTCGGAAATCATTAGTGATGACATAAGTGACATATTCAGATTCCTCGATGATATGAGTCTTTGCGGATCCTCTGGCATTCCTCAGTCCTCCTGTTACAATAGCAGCGGTTCCTTATCTCAAATTCCACGAGTCGAAAATGAAAGTTCTCCAGAGCATGCATCTAATAGAGCAAACAGCAAACCCACCAAGGGCCCACGGGGGGAGACTTTGGAAGAGGAAGAACTAAAATGTAGTGTTAGAAAGTTAGTCAGAAGAATTGGAGAGATAGAGAAGAAGTTAGAGTCACTTTCTGGTGTGCGTGATGAGGTATCCCAAGTGTTGGCCAAGCTAAACAAGCTAGATGAAAGAATGCAGCCGCCAGAGAAAGCTAAGTTAGAGATCGATAGTCAACCTCACAGTGATGCTACTTCCAGTACAAGAGCTTCACCAAGTTCATTCCAAGATCAAAACTCATCCCATAATGGGAATGTGGACAAGCCTGACTGCTGTTGTCCAGACATTACTAATGCTACCACGGAAAGTCTGAGAGTCAAAGCCATGAAAAAAAATCTTTTCTCTCAAAGATCTGTTCGATCATTAACTGAAGATATTTCTACCAGTGAGTCAAAGCCTGGAAACTCCCAGCATGAATGTCGACCTTGGGGATTCCCTAAACAGCCCAGCATATCTGAAGAAGAAAAGAAAGATAAAGGAGGATCAAGTAGAGACTGGCACCGCAAATCGAAAGAGGTAAAAGAGTACATTCAAGTAAGAATAAATGTGAAAACTCAAAAATATATACTTGTCTATATGTTGTCTTTCATGCAAAACAGGTGATATAAGTTTAAACTGTATCTTTGTCATTTGGTCCAGGTGGATCGCCAGCATGAAATACCTCATTTGCACAGGATGCCAAAACCAGCCAGGGAATCCTATATGGTGGAACAAGTGTTCAGTCCTCACCCTTATCCAGCATCTCTGAAGTCCCACATGAAAAGCAACCCCATTTATACAGACATGCGCCTAACAGAAATGGCGGAGTTAAAACGAACCCAACCATCATGGACAATTGAAGAATATGCACACAACTCAGGAGAAAAAGGGCGTCTGACGGCACTGGATCTCCAGGTAAACTGTAATATATGCACTATTCCATGACTGCTTACAAAGAAAATATCTGTGTGGACATCAAAGAAATTAAAACCTACCTAATTCTGCTCACAACTCAGAGTTTACTACATGATATATAGTCTAGGCCAGTGTTCCTCAACCCCGGTCCTCAAGAGCCACCAACAGATCACATTTTCAGGATTTCCTTAGTATTGCCCAGGTAATGGAATTCTTGCCTGTCCAGGTGAGGCAATTATCACCTAGGCAATAGTAAGGAAATCCTAAAACGTGACCTATTGGTAGCTCTTGAGGACCGGAGTTGGGGAATACTGGTCTAGGCAATCCTCTGTTAGCTAATTATTTCAGCAGCACATATCTCTCGCCTCTCGTTATGGTCAACACAGCGTTTCACGGTGGGTAAGACTTAATTGACATGACTTATTACTAGTGTTGAGAGATACCTTCCGATATCGGGAAATATCGGATCGGATTGGATCGGACCGATACCGAAAAAGTATCGGATATCGCCGATTCCGATACCGGAAACCAATGCAAGTCAATGGGACAGAAATATCGGAATGAAAATAAACCCTTTCTTTCCTTGTAGGTTAATTCTACATGAAGGAAAACAACTAAGAATAATGTAGAATGTATTGGGGGAGGTGGGGGAGACAATAAAGGCATAGAGGTTTAGCCCAATCAAATGGAATAGCAGGAATTAATATTTTTTTAAGACGTTCTGAGTTACGGAAATATTGACTATGTTAAGTATTTTTATATTTTGTCAGATATTTATGTTTCACTACTTCCATGCTCTTCACCTTCTTTTTTACTTCTCCCACACTTTCTCCTTCATCATCCTCAGCATCTTTTTCATCCTCTTCTTCTTCACCTTCTTCATCATCTTCTTCTTCACCTTCTTCGTATTATTCTTTTTTTTTACATTCTTCATATTCTACTTCTTCATCTTCTTCATATTCTTCTTCTTCATCATATTCTTATTTGTGACAGGCATTCCTGTAGTTGTTATCTATAAAAGGTTGGACATTACACCTTTCGTTCTGCCCGTCACAAAAGATTTACAACAGGATTTGTCCGCGTTCAGTTTGGCCTGCAGCAGCAGGTCTTTTCCAGGGGCACCACGAGGAGAAACGGACTCATCCCCATACACTGCTTAGTCATCTTCTGCTTATAATTTAGATATTATCTTTTGCTCTGATTTTTAGTCTTATGCTTAATGTTCTTCCGCTTTTTGTTCTGCAGCTTCTTGTATTTCTGCTTCTTGGTTTTCTGTCTCTTGTTCTTCTGTATCTTGGTGCTTGTCTTCTCTTCTTTGTCCTCTTGGTCAACTTCTTCAGGGTCATCTTCTTGGTCTTCTTCGGGGTGGTCTTCAGGGTCGTCGTCTTCGGGGGTCCTCGTCTTCGGGGTCCTCGTCTTCTTCTGGTTGGTCTTCTGGGTCCTCGTCTTCGGGGTCCTCGTCTTCTTCGGGGTGGTCTTCAGGGTCCTCGTCTTCTTCGGGGTGGTCTTCAGGGTCCTCGTCTTCTTAGGGGTGGTCTTCAGGGTCCTCGTCTTCTTCGGGGTGGTCTTCAGGGTCCTCGTCTTCAGGGTCGTTGTCTTCGGGGTCCTCGTCTTCTTAGGGTTGGTCTTCAGGGTCCTCGTCTTCAGGGTCCTCGTCAGGGAGATCCAGAGTGATTACCAAGAACCATTTCAAAAAGCTTGAACTTGGAAATGTAGCAGAAGGTACAAGAAAGCTTAGGAACTACCGAGAACCAGCTGACGGTACTGGAACCCGGATGGGTAGCAGAAGGTACAAGAGCCAATGGAACTGCCGAAGACCAGCTGACGGTACTGGAACTCGGTTACTAAGCAGGAGGTACCTGTGCCAGAAAGCACTACCAAGGACCAGCAGAGGTTGGTGGAACTTGGATACCGAGAAGGAGGCACGTAATCCAAAGGCACTGCCGAGAACCAGCTGACGGTACTGGAACCCGGATGGGTAGCAGAAGGTACCCATGTAAAAAAAAGTTCAAGGCCGTGAGCCGGCCGCAGTTACCAAAACCCACAGTGCTACAGGGGGTGCTTGTCCTATTGGCACTATGGAACCAGCCTTCATTGCCTGATCCCGCAGCCCACATAGGAGTCACCTAAACTGCAGGCACCATAGAGTCGGCTAACCCGACCGCAACACGACAGGACAACGCATTGGAGGCAAAGTGACGTTGACACTACCCGGAAACAGCTGGCGTGCTGGAACCAGCCTGGGCAGGAGGGAGTACCCGTGCCAAAGTCATTGCCGAGAACCAGCTGACGGTACTGGAACCCGGATGGGTAGTAGAAGGTACAAGAGCAAATGGAACTACCGAGGACCAGCTGACAGTACTGGAACCCGGATGGGTAGCAGAAGGTACAAGAGCCAATGGAACTGCCGAAGATCAGCTGACGGTACTGGAACTCGGTTACTAAGCAGGAGGTACCTGTGCCAGAAAGCACTACCAAGGACCAGCAGACATTGGTGGAACTTGGATACCGAGAAGGAGGCACCTAATCCAAAGGCACTGCCGAGAACCAGCTGACGGTACTGGAACCCGGATGAGTAGCAGAAGGTACCCATGTAAAAAAAAGTTCAAGGCCGCGAGCCGGCCGTAGTTACCAAAACCAACAGTCCTACAGGGGGTGCTTGTCCTATTGGCACTATGGAACCAGCCTTCATTGCCAGATCCCGCAGCCCACATAGGAGTCACCTAAACTGCAGGCACCATAGAGTCGGCTAACCCGACCGCAACACGACAGGACAACGCATTGGAGGCAAAGTGATGTTGACACTACCCGGAAACAGCTGGCGTGCTGGAACCAGGCTGGGCAGGAGGGAGTACCCGTGCCAAAGTCACTGCCGAGAACCAGCTGAAGGAACTGGAACCCGGATGGGTAGTAGAAGGTACAAGAGCAAATGGAACTACCGAGGACCAGCTGACGGTACTGGAACCCGGATGGGTAGCAGAAGGTACAAGAGCCAATGGAACTGCCGAAGACCAGCTGACGGTACTGGAACTCGGTTACTAAGCAGGAGGTACCTGTGCCAGAAAGCACTACCAAGGACCAGCAGACGTTGGTGGAACTTGGATACTGAGAAGGAGGCACCTAATCCAAAGGCACTGCCGAGAACCAGCTGACGGTACTGGAACCCGGATGAGTAGCAGAAGGTACCCATGTAAAAAAAAGTTCAAGGCCGCGAGCCGGCCGCAGTTACCAAAACCCACAGTCCTACAGGGGGTGCTTGTCCTATTGGCACTATGGAACGAGCCTTCATTGCCAGATCCCGCAGCCCACATAGGAGTCACCTAAACTGCGGGCACCATAGAGTCGGCTAACCCGACCGCAACATGACAGGACAACGCATTGGAGGCAAAGTGACGTTGACACTACCCGGAAACAGCTGGCGTGCTGGAACCAGGCTGGGCAGGAGGGAGTACCCGTGCCAAAGTCACTGCCGAGAACCAGCTGACGGTACTGGAACCCAGATGGGTAGTAGAAGGTACAAGAGCAAATGGAACTACCGAGGACCAGCTGACGGTACTGGAACCCGGATGGGTAGCAGAAGGTACAAGAGCCAATGGAACTGCCGAAGACCAGCTGACGGTACTGGAACTCGGTTACTAAGCAGGAGGTACCTGTGCCAGAAAGCACTACCAAGAACCAGCAGACGTTGGTGGAACTTGGATACCGAAAAGGAGGCACCTAATCCAAAGGCACTGCCGAGAACCAGCTGACGGTACTGGAACCCGGATGGGTAGTAGAAGGTACAAGAGCAAATGGAACTACCGAGAACCAGCTGGCGGTGCTGGAACCCAGGGTGAATACTAAAAACAGAGTGGAGCCAGAGGTGTAATTGGAGCAAGTTTTAAATCAGTAGTACAGTGGATGTGGACAAAGCAGGAGAATTTGCCGGACACACAGCAGGGGAACAGCTGACATTACTGAACCCCAATAACACTGCAGCAAGCGTTGACTGTGCAGACGGCACTCCTGAGCAGCAACTAGCGGTATTGGAGCCCAGGGTAAATACTAAAAACAGAGGAGCCAGAGGTGTATTTGGAGGAGGTTTTAAATCAGTAGTACAGTGGATGTGGACAAAGCAGGAGAAATTGCCGTCCGCACAGCAGGGGAACAGCTGACGTTACCGAACCCCAATAACACGGCAGCAAGTGTTGACTGTGCAGACGGCACTTCCGAGCGCCAACTGGCGGTGTTGGAGCTCAGGGATAATACTGAAAACAGAGGAGCCAGAGGTGTATTTGGAGGAGGTTTTAAATCAGTAGTACAGTGGATGTGGACAGAGCAGGAGAAATTGCCGTCCGCACAGCAGGGGAACAGCTGACGTTACTGAACCCCAATAACACGGCAGCAAGTGTTGACTGTGCAGACGGCACTTCCAAGCGCCAACTGGCGGTGTTGGAGCTCAGGGATAATACTGAAAACAGAGGAGCCAGAGGTGTATTTGGAGGAGGTTTTAAATCAGTAGTACAGTGGATGTGGACAGAGCAGGAGAAATTGCCGTCCGCACAGCAGGGGAACAGCTGACGTTACTGAACCCCAATGACACGGCAGCAAGTGTTGACTGTGCAGACGGCACTTCCGAGCGCCAACTGGCGGTGTTGGAGCTCAGGGATAATACTGAAAACAGAGGAGCCAGAGGTGTAATTGGAGCAACTTTAAAATCTGTAGTAGTGAGAATGTGGACAGAGCAGGAGAAATTGCCGTCCGCACAGCAGGGGAACAGCTGACGTTACTGAACCCCAATGACACGGTAGCAAGTGTTGACTGTGCAGACGGCACTTCCGAGCGGCAACTGGCGGTGTTGGAGCTCAGGGATAATACTGAAAACAGAGGAGCCAGAGGTATAATTGGAGCAACTTTAAAATCTGTAGTAGTGAGAATGTGGACAGAGCAGGAGAAATTGCTGTCCGCACAGCAGGGGAACAGCTGACGTTACCGAACCCCAATAACATGGCAGCAAGTGTTGACTGTGCAGACGGCACTTCCGAGCGCCAACTGGCGGTGTTGGAGCTCAGGGATAATACTGAAAACAGAGGAGCCAGAGGTGTATTTGGAGGAGGTTTTAAATCAGTAGTACAGTGGATGTGGACAGAGCAGGAGAAATTGCCGTCCGCACAGCAGGGGAACAGCTGATGTTACTGAACCCCAATAACACGGCAGCAAGTGTTGACTGTGCAGACGGCACTTCCGAGCGCCAACTGGCGGTGTTGGAGCTCAGGGATAATACTGAAAACAGAGGAGCCAGAGGTGTAATTGGAGCAACTTTAAAATCTGTAGTAGTGAGAATGTGGACAGAGCAGGAGAAATTGCCGTCCGCACAGCAGGGGAACAGCTGATGTTACTGAACCCCAATGACACGGCAGCAAGTGTTGACTGTGCAGACGGCACTTCCGAGCGCCAACTGGCGGTGTTGGAGCTCAGGGATAATACTGAAAACAGAGGAGCCAGAGGTGTAATTGGAGCAACTTTAAAATCAGTAGTAGTGAGAATGTGGACAGAGCAGGAGAAATTGCCGTCCGCACAGCAGGGGAACAGCTGACGTTACTGAACCCCAATGACACGGCAGCAAGTGTTGACTGTGCAGACTGCACTTCCGAGCGCCAACTGGCGGTGTTGGAGCTCAGGGATAATACTGAAAACAGAGGAGCCAGAGGTGTAATTGGAGCAACTCTAAAATCTGTAGTAGTGAGAATGTGGACAGAGCAGGAGAAATTGCCGTCCGCACAGCAGGGGAACAGCTGACGTTACTGAACCCCAATGACACGGCAGCAAGTGTTGACTGTGCAGACGGCACTTCCGAGCGCCAACTGGCGGTGTTGGAGCTCAGGGATAATACTGAAAACAGAGGAGCCAGAGGTGTAATTGGAGCAACTTTAAAATCTGTAGTGGTGAGAATGTGGACAGAGCAGGAGAAATTGCCGTCCGCACAGCAGGGGAACAGCTGACGTTACTGAACCCCAATAACATGGCAGCAAGTGTTGACTGTGCAGACGGCACTTCCGAGCGCCAACTGGCGATGTTGGAGCTCAGGGATAATACTGAAAACAGAGGAGCCAGAGGTGTATTTGGAGGAGGTTTTAAATCAGTAGTACAGTGTATGTGGACAGAGCAGGAGAAATTGCCGTCCGCACAGCAGGGGAACAGCTGACGTTACTGAACCCCAATAACATGGCAGCAAGTGTTGACTGTGCAGACGGCACTTCCGAGCGCCAACTGGCGGTGTTGGAGCTCAGGGATAATACTGAAAACAGAGGAGCCAGAGGTGTAATTGGAGCAACTTTAAAATCTGTAGTAGTGAGAATGTGGACAGAGCAGGAGAAATTGCCGTCCGCACAGCAGGGGAACAGCTAACGTTACTGAACCCCAATGACACGGCAGCAAGTGTTGACTGTGCAGACGGCACTTCCGAGCGCCAACTGGCGGTGTTGGAGCTCAGGGATAATACTGAAAACAGAGAAGCCAGAGGTGTATTTGGAGCAACTTTAAAATCTGTAGTAGTGAGAATGTGGACAGAGCAGGATAAATTGCCGTTCGCACAGCAGGGGAACAGCTGACGTTACTGAACCCCAATAACATGGCAGCAAGTGTTGACTGTGCAGACGGCACTTCTGAGCGCCAACTAGCGGTGTTGGAGCTCAGGAATAATACTGAAAACAGAGGAGCCAGAGGTGTATTTGGAGGAGGTTTTAAATCAGTAGTACAGTGGATGCGGACAGAGCAGGAGAAAGTGCCGTCCGCACAGCAGGGGAACAGCTGACGTTACTGAACCCCAATAACACGGCAGCAAGTGTTGACTGTGCAGACGGCACTTCCGAGCGCCAACTGGCGGTGTTGGAGCTCAGGGATAATACTGAAAACAGAGGAGCCAGAGGTGTAATTGGAGCAACTTTAAAATCAGTAGTAGTGAGAATGTGGACAGAGCAGGAGAAATTGCCGTCCGCACAGCAGGGGAACAGCTGACGTTACTGAACCCCAATAACACGGCAGCAAGTGTTGACTGTGCAGACGGCACTTCCGAGCACCAACTGGCGGTGTTGGAGCTCAGGGATAATACTGAAAACAGAGGAGCCAGAGGTGTAATTGGAGCAACTTTAAAATCTGTAGTAGTGAGAATGTGGACAGAGCAGGAGAAATTGCCGTCCGCACAGCAGGGGAACAGCTGAAGTTACTGAACCCCAATGACATGGCAGCAAGTGTTGACTGTGCAGACGGCACTTCCGAGCGCCAACTGGCGGTGTTGGAGCTCAGGGATAATACTGAAAACAGAGGAGCCAGAGGTGTAATTGGAGCAACTTTAAAATCTGTAGTAGTGAGAATGTGGACAGAGCAGGAGAAATTGACGTCCGCACAGCCGGGGAACAGCTGACGTTACTGAACCCCAATGACACAGCAGCAAGTGTTGACTGTGCAGACGGCACTTCCGAGCGCCAACTGGCGGTGTTGGAGCTCAGGGATTTCAGTTCAGGTGGTAGAAACATGAACAGAACAGGAGACCTGGATACTTTTGCCAACAATTATTTATTCTGGAAGAGGACTGGCAAATTCATGAGAGATCCAGGCCTTGTTCATTTTGATAAAAGTAAGCCGGTCAACGTTATCTGTTAGTACACCACCTGCGGCACTAAAGACGCGTTCCGATAATACACTAGCAGCAGGGCAAGCTAGCACCTCCAATGCATACTGACTTAGCTCTGGCCATGTATCTAGCTTACAGACCCAAAACTTGAAGGGAGAAGAGCCGTCTGGGAGTACACTAAGAGGGCAAGACATGTAGTCTGTCACCATCTGACGGAAACGTTGCCTCCTGCTGACTGGAGCCGTCTGTGATGGTGTAGACATTTGTGGCGGCGGGGACACAAAACTTTGCCACATTTCGGCCAGACTGGTTTTGCCTTGTGCTGAGGCGCTGCTTCTGCTCCCTCTTTGTGCAGAGCTTCCTCCACTGCCTCGACGCACTGAGCTGCTTTGTAAAGCACTAGCAGCACTGCTCTCGGTTGGAATGGAGAACATGATGGAATGCACCAGTGCGTCTTGGTACTCCCGCATTTTACGCTCCCGGTTCAAAGGTGTCATGAGGCTTTGTAAGTTGTCCCGGTAGCGAGGATCTAGGAGGGTGGACACCCAATAATCAGCCGTGTTGAGAATGTGGGCAATGCGGCGGTCGTTTCTCAGGCACTGCAGCATGAAATCAACCATGTGCTGCAGACTGCCACCTGGCCAAGAAACGCTGTCCCCTGCTTGAGGCGTGATCTCTGCCTGCTCTGCATCACCCCACCCTCGCTCTAGATACTGACTACTAGAGCATTGTGTACCTCCCTCCTCTGGACAGATGTCTTCCTCATCCATTGACTCCTCCTCATCCTCCTCACAAAGTGTCCCCTGCCTAGGCCTTTGTGAGGAACCACGTTGCGCAGACTGTAGAGAAGCAGATGGCATTTGTGACTCCTCATCCTCCACCTCTTCCAAAACCTCGTCCCTTAGTGCTTGCAGTGTTTTTTCAAGCAGGCAGATAAGGGGGATAGTCATGCTGACTAGTGCATCATCTGCACTCGCCATCCACGTGGAATAATCGAAGGCACGCAAAACGTGGCAAATGTCCTTCATAGAGGCCCACTCTACAACATTTACCCAATGGGCAGTGAGGGAAAGGTATCGTCCCTGTCCATGCTTACTGGTCCACGCATCGGTGGTCAGGTGGACCTTGCTACTGACGGCGTTTTGTAGCGCATGTTTAATTTTTCCCTCCACATGATGTTGCAGGGCAGGGATGGCTTGCCTGCTGAAATAAAATCGGCTGGGCACGTTGTATTGTGGAACTGCCAATGCCATAAAGTTACGGAATGTGTCAGTCTCCACCAGCCTGAATGATAGCATTTCAAGGGCCAGTAGTTTAGCAATGCCAGCATTCAGAGCCTGTGCTCGGGGGTGGTTTGCCGAGTATGGGCGCCTTTTCTCCCATGCCTGTGCTAACGATGGCTGTAGACTGGCCTGGGAGTGTGAGGATGACTGGGAAAGTGGTGCTGTGGGTGGAATTACACTGTGTCTCTGTACAACAGTGCCAGAGATTCTTCCATGGCGATCCTGTGAGGAAGCCGAACCAGCTGTGTGTGAGCTGGAGGAAGAGGCTACAACACGAGCTGAAGAGGTCGTAGGTGGCGCTGTAGGTTGGCCTAGGTCTTCAGTGTGTTTTTGTAACTCCACCACGTGCTTGGTCCGCACATGTTTCCACATATTTGTGGTATTGAGGTTGCTGACACTTTTCCCTCTTTTCACCTTCTGATTACACAGCTTGCATTTGACAAAGCAAATGTCATCTGCAACTGTGTCAAAAAAGGACCAGGCACTGCAAGTCTTGGGAGCGCCCGCTTTGGATTTTGGAAGAGCCATGCCCCTAATGGGTGCCGAAGTGGAGGCTACAGGCAACCAAGTCTGCCCCCTCCCTCTCCCTCCTTTTTGGGCTGTTCGGGGAATCTCTTCCTCAGAGCTGCTCCCACCACCTTCCTGTCCCTCACGCCATGATGGGTCAACGACCTCATCATCTACACCACCCTCTTCAAACAACTGCTTCTCCTGGGTAGTCTCGACAGCACAGATGGCATCTGTGTGTGAGAAAGAGAGAGCACAAGGATGGCATCTGTGTGTGAGAAAGAGAGAGCACAAGGATGGCATCTGTGTGTGAGAAAGAGAGAGCACAAGGATGGCATCTGTGTGTGAGAAAGAGAGAGCACAAGGATGGCATCTGTGTGTGAGAAAGAGAGAGCACAAGGATGGCATCTGTGTGTGAGAAAGAGAGAGCACAAGGATGGCATCTGTGTGTGAGAAAGAGAGATCACAAGGATGGCATCTGTGTGTGAGAAAGAGAGAGCACAAGGATGCCATCTGTGTGTGAGAAAGAGAGAGCACAAGGATGGCATCTGTGTGTGAGAAAGAGAGCGCACAAGGATGGCATCTGTGTGTAAGAAAGAGAGAGCACAAGGATGCCATCTGTGTGTGAGAAAGAGAGAGCACAAGGATGGCATCTGTGTGTGAGAAAGAGAGAGCACAAGGATGGCATCTGTGTGTGAGAAAGAGAGAGAACAAGGATGGCACCTGTGTGTGAGAAAGAGAGAGCACAAGGATGGCACCTGTGTGTGAGAAAGAGAGAGCACAAGGATGGCATCTGTGTGTGAGAAAGAGAGAGCACAAGGATGCCATCTGTGTGTGAGAAAGAAAGAGCACAAGGATGGCACCTGTGTGTGAGAAAGAGAGAGCACAAGGATGGCACCTGTGTGTGAGAAAGAGAGAGCACAAGGATGGCACCTGTGTGTGAGAAAGAGAGAGCACAAGGATGGCATCTGTGTGTGAGAAAGAGAGAACACAAGGATGGCATCTGTGTGTGAGAAAGAGAGAGCACAAGGATGGCATCTGTGTGTGAGAAAGAGAGAGCACAATGATGGCACCTGTGTGTGAGAAAGAGAGAGCACAAGGATGGCATCTGTGTGTGAGAAAGAGAGAGCACAAGGATGGCACCTGTGTGTGAGAAAGAGAGAGAACAAGGATGGCATCTGTGTGTGAGAAAGAGAGAGCACAAGGATGGCATCTGTGTGTGAGAAAGAGAGCACAATGATGGCACCTGTGTGTGAGAAAGAGAGAACACAAGGATGGCATCTGTGTGTGAGAAAGAGAGAGCACAAGGATGGCACCTGTGTGTGAGAAAGAGAGAACACAAGGATGGCATCTGTGTGTGAGAAAGAGAGAGCACAAGGATGACACCTGTGTGTGAGAAAGAGAGAACACAAGGATGGCATCTGTGTGTGAGAAAGAGAGAGCACAAGGATGGCATCTGTGTGTGAGAAAGAGAGAGCACGAGAGCACAAGGATGGCATCTGTGTGTGAGAAAGAGAGAGCACAATGATGGCACCTGTGTGTGAGAAAGAGAGAGCACAAGGATGACACCTGTGTGTGAGAAAGAGAGAACACAAGGATGGCATCTGTGTGTGAGAAAGAGAGAGCACAAGGATGGCATCTGTGTGTGAGAAAGAGAGAGCACGAGAGCACAAGGATGGCATCTGTGTGTGAGAAAGAGAGAGCACAATGATGGCACCTGTGTGTGAGAAAGAGAGAGCACAAGGATGGCATCTGTGTGTGAGAAAGAGAGAGCACAAGGATGGCACCTGTGTGTAAGAAAGAGAGAGAACAAGGATGGCATCTGTGCGTGAGAACAAGAGAGCACAAGGATGGCATCTGTGTGTGAGAAAGAGAGAGCACAAGGATGCCATCTGTGTGTGAGAAAGAGAGAGCACAAGGATGCCATCTGTGTGTGAGAAAGAAAGAACACAAGGATGGCATCTGTGTGTGAGAAAGAGAGAGCACAAGGATGGCACCTGTGTGTGAGAAAGAGAGAGCACAAGGATGCCATCTGTGTGTGAGAAAGAGAGAGCACAAGGATGGCACCTGTGTGTGAGAAAGAGAGAGCACAAGGATGGCATCTGTGTGTGAGAAAGAGAGAGCACAAGGATGGCATCTGTGTGTGAGAAAGAGAGAGCACAATGATGGCACCTGTGTGTGAGAAAGAGAGAGCACAAGGATGGCACCTGTGTGTGAGAAAGAGAGAGCACAAGGATGGCACCTGTGAGTGAGAAAGAGAGAGCATAAGGATGGCACCTGTGTGTGAGAAAGAGAGAGCACAAGGATGGCACCTGTGTGTGAGAAAGAGAGAGCACAAGGATGGCATCTATGTGTGAGAAAGAGAGAGCACAAGGATGGCATCTGTGTGTGAGAAAGAGAGAGCACAAGGATGACACCTGTGTGTGAGAAAGAGAGAGAACAAGGATGGCATCTGTGTGTGAGAAAAAAAGAGCACAAGGATGGCATCTGTGTGTGAGAAAGAGAGAGCACAAGGATGGCATCTGTGTGTAGGAAAGAGAGAGCACAAGGATGGCATCTGTGTGTGAGAAAGAGAGAGTACAAGGATGGCATCTGTGTGTAGGAAAGAGAGAGCACAAGGATGACATCTGTGTGTGAGAAAAAAAGAGCACGAGGATGACATCTGTGTGTGAGAAAGAGAGAGTACAAGGATGGCATCTGTGTGTAGGAAAGAGAGAGCACAAGGATGGCATCTGTGTGTGAGAAAGAGAGAGCACAAGGATGGCATCTGTGTGTGAGAAAGAGAGAGCACAAGGATGGCATCTGTGTGTGAGAAAGAGAGAGCACAAGGATGGCATCTGTGTGTGAGAAAAAGAGAGCACAAGGATGGCATCTGTGTGTGAGAAAGAGAGATCACAAGGATGGCATCTGTGTGTGAGAAAGAGAGAGCACAAGGATGGCATCTGTGTGTGAGAAAGAGAGAGCACAAGGATGGCATCTGTGTGTAAGAAAGAGAGAGCACAAGGATGCCATCTGTGTGTGAGAAAGAGAGAGCACAAGGATGGCATCTGTGTGTGAGAAAGAGAGAGCACAAGGATGGCATCTGTGTGTGAGAAAGAGAGAGAACAATGATGGCACCTGTGTGTGAGAAAGAGAGAGCACAAGGATGGCACCTGTGTGTGAGAAAGAGAGAGCACAAGGATGGCACCTGTGTGTGAGAAAGAGAGAGCACAAGGATGACACCTGTGTGTGAGAAAGAGAGAACACAAGGATGGCACCTGTGTGTGAGAAAGAGAGAACACAAGGATGGCATCTGTGTGTGAGAAAGAGAGAGCACAAGGATGACACCTGTGTGTGAGAAAGAGAGAGCACAAGGATGGCATCTATGTGTGAGAAAGAGAGAGCACAAGGATGGCATCTGTGTGTGAGAAAGAGAGGGAACAAGGATGGCATCTGTGTGTGAGAAAGAGAGAGAACAAGGATGGCATCTGTGTGTGAGAAAAAAAGAGCACAAGGATGACATCTGTGTGTGAGAAAAAAAGAGCACGAGGATGCCATCTGTATGTGAGAAAGAGAGAGTACAAGGATGGCGTCTGTGTGTAGGAAAGAGAGAGCACAAGGATGGCATCTGTGTGTGAGAAAGAGAGAGCACAAGGATGGCATCTGTGTGAGAAAGAGAGAGCACAAGGATGGCATCTGTGTGTGAGAAAGAGAGAGCACAAGGATGGCATCTGTGTGTGAGAAAGAGAGAGCACAAGGATGGCATCTGTGTGTGAGAAAGAGAGATCACAAGGATGGCATCTGTGTGTGAGAAAGAGAGAGCACAAGTATGGCATCTGTGTGTGAGAAAGAGAGCGCACAAGGATGGCATCTGTGTGTAAGAAAGAGAGAGCACAAGGATGGCATCTGTGTGTGAGAAAGAGAGAGCACAAGGATGGCATCTGTGTGTGAGAAAGAGAGAGAACAAGGATGGCATCTGTGTGTGAGAAAGAGAGAGCACAAGGATGGCATCTGTGTGTGAGAAAGAGAGAGAACAAGGATGGCATCTGTGTGTGAGAACAAGAGAGCACAAGGATGGCATCTGTGTGTGAGAAAGAGAGAGCACAAGGATGCCATCTGTGTGTGAGAAAGAAAGAGCACAAGGATGGCACCTGTGTGTGAGAAAGAGAGAGCACAAGGATGGCACCTGTGTGTGAGAAAGAGAGAGCACAAGGATGGCATCTGTGTGTGAGAAAGAGAGAGCACAAGGATGGCATCTGTGTGTGAGAAAGAGAGAACACAAGGATGGCATCTGTGTGTGAGAAAGAGAGAGCTCAAGGATGGCATCTGTGTGTGAGAAAGAGAGAGCACAATGATGGCACCTGTGTGTGAGAAAGAGAGAGCACAAGGATGGCATCTGTGTGTGAGAAAGAGAGAGCACAAGGATGGCACCTGTGTGTGAGAAAGAGAGAGAACAAGGATGGCATCTGTGTGTGAGAAAGAGAGAGCACAAGGATGGCATCTGTGTGTGAGAAAGAGAGCACAATGATGGCACCTGTGTGTGAGAAAGAGAGAGCACAAGGATGCCATCTGTGTGTGAGAAAGAGAGAGCACAAGGATGGCACCTGTGTGTGAGAAAGAGAGAGCACAAGGATGACACCTGTGTGTGAGAAAGAGAGAACACAAGGATGGCATCTGTGTGTGAGAAAGAGAGAGCACGAGAGCACAAGGATGGCTTCTGTGTGTGAGAAAGAGAGAGCACAATGATGGCACCTGTGTGTGAGAAAGAGAGAGCACAATGATGGCACCTGTGTGTGAGAAAGAGAGAGCACAAGGATGACACCTGTGTGTGAGAAAGAGAGAACACAAGGATGGCATCTGTGTGTGAGAAAGAGAGAGCACAAGGATGGCATCTGTGTGTGAGAAAGAGAGAGCACGAGAGCACAAGGATGGCATCTGTGTGTGAGAAAGAGAGAGCACAATGATGGCACCTGTGTGTGAGAAAGAGAGAGCACAAGGATGGCATCTGTGTGTGAGAAAGAGAGAGCACAAGGATGGCACCTGTGTGTGAGAAAGAGAGAGAACAAGGATGGCATCTGTGTGTGAGAACAAGAGAGCACAAGGATGGCATCTGTGTGTGAGAAAGAGAGAGCACAAGGATGGCATCTGTGTGTGAGAAAGAAAGAACACAAGGATGGCATCTGTGTGTGAGAAAGAGAGAGCACAAGGATGGCACCTGTGTGTGAGAAAGAGAGAGCACAAGGATGGCATCTGTGTGTGAGAAAGAGAGAGCACAAGGATGGCACCTGTGTGTGAGAAAGAGAGAGCACAAGGATGGCATCTGTGTGTGAGAAAGAGAGAGCACAAGGATGGCATCTGTGTGTGAGAAAGAGAGAGCACAAGGATGGCATCTGTGTGTGAGAAAGAGAGAGCACAAGGATGGCACCTGTGTGTGAGAAAGAGAGAGAACAAGGATGGCATCTGTGTGTGAGAACAAGAGAGCACAAGGATGGCACCTGTGTGTGAGAAAGAGAGAGCACAAGGATGCCATCTGTGTGTGAGAAAGAAAGAACACAAGGATGGCATCTGTGTGTGAGAAAGAGAGAGCACAAGGATGGCACCTGTGTGTGAGAAAGAGAGAGCACAAGGATGGCATCTGTGTGTGAGAAAGAGAGAGCACAAGGATGGCACCTGTGTGTGAGAAAGAGAGAGCACAAGGATGGCATCTGTGTGTGAGAAAGAGAGAGCACAAGGATGGCATCTGTGTGTGAGAAAGAGAGAGCACAAGGATGGCACCTGTGTGTGAGAAAGAGAGAGCACAAGGATGGCATCTGTGTGTGAGAAAGAGAGAGCACAAGGATGGCATCTGTGTGTGAGAAAGAGAGAGCACAATGATGGCACCTGTGTGTGAGAAAGAGAGAGTACAAGGATGGCATCTATGTGTGAGAAAGAGAGAGCACAAGGATGGCATCTGTGTGTGAGAAAGAGAGAGCACAAGGATGGCATCTGTGTGTGAGAAAGAGAGAGCACAAGGATGGCATCTGTGTGTGAGAAAGAGAGAGCACAAGGATGGCATCTGTGTGTGAGAAAGAGAGAGAACAAGGATGGCATCTGTGTGTGAGAAAGAGAGAGCACAAGGATGGCACCTGTGTGTGAGAAAGAGAGAGCACAAGGATGGCACCTGTGTGTGAGAAAGAGAGAGAACAAGGATGGCATCTATGTGTGAGAAAGAGAGAGCACAAGGATGGCATCTGTGTGTGAGAAAGAGAGAGCACAAGGATGGCATCTGTGTGTGAGAAAGAGAGAGAACAAGGATGGCATCTGTGTGTGAGAAAGAGAGAGAACAAGGATGGCATCTGTGTGTGAGAAAGAGAGATCACAAGGATGGCATCTGTGTGTAAGAAAGAGAGAGCACAAGGATGGCATCTGTGTGTGAGAAAAAAAGAGCACAAGGATGACATCTGTGTGTGAGAAAAAAAGAGCACAAGGATGACATCTGTGTGTGAGAAAGAGAGAGCACAAGGATGACACCTGTGTATAGGAAAGAGAGAGCACAAGGATGGCATCTGTGTGTGAGAAAGAGAGAGTACAAGGATGGCATCTGTGTGTAGGAAAGAGAGAGCACAAGGATGACATCTGTGTGTGAGAAAAAAAGAGCACGAGGATGACATCTGTGTGTGAGAAAGAGAGAACACAAGGATGGCATCTGTGTGTGAGAAAGAGAGAGCACGAGAGCACAAGGATGGCATCTGTGTGTGAGAAAGAGAGAGCACAATGATGGCACCTGTGTGTGAGAAAGAGAGAGCACAAGGATGACACCTGTGTGTGAGAAAGAGAGAACACAAGGATGGCATCTGTGTGTGAGAAAGAGAGAGCACGAGAGCACAAGGATGGCATCTGTGTGTGAGAAAGAGAGAGCACAATGATGGCACCTGTGTGTGAGAAAGAGAGAGCACAAGGATGACACCTGTGTGTGAGAAAGAGAGAACACAAGGATGGCATCTGTGTGTGAGAAAGAGAGAGCACAATGATGGCACCTGTGTGTGAGAAAGAGAGAGCACAAGGATGGCATCTGTGTGTGAGAAAGAGAGAGCACAAGGATGGCATCTGTGTGTGAGAAAGAGAGAGCACAATGATGGCACCTGTGTGTGAGAAAGAGAGAGCACAAGGATGACACCTGTGTGTGAGAAAGAGAGAGAACAAGGATGACATCTGTGTGTGAGAAAGAGAGAGCACAAGGATGGCACCTGTGTGTGAGAAAGAGAGAGCACAATGATGGCACCTGTGTGTGAGAAAGAGAGAGCACAAGGATGGCACCTGTGTGTGAGAAAGAGAGAGAACAAGGATGGCATCTGTGTGTGAGAAAGAGAGAGCACAAGGATGGCATCTGTGTGTGAGAAAGAGAGCACAAGGATGCCATCTGTGTGTGAGAAAGAAAGAACACAAGGATGGCATCTGTGTGTGAGAAAGAGAGAGCACAAGGATGGCACCTGTGTGTGAGAAAGAGAGAGCACAAGGATGGCATCTGTGTGTGAGAAAGAGAGAGCACAATGATGGCACCTGTGTGTGAGAAAGAGAGAGCACAAGGATGGCACCTGTGTGTGAGAAAGAGAGAGCACAAGGATGACACCTGTGTGTGAGAAAGAGAGAGCACAATGATGGCACCTGTGTGTGAGAAAGAGAGAGCACAAGGATGACACCTGTGTGTGAGAAAGAGAGAACACAAGGATGGCATCTGTGTGTGAGAAAGAGAGAGCACAAGGATGGCATCTGTGTGTGAGAAAGAGAGAGCACGAGAGCACAAGGATGGCATCTGTGTGTGAGAAAGAGAGAGCACAATGATGGCACCTGTGTGTGAGAAAGAGAGAGCACAAGGATGGCATCTGTGTGTGAGAAAGAGAGAGCACAAGGATGGCACCTGTGTGTGAGAAAGAGAGAGAACAAGGATGGCATCTATGTGTGAGAAAGAGAGAGCACAAGGATGGCATCTGTGTGTGAGAAAGAGAGAGCACAAGGATGGCATCTGTGTGTGAGAAAGAGAGAACACAAGGATGGCATCTGTGTGTGAGAAAGAGAGAGCACGAGAGCACAAGGATGGCATCTGTGTGGGAGAAAGAGAGAGCACAATGATGGCACCTGTGTGTGAGAACAAGAGAGCACAAGGATGGCATCTGTGTGTGAGAAAGAGAGAGCACAAGGATGGCATCTGTGTGTGAGAAAGAGAGAGCACAAGGATGCCATCTGTGTGTGAGAAAGAAAGAACACAAGGATGGCATCTGTGTGTGAGAAAGAGAGAGCACAAGGATGGCATCTGTGTGTGAGAAAGAGAGAGCACAATGATGGCACCTGTGTGTGAGAAAGAGAGAGCACAAGGATGGCACCTGTGTGTGAGAAAGAGAGAGCACAAGGATGGCACCTGTGTGTGAGAAAGAGAGAGCACAAGGATGGCATCTGTGTGTGAGAATGAGAGAACACAAGGATGGCATCTGTGTGTGAGAAAGAGAGAGCACAAGGATGGCATCTGTGTGTGAGAAAGAGAGAGCACAAGGATGGCACCTGTGTGTGAGAAAGAGAGAGCACAAGGATGGCATCTGTGTGTGAGAAAGAGAGAGCACAAGGATGGCACCTGTGTGTGAGAAAGAGAGAGAACAAGGATGGCATCTGTGTGTGAGAAAGAGAGAGCACAAGTATGGCATCTGTGTGTGAGAAAGAGAGCACAATGATGGCACCTGTGTGTGAGAAAGAGAGAGCACAAGGATGCCATCTGTGTGTGAGAAAGAGAGAGCACAAGGATGGCACCTGTGTGTGAGAAAGAGAGAGCACAAGGATGACACCTGTGTGTGAGAAAGAGAGAACACAAGGATGGCATCTGTGTGTGAGAAAGAGAGAGCACAAGGATGGCATCTGTGTGAGAAAGAGAGAGCACAAGGATGGCATCTGTGTGTGAGAAAGAGAGAACACAAGGATGGCATCTGTGTGTGAGAAAGAGAGAGCACGAGAGCACAAGGATGGCATCTGTGTGTGAGAAAGAGAGAGCACAATGATGGCACCTGTGTGTGAGAAAGAGAGAGCACAATGATGGCACCTGTGTGTGAGAAAGAGAGAGCACAAGGATGACACCTGTGTGTGAGAAAGAGAGAACACAAGGATGGCATCTGTGTGTGAGAAAGAGAGAGCACAAGGATGGCATCTGTGTGTGAGAAAGAGAGAGCACGAGAGCACAAGGATGGCATCTGTGTGTGAGAAAGAGAGAGCACAATGATGGCACCTGTGTGTGAGAAAGAGAGAGCACAAGGATGGCATCTGTGTGTGAGAAAGAGAGAGGACAAGGATGGCACCTGTGTGTGAGAAAGAGAGAGAACAAGGATGGCATCTGTGTGTGAGAACAAGAGAGCACAAGGATGGCATCTGTGTGTGAGAAAGAGAGAGCACAAGGATGGCATCTGTGTGTGAGAAAGAGAGAGCACAAGGATGCCATCTGTGTGTGAGAAAGAGAGAGCACAAGGATGGCACCTGTGTGTGAGAAAGAGAGAGAACAAGGATGGCATCTGTGTGTGAGAACAAGAGAGCACAAGGATGGCATCTGTGTATGAGAAAGAGAGAGCACAAGGATGGCATCTGTGTGTGAGAAAGAGAGAGCACAAGGATGGCACCTGTGTGTGAGAAAGAGAGAGCACAAGGATGCCATCTGTGTGTGAGAAAGAGAGAGCACAAGGATGGCACCTGTGTGTGAGAAAGAGAGAGCACAAGGATGGCATCTGTGTGTGAGAAAGAGAGAGCACAAGGATGGCATCTGTGTGTGAGAAAGAGAGAGCACAATGATGGCACCTGTGTGTGAGAAAGAGAGAGCACAAGGATGGCACCTGTGTGTGAGAAAGAGAGAGCACAAGGATGGCACCTGTGTGTGAGAAAGAGAGAGCACAAGGATGGCACCTGTGTGTGAGAAAGAGAGAGCACAAGGATGGCACCTGTGTGTGAGAAAGAGAGAGCACAAGGATGGCACCTGTGTGTGAGAAAGAGAGAGCACAAGGATGGCACCTGTGTGTGAGAAAGAGAGAGCACAAGGATGGCACCTGTGTGTGAGAAAGAGAGAGCACAAGGATGGCACCTGTGTGTGAGAAAGAGAGAGCACAAGGATGGCACCTGTGTGTGAGAAAGAGAGAGCACAAGGATGGCATCTGTGTGTGAGAATGAGAGAACACAAGGATGGCATCTGTGTGTGAGAAAGAGAGAGCACAAGGATGGCATCTGTGTGTGAGAAAGAGAGAGCACAAGGATGGCACCTGTGTGTGAGAAAGAGAGAGCACAAGGATGGCATCTGTGTGTGAGAAAGAGAGAGCACAAGGATGGCACCTGTGTGTGAGAAAGAGAGAGAACAAGGATGGCATCTGTGTGTGAGAAAGAGAGAGCACAAGTATGGCATCTGTGTGTGAGAAAGAGAGCACAATGATGGCACCTGTGTGTGAGAAAGAGAGAGCACAAGGATGCCATCTGTGTGTGAGAAAGAGAGAGCACAAGGATGGCACCTGTGTGTGAGAAAGAGAGAGCACAAGGATGACTCCTGTGTGTGAGAAAGAGAGAACACAAGGATGGCATCTGTGTGTGAGAAAGAGAGAGCACAAGGATGGCATCTGTGTGAGAAAGAGAGAGCACAAGGATGGCATCTGTGTGTGAGAAAGAGAGAACACAAGGATGGCATCTGTGTGTGAGAAAGAGAGAGCACGAGAGCACAAGGATGGCATCTGTGTGTGAGAAAGAGAGAGCACAATGATGGCACCTGTGTGTGAGAAAGAGAGAGCACAATGATGGCACCTGTGTGTGAGAAAGAGAGAGCACAAGGATGACACCTGTGTGTGAGAAAGAGAGAACACAAGGATGGCATCTGTGTATGAGAAAGAGAGAGCACAAGGATGGCATCTGTGTGTGAGAAAGAGAGAGCACGAGAGCACAAGGATGGCATCTGTGTGTGAGAAAGAGAGAGCACAATGATGGCACCTGTGTGTGAGAAAGAGAGAGCACAAGGATGGCATCTGTGTGTGAGAAAGAGAGAGGACAAGGATGGCACCTGTGTGTGAGAAAGAGAGAGAACAAGGATGGCATCTGTGTGTGAGAACAAGAGAGCACAAGGATGGCATCTGTGTGTGAGAAAGAGAGAGCACAAGGATGGCATCTGTGTGTGAGAAAGAGAGAGCACAAGGATGCCATCTGTGTGTGAGAAAGAGAGAGCACAAGGATGGCACCTGTGTGTGAGAAAGAGAGAGAACAAGGATGGCATCTGTGTGTGAGAACAAGAGAGCACAAGGATGGCATCTGTGTGTGAGAAAGAGAGAGCACAAGGATGGCATCTGTGTGTGAGAAAGAGAGAGCACAAGGATGGCACCTGTGTGTGAGAAAGAGAGAGCACAAGGATGCCATCTGTGTGTGAGAAAGAGAGAGCACAAGGATGGCACCTGTGTGTGAGAAAGAGAGAGCACAAGGATGGCATCTGTGTGTGAGAAAGAGAGAGCACAAGGATGGCATCTGTGTGTGAGAAAGAGAGAGCACAATGATGGCACCTGTGTGTGAGAAAGAGAGAGCACAAGGATGGCACCTGTGTGTGAGAAAGAGAGAGCACAAGGATGGCACCTGTGTGTGAGAAAGAGAGAGCACAAGGATGGCACCTGTGTGTGAGAAAGAGAGAGCACAAGGATGGCACCTGTGTGTGAGAAAGAGAGAGCACAAGGATGGCATCTATGTGTGAGAAAGAGAGAGCACAAGGATGGCATCTGTGTGTGAGAAAGAGAGAGCACAAGGATGGCATCTGTGTGTGAGAAAGAGAGAGAACAAGGATGGCATCTGTGTGTGAGAAAGAGAGAGAACAAGGATGGCATCTGTGTGTGAGAAAGAGAGATCACAAGGATGGCATCTGTGTGTAAGAAAGAGAGAGCACAAGGATGGCATCTGTGTGTGAGAAAAAAAGAGCACAAGGATGGCGTCTGTGTGTGAGAAAAAAAGAGCACAAGGATGACATCTGTGTGTGAGAAAAAAAGAGCACAAGGATGACATCTGTGTGTGAGAAAAAAAGAGCACGAGGATGACATCTGTGTGTGAGAAAAAAAGAGCACAAGGATGACATCTGTGTGTGAGAAAAAAAGAGCACGAGGATGACATCTGTGTGTGAGAAAGAGAGAGCACAAGGATGACACCTGTGTGTAGGAAAGAGAGAGCACAAGGATGGCATCTGTGTGTGAGAAAGAGAGAGTACAAGGATGGCATCTGTGTGTAGGAAAGAGAGAGCACAAGGATGACATCTGTGTGTGAGAAAAAAAGAGCACGAGGATGACATCTGTGTGTGAGAAAGAGAGAGCACAAGGATGGCATCTGTGTGTGAGAAAGAGAGAGCACAAGGATGGCATCTGTGTGTGAGAAAGAGAGAGCACAAGGATGGCATCTGTGTGTGAGAAAGAGAGAGCACAAGGATGGCATCTGTGTGTGAGAAAGAGAGAGCACAAGGATGGCATCTGTGTGTGAGAAAGAGAGATCACAAGGATGGCATCTGTGTGTGAGAAAGAGAGAGCACAAGGATGGCATCTGTGTGTGAGAAAGAGAGCGCACAAGGATGGCATCTGTGTGTGAGAAAGAGAGAGAACAAGGATGGCATCTGTGTGTGAGAAAGAGAGATCACAAGGATGGCATCTGTGTGTAAGAAAGAGAGAGCACAAGGATGACATCTGTGTGTGAGAAAAAAAGAGCACAAGGATGGCATCTGTGTGTGAGAAAAAAAGAGCACAAGGATGACATCTGTGTGTGAGAAAAAAAGAGCACGAGGATGACATCTGTGTGTGAGAAAGAGAGAGCACAAGGATGACACCTGTGTGTAGGAAAGAGAGAGCACAAGGATGGCATCTGTGTGTGAGAAAGAGAGAGTACAAGGATGGCATCTGTGTGTAGGAAAGAGAGAGCACAAGGATGACATCTGTGTGTGAGAAAAAAAGAGCACGAGGATGACATCTGTGTGTGAGAAAGAGAGAGCACAAGGATGGCATCTGTGTGTGAGAAAGAGAGAGCACAAGGATGGCATCTGTGTGTGAGAAAGAGAGAGCACAAGGATGGCATCTGTGTGTGAGAAAGAGAGAGCACAAGGATGGCATCTGTGTGTGAGAAAGAGAGAGCACAAGGATGGCATCTGTGTGTGAGAAAGAGAGATCACAAGGATGGCATCTGTGTGTGAGAAAGAGAGAGCACAAGGATGGCATCTGTGTGTGAGAAAGAGAGCGCACAAGGATGGCATCTGTGTGTAAGAAAGAGAGAGCACAAGGATGCCATCTGTGTGTGAGAAAGAGAGAGCACAAGGATGGCATCTGTGTGTGAGAAAGAGAGAGCACAAGGATGGCATCTGTGTGTGAGAAAGAGAGAGAACAAGGATGGCATCTGTGTGTGAGAAAGAGAGAGCACAAGGATGGCATCTGTGTGTGAGAAAGAGAGAGAACAAGGATGGCATCTGTGTGTGAGAACAAGAGAGCACAAGGATGGCATCTGTGTGTGAGAAAGAGAGAGCACAAGGATGCCATCTGTGTGTGAGAAAGAAAGAGCACAAGGATGGCACCTATGTGTGAGAAAGAGAGAGCACAAGGATGCCATATGTGTGTGAGAAAGAAAGAGCACAAGGATGGCACCTGTGTGTGAGAAAGAGAGAGCACAAGGATGGCACCTGTGTGTGAGAAAGAGAGAGTACAAGGATGGCACCTGTGTGTGAGAAAGAGAGAGCACAAGGATGGCATCTGTGTGTGAGAAAGAGAGAACACAAGGATGGCATCTGTGTGTGAGAAAGAGAGAGCACAAGGATGGCATCTGTGTGTGAGAACAAGAGAGCACAAGGATGGCACCTGTGTGTGAGAAAGAGAGAGCACAAGGATGGCATCTGTGTGTGAGAAAGAGAGAGCACAAGGATGGCACCTGTGTGTGAGAAAGAGAGAGAACAAGGATGGCATCTGTGTGTGAGAAAGAGAGAGCACAAGGATGGCATCTGTGTGTGAGAAAGAGAGCACAATGATGGCACCTGTGTGTGAGAAAGAGAGAGCACAAGGATGCCATCTGTGTGTGAGAAAGAGAGAGCACAAGGATGGCACCTGTGTGTGAGAAAGAGAGAGCACAAGGATGACACCTGTGTGTGAGAAAGAGAGAACACAAGGATGGCATCTGTGTGTGAGAAAGAGAGAGCACAAGGATGGCATCTGTGTGTGAGAAAGAGAGAGCACAATGATGGCACCTGTGTGTGAGAAAGAGAGAGCACAAGGATGACACCTGTGTGTGAGAAAGAGAGAACACAAGGATGGCATCTGTGTGTGAGAAAGAGAGAGCATGAGAGCACAAGGATGGCATCTGTGTGTGAGAAGGAGAGAGCACAATGATGGCACCTGTGTGTGAGAAAGAGAGAGCACAAGGATGGCATCTGTGTGTGAGAAAGAGAGAGCACAAGGATGGCACCTGTGTGTGAGAAAGAGAGAGAACAAGGATGGCATCTGTGTGTGAGAAAGAGAGAGCACAAGGATGGCATCTGTGTGTGAGAAAGAGAGAGCACAAGGATGCCATCTGTGTGTGAGAAAGAAAGAACACAAGGATGGCATCTGTGTGTGAGAAAGAGAGAACACAAGGATGGCATCTGTGTGTGAGAAAGAGAGAGCACAATGATGGCATCTGTGTGTGAGAAAGAGAGAGCACAAGGATGGCACCTGTGTGTGAGAAAGAGAGAGCACAAGGATGACACCTGTGTGTGAGAAAGAGAGAGCACGAGAGCACAAGGATGGCATCTGTGTGTGAGAAAGAGAGAGCACAAGGATGGCATCTGTGTGTGAGAAAGAGAGAGCACGAGAGAACAAGGATGGCATCTGTGTGTGAGAAAGAGAGAGCACAAGGATGGCATCTGTGTGTGAGAAAGAGAGAGCACAAGGATGGCATCTGTGTGTGAGAAAGAGAGAGCACAATGATGGCACCTGTGTGTGAGAAAGAGAGAGCACAAGGATGACACCTGTGTGTGAGAAAGAGAGAACACAAGGATGGCATCTGTGTGTGAGAAAGAGAGAGCACAAGGATGGCATCTGTGTGTGAGAAAGAGAGAGCACGAGAGCACAAGGATGGCATCTGTGTGTGAGAAAGAGAGAGCACAATGATGGCACCTGTGTGTGAGAAAGAGAGAGCACAAGGATGGCATCTGTGTGTGAGAAAGAGAGAGCACAAGGATGGCACCTGTGTGTGAGAAAGAGAGAGCACAAGGATGGCATCTGTGTGTGAGAAAGAGAGAGCACAAGGATGGCATCTGTGTGTGAGAAAGAGAGAGCACAAGGATGGCATCTGTGTGTGAGAAAGAGAGAGCACAAGGATGGCATCTGTGTGTGAGAAAGAGAGAGCACAAGGATGGCATCTGTGTGTGAGAAAGAGAGAGCACAAGGATGGCATCTGTGTGTGAGAAAGAGAGATCACAAGGATGGCATCTGTGTGTGAGAAAGAGAGAGCACAAGGATGGCATCTGTGTGTGAGAAAGAGAGCGCACAAGGATGGCATCTGTGTGTAAGAAAGAGAGAGCACAAGGATGCCATCTGTGTGTGAGAAAGAGAGAGCACAAGGATGGCATCTGTGTGTGAGAAAGAGAGAGCACAAGGATGGCATCTGTGTGTGAGAAAGAGAGAGAACAAGGATGGCATCTGTGTGTGAGAAAGAGAGAGCACAAGGATGGCATCTGTGTGTGAGAAAGAGAGAGAACAAGGATGGCATCTGTGTGTGAGAACAAGAGAGCACAAGGATGGCATCTGTGTGTGAGAAAGAGAGAGCACAAGGATGCCATCTGTGTGTGAGAAAGAAAGAGCACAAGGATGGCACCTATGTGTGAGAAAGAGAGAGCACAAGGATGCCATATGTGTGTGAGAAAGAAAGAGCACAAGGATGGCACCTGTGTGTGAGAAAGAGAGAGCACAAGGATGGCACCTGTGTGTGAGAAAGAGAGAGTACAAGGATGGCACCTGTGTGTGAGAAAGAGAGAGCACAAGGATGGCATCTGTGTGTGAGAAAGAGAGAACACAAGGATGGCATCTGTGTGTGAGAAAGAGAGAGCACAAGGATGGCATCTGTGTGTGAGAACAAGAGAGCACAAGGATGGCACCTGTGTGTGAGAAAGAGAGAGCACAAGGATGGCATCTGTGTGTGAGAAAGAGAGAGCACAAGGATGGCACCTGTGTGTGAGAAAGAGAGAGAACAAGGATGGCATCTGTGTGTGAGAAAGAGAGAGCACAAGGATGGCATCTGTGTGTGAGAAAGAGAGCACAATGATGGCACCTGTGTGTGAGAAAGAGAGAGCACAAGGATGCCATCTGTGTGTGAGAAAGAGAGAGCACAAGGATGGCACCTGTGTGTGAGAAAGAGAGAGCACAAGGATGACACCTGTGTGTGAGAAAGAGAGAACACAAGGATGGCATCTGTGTGTGAGAAAGAGAGAGCACAAGGATGGCATCTGTGTGTGAGAAAGAGAGAGCACAATGATGGCACCTGTGTGTGAGAAAGAGAGAGCACAAGGATGACACCTGTGTGTGAGAAAGAGAGAACACAAGGATGGCATCTGTGTGTGAGAAAGAGAGAGCATGAGAGCACAAGGATGGCATCTGTGTGTGAGAAGGAGAGAGCACAATGATGGCACCTGTGTGTGAGAAAGAGAGAGCACAAGGATGGCATCTGTGTGTGAGAAAGAGAGAGCACAAGGATGGCACCTGTGTGTGAGAAAGAGAGAGAACAAGGATGGCATCTGTGTGTGAGAAAGAGAGAGCACAAGGATGGCATCTGTGTGTGAGAAAGAGAGAGCACAAGGATGCCATCTGTGTGTGAGAAAGAAAGAACACAAGGATGGCATCTGTGTGTGAGAAAGAGAGAACACAAGGATGGCATCTGTGTGTGAGAAAGAGAGAGCACAATGATGGCATCTGTGTGTGAGAAAGAGAGAGCACAAGGATGGCACCTGTGTGTGAGAAAGAGAGAGCACAAGGATGACACCTGTGTGTGAGAAAGAGAGAGCACGAGAGCACAAGGATGGCATCTGTGTGTGAGAAAGAGAGAGCACAAGGATGGCATCTGTGTGTGAGAAAGAGAGAGCACGAGAGAACAAGGATGGCATCTGTGTGTGAGAAAGAGAGAGCACAAGGATGGCATCTGTGTGTGAGAAAGAGAGAACACAAGGATGGCATCTGTGTGTGAGAAAGAGAGAGCACAATGATGGCACCTGTGTGTGAGAAAGAGAGAGCACAAGGATGACACCTGTGTGTGAGAAAGAGAGAACACAAGGATGGCATCTGTGTGTGAGAAAGAGAGAGCACAAGGATGGCATCTGTGTGTGAGAAAGAGAGAGCACGAGAGCACAAGGATGGCATCTGTGTGTGAGAAAGAGAGAGCACAATGATGGCACCTGTGTGTGAGAAAGAGAGAGCACAAGGATGGCATCTGTGTGTGAGAAAGAGAGAGCACAAGGATGGCACCTGTGTGTGAGAAAGAGAGAGCACAAGGATGGCATCTGTGTGTGAGAAAGAGAGAGCACAATGATGGCACCTGTGTGTGAGAAAGAGAGAGCACAAGGATGGCACCTGTGTGTGAGAAAGAGAGAGCACAAGGATGACACCTGTGTGTGAGAAAGAGAGAGCACAATGATGGCACCTGTGTGTGAGAAAGAGAGAGCACAAGGATGACACCTGTGTGTGAGAAAGAGAGAACACAAGGATGGCATCTGTGTGTGAGAAAGAGAGAGCACAAGGATGGCATCTGTGTGTGAGAAAGAGAGAGCACGAGAGCACAAGGATGGCATCTGTGTGTGAGAAAGAGAGAGCACAATGATGGCACCTGTGTGTGAGAAAGAGAGAGCACAAGGATGGCATCTGTGTGTGAGAAAGAGAGAGCACAAGGATGGCACCTGTGTGTGAGAAAGAGAGAGAACAAGGATGGCATCTATGTGTGAGAAAGAGAGAGCACAAGGATGGCATCTGTGTGTGAGAAAGAGAGAGCACAAGGATGGCATCTGTGTGTGAGAAAGAGAGAACACAAGGATGGCATCTGTGTGTGAGAAAGAGAGAGCACGAGAGCACAAGGATGGCATCTGTGTGTGAGAAAGAGAGAGCACAATGATGGCACCTGTGTGTGAGAACAAGAGAGCACAAGGATGGCATCTGTGTGTGAGAAAGAGAGAGCACAAGGATGGCATCTGTGTGTGAGAAAGAGAGAGCACAAGGATGCCATCTGTGTGTGAGAAAGAAAGAACACAAGGATGGCATCTGTGTGTGAGAAAGAGAGAGCACAAGGATGGCATCTGTGTGTGAGAAAGAGAGAGCACAATGATGGCACCTGTGTGTGAGAAAGAGAGAGCACAAGGATGGCACCTGTGTGTGAGAAAGAGAGAGCACAAGGATGGCACCTGTGTGTGAGAAAGAGAGAGCACAAGGATGGCATCTGTGTGTGAGAATGAGAGAACACAAGGATGGCATCTGTGTGTGAGAAAGAGAGAGCACAAGGATGGCATCTGTGTGTGAGAAAGAGAGAGCACAATGATGGCACCTGTGTGTGAGAAAGAGAGAGCACAAGGATGGCATCTGTGTGTGAGAAAGAGAGAGCACAAGGATGGCACCTGTGTGTGAGAAAGAGAGAGAACAAGGATGGCATCTGTGTGTGAGAAAGAGAGAGCACAAGGATGGCATCTGTGTGTGAGAAAGAGAGCACAATGATGGCACCTGTGTGTGAGAAAGAGAGAGCACAAGGATGCCATCTGTGTGTGAGAAAGAGAGAGCACAAGGATGGCACCTGTGTGTGAGAAAGAGAGAGCACAAGGATGACACCTGTGTGTGAGAAAGAGAGAACACAAGGATGGCATCTGTGTGTGAGAAAGAGAGAGCACAAGGATGGCATCTGTGTGTGAGAAAGAGAGAGCACAAGGATGGCATCTGTGTGTGAGAAAGAGAGAACACAAGGATGGCATCTGTGTGTGAGAAAGAGAGAGCACGAGAGCACAAGGATGGCATCTGTGTGTGAGAAAGAGAGAGCACAATGATGGCACCTGTGTGTGAGAAAGAGAGAGCACAATGATGGCACCTGTGTGTGAGAAAGAGAGAGCACAAGGATGACACTTGTGTGTGAGAAAGAGAGAACACAAGGATGGCATCTGTGTGTGAGAAAGAGAGAGCACAAGGATGGCATCTGTGTGTGAGAAAGAGAGAGCACGAGAGCACAAGGATGGCATCTGTGTGTGAGAAAGAGAGAGCACAATGATGGCACCTGTGTGTGAGAAAGAGAGAGCACAAGGATGGCATCTGTGTGTGAGAAAGAGAGAGCACAAGGATGGCACCGGTGTGTGAGAAAGAGAGAGAACAAGGATGGCATCTGTGTGTGAGAACAAGAGAGCACAAGGATGGCATCTGTGTGTGAGAAAGAGAGAGCACAAGGATGGCATCTGTGTGTGAGAAAGAGAGAGCACAAGGATGCCATCTGTGTGTGAGAAAGAAAGAACACAAGGATGGCATCTGTGTGTGAGAAAGAGAGAGCACAAGGATGGCATCTGTGTGTGAGAAAGAGAGAGCACAAGGATGCCATCTGTGTGTGAGAAAGAGAGAGCACAAGGATGGCATCTGTGTGTGAGAAAGAGAGAGCACAAGGATGGCATCTGTGTGTGAGAAAGAGAGAGAACAAGGATGGCATCTGTGTGTGAGAACAAGAGAGCACAAGGATTGCATCTGTGTGTGAGAAAGAGAGAGCACAAGGATGGCATCTGTGTGTGAGAAAGAGAGAGCACAAGGATGCCATCTGTGTGTGAGAAAGAAAGAACACAAGGATGGCATCTGTGTGTGAGAAAGAGAGAGCACAAGGATGGCACCTGTGTGTGAGAAAGAGAGAGCACAAGGATGCCATCTGTGTGTGAGAAAGAGAGAGCACAAGGATGGCACCTGTGTGTGAGAAAGAGAGAGCACAAGGATGGCATCTGTGTGTGAGAAAGAGAGAGCACAAGGATGGCATCTGTGTGTGAGAAAGAGAGAGCACAATGATGGCACCTGTGTGTGAGAAAGAGAGAGCACAAGGATGGCACCTGTGTGTGAGAAAGAGAGAGCACAAGGATGGCACCTGTGTGTGAGAAAGAGAGAGCACAAGGATGGCACCTGTGTGTGAGAAAGAGAGAGCACAAGGATGGCACCTGTGTGTGAGAAAGAGAGAGCACAAGGATGGCATCTATGTGTGAGAAAGAGAGAGCACAAGGATGGCATCTGTGTGTGAGAAAGAGAGAGCACAAGGATGGCATCTGTGTGTAAGAAAGAGAGAGCACAAGGATGGCATCTGTGTGTGAGAAAAAAAGAGCACAAGGATGACATCTGTGTGTGAGAAAAAAAGAGCACGAGGATGACACCTGTGTGTAGGAAAGAGAGAGCACAAGGATGGCATCTGTGTGTGAGAAAGAGAGAGTACAAGGATGGCATCTGTGTGTAGGAAAGAGAGAGCACAAGGATGACATCTGTGTGTGAGAAAAAAAGAGCACGAGGATGACATCTGTGTGTGAGAAAGAGAGAGCACAAGGATGGCATCTGTGTGTGAGAAAGAGAGAGCACAAGGATGGCATCTGTGTGTGAGAAAGAGAGAGCACAAGGATGGCATCTGTGTGTGAGAAAGAGAGAGCACAAGGATGGCATCTGTGTGTGAGAAAGAGAGCACAAGGATGGCATCTGTGTGTGAGAAAGAGAGATCACAAGGATGGCATCTGTGTGTGAGAAAGAGAGAGCACAAGGATGGCATCTGTGTGTGAGAAAGAGAGCGCACAAGGATGGCATCTGTGTGTAAGAAAGAGAGAGCACAAGGATGCCATCTGTGTGTGAGAAAGAGAGAGCACAAGGATGGCATCTGTGTGTGAGAAAGAGAGAGCACAAGGATGGCATCTGTGTGTGAGAAAGAGAGAGAACAAGGATGGCATCTGTGTGTGAGAAAGAGAGAGCACAAGGATGGCATCTGTGTGTGAGAAAGAGAGAGAACAAGGATGGCATCTGTGTGTGAGAACAAGAGAGCACAAGGATGGCATCTGTGTGTGAGAAAGAGAGAGCACAAGGATGCCATCTGTGTGTGAGAAAGAAAGAGCACAAGGATGGCACCTATGTGTGAGAAAGAGAGAGCACAAGGATGCCATCTGTGTGTGAGAAAGAAAGAGCACAAGGATGGCACCTGTGTGTGAGAAAGAGAGAGCACAAGGATGGCACCTGTGTGTGAGAAAGAGAGAGTACAAGGATGGCACCTGTGTGTGAGAAAGAGAGAGCACAAGGATGGCATCTGTGTGTGAGAAAGAGAGAACACAAGGATGGCATCTGTGTGTGAGAAAGAGAGAGCACAAGGATGGCATCTGTGTGTGAGAACAAGAGAGCACAAGGATGGCACCTGTGTGTGAGAAAGAGAGAGCACAAGGATGGCATCTGTGTGTGAGAAAGAGAGAGCACAAGGATGGCACCTGTGTGTGAGAAAGAGAGAGAACAAGGATGGCATCTGTGTGTGAGAAAGAGAGAGCACAAGGATGGCATCTGTGTGTGAGAAAGAGAGCACAATGATGGCACCTGTGTGTGAGAAAGAGAGAGCACAAGGATGCCATCTGTGTGTGAGAAAGAGAGAGCACAAGGATGGCACCTGTGTGTGAGAAAGAGAGAGCACAAGGATGACACCTGTGTGTGAGAAAGAGAGAACACAAGGATGGCATCTGTGTGTGAGAAAGAGAGAGCACAAGGATGGCATCTGTGTGTGAGAAAGAGAGAGCACAATGATGGCACCTGTGTGTGAGAAAGAGAGAGCACAAGGATGACACCTGTGTGTGAGAAAGAGAGAACACAAGGATGGCATCTGTGTGTGAGAAAGAGAGAGCACGAGAGCACAAGGATGGCATCTGTGTGTGAGAAGGAGAGAGCACAATGATGGCACCTGTGTGTGAGAAAGAGAGAGCACAAGGATGGCATCTGTGTGTGAGAAAGAGAGAGCACAAGGATGGCACCTGTGTGTGAGAAAGAGAGAGAACAAGGATGGCATCTGTGTGTGAGAAAGAGAGAGCACAAGGATGGCATCTGTGTGTGAGAAAGAGAGAGCACAAGGATGCCATCTGTGTGTGAGAAAGAAAGAACACAAGGATGGCATCTGTGTGTGAGAAAGAGAGAGTACAAGGATGACACCTGTGTGTGAGAAAGAGAGAGCACAAGGATGGCATCTGTGTGTGAGAAAGAGAGAGCACAATGATGGCACCTGTGTGTGAGAAAGAGAGAGCACAAGGATGACACCTGTGTGTGAGAAAGAGAGAACACAAGGATGGCATCTGTGTGTGAGAAAGAGAGAGCACGAGAGCACAAGGATGGCATCTGTGTGTGAGAAGGAGAGAGCACAATGATGGCACCTGTGTGTGAGAAAGAGAGAGCACAAGGATGGCATCTGTGTGTGAGAAAGAGAGAGCACAAGGATGGCACCTGTGTGTGAGAAAGAGAGAGAACAAGGATGGCATCTGTGTGTGAGAAAGAGAGAGCACAAGGATGGCATCTGTGTGTGAGAAAGAGAGAGCACAAGGATGCCATCTGTGTGTGAGAAAGAAAGAACACAAGGATGGCATCTGTGTGTGAGAAAGAGAGAGTACAAGGATGACACCTGTGTGTGAGAAAGAGAGAGCACAAGGATGGCATCTGTGTGTGAGAAAGAGAGAGCACAATGATGGCATCTGTGTGTGAGAAAGAGAGAGCACAAGGATGGCACCTGTGTGTGAGAAAGAGAGAGCACAAGGATGACACCTGTGTGTGAGAAAGAGAGAGCACAAGGATGGCATCTGTGTGTGAGAAAGAGAGAGCACGAGAGCACAAGGATGGCATCTGTGTGTGAGAAAGAGAGAGCACAAGGATGGCATCTGTGTGTGAGAAAGAGAGAGCACGAGAGCACAAGGATGGCATCTGTGTGTGAGAAAGAGAGAGCACAAGGATGGCATCTGTGTGTGAGAAAGAGAGAGCACAAGGATGGCATCTGTGTGTGAGAAAGAGAGAGCACAAGGATGGCATCTGTGTGTGAGAAAGAGAGAGCACAAGGATGACACCTGTGTGTGAGAAAGAGAGAACACAAGGATGGCATCTGTGTGTGAGAAAGAGAGAGCACAAGGATGGCATCTGTGTGTGAGAAAGAGAGAGCACGAGAGCACAAGGATGGCATCTGTGTGTGAGAAAGAGAGAGCACAAGGATGGCATCTGTGTGTGAGAAAGAGAGAGCACGAGAGCACAATGATGGCACCTGTGTGTGAGAAAGAGAGAGCACAAGGATGGCACCTGTGTGTGAGAAAGAGAGAGAACAAGGATGGCATCTGTGTGTGAGAACAAGAGAGCACAAGGATGGCATCTGTGTGTGAGAAAGAGAGAGCACAATGATGGCACCTGTGTGTGAGAAAGAGAGAGCACAAGGATGGCACCTGTGTGTGAGAAAGAGAGAGCACAAGGATGGCACCTGTGTGTGAGAAAGAGAGAGCACAAGGATGACACCTGTGTGTGAGAAAGAGAGAACACAAGGATGGCATCTGTGTGTGAGAAAGAGAGAGCACAAGTATGGCATCTGTGTGTGAGAAAGAGAGCACAATGATGGCACCTGTGTGTGAGAAAGAGAGAGAACAAGGATGACATCTGTGTGTGAGAAAGAGAGAGAACAAGGATGGCATCTGTGTGTGAGAAAGAGAGGGCACAAGGATGACATCTGTGTGTGAGAAAGAGAGAGAACAAGGATGGCATCTGTGTGTGAGAAAGAGAGAGCACAAGGATGACATGTGTGTGGTTTTTTTTCAGGGACCTAAAAACTTGCATTGGCAAGATAGATCCAAGGTTTGGATCAAATTTGGACATATCTCCATGCTTTTGTGTGAAGTACTCAGTCCATGAAACAACAAAGACATGTGAACAGCCACACAAACTAGAATAGGTATGAGTACTATCCGTGAAAAACATAGAGAGAACTCGCACATGAAAAGCTGACGTCTGAATGAGCCCTAAAGAACAGCCAAATAGGAAAGCATGTTAGACAGGGGATTTCATAGAATGTTAGAGTTGGAAGGGACCTCCAGGGTCATCGTGTCCAATCCCCTGGACACAATGTGTATAGATACCAAACACTGAGTGGTTACAGGAACGTGGCTGATGGAAAAAAATGACATATGGAGTAAATTTCTGAAACTAATAATGAAAACCAAATTCATTGTAGATGCAATTTGCAGTCAAAATGTCGTATGTAACAGGAAGATCTGAGCATTTATAATTTTTGAGGTCTACTGTGATTTTTTTTCTTTTTAGACTCAGGAATCCTTGAACCCCAATAACCTGGAGTTTTGGATGGAAGACATCTACACTCCAGGTTACGACTCGCTGCTGAAAAGAAAGGAAGCAGAATTCCGGCGAGCCAAGGTCTGTAAGATGGCGGCACTCATCACCGCAGCTGCCTGTACGGTAATCCTAGTGATTGTGGTACCCATTTGCACCATGAAGTCCTAATCCCTAAAACAGACTGCTCAATTTGCATTCCCAATTTATCCTGTATAGTGACCAGGAATGGATAATGAAGGCTACTGATAGACATAAGTGGCAGTGGAATGAATGAGAAGAAACTAAAATATACAGAACAATATATAGGACACTCACAATGTACACATTACAAGTATGATGCTAGCATTTTCTAAGAACTCAGATGAAAGGAGTAGGAATTACACTATGGCATGTACTCTCTTGCAGTTTATGTAAATGGATAATAGAGACTACAAATCCTCCTCCCTCCAGAGAGATCCTCTTGGACAGTCATCACACGCTATAAAAGCCACCACAAAGAAGACATATCAAGCTAACACATGCACCGACCTCAAAGATGTGAATTCAGCATTCATCTGCATAAGGGAGAAGAGGAACGAGACATTTAGAGGACACACAGTGAACAGCCAAAGACGTGATGCAGCATCAACTGAACAGCAATACACAATCATTCCATCTTTCGTGCCTTTCTTCGATACATTGACAGCAATTCTTGCTTTTAGCATTACATTATTTTTTTATTTAACTATTAGAATAATTTGCCTCTTGTATGGTTTTGTCAGAGAAGTTCAGAACCATAATGACCCATATATGATGATCCATATATGCCACCCTCGGTGAGCTCACAATACCTGCATATGGAGTTAATGGACTCAAAGTTGTCACTCCCTGGTGTGGATAGTTAGGATAAGCATGATTGTTATTTAGTGATGACAGTGGAAGAATGTGTCTTCAAAACTGTAATGTGCAAAGCTGACATTTATACAGGTGGGTATATCTTGATTCCCTTTTCCTCTGTTAACATAGACATTTAAAGAAGACCTATCACCTCCTGGAAAACCTCATGAGGTAAAAGGAGACCAAAATATAACACTTTCTCAAATATTTAAAATTAGGATAAGTAAAAGAAATGTCTTTACTAGTGATGAAACCTCTTGTACCTTAAGAGAAGGAGGCTGAGGTTGGGCTCGCTACTGTCTCACTATATTAATGGTTGTGTGAGACTTTCTGCTTTTGACTAGTGATGGGTCGTTCACAAACGAATCGAGACAAAGAGCCGGCTCAATGCTGGGAACAACGGGAGACGGCACCCCAGTGAGAGCCATTAGATTCTCTAAATGACTCTCACTGGGGGTAAAATGTTTGGCAGATGTAACAACGCCCACCCGAACCAAACTCAGTTCAAGCATCAATTTAATTGGTTGGCTGAAAGTAGGTGAGTTTTGGCCGTGGGTGGGCAGGGTTTTGGCAGCGTTACCTTTATCTTAATAGGGATCCATTTAGGATATAAAAGTGCCGTCTCTTTTTGGTGAGCAGAGCCAAGTGAGCCAGATCACCAAAAAGAGCCGGACTGCCCATCACTACTTCTGACCTTGGATATATCAATGTTTGGGTGGAGGACCATGCTATTATTTTGTTTTCTACTGAATGTAGTGTTATTCAAAGCAAGATGAGTTCCTGTGTATTACAGAGCATCAGGAAGAGAAGGAGGCTGGAAGAAACAGTTACAGAGATAAAACATGTCAAGTCTCCCCAGTGTGTCTGCTATATACTTGCGGGGTATGTAGCTAGAGACTTAGATTATGGAGAAGCAGCTGTGTCCTGCTATTGCATATTAACCCTTTAAAAGCAGCTGCATATTTCTGCTCCTCCTTTATCTGCACTGTAGAATACACAGGGACATCAAAGTAAAACCTGCGACCTGGTAATACTAAGCAAAATCATATTTTGTTAACGATATGTATTTGAGAGAAGTCTTATACTTTCATCTTATCACTTTATGTGTTTTTCTTAGAAACGATAGGTCCTTTTTAGGTCCATGACTGATTCTAAAAGGAGTTGTCCAGGATTTATAAAAAGCTGCTATTTTTCTCCAGAAACAGTATTACTCCTGTCAGTTGGCAGTGACTGCTATTACAACTCATTCCCATTCAAGTGAAGGGGGATGAGCGGCGATACCAGACCCGCCAATGGACAGGAGAGACACTGTTTAAAGAAATAGCTGTTTTTCCTGTTGATTCCTGTTATGCATTCAAGTTCAAGGTGGGAAATTGCCTTCCTCGTAATACATTAAAAGCAGCATAGACTCAACCTGTATTAAAAGGGCAAGCTATTTTCTTACTCCTAAAAATCTGCAAATAAAAAAGTCAGATTATTTACAAGAGCAAAGACATTGAGAAATGTTAACTATATTATATAGATATATATATTGTATAATGTGAATGTATAAGAATATGCATTGTACTCAATACTACTATTAGCATGAATTCTATATTATATACAGAAACATAATATTTAATATTAAAAGGCCATGTCCTCTAGGCCAGGCATCTCCGATAGGCTATGTTTTGAGCTAAGTTAGATATATTTCTGGTCTATAAATAAAAAAAAATGGAAAGACCAAATAGGCGATATTTGGAATCATCAGCAAATTTATAACGATTAAAATGTGTAAAATCTATGGACAAGAAGAATGTAAGAGGAAAGTGTTATTTCATTAAAAATATTTGAAATGGATTATTTGTGTCTTGTGTATCTTTATAGAAAATTCCATAAATCTATGAGTGTCACAAAATGACTTTTTAGCCTTTATAAAACATATCTCAATCCGCATGCCAAGATGTATGTATCATAGAGGTAGCCAATGTTGCTGCTTTAGGGCCACAAAAGAGAGGATGCCCAGGCCAGGTTGGCTAAATCCCCTAGCTTAAAGGGAAACTGTCATTTCAAAAACTCTATTAACCTGCAGATATGGGGTTAATCTGCAGGTTAATAGCATTCTGAAGCTGTGTGACTGTTCCACTGAAATCCCGGCTACCGGAAGGAAATGGACTTTAATCCTACAGGCAGCCTCCGGCTTTCAGTCATGGAGGCGTGGCTTCAGTGACAGCTCAGTATACAGTGAGTGGAGGCTTTAACCGGCCCCGGCAATGACTGACAGCCGGCTCTGTACTGATGCACTGCTGAGCCGGCTATCAGTCAGTACCGGGGCTTTGTTACAGCCACTGCTCACTATGTACAAAGCGGTGACTGAAGCCGAGCCTCTATGGCTGAAAACTGGAGGCTGCCAGGAGCAATGAACATTACTACAACATTATTACAATTCATATTAACCCATAATTTTTTTGTGTTCAAGAATTGTCCCTTCCTACAGCTCCAGGGAACGGCAATGTGGCTTCTTGTGCGTCCTCATATGCCAACCTTTTCCTGGGGATATAAGAAAAGGATACGGTCCTTGGCACATCTGGTCATGACTCTGTCATCTCGTGGTCACGGTATATCGATGATGTGCCGTTCATATCGCAGGGCTCCACGCCGCAACTTGACTTATTCCTTAATCACCTTAATATTAATGACATGAACATTAAGCTCACATGGAAATATAGTCAGTCACAAATTGATTTTTTTGGACCTCCTGATCTCCAAATCACCTGACGGTATTGTTAGTACAGCCATCTTCCGGGAAAAAAACCTCCATTAATGCGCTTCTGCAATTTACGTCATCTCACCCGCATAAACTTAAAAGTTCTATCCCAACTGACCAATTCTTGAGGGTCCTTGGCATATGTTCAGAGGATAATACATTTTGCAACCAAGCAGATGATTTATTCCATGGGTTTCAAAATAGAGGATATAACAATAGTGACATTTAAAAAGGTTTTACATGAGCTAAAAACACAGACAGACAAACTCTTTTAATGAGGCATGACAAACCCAGGATGACTGTTTCAGACCCCACCCCAAGGTATACTACCACCTTTAATATAAACTGGATTGATATCAAAATTCTTTCTAGACATTGGCCGGTTCTTCTCACCGACAGGGATTTGCAGTACCAACTAATTAAACATTCCCTAGTGACCTGGCGGAAATCACGCACAATTGGTGATATACTTTCCAACAGCCACTACGTTCCCCCTAAAAGTAATTTTCTCTTTGGGAGTTCAGGTCCTACCTGGGGCAGCTTTCCTAGCGGTGGGTGTTCTGTCTGTAAATACATTCTGAAAACTAAAGTATGCTCTAATTCCAAAAAAGATCAAACCTTTAAGATTGTCCACCACATAAACTGCGAGACAGAAGAAGTTATTTATCACGCAGGCTGCCCCTGTGACAGTAGATATGTAGGCATGACGACAAGACCACTCAAAATACGTGTTCAAGAACATGTAAGAGATATTAAAAATGCAGCCAACTGCCTCGAGTCCCATGTACTAAAAAGCATAGCTAAACACTTCTTTGAAAGTCATAACTGCAACCCTAAGGGTATTGCAGTATGTGGGACTGACCATGTTTATATACTGTAGGTATCAGAGGCGAGAATATTAAGTAGAAATTGCTTCTGAAAGAGACACGCTGGATGGTTACTTTGTATACGTTAGCACCAAGAGGCCTTAATGAGACCATCAGTTTCAAGTCTTTCCTTTGATGACTGCAATATTTTAATGTTGGTGGTGGCTATATGTGTTTTTTATTATTATTTTTCACAAATTTTCTTTTTCGTTTGATATATAATTTCTTTTAGGTTTCTCTTTACTGTTGCTTGTTATACTCTTCAACTGTATGGAATCCATACCCTTCAGCACTCATCTATCATATCTTATAGAGTTCCCAAGCTTCAAGATCAGTATTGGTTATACCTTGCGAAGATGGACCCCCATTGTCTCCATTATTATTATTTGCCCCTTTATTTTTGTTTTCTCTTTAATCATTATTGGTAATTTTTACATATATTATTGATATCCATGGCTGTGTCACATTGTAACATTTCTTTATATACCGTGGTTTTCCCATTATGCAGTAACCTTTTCCTGACTATGATAATGTGCTTTTTTGCTGCATAATACAGCCTGGCTGTTAGTGGGTTGTGTGGCCGTACCCTTATGGAGAGTGGTAGAGGTCTCCTCCCTCGCCATTAATTGTACCATCTCCACCTCGAGGCTGTCCCCTGATATTTATTTTATATACCATACCTGTTACAGCTAGTTACTGTAATAATCCGGTGTTTATGCTCTGCCCCGGTGCTGTTGTGGCTGCGTTACGTTGCCACAGCGACAGAGGGACTTTGCTCCTCCTCGCTGGGCAATGCGACTCTACCCGTGTCACCATGGAGCTGTACACCCTGGCAACGCCTAATATTTTATTATGCATTCTTGTAGCCTCACCTCGACTGGTGACGCGGCTCGGCCACGTCGCTATGACAATGGGGTGGTTCCCCTCCCCTTGCGGTTTGTGACTTGGCCTTGTTTGCCCCATCGTGAGGTTTATTACTCTGATACTTACATCACAGGGAGCCCATTCTGCTTCATCAGCGCAGACCGCTGGTGTCATGGGCTGGGTGCGTTGCCGTGGTGATGGGGGTGATTGCGCACATCCTCTCCCCCATCATGCTCGGTGCGCGCTGGCCCACCCAGTCACAGGGGAAGATCAACATAATGGGTTGAACGCTGATGCACTGAGGGTCTGGACCTTTTTCATTTAAATATAACCCGCCTATTACCTTAGGCCAAGCCTCCTGACGAAGCCAAGCAGGTGAAATGCACGTCGAGGCCATTGCACTATCCCCCATGTGCTCCTGTATCTTTTGACATCATGTCTCAAGGTAATTCCTGTCATTTACTTGACCTGATTTACAGGATCTGATTTTCCTAATTATAGTGACCAGCCAGTTGTGGTGATACATATTTTGGGGTCTATAAGTTATGAATGTATTTTAGTATATTTTTTATTTATAACCTGTGATCTCCTAGATTAGATCCCCTTTGGTCCCCTCTTGTGTTACACTCTATAAACATTTGTGTGGAAGCAATTATGCTTGATTGCTTAACAGGTCACTTATATGGAGTTGTTCTACACTAGGACATATTATGTATGATACCTCTGCAGAGGTATTCAGCATATCACTTTTCAAGAGTATTTACTTACCATGAGGGATTTGTTGTCTCGTTTTTTGATATGGTGATCTTCTCCATCATTTTCCATATCCGTTTTTAGTCGTCTTTCTCTCTTTACTCCATATTTTCTACTTCCCTACATATATTTATACAAGTATTGTTCAATAAAATTTATCTTTTCTAATTAACCCCTTATTGTTTTTGGTTTCTCCATCATCCCTGGAAGGCCACACAATTTACATTTCGTAGTACTACTACTTGTCTCGGCCAGGTTGAATGCAGATAGAGATCCATCTTCTTTGGTTGTACAGTTACAGTAAGTTCAGGCGCATGTTCCACTCTGTTTAGTGGTTCTTTCTTTATAGGTTAATATGCCAGGAGCAATAAAGTTCATTTCAGTGCAGCGGTGTAGGCGGGGTTTGCTTTCTCAGCGCTGCTTCATTCTAAATCTAAAAGCTCTGATTGTGTCAGAACTGCTGCACCCAGTAATCTAAGTGATACATCATTGCATTCAGCTTCTCTTTATCTACGTTATGCTGCTCTCAGATGAAGTCTCAAAAACCTGCTGACAGATTCCCTTTAAATGTATTTTTTTTATTTGTTGGCACGATCTGAATTTAAAAAAAAAGAGAAGTTTTGCAGTTATCACACTGGTGACGGGTAGTGATGGGCGGACCCGTGGATGTTCAGGTCCGGCCGAACATCTATTAAAAGTTCGGGTTCGGGTACCAGAACAGTACCCGAACGCGGACCCCATTCATAAGAATTTCCGCCGGTCAGAGCGCTGCGGGATCACACTGTCAGATGTCAGCGTGAGCCTGCAGCTGTGACTGTGATCAGCGGTAAAAAGCTTACCGCTGGTCACAGGCGTCAGCTAATGAGACTGCCTGCTGTCACTGTTAACAACGAGCACCTAACTTTTTTTTTTACTGAGTACAGTACTGAGTACTGATGGAAGTATTTATCAGTCGGCGCCTGTACTCAGTAAAAAAAAAAGTTAAATAAATACATATTGAAGTAAAAAACACATTATACTCACCTACACCTAATCCCCGATTCCCTTGTTCCGTGTAAAAAAATCAAAACACCATAATACTCACCTTAATGCCTAATCCCTGAAAACCATGTCACCTGTAAAAGAGAAATAATAAACCACCTTATCCCTCACCTGTCCGCCGTAATCCAGAGTGTCCTACGGCAATCTCTCTTGTAGAACAGTCACACCAGCAGATGTGACTTTTCTACCCGGCTGCACACTGGCAGGAGCGTAATCGCTCCTGCAGTGTGTAGCGCTGAGCTACCATGAGAGAGGCCACAGGAGTTCATCAGCTGATGCGCTCCGGTGATCTCATTTACTGCACCGCCATGTGAAAGTTTTCACGCAGTAGTAGCGCCCTAAGTGAGGTATGTGAA
Source organism: Phyllobates terribilis (assembly GCF_046119375.1). NCBI lineage: Eukaryota > Metazoa > Chordata > Amphibia > Anura > Dendrobatidae > Phyllobates > Phyllobates terribilis. The sequence goes on from NW_027362771.1 coordinate 488,767,401, forward strand.
CTCTCTCACGGCAGCTCAGCGCTATACACTGACACAGGAGCGATTACACTCCTGTGTCAGCTAGCGGTCATGTAGAGGAGTCACATCTGCTGATGTGACTGCTCTACAGGTGAGATGATCGTGGGACACTCTAGATTATTTCATTATAGTTGTTTATTATTTTTGGCTTTTTTCAGGTGACAATGGCTTCAAATGGATTGGGCATTAGGCGAGTATAAGGTTGCATTTTTATTTTCTATTTTTTACAGGGGACAATTGCTTCAGAGGATTGGGCGTTAGGTGAATATAACTGTGTTTTTTATTTTTAAATAAATGTGTAAAAAATGGCGCGGACTTTTATTTCAAATTAAAGACACAGCATGAAAAAAATCCTTTTTGAAAAACTTTTACTATGGGGTTAGTATTGGGGGCGTCTTATAGACTGTTACGGATCTGGGTGGTGAAACCTCTGTGCTGTGATGCAAGGAGGGACCAGAGGGGTGTAACTAAGTGCCAACCCGGACCGACCCTGGCCACACGGCGGCTTAGTCGACTCCGTGAACCAAGGAGGGACCGGGAAGGTGAACCTGGTGCCACTCTGGGACTGACCTTGTGTGAGAGCAGGCGACTCCCACGGGTCAGATAGCTGAAGCTGACAGGTACAGCGGAAGAGCACAGCAGGTAGCTTGACAGGTGATCCGGGTAGGCAAGCAAGCGGGCACGGCAGGTAGCCTGACAGGTGATCCGGGTAGGCAATCAGGCGGGCACGGCAGGTAGACAGGCTGGTGGGCACGGCTGATAGACAGGCAGGCGGGCACTGGAACCTGAGGGCTGAGGGGAGTGTTAGCACACAAACAACATCTTTGCACAGGCACCTCCATTTTGGAGGAGGTGCTTTAAATAGGAGTGGTCCTCCAGCCATTGGCCGGGGACTCTTTAGGATGGCGTGTGACCTTTTAAGAGGGAAGGAGCGCGCCCTAAGCACAGTGCCCGGGAGGTTGCGCGCGGTGCGCGCACCCCGGGCGGCGCCAGGAGAGCTACAGGACGCCGGACTGGGACCGCGGCGGTGAGGAGAATGACGTCTCTGCCCGGCAAGAGGCAGAGACGCCGACGCTACAAAGACGCCTCCATTACTAACCCCTGGGCTTCATGTCAGCTGCCAATACAAGGCTGACATGAACCCCAACCCTATTACCCCACTTGCCACCGCACCAGGGCAAGTGCTAAGAGCCGAGGCTAAGTGTCAGATTTGACACATATTATTGATGCACCATTTCTGGGGCCAGATGCGATTAGCCTCGGAAGGGGGTAATATTATTATCAGCCCACAGCTGTCTGTTTAGCCTTTGCTGGATAGATTTTATAGGGAGACCCTACATCAATTTTTTCTGGGGTCCCCTGTAAACTAGCCAGTAAGAGATAATCAAACAGCTGTGAGCTGTTATTAATAGCCATGGAACATTTGAGCCTAATAGCCCCTTTCCTAGGCTATTAAATATCACCTCACAGCTGTCTGTTTAGCCTTCGTTGGTTAGATTTTATAGGGGAACCCTGCATCATTTTTTTTCTGGGGTCCCCTGTAAACTAGCCAGTAAACACTAATCAAACAGCTGTGAGCTTTTATTAATAGCCAGGGAACATGTTGGCCTAAAAGGCCCCTTCCTAGACTATTAATATCAGCCCGCAGCTGTCTGTTTAGCCTTTGCTGGTTAATGAATATAAAGTGGAAACCATTTCAATTTTTTGCAGGTCTTCCCTATAATAACCAGTAAAGGCTAAGCAAACAGCTGTCAGCTGACATTAATAGCCTGGAAACCTTTAGGGCTATTGGTTCGTTCCCAGAATATTAACATCAGCCCCAAGCCATCGGCTTTCCCTTCATTTGATTATGAAAATTATGGGGATCCAAGGTAACCTTAGTTCACAGCCTCCAGGTGTTCCAGCAGCTGGAAACACCAATAACCTTAAAGGTTTTGTCCGGTCAAAACCAATAAGTCTGCAGTCATTCTGCGGGCTGATATTAATAGCCTAGGAAGGGGCCATTAGGTCCAAATGTTCCCTGGCTATTAATAACAACTCACAGCTGTTTGATTAGCGATTACTGGCTAGTTTACAGGGGGACCCCAGAAAAAAACTGATAGGTAGATAGATGATAAATAGATGGGGGAAGAAGAGAGCGCCGGGGAAAGAGCAGTGCAGTATGTGAGCGGATGCCATTGGCTGTGAGAAAGAGAACTATTATATGCCATAGACTTCCATAGCCCCCACCCTGGATGTGCCTCATTCATCATCACCACATTCCCTATTCCCTACTGTACACGTGCTTTGGCAAAACTAATGTTTTATTTGAGTCCTGCCAATAAAGCTTCTTTGAATTGAATTGCCAGATAATAGATAGATTATAAATAGACTCATAGATAGACTGCTAGATAATAGATTCAATAGAATAGATAGAAGATAGACTGATAGAGGATAGACTGTTAGATAGATAGATAGATAGATAGACTGATACATATGCCGAAAGATAGACTGACAGACTGCTAGATAGATAGATTCAGTAGATAGATAGATGCTATCTACCTATAGACTGTTAGATAGACTGATAATTAGATACTGTATAAGAAAAGCAGGCAGCACTACAAAAAACACATGAAAAAAAGAGGACTTTATTAGCCCATCTGGTGTGGCAACGTGTCGGCTGTGAACAGCCTTTTTCAAGCTTACCGCCGATCAGAAACCTTGTTTCCCTCGCTGTAATGCAGATGACAGCGCGGGAAACACCCAAACCCAAACAGTAACTGTTCTTGGGGAAGTCCGTATTTGGGATCCGTGCCCGAACAGTAGGTGAGTCAGTCTATTGCTGCTAATGTACATGTAAATTTCCTGAAAAAAACAGGAAATGCGAGTCTAGAATAGCCCTAACAGCCAAAGTGAAAACTATAAAAATTCTTATTTTGAAATTCTATAAAAAAAATACATTTATCATAAAAACCTGATGTAAACAGTATTCTGATATGTTCCCTTTAAATTAACTTATTTAAGCTACCACCTAACTTACCAATATAATTTAAAAGGAATCTGTCAGCAAAAAAATGTATCTACCTGCAGCCATGGTGGTGATCTGCAGGTAAATATGATTTTAAACATATGTAACAGTGTAACTGGAAGTGGGGTTACAGGAAGAAAATGACATTATATTCTCACTGCAGCCACTTGCTTCCAGTCATCAGGATGGTGCCTGGGCTGTGATTAGTCATTGCTCACTACACACTGGGTACGCTGTAATCTCGACCCCTCATCCTTGACTGACATTCTGCTCTGCACACACATACTGGTAAACTAGTATGATTAAAGTATAGTATAGTATTTGTGCATTATCATCCTGAAAACTTTCTTCAACATCACTTAACCTATTTTTTGTTGTTGAAAGGGGAAACCTTTACAAAATTTCTATGTACACTTGTACATTGACAGCGAGGTATTGTTTTATATTTTGCTATGTATACGTGCACATTGTCAGTCAAGTATATTTTTCTATGTATACTTGTACATTGTACATTGACAGTCCGGCTCTTCCCAGTGATGGCTACAAAAAGCGTTTACAAGCTGTGATACCTTGAAAAGGGAGTGCTACTGGGTACTAATCAGGGAGCCCAAATTTCTTCATCAGCCCAATTTCCTTTTTGTAATTTTTAAAATGTAAAAAAATTACAATATATTTTTTATTTTTGCCTAAAATACAAAAGGAAATGTGTCATCTTTAACTTTAGGCCTTTTAGAGATCATTTCATCTTCAACTTTCTTATCTGTTCACAATAACAGTAATTTTGACCAGGGGTGCCCAAACGTTTACATGCCACTGTACATATATTGACTTTTGTTTCCTTTCTATTATTTTCCATTTATATAAATTTTCCTTTTCTAACATTATAACATTCCCATTCTGTTTATACTTTCTCCAAAATATACACAGTTGACTGGGAACAACCAACCTCTTTAGTCACACTCTGTTTTGGGTTTTCATATTGGAGTTTTACTGTACTGTATTCCTCTCCATTGTTTCAACTGAAAACACTCTCATTATTGCACTCCCTTTTAATTGCAGACTAATTTGCATACTGTGACAAAGTCACTGGCAAAGTGCTGGAGCGGAGGTATGTTTCACTGAGGCTATTAGTTTCAGTGATTTGAAATCCAGAAGTTTTGCTCCTGCACACTAAGTGTCTAGGGGTTAAGTAGCCATTTTAAGGGCTGGGTTTTTGAATTCTTGAGAATAACCATAGAGTGGGTGGGAGGTTGTTCTCTATATCTCCACCCCAAGGTGTGGTCTGGGGTTTAAATAGACAGCCTGCTGAGGCATTAGTTGTTCAGTATGTCTGGAGAGGCTAACTCCAGAGAGGTGCTGATGTTTGTGCTGAAACTGAACCAGTGTTTGTTTGCTAAACCCTGAGCGGGCGGATCCCCGCTACCATAAGGACTGTCCTTTGTGTTACCACTTTGTTTTGTTTTCCTGCTTTGCCCAAAGGGTGTGTTTACTTTGATGGACTCTATGTTGGTTTATGCCACATTCTAATAAACCAACAAGAAATTTAAAAAGACAGCGTACCTGTGTCTACCTTCATGTGCAGTCAAGTGAGTCGCGCTACCGCAGGTGGCGGAGAAGCGGGCAGCGTTCCAGGAACACGTGTAGCAGCTGTGGACAAGCCGCATGTCCTGGGTAAAGGCGGCCATAAGCCAGGAAACAACAACAGACAGCATGGAGGACCTGATTAAACAGCTGGTGCTAGCCCAGCAGGAGACAAACAAGCTGCTTATGCAACAGATCCACCAATGGCAGCAGCAGCAACAAGACCAGATCTCACAGCAGCAGCAGCAGATGGAGTTGCTCACAGAGGCGGTTAGTGGGAGGCCGACAGACCCTCCCCCAAGTCAAGGTGATGACTCGTACGTCTGGAAAATGGTAAGACGAGCCATGCAAAAGATGACCCCAGGAGGTGATGTGGAGGCATTTTTAATGGGTAGCAGAGTGGGAGAAGTAGCAGTCAGAACAGTGGGCGGAGGTGCTGGCCCCCTATCTAACTGGCAAGCCCCAAAAGGCTTATTATAATTTGGAATTACCGGACGCACAGGAGTATGTCAATTAAAAACTGAAATTTTGGCATGCGCTGGAGTCACTATGTCAGTCAGAGCCCAAAGGGTTCAACATTGGGCGTATTATGGTGATAAACCCCCTCGCTCCCAAATGTTCGACCTTCTGCATCTTGTACAGAAGTGGCTGCAGCCAGAGTCCTCTATTCCAGCCCAAATGGTCGAACGGGTTATCATGGACAAATCTGTTCACTCCCTTCCTAGGCCGGTGCAGACCCGGGTCCCCAGGGAGACCCCAAAATGTGGACAAACTGGTTGGCTTAGTGGAGAGGTACCAGGTGGTCGACAGGTCCCAAAGGAGCTGGGTGGTGTTGCATCGCCATACTGGGGTACCCAGAAGGAGCCCGAACCTCTAAAGAGGGATAGTAGAGCCACAACTAGGGGAAGTCCAAGGTCCCAAGGGTTGCTGAGGGGTTGCCAAAGGCCGCCGATAAAGACTTGCTCTGCTGGAGGTGTCACGGTCCTGGACACATAGCCGCCAATTGTCCTATGTCCTCTGAACAAATGGACTGCAGTATAGGGAGGCGGTGCTCATGCTATGCCTATCCCGCCTGCAGTGTGGACTATCAACCCGGTGAGGGGCCGCAAGCATGTCACATGACCATAAATGGAGTACTAGTGTCAGAACTCCTGGACTCAGGAATTTTGGTGAACCCAGGTAAGGGCCATACTCCCACACCAGTTGATACCAGGGAAACTCGAGGATGTCCGCTGTATCTATGGGGATGCCAAGGACTACCCCGTCACCTGAGTGACTATAAAAACCATGGCACTAAGTCACATGAGGTCGGGGTAGTCAGAGACTTGCTACACCCAGTGATAATCGGACGGGACTTCAGCCTGTTCTGGGACTTGTGGTGAAAGGCAAAGGTGCCCACTAACTCAGGTCAGAGCCAGTACGTCCATGAAAAATCCCCATTGCAGTTGGAGGCAGATGAGTTTCCCCTGGGCGTCCTTGCTGGCCACGAGGACGAGACAGTGACCCATGAGTATGAGATTTCAAAATTGGGGATTTCTGGGGGGAATTTTGGTACTTCGCAAATGCAGGATCTTACATTGAAAGATGCATTTGATAATGTGACTGTAATAAATGGGGTTGCTCAAGAGCCGGGGGCTGACATCAGGTTCCCATATTTCACATTAAATGAGGAGCTGCTTTATTGGATCACTAAATCAAGAGTGGAAGAGATAGAGCAGTTGCTGGTGCTAGGTCCCTATAGGCTAAGGGTATTAGGTTTGGCCCATTCTCATGTCTTGGATGGGCATCTGGGAGTAGACAAAACCCAAGATCGGGTCCTGTAGAGGTTCTACTGGCCTGGGTCACTGAGACATTGTTAGTTTCAAATGGTCTTGCCCTACCTGCCAGCTAACTGCTCCAGTATTCCACTTCTGCAGCCCCCTAGTGCCGTTGCACATTATAGAGGTCCCATTTGACAGGACTGCTATGGACCTTGTCGGGCCCCTGGTTAAGTCCGCCAGGGGGCACCACTACATCTTAGTGGTGATGGACTATGCAACATGGTACCTGAAGGCGGTACCACTGACAAACTCTTCTGCCAGGAGTATAGACCAAGAACTAATCCATATCTTCTCCTGAACGGGCCTGCCAAAGAGGATCCTGACGGACCAAGAAACTCCTCTCATGTTGAAAGTGATGAGGGAGTTGTGTAAGGCTCTACAGATTACACAACTCAAGACGTCCGTGTACCATCCGCAGACGGACGGCCTGGTGGAGAGATTCAACAAAACCCTAAAGTCCATGCTTAAGAAGGTTGTGGAAAAGTATGGCCGAGACTGGGATTGTCTACTTCCCTACTTACTATTCCCGATTAGAGAAGTCATACGAGGTGGTCGAAAAGTTGAGTGACATCAACTATACGGTCCACCTACCAGGGTGAAGAAAGCGTACCAGGTATACCACATTAACCTGCTCAAACCATGGCGAGACAGGAAACTGGTGGAAGCTAGGTGCCCATCCGGAAGCCAGGGTTGAGGATGTCACAGTGGCAGAGACACGGTCACCAGATCAGAAGCATCAGCGTTGAGAGCGGCTTCAGCGGAACTGGGACTTGTTTTCAGAGCTGGCAGGTTGTACCCAGGTTGTGGAACATGAAATCCTGATGGAACAGCATGTGAGGGTGAGCCAAACGCCGTATCGGATTCCCGAAGCCCACTGCGAGGTGATATCCAAGGAGGTGAGGAGAATGTTGAGCCTGGGTGTCATCGAGGAGTCAAAACGCAGCAGGTTCAGCCCCATTGTCCTTGTGCCGAAGCTGGGTGGAGAGTGGTGGATTCTGTAATGACTACAGGAAGCTTAATGAGGTTTCCAACTTTGACGCATATCCGATGCCCCGGGTCGATGAGCTCATCGAGAGATTAGGGTCAGCTAGATACAGTGGTGGCCAAAAGTATTGGCACCCCTGCAATTCTGTCAGATAATACTCAGTTTCTTCCTGAAAATGATTGCAATCACAAATTCTTTGGTATTATTATCTTCATTTAATTTGCTTGCAAAGAAAAAACACAAAAGAGAATGAAGCAAAAATCAAATCATTGATCATTTCACACAAAACTCCAAAAATGGGCCAGACAAAAGTATTGGCACCCTCAGCCTAATACTTGGTTGCACAACCTTTAGCCAAAATAACTGCGAACAACCACTTAAGGTAACCATCAATGAGTTTCTTACAATGCTCTGCTGGAATTGTAGACCATTCTTCTTTGGCAAACTGCTCCAGGGTCCCTGATATTTGAAGGGTGCCTTCTCCAAACTGCCATTTTGAGATCTCTCCACAGGTGTTCTATGGGATTCAGGTCTGGACTCATTGCTGGCCACCTTAGAAGTCTCCAGTGCTTTCTCTCAAACCATTTTATAGTGCTTTTGGAAGTGTGTTTTGGGTCATTGTCCTGCTAGAAGACCCATGACCTCTGAGGGAGACCCAGCTTTCTCACACTGGGCCCTACATTATGCTGCAAAATTTGTTGGTAGTCTTCAGACTTCATAATGCCATGCACACGGTCAAGCAGTCCAGTGCCAGAGCCAGCAAAGCAACCCCAAAATATCAGGGAACCTCCGCCATGTTTGACTGTAGGGACCATGTTCTTTTCTTTGAATGCCTCTTTTTTTTCCTGTACACTCTATGTTGATGCTTTTTCCCAAAAAGCTCTACTTTTGTCTCATCTGACCAGAGAACATTCTTCCAAAACGTTTTAGGCTTTCTCATGTAAGTTTTGGCAAACTCCAGCCTGGCTTTTTTATGTCTCGGGGTAAGAAGTGGGGTCATCCTGGGTATCCTACCATACAGTCCCTTTTCATTCAGATGCCGACGGATAGTACGGGTTGACACTGTTGTACCCTCGGACTGCAGGGCAGCTTGAACTTGTTTGGATGTTAGTCGAGGTTCTTTATCCACCATCCGCACAATCTTGCGTTGAAATCTCTCGTCAATTTTTCTTTTCCGTCCACATCTAGGGAGGTTAGCCACAGTGCCATGGGCTTTAAACTTCTTGATGACACTGCACACGGAAGACACAGGAACATTCAGGTCTTTGGAGATGGACTTGTAGCCTTGAGATTGCTCATGCTTCCTCACAATTTGGTTTCTCAAGTCCTCAGACAGTTCTTTAGTCTTCTTTCTTTTCTCCATGCTCAATGTGGTACACACAAGGACACAGAACAGAGGTTGAGTCAACTTTAATCCATGTTAACTGGCTGCAAGTGTGATTTAGTTATTGCCAACACCTGTTGGGTGCCACTGGTAAGTTACAGGTGCTGTTAATTACACGAATTGGAGAAGCATCACATGATTTTTCAAACAGTGCCAATATTTTTGTCCACCCCCTTTTTTAGGTTTGGTGTGGAATTATATCCAATTTGGCTTTAGGACAATTCTTTTTGTGTTTTTTCATTGAAGACAAATTAAATGAAGATAATAATGCCAAAGAATTTGTGATTGCAATCATTTTCAGGAAGAAACTCAGTATTATCTGACAGAATTGCAGGGGTGCCAATACTTTTCGCCACCACTGTATATCAACACCCTGGACATAACGAAAGGGTACTGGCAAATTCTCCTGTCCCCAAGTGCCAAGAAGAAGACGCCCTTCTCTACTCCTCACGGGTGCTTTCAGTTCATCAGGATGCCATTAGGCCTGCAGGGAGCCCAAGCTACCTTCCAGAGGGCCATGGACTGGATCCTAGTCTCTCACAAAAAGTAAGCTGCAGATTACCTAGATGACATTGTGATCTTCAGCCCAGATTGGGGAATTCATCTACAGAAGGTCCAGGCAGTGCTGGACGCGTTGAAGACGGCAGGGTTTACCATAAACTCAAAGAAGTGTGCCATAGAAAAAGAGAAGGCAAAATACTTGGACTACATCGTCGGAAGGGGCAAAATAAAACCTCAAGTAAATAAGGTAGAGGCTATCCAAAATTGGCTGATCAGATCATGCGCCCCTAAGATGGATGAGGGAAAGGAAGGGGAAGAATGCACGGGTGACTAGGTGGTTTCTAGCGCTCCAGGACTTTAATTTTCATGTGGAGTACAGGCCCGGAAAGCTACATGGTAATGCAGATGCCCTGTCCAGACTTCCCTGCTTAGTGAGTAAAGGCGCCAAAACTCCAGGCTTTGGGCAGATGAGGGGGGTGGGATATGTGACAAAGTCACTGGCAAAGTGCTGGAGGGGAGGCATGTTTCACTGAGGCTATTAGCTTCAGTGATTTGAAACCCAGAAGTTTTGCTCTAGCAGACTAAGTGTCTAGGGGTTAAGCAGCCATTTTTAGGGCTGGAAATTTGAGAACAACTATAGAGCGGGTGGGAGGTTGCTATCCATATCTCCACTCCAGGGTGTGGTCTGGTGTTTGTGCTGAAACTGAACCAGTGTTTGTTTGCTAAACCCTGAGTGGGTGGATCCCCACTACCACAAGGACTGTGCTTTGCGTTACCACTTTGTTTGGTTTATTTTGCCCAAAGGGCCGTGATTACTTTGATGGACTCTATGTTAGTTTATGCCGTATTCTAATAAACCAAGAAGAAATTTTGTCTACCTCCTTGTGCAGTCGAGTGAGTCGCGCTACCACAAGACTTGTTTTGCATACATACACAATATGGCCAAAAATATTGGGACAACTGTACATTACACCTACAGTGGCTTTTATGACATTATATATCTATTATATCCTTAGCCATTAATATGGAGTCGGTCACTTCGCAGCCATAACAGCTTTCACTGTCCTGGGGAGTCTTTCTACAATATTTTGGAAGTGTCTGTGGGAATTTTTGCCTATTCATCCAAAAGAGCATTTGTGAGGCCAGACACTGATGTTGGAGGAGAGGGCCTTGCTCACAATTTCTGTTCTAATTCATACCAGCGGTTGTTGGATGGGGTTGAGGTCAGGGCTTTGTATGGACGGTCATGTTTTTCCACTCCAAACTCACCCATCCATGCCATTATAGACCTTGCTTTGGGCACTGGGGCATAGTCATGAGGAACAGAAAAGGGCCTTCCCCAAACTGTTCCGACAAAGTTGGAAAATACATTTGTCCAAAATGTCTGTATGCTGAAGCAGTAAGATTTCCACTCACTGAAACTAAGGGACCTAGCCTAACCCCTGAAAAACAAGCTTACAGCATTATCCTTCTTCCACCAAACTCTACAGTAGACGCAATGCTGTTAGGCAGGTAACGTTTTCTGGCATTCACCAAAACTAGACTTGTCACTGAGACTGCCAGGTAGAAAAGTGTGATTGATAATTTTTAAGGTTGAAGGCAGGCATAAGTGCATCGAGTTCAACCTATTCTTCCCTCCACAGAACACGTTTTTACTGTTCCAGAGTCCAGTGGCGGCTTTATACCTCTTCCTCCAATGCTTGAGATAATGCTTGGTGATGTAAGGTTTGCATGCAACTTCTCGACCATGGAAACTCATGCAATGGAGCTCCCAGGGCAGTTTGCGCTGATGTTATTGTCAGGGGAGGTTTGGAGCTCTGCATTTGTAGAGTTGGCATAGCATTTTGCCGAAGCCCACCGCAGGGCTATGTACGGGAGAGGGGACCTCCGCTCACTGCCGACTTCTTCTGAGAGGATGGGGCCCACAACATCGCCCCACTCCTGCTGCAGCCACTGCCAACCTCCTGAATCTGTGACCCCGCTCTACTGACGCCGCCGCCCAGATAAAATACCAGACCTTTGCATTATAAGACACACACCCTTTTTCCTCCCAAATTTTTTGGGAAAAAAAGTGCATCTTATAATTCGAAAAATACAGTATATACAGTACAGACCAAAAGTTTGGACACACCTTCTCATTTAAAGATTTTTTTGTATTTTCATGACTATGAAAATTGTACATTCACACTGAAGGCATCAAAACTATGAATTAACACATGTGGAATTATATACTTAACAAAAAAGTGTAAAACAACTGAAAATATGTCTTATATTCTAGGTTCTTCAAAGTAGCCACTTTTTGCTTTGATGACTGCTTTGCACACTCTTGGCATTCTCTTGATGAGCTTCAAGAGGTAGTCACCGGAAATGGTCTTCCAATAATCTTGAAGGAGTTCCCAGAGATGCTTAGCACTTGTTGGCCCTTTTGCCTTCACTCTGTGGTCCAGTTCACCCTAAACCATCTCGATTGGGTTCAGGTCTGGTGACTGTAGAGGCCAGGTCATCTGGCGTAGCACCCCATCACTCTCCTTCTTGGTCAAATAGCCGTTACACAGCCTGGAGGTGTGTTTGGGGTCATTGTCCTGTTGAAAAATAAATGATGGTCCAACTAAACGCAAACCGGATGGAATAGCATGCCGCTGCAAGATGCTGTGGTAGCCATGCTGGTTCAGTATGCCTTCAATTTTGAATAAATCCCCAACAGTGTCACCAGCAAAGCACCCCCACACCATCACACCTGCTCCTCCATGCTTCACGGTGGGAACCAGGCATGTAGAGTCCATCCGTTCACCTTTTCTGCATCGCACAAAGATCTCAAATTTGGACTCATTAGACCAAAGCACAGATTTCCACTGGTCTAATGTCCATTCCTTGTGTTCAATAGCACAAACAAGTCTCTTCTGCTTGTTGCCTGTCCTTAGCAGTGGTTTCCTAGCAGCTATTTTACCATGAAGGCCTGCTGCACAAAGTCTCCTCTTAACAGTTGTTGTAGAGATGTGTCTGCTGCTAGAACTCTGTGTGGCATTGACCTGGTCTCTAATCTGAGCTGCTGTTAACCTGCGATTTCTGAGGCTGGTGACTCGGATAAACTTATCCTCAGAAGCAGAGGTGACTCTTGGTCTTCCTTTCCTGGGGCGGTCCTCATGTGAGCCAGTTTCTTTGTAGCGCTTGATGGTTTTTGCAACTGCACTTGGGGATACATTCAAAGTTTGCCCAATTTTTTCGGACTGACTGACCTTCATTTCTTAAAGTAATGATGGCCACTCGTTTTTCTTTACTTAGCTGCTTTTTCATGCCATAATACAAATTCTAACAGTCTATTCAGTAGGACTATCAGCTGTGTATCCACCTGACTTCTGCACAACACAACTGATGGTCCCAACCCCATTTATAAGGCAAGAAATCCCCCTTATTAAACCTGACAGGGCACACCTGTGAAGTGAAAACCATTTCCGGTGACTACCTCTTGAAGCTCATCAAGAGAATGCCAAGAGTGTGCAAAGCAGTCATCAAAGCAAAAGGTGGCTACTTTGAAGAATCTAGAATATAAGACATATTTTCAGTTGCTTCACACTTTTTTGTTAAGTATATAATTCCACATGTGTTAATTCATAGTTTTGATGCCTTCAGTGTGAATGTACAATTTTCAAAGTCATGAAAATACAGAAACATTTTTAAATGAGGTGTGTCCAAACTTTTGGTCTGCACTGTATATATATATACACACACACAGTATATATATATATATATATATATATATAGATATATATATATAGATATACATATGCCACCCAACACCAAACGTTGATTTCTGTTAGATCTGCGATTTATGTATTTGCTGAGAAGTAAAAAAAAAGCTTAGTGAGAATTTTTTAATTCCAATGTTTCCATAATTTTTGCCAAGGACTGAAGGCATTAGAGGAGGATACTACAAGAATGATACAAAATGGCTTGGAGTCACTTTAGTAATTAATATGTTTTCTGGTCAAAACAAGAACTCTCAACATACTGAAATAATAAATAGGATTTCTTTTATCTCTGCAATAAAAACAGATTGTTGGGCGAGTGCATATTTGGGGCAATTCATGAGGGACTTTAAAATGAAGTTAAGAAAACTTCAAAGCAAAACACAAACTGAAATGCCCCAGATGCATAAATAATAGACGCAGAGTGCAAGAAATTGGACCAGAAACCTCCTCCATATAATTCTCTATTAACTAATATATCTGCATTGTAATGACTGTACTGTCCTTTCTGGCAAGTGATTCTGTTCATTCAGCTGGTAATGATCTGATTGTTATTTATGCAATGTAGATGGTGCAACAATATTACAACTCAAAGGTGGCATCAATTCATAACATTGATCTTCAAAGTACAAACTGTACAGTTGAAACCAGAAGTTTACATACACTATATAAAAAGACACATATGTATGTTTTTCTCAATATCTGACATGAAATCAGAATAAATCTTTCCCGTTTTAGGTCATTTAGGATTACCATAATTTTTAATGTTTGCCAAATGTCAGAATAATGAGAGAGAGAGAGAATGTTTTAAGATTACTATGCCTTTAAACAATTCTGGACTGTCGTGTTTGAAAAAGAACGATATATAAGTCGAAACGTCACTTTATTTTTTGGATTGCATATGAAATTTATTTTTTGGATTGTATATGAAAAAATTAGCTGAAATAAAAAGACATATTTTATTTGAACTTCAAGAGTATTTTGATGAACAGTATTACAGGTTGGAACCCTTACTTGTGCACCACTTACCAGAGTGCCGTACATCGTTTTTTATTACACATTTACACAAGTTATTTTCTTCTAAAATAGCATCAAAGCCTTTTTTGAAAAGGTTCCCGGAGTGACCAGCTCCTGAGGTACTGTTTTACTCATGGAAAAGAAGACTTGTCTCCTCTAGAGATTGAATCGTTTTTTTTTTCTCAAAAGAGAGTGTCTCTTAACTTTTTGAGGTGGTTTCACATGAAACAGCTTTTGACCATATTTTTGTATGTCTGTTTACCATGTTCCCCTTAGATGTTTCTTCACAAGACTAAATAAATCTAACTCTTTTAATCTTCCTTCATAACTATGATTCTCCATATTCCTTGTTACTATTGTGGTTCTTCTTTGAACCTTTTATAACTTCATTATTTCCTTCTTATAAACTAGTTTCCAAAAGTGAACTGCATATCCCAGATTATGTTGCACTAATGCTTCGTAAACTAGCTGTGTAAGGCTATGGTCTCATTATCAGTATTTGGTCAATATTGGGTCAGTATTTTTTCTCAGGAGTGGGAGCCAAAACCAGGAGTGGGTGATAAATGCAGAATTGGTGACTTGTTTCTATTATAACTTTTCTCTGATTGTTCCTCACCTGGTTTTGACTCCCACTCCTGACAAACAATACTGATCGAATACAGATAGTGGGGCCTTGGCCTAAAGCCCCCGTCTCACATAGCGAGATCGCTAGCGAGATCGCTGCTGTGTCACGCTTTTGGTGACGCAACAGCGACCTCACCAGCGATGTCGCTATGTGAGACACTTTGCAGCGATCAGGCCCCTGCTGTGAGGTCGCTGATCGCTGCAGAATGTCCTGGACCTTTTTTTGGTTGTTGCCCTCCCGCTGGTCAGCACACATCGCTGTGTGTGACCAGCGATCAGGCTGGTAACCATGGTAAACATCGGGTTACTAGGGGCACACGCGCACCTAGTAACCCGCTGTTTATCATGGTTACGAGCCTGCTAAAGTGAGCGGTAACCTCCCGCTCACCGTAGCAGAGTGGTAACCATGATAAACAGCGGGTTACTAGGTGCGCGTGTGCCCCTAGTAACCCGATGTTTACCATGGTTACCAGCCTGCTCCTGCTTCAGCAGGCTGGTAACCAGGAGCAGGACATCGTGGAAAGATTCTTTCCACGATGTTGCTGCTCCCCTGATCGTTGGTGAGCCTGCCTGTTTGACAGCTCACCAGCGACCACATAGCGACGCAGCAACGATCCCTGACAGGTCGTATCATTGTCGGGATCGCTGCAGCTTCCTAAGTGTGACGGGGCCTTAAGCCTTTTTTCCACGAGTCCATGCTTCTTTTAAAGGGTTTGTGCCACCATAAAAAATACATTTAACAATACAGAAAAGGTAGAAATAAATGGTTTTGCAATTTAGTTATTAAAAATTATGCTCCATTCAAAAAATAACAAGCTTTCATCTGCTGAAGTATGCCCCCTGGCATTATTCCATTCCGTCCTCCCAGTGGCCGATCACCTGGCCGCAGTTCCTGTCATCATAAGAGTTCCCTCCATCTCCCCACTCCAAGTGTGCACAACGTGTGCTCGGACGGAATGGAATAACACCTTTTCTGAGGTGCAGTGGATACATGCAGGCAGACAAGAGGACGACGGCCGTTTCGCGTCTTACAAACGCTTCATAATTTGGACCCGTAGAAGAATTTGTAAGACGCGAAATGGCCGTCGTCCTCTCGTCTCTCCGCATGTCTCCGTGCACCTCAGATAGACCGCTGCATCTGATTGTCCAAAACACTATGAAACAAAGGACTTTTTAGCCAAAGGACTTGCTGAGTGCTGCTATTCATTTTTCTACTTGTTGCATAGATGCCATACTTTAGCCTTTGCACCACCATTATTGTCCGTTACCGCTGCTGGTATTCAGCTATATAAGTATCACACAGTGGTGCCTGAAGATTTTTTCCATTCTCCTGTTGGATTGTTAACACCTTTTCTGCTTAGTTAAATGCAGGGACGGCTCCAGGTTTTCGTGGGCCTCGGGCAAAAGAGTCTCAGTGGGCCCCTTTAACACATACCACCATTCATGATGCACAGATACGGTGGAGAAATAGAAGTATACAACACAGGGCCCAGGCTGTCCCCTCATCCTTCACATATGCAAACATGCACACACACACAGTATGCAGACATGCACACATAGTACGCAGACATACACATGCACACAGTATGCAGACTTGCACACGCACACAGTACGCAGACTTGCACACGCACAGTACGCAGACATGCACAGTACGCAGACATGCACACACACAGTACGCAGACATGCACACGTACACAGAGTATGCAGACATGCACACGAACACACAAAGTACGCAGACATGCACGCGCACACAGTACGCAAACATGCAGAGTACGCAGACATGCACACGCACACAGTACGCAGACACGCACACATGCAGTACACAGATATGCATGCATGCACACACATACACACATGCACATGGTACACATATATTCACACATACACTACGCAGACATGCACATACACAAACATATACACAGATACGTACACATACATACATATTTGAACACAAATTCTTAAAAACACATATAAAACAGACAAATATATATACACAGTCATACACACTGACATACACAGACATTCACATCATACATGCACACACACACGCATTAGAAATATTTTTAATATGGGGATCAGGGAAGCTGGCGACAAGCCTCGCTCACTTGCCCCTGGCCTGTGTCCCGTCCAGCTCCTCTGCTGGCATGTGGCTGTGCAGGGTCGCCGGCGCATGTTTGATGGCCATCACAGACATGGCCCTGGACCATCAGGGGGGCCCACTCACTGTCAGGGCCCGGGCTGCTTCCCCGGCATCTGTGCAGGACCGCCGGCGCTGCTTGATTGCCGGAACTTTACCAGACATGGCCGCGTGCAGTGTCTGCTAGTAATGACGCAGCAGGGGCGACACTGTGCCTTTAATTGTGTGTCGCCCCTGCCGCATCATTACTAGCAGACACAGCCGCACAGTGCACTGCGTGCCACCATGTCTGGTGAGGTGCCGGCAATCAAGCAGATATCAAAGATCTTGCACAGATGCCGGGGGAGCGGCCCAGGCAGCGAGTGGGCCCCCCTGATGGTCCTTGCACTTGCCTGGGTGCGGACGCCGGCCCTGGTTAAATGTATTCTTTTTGGTGGCACAACCCCTTTAATAAATTACAATATTCTGCTGACCTTAGAAGCAGCTGACTAAAATTGCATGCCGATATTTAGTTTGTGATCTACAAGTACACCCAGACCCTTCTTTATAAACAACTCTTATAGTTTTACTCCATCTTGAACAAATGCTTATTATGCAATTGTCTCAGCTCCAGCTCTGTTCCCTTCCCCTATAGCCGTCGCCCTTTGCTGTGCTCCATGTTGGGGTTTCACAAGTTGCCAGGTGAAACTCCGGTACATCATCACCCAAGGCCTTTTAAGGCAAACTCTGACATTCATGTGTTTCTGAGTATAAAGTAAGTTGTGAGTTCTGTGAACTTCCGCCTTGGAGTTTTAACTCACCAGTTCTCTCAGCTGGTGATCATCTCTTCAAGCTCCTGATTTTGTTTCTTCAGTCTGCATTTATTTACTCGCTCAGACATGCAACTACCCCTTCGTCTGCTGTCAGCACAGTAAACTCTTCTCTGGACTTGTTCACATTACAAATGCTGCTGCATCAGAGTGTATTGTCTCTACAAACAATTTTGACTGTCCATCACTAATGCCAGCGACTAGCCATTTATTTATCTGCTGTAAGCATAATAAACGTATCTTTGGACTTATTCACATTCCAAAGGCTGCTGCTAGTCCTAAAACTATATATCTCTAATTCCAGTATGTACAGTACATTCTTGGCACTATATCTTGTGGTGAACCCTTCTCCACTTGTCAGCCCGCTGTTCTGGTTCTCGCTGATCCATTTGCCAAGCAGCAAGTCCTGCCAGGTGTGCCATAACCTTTGGTCAGTGTTGGTCCTGTGGCTTAAATAATCCATCTCACCATGTGAGTCCATTACTATTAAGATGCATAACTTTGCAAGTACACTGCAACTCATATGCCATGTGGATGCCGAAACAGTCAGTTTGTCCAAGTCACCTTGTAACTTATGAACTTTCCCATAGACTGCATTATATATATAGCTTGACGTTATCAGCAAAAATTGAAACACCACTATTAATGTCTTACCTCAAATTGACATAACTGTATGTCCAGATTGCAAGAAAGAAGAAGCACAGTGGCTCAGTGGTTAGCACTGGCGCTATATAAGTGAGTAAAATATATATATATACACACTGCAATTCACTGTACAGTTGTACAGTTATATCTCAGGGATGGAACGGGCACAAAAATGGTGCCTCAGCCATCCGGAGCAGGAACTGTTTATAATACACAGCCAAGCTCTTGCAGCCCGCACTGGGGACCAGACCTAGCTCTTATTCTAGCAGTTTAACTACTCAGATGGAAATAGTGTTCAAGAGACATACATATGTATGCCAAAACTGTACTAATGAAAACTACAGTTCATTAATAATAATAATTTTTATAGCGCCAACATATTCCGCAGAACTTTACAATTTTAGGGGGGGCTTGAACAGACAAAAAGAAGTTACAGAATAAGCATAACTCAGATATTAGAAGGAGCTTCTTGCAAGCTTACACTCATTACACAAAAAACATGCCTTTTAAGGCTATGTGCCCACGATGCAGAAATGCTCCGGATTTTTCCTGAGCGTTTCTGCATCTCCCTGGCAAAAAAAACGCATGCGGATTGTACATGCGGATTGTACATGCGTTTTTTCAGCCAGGGACAAGCGTTTGTCACACGTTTTTCACATGCATTTCCGCATGCGGGTTGACAAGCGCTTTCCAAGCGATTTTAGCATCACTTGAAAAAGTGTTTGACAACTTGGTCACACTATATAAATCCATGCAACCGGCATGGATTTTATATAGTGTGACCAAGTTAGTTAAAAAAAAAAAAAGAATAAAAATGGTAAAAAATCAAAAAAAATATTATACTCACCTTCCGATGGCCCCCAGTCTCCTTCTCCGGTCTCCCCGGTGACTCGCGTTGGTGTAAAAAGATCCTCCATGACATCATTTAGTCATGTGACAGGTCTGACGTTGGCTGTCGCATGACCTGTCAGATGACTGAATGACGTCTTGGAAGGTCCTTTTACACCATCGCGAGCCACTGGGGAGCCAAGACGTACCGGATAGAAGACCGCGGGCCATCAGAATGTGAGTATAATGTTTTTTTTTAATTCTTTTTTTATACAGGTACTAAGGTACTTGGGTCTGGATGAGAGTCTCCTCTTCTCCAGACAAGGGTACCATCCGCACATTGAATCGCTTAATATCCACATGTGCACATGTAGTCATGCGGATATTAAGCGATTCAATGCAAGTCAATAGCAGCAAAATAATTGGTAGTGCTGCGGATTTTTCCGCAATGATAATCCACCCCGGAAATTTCCACAGCATGTGCACAGCACATGTGAATTATCATTGGGGAACATGGCAGACCTTCTACCAAGCATTTTTTAAGCGTTTTTGCGGCGGAATTTCTGCTGCGGAAACGCTTAAAAAACGCATAGTGGGCACACAGCCTTACACTCTACTCAGAAAAATTAAAAGGTTAGGGCTCTCATAATATTAAAATGAAAAAGTGAAAAAGAAAATTTTTTTATTTTTACAGTGATTTTCATTTGCAATAGTAAAACATAAAAATATAAATAGGGTAAGGCTATTATGATATAGACAAGAATAAAGTTAATATACAAATTATACTTTACATTGCTTTCATGCCCCTTACAAAAAATGGAATTAAAAAGTGATTAAAAAGACATATGTACTCAGATGTACTTAAAAATGGTACCAATAAAAAACAATTGTCTCACAAAAATAGGCCCTGACAACTCTGTCTACAGAAAATAAATAAATGTGGTGTAACAATGCTACTCACTTAGGTGCGGGATGAGGTATCACAGGAACCATTTCTGTTTAATAGTCTGGCTGGTTTATTTCACTCCACATTAACCGCAACACTGGAAAACTTAAATAAGGCCTTTTCCCGGCACAAAGTGAAATAGAAAGTAAAAAGTCCATACAGCAGTGCGGGTTCGCTTGCTTGAGTTAGACTCCAGGTTCTTAGTCCTTTAGTAAAGACACACAATCGTGGAGGTCTGCACATCTACACACACAGACCATGTGTGTATTATGAGTAGTGTTGAGCATTCCGATACTGAAATATCGGGTATCGGCCGATATTCGCGGTATCGAAATTCCGATACTTAATTCGGATACTTTTACAATATCGAATACCGGAATCGGAAGTTCCCATAATGCCTGCGCTCTGCAGTGTCTCTGAACGATGACAAGCTGGATGGCAGCGCTCAGCTGAGATCCAGCCTGTCATCAGAATGCCATCCCAGAGTGGGAGAATTCTCCTGATCGTTTAAAAGCCGGCGGGCTGTAAAAAGCCGCCAGCTTTTAAACAATCACACAGCCCCATACTGCTTCCCCGCAGCCTCCCACCCCGATCCTCCGCTCCCCTCGCCACCTCCCATCCCGATCGTAAGTTAGGACCGGGCGGGGAGCGCAGCACTAAGGAGCGGGAACGAAGGACCCGGGCTGGGAAGCCGGCAGTGAAAAGACTTCACCGCCGGCTTTCCCGTTCTGTGCTGCGCTTTCCCGCCGGTTATTTCAAATGAACAGCTGAGGTATCAGGTGATGCCGATCAGCTGTTCATTTGAAGTCGCCGCGGTGCCCTCAGAGGGTTCATGTGAGTTCATGCTTGACTGCATTGCATGAACTCACATGAACTTTCCCACGGTCGCACAGGTCAGCCACATCTCCCAGACCATCAGCCCGTCATGATTGGTGCGTGCGGGTGTCTGTGCGTGTGTCTGCGAGTGTGTGTGGGGTGTCTGTGCGATGTCTGCGGGTGTGTGCGATGTCTGCGGGTGTGCGCGGTGTCTGTGCGATTTCTGCGGGTGTGTGCGGTGTCTGTGCGATGTCTGCGGGTGTGTGCGGGTGTGCGCGGTGTCTGTGGGTGTGTGCGTGCAGGCAGACATAGGCCGATGTGGCACTACTACTCCCATCGGCCTATGTCTGTCCCCCGTCCACTCTTGCCAGCAGGATCAGATCAATGGGAGCAGTAGTCATCAGCCTGATCCTGCTATTTAAATTGCCCTACTGTGTCCCCAATAAATTTTAAATACATGTCATTGGTGGCCAGTGGTTGCCTACAATAAATTAGTTCATACATTACCTGTCCCCGCCGATCGCCACCTAAAATAAAGTAAAGAATAAAAAACTACACCTATACTCACCTAGACACCTAATTCCCCGAAGCCATCGATCTCCTGTAATAAAATGTAAAATAATAAACCACAACCTTATCCTTACCCCTCCGTAGTAGTCCACGAGTGTCCCACGATGATCTCCAGTTCAGAGCAGCCACATAGAATGTGACCGCTCTGAACCGCTGCCGCCGCTAGAATGATGGGGCCGTAAAGCAGCCCCGTCATTGCATAAGCGGGTTCGCCGGAGTTCAGGCAGCGCTGCTCCGGTTAGCTCCTTTACGGCCCTGCTGTATCGTGAGAAATTCCCACGGTACAGCAGTGCCGTAAAGGAGGTCTCCGGAGCTGCGCTGCCTGAATGCACTCCGGTGACCTCAGTCAGTGGCTCCCGCTGCCGGGAGCGGACGTGGTCCCAGCAGTGTGAGCTTACAGCAGCAATGACAGCTGTCACCATCTCCAGATGTGACAGCTGTGCATGGGAGATCAGCGCAGGAACGTGGACAGGTAACTATTTTTTTTTTAGTAAACTAAGAATTAAATAAAATGGTGTGTTTTATTTCCAATAAATTATTTTTTTCTGGGTGTAGTGTGTTTTTTCTTTTTAACACTTTGTAGGTTAGTAATGGGGGTGTCTTATAGACGCCCATCATTACTAACCTGGGCTTCATGGCAGCTGGCGCTGACAATGCACCAGCAGGGCGGGCGGCCTGGTGCCTCACAGCACTCATGCTGTAAGACTGAGTCCTCATGACTCCAGACCACGCTGCCCCACAAGCACAAAAAAAAGCAACAATGGCCAACACACAATGCACCAACACCACATGAAAGGAGCATTGTAACTAACCTTCCTCAAGCTCTCAAGTGAGAGCAAAAATAGACTAGACCCTCCTGCTAATTAAAATCACCTGTGCCAAATGGGAGGAGTACTGGTCCAAGAAAGGGAAAAGAATATGCAATGCAAAAAAAGAGCATGGACCGCACCTCCAAAAAATGAGAAAAGCCTGCTGTAATAGCAAAACCTAATGCTAACACCACAAACCACCAAGCATATGGGAATCTGCAATAAACAGCAAAGGACTGAGCAGGGAGCAGCATTATTTGGCCCGCCTAGAGATCAGGTGCTAACTACCTCCCAATCATCCCCGGACAGCCACTCCCTGCTATCTTCAACAGCAGGCTGGACAAAATCCCACCATTGCTTATTGCCAAACAAAACAGCGTCCTGTGTTGCTTGACAACCAGGGTAGACAGCGTTCTAGCTTCCCTGGGCAGAGAAATCAGTGAGGGACACGGTGTCCAGTGTCCTCACGCATTCCACAACACCAGAACTCGACACTCCACAAGAACACCAGAACTCAACACTCTAAAAGATTGGGACAATTTCCCTGCACGCGTGGTAACTCCGCCTCCCAGGTCAGGACAATGGCGACTGGAGTAGCGCCGTACCGGACCAGCTCCATTACCATGTGGGAGCACAGAACCACGATTCGTAACAGTGTGAGACAAACAGTCCCCATTTTACAATGTGAACCACACTCAGGGGTGGAGATATGGTGAACAGCAGTCTCACCCAACTCTTTAGCTCTTCATAATAAACCTGGCCCTGTCATGGCCGATTAACCCCTCTTAGTACTATGCGTGCTAGAGCATTACTCCAGGTTTACATCACCGAGGACAACCACCTCTGTGATCCATATCTCCCATTAACTATGTGTCCGGCAGCCCCCTTACATACCCCCTCCTGCCTAAAGCCGTGGGTCTTGGCACATTCTACCACTAGACATGGGATTCTTGAGAGAGCATCGGCAATACCATGTAGCTTTGTGGCTCTATGTTCTACATGAAAGTGGAAATTCTGCAGGGCAAGAAACCAGAGAGTAACTCTAGCCTTTTTCTCCCTCATCCACCTGAGTGGGACATGGTCTGACACTAATTTAAATTTTCATCCTAACAGATAGTATCGCAATGTGTCCACCACCCACTTTATGGCCAAGCATTCTTTTTCTACAAAGGAATAATTTTCTCATATGCCAATAGTTTCCTACTCCGGTAGAGAACAGGGTGCTCCACTCCATATACCTCCTGAGAAAGGACCGCTCCTAATTTGACTTCTGAGGTGTCCATCTAGAGTAGAATTTCCTTCTTAAAGTCGGGGGCTACTAGGACCGGCTGCTTACACAGAGCTACTTTCAGTTCTTGAAAGGCTGTCTCTTCCTCCGAATTCCATTTGGCCATAGCTGATTTTGTCACCTTAAGCAGGTCAGTCAGAGGTGCGGCCATCATGACAAAGTTTGTGTGAAACCTCCAGTAGTACCCTACGATTCTCAGAAAGGCCCTAACTTGCTTCTTTGAGAGTGGTCTCGTTCAGTTCTGGATTTCGTCCACTTTACTGATCTGAGCTTTGATCTTGCCTCTACCTACTACATATCCTAGGTATTTGGCCTCTTCTTTCCCCATGGCACATTTTTTGGGATTTATAGAAAACCCCGCCTTCCTGAGAGTATCAAACACCACTTGGACCTTTCCCAGATGACTTCCCCAATCCGGGCTGAAGATTACGATATCGTCCAGGTATGCAGCGGCGTAATTCTTATAGGGTGCGAGGATCCGGTCCATGGCCCTCTGGAAGGTGGCTGGAGCTCCCTGCAGTACAAATGGCATCCGGACGTATTAGAAGCATCCATCGGGGGTAGAAAAAGCAGTCTTCTCCTTGGTTTCTTGTGACATGGGGATTTGCCAATATCCCTTCGTTAGATCCAAGGTGGTTATGTACCTTGCCGGCCCAACTCTTTCGATCAAATCATGGACACACGGCATCGGATATGCATCGAACTTGGAGGCTTTGTTCAGCTTCCAATAATTATTACAGAATATCCATTTGCCATCTGGTTTTGGAACAAGGACAATCGGGCTATAAAACCCGCTCTTAGATTCCTCAATAACTCCAACATTCAGCATATGCTTCAATTACTTGGAGATCAGTTCTCGCCGGGCCTCAAGAATTTGATAGGTCTTCAAGTTCACCTCCACATGGGGTTCCTTCAGAACCTCGTGTTCTATGAAATTTGTACACCCCAGCAAATCTGAGAACATGTCCCGGTTCTGCTGCAGCAATTACCGACATATGGGCCTTCAACAGCGTTTCTGCTACTGTGACACCCTCAATGTTCCCTTCTGGATTACCCAGAAAACATGGAGTTTCAACAGGGTCCCTTTCTTACCATGGCTTGAGAAGATAACCGTGGTAGACCTGGTACGGCTTACATCTTCCCGCTTAATGAACCTTGTAGTTCACTTCACCCAGCTTCTCTAGCACATAATAGGGGCCTTGCCATTTGGCCAAAAACATACTCTCTACCGTGGGAATTAGCACAAGGACTGGGTCCCCGGGGCTAAATATTAATTTCCTGAAAAAAGCCTTAACTAAATATGAGTTTAGAATAGCTCTAATGAACAGTGTGAAAATTGCAAGATTTATAATTTTTATTTCTACTATACATGGTGATAAGGGAAAATAAAGGCCACAAATTTAAAAATACATTCCACACTAAAACCTGATTTAAACAATGTTATTTTTTGATGACACATTCCTTTTATGTTTTAAACCAATTTGCCACATTCAATTTAAAAACTCTATTTCCTGAAATTTTGTGGCACAATTGATGTCCTTGTTTGTAACACGTATTCACCACACAATATATTCTGATGACTCGATTCACCCTTTTATTTTCTGCCTTGTCACCTCTTCCCCCTCTTGATCCTCATTTATATATTATATATATCTGCTCTCTTGCTAAAATGCTCTCCCCAAGCAAAGCAGGTCCTCTTCCAATCAAATGCAGTTTATCTGCCGAATACAGATTGCGACCCAATGAAAAGTCAGCACAGTGCTCTGGGAACTTAAATCCTTCTGCTCGGCACAATAATGCCCTAAGCTTTCGCTGTCAATGTCACGTAAGGTGTGGGAAAGACTAAGTGCAACACAAAGGGAAGACAGGAAGGGAGCCCAGACTCTAGGGAAAGGGGGAAGTGGAGACCACCTAGGCTGATCTGATATCACCGTCTCCCCTACCGTCCCTATATTGGTTCTTCTCCAATCGCCGCATAGTAACCTATCCCTGTATTTCCCTAGTGCTTGGCCCTGACTAGGGAAGGAGGGGGATGAGCACTATTCCCCACTGACAACTAAAGACAACAAGGTAGACAGACACAGGGGAAATATAACTTAGCTGGAGCCGACTTCGGAGAGATAACACACACGTCCTCTTAGTACCAAAGAGGAAGTAAACAAGCTACAATGGCTCCAAGCTTTCACCAGAAAACAAATGAATATCACCAGCACCTCTGTGTAGCAACCAGGATGTATTTAAACACCCAGGCCTGATTGTCAATTGGAGCAGGAGGGAGGTAGCCACTGGGTCCTAGAGTGAGACAGCTAAGAAGGTGTCTGTAATGCCAAACAAAGACATCTTCTGCAACCAAATGCAGGGCGACTGTCACTTCTGACACACCCGTGACAGTACCCCCTCCTCTATGAGTGGCCTCCAGACACTCAGGACCAGGCTTCCCAAGATAAGAGGTGTGGAATGAGTGAACCAACCTTGGAGCGTTCACCTCTGATGCTGAAACCCTCTCCTCTGGACCATAACCCTTCCAGTGCACCAAGTATTGTAGAGAATGACGTTGGAGACAAGAATTTACAATCCTCGAAATCAGAAACTCCAGATTTCCATCAACCATTATTGGGGGCGGCGGTGAGGGCTCAAGAGGTTCCACATGCTTTTTGAGTAAGGACCTATGGAAGACATTGTGGACCTTAAGGGCTCGGGGAAGCTCAAGACGAAACGCTGCTGGGTTAATGACGGCGGTTATTTTATAGGGACCAATAAACCTAGGTCCCAACTTCCAGGAAGGGACTTTCAACTTCATATTCCTGATAAACAACCACACAAAATCATTCCCATTCAGGTCCGGACCTGGCAAGCGTTTTCAGTCAGCCATGCGTTTATACCTGTCCCCCATGATCTTTAAATTACTCAACACCCCCCCCGTCACACCATGAAGAGCGACAAAGCAAAACGTTCTTCCTCAGGAACTCCCGAAGCTCCTACTAAAGGTACCAAACTATGGATGGTAACTGTATGCACCAAAGAATGGTGACCTGCCAGTGGATTCTTAACGATGATTATTAATGGCAAATTCTGCCAGCGGTAAGTAGGATGCCCAATACTCTTGATTTTCAGAGACAAAACACCTGAGGTAGGTCTCCAAATTCTGAATGACACGCTCGGTCTGTCCATTCGACTGAGTGTAGAAGGCAGAGGAAAAGAACAGCTACACCCCCAGTCGAAAACAGAATGTTTTCCAGAACTTGGAAACAAACTGGGTCCCGCAATCTGACACCACATCGGAGGGAACCCTGTGAAGCTTCACAATCTCATTTATAAACACCTGAGCAAGTGTCTTGGCATTTGGAAGTGCAGGTAATGCGACAAAGTGAACCATTTTACTAAACCTATCTACAACCACCAAAACCACTGTTTTGCCTGCAGAAACTGGTAGCTCAGTAATAAAATCCATGGACAGGTGTGTCCATGGCCTACTAGGGATAGGTAGCAGAAGAAGAGTACCAGACGGATGGGTATGCGAAACCTTGGAACGCGTGCAAATACTACAAGCAGATACGATGCAACCCTGGCCACCAAAAACGACGAGAGAGGAGGTCCGCAGTTGCCTTACCACCTGGATGACCAGCAAGCACAGAGTTATGATGTTCCTTAATTATTTTGCGGTGCAGATTAGATGGTACAAATAACCTTCCTGGAGAGCAGGAGGCAGGAGCCGCCAACACCTCACCCTCCAGTTAAGGATATAATGCTGAAATGACTACCCCCTTCTGTAATATCGGGGAAGAGTTCTCATGGTCACCACCACCAGGGAAGCTCCGGGACAAAGCATCAGCCTTGACATTTTTGACCTCTGGACGAAAAGTGACAACAAAATTGAACCTAGTAAAAAACAGGGACCATCTGGCTAGCCTAGGGTTGAGACATTTAGCTGACTGGAGATATGACAGGTTCTTATGGTCAGTAATAACAGTAATAGGATGGACATACCCCTCCTTTCCAATGTCGCCATTCTTCGAACGCCAATTTGATCGCCAAAAGATCCCTATTACCCGTGTCATAATTTTTCTCAGCTGAAGACAATTTTTTAGAAAAGAAGGCGTATGGATGCCATTTACCAGGGGATGGACCCTGAGATAACACAGCCCAAACTCCCACATCTGACACATCAACTTCTACAATAAAGGGTTGGGAAACATCGAGTTGACTGAGTATAGGAGCAGTGGCAAAAGAATTCTTTAAGGAAGAAAAAGCCTGGAGGGAGGCATCCAACCATTTGGAAAAATCAGACCCCTTCTTAGTCATGTCAGTAAGGGGTTTCACAATTACTGAGTAATTTTGGATGAATTTACGGTAAAAATTAATAAAGCCCAGAAAATGTTGTAGAGCTTTCAGGTTCTCGGGACGGTCCCAATCAAGGACAACACGGATCTTCCCCGGATCCATCCGAAAACCCGAAGATGACAACAGGTACCCCAAAAACTGCACCTCTTGAACAGCGAAAACACATTTTTCTAGTTTGGCATATAGTTTGCTATCCCTTAATATCAGGAGCACCTGTTTAACATGACCCCAATGTGTCTCAAAATCAGGTGAATAAACCAAAATATCGTCCAGATAGACCACCACAAATCTCCCCACCAAATGATGGAAAATATAATTTATGAAATGCTGGAACACCACAGGTGCATTGGTCAAACCGAAACTGGAAACAGAGGAAGAGGGTATGGATCTTGTGTGGTAATTTGATTTAATTCCCGGAAATCTAAACAGGGACCGTCATCTTTTTTCTTCACGAAGAAGAACCCTGCCACCACAGGCGAAGATGAGGGCCTAATATGTCCCATCTCCAGAATTTCCGCAATGAAATCCTTCATGGCTTGTCTCTCAGGGCCAGAAAGATTATACAGTCTGGGCTTCGGTAGTTTAGCTCCGGGGGTCAGGTTAATAGAACAGTCATATGCACGATGAGGAGGCAAATCCTGACACCTTATCTCAGAAAAAACGTCCTAAAACCAGACAGAAAGCAGGTAATATTTCCGTAGAGATTGTAGCAAGGGAAATATCTAAACAGTTTTCATGACAGTAATCTCCCCATTAAATAATCTCCCCGATTTGCCAATCCACCAACGGATTATGTTTCACCAACCAGGGAAAACTCAAAACAATTGGGGTGGCAAGACTGTCCAGGACATAGCAAGGGATTATTTCACAATGAACCGACCCCATCCTCAGTTTTACATTGTGTACAATCTGAGTAAATGCTTTCTGTGCAAGTGGCGAAGTGGAGTCAATGGCGAAGATGGGAATAGGCATAGCTAAAGCACAGCAGGCAAGACCATGAGTTCTCACAAACTCAGCATCAACCATGCTGACTCCGGCTCCACTGTCAACAAACACAGAAATGTTCTCAGTTTTGCTCTCTAGCACCAACTTTGCTGTCAGGACAAACCGGGAACTGCAGGTTGGCGACAAATGCACTCCAGACTACCAAGAATTAATTGAGTCTCCTTTTGTTTAGGAATTGAAGGACAGGTCCTAATAAAATGTCCCTTTTTCCCACAAAAAAAATGCCTTTTTTCTTGCGAATCTCCAGGGAAATGTATGATGCAGAGGCACCCCCTAACTGTATGGGTTCCCCTACCTCCCCCAATACTGGTTCACCGCTAGACCGTTCCCTCGGCAGAGGTACATAACCCCGACAAGAAGGACCTGGAGAAGGTGGTCTCACCCATCTATCCCAAAGGCATCTATCAAGACGTATAGCCAACGACATGGCAACCTCCAAGGACTGAGAGATAAAACACACGTCCTCTTAGCACCAGAGAGGAAGTAAACAGGCTGCACTGGCTCCAAGCTTTCACCAGAGAACAAATGAATATCACCCGCCCCTCTGTGTAGCAACCAGGACTATTTAAACACCCAGGCCTGATTGTCAATTAGAGCAGGAGGGAGGTAGCCGCTGGGTCCTAGAGTGAGACAACTAAGAAGGTGTCGGTAATGCCAAACAAAGAGATCTTCTACGACCAACTACAGGGCGACTGTCTGTCACTTCTGACACACCAGTGACAGTCATCAATGCTGATACAATCAGCAACTTTAGTAAAAGGAAAGCAGCCCAAACCAACAGGGGATCACTAGGAGCTAGAAACTTCCCTATGTAGCACTTCCCAGCTTTTTAGATCCTTTAAGGTGTAAGAGGGTGGCCAAGGAGTCCTGTCCCCCTCAAGATGTTGTGGGAAGTGGGATGAAAGTTATTTTTGTGTGTGGTTATGTTTCTGCTTGCTTATAATATAAAAAAAACTGTATTTATCCCTATGGGCGTTGTATGTGTCAGCTTGCTGCAGTGTTAACTGCAAGGTCAGCCCCTGGAGGGGAGGATGAAAAGGCGGCCCTATAGGCAACCAGTGGGAAAACTTTAGGGATATAAGTTATCAATGTTGAGGAGGAGAGTGTTGGAAAGGAGGTAGAAGGGAGAAGACAGGTTTACCGGTGGTAGAACTACAAGGCTAAGTATGGAAAGGAACTAGTTACAGAGGCAGCAGGACATCACAGGCAAGTGGGGACCCCTGCAAGAAAAAAGATTATAAGCTTGGGAAACGTACTGTCCAGTGAGAAGATGACCTTGGGACAAGGCAGCACCCTGGTGTGGGTACAGAAACAGAGAACAACATCTCTATGAGTGGACCATGAGACTGGAATAGGCAACTCAGGGAAGCAGTGTCATAGCGACACGCCAGGACCCGTGTGACCCTACCTCTAGGAAAATGCAGGCAATTCCAACTTCTACCCATTCCCCTGCTGTACCTGCTGTCGGGGACAATATGCAAACTGTAACCCTGGGAAAGCAGCCGGTATATTGTATGTAAGATGAAGAAGGAGAATGCAAAACCTGTTATCCCGTTCACCAGTTTGGCTGTGCATAAAAAGGACATAGTTTGTTAGGCTGTGTACCCACTGTTACGGGTCCGGGAAGTGGAACCTCTGAGCTGCAATACAAGGGGGAAGTCCTTGTAAGGAAGCGGGTGACTCCCAGGGAGGGCAAGCAGGTAGTCACAGCAAGTGACGGGGACAGTCTCTGGGTAGACAGGCAGGTGGTCACGGCAAGTGATGGGGGCAGTCTCTGGGTAGATAGGCAGGAGGTCACGGCAAGTGACCGGGGCAGTCTCTGGGTAGACAGGCGAGGCGGGTACCTGACAGGTAGCTGGCGGGCGCTCCCAGGTGAGCGGGCAGACTGAGACAGCAGGAAACAGTCAGGTAACTGGTGGACGCTCCCAGGTGAGCAGTCTGACAGACGAGGCAGGAGACAGGCAGGTGACTGGTGGGCGCTCCCAGGTGAGCAGTCAGCAGACAAGGCAGGTAACAGGCAAGTAACTGGTGTACGCTCCCAGGTGAGCGGTCTGACAGACGAGGCAGGTAACAGGCAGGTAACTGAAGGACGCTCCCAGGTGAGCGGACTGGCAGACAAGGCAGGTAAGTAGAAGATGCTCCCAGGTGAGCGGTCTGACGGACTAGGCAAGTAACAGGCTGGCATGCAGGACGGGAAGTCAGGCTAGCAGCGGAACCTGAGGGCTGAAGCACAGGTGAGACACAGTGCAAACAACATAGCTCGGGCACCTCCATTTTGGAGGAGGTGCCTTATAAATGGGAGGTCCTCCGGCAATTGGCCGGGGACTCCTTAGGACGGCGCGCGCGGTCCCTTTAAGAGCGGGGGAACGCGCGCGTGCCCTAAGCACACTGCCGGGGAAGGAGCGCGTGCCGGAAGCAGCGGGGAGAGAAGCGCTGGAGGACGCCGCGCCAGGAGTGGGGAGGTGAGAGGGACGGCGTCTCTGCCTAGCACGGGGCAGAGACGCCGATGCTACAGTACCCCCCCCTTTAGGCCCCCTCTTTTTTTGGCCAGAAAGAAATTTTTCAAGGAGAAGCGGGGCGTTGATGTTCTCCCTGGGCTCCCAAGTTCTCTCCTCAGGACCAAACCCCCTCCAATCTACCAGAAAAAAGGTCTTTCCTCTTACCCTCTTGGAGGCCAGAATACTCTCTACCTCAAAGACGTCATCAGCGGAAACCGGAGCAGGAGGGGCACCTGGATTATTGGAAAAAGAGTTAAAGACAACGGGTTTGAGGAGAGACACATGGAAGGAGTTAGGAATCCGTAAGGTGGCCGGGAGTTTTAGTTTGTAGGCCACCGGATTTATTTGCCTGAGGATTTCGAATGGGCCGATGAAGCGAGGACCTAACTTGTAGGAGTGTATCTTGAGCCGTACATGTTTGGAGGAGAGCCAAACCTTGTCTCCCGGACGGAATTGAGGCGGATCCAGACGTCTCTTATCAGCATATCTCTTCATCCGCTCGGAGGACAGAAGAAGTGCGGATCTAGTACTCTCCCAAATGGTAGAAAACTCGCTGACAAGAGACTGCGCGGCAGGGTTGTCCACAGAGGCGGAGATGGGAAACGGAATCCGGGGGTGCTGGCCAAAGACAACAAAGAACGGGGATTTGGAAGAGGACTCGCTCTCGTGGTTATTGTAAGAAAACTCGGCCCAAGGGAGGAGGTCCACCCAATCAGAATGATGGGCATTAACAAAGTGCCGGAGATAGCTGGTAAGGATCTGATTGATCCGCTCCACTTGACCATTGGACTGAGGGTGGTAAGCGGAGGAGAAGTCCAGGGTGACGTCCAGCAGTTTACATGTGGCTCTCCAGAAGCGCGAGGTGAACTGAACTCCTCGATCCGACACGATGTGGAGGGGTAGGCCATGAAGACGGAAGATATGGCGGATAAAGTCCTTAGCCAGCTCAGGTGCAGATGGAAGACCAGGCAGGGGAATGAAGTGGGCCATTTTAGAAAAGCGGTCAGCGACCACCCAAATGACAGTACACCCGGCAGAGACAGGAAGATCGGTAATGAAGTCCATAGCGATGTGTTGCCACGGGGCAACAGGTATGGGAAGCGGCAGGAGATGACCAGCTGGTAAGTGTCTGGGAACCTTGTTGCGGCCACAAGATGAACATGCAGAGACGAAGTCTACCACATCCTTACGCAGGGTAGGCCACCAGTAATGCCGGGAAATGAGTAGGAAGGTCTTTTTTTGGCCGGCATGGCCAGCAAGTTTAGAAGAATGACCCCAGTGAAGAACCTTCTCACGGTCAGGAGGCGCCACGAACGTCTTGCCGGGTGGAAGACGAGTCAAATCCAGGGGGGCCACATTCATCACCTTGGAGGGGTCGATAATGTGCATAGGCTCCTCCTCTTGGTCGGAGGACAGGAAGGATCGGGACAAGGCATCAGCTTTGACATTCTTGTCCGCCGGGCGGAAATGAAGGATGAAATCGAAGCGGGCAAAAAACAAAGACCACCGGGCCTGACGTGGATTAAGTCTCTGGGCATTTTGGAGATATGCCAGGTTTTTGTGATCCGTGTAGATGATCACCGGGTATAGAGCCCCTTCAAGCAGGTAACGCCACTCCTCCAGCGCCAATTTAACAGCTAACAGTTCTCGGTCTCCAATGGAGTAATTGCGCTCAGAGGAGGAGAAGATTTTAGAGAAGAAGCCGCAGGTTACCATTCTCCCGGAAGAAGACTTTTGGGTGAGCACCGCTCCGGTTCCAGAGGAGGAAGCATCAACCTCCAGGTAGAACTGTTTGTTGCAGTCCGGACGGTGCAGCACAGGGGCAGAGGAGAAGGCTTGCTTCAGGGAAAGGAAGGCCTCCTCAGCTTCGGGTGGCCATACCTTGGGATTTGCTCCCTTATGGGTGAGCGCAGATATGGGCGCAGTCCGAGACGAGAAGTGAGGAATGAAGAGACGATAGTAATTAGCGAAGCCCAGGAATCGCTGTATCGCCTTCAAGCCCTCCGGACGGGGCCACTTTAGGACAGCAGAAAGCTTCTCGGGATCCATTCGCAAACCCGTCTGGGAGATAACATAGCCCAGGAATGGAAGAGAGGTCTGCTCAAAAAGGCACTTCTCGTATTTAGCATAGAGGTGGTTCTGCCTGAGCCTCAGCAGGACCTGACGAACATCCCTCCGGTGTGAGGGAAGATCCGGAGAGAAGACCAAGATGTCGTCCAGGTATACCACCACGCAGGAGTAAAGAAGGTCACGGAAGATGTCGTTGACCAGTTCTTGGAAGACGGCGGGAGCATTGCAGAGACCGAAGGGCATCACACGGTACTCATAGTGTCCGTCACGGGTATTAAATGCCGTTTTCCACTCGTCTCCCTGACGGATACGGACCAGGTTATACGCTCCACGTAGATCCAGCTTGGAAAAGATCCTGGCGCCTTTAAGGCGATCAAATAACTCGGAGATGAGCGGAAGGGGGTATTTATTTTTAACCGTGATCTGATTGAGTCCTCTATAGTCAATACAGGGGCGTAGCGAGCCATCCTTTTTTTGACAAAGAAGAATCCGGCTCCAGCCGGGGAAGTAGACTTCCGGATGAATCCCCTGGCCAGATTCTCCTCTATGTACTCAGACATGGCCCGGGTTTCGGCCGCAGACAACGGATAAATACGCCCACGGGGTGGAGTGGCGCCAGGAACCAGGTCAATCGGGCAATCATATGGCCTATGAGGTGGCAATGTCTCTGTAACGGGTCTGGGAGGCGGAACCTCTGGGCTACTATACAAGGGAGCGGTCCTTGTAAGGGAGCGGGTGGCGACCAGGCAGGCAGTCACAGCAGGTGACCGGGACAGTCTCTGGGTGTACGGGCAGAAGGTCACGGCAAGTGATCAGGGCAGTCTCTGGAAGAACGGGCTGGAGGTCACGGCAAGTGACCGGGGCAGTCTCTGGAAGAACGGGCTGGAGGTCACGGCAAGTGACCGGGGCAGTCTCTAGGTAAAGGGTAGGTACGACCTGTGATGGCTGAACCTCCAGGTAGGCTAGCAAGGCAGATGGAGGATGTGTGCTCCCAGGTGAGCAAGCGAGAGTCTCTGGAATAGCAGGTGGTCACAGCACGTGACGGCGGAGCCTCCAGGTAGGCAAGCAGGCAGGTAGCGGAGAAGCGCTCCCAGGTGAGCGGGCAAGAGTCTGGAATAGCTGGTGGTCACAGCACGTGACAGCGGAGCCTCCGGGCTGGCAAGCAGGCAGGTAGCGGAGAAGCGCTCCCAGGTGAGCGGGCAAGAGTCTGGAATAGCTGGTGGTCACAGCACGTGACAGCGGAGCCTCCGGGCAGGCAAGCAGGCAGGTAGCGGAGAAGCGCTCCCAGGTGAGCGGGCAAGCTGGTCCATAGACAGACTGACCGGAGTTGTAAGGCAGACCGTCGGACCTCAGGCAAGCAGGCAGGTAGCTGATGTGCGCTCCCAGGTGAGCGGGCAAGTTGGTCCTTTAGACAGACTGACCGGAGTTGTAAGGCAGACCGTCGGACCTCAGGCAGGCAGGCAGGTAACAGGAAATCAGGCAGGATTAGGACAGCAAGCTGGCAGGAATCTGGCAGGTAACTGGCAAGGGACCTGAGGGCTGAAGCAGAGTAGAACGGTGCAACAACATTGCTCGGGCACCTCCATTTTGGAGGAGGTGCCTTATATATGGTAAAGTCCTCCGGCCATTGGCCGGGGACTCCTTAGGACGGCGCGCGCGGCCCCTTTAAGAGGGAGGGAGGGCGCGCGCGCGCGCCCTAAGCACAGTGGCCGGAAAGGAGCGCGCGCTGCCAGCAGAGCGGGAGAGGGACGCCGGGCACGGAGCAGAGCGGTGAGGGGAACAGCGTCCCTGCCTAGCAGAGGGCAGGGACGCCGGCACTACAGTCTCTGCTTCCTTCTTACCAAAGACGTCAGCATAGGTCCAGTAAGGAGCCGGAAGACCGGGTAAATTAGCTGGGGTAGGTGGAGGACGAACCGGAACCAGGCAGGTCTT
This sequence comes from Phyllobates terribilis, assembly GCF_046119375.1. Lineage (NCBI taxonomy): Eukaryota > Metazoa > Chordata > Amphibia > Anura > Dendrobatidae > Phyllobates > Phyllobates terribilis. The sequence continues at coordinate 488,802,778 of NW_027362771.1, forward strand.
ATGGCAGTCCGGCCCCCACCGGAGTACTTCACCGGAATGCCAGTTCAACACGGGTTTGTGTATTTGGAGCCAAGGTAGACCTAGCAATAGGGAGTGGGAGAGTCCGGGCAACACATGGAAGGAGATTACCTCAGAGTGCAGCATTCCCACCTGCAGGGTTATGGGTTCTGTGGCGAGCAGGATGGTCACCGGAAGGAGTCTTCCATCCACTGAGGCGACCGACAAGGGTTCAGCCAGAGACTTGGTGGGAATACGGTATTTCTCAACCAGGGACTGGGAGATGAGGTTTCCAGCGGATCCAGAATCCAGGTGGGCGAGTTCAAAGTGACGGGTCTCTCCCCAGGAGATAGATACAGACAAAGTCAGGGTTGGAGAGGATTTATTTTTGTCTAGGGCGACCTCTCCGAGCGGTCCTAGACACTGGAGTTTCCCGGCCTCTCCGGGCAGGAACGAATCAAGTGCTCCTTACTGCCACAATAGAAGCAGCTCCCCTCGGCTCGGCGAGACTCTTGGCGAGATTTGACCATCTTGGTCTGGTCGACCTGCATGGGCTCGGGTGAGTGTGCCCGGGGAGTGACAGAAGAGGAGACAGGTTTCTGGAAAGTAGGAGCTAGGCGGGGAAACCTTCTCTCACGGGTGGTCTCTTTGGTGCGTTCTTGAAACCGGATGTCAATCCGGGTAGCCAACGACACCAGGTCATCCAGGGTGGTAGGAATATCCCGACCGGCGAGCTCATCTTTAATCCGACCGGAAAGGCCCTCCCAGAAGACGGACACCAGGGCCTCATTATCCCAGGCAAGCTCAGAAGCGAGGGTGCGGAACCGTATGGCATATTGGCCCACGGTGAGACTCCCTTGACGGAGACGTAGCAAAGAGGAGGCAGATGAATTCTTTAGTTCCCGGTTCATCGAAGACTCTCCGGAAAGCAATGAGGAAAGACGACAGGTCGGACACCAGGGGATCCCCTCTCTCCCACAGGGGGTTAAGCCATGCCAGTGCCTCCCCAGTGAGATGGGACATGATGAATGCCACTTTGGCCCGGTCGGAGATAAACTGGTGAGTCAAGAGTTCAAAGTGCAGGGTGCACTGGTTTATGAAGCCCCGAGCTTGAGCGGGGTCGCCTCCGAAGCGAGGAGGTGCAGACAGCCGGGGTCCGGGACAGGATGCCATGGTATTGGTGGGCAACGGTGCTGCCGGGGTGCGAGTCGTGACACTAGCGGTGGTTGCTGGTGGAGCAGACAGTGTGTCCAGGCGGGAGTTGACATTCCGCAGGTGGTTCAGGATGGACTCCTGCTGGGATCTCTGACGGGAGAGTTCATGGTATAGGTCAGAGAGCGAGGGAGCTTGGGTGCCACCGGGTTCCATGGCCCGAGCTAACTGTTACGGGTCCGGGAAGTGGAACCTCTGAGCTGCAATACAAGGGGGAAGTCCTTGTAAGGAAGCGGGTGACTCCCAGGGAGGGCAAGCAGGTAGTCACAGCAAGTGACGGGGACAGTCTCTGGGTAGACAGGCAGGTGGTCACGGCAAGTGATGGGGGCAGTCTCTGGGTAGATAGGCAGGAGGTCACGGCAAGTGACCGGGGCAGTCTCTGGGTAGATAGGCAGGTGGTCACGGCAAGTGACCGGGGCAGTCTCTGGGTAGATAGGCAGGTGGTCACGGCAAGTGACCGGGGCAGTCTCTGGGTAGATAGGCAGGTGGTCACGGCAAGTGACCGGGGCAGTCTCTGGGTAGACAGGCGAGGCGGGTACCTGACAGGTAGCTGGCGGGCGCTCCCAGGTGAGCGGGCAGACTGAGACAGCAGGAAACAGTCAGGTAACTGGTGGACGCTCCCAGGTGAGCAGTCTGACAGACGAGGCAGGAGACAGGCAGGTGACTGGTGGGCGCTCCCAGGTGAGCAGTCAGCAGACAAGGCAGGTAACAGGCAAGTAACTGGTGTACGCTCCCAGGTGAGCGGTCTGACAGATGAGGCAGGTAACAGGCAGGTAACTGAAGGACGCTCCCAGGTGAGCGGACTGGCAGACAAGGCAGGTAAGTAGAAGATGCTCCCAGGTGAGCGGTCTGACGGACTAGGCAAGTAACAGGCTGGCATGCAGGACGGGAAGTCAGGCTAGCAGCGGAACCTGAGGGCTGAAGCACAGGTGAGACACAGTGCAAACAACATAGCTCGGGCACCTCCATTTTGGAGGAGGTGCCTTATAAATGGGAGGTCCTCCGGCAATTGGCCGGGGACTCCTTAGGACGGCGCGCGCGGTCCCTTTAAGAGCGGGGGAGCGCGCGCGCGCGTGCCCTAAGCACACTGCCGGGGAAGGAGCGCGTGCCGGAAGCAGCGGGGAGAGAAGCGCTGGAGGACGCCGCGCCAGGAGTGGGGAGGTGAGAGGGACGGCGTCTCTGCCTAGCACGGGGCAGAGACGCCGATGCTACACCCACTATGCGTTTTTTAAGCGTTTCTGGAGCGGCAATTCCGCTGCAGAAACGCTTAAAAAACGCTTGGTAGAAGGTCTGCTATGTTCCCCAATGATAATCCGCATGTGCTGTGCACATGCTGCAGAAATGTCCGCTGCGGATTATCATTGCGGAAAAATCCACAGCACTACCAATTATTTTGTGGAAACGGTTTTTGCCGCCATTGACTTGCATTGGACCGCATGTCATCCGCATCACTGGATCTGTACATGCAGATAACATGTGTTTCAATGTGCGGATGGTGCCCAGGTTTGGAGAAGAGGAGACTCTCTTCCGGACCCGGGTACCATAGTACCTGTAAAAAAAAGAATAAAATAAAAAATAAATATTATACTTACCTTCTGATGGCCCCCGGCGTCCTTGTCTCGGCTTTCCGGCAGCTCACGGTAGACTAAAAGGACCTGCGGTGACGTCATTAAGTCATGTGATGGGTCACGCGACCGCTGACGTCGGCAGGTCCTTTAGTCTACCGCGAGCTGCCGGCAAGCCAAGACAAGGACACCGGGGGCCATCAGAAGGTAGTATAATATTTATTTTTTACCATTCTATATAAATCCATGCCGGTTGCATGCCGTTTGCATGGATTTATATAGTGTGACCAAGTTGTCAAGCACTTTTCCAAGTGATGCTAAAATCGCTTGAAAAGCGTTTGATAACCCGCATGCGGAAATGCATGTGAAGAATGCTTTACATCCGCATGTCCCTTGCAGGAAAAACGCATGTACAATCCACATGTACAATCCGCATGTGTTTTTTCTACCAGGGAGATGCAGAAACGCTCAGGAAAAAATCCGGAGCATTTCTGCATTGTGGGCACATAGCCTAAGAACTGGTCTGGCCTCGTGATTGAAAGAGTCAAAGTGAGTGATACTGCACCAAGTGTAACAGAATGGACGATGGCGGTAATAGATGCAGGAATAATGCCACACGTGCACATCCACAACACCTGTTTGTAAGATGCCAGGGCGTGGAGAAGCAGCCTATGCGCACTGAGTTATCTAGTATAGATTACTTTGGCCTCCCAGGTATTCAAACGAAGGTAAAAGTTTACAGATTGGCTGTTCTATGGTGTCCTAGGTCAGTCTGCGTAAATAGACCATAGTGTTATTAGTTCACCAGCCAACAAAGGACTAATTGAGAGCAAGCTGTTAGATCCTTATGGTTGCTGCGACTCCCCTGTTCTCCTCTTTTTGCAGGACAATCTATTGCACTGTTAAAGATAGTAAAAGGCTGCACTCCCATATCATTGTCACTCCCAAAGACAGGCAAGAGAGCGACAGGTCACATATCAGCAGACAGGTGATCATTTTTGCAGCCTCAAGTATTCCTTTAAGGGTAAGTGCACACAGGGAAGATATGGCAGCACTTTTTTCATCTGGATTTTCCAGGTGGAAAACGTGCCACGTATTACAATGCAATTTCTGTGGGTTACGTTTTACAAAATGTTTGCTACATGCTGTGGAGAAAATTTGTAGTGGAAATTGACTACAGCATTGATTCAACCTATGCTGTAGTTTTGTAATGAGTGAAATACGCGGTAAAACTTTGGCATTTTCATAATGGCATCAGGACAATTTGGTGCAGATTTTGCCACGGTAGATTTTCCAGTGCCCTAATAGTCATAAGCTTCTCCTAACAAGTGTCTGAAGATTTCAAAAGAAAGATAATTTACTTTTAACCACTTTACAACCCTTTAAGTCAAAGGTCATGTCCCTGCCATTGATGTTGAGCACACCAACCCATGTCCCCCCCCCCCCCCCCCCCCCGCACATGGTAACTGATTTAATCAGCCATCATGTGCCTTTAACAGCGGTGCTCTGCCCACGCCTGTTAACCAGTTAAATCCTGCTGTCAATCACTGACAGCGGCATTTAACATGCGCCAGCCAGAAGCGCGCCATTCATCCCGCCATGTCACATGACAGCTGATGACCCCGTGCCTGCCATTACGAGCCTCCTGTGAACGCCGGCTCATGGTCGGCATGCATAGAAGATCATGATTCTGCTATACATAGGGCTGAAGTCCGGCTATGTGTAGCACAGGCGATCGGACGATCACAGCTTCAAGTCTCCTAAGGGGAGCCCACGATGCAGAAATGAAGCAGAAAATTTCTGCAGCATTTTTGCATCTCCCTGGCAGAAAAAACGCATGCGGATTGTGCATGCGTTTTCCTGCCAAATACATGCGGAAGTGAAGCGTTCTTCACATGCATTTAGGCATGCTTGTTGGCAAGCGCTTTCCAAGCGATTTTAGCATCACTTGGAAAGTGCTTGACAACTTGGTCACAACTATATAAATCCATGCAACCGGCATGGATTTATATAGTGTAACCCGAGAGAATGTCAAAAAATAAAAAAATAAATCGATACTTACCTCCCAATGGCCCCTGCAGTCTTGCTGCGCTCCTGTGCTGGCTGTCGGGAGATCGCGTTGCCCTGTACTGAAAGACCTGCCGTCACATGCCTGTGACGTCACCGCAGGTCCTTCAGTCCTTCGCGATCTGCCGGCAAAGGAGAACAAGCACACCGCGGGCCGCCAGAAGGTGAATATAATCTTTATTTTTTATTTTATTCTTTTTTCCACAGGTACAATGGTACCCAGGTCTGGATGAGAGTCTTCTCTCCTCCAGACCTGGGTACCATCCGCACATAGAAACGCATATAATCCATGTGTACAAATGTACTGACACGGATTATATGCGTTTCAATGCAAGTCAATGGCGGCGATTACGCTGCGTGTCCGCAAAATTAATGGACATGCTGCGGATTTTTGAGCGCAGCATAAATGCTGCGGAAAAATCCGCAGCATGGGCATTGACAGTGCGGCTTGTCACTGGGGACCATGGGGGACGGATTACCAAGCGTTTCCCAAGCGGAAATTCCGCAGCATAAACGCTTGAAAAACGTATAGTTGGCACATACCCTTAAATACAGTAAAAAGTAAAAAAAAAAGTTTTCAAAAATGTAAAAAAACCCACAGAGGTTCAAATCACGGCCCTTTTGCTCCATTAAAAATAAAACAACTAAAAAAAAAATTACACATATTTGATATCGCTGCGTTTGTAAAAGTCCAATCTATCAAAATATAAAATAAATTAATCATGTTGGTAAACGGCGTAACAAAAAAAATCAAAACACCAGAATTTTGGCCGCCACAACAGTGCAATAAGAGACGATCAAAACATCATATCTACCCCAAAATGATATCAGTAAAAATGTCCACTCAGGGTGCAAAAGCCCTCACACAGTCCCATATCCCGAAAAACTAAAACATTTTGGGTCTCGGAAAATTGCTACATAAGTGTAAAAAAAAATTTGTAACAATTTGCAAATTTTTTTTCACAACTATACATGTTTGGTATCTGCGTACTTGTACTGACTGGGAGAATCATATTGTAAGGTCAGTTTTACCATATAGTGAACATGCTAAATAAAAAACTCAAAATACAATTGTGGAATTGCACTTTTTGTGCAATTTTTATCCCCACTTTCCAGTGCATCACATTATAAAATGAATGGTGTCACTCAAAAGTCCAAATCGTCCCGCAAAAAACAAGCCCTCCCTCATACAGCTAAGTGGATGGCAAAATAAAAAAGTTATGACTCTTGGCATAAGGGGAGGTAAAAGCAAAAAGTGCAAAATCGCAAGGTCATGAAGGGGTTAAAAGCAGAAGGCTATTGATGATGTATTCCTTGGAGACGTCATCAATATGTTAGTCCTGGACAACCACTTATGCAAATACCATCACATTTTGAGCCACTCCAGCAGGAATAAAGCATTCACAACATTCTTTGTATACTAGAAATGATGAGACCAATGAGGATTTTGAGAATATAAACTATAGCTTTATTCTGTTAGCAAATGAAATTGAACAATCTTCACGCAAAGAGGAAGGAATATTTACGCATAAGTCGCTGTCCTGATTGGAACGTTCTCAACGTGCGGCAGAGAACATTGGACGGTCATTTGGTTATTTCTTGAGCAGAGAGAACTTCATCTATTGCAAAATCATATTCTGTTACTGGGATGGAGTCGCAAATCTGTTCTTGAAATGCCAAAGCGATTGTATATGGTTTGTCCGAAAGGTGTCGGCTGTAGCGCTCTAAGAAAGTGTCATAATATCCTTTACCTCTCCCCAAGCGGTGACCTTCCGAGTCAAAGCCGAGTCCTGGTACAAGCACAAGATCCAATCCGCCTGTAATAAGGTGATTGCATGTAAACAGTTGCTGCACATTTTAAGATATTTAAGACTGGGGTTGTACTGTAACTTTGGTTGTTATCAAGTGCTGCTTGCCATTAGTCTCTCTCTACAATCTGAGTGGAATCAGACAGCTTTCTAAGGGTGAACTAGAGAGAGCAGACAGGGAGGGGATTGGTTACTGCACAGATCTCTGCTGGATGGACGAAGGGGGAGGCTGGGGGGGGTGGAAGGAATCTCAAGGAGGGCAGAGAAAACAGTCTATAAAAAGGGAGGAAAATACATGAAGTGGAAATTACAGGATAGAAGCTGTGATATGAGCTACACCCTGGATACACACAGATCTCACATCCAGCCTATATTACCGGTAGAGACACTCACACAAGGGAAACATCTAAAACATGGATCAGGCTGCAAACTGCATATTAGGGGGTCTAAAAATTAATAAAAGAATGAATGATGCATTTGATGAACCTATGTAAAAATTAATTTTTTCCCCATGTCAAAAATGTCCATAGTCTTTAAAATCCATATCACACTAATGACACATTCCAACTATTGTAAAACTACAACTCAGTGAAGGGAACTTCCGTTTTATCACAGTTGGAGTGCCATGGATTGAAGACCATTGCTTTAAACTAGTGGTACGTAATTTTAGCACCACATATAAGTACAGTACTTGGCTGTCACGGGCAGTTCCATAGACAATGAATGGAGTAAAGCTGCGCATGCTCAACCTCTGCGCCATTCAGATGGGTACAGATCCTCAAGATCATTAAGAATGATGGGTCAGCCCCCCAAACTCCCTGCTTGTGCAGGTAAGAAGAAAAGGAGGACTTGAGACCCCAATTTGAGTGATTGTGAGGAAACCCCCCCATTGATCAAACATTTATCACATCCTATAGATAGGCGTAAAATGTGTATGGTGTTTGCATAGAATCAATCTGTTGCTGCGTCCAGCCTTCTCATGCCTATGAGTGGGAGCTTCCACCATTATCTCAGTGGATGAGATGGGAACTCCGATCTAAATTAATCCATTCTCCCATTTTCTTCACAAAGGTCACACATCCCAGCAGTTGGAAAGATTAAAAAAAAAAACATTTCTCCATTGGGTCTAATTCCTGTCATTAATTAAGTTATGGAAGAGTGGATTCCTATAAAATAAATGTGATTTTGGCAGAGTGACAAAACAAAACTTTACAAAGGCTTTCTTACCACTGGCCAATGCCTCCTCTCTGTAGTCTTCCTGTCCGGGCTGCCGTATATTCCAAGTGGTTACTGGCAACAGGTTGATTTCCTCTATTGAGCTGAGCCTCACCATATCCATGTGTGTACTGCGAGGCTGGTAGCGTGGAATAAAACACAGTTTGCCTTGATGGAATATATCTCGTATGATGTCTCCAGTCTGCACCTCATCGGCCATATTCAGAAATACAGCAATGCGCTGAGCTGTCTGGTAACGGTGGTGAGAGAGAAGCTGAAACAATATTTCATCATGAGAAATCCTGAACCTTACAAAATGTATTAATTATAGTAAAATATTACTAGATTTCCACCTTCATACCATACTTTTGTTCTAAATACAAAATAAATACGTTATTATGGAGTAAGTAAGTATATTTTATGTGCTGAAATCTCGAAGCATTCCTATCTGGCATTAAGGGCTATCCTCATCTTAGTAAGGGATTATATATAACTAGGAAATGTCTAAGGTCCAGGAGGGGGCGCAGAAACATGGACATCATGGCAGATTTTTACAATAAAGTATATTAGTAAGTTCAATGATATTATCATTCAGTACTCATAAATTTTTTCAGCTTTTTTCTTACAGAACGGTCTCAATGCTATCTCTCCGTACTTCATATTTACCTACCAGAAGTACATTAGTAAAATGTGAAGCACGGGTGGCAATAAACTGCAGGATCTGACTACACAAGTTATGGTTGCAGTCTGTTACCATGGAAAGATAAGTCTGTTTATCAGCCGTAGGCACAAAACAAAAAGAGGGATTTTTGGTACTCACCGTAAGATCTCTTTCTTGGAGCCTTCATTGGTGAGACAGGTAACCATGGGTGTATGCTGTTGTGACTAGGAGGCTGACACTAGGCAAAAAAGAAAAAAGCTTCTCCGTAGTAGTATACAGCCGCCTACAGGCATCAAGCTCACCAGTGAGTGGCTAAAGCAGAAGAAAGGAACTTAAACAATTAACTATGCAATGCCCAACGTGGCACAACCGCGAAACTATATTAGATGCCCAACAGGGCCCACTGTAGCTATGCCCAAAATCAGGGAGGGTGCTGTGTCCCCCAATGAAGGCTCCAAGAAAGAGATTTTACGGTGAGTACCAAAAATCCCTCTTTCTTTATCGCTTCATTGGGGGACACAGGACCATGGGACGTCCAAAAGCAGTCCCTAGGGTGGGAGAACAGAAAAAGGTAGCCACAGACTAGGTCTAACTGCAGGCAACTGCTGCCTGCAGAACCTTCCGTCCAAGACTGGCATCAGCTGAGGAATAAGTGTGGACCTTGTAAAACCTTGAAAAGGTGTGGAGTGAAGACCATGTTGCGGCCTTACAAATCTGAGAAGCTGAAGCCTGATGGCGAACAGCCCAAGAGGCCCCCATCGCCCGGGTGGAGTGAGCCCTCCTAATAGAGGTAACAGCCACAAGAAAAGCCACCTTCCAGGAGAGAAGAGAGGCTGAGATGTCCTGAATGGGTTGAAATGGGGGCTGTTGAAGGATGCTCAGGACCATATTAAGGTCCCATGGATCCACCGGGGGGCGATAAGGCGGAGCTAGGTGAGCCACCCCTTGCAGAAACGTCTTGACCTGAGGACGGAAAGCCAAGTTTCGCTGGAATAGAATAGACAAGGCCGAAACTTGGCCTTTGAGAGTGCTTAGAGAGAGTCCCGCTTCTAGGCCAGACTGAAGGAAGACCAAAATGACCGGTAGCGAAAAGGACATGGGAGCTAACTGATCCTTTTCGCAGTGACGAAAGAAAGCTCTCCAGGTTCTGTGGTATATGCGCGAGGTTGCGGGTTTCCTGGCACTAATTAGGGCCTGGATAACGTTGTCCGCAAAACCAGCTTTCCTCAACACTGCGGCCTCAATGGCCATGCCATTAAATTCAGAGATCGAGAACTCTGATGAAGAATAGGTCCCTGAGAGAGGAGGTCCGGACGGTACGGCAGTCTCCAGGGGGAGTCGACGAGTAGGTTTACCAGATCTGCGTACCAGACGCGTCTGGGCCAATCCGGGGCTATTAGAATTACCGGTACTCCCTCTGTCTTGATCTTTTTGACGACCCGAGAGATCAATGGTAGAGGGGGAAAAAGATAAGGGAGCTGGAACTGAGACCATGAGATGACTAGCGTGTCTTGAGCGATCGCAAGGGGATCGCGGGACCGGGCTACGAAGGATGGAACCTTGTGGTTTAACCGAGACGCCATGAGGTCGACGTCAGGCGTGCCCCATCGTAAGCATATCTGATGGAACACCTCGGGATGGAGAGACCATTCTCCTGAGGCAAGGCCCTGCCGACTGAGGAAGTCGGCCGCCCAATTGTCGACCCCCGGAATGTACACTGCTGAGATTGCCGGAACAGTGTTCTCGGCCCAAACTAGCACTCTTGTCACCTCTTTGAAGACGGACTTGCTGCGTGTTCCTCCCTGACGGTTTATGTACGCCACCACCGTGGCGTTGTCAGATTGTACGCAGACTGGGAATCCTGCAAGAATGTCCTGCCAGTGATGCAACGCCAGGTAAAATTGCCCTTGTCTCCAATATATTGATCGGCAGGGAGGCTTCGTGGAGAGTCCAACGGCCCTGCACTGTGTAGTGGAGGAAGACTGCACCCCAACCTATGAGGCTGGCATCGGTTGTGACCACCTGCCAGCGAAGTGGTAGGAATGACCTCCCGGGTCTGAAGGAAGAAGGACGAATCCACCATATTAGTGACCTTCTGACATGATGAGGTAACCTGATGCGTCGATGTAGAGACGACGGGTTCTTGTCCCATGCCAACAGAAGGGCCAGTTGAAGAGGCCGGGTATGGAACTGGGCAAACGGGACTGCTTCCATGGCGGCCACCATTTTTCCCAAGACACTCATGCACAGGCGAAGGCGGCGTGGACTCGGGTCGGAGAGAAGGTGAATCCCCCGACGGAGAGAGTTTATCTTCTCCCTTGGAAGAAGGACCCGGGCATGGGTCGTGTCGAACTGCATCCCTAGAAAGGTTAAGCGCTGAGATGGGACCAGGGAGGATTTGTCTGTGTTGATCAACCAGCCTAACCGAGAAAGCGTGTTCAGGGTGATCTGAAGACTGTGGAGACAGTCCCTGAACATAGGACCCTTGATCATTAGTTCGTCGAGGTAGGGGATAATTACAATCCTCCTGGCTCGTAGAATGGCCATGACCGTCGCCATTACCTTTGTGAAAACCCTCGGGGCGGAGGCAAGCTCGAAGGGGAGAGAAGTGAATTGGTAATGTGCGTTCTGGAAGGCAAATCGAAGGAACTTCTGATGTGGTGCGTAAATTGGAATATAAAGATACGCATCCTGAATATCCACTGAACATAGGTATTCCCCGGCCTCCATCGAGGCGATTACCAACCTGACGGACTCCATTCTGAAGTGCCGTACGCGTACCTGTCGGTTTAGTTGTTTGAGGTCTAGGATCGGACGTAGTGAGCCGTCCTTTTTTGGAACGACGAAAAGATTTGAGTAGAAACCTGAACACCTTTCTTGAAGGGGGACTGGAACTATAACTCCTGAGTGCAGAAGGGAGGCAATGGCCTGAAGGAAACCGGGAAGTAGAGATGAATGCGGGTGGCGGGGCCTGAGAAATCGTGTTCTTGGCATGGTGTTGAACTCGATCTTGTAGCCTGAGGTCACTATCTCCTTGACCCAGGCATCCTCTATTACCGATACCCAGGGGTCTCGGAACAGAAGAAGACGGCCGCCCACCCTGGGGGAAATCCCAGGTGGGAGTGACCCGTCATGCTGAGGAAAACCTGTTGGATTGAGATCAGGATCCAGAGGACTTGGAAGAGCGACCCTTTGCGCGCCAGCTGGGAGTGGGCCTAAAGGTAGGCTTACGTTTTTCTTGCTGTGCTGGGGTACGGTCCTGTTGAGAGGAGGTTCCTGGTTGAGGGAACCGACGAAAGGACCGGAACTGAAGGTAACGTTTTCTAGGAAAAGGGCGATTAGGTTTCGGCTGAGGAAGGGAAGTACTCTTGCCTCCAGTGGCATCAGAGATGATCTGGTCTAATTTAGACCCAAACAGTCTGGAGCCCTGAAAAGTGAGATTTGTTAGTGATTTCTTGGAGGCCGGGTCGGCGTTCCAAGCCTTAAGCCAAAGAATCCTACGTATAGCGATGATATTGATGGAGACGCGTGCTGAACAGGTAGCGGCGTCAAGGGATGCTGTGAGGAGATATTTCCCTGCGTGGGCGATCTGATCCGCTAGGTCAGCCAGATCGTCTGGGGAAGCCCCGGAAAGGATGCCCTGCCTAAGCTGTTTGGCCCATGCGGAGACTGCCTTTGATACCCAAGTTGAAGCGAAGGAAGGACAAAAGGAGGTGCCAGCAGCCTCAAAGGCTGACTTAGCCAAGGCCTCAACCTGTCTATCTGTAGTGTCCTTGAGGGAAGAACCATCTGGGAGGGACAGTACCGTCTTTGCCGAAAGACGAGAGACAGGAGGATCCACAGAAGGAGACTCCGTCCATTTGCTGACGAGGTCGTGGTTAAATGGGTATAGCATGTCTAACTGCTTCTTTCCAGTGAAGCGCTTCTCTGGATGCTCCCATTGTTTTTGAAAGACACCATCAAATTCTGAATGGTTAGAAAAGGTGCGTGCCGGGCGCTTAATTCTCTTGATGGAAACGGAGTAGTCCTGAGAAGGGCTCTCGTCCTCTTTAACATGCAGAGTGTGATTGACGGCCGATATAAGGCTGTCAACCATGTCCTGGACCTTAGAATATTGGTCCGTGTCGGATCCAGAATCAGAATCTGATTCCGTGTCAGATCCCGGAGCGGCCTCTTTGGAAGAGGTGTGAGATGCAGGGAGCAATTTGGAGTCTGGAGAGCTGGAGGATGAGCTTGTGTGAGTCCGTTTCTGAGAACGTGCCCTCGGTCTGCCCTTAGAAGGGGGGGCAGGGGTGCCTGCGAATCGTCCGTTGGAACGTTCGGAGCACTGGTGGCCGTGGATAGCATGGGCAAACATTCTAGGACCTGCACCAGAGATTGAGATACCTTGGTGAGGTCAGAGACAGACTGGGACATAGCAACAGCCCACTCCGGAGGAGGGGGAGTTACCTCGTCCTGGGCAGCAGGGGGGTCTTGGGGTGCCAGCATCTAGGGAGGCTTGCAGGTCAAGCAGAAAGCTGTTGTCAGACCCGCGGGCCACATAGTACTGCAAAGAGCACAGGCGTAATATGTGACTGTGTGAGTGGGACGGACAGAAAGCTCCCTGGGTTTGGGCATATGTGCCTGACCAGAAATACTGCAGAGGAGGGAGCCTGGGTGGTGCCAGAGTAGGTCCTACCCGGTCTGGAATGTGCACGGTCCCGTATCCCCCTTCGGAAAGTCCGGAGCCGAGACAGGAGCAGGGCTGCAGTAAGGAGGAAGTCAGACAAGATGCTGCTGCCGGAGCCAGAACGAGAGCAGCGTAGAGTGTTTCCCTGAGCGAGCTAGGGGAGCCAAAGCTCCGATAGGTAGAGGGGATGGGGGGCGGGCTTAAGAACTTGGCCGTTGATAGGCCCCCGGGATAAAAGTGGGCGTGATGGAAGCGTCATAACGCTCCACAGTCCTGATTGGCCGTTTTCCGGGAGGGGCGTGTACCCGCCCGAAAGAGAAATGCCCACCCGGACCGGCCCCCCCGAGAGAAAGCGCGGGCAGAATTGCCGCGCAAAAAAGGTACAAACGGGGAGGGGAGGGGTTGTTGTGGGGGACGCCATGTTAGGGAATGCCATTAAGTATGAGGCCCTCGGTTCGTCTACCCAATGTCTGAGGATAGGGGGCGTGGCCAAGCGCTGCAGTAGGTAAGCGTCGGCAGGGAAATGAGATGCTTCCCTTATAAACCCATGATTTGCGGGGCCCGTGCATAGCTGAGATTTGAGGGACCTGGGAGCAGGGAGGGATTGTACCTTTCCCGATGACTGTCTTGCTCCTTCCCTCTGAGGATGTACACAGGAGGTCCTCCGTGGATAGGGGGGATCCTGGCTTTTCCTCCTTCCCGCACTGACCGGTCCTGGACAGGGCAGGAGACAGTGTCGACGCCAGAATCTGGGGGAAGGTCACGGTAGTGACCACCGTCTCCCTCCCAGGCCGCTCCAAGGAGGGGGCTGGGGTGGGGAATAGGCAAGGACTGGCCACCAAGAATCACCCTGAGACACCCGAAGGCGACAAGGGATAGGTCCTGCCCAGCGGGTCCGAGAGTGGGCGATGTGGGGAATGCCACACTGCTCTCTCGGTCGCTTGAGAATGGGTATAACAGGGGACACAGTGTTCCCTGTTAACCCTGAAGAGCTGTATCTGAAAAATAAAGAAGAAATGTTAATAAAACACAACAGGGTTGGATCTGTGAAGATCCAGGTCTACCTCCTACAGACACTAAGCTTAAACTGGTGAGCTTGATGCCTGTAGGCGGTGTATACTACTACGGAGGAGCTTTTTTCTTTTCTTCCCTAGTGTCAGCCTCCTAGTGACAACTGCATACACCCATGGTCCTGTGTCCCCCAATGAAGCGATAAAGAAAGCAGCTTTATTTTACAAGAAAATAAATGGCTGCAAAGATGGACACCCCCATTAAGATGTTGGTCAGTTACACGCTTATGAAGGTAAACTTTCTAGCTGCAGCAAGTGGAACTAATTTTATAAAAAGACTGATCTGACATTAGAGGGATAGTCCCAACACTAAAATGTATTTTCATCCTAAACTCTAATGTCATAATCTAATCTCTTTTCTAAAAATGGTCAGAACATAATTGTTGGCACCTTTCTAAAATTGTGGGTAATCAACTTTGTTTCAAGTGTGTGATGCTGGTTCAAACTCACCTGTGGCAAGTAATAAGTGTGGGCAATGTGAAAATCACACCTAAAGCCAGATAAAAAGGGGAGTTGACTCAATCATTGCATTGTGTGTATGTGTGTGCCACACTAAGAATGGACAACAGAAAGAGAACTGTCTGAGAACTTGAGATCCAAAATCGTTAAAAAAAAACCATACAAATTCAAGGTTACAAGTCCATCTCCAGAGATCTTGATGTTCCTTTGTCCATCCAGCAAATCTCCCTGGATGTGGCCGGCAGAGAAAAATGCATGAAAGATTGCAACGCAGGATATTTCGGATGGTGGATAAACAGTCACAATCAAGTTCCAAAGAAATTCAAGCTCTCCTGCAGACTCAGGGTGCATCAGTGTCAGCACAAACCATCCTTCGACATTTGAATGAAAGGAAACACTACAGCAGGAGATCCAGGAGGACCCCACTGCTGACACAGAGACATAAAGAAGCTAGACTGCAGTTTGTCAAAATGCATGTGAGTAAGCCAAAATCCTTCTGGGAAAGCATCTTGTGGACAGATGAGACCAAGATAGAGATTTTTGGCAAAGCACATCATTCTACTGTTTACCGAAAACGGAATGAAGCCTACAAAGAAAAGAACACAGTACCTACAGGCAAATATGGTGGAGGTTCAAAGATGTTTTGGAGTTGTTTTGCTGCCTCTGGGTGCCTTGACTGTGTGTGCAAGGCATCATGAAATCTGAAGATTACCAAAGGATTTTGAGTCACAATGTAGTGTCCAGTGTCAGAAAGCTGGATTTGCTTCCTATGTCATGGGTCTTCCAGTAGGATAATGACCCAAAACATACTTCAAGAACCACCCAGAAATGGATGGAAACAAAGCGCTGGAGAGTTCTGAAGTGGCCATTGCTGCTGGGAGAAAGCACCCTTCAAATATGAGAGACATGGAGCAGTTTGCAGAAGAAGAGTGGTCCAAAATTCCATCTGAGAGGTGTAAGACGCTTGTTGATGGTTATAGGAAGCGATTGATTGTAGTTATTAATTCCAAAGGGTGTGCAACCAAATATTAAGTTGAGGGTGCCAACAATTTTGCCATGCCCATTTTGGGGGTTTTGTGTGAAATTATGTCCAATTTGCCTTTTTCTCTCTGTTTTTTTGTGTTGTTCAGGAACACACAAAGGAAATAAACATGTGTATAACATACGTGTAATTGCAATAATTTTCTGTGAGAAACACTTCATTTTCTGGAACAATTTCAAGGGTGCCAACACTTTCAGCCATGACTGTATATAACTAATTTTAACAGAAAAAAGGGAACACATTTTAAATGTATTTCAGTGGTCTATTGTGGTAAAAAAATGTGGAAAAACAGACAAATATTCCCTTTATTTTCTCGCCCGCAAACAAATTACGAAAGAAATTATGAAAATAGCATAAAGTGTGAAAAGACCATAAAAATCAGGCCTCCTATATCATGAAAGAAAAGAAGCAAAAATGTAAATATCTGAACGAGAAAATATTTTACAGCATGGGAGAAAAATATACAAAAATGTGCTGGGTCAGGAATGGGGAAAATGTGGCTGTCCACTTTGGGGAAAATTTTCTTTTCTTACTTAAATATATGTAATTGGGGCTAAAAATATTTTTTTTGCTATTGATTTTCATTAATAACTGCACCTTTTCCCTTTTAAGGCCTCTGTGTTGCACTGTCTGTTGAATGAGTTATAGGGGTATTCTCAAGATTGGAAGTTATTCCTAGCCAAGGACACCCACTAATCCCGAGAACCGTGGCTCTTAAGAGCCCTGTGTGAATGGAGCGGTGGTCGATCACGCGCATTGCCGCTGTATTAAATTTTAATGGGACCACCGCAGATAGCTGAGCTTTGCACTCAGCTGGTCTCTGGCACTCCTAGAAGAGTAAATGAAGCGGCAGTGTGCATGATCGATCACCGCTCCATTCACATGGGGCTCTTCAGAGGCTCTCGGGATTGGTCAGGCTCTCGGGATTGGTCTGACCCCCAGTGATCTGGAAGTTATCCACAATCCTATGAGTAGGTGATGACTTCCAAACTTGAAACTATCCCTTTAACAGAAAATCCATCAGCGGCCTTGTTCTGATGGTCCAATGGCAGAGCTGGTAACGCCTTTATCTGTCTTCTTCTGAGCTCCTCCTTCCAGCTGATTTAGGACTGCAGAATATATCAAAGGAGACAAAAGCCTGCCAAAGTCAGAGGGCAAAAGTTTTAATGAAACTCAATTGCAAATATTATTTTCCCTACTGCCCCAAATGTGTCGCCTTCCAGCCCCTCGCACCTATACTATGTGCCCATTCACATGCAGCCTATATAAGCCACAACCTTATCAGCGCCTGGTAACTGTAACAGCGGAGAAGTTGCCCATAGCAACCAATCAGGTTACACTTCACATTCTCCAAAAGGGGTATGAGAAATATGAGCTGTAATCTGATTGGCCGCTACCAGCAACTTTTTTTTCTTCAATAAACTTTATTTATAAACACTTTTCCCCTCTTATTAGCTGCACAGGAGACGTGTTACCGGCCCCATACCAGACAGCGTTGTGCTGCGGTCACACACCTTCCGAGCCACGGCCTGAGACTGCTGAAGCTTCTCTAGCTCGCTCAGAGCTGCTAGCCTTTGCTTCAGCTGAGCCCTGAGCGCCCGCTTAGCGGCTTGTATCGACGCCATCTTGACATGAATGAGGGGGGGGGGGGGGGGGAGAGAAAAACACTACGTTTCAGTCCTGGTTACCCGGCTCCTCCCACGGCTGACAGGGCAGTGACCCTAGGTGCTCAGGGCTGACGCGGTACAAAACAAGGAGTCTGTAACCTGCAGCTGTTTGAAAACTACAGTTCCCGGCATGCCATCGTCTGGCAAGGCATGCTGGGAGCGGCAGCTTCTGGAGCAGCTGATAGAGCCCCCCACTGCCGCACAAAACAGGACTTTCTATCTTTATGACGTCATGTAGTCACGAACGTCACACACTACAGGCCAATCACTAATGGGAATCGCCCAGACGGAGGCGGAGCAGGACGAGTACCAGCACCGGAAGTGGAAGGAAAAACCGGAAGTGTGAAAGAAGGAAGTGACTGACACCGGTAGCGCTTCTCCCGTAACCCAGTCCTGTCCGTCTTACGTAACGGGAGTCCAACAGGCTGCAAACACCCGGCGCCGGCGGCTGGAGACACACGGGCGGGAATCCAGGGACGCGACCCATCGCTGTAGGCCTCCAGCGGCTTCTCCTCCGGTCACATTGATCGAGCGCGCACCGGGACTGTCTGCCCAGGGGTCCCCCCTCCGCTACTCGGACCCCGGCCTGCGTGTGAGGTGAGTGCATGCCCGACCCGGCCGTATACTGACGTCACTCCATGGTGGGGGACTACAAGTCACAGAAGAGCACGGCCGCCCCCGGTGTTCTGCTCCCACAGAGGCTTCCCCATCTCCAGTCATAGTGAGCAGGGAGACGGCTGCTCCGGTCACTGGGGCTTTCCTTGTCTGACGTGGTCAGACTATAATACCAGGCATTTCTTGTGCCAGGGGATGGCATCCTGCCCCTGGAGGGGTGCAGTATGTCAGGGCATTGTGTCCTGGAAATGAGCGGGCAGTGCCAAGGACAAGGGGGGGCATGACATTGCTGGGACCGACCAAGTAGAACGGAAAGCTTTATCAGATACGTGTGATCCTGCCCCCCTCCCCCCCTGCGATCCTGCCCCCCTCCCCCCCTGCGATCCTGCCCCCCTCCCCCCTGCGATCCTGCCCCCCTCCCCCCTTGCGATCCCCCCCCCCTTGCGATCCCCCCCCCCCTTGCGATCCCCCCCCCCTTGCGATCCCCCCCCCTTGCGATCCCCCCCCCCTTGCGATCCCCCCCCCCCTTGCGATCCCCCCCCCCTTGCGACCCCCCCCTTGCGACCCCCCCCCCCTTGCGATCCTCCTCCCCCCTTGCGATCCTCCTCCCCCCTTGCGATCCTCCTCCCCCCCTTGCGATCCTCCTCCCCCCCCCTTGCGATCCTCCTCCCCCCCCCCTTGCGATCCTCCTCCCCCCCCTTGCGATCCTCCTCCCCCCCTTGCGATCCTCCTCCCCCCTTGCGATCCTCCTCCCCCCCTTGCGATCCTCCTCCCCCCCTTGCGATCCTCCTCCCCCCTTGCGATCCCCCCCCCCCCTTGCGACCCCCCCCCCCTGCGATCCTGCCCCGCGTCCCCCATTTGTTGTGAGTCTTGAGTGCCGTGAAGCAGTGAGTGACTGTCGTCAGCCAAACTAATGATGTTACTGTGTTATCCTATGTGTGTTTCTGCAAATACTTCCCGGTGACTATATGAATCAGTAATACACTTTTTTTTGTTTTTATTTTATTCCCAGTATTGGGGTATGTGCGCACTGCGTCTTTTTTTTTTTTTCTTCAGTTTTTGAGGAGAATTTGGAGAAATTAGTGATGAGCGAGCATGCTCAGGTGTTTTCCGAGTATCTTCAGCGTGCCCGGGATGTTTGTCACTCCATGCTCATGATTTGCGACTGTTTGATAGCTTTAATACATGTGAGGAATACCTGTTTCTTAGGAATTTCTCACATGTATTAAAGCTGTCAAACAGCCTCAGATCATGAGCACAGAGTGACTAAAACATAACACCAGAGCATGCTCGCCGAAAGGGTTAACAGAACATACTCGCTCATCTCTAGGGAGTATGTTAAGTCTTTGCTAAGAAAATACAAAATAACTCAATGTGCTCTTATGCTTATAGGCCAACCCTGACCATGTAAAGGCTTTTGTCCAGGCTATTTTGTTAATGACTGTTATCATGTCGAATCCTAATAGTGTGTAATATTCACAGTGGTAGGATTCTGCGCCGCTTGCCAATTGGAGCGGATGTCACTTGACTTCGCTTATGTGATTTTGAGACAAGTGCCGGCATCTCGTCTTCTGCCTCATCTCTCTCGCGTTCCATCATGATACAGTTACTGCCCTTTAACCCCGGCATCTTCGTGTAAAGATGGTTGGGAGCTCCCGTTGTCACCTCCTTAGGCCCCTGCAATGTGAAGTTTTTTATAAAGCTGTTAAAATATTACATTATTTGTCCTGCATTGTTAAAGCTGCAAAAAAAAATGGAAGAATCGCTGTTTTTTTTTTTTTCTTACATATATAAATTAAATAATTTTGTCATCACCATAATTGTGTAAAAATGAAACAAAAACAAACAATGCCCCTCTTGAATTGATAAATACAAAAGAAATCAGCTGTTATATGGCTGAAAATATGAATTTCTGGCTTTTGGAAGATGGTGATGAAAATTAGCTGGAATAGAAGGGGTTAAATATTTTGTGTGAACTAGGTATTATTGTATTAGTAGGAAGTGTGTGAGACTTGGTAAGTTTGGTCATTGCTTAGTTTTGGAAACCTCTGAAGTCAATGATTTTGCTGTATCCGCTCGCTCCTGGGGCCACCTGACAATTTGGCTCACAATTTTGGAGTAGGAACAATGGTGACTATCAGGACCAGGGGGATTCCTATGCAGGACGTACATGTAATTGTGATGGATTTGTTTGGTTCTGTTGCATGTGGTCCTAATATAAAGGTACATAGATGAGATGTACACATTATTTCAGGACCTGTCTTGCCTGTATACATACGTTGTGTCTGAGACCCCTTCCCCACAAAGTTGCTTCCCATGTGTCTTCTTCAGATCCCATTGTTTTGCATTGTAATCCCTGTGATGCTGCGGTGTCCATGGAAACTGTCATTATTGCAGGATGTGTGGCTCACAGTTTACATGTCGCCTGCGTCCTCTTCCATTTGTTTGTGTGGATTAAGACCTAAGGGAAAAGTGACAGCTCAGATGTTGCAACAGTTTTAAGAAGGTGTTTTCTACTATTTATCGGGCCATAGTTTAGGGTATTGTTGTGCCATATGGTGCAGTATCCTCCCGTAGAATCAGTGCTTGTAGTGGGGAATATTTCTATGATGACGGACATGGCCTGATTTATATAGAAATCATTGTCTATATTCTATAGAAAGAACTTGTGCCTCTGAAGGTAACGTCACATGAAAGTACAGTAGGGTTCCAGATGCTGTTATGGCTGCCGTACGTCGCTTCCATTCTGGTTGGCCTATGGACAATATTTATTTATTGCCCATTCTCAGTATTGCCGACTGTCTGATTGTGGGGATCCCTTGGTTCACAGCATGGTGGTCTCATGTGCACATAATCGCTTTGTATACAATGCTCAGCCATCTGTCAGTCCTGTGCACAATGATTGTAGTGCCAGGGTGTGGTGTGACCACCGCTCCACGCACACAAGGGAGATGGGAGACATTGTGATCGGTGGGGTCTGAGCCATCATACATTGCCACCAATCATGAGGATATATTACATAGAGGTTTGAGAAATGCCATTTTTATAATGAGGTACAGACACATATGTGGTTTCTGTGGCATGCCGAGGTTGTCAGAGCCAGCCCCTATTGGCAATTAGGTGATGCAGAATTACAACAAGCCGTCATGTGGATGACTCTGGGGGTGAGGGTACTGATGGACCATAGCAATCAATGAAAACATTTTAATAATGTAGGTGTCATACTTAATTACTATAATACTCCATGACTTATGACTTCGATATTTTGGGAGTGTGGTAAAGTAAATGATGGCAATGACTAATGTACAAGGAGTGATTAGTTATTGAGACAGGTAAGTGCGATCTGCTTGTATTTACTCCACATCAGATCTTGTAAGGTGAGGACAATCTTGAAGATTCTGATTTGACCTGATTATATAGTAGTAACCTGTGCTGGCATGATAAAAATGAACCCAAGAAGTTAAGGCCCCTTAGATTTCAGCATCTCCTCATCAGAAAGCTGCTGCAGATATAGTCAGCTCTGACCACACAGCAGCTGCTTGTGATACCTCGGCCATAGCACATGAGGCTGGGTCCTGGCAGACAATGTGCTGTTTTATACAGTTGACAGCTGTTGAGAAGTGCACACAGAGCTGGCAATTGTTCCCAGTTGTCAGGGCTTTTCCCCTCATTGGTATATTGTGGTGTGACTGAGGGATTGTCCAACTCTGGTGAAAGCATGTACCTGTATGAGCCCTCCCCACAAAGATCTGCTATGCCAAGGGACGGACATGATTATGCGGCCTCCTGGAGGCAGCTTTGTCACCCTGGAAGTTCAATATCACTATGGTGCAGAAAACGTTTAATAAATTGAGGTCTACCCTGCCCCATTAACACTTTGGGTTTGTAGCAAATTCAGTTCTGTGTCTGCATATGTGCTTGTATGTATGTATATAATTTTGTGTGTAAGGGTTGGTACTCACTGAGCCGCGTTGGAGGTAGGCACAGGTTCACACAGTGATGCAGTCCGCGGGTTCAAACTGGTGGTTTATTTAGTGTCCATACACCAGTGAGGAAACAAAAGTAACCACCTTTTCCTGGCACAAAAAGGAATAACAGAACAAATCTCAAAATAACAAGTCCATGCAGCAGGGCCCCAGCCGTTTAAACAAAAGTGCTTTTTCTCTGCCTCCTGCAGAGACTAAGCAGCACATGCAAGATCTGCTCACCTTGCCCAGCACACACACACAGACTGAGACAGGCGCAGCTGTCTTAAATCAGCCTTCCAAGACCTGGACTGGAGGTAAGTGAGCAGCTGTTCCCCTCCAGCTCTTTCAGCTGCTCTTAAAACCCGGCCCTGTAATCCGGGCCCATTAAATTCCTCTCAGCACTATGTGTGCTGGAGCCTGCTTCTCCGGATCCTACATCACCGAAGCTTGGTACTTCGGGGACACATACCACCCGTCCACGGCCTGTCCGGCAGCCACCTTACATACCCCCCTCTGCCCAAAGCCGGGGGGGGGGGGGGGGGTGGCCTTTGCACCTTCTGTCACCATACTATAAACCTATGACAAGGCATCAGCATTCCCATGTTGTTTCCCAGGCCTATGCTCTACCCGGAAACTAAAATCTTGTAGAGCCAGGAACCACCTAGTCACTCTGGCATTGTTCCCCTTCTTTTCTCGCATTCACCTCAGTGGGGCATGGCCTGACACTAACCTGAACCTTCTACCTAACAGGTAATACCTCAGAGTCTCTAACGCCCACTTAATGGCCGAACATTCTTTTTCTACAATGGAGTAGTTCTTCTCACAAGTGGAGAGCTTCCGACTGAGGTATATTACAGGGTGTTCTTCTCCGTTAATCTCCTGGGACAAGACTGCTCCCAGCCCGACATCCGATGCATCCGTCTGAACCATAAACTCCTTGGAGAAGTTGGGCGCCACCAAGACTGGGTGTTTACAGAGGACCAGTTTCAATTCCTGGAAGGCCGCTTCTGCTTCCGGGGACCACTTGGCCATAGCTGACTTTGTTCCTTTCAGAAGATCCGTTTTCGGGGCTGCTATCAGGGCAAAGTTAGGGACAAATCTTCGATAGTAGCCCACAATGCCTAGAAACTCCCTGACCTGCTTCTTTGAGAGGGGCTGTGGCCAGTTCAAGATCGCCTCAACCTTATTTATTTGTGGTTTTATTTTCCCTCTACCAACCACGTACCCTATGTACTTGGCTTCCTCCATCCCCATGGCACATTTCTTCGGGTTAATAGAAAAGCACGCCTTCCTTAGGGTATTAAGTATCGCTTGAACTTTGTCCAGATGACTTTCCCAGTCCTGGCTGAATATGACAATGTCATCTAGGTAGGCCGCTGCATACTTTTTGTGGGGTGCTAAGATCCGGTCCATGGCTCTCTGGAAGGTGGGCGGAGAAGGCTGTCTTCTCCTTGGCCTCTTTGGACAGGGGAATTTGCCAATATCCTTTCGTGAGGTCCAGAGTGGTGATGTACCGAGCGGGCCCTAGCCTTTCGATAAGCTCATCTACCCTAGGCATTGGGTAGGCGTCGAACTTTGAGACCTCATTCAGCTTCCTATAGTCGTTGCAAAACCGCCATTCTCCATCTGGTTTCGGCACTAAGACTGTAGGACTGGACCATCCACTTTTGGACTCTTCAATGACTCCCAGGTTTAGCATCCGCCTCACTTCTTTTGAGATCACCTCTCTGCATGCCTCGGGGATCCGGTATGGTTTTAGATTGACGCGAACATGAGGCTCTGTGAGAACTTCATGCTCTGTGACCTGAGTGAGTCCTGGCAACTCCGAAAACAGGTCTTTATTTCGCTGTAGTAACTCTTTGCACTCTTGCTTTTGGGCACATCACAGTGACTCTGCCACCTTGACCTCTTTCACATTGGCTTCAGCCTCAGCCACTAAACAGGGAGCTTCCACGGGCTCTCTATCTTGCCATGGCTTAATCAAGTTAACATGGTAAAATTTGGTAGGCCTTCTTCTTCCCCGGTTGGTGGATTTTATAGTTGACTTTCCCCACTTTCTCTACCACCTTATAGGGGCCCTGCCACTTGGCCATAAACTTTGCTCTCCACTGTGGGCACTAGCACAAGCTCTCGATCTCCTGGGTTGAACGATCTCACCCGGGCCGACCTATTATACACCCTGGACTGTGCCTTGAGGAGGTGCTCCCTCGCAATGGGCGTCACGTGGGCAATCCTCTCTTGCATCTGGGCAACGTGCTCCACCACGCTCCTATAGGGAATGGTCTCAGCTTCCCAGGACTCTTTCGCCACATCCAGGAGTCCTCGAGGGTATCATCCATAGAGTGGTTCAAACGGGGAGAAACCTGTGGAAGCTTGGGGAACTTCCCTGATGGCGAACAACAGATAGGGAAGCAGACAGCCCCAGTCTCGGCCATCCTTTTCCACTGCTTTCCTCAACATTGCTTTCAAGGTTTTGTTAAACCTCTCGACCAGTCCGTCCTTCTGGGGATAGTACACGGAGGTTCTCAGTTCTGCAATCTGCAATGTCTTGCACAATTCCCTCATGACCTTCGACATAAATGTAGTTCCTTGGTCTGTTAGGATATCCTTAGGCAACCCCGTTCTTGAAAACATGTGGACTAACTCCCGGGCTGTACACTTGGCGGAGTAGTTTCGTAGTGGTACGGCCTCCGGATACCATGTAGCATAATCTAATACCACCAGGGTATACTGATGCCCTCGGGTGGACTTGACCAGAGGCCCTAGATCCATTGCTATGCGTTCGAATGGAACCTTGATGGTGGGTAGGGGCACTAGGGGACTGCGGAAGTGGGCCATTGGGGAGGTTATCTGGCTTGTGGGGCAGGAATGACAATAACTCTTTATTTCTCTATAGCAACCTGGCCAGTAGAATCTCTGGAGAATCCGTTCCGGAGTCTTGTCTGCACCCAGGTGACCACCCAACACATGAGAATGAGCCATGTCTAACGCCCTGCGTCTATAGGGCCCTGGCACCAGCAACTGTTCTATCACCTCACCCCTTGGGTTAGTTACTCTGTACAGCAAATCCCCATTCGCAGCAAAATGAAGGGAACCGAGTGTCAGCCCCCGGTTCCCGAGGCACCCCATTTAACACAGTAACATTTTCAAAGGCCCCTTTCAGAGTTAAATCCCTGAGTTGGGCAGTTTTAAAGTTTCCCTC
This sequence comes from Phyllobates terribilis, assembly GCF_046119375.1. Classification (NCBI taxonomy): domain Eukaryota; kingdom Metazoa; phylum Chordata; class Amphibia; order Anura; family Dendrobatidae; genus Phyllobates; species Phyllobates terribilis. The sequence continues at coordinate 488,827,995 of NW_027362771.1, forward strand.
GGACACCTCCAGCTCAGGGATATTGGCCTCAAAGGATGTTGCCTCATCCTCATCGTCCACAAACACACACATGGGAAACTCATCTACCATGTTCTGCGGGTAAGTTTCCTTAGGGGCAATCTGGCTGTCGTCCGAGCCACCAGGTGTCCCAGCTTTCCCCACATTTCCCAGAATAATGCAAAGTCACGTCCAATTATTATGGGATGCAATAGGTCCTTAACGACCGCCACTTCATGAGATGTGGTGCCACAGTCTGTGTTTACATCCACCTGGGCCACACAATAGTTCTTAGTGTCCCTATGGATACCCCAGACACCCACCACCTTCCCAGGAACCAATCGATGAGGAAGTGTGGCCCTTTTCAGGGTCACCAAACTTCCTGAGTCCAATAGTCCAGAGACTTGTACCCCTTTTACTGACACTGAGCATGCCTGAGGGCCCTCGCCATGTTGAGGAACCGCTCTGCAGGCGGGGTAGGCAAAAGAGGAGCAATGCCGGCCCATGTTGCAGTCCATTGGCTCAGAGTTTATGGGACATCGGGCGGCAATATGGCCAGGGGTATGACATCTCCAACACACTATATTATGGGGTGGGACCTTGGGCAGCAACTCAGACCCCTCCTGAACTCTAGGACGCCCCCCAGGTGTGGCTCTAGCTCCCTTCTTTTGGATGTCCTCCGCCTTTTGGGAACCCCAGTATTGAGAGGCTACATCCCCTTGTTTTCCAAACAGACTCTCAACCGCCTGGTATCTTTCCACTAACCCCACCAAGACTTCGGCATTATGGGGATCTCCCTGGGCAACCCAGGATTTCACCGACTTTGGGAGAGAGTGTATAAACCTGTCTATAACGACCTTCTCCACCATCTGTGCTGGGGAGGAAGATTCAGGTTGCAACCACTTTTGGACCAGGTGTAGGTCGAACATCTGGGACCGGGGAGGTTTGTCACTGCAATAGGCCCAGTGGTGCACCCGTTGCGCCCTGACAGTCAGTCATTCCCTAGCGTGCCAAAATCTCAGTTTTCAACTTAGCGTACTCTTTTGCATCCTGCAAGGCCAAGTCATAATAGGCCTTCTGCGGCTCGCCTGTCAAATATGGCGCCAGTACCTCCGCCCACTGCTCTGAAGGCAATTTCTCCCGCTCTGCCACCCTCTCAAAGACTGTCAGGAATGCCTCAACGTCATCACCCGGGGTCATCTTTTGTAATGCTCTTCTTACCGTCTTCCTGACGTGAGAGTCATCACCTGGATCTGAGGATGTTGCGGTCGTCCTGCCACGGATCTGCTCTGCCAAGATTTCCATTTGTCTTTGCTGCTGTTGGATCTGCTGCATCAGAAGTTTGTTTCCTGCTGCTGCTCCCATTGCTGCTGCTGTATGTTCTGCTGGCTCTGCAGGTACTGCGCCTGCTGTTGCTGAAGTAGCTACTGTGCCTGCAACAGATGTTTAAGCAGGGCCTCCATTTTGTCCGGCGACACTTGCTGGCTTATGGCCGACTTCACCCAGGACGTATACGTCTTCTTGTAGCAGTCACACTGCCGCCTGGGATCTGTGCCCGTGCTTCTAGCACCAATTGTAAGGGTTTGTACTCACTGAGCCGCGTTGGAGGTAGGCACAGGTTCACACAGTGATGCAGTCCGCGGGTTCAAACAAACTGGTGGTTTATTTTGTGTCCATACACCAGTGAGGAAACAAAAGTAACCGCCTTTTCCTGGCACAAAAAGGAATAACAGAACAAAGCTCAAAATAACAAGTCCATGCAGCACGGCCCCAGCCGTTTAAACAAGGTGCTTTTCTCTGCCGCCTGCAGAGTCTAAGCAGCACATGCAAGGTCTGCTCACCTTGCCTAACACACACAGACAGACTGAGACAGGCGCAGCTGTCTTAAATCAGCCTTTCAAGACCTGGACTGGAGGTAAGTGAGCAGCTGTTCCCTTCCAGCTCTTTCAGCTGCTCGTAAAACCCGGCCCGGTAATCCGGGCCCATTAAATTCCTCTCAGCACTATGTGTGCTGGAGCCTGCTTCTCCGGGTCCTACATCACCGAAGCTTGGTACTTCGGGGACACATACCTCCCGCCCACGACCTGTCTGGCAGCCACCTTACAATATATATATATATATTATGTATGTATGTTTATTCACCCATGATCATAATGGCGGCCTTTCGTTCCAGGTGTGGAACTAAGCTTGAGTGTCCCTCACTTGGAATGAAACGCTGCCATTGTGATCATGGGTCAATAAACCACCACTGAAATTGGACCTTGGACCTTGCCTTCATTTTTTTTTAATATACATCGAGGTTAAGCTTTGCACCCGCGCTGTATTTCAGCTTATACCAGTGCTGCACCTATATTTTTGTAAAATATTCATAGATAGAGATGTGTGTCTACATAAATTTGCTTGTATGTGGACACGAAGGCAGACTTGCAGGCACACGTGTGTGTGTGTGTGTATGTGTGTGTGTTGTATTGCTGAGAGGATGGCTTACAACAAATAAGGCGCAGGATTTTATTACTGGGTCAATGACCATATTGTGGGGATACTGGTGGCATAGGTATGTGTATCCATAGATGCAGTTCTATATAAAAGTATTTGCTCTATCCCCTTTTTTTTACATATTTGAGGTGTTATCTTAATTTATTTAACCCTAAACATACATATACCTGAGATGGCTGCTCTGTGTGTATATAGCGAAAGGCTTGCCCGGCTAGATGGATGATGGGGTGCAGTCCTCCGTGACTTGTCATCCCAGTGTCCCCTCATCCCTGCATAGCGTTTTAAAGTGCGTTTTCTCTGAAACACTACAGCTTTTCAGAGTAAAACTTCCATGTGTGATTCATGCTGCCCGTGGTTAGACCAGCATGAATCAGCCAACATCTTCCCTGTGATGAAGCTCAGTATAACCTAGTAATAGACTGGTGTCTGTTTCCTGTGAGCGGCCTCCCAAGTGCTGACACGGCTTCTGACCTGCATTAAAGAGGCTGTGACCAATGTGTAAGTTATGCAGGCACTGCTGGCTTTCTGTGATGTCAGTCAGGGCTGATTATTGGCCGAGTAGTGAATTGTGTGTAATATATACACAGGGCTGTGCAAAAGTTTTAGTCAAGTGTGGGAAAAATGCTGCAAAATAAGAATGTTTGTTTGACGACAAATGTTGGTCAGACCAAATATTGATTTTGTTTAGATTTCTCTTTTGTTAATTGTTACAAATGAACGATTAATTCTTCTGGATTTTGGAAATCCATTCTTACTCTGCAATATGGCACTTGCTGTATGCGTGTATAAACGTATACGTGTTTATTTTTTGTTCACTTTGCTTTCAGCTGTATGGTGAATGAACATGGCACAAGAGACCAACCATAACCAGGCTCCTCTACTTTGTTCTAATGGTTGTGGCTTCTACGGGAATCCACGAACCAATGGACTTTGTTCCGTCTGCTACAAAGAATATCTACAGAGACAGAACAGCAGCAGCAATGGGAGAAATAGTCCTCCAGGTAGCAATGTGTGACCTCCCTGTATATCTACCTGTATAGTATATGAGACTATCCATGACGTGTATATATATATTTTTGTTTGTTTTGTATTCAGTGGTATCAGTCGGAAGTGGGGTGGAGGCTTCCACGTCACAGCATGTAGTCAATTCAAAGGCCGAAGAACCTTCAGAATCTGTGGATCCACAGAAACAAGACAGGTATGATTCCACCTTGTGACCAAGTCAAAGTTATCCTCCACATACTATGTCGGTGAAATTCCTGTATTTTGGTGAGGGGACTGCACGCCCCTGGGTTTCCATGATAAGATGCTGCTCACAAGAGGTTTCATGTAAAGATGCAGGTGGTGGAATCAAAAGAGAAGAGCACTGCAAGAGAACAATGCACAGGATGGTATCTACAACCATGAATTAAAGCGCACCTATCGTTATATTAAAATCAGCACTTCTTCCTTAGGCAGCTGTAGATGTGTGTTTTGATTAGTGCAGTCAGAAATGTTGTATATAATCTGCATATTTCCTTCTGTCTGCTGGTTCTTGTAAATGCATATTTTCTGTCTGCATTGCTTGCAGCTGTACGAGCCCTTCCCAGTGCAATGTTACAGCCCTGTTTTCTCTGAGCCAAAGCTTGCAGTTCCCCACCCACAGTGGAAGAGGTTCTGCAGCTGCGTCCCCTTCTCCCAGTCTTCTATTTACTCTATTACTTTAGATGGATTTTTTGGTGACTGAGGAGGTTTCTGAACATTTGCAGAGGGCCTGAAGGCAGGGAAAGAGAAACTGCAGACTGCTGGAAGGTGAGAAAGATGGCACTTTCCTCATATAAGGTTTTTTTTTTGTTTTTTTTTATAGAAATAACTTATTTACACAACAAAATAAAGCGATGGGTGCGCTTTAAGTCTGACAGTGGAGGAATATAGTGAGATTACTTCAGATCTAAAAAAAAAACAACTTTGTAATTGGATAGAGAACACAACATGAAGTAGCTTCATCAAGACAAATGCAAAAAAGAACTTGTAAAGTTAATCAGCTTTTTTCATTTCAACTGAATTTTGTTAAAAGGTAGACTTTTGAGTTTATATAGTGTATAGAAATTTTTGTATAATCTGCTTTAGAAAGTGTGTGTGTGTGTGTGTGTATATATATATATATATATATATATATATATATATATATATATATATATATATATATATATATATATATATATATATATATATGTGTGTGTGTGTGTGAATTTTTTTTTCTTTTTTTACAATCATGGCCGATAGTGTTGGCACCCTTGAAAATTGTTCCAGAAAATGAAGTATTTCTCCCAGAAAGTTATTGCAATTACACATGTTTTGTTATACACAGGTTTATTTCCATTATATGTATTGGAACAACACAAAAAAAAGGCAAATTGGACTTCATTTCACACAAACCCTAAAAATGGGTCAGACAAAATTGTTGGCACCCTCAACTTAATATTTGGTTACACACCCTTTGTAATAAATAACTGCAATCAATCGCTTCCTATAACCATCATCAAGCGTCTTACACCTCTCAGATGGAATTTTGGACCACTCGTCTTTTGCAGACTGCTCCAGGTCTCTCATATGTGAAGGCGCCTTCTCCCAACAGCAATTTTAAGATCTCTCCACAGGTGTTCAATGGGATTTAGATCCGGACTCATTGCTGCCACTTCAGAACTCTCCAGCTCTTTGTTTCCATCCACGACACTTGTGTATAACAAACCATGTGTAATTGTAATAATTTTCTGGAACCATTTCAAGGGTGCCAACACTTTCAGTCATGACTCTTTAAAGCAGAATTATTTGTATATTTTGTAGGACTTTAAATATCCTGCTGATCGGTGAAGTGTCTGAGACCCCCGTCTAATGCTAAAACACTTTGGAGTAGTTAACACTTTAGTCTCTGCAAGCTCACACAGCAGTCCATGACCATACATTGCTGTGTGCATGCACTCCTATAGGAGCTGAGCACGTCTCCAATATTTTGAGTGATTGGTGCAATTTTAGGATTTCGAACCCCACTGGTCTGCAGGATGTTTAAACGGGTTATAGGGACTATTTTTTTTTTTTTTTAATATAGGCCTAAGAGCTAACAGGCAGGTAGTCGCTGATTTCTGCCAGCACCGAGTTCTCACAGTCCGCTCCTTCCGGCGATTCAGCGGCTTCCGTAGACATCACGTTGACAGAGCGGCGGCTTATTTTCCGCTCTGCTCTGTTGGCGGGGCGTGACTGCCGATGTCATGTTGATTGACAGCCGGCTGCCTAACAACAAGCTCCACATAGTTAATCAGCACGATGTAAAGTGAGCAGCCCGGAAGAGGAAGAGCTGCTCTATTGACTTAGAGCAGGTGAACCACCAGCTGGAGCGTTCAATGACTGCTCTTTGCCAGAACAGCGTACAACAGGCAGGTAGCTGTCAACTACCTGACTTATTAGTTTTTAGGTCCGTAGTGTAAAAAAAAAGGCCTGGATAAATCCTTTAAAAGGGAATTCTCATTTTCATCACTCTACTCCTTCCTGGTTACCGAGGGCAGTGTGCTCCTCTAGGTTGACAGTTCAGACTAGCAGCATGGTCACGCCACTGGTCTGAACTGTGCGCTCTTTCATGCTTCAAGTGCTGGCGGCCTTTACTCTGTACCATCAAGTGGAGCCAAATGACACTGAAGTTGGCCTGATCCAGCACTCCTTTGCCTAGGAGACCGGCTACCTCTGACAGACACTGGTGTTGGGTAATCATGGCAACAAACAGTAAATTATGGCGTTTAAAAACCTCCATTCTTGAGACGAAACAACCCCTTTAAGGACCTTGTGTAGATGCTGTCTGTGAGATCTCCACTGCTACCCTATGTGATTGCTGTGTAGGGAAGATGTGGAGCTCTGGAATATATTGTGATTTGTTATTTACCTTTAATATGATATAGTCACAGATTTGCCTCTCTCCTCTGCTCTGTCAGGTTGAATTTGATGCCTGTGGGGCATATATTCCCATTGATGACTTTATAGTAGTAATCGTTTGATACATGGTATCTCTGATTTCTGCATCTGTAGCTGGCCAGTTGGACATGTGTTTTTTTTCGAGTACTTTATTCTTAATGTGCTTTTCTCTGTCTGCCAGTTCTCTTCCACAACCAGAGACGGCCTCTTCTTTGCAAGATGAAAACGCAGATGACAGAACTGCTGAACTGACGGAGGCACAAGGTCAGTCCTGTGTTCATTTTCAGTGCTCTGTTTTGTGCCTCTAGTGTGTGCTGGGCTTCTTGGATATGTCCGTACATTATGTTCACTAACAACCTGTTTAAACTCTCAATCACCAGGCCTAATTTGGAATCTTTCACCAGGTTTTTTGCCAACTAATCTGAGCGCAGCATAATGCCGGGCCAGATACCCTAATTCCCATGATTTATCACTTACTGGACTGCTTGCTGTAGTTTTGATAAAATCACTGTTTTATCAGCAGGAGATTATCACTAGAGGACTAGTAAACCTGCTGCAAGGTAGTCCTTCATATCCATGTGCTCTGTATAACCCCGTCCGCACCACTGATTGGCAGCTTTCTGCCTATGCACAGTATACCCAGAAAGCTGCCAATTAGTAGTGTGGGCGAGTTATAAAGATCTTAGCATTCAGAGATCTGGTAGATCAACAGTAGATACAAGTGATTTTTTTAAATGTCAACAAGTAGTCGTTAGTGACACATCACTGGCAATAGGGGCTCTGCCCCTATATTAGGCTCTCTTTAAAAACTCTTTAATGTCCACACACTATTTTTTCCCTTTGTTTTTTTTCATTTTTGCATTCCAGGAGCCATAAGTCTTTAATTTTTCTTAAATACATTGTTTGAAGAAAAATAATTTAACTCATGACTCTCAAAATATGATACAAAAACAAATTCTTTTTCTGTCAGCAGTGCCATATGAGGGCTTATTTTTTGCATGACAAGATGTAGTTTTCATTGGTTCCATTCCATTTTGGGGGTACACATAACTTTAGCAACTTCTTATTACCCTGGAAAATATATATATATATATATATATATATATATATATATATATATATATATATATATATATATATATATATATATATATATATATATATATATATATATATATATATATATACACACACACACAAAATTTCCAGGGTAATAAGAAGTTGCTAAAGTTATGTGTACCCACATTGGTTAATGAAAACTACATCTTGTCATGCAAAATAAATAAATATATATTACATTTAAAAAGGAACCTGTCAGGTCCCCCATACCACCATCTGCATATATAAACACCCCGCCTGTATTACATTGCACACAAAAAACAGATCTTTAGAAAAAGTATGCAGACACAACTGCTGGTGGTTCTGAGGACACGGGGAGCCTGACAGGTTCCCTTTGAATTCATGTTGGCTGAACCACGGGCAGCATGAAGCAAACACTGGCTACACAAATTGCTGCTTGGTATGTTTTTTTACTCTGAAATGCTTCTCTGCATTATTACCCTGTAATGTGTAACAACCATGCAATTAGCACCAGATGAAAAGCCTCACACCATATAGCAGATTTAAAGCAAAAAGACTAAGGGTCCGTGCCCACGATGCGTTTTTCAAGCGTTTTTGCTGCGCAATTTTTGCAGCGTAAACGCTTGGTAATCCGTCCCCAATGACAATCGGCAATTTCAATGCCCATGCTGCAGAATTTTCCGCAGCGTTCTTGATGTGCAGAAAATTCTACAACATGTCCATTTACGCATGCGGAATTGCCATCTCAATGCATTAGAAAGCGCAAGGCAATTCTGCATGTGCAAAATGCTTCAAAAATGCGTGTCAAATTCCGCACGCGTTTTTCCGGGCAAGGACATGCAGAAATGAAGCGGAAATTTTCCGCTTTATTTCTGCATCGTGGGCACATAGCCTTAAGGGTATGTGCACACGATGCAGAAATGAAGCAGAAAATTTCTGCATCATTTCTGCATCTCCCTGGCAGAAAAAACGCATGCAGATTGTGCATGCGTTTTTCCTGCAGAATACATGCGGATCCACATGCAGATTCACATGCGTTTCCGCATGCAGATTGACAAGCGCTTTCCAGGCGATGTTAGCATCACCTGGAAAGTGCTTGATAACTAGGTCACACTATATAAATCCATGCAAACAGCATGGATTTATACAGTGTGAACCGAGAGAGTGTATATACTTACCTCCGATGGCCCGCGCTGTCCTGCTCACTCCGTTCTCCCGGCTGCCGGCAACTTTGAATTGAAAGACCTGCCGACGTCAGCGTCACGTGACCCGTCACATGACTCTGACGTCACCGCAGGTCCTACAACTCACTGCAAGTGCCGGGAACCAAGCGGGAGCGCTGCGCGGGCCGACAGAAGGTAAGAATACATTATTTTTTATTTTATTCTTCTTTTTACAGCTTTTTTAATGGTACCTGGGTGTGGATGAGACTCTCCTCTCCTCCACACCCGGGTACCATCCGCACATTAGAACGCACCAATTACGCAAGTACAGATGCAGTCTTGCGGAATTGGCGCGTTCTAATGCAAGTCAATGGCGGCGAAATCGCCGCGTTTCCGCAAAATTAATTGACATGCTGCGGATTTTTGACCGCAGCGTTAACGCTGCGGAAAAATCCGCATCATGGGCACAGCACATGCGGATTTCCATTGGGGAACATTGCTGCCCTTCTACCATGCGTTTTTCATGCGTTTCCGCGGCGTTTACGCAACTGCAAAAACGCCGCGGAAACGCATGAAATACGCATCGTGTGAACACAGCCTTAGATGGAATATTCAGAGGAGTTGAGGGAGTAAAATAAAAGCAAAAAAAATGGCTACCATCCACCATTCAATATAATTGACATGCTATTTTGTTCTGTAGGTTGATAAGATAATGACAACACTAAACTAAAATACTTTTGGGTCACAATTTTTTGAGACCCTAACTTTTGTATTTTCCCATAGACACAGTTGTGTGAGGCCTTGTTTTTGGTTGGACAAGCTGTGGTTTTCACTGGTAACATTTTTAATGAAAGATGAAAATTAAAAGATAAAATTGAAACATTTTTAAAGAGAAGATCACACTTTTCCATTTTTATTTTTTGTAGAAAAAATTAACCAAAACCGTAATCCTGGCATTGTTCTTCTGGGATTCTGGGATAAATAACAAATATATACACATAGGTATGTGTGTGTATATATTAATAGAGAAAAATATTTATATAGATGTGTAAAATATATTTGCACCATTTTTTGAGGCCGTTATCTTTTAATTAATTTTTTTTTTTGGTTTTAGCGAGCAGTATTTTTTTTTTATTGGGGCCATTTTGGGATATTTAAGACTGTTGTTTTTTTTTAATTTCATGCAAAACGGAATGAACAAAAATGCCATTTATTTTATTTTTTTCAACAATCATTGTGCAGAAAAAAATCATTATATAATTTTTTTTTTCTAGTTGTTAGAGAAGTGGTGGTACCAGATATGTCTGCTTTTGGGCATTTATCGTTATGAAATTAAATGATATATAATAATAATATATATATATATTTTAATTGACCAAAATCTGTTTTTAGCATGTGTGTGTGTGTATATATATATATATATATATATATATATGTAAAAGATAAAAAAAAATAGTTATGTAATACAATATAGATCCCACAAGGGAATTTGAACATGTGATCCTTTAGGTCCGTGCATCATACACTGCCCTACTTAAGTAGTGCAGTGCATAATCTCAGCATGTCAGTGTTCGGCTAGGTTTACATGAGCGTATTTTTGGTTCATGAGAAAATGAAGAGTACTACAAGTAATTTACATGTGAAAAATATTGCAGCATGCATTAGTTTCTTCGCTAGATCAGCTCAGACTTGCCAATTCACATTTTTGGGTGTGCATGAAAAAATGGATACGGCATTCGATTCTTACGGAAACATTGCAGTTATGTAACATAGGAAGCTGTAAATTGTTTTGTAAATGATTAACTGCTGTAAAAAAACGGATTGCACACCGATGACTAGTGAGAAAAAAAATCATCTGAGTTGTCTAGCTGAAACGATGACTATTGGTCTATACGCTCGTGTGAAGCTGGCTTCATACTGACAGGCAGCTTATTAGATTGTGTAAAGGAAGCGCTTTGGTATGAAGCGGGTTAACATTGCCCCAAATAATTGCTGTGAATGTACAGTCATGGCTGAAATTGTTCCAGAAAATGAAGTATTTTTCTCAAAAAATGATTGCAATTACACGTTTTGTTATACACATGTTTATTTCCTTTGTGTGTATTGGAGCAGCACAAAAAAACACACACAACCCCAAAAATGAGCCATCATTTTTGGTCTTTTGTGCGAAATGATGTCCAATTTTTTCAGTTTTTTTTTTCGTGTTGTTCCAATACAAACAAAGGAAATAAACCTGTGTATAACAAAACATTTGTAAATGCAATAATTTTCTGGGAGAAATACTTCATTTTCTGGAACAATTTCAAGAATGCCAACACTTTCAGCCATTACTGTATTGGTCTCTGAACTTTGTTCCAGATAAACCTGCATTATCTGACTGATAATGCACATAAAGTACTTTAATTCTGATATATATATGATGTATTCAATGGTGATGTGTAATCCAAACACGAGCAGGAAGCGCCTCCAACCATAGGAGAGAGGGCAGAGGTCTGGTGACGTTTAGATCAATGACCTCGATCATAGGGAACAGTGCCCCTTGTGGATACCAGATGTCAGTCATTGTTGGGGGAGAAAAGGCTTTCAGAAGTGTGAAGTCTATGAAAACTGGGGTGTAGTGTTTGCTAGAAAACTGGGCGACTTACTTAAAACTAGCTATGGAAGGTGTTGCTATTGGATATTCCAGATTGCAGACTCTCAGAGAAGGGTTTCAGTTATTCCAGCATAGAAAAGGGGGGAGTTCAGCGCAGTGTGTGGCAAGAAGGCTCAAGAAAGGGGAAGAGAAAACATAATGAAACAGAACAGACGTTAGACAGTGATGATGGTAAGTGATTATTTGCTTTGGTGGGATTTTATCCTTGCACAGGGCATAGATCTGATGGAGAGACATTTTGCGTAATTACAATTTGTATTTTCTGTAGCTGCAGCTTCAGATAGCGGACAGAATTCTTCTGAAGAGCAAGAACGATCTCCACAAAAGGCCAAAGTCAAGAAGACAAACCGTTGCCACATGTGCCGCAAAAAAGTTGGGCTTACAGGTCTGTATGTGAATTCAATAATGTTCTGTATGGTCCAAAATGGTATCGCTCTGCTTTATGATTAAAGCTGATGTTTTGTTCATACTGTGGCGTCTATTGCTGCGGAAATCCTGAAGACTTCACTTAGATTTCACCGTTATTCAGGGAGATCAACAACATAAATCGACAGGGTACAGATCTCAAATCCTATAAAGAGCTGTAATGCTTTATATTTGTATACCTGGCATATTAAATGTTACCCCCACTCCTCCGAGCACTTATAGAAACACCAAACATCCTCGGATTTTATCTCCATTCAATGTTTCCCCTTGCTAATGTTAATTCCTAGTAATTGGATGTTAACGCCACTTAGTTTCGTAGCCTATGTTCACTTTGAGGTTTTCTTTTAGGCATTCAAAAATGGCAAGTTTTTCATGTGGATAACCCCTTCAGGGAATGCTCATTTTTTGGGGAGTTTTTTTGTTTTCCTGAATCTTTTTGTGCAGATGTTTTGGAAGGGTTTTTTTTTTTGCAGCCGTTCTATTTGCCGGTGTTTAGTTTGGAGTGAACCCGCTTAAGTGACACAGGCGTTTTTCAAAACCTCTTCAGGAAAAACTTGTGAACAACAAAATGGACTTCCCATAGTAATGGGCAGGAAGGCTATTCCAAGTGTTTTTTTTCAGCAGATCGGCTTTAAAAAAAAAAAAAACCTCCATGTGAACATAGTCTAATAGTCCCATTATTGTGGTTGAGTAGAAATTGCTTACATACATTGTCATGGAATAAACCGGGAGGAAAATACAGCCTAGGACAGCCATAGGGTACCCTTTATACTAATGATGGATCGGGCGGTATAGGGGGTTTCCATGAAGGTAATTCTCTGTTGTGACGTAGCGGTCGAGTTCCTCCTCCATTTGTGGTGGATTTGTAATGCTCCAATCCTCTGCCACTGTGCTCCTGGACCAGACCGCCACCCCGACACCAAATCAATGAAACCAGACTCCCGGCACCTCCGTTGTTAGGTTACAATCAGTATTACAACTTCAACAGCAAAACCGAAGACAGAAATAAAATTAACTGCTGTAAGTAAAAGCAATGGTGCATATAAATAATATAGGTCACTTGGTAAACACCGTTTTTGATTAAAAAAAAAAAAAAAAAAAGCGTAAAAGCCATCCCACCAGTGTCGAGGTGTACCATAATCTGGATGGTCCTAACGTCTCGTATTAAAACCTTACTATGTGTCATAGTGACGTCAATGTGAATAAGGGCCGAGCAAGACCGGGTCCCGAATGATTACCCAGTAATTGGGAAGCTATATAAACGTAATATCCAGCTCAAAAAAAGGAGGCCACACTGTTACCTGCACTAAACGCAGAATCCTGAAACTTAACCCCCAAAAAAATGAACTGGAGTATAAGTTGGTATGTGTGCAAAATAGGAGCATGTTCACACTGGTCATTATACAGACAGAAAAAGAATGAACATATACCCTGCTGTAAGTAAATAAGTAAAAGCAATAGTGCATATAAATAACATGGGGTACTTGGTAAACACCGTCTTTGATCAAGTAAAGCGTAAAAGCCATCCCAGCAGCGTCAAGGTGTACCACAAGCGGTTTTTTTTTCAGTTGAACTTAAGCAGCAATTTAAGGGTGGAGGAGGGCATTTCTGCCTGCTCCTTTCACCACCACAGTGGGGGACAGTGTGCTCCAGAAAATTGCCAGTTTGGACCAGTGGTATGGTCGCTGGTCCATAGTGTGCGCTCTGCCATGCTGCAAGCAGACTGCATTGGCTCTGTAGCATCGGATGGGCACAGGCTGGCTGGATGCTGGCTGGATGCTGGCAGCTTCAGAGCAGCTCTTGCAGGTTGTATAGCAGAGTTTGTAAGTGCTGCGCTCCTTGCAGAGAAGACCGGTTATCCCTGATAGACTGCAGAAGGGGTTGGTAACCTAGACAATAAGCAGTAAACGATTTAAAAAACAAAACAAAAAAAAACTCCTATGTTCTTGAGAATGCAGAGGACTTTATTTTAGAGAGAGAAATTGCAAGCCCTTAACAATTTTACCCATTTAGCATGGTGAAAACAAGCCCGTGTCTTTTCCTGGAGCCGTGTGGTGGCCAGTGATTGTAATCACAGAGATGATTGCACATAGATAGCGGATTACTAGGATATTCCTGACTCTCTGAAGGAGGCTTGTTATCCTAGGCCACATGTGTAGTAGAACATCGTTGATGACTCCTCCGTGAATAGTGTACAGGTTGTAAAGGGACTTGGATGTCCTAGTTTCCAGTTTCTTGTCTAGGCCCTTCATTGTTATTCACAAGATGATGGCTGCTATACTGTTTTTTTGCTGGGACAAAATAAATGCATATATAAATTTTAATATGTATTTTTTGTTTTTTAGGCTTCGACTGCCGCTGTGGAAATATATTCTGTGGGACACATCGTTACTCCGACGTGCACAGTTGCTCCTATGACTATAAAGCTGATGCAGCTGAAAAGATCAGGAAAGAGAACCCTGTTGTGGTCGGGGAGAAGATCCAGAAAATTTGAGAGCGATCTTCAGTCTGTGTCCTGGATGTCACCAGCATTGTGGTGTGGACTGTTGTGGGATATGATAACCCACCTTTATCATCTTGACTTTACATCCATGGATACAGCTTCCCCCCCCCCCTCCCTTTTCTTATTACAGCTTTCTCCTGAATCCTTACAATTGAAACAAGGATAAAACCACACACACAAAAAAAAACCTTTAAAAACTCTCTAAACTGTCTCCAGGTTTTTCCATACTGTGCACAACTGTTAATGAGGATGTGATGGAGTGCAATGTACTCTCTGGATGTGGCTTCTCGTTACATCTCCATGATCAGACTCCTGACTCTTTATCCTGTTCAATTCCTCCCAGAACTAAACGGATTGACATTTTATTGGACGCGTTTAATCGTGTGCTTGAGCTCTGGCCCTTTTTTTTTCTTCCAACGGAGGACCTTTTTTTTTTTTTTTTTTTTTTTTTTTTTTCTTCTTCTTCTGCATCATATTGTGTGATTGAGTGGGTGATTTAAGAAAGAAAATCTTTAATACTAGAAGAAAAGGTGTATCCATTTTAGTGTTGGAAACAGTTTTTGTTTTTTTTCTTTCCCCCCTCCCCAGTGGGTCCTGCATGTGTTTGCTCAAAGCCCAGCCTTCATGGGTGGCTTCAGAGAATGGTATGTGTGTAGGAGGCGGCACTGGTGCTGGTTGGAGAGGGGCCGGTGCCACCAGGCAGAGAGATTATTTCAAAGGCCTTCCGTTTGCTTCTGGCCGTTAAACATTATAAATTTAAAATCTTTTTGTTTCATTTTTATAGTAGATATAATCAAACGTGTGAGCGCCAGCCACATACCGGCCTCTCACCAAAGGTTTTATGTTTATGTCCGTTTGATTTAAATAAAATATAAAAGCTTGTGTCTCGTGTTAGCTCACACACACCCCGCAGTCCCTCCTGATTACAGGATCGTAGACCAAGCTTCCTTGTTTATAGGGGTTTTCCTACAAAGTTAATTTTAATTAACATTTTAATCAATAGATCTTTGAATAATAAGTTCCACAATTGGATGTGTTTTAAAAAAAAAAAGAATGTTCCTGTTCTGAGATAATCTTATAAATGTGCCCCTGCTGTCTACTGTGTAATGGCTGTGTCTGACCGTGCAGGAACATGGTCTGATCATACCACAGCTACTGGGCAGGGGAGGAAGAAAAAGAGGATATAGACATTACCGTATGGGATCACAGCTCATTTTTTTCTACATTCATTAAAAACAGGCAGTGAAATGTTTTGCCTCACAAAAAAGTGGGGCTGGGGGTAAGCTTCCGCAGTATACTTTAGACCAGTGGCCTGATCCAGCCCTTACCATGATCCTAGTCCCTTTATCTACTCCTGGACCATGTCTTTACTTTAACACGCTCTGGTAAAACAATTGATTAAGGTTTTTGCCTCCCGTCTTTCAATGCGATTTTGACCTCCACATTTATTAATTTTTTTTTTTTTTTAAAGTCAATTCATCAATGTGATTACGGAAATGAAAGAAATTAGCCTAAATCTATTAGGTATTAAAGCTTTATCCTCATTGTATGAAGTGATGGCAGATCACTAGCATATGCCCTTACTTTTTATCGTTGGAGGTCGTCCAACCACTCTGCTCTGGGGCCACCATGGTCTTGAGAAAGAATGGTTTTGCAGCAGTGTTGGTGGGACACATTCACCGGTTTCCGATGACTGCTGCAGTCAAGTCCCAGAGACATTTAGGGGAGGATGCGGTACTACAGCAGCGATGCGCCCTCTTTACTCTCTGGATTGGACAAATTGGCCCCTTCCTGAAATTTTTTTGACGTTTTCGGTGTGGTAAAAGTAAAAAAGGTCCTATACGCAAAGAACTTGGACTTTAATTGAAGTAGTTGTCAAGGCATACTTTTCTACAGCAGAAAAAAGCCACAGAAATCCCTTTGCAACTAATGTAAAGAGTGGTCACATGGAGCAGGCACAAGCATCTAATGCTAGCGAGCGATTGAAGCAAGCAATGGTTGCTGCTGTTTAACCACTTAGATGCCAATGACCACTGTAGCTATAAAGTGGTTCCATTCGAGGCCGGAGCACTTATTTGCACTTCACCATCCCCTCCCTATACGACCATTCCAGGGCACAGATGGGTTACGATGGCAGGCAGGGGCCACAATCTTTGTACTTCTCTGAAGCCCCAGCCACATCTTGTGGAACCACCATAAATGTCTGAGATGGCAATAACCCTTTCAGGCTGGGACTCTGCACCAATCATTGCACTTTGTGGTTGTGGTAAATCTTAGTGCAAGATCACAAGATGTCACAGATAATGTTAAGCATATGAACCGATGTGTTAATGCTGTTTCATTCACAGGCATATAGGATTGCTGATCCCTGAAACTTCATGAACATAAAAAAATAGATTGAATCAGGGCCCAGATCTAACAATATTATCTATGTACATTAGGTCTACATCCCCTGGCTGGAGTGGATGGGGTACTGGCAGATCCATCACAGAATGAGTCTTTAGTGGGAACCTGTCATCTGATTGATGCAGCCTAAACCACAGGCACCCTGAATCGGAGCCAAGCTGTGATATTCCAGCTGCGTATGTTTTTGGCTAGGGCTACACAGCGACATTGCACCTAGATCAGGAAACTCCATTCACTGCTCATGAAGTCTGCACATGCTCAGTAGAAGCTGCAGCAAGTCTAGTACTACAGTATTATAGCGCACGTCTTCTAGCAGCACGTTCACATGTATTTACAGTTTCTAACAATCTGCTTGTAAGAATATTATACCTATGGTAGGACATGGTGGATATGCAAGATTTCAGGAAGGTCTTGGCTGTCAGTCACAATGCTGGGGGAGGAGATGAAACTGAATATTGTTGAAGCACAAGCCTGCATCGCCCCTGATTGTGATTTACATAATACACCAATAAACATTTAAAAGGAACCTGTGAGGTCCGATAACCACTGGAGAAAAAACATATTTGCAGATGGCAGCTTTACAATACAGCTTTTGAAGTTCCAATATAATATTCCTGTGTTTTATAAAAGCTAATTTATACTGTAGCTTGTTGCATGTAAATGAGCCAGAACTAGACAAGTGGGATGTTGCATCCCCCCAGACTAGTCCTCTAATCATGCTCTTCTTGCATACAATCTACTCCATGGCAGGCTGTGGTCTTACCATTAAATTGGGTGTGATTGCCATCCTTTATCCAATCCATTTCACAGAAGGACTACTGCCACTTTGTGCACAAGATTTTCATCAGTCATTCCTGAAGCAGATTGTATGGAAGATGTCAACGCCAGGAGGTGGAGACTAGATTGTAGTGAGGACTAGTCTGGGGGAAACTACATCCTACTGGACTAGTCCTGGCTCATGATAAGCTGCAGAGTAAAAGTGCTTTTAAATTGGAACGTCAAAGGCTTTAAATTAGGGCTAAATGACGACTTTGGCCCCGTCACAGTAAAGATCGGTCTGTGCTGCTGCTGCTATATCGCTGCGTAATGCAGGTGAAAGGGGTCATTGTGACCCCTAGAGTAATGTGGCCATGACAAGCAAGTTGGAAAATCAGTTTGTTTGTCAATGTAGCTAAAGGGGTCGAATGCAACTTCATTCACTTGCATTCTGCGGTGATGTAGCACCTGCATAGAGCGATCTTTGGCCGCACGACCTGTGTTGCCAAAGTCACCGTGTAGCCACAGTATTGATGTAACGCTGATCTGAGCACATATATAAAATTATAATAGCTGTTTGCAACAGGGGACGTAACTTGAGTGATGAATACCAGAAGGCGTCACAACAATCCAACCAGAGCAGAGAAGTGTACAAAGGGTTATGCACAAGTTTGGAAGTTATCTCAGATTCACAGGAGAGTGGATAACTTGCTGATCCCTGGAGGTTTGAACTCTACCGATCCCTAAAAAACTGGCTCTGAATAGCCCCATGTGGACCACTGTTGCTCAATTCAGTCTTGATGAGACCGCCGGAGATGGCTGAGGCTGCACTCGAATGGCCTTCAGTACTCCCATTAAGAATGAATAGAACAGCAGTGATCCTGATTGACCACAGCTCCATTCACACAAGGAAGAGCCCCGGTTCTCAGGATTGGTGGGGGGTCCCAGCAGTTGGACTCGCAGAGATCGGGAAGTAATTCTCTATCCCATGGATAACTTCCAGATTTGAAAATACTCCTTTAATGAACCTTACACTGTAGCACATACATGTCAAACTCTCGCCCGTGGGCCAAATCTGGCCCACAGGGTGGTTTTATTTGGCCTGCGACACCATAACCACCACCCCTATGTGGGGATCATTATACTGTATGGCGGACTATGTGGGGACCATTATTCTGTATGGAGGACTATGCGGGGCCATTATTCTGTATGGAGGAATATGTGGGGGCCATTATTTTGCTTGGAGGACCAGGTGGGGCCCATTATTCTGTATGGGGGATTATGTGAGGCCCATTATTCTGTATGGTATGGAAGACAATGTGGGACCCACTATTCTGTATGGAGGACTATGTGAGGCCCATTATACTGTATGGAGGACTATGTGGGGCCCATTATTCTGTATGGAGGACTGTGTGGTGCCCATTATTCTGTATGGAGGACTGTGTGGGGCCATTATTCTGTATGGGGGACTGTGTGGGGCCCATTATTCTGTATGGAGGACTATGTGGGACCCATTATTGTGTGTGGAGGACTTTGTGGGGCCCATTATTCTGTGTGGAGGACTATGTGGGACCCACTATTCTGTATGGAGGACTATGTGGGGCTCATTATTCTGTATGGAGGACTGTGTGAGGCCCATTATTCTGTAAGGAGGACTGTGTGGGGTCCATTATACTGTATGGAGGACTGTGTGGGGCTCATTATTCTGTATGGAGGACTATGTGAGGCTCATTATTCTGTATGGAGGACTGTGTGGGGCCCATTATTCTGTATGGAGGACTGTGGGGTCCATTAAACTGTATGGAGGACTGTGTGGGGCACTTTATTCTGTATGGAGGGCTGTGTGGGGCCCATTATTCTGTATGGAGGACTATGTGGGGCTCATTATTCTGTATGGAGGACTGTGTGGGGCCCATTATTCTGTATTGGAGGACTATGTGGGGCTCATTATTCTGTATGGAGGACTGTGTGGGGCCCATTATTCTGTATGGAGGACTGTGTGGGGTCCATTATACTGTATGGAGGACTGTGTGGGGCCCATTATTCTGTATTGGAGG
This sequence comes from Phyllobates terribilis, assembly GCF_046119375.1. Lineage (NCBI taxonomy): Eukaryota > Metazoa > Chordata > Amphibia > Anura > Dendrobatidae > Phyllobates > Phyllobates terribilis. The sequence goes on from NW_027362771.1 coordinate 488,847,474, forward strand.
ACTATGTGGGGCTCATTATTCTGTATGGAGGACTGTGTGGGGCCCATTATTCTGTATGGAGGACTGTGTGGGGTCCATTATACTGTATTGAGGACTGTGTGGGGCACATTGTTCTGTATGGAGGACTGCGTGGGGCACATTATTCTGTATGGAGCCCATTATTCTGTATGGAGGACTGTGTGAGACCCATTATCCTGTATACTGGTTGGCCCGTGACTTTGTCCAAGTTTTTTATTTTGGCCCTCTGTGAATTTGAGGTTGATATCCTTGCTGTAGGACAATTGGTTGGCATGGCTCTACCGGCTGGTTCCTCTTGTGATATTGCATTGGGATCTAATGTGATAAACAGATTTTTAATCACGTTGTATAAAACCTACTTTTAAGCTAGAAACAAAAACCTTTTTTGATACCAGATTTTGGTTCTGATGCGATGAAATTGCTGTCCTTCATTACACGTGAATCCACAGCTTTGAGCTTCCATTGACCGTGGATATGACTGGACTAGGCCCTGGGTGATGTCTGTGTCTTGTATCTGAGCAGGCTTCACTGCAGGGCAAGCTGCTGTCAAATTTGGGAAAAGTCTTTGAACTTTGCTCTCAGGAAAGGGCTGAGTCATCCTGACCCTGGTTTTGATTAGTGACATCCCGGTGGGTGTATTAGCTCCTCTAGGCCGGATTGGTTAGTGAGGAGGAGGAGGTCTACAAGTGCTGAGCCTCCCTCTCCTGACACATCTGGAGCTGAGGAGCACACACAATCTGAGGCCACACTCCTGGCTCTGTTCACAATGTCCTTCATCCCTGTAGACCCAGACTCCGATTTTCCTATCCAGAATTTGCCGTATGGGATTTTCTCTACAGAAGATGAGGTTAGTGTAGCTGTACAATGATGAGGTTTATTGCCTATAACTTTTTTCAGACTTTCAGAACTTTGCTGCTATCATACATGAAACTGGAGAATTTGTTTGGATTGTTTTAGTTCTTCGGGTAAGGAAATTGTTCTTCTTGTCATATGTGACTTCATTAACCCAAGAGATCCAAAGGTAGCAAAAGCTAGCTATCCTGGAAGTATTTGGTCAGTATTTCTAGCCAAAAGCAGCAGAGGAGCAATCACAGGGAAAGTATAATAGAAACTCGTCACCACTTCTGGATTTGTCACCCTCTCCTGGTTTTGGCTACAAATACTGAGATAAATAAACTGCCCAAATACTGAACGTGTGAACGTGGCCTTATTGTTAAAAGCTGCAAGGAAAAATTAAGCATCGTGTGCATGAGAGTTCACAAATGTCACTCATTTTGCTGGTGCTGTAAAGTGAATTTGTAGGGGGAATAAAGTTAATTTCCTCCCGGCAGTGGGGCTGTGAGTTTTGGCACTGGGCAGGTTCAGAACACTTTTAACCTGCAGTTTAAGCCCATAGCTACGGGTTTAATACTTTCACGTAACAGGTTACCTTAAGGCTATGTGCCCACGATGCAGAAATAAAGTGGAAAATTTCCGCTTCATTTCTGCATGTCCTTGCCCGGAAAAAACGCATGCGGAATTTGACACTCGTTTTTGAAGCGTTTTGCACATGCGGAATTGCTTTGCGTTTTTTAATGCATTGAGAAGGCAATTCCGCATGTGCAAAACGCACAAATAATGAACATGCTGCGGAATTTCCCACACATCAAAAACGCTGCTGAAAATTCTGCAGCATGGGCGTTGAAATGGGGGACGAATTACCAAGCGTTTTACAAGCGTTTACACTGCAAAAACGCTTGAAAAACGCATCGTGGGCACGGACTCTTAAAGTGTCTTCCTGGTCTGGCATGTTTGTCTAAGAGTATGTTCACACCCAGCTTTTTTTTTGTGCTGAAAAGAAGCTACATTTTGCCTTACCACCAAAAGCTCTTAAATTTCAGCTTGTTTAGAAAAAGACGCCTCAGAGGAGATCTCATTTATATGTATAAATACATGTGTGGTTAATACAAAAGACTAGCACATGACTTATTCCTTCAAAAGACCACACTAAGTACCAGGGGGCACTCATTATGGGTGGAAGAAAGGCGATTCCAGCACCTAAACAGGAAAGGGTTCTTTACAGTCAGAGCAGTTGGACTGTGGAATACCGACCACAAGAGGTAGTAATGGCCGACACTATAACAGCTTTTATACAAGGGCTGGATGACCTCCTCAGTACACATAACATTGTGGGTTAGGCTATGTGCCCACGATGCAGAAATGCTCCGGATTTTTTCCTGAGCGTTTCTGCATCTCCCTGGCAGAAAAAAACACATGCGGATTGTACATGCGTTTTTCCTGCCAGGAAAGCGGATGTGAAGCGTTAGGTTTTATTACTTAGTTGTAAAAGGATAACGCTTTTTTTTTTTTTACAACAAAAGTATGTCTTTCTGATCAGGATTTATTTTATGTTTTATTTGCAGTAAGCAATGTAGAAAATTGTTTTATTTCTAATTGTTCCTTTTTCAATTTAAGACCACTAGAGGGCGCTCTAATACCTATAATATCATCAGAAGGCATTTCTGTGCAGCACATGTGCAATGTGCTTGTGAACAACACAGAATATTTGCAACATATGAATGTGACATGTTGTGATATATATATATATATATATATATATATATATATATATATATATATATATAATATATCTCTCTACTTGGTTGCATATAATGATTGTTATCATTTTCTATGTTTTATGATTATTGGTGGGAGACAGTCCACAAGAGAAATGGACACCTTGCTAGAAAGGAACTCAATGACTTGCATTTCATTCTTCAGCTGGAATCGCATATGGTCGCCACATTATTGTCGTTTCCATCAGGCATTTAACAAAACTCTGGATGGAGGAGCGGATTCCATTGTTTACAACAGGATCTTTCTCACCTTTCCGGCACGTCCATTTTTTGTGCCAGGGGTGCAGGCGACACTGGTGGCCTGATCGTGTAATGTTTTGATCCGGCCCCGGACCAGCGCTTGATATAACAGCCTGATGGCGACTGAAGCTTTTTTTTTTCCATTAGTTTTACCATCAGACTAAAAAGACCTGAGCCTGATGCCGTGGATGTGTGTGGACCCAGCCTCCCACTGTGGATACACTGCTGCAAAATTCACAGCGGTCATTACCAGTCATAAACAGGCAATTCACAGGCTTTTCCCACAGAATACATTTATCTCCTATTCAGCATTTCTATATTTTGGGGCCTCAGCAATCCATGCGTCACCAAATCTCCTAAGTGAATTAAAGAGGCCATAAAGACCTCCCCAAAACCTGGGGAGGAGTCCTGAGGAGATAATTTGCATATTCCCACTGCATTTTGGGGTAAGTGAAGAGTCTCCGCGAGCTCAAAGAACACTGGATTTTGGCTGTTGGAGCTGAAAAGAGGACATCGGTAAACCAGGGGAGGAGTCCTGAGGAGATAATTTGCATATTCCCACTGCATTTTGGGGTAAGTGAAGAGTCTCCGCGAGCTCAAAGAACACTGGATTTTGGCTGTTGGAGCTGAAAAGAGGACATCGGTAAACCACACGCCTACCGGCGCGCGCATTTTGAAGCTTTTTTCACTGTTTTCAGAACATTAACAGTAAGAACATGGAAGAGTCCAGGAGCCATTTGGTGAGCTGCATATCCTGCTACATGTTCACAGACTTGCCAGTGGAAAAGCCAAACTTCACATGCCAGAAATGCAAGCTTGTGTCCCTGTTGGAGGAAAAGTTGCGAAATCTAGAAGAGAGGTTAACTACCTTGAAAATCATTAAGGAAGGTGAAGAGTTCTTAGACAGAGCAGAATTATCTCTTCATGATTCAGAAAGAGAAGAAATTCGAACTGCACCTGACGAAACAGAGGAATGGAAGCATGTGACCCACAGAAGCAGGAGGATCGAGAGGCAGTCAGCACCCATACTGCTCAGGAACCAGTACCAGGCTCTCACGCAGGAGAACCAGGAAGAAATACAGCAAAATAAGACTTTGCCAGCAATGAATAACCTTGTAAGCCCTCAGAATCCTCCTGGATGGAGAAAGAAGAATGTTGTGAAGAAAAAACGGAGAGTTGTGGTCATGGGGGATTCCCTGTTAAGAGGAACAGAGGCCGCTATCTGCAGACCAGACATAACCTCAAGAGAAATGTGCTGTCTTCCAGGAGCAAAAATTAAAGATGTGTCTGACAGGATATCAAGACTCTTCAGACCTACAGATCACTACCCATTCCTGCTAATACATGTGGGGACAAATGACACCGCAAGAAAGGACCTGGAAACCATCTGCAGTGACTTTGAAGACTTAGGCAAGAAAGTGAAAGAATTGGGAGCGCAGGTGGTCTTCTCATCCATCCTCCCAGTGGATGGCCATGGAACAATGAGGTGGAATAAGATTCTACAGGTGAACAACTGGCTACATCGATGGTGCCGTCAACAAGGATTTGGATTTCTGGATCACGGAATGAATTACCTATACAATGGACTACTTGCTAGAGATGGGGTGCACCTTACGAAGACTGGAAAACGTGTATTTGGAAGTCGCCTTGCTACACTCATCAGAAGAGCTTTAAACTAGAATAATGTGGGAAGGGAAGCAAAAGGCCAGAAAAAGCCATACAGCTGACAAATACTATTGAGATCTCTGCTACTGGAAGTGGAAAGGAAGAACAAAGACAAAACAATTTAAATAATAAAAATATGGGAGGAAGAGAAACCAATCACAAACTAAAATGTTTTTATACAAATGCACAAAGCATGGGCAACAAACAAGGAGAATTGGAACTACTAATGCAGGAAAAGGAATATGATGTCATTGGAATCACTGAAACTTGGTGGGACGATACACATAATTGGAATAAAAGGCTAAAAGGATACAACTTATTTGCAAGAAACAGACTTGATAAACGAGGAGGAGGTGTCGCATTGTATGTTAGAAAAGCGTATATCTGCACAGAGATTGAAGCTTCAGAGACTGGGAGTTCTGTGGAAACTGTTTGGGTAAGAATACAAGGAGAGAACAACGGAAAGGACACCATTGTAGGCATTTACTACAGGCCACCTGGGCAAGCTGAAGATATGGATGAACTCTTTATGTATCAAATGACCAAGTTCTCCAAAAAATATGACGTAGTGGTCATGGGAGATTTCAACTATCCAGACATTTGTTGGGAATCTCTCTCAAGTAAAACTAACAGGTCAAGCAAATTCTTATCCTCTCTTGCTGACAACTTTATCTTCCAAAAGGTAGGGGAGAAAACAAGGGGATCTGCTACTTTGGATCTAATCCTTATAAACAGGGAGGAAATGGTTGAGGAGGTAAAGGTGGCTGGGACCCTAGGAGGCAGCGATCATGCTATTATAGAATTTTGGATAACTAGAGGAGGAAGACATGTGAAGACTCAAACTTCAAGGTTAGATTTTAGAAAGGCAGATTTTAAGAGACTCAGAAAGAGAATAGGAGGGATCCAATGGCTGGATGTCCTTAAGGACAAAAATGTCCAGGAAGGATGGGAAATTTTTAAAAATGAGATTCTCAAAGCACAATCGTTAACAATCCCGAAAAGTAGGAAGAATGGGAAGCATTTAAGGAAACCAGGATGGATGAACACAGAACTTAAACACATGCTAAAAAGAAAGAAAGAAATGTTTATTAAATGGAAAGAGGGAGGCATATCTAAAGAAGATTATAATGCAGTCTGCAGATCCTGCAGGGCACGTATCAGGTTAGCTAAAGCTGACAATGAATTAAGGCTTGCAAGAGATGTCAAAAGCAATAAAAAAGGATTTTGGGGGTATGTCAAAAGTAAAAGAAAAGTCAAAGATGCTATAGGATTTTTACAGGATGAAAATGGAGAAATGGTAAGAGAGGATGTTGAGAAGGCCGAACTTTTTAACTCCTATTTTGCATCTGTTTTCTCTCAGAAAGAAAATGTAACATCAACTAATCTTCACTGTCCTTTTAAAGGAATAGAGGAATCCAAGTTATCTGTAAACAGAAAGATTGTGAGGGAATATTTAGCTAACATAAATGAGTTCAAGTCTCCAGGTCCAGATGAATTACACCCCAGAGTACTGAAGGAGATCGTAGAAGAAATTTTAGAACCACTCTCCATAATCTTTGAAAATTCTTGGAGAACAGGAGAAGTCCCAGAAGACTGGAGAAGAGCAAATGTTGTTCCTATCTTCAAAAAGGGGAAGAAGGTGGACCCAGGGAACTATAGGCCGGTGAGTCTGACTTCTATACCAGGAAAGATCTTTGAACAAATTATTAAACAACATGTATGTAAGTACCTGGATAAGAATGAAGTGATTAACCAGAGTCAGCATGGGTTTGTAACTAACAAGTCATGTCAAACTAACTTAATTTCCTTCTATGACAGAATCACTGACTGGGTGGATCAGGGAAATGCTGTAGATATAGTATATCTTGACTTCAGCAAAGCATTTGACAAAGTATCTCACACCATCCTTATTGAAAAAATGACTAAGTATGCAATGGACCAGGCAACTGTTAGGTGGATTCATAACTGGCTTAGTGATCGGACTCAAAGGGTGGTTGTAAATGGCTTCACATCCAGCTGGATGAATGTCTCAAGTGGGGTACCTCAGGGCTCCGTCCTGGGACCTGTATTGTTCAACATCTTTATCAATGATTTAGATGAAGGAATTGAGGGTAAACTGATTAAATTTGCTGATGACACAAAGCTAGGAGGGATAGCTAATACTAGAGAAGAGAGAGGGAAGATTCAAAAAGACCTAAATAAACTGGAGCAGTGGGCAGCAACCAACAGAATGGTTTTTAACAGGGAAAAATGCAAAGTACTACATCTGGGCAATAAAAATGAAAAAAGCATATACAGAATGGGAGGAATAGAGCTAAGCAACAGTACATGTGAAAAAGACTTAGGTATACTAATAGATCATAGACTGAACATGAGTCAACAGTGTGATGCAGCAGCAAAAAAGGCAAATACAATTCTGGGATGTATTAACAGAAGCATACAGTCTAGATCACGTGAAGTCATTATCGGTCTTTACTCCTCTTTGGTCAGACCTCATCTGGAATACTGTGTACAGTTTTGGGCACCACATTTTAAAAAAGACATAGACAAACTGGAGCAAGTTCAGAGAAGAGCGACCAGAATGGTGACTGGTCTGCAAACCATGTCCTATGAGGAACGGTTGCAGGATTTGGGAATGTTTAGCTTGCAAAAAAGAAGACTGAGAGGAGACTTAATAGCTGTCTACAAATATGTCAAGGGCTGTCACATTGTAGAAGGATCATCTTTATTCTCATTTGCACAAGGAAAGACTAGAAACAATGGGATGAAACTAAATGGGAGGAGACACAGATTAGATATTAGAAAAAACTTTTTGACAGTTAGGGTGATCAATAAGTGGAACAGGCTGCCACGAGAGGTGGTGAGTTCCCCTTCAATGGACGTCTTCAAACAGAGGCTGGACAGACATCTGTCTGAGATGATTTAGTGAATCCTGCTTTGAGCAGGGGGTTGGACCAGATGACCCAGGAGGTCCCCTCCAACTCTACCATTCTATGATTCTATGAAAGATGTAATTTTTTTTCCCAGTGTGTCAATTCTGAAGTTCTCCTTAATCCGGTGTTGACTTTCTTTTGTTCCTTTGCCTCTCTGTTCCTGAGATATGGACCCTTTTTTCTTGCATGTAAATCTAGTCTTGATAGTCAACTGGGCGTGATCATCAAGAAGGCTCCCATAGAGAAGGGGGACAAGCCCACTTGCCTATCAAGACTCGTTTTACATTTATGGAAGAAAAGGGCCATATCTCAGGAAGGGAGAGGAACCAGACAAACCAGACAAATACCAGACACAGGGGAGTATAAGAAAAAAAATGACATATTTCTGGCAACAGTTTCTCTTTAAACAATGGTTTGACCACTGCCCCATTCACTTCTACAGCATGGCTATGTCCCATAGCAATGAATCAGAGGTGGAGCTTGCACAAGGGAGTTTCTTAATATTTGCTTGAAGGGTTCAGCTTTGGAAATTGATGGGAGGAATAGTTTAGCATATAGCAGTGTTCTTACTGTCAAAATAACAGGCACCAAATAAAACCCTGACAGACCCCATTGTAAGTCAATGGGGTCCATGGTGTGAGTTTGATATCCCTTCCACAACGCATCTTGCAGAAAGTCTTCCATAAAGCTTTATATATTTGTGAATTTTAGTGTTCCTCAAAGGGTTATTCCAATCTTCATAGATGGATTATGATAGCACTTTTGCCAATTAATTATTAAAATTGACTTCTTTCTATAAATTTTAACACTTTCCTTCATTTTTTTATCTCATTGGCTAGGAGACCGACTAGATCTTGTCTAGATTGTGAGCAGTGCGTAGAGGCTGGCTGGTATTGGGAGGTAACAGCGAGCGCCAGCCATCCTGGACAGCTTCCAAGCAGTGTCTACAAGCTCGACAGAAAAGAGCTTGGAAGCATGGACCGTATTCTGCTGTTGAGCAGCAGTGGTCGGTCTCCAAGGCAATGAGCTTGAAAGAAAAGAAAAATATTAATATTTCAAAGTCTGAAAATTTTAATAACAGAAAATTGAAAAATTACTTGAATTTACAAGCTCTAGCTGTCAATACCCATTTATTAAGATGGGAATAACCCTTTTAAAATAGTGGTCAAAGCAATAGACACTAATCTAAAGAGAATAAAACACCTTCTCCTTTTTTTGGCAGCCAAGACATAGGATAGGAGTGGCTATTGGGGACCAAATCCTGGATCTGAGTATCATCAGGCACCTCTTTAATGGCCCTTTCTTGACTGGACACCAAAATGTATTTTTTGAGGTATTGTATGTATAAGTTATTTAATATCTATCTATCATTGTTTGTATAGGTTATATAATTTGCCATCCATCCATAACATACATTATATGTTAACTATCTATTCATCCATTTTTTCTTTTTATATTGTAGTATTGTGATACAAATATTACCATGGCTATTCTTTCTTAGGATTCAGACTTGAATGTTAATTTCAGTCCAAATGTGTGTAAATTGATTTCTCTTGAGGCTATGAGAGAATGGGGAAGCACAAAGACATGGTGTGGTAACTCGTAGTAATTAGGCCAGGGCTACAGTACATGGCTACACTATAGTACATGGCTATGATGCATGGCGACGGTACAATAGATGGCTATGCTACAGTACATGGCTGCAGTACGGTAATTGGCTACACTATAGTACAGGACTACAACGCATGGCTACAGTACAGTACACGGCTACAGTACAATACATGGTGACAGTACAGTACACAGCTACAGTATTGCCCAATCTTATTTCTTGCTACTAAAACAGAGAGAAAACTGTCCCACGTGATATTATGGTCATTAATGCAGGTCTACCATGTACCATTATTCATAGTCGGCAGATGTGATAATAATTTGGCTATACAGGACATAATATTATTGTGTGAAAACATGGGCAGGATATAACAGGTGAGTTATCACCTGCCTATAAGATAGGTAATTGGGGATTAGTAATTGTAAGTGATATGTATACTGATATGAACACAACAGCAGTATTCACAATGAACTGAAAATGTATCCTTTGTACTGGTGTAAATGGCTGATGTCTTGTCGTAGACAACCCTCAATAGATTTATGGCCCTCGGGCGCAATGCATGGAGAGAGGCCCGACAAACCCTTCAACAGCTTCTATCAGCCACAGAGCCCTCACTCCGAGACAGCAAGGATCTGCGTGCCAGGTGAGTGGAGCCGGGCCCGGCCTGTCCTGTGTGGCTGTACTCTGCATCTGTATATGTCTCTGCTATCAATCACAGGGAGCGCTGTTTACCCAATGTTTAGGGTCACTCACCTCAATTATATATGTGACAGCTCTGCCTCCCATCACTCAGCCCAATACGCATCTAGCAGCAGTCATAGTTTCCATCTGCCATTGTAACTTGCTGTACAGATGTCACCTAGCTTTTTGTTTAACTGTCTGGGGGCCGCATGGTTCCCAAATAACTGTAAGGCTTCGTGCACACATCTGTATTATGATCCCTTAGACATTACAAGAAGCCATAATACGCCCCCATATAACTATATAGTTTTTTTTCATATGAAATATGACAGAAGATATTTATGGCTTTATGATTAAGCTATTCTGTGTAGAAGCAATGCCCCCAACCCCTCGATACCCCATTGCTCTACATAGGAAACAGAGTGGCACATTGTACCTACCGCTCCACTGTACAGAGCCCTAAGGACCCCGGGTGCCACCATACAAATGACAGCTGTGCCTTATGAACGAGTCCTAAGGGCATGTTCACACCGTCTTGTGAAACTGATTTGCTCCTAAATCCACATAAAAACCATGTCACATATACTTTAAATACTCCTACTCCTATTCATTTCAATGGAAAGTCCACTTTGAAAAATTGAATTTTTCAATTACATTTACATAAAACTTGATTATTATGCTCGAGGAGCTGGAACAATCTTTTCTATTTTTATAGTATTCCCAACCTGCATAAACCCCTCATCCTGCTGACACCCCAATGCTGAGCCGCTGCTGCCGTATGTGTCCCTATTACTGCACTGCTGTGTGGCGTGGTACCAGCGCTCCTCTTAGTGCCCCACATAATAATGCCCCCCAATCTGCCCTTTACATAGTAAAACACCACCTTTGTGTCCTTTTAATGGTAAAATTGCCGCCTAAAAATACTACTGCTCTGTAAATTTATTGGAGCGTATTAATTCTCCCTTTGATGGTTACAATACCCTGAGTGCCCCTAGAAGATAATACTAAAGTTTGATCAGAGTGTGATCCAATTTTCTCGGATAAATCGTAAAACACTGTGAGGAGAAGATGGAGAGCAAAATTTCTCCATCTTTTCCATTCTGTGAGTTTGTGGAAATTGGACTGCACTCAGATGTCATCCGAGTGCAGTCTGATGTTTTCCATTCACCCATAGACTTGAATACGTGAGCGGCTTCCGATTTCAAAGTGATCGCAGATTTTGTCCTCATTGGCGCAAGTGCTATCCAATAAAAAAATCAGATAGCGCTTGTTCGATGAATACGCTGGTGTGAGCGAGCCCATACTGTATGGAGTTCCCCCACATGCAGTAATAATGCCCCCTGAGTCCCAGTAACATGTGACATAAGTTGTTACTCTACAGATCAGCACAGTTCCAGCAAATCCATATAGTTTTTTTTTGCCTCACTGTGGCACAATGGTAGCATGTCTCATGGAAATAAAGACTTTTTTTGGTGTTGCATTACAAGAGTTCTAGCCGGGTTTTTTTCTGACCATGTAGCCGGATGTGCCATGTTTTTGTGAGACGGGTCTTATGTTTTAATAGAGCCATTTTACGGTAATAGAATTGTTATTTTTGGGGGTAGGATTTCTCCATAATAATTTTTATTTTTGTTGCATTTTTCCTTACTTACCATCCAGCTGTTAGAACATATCAACCTTATTTTGTGGGTTGTCCAGCAAAATATCTGTATTGTTTTTTGTACAGCTCTTGTATGTGTATGGTTTAGGGGACTGGATAACAGATGTGTACTTTTGGCCATTTTTTGCACAACAAGAGCTGAATTGGACGTTATGAAAACTTCTGATACGTCTTTACGATCTACAGATGTAGCCCAGTTTCCCTTAAAGCACCACTCCAGTGATTTTTTTTTTTTGATTTTTTTTATTTATTTATTTTTTTTTTTACTTCATCCCTGGAGTTGTCCTTAAAATCCAAGTTCCCTGCCCCCTGTCTGATACTTATCTTCTAGCGTTTTCATCTGTTTCGGTTGCCGCTCTGTTCTGTCTTTCAATTCTAGCAATTCGAAGATGAACAGTTGTATATCTAATCACCCCCTTATATCCAATTGTACTCCACAAAATGTTTACTGGCATCTGGATTGTTCTCTTCAGCTTTCATAGTTTTTCAAAATTTTCACAATGTCTCAGATATCTTCTTTCATAATACAATAGGTGCAAATGAGCGTCTTAAAAGGAATCTGTCACCAGGGTTTTTCTACTCCATCTGAGAGCAGCATGAGATAGGGGCAGAGACCCTGATTCCAGCGATATATCACTTACTGGGTTGTTTGCTGCACTTTTGATAAATGCAAGTAGTAGAGAGGAATTGACAGTGATGTCCAGGCGCTGCCAAAGGTGTTGGAGAAAAGAAACTTATTAAAAAACAATGTGTCTCGAAGTTGGTTCAACTCCTTCATCAGGTATAATGATATTGAGGAAGGATTATACCTGAGGAAGGAGTTAAACTACTTCGAAACACATTGTTTTTTAATAAATTTCTTTTCTCCAACACCTGCGACCTTTTTGGCAGCACCCATACTTCACCGCTGATTCCTCTACATAAGACCACGGTCCCACTATCACTATATGGTCAGTATTTTTTCTCAGGAGTGGGAGCCAAAACCAGGAGTGGGTGATAAATGCAGAATTGGTGACTTGTTTCTTTCTATTATACCTTTTCTCTGATTGTTCCTCACCTGGCTCCCACTCCTGAGAAAAAATACTGAGCAAATACTGATACTGGGGCCGTGGCCTTGACGCGCCCCCGGGGCAATGGGGTACTCGGCTGCTGGGCCTATGGATGCTTTTGGGGGGATAGGTCACAGTGGCTGGCCCGGTCCGTGGCCCAGGGTGGTCAACCGAAAAGGGGGATTGTAACTTGGATAAAAATAAATAAATAGTTTGTGACGCCACCTGTGGTACCTGGTAAGGATTACCAGCGCTGCTGCAGACCTCCGGGGGGTAATGGGATGGCAGCTGGGATGTTTCTGCTCCCCACAGGTGGAGCGGGCCCCTGGGGCAGTGTGGAGTTTGATGGTGGTGATGCTGGGACTTGTAGTGCAGGCGGATGGCGCAGCAGGAGTAACTGACAGACAGGGGATTCACTTCAGTACCTTTACTGGTGCGGATGTCAGGTACGGTCCAGGGTACTCAGTAGGATGGGTGCACTTCAGGACTTCTCCCCAGTGAGCGGGTATAAGGCCTCCTGGTCCGTGTCTCCCTCTCTGTATGCTCTTGGCCAGCCTGCAACTGGGCCTAGCTTATGTGTCGTGCTGTTCCTTCATCTGTCGCTCAGTTGTAGGACCTTCTGCTGGCAACCACTATCCCTGGTAACGCTGGGGCCTTTGTGGTTCCTGGTCCTGTAATGGGTCTAGCTTCAGGTCGTCCAGGGACTTGTAGTCCTCCTGGAATGCCGGTGATCCCTACTGGGTATAAAGGGACCCTGTAGGCGCGGACCCGGTGTCCGATTTGTATACTGAGGTGAGCCTATGATGCTCCTCTGCCCCCTCAACTCCTCTCTCCTTTCTCCTCTTGACTTCGGCCACACTCGGGGCCCTCAGAACTCAGCTGCAGACACTCTGCGTCTTCGCTGCTCTCAGCGCCAGCACGCTCTCAGACTCTCTCTGTCTGACTGAACTGCCTAGCTCCACCCTCTATCTATCCATAAAATATAAATATATATAAATAAATATATATATATATATATATATATATATATATATATATATATATATATATATATATATATATCTCTCTATCTATCTATCCCTAACGAGCTCCCTCTGCTGGTATGAGGTGGAGGTGTTTGTATGTAGTGAGGGCCTCTTGTGGAGAAGTCCATCCATGCACCATGGGTCCTGTAGTACCTGTGCACAGCAGGGTGCCACAGCCTTACTTGCATTTCCTTCTCCACCTGTACGGATGTGAGCTCATCCTATAAATTACCCTGCGTTTTTACACAGAGGGAGCGCCTCTTTTTTTGTTTTTCTTTTGCACTTTTGATAAAATCACTGTTTTCTGTTGCAGATCTAACAGTTCTCTGAATGCTGAGCTCTGTATCACCCCGCCCATATCACTGATTGTCACCTTTCTGTGTGCACTGTGCATAGGCAGAAAGCTGCTAATCAGAAATATGGTTGGGGTTATGGAGGACTACATGGGTGCAGGTTTCTATTCCTTTAGTGATAATCTCCTGCTGATAAAACAACTACAGCAAAGAGCCCAGTAAGTAACACTTCACTGGAATCAGGGTCTTCGTCTCTAGTCTCTACATTATGCTGCTCTCAGATTAAGTGACAGATTCCCTTGAAACCCAGGTTTTATCTTTCATGTTACATTTTTCCCTAAAGTAAAAGTTGTTCTGAAATCACTGGCAGTGAAAGAATTAAAGTTAAACTAGAAAATGTGCAAAAAGCATTACAGCCATTACACATTTTTTATGTATGTCCCTTTGAAAAAAAAAATCCTTTTTGCATAGGGCTGCTGGTCAGATAAGGTCATTTTGCGTAGCGCTGCTGGTCAGATGAGGTCATTTTGCGTAGCGCTGCTGGTCAGATGAGGTCATTTTGTTTATGGACAAGTTTACAAAGATTGATGTATTCAGTCAGTACTGCAGTTATATTCATGACTGTAAGAAAACTGTTTAATGAAAAATGTAAAAAAATGAAAATGAAAAAAAAGTATTTGCAAGATTACGCAATTATTTAAGGTGAATCTGTCACCAGGTTTTTGCTACATAATCTGAGAGCAGCATAATCTAGGGACAGTTACCCTGATTGCAGCGATGTGTCACTTACTAGGCTGCTTGCTGTATTTTTTATAAAATCTGTTTTGTCAGCACGATATTATCACTAGAGGACCAGTAAACCTGCGGTCATGTAGTTCTCCATATTCATCAGCTCTGTATAATTCCACCCCCACCACTGATTGGTAGCTTTTTGCCTATGCACAGTGTACACAGAAAGCTACCAATCAATGGTGTGGGCGGGGTTGTACAAAGCTCAATAGTCAAATAACTGGGAGATCTGCAGCAGATAAAATAGGGATTTTATCAGAACAGCAAGCAGCCCAGTAAGTGATACATTGCTGTAATCAGTGTCTCTGTCCCTATAAAATTCTGCTCTCAGATGGGGTAACACAAATCTGATGACAGATTAACTTTTCCCTTTTAGGTTTCCATGCTTTACATTATTTTCCACAGGTTTTTTTAGGGATTTTTTTTTTTGGATAAGATTCCTCAAACTAATCTCTGTGCACTTTATTACAGAGCATTTGTTCCTCAGTCATTGGCAAAGCTTCATCTGCCAGCAAATATTGGTATGTATCTTCTAGACACAATTCTTAGAAGCTCAAACTTTGAGGCTGCACTACTTTCTGATTGACAGCATGAGCATTGGTGTAACTTGAAGCTTATGGCCCCAATAAAAAATATCCAACCGGGCCCCCAACTATCATAGTTCTTTAATGGTATTGGTCGTCTTGTATGGGCCAAAGATCTTTTGGGACCCCCAAGTTCCAGGCCCCACTGCGACTGCAACCTCTGCACGCACTATTGCTGCTCACCTGAACTCGTCCTTGAAATTTATGTTCTATTCATTGTGATCATCGAGATCTTATTAGGATCACCATCCACGTCATTATTCATACATATAGTTATTTAGACCGTCTGCAATGCTCCAGGAGCATTACACAGCCGCTAGCACATGGGCATTTGTATCTCAGACTCTCCATCCTCTGCAACTCTCCGGACCTCATTATTGCATTTGCGCTTTTTTTTTTTTTTGGTCCAGTTTTTGGTGTTTTCTGCCGGTTTCTAATTTGTGCCTTTTTTACAAAGCTATTTCATATGTATTCTCCTGTTTTTGTTTTATGTTCATCATTAGGGTCTGGATTTGGGGTTTCAGTTCTTAAAGAGACACAAAATTTTGACCCAAAATATACTTAAGTTCCACCCTGGAGTACTCTTTGTGACATTTTTGCAGAACATGCAACTTTTCCCATTAAAAGTTTAAAAGCAAAAATAAAGAGCATTTTTGGGTTTGCACAAAAATTCATAAACCACGTGCGCCATATTGAAGAATTTGGCGCAAAGAATATAAATGAATACCATAAGACAAAAAAAAATGAAAATGATAAATCGGGCCCTTGATCTATGATGACACCTCATAGGGCTTCCAGGTCCCATTTCACTCTCCGGGGCCTCACATGGTCATAACTCTTCTACTCCTGCTCAGGCTTGACTCTACACCTTGGTGGTCCACTAGTCCCAGATCTCTGTTGAGCCTTACAGCAGGTCTACCTGCGAGCACACACTGACGAGAAGAGCAAAGCTTTTAAGTAGGGGCACACCCCAGACCAACCTATATGCTGCAGTGTCCACTGACAAGTCAAGCGCAGAGCACCAAGGTGACCGACCACCCGACCAACAACTCCTCCTACAAATGACTGCAAGAAGAACCATCATCAAGTAGCACAGGAATGGCAGCACTGTGGAGACCACTTGCCGCAAGTGTAGGGGCAAGCCCCGCTCACGTCCAGTCCACCCCCTCTACACACAGGATAATGTATTCTTGGTTTCTGCCATTATCCCTTTTACCTAGTGGCCATATTTATCAGGAATATTCACATGGTTTAAATAATTCCTCTTACATTTTCAGGAAACTGAGTTGTCTGCAACTTATTATTTCTTCACCGTTCTATCTCAGAGACAGAAATGAGTGATTGTGCAGCGGTAACACAGATTTGATATTTGCCTTACAGGGGATTACACTGACTTCTATTCCTCCAGGGATCATGCTACAAATGTGGGGATTATGTTCAGAGGGAAGGAAAATGCTCTGATGCCAAACTGGTGAGTTGACGTTAACCCTGTGTGTATAGTCCATTGTTTTATTCTAAGCAGAGAACCAATGTGTGGTCAAAGTCTCCGAGCCGGTACTACGCAGATATATACCGGAATGGAAGTGACAATACATAAATCAGAATCAATTAGTCTTGGAAGATAATTTTCATAACCTTCAAGGGTATATTCATCAGCCGTAAGGCTATGCGACTGGTGCAGTTCTTTTAGGGTGCTTTTTTTTTTTTTTTTTATATGTAATCTTATTTTTCCCTTGCTACGACCCCAATTCCAAAATAAATTGGGACTCCGTGTAAAATGTAAAGAAACCAAGAAGGAAATGAATTGGAAATCTTATAGCCATATTTTATTCACAACAGAACATAGAACACAGATCAGACTTTGAACATTAGACATTTTCTATTTCATTTGAAAAATTAACACCTCTAGAAATTGGCAGTAACACGTCTCAAAAAGGTGGTGACGGCCATGTCTACCATTGTGTAGCATTCCCTCTTCACTTTACAACAGTCTGTAAACATCTGGGAAGTGAGGAGACCATTTGCTGGAGTTTTGGGAGAGAAATGTTGTCTAATTTTTAACTATTGGATTCTAGCTTCTCCACCTTCTGGGTCTTTGCCGGATTTTTCATTTCATAATGTGCCAAATGTTTCCAATTGGTGAAAAACTGGCCACCTGCAGTCCAGACCTATTACCCAAACTCTTCTTTTGTGAAGCCATGCTGTTGTGATTGATACAGTATGTGTATTAACATTGTCTTGCTGAAATATACTGCCTTCCCTGAAATAGACATTGTCTGGATGGGATCCCTGGATGCTAATGCCATAGGCACTATTACAACCCCATAACATAAGAGATGATCCTTCTCCTCTTGAGCCCGCAGGATACGGTGTCCGTGATTTCCATAAAGAATTTACAATTTAGATTCATTATTTTGTCTGTCCATTTTAAATGAGCTTTGGCCCAGAGAAGGCAGCAGCGTTTCTGCATTGTGTTGATACAGTGAAGGAAATAAGTATTTGATCCCTTGCTGTTTTTGTAAGTTTGCCCACTGACCAAGACATGAACAGTCTATAATTGTAAGGGTAGGTTAATTTTAACATTCAGAGATAGAATATCCAAAAAAAAAAATCAAGAAAATCACATTGTGATTTAAAAATGATCAGCCACGACCCATTTTTAATGTCCTGGCGGAGGGAAGGAGGTTGTCACTCAGGATTTTACCGCACATGACTCCATCCATTCTCCCATTGATGCGGTGAAGTAGTCCTGTGCCCTTAGCAGAGAAAGACCCCCAAAACATAATGTTTCCACCTCCATGCTTGACAGTGGGGACGGTGTTCTTTGGGTCATGGGCAGCATTTCTCTTCCTCCAAACACTGTGAGTTGAGTTAATGCCAAAGAGCTCAATTTTTGTCTCCTCTGACCACAGCACCTTCTCCCAATAATTCACTGAATCGTCCAGGTGTTCATTGGCAAACTTCAGACGGGCCTGCACATGTGCCTTCTTGAGCAGGGGGACTTTGCGGGTGTGGCGCCCCTGCGGTCCGGCAGCCACAATGGTATCGCCTCCCTAACCGGGGGTGATATCATGTCTGGAGGTAAATGGAGCTCCCTACATCAGGTAACCACGCATTCAGACACAGGTCTGATCCCTGACCAGAAGTGGGAGCACCAGCACCTAGTTTTGGGGAGTGTTGACTTTTTCTGGCTGGGGGGAGGAGAGATGGAGCAGTGAAGGGAGAAGAAGCTGGAGGAGACAAGATCTCTGGGGGTCAGAGTGTTTGGGAAGCCTCATGCTGAGAGGAGGACACCAGAGTCCTGGGCTATTCAGGGAATTGCAAGCCCTGTTAGCCAAGTCTGGAGACCAGGGGAGTACATGCCTGCTGGTCACACGTGTAGGCTCAGAAGCACGACAGTATAGAGAGCCTGGAGCTGTAAGAAACAGGACAGCACCCCTGATAGGCTCGCTACGCCTGCTGGTTGGGAAAACTACAGAGAAGGGAGCACAGAGAGGAACAGATCAGCTCACAAGCATCTGAGAATCAAAATATAAAGGGCAGAAGGAAGGCATACTGATCCCACCTGGTGGAGTGGACTCCAGCTGCTTCCAGGCTGGCTGGACCCTGGACCTAGTGACAGTACCCCTGGAATCAACTTGCCATCAATCATCAGTAAAGGTAAAGACTGAATTAATTTGCCTCTTTGCTTCTTTCTCCTGCACTGCTCATTGCAACCCCAATCACTCCAGGGGCCCGCTCCGTCTGAGGGGAGTGATCGACCTTGCTGCATTACCATCTATCCCCTGGGGACCCCATATGCAGCACTGGCCATCCCTGGCCAGATACCTGTGCTGGCATCCCGGATCATCCATAAACTATAATTCACTTCCCCTGTCTGGGCCCCGGGACTGGGCAATCGCCAGTTTGATACCCCCGTCGGACAGTCTGCCCGGTTACCGAGTACCCCGGCCGACACGACTGCGGCACGGGCACTGCAGGATTTTAAACCTTTAAGGCGTAATGTGTTACCAATGGTTTTCTTGGTGACTGTGGTCCCAGCTGCCTGGAGATCATTAAGAAGTCGTCCCCCCCGTGTGTTTTTTTTTTTTTTTTTTTTTTTTTTTTTTTTGGAATCAGATAAATTTTTATTCATTTAAAGATAAAATAATGAAATACAACTTCAGTACAATAATTTTCCATTTTCTTATTATCAAAAAGAATCCCTCCCTCAACCCCCCTCCCCTTTTACGGACAACAATAAACCTTTATTGTTATATAAAATATGGTTCAATATCACAAAAAACATTTATAACCATTGCAATGCATTTTATAGTGTAATCACCGGGTTCTTCCCTCCAAAAGCATTAATCACACCTTCCATGGTGCCCATAGGTTGTCACTGAGTTTGGCATTTTTCCTTTTTAAATAAATTTTCTCCTCCATCCGCACCACATAATCCACCTGCCTTATGTACTCCTCTCTAGAGGGAGGCTCCGTTCGCACCCAATACCTAGCTATTACCTTTCTAGCTGCATATAAGAGTCTGGCAATTGCCAGTTTTGCGACATCATTCCCCACAAGTTCCTCCACATATCCCAGCAAGCAAACCACTGGATCTCTAGGAATTATACAATGATAACGTCCTTCAATTAGGGCAGCTACTTCAGACCAATAGTTTGCAAGCTTTGGGCAACTCCACATAACATGTAGTACACCAGCAACTTCTGACCCACATCTCGGGCAATCCGAATTCTCCCGTACCCCTATTCTGAGCAAAAAATTAGGCGATCTATATGCTCTATGAATAAGACATTCTGGCAGGTTCATTTAGAGACCACTTGGGGATATATTCCAACATGGACTCCCACTTGTCATCTTCAATGGTACCAACATCTGCTTCCCACTTTTCCTTCGCCAAAACAGGATAGTTCAATAGAAAGGTGTGAAGCAGATCAGCATACACCTTAGATATGACGCCTGTTGTACACCCCCCCCCCCCCATACAAATATAATCAACTAGCTATTGAACCCGTTCTACGCCCGGGTGGCGAGCATTTTTATTGGTATATGGTCTCCCATGCGGGTATGTGCTGCCCCCCTCCTGTCCTCACCCCCCAATCCTGGTATGCGTGGCACCCCTCACCCCCCCCCCAATCCCGGTATGCGTGGCACCCCTCACCCCCCCCAATCCTGGTATGTGTGGTACCCCTCACCCCCCAATCCTGGTATGTGTGGTACTCCTCACCCCCCAATCCTGATATATGCATGGTCCCCTCTCCCCACAATCCTGTTATGTGTGGCCCCCTTATCCCTTTCACACTGTACACACATACAAAAAAAATAAACAGTTATACTCGCCTTTCTTCTCTGTACTCCAGCGCTGCTGTGTCCTCTTCTGCCGGAGGCCGGGGGAGGAGTGCGGCGCCGGAGCACCGTGCTGTCCGGCGCCATTTTGCTGAAGACACACTGTAAATGTGTCTTCAGTAAAATGGCGCCGGATAGCGCAATGCGCACGCGCTGGACCGACGCCTTCACTCCGCCCCCGGTCTCCAGCGAAGAGAGGCGCCGCGGCAACACTCCTACCGGTCAGGTAAGTATGGCGCCGGAGATGTCGGTATGCGTTCAGTGTCTACGCATACCGCACGATCTCCGGCGCCATACACCTCCTCTTACCTGTAACGGCTGGATGCCTGCTTCTGTCTGGAGCCAGACTGCGCGTCACGCATGCGCAGTCTATCGAGGCTTCGGACAGAGACGCGCATCCCCGGTTATATTATAGATAACGATATCCTTTTGAACAGATAGGTTTCTAATTTTCCTTTGCTTAATAAACGCATGCTTAACCTGTGTATACTGATAGCTCTGTCGTCTAATAAGTGAAATTCCTCTTTCAGCATCTCTAAGGTTTTGATTATCCATCAGTTGGTAGATGTATTGTATACCCCTTGCCACCCATCCTCTCAGCTCTCCTATTTTATAAAATTCGCCTAAGTTTTCATTATCCCAAATAGGAGTATACATAGACATTCCCACTATGCCTCTAATCTTCTTCACCCTCGTCCACAATTTATGGACTAGGCCACAGGTCGGGTATGACCTGCCCATCTTCCCAAAAAATCCTGACTCTAGGCCCACTACCAGTGGACTTTTTTTAAGATGAAATTCCAAAACCGCCTGGATAGTCCCCTCTAATATGCTGGGACTGTGCTGCCAAAAAATATATCCACGGGTTTGGTAGGGCGAGACCCCCTTCCTCTTTCGGCTTCTGGAGAGTCTCCAGCTTAATCCTAGGTTGTCCTCCACCCCAGACCAGATCCCTAAATATTGCATTAATGCGCTGGAACACCGGCTGAGGAATCCACACGGGGGAGTTATATAAGACATATATAACAATTTAGGCATCAGCACCATTTTAAGAAGATTGGTGCGTCCCACCACCGAGAGGCGCATTTTGCTCCATGTAGATGCTTTATCTTTTAATTTCCCAAGTATCGGGTATACATTCAACTGAAGGTACTCTTTTACTGGTAATGTTATTATAATTCCAAGATACTTAAATTCTCGTACTAACTTAAGTTGTGTACGCTCCACCTGTTCAACATCCAAGCCATCCAGGGTATCTATTTCCATAATATGAGATTTATCCCAATTAATTTGTAGCCCAGATAACAGGCCAAATCTATTGATGATAGCTATTGCACCATGTAATGACGTCTGAGGGTCCTGTAAGAGTAATAAAATATCATCTGCGTACAACGCTATCTTCTCCTCAACCATTCCATACCGAAATCCCTTTACCACGTCTGACTGTCTCATTACAGAAGCCAGCGGCTCTATGGCCAGGGCAAATAACAGCGGGGAAAGGGGGCAGCCCTGTCTGGTTCCTCTTGTCATATCAAATTTATCTAACCGTTCCCCATTTACTCTTACTCTGGCTACCGGGCGTGTATACAATAGCTTTACCCAGGCCATGAAAACCGGACCAAATCCCATCACTTGGAGAACATGCCACTCCACACTATCAAAGGCTTTCCATGTGTCCAATGAGACCACAACTCTATGCCCAGCATTGTCAGCGGCTAATTGCATGTTAAAGAATAGTCGCCTCAAGTTAATGGCCATTGATCTATCTGGCATAAAACCTGACTGATCTGAGTGTATAACACTAGAAACTACACGGCTTGGTCGGTTAGACAATACTTTAACTAAGATTTTAATATCAGCCGGTAGTAGGGATATGGGTCTATCCGAATCTGGCTGTGTCTGGTCCTTATCCGCCTTGGGCAAAACCACCACCATAGCCTTCCGCATTGACTCCGGTAATTCTCCCACCTCCAGGGCCGCCAAAAACACATCTTTCAATTTTGGCAATAGTACATCTCTAAGATGTTTATAGAATTCTGTTGGTAGCGCTGCTGCTATAATAGGCAACAGGTGACCAACTTTTTCACCCTCTTCATAAAAGGCAATTTTTTGAAATTCCCTCTTCTTTTCCCCACTGGCCAGAAATATTTTATCCACCCCTTTTTGAGCTTCCTTTATGATCTGTTGCGCCTCTACTGTGGGGTTAAGCACCAATTCCTCCTCTGCTCTCTTCAGCGCAGCCAATGCCTCTTTCCTCCATTCTGCTCTGATTTTTACATCTGGAGATATCTCGGATCAGTAAACCCCTAACATATGACTTCATTGTGTCCCACACAGTTCCTATGGCTGTACTTCCCAAGTTATTCTGGAAGAATTCCTCCACTTCTCCTGCTATTTTCTGAATCTCCACCGTTTCCAGCCATACCGGGTGAACCTTCCATTCTTTCCGTCCACCGTCCCTACATATACCGGACCTCAGCTCCACCAACAAGGGACAATGATCAGAGAGTATCCTGGGTAGATATTCAATATGCATAATGTTTTGGTGAACCATCCCATTTCCCAAGGCGAAGTCTATTCTAGACATAGAGCCATGCGTCGAGGAGTAGCATGAGTATGTCTTCACTCCCATATGTCTCACTCTCCACAAATCTATCAGGCCCACCTCTGACACATACTTAGCAAAGGGTGTCTCCCCCTCTCCGTCAGTTCTTCCCCGTTGCCTACTAGTTTTGTCCCAAATTTTATTCATTATGTTGTTAACATCTCCAATCAGCAACACAGGAATCCCTGTCCAATGCCTCGTGAGCTCTATAATCTCTTGCAGTTTCGTCCCAGTATATGGCGGTGGAAAATACACTGCCACCACGCAATATAATTTGCCATAAAGTCTGCAGACTAGAAAAATGTATTGCCCATCTTTTATCTATTTTAATCTCAACCTCTTCAAACGGAGTCCCAGCATGCACCAAGATAGAAACCCCCCGTGCATATGCAGAATAGGTAGAGTGGTATGCTCTTTGAACCCATTTCCTCGCTAAAAAAAACAATTGTCACTCATCAGGTGTGTTTCCATAAGGCGGATAATGGAGGGCTCTTGAGCCATAATATTTTGGATAATAGCAGCCCGTCTCTTACGGTCCGCCAAACCATGTACGTTCCATTTTAATACCTTAACAATACCCGCCATTGTTTATCAGATTCAACATCTGTGTATATAACCACATCATAAAGTGCCCCCCATGCCTTCCGTTTCCACCCCCCCCCCCCATACCCCAAACCAAAACTCTTCTAACCATCCCGGTCACCCCCAATCCGCCTCCAAATTTGTTGTTCCATTCTCTCTATCCGAGAGTGGGTGAATGAAACCGGCCTATTCCACCAGATGATCCCTCCCGCCTAAACTACAGATAAACAAAGATCCAACTGTCTTCCCCAAGGTCTCTCCCGCCTTATGAAAAACATTAGATAATGGGTATATAAACTGTATACATCACCAGTACACCGCTTCAGTCCAAAATCAAACTTGTATCCTGCAACAAACCGTTAAATGCTGTTGAAAAAGGACAGCAAATGATAAGTATAAACACATGCACAAAACATGTATTCTGCATCTCTTCAGCTGTCCTTGTGCTCCCGCACTCTTCTAGAGTTCTTTTCAATCCAGTCCAGAGCTTCTTCTGGAGATTGCAGAAAGTGTACTCTACCCAGTGCAACCAGTCTCAGCTTAGCCGGATACATCATAGAATACGCTAGTCCCATGTCTCTCAATTTTTTTCTTTACATCTCTATAATTCATGCATAGTTTTTGCACCATGGGTGAATAGTCTGAGTACAACGAGATATCTTGTCCATCTATTGTTAACTCCTTAGTCTTTCTCGCCATACGCAGGATAGTGTCTCTGTCTCTGTAATTTAAGATCCTAGCCAACATGGCTCGGGGAGCTGCTCCTGGAGGCTGGGGTCTCAGTGGGACTCTATGAGCTCGCTCTACAACAAAGACTTTTGATAGTTTATCAGCTCCAAATTTTTCCAGCAGCCAGTTCTCAATAAATTCTGTAGGGTTTCATCCTTCTGCCTTTTCCGGGACCCCCACTATCCTGACATTATTACGTCTCGACCTGTTTTCCAAGTCATCATTTTTAGCAATGACATCAGTTAATAGCTTGTCCTGCTTTTTTTGAGCAGCTTGTAAAGATATTATGGTGTCCTCAGCCGTGCTCACTCTTTCCTCTACCTCTCCTGTGCGGACATCGGCTTTCTGCATGGCAGCTTTAATATTAGTAATTTCTGCCTGCACACCAGTAACCTGCTTTGACAGCTTAGTAAGCGCTTGTTTGCAATACGACACCACAGTGAACACATCTTTCAAAGTGGGTTCCCCCACAGCAGGATCAACAGCAGACTCCACATTTTGGATGTGCCATCCTGGATGAGCTGCACTACCTGAGCAACTTCTGTGGGTTGTAGAGTCCGTCTCATGCTACCACGAGTGTGAAAGCACAACCAACATTCAAAAGTGACCAAAACATCAGCCAGAAAGCATTGGTACTGAGATGTGGTGTGTGGTCCCCACCTGCAGAACCACTCCTTTATTGAGGGTGTCTTGATAATTGCCAATAATTTCCACCTATTGTATATTCCCTTTATTTTTTTGAGCAGTGTAGATCTCTATCTATATATCACGTATATACAGTATATAATATATATTATGCCACTAGCTTGGGGTATAATATCCTTATGTCCAGTTCTCTTTAAATAGTCTACCACTGGGTGCAAATACTGCACGAAGAATCCCTTGTCAATTGTGTTTATCGTATTGTGATGCAGTTGATGATATTTAAAATAACTACTTCTATCGAAGTTTTATTTTTTATTTTTTTTTTCCTCCTTTCTTTCCAGGAATGCAATTTACCTTTTCTTTAAAAAGTTGTCAATTTTTTTGTATACAGAAAATGCCACTTGCCAGAAGTAATTGTTTCGCAAGTTGTACAAGTGTGTGTGTGTGTGTGTGTGTGTATTGGAGGGTGTGTCTATGTATATACTGTATGAGAGATTGTGTGTGTCTACACTATATATGAGTGAGGGTGTGGTGGCTTGGAGAATAAGAAGTCTTGATCAGGACCTGGCAACTAGACCAGAGGTCCTGGGAGGTGAATTTTCAGCTGATGGGGAAGTATTGATGATGGTCGCAGAGGAGAATAAAATAATCCTGATCATTATTGTCATAGAATAACAGTGAGCAGTAAGCTGCTGCCATTACATCTTGTATTTAGGTTCTGGATGACACAAACACATTGGGTCCCTCTGCTGCCAAGTGTGTAGAATGATTGATTACCCAGCTCATCATCCCCCAATTTCACTAAAATGTTGCTGTTTTTTTGTAATTCTATTTCCATTGTTTTTTTACAGAACTGTCTTCTCTTTTCTAGTCGAAAAAATTATTGGTGGTTATTAGATTGGCGTGTAGCCTTCCAGCAATATTGCCCTTTATTCTGTTTCCATAGGTTGCACCTTCCAGTTGGGTATCATGGACGAGCATCTTCTGTTGTGGTTTCCGGTACTCCTATTAAAAGACCAAAAGGACAAACAAGACCAAGTGATGGTAGGTCGATCATGATGTATTGCCGTGGCAAAAACTGTACTTGAAAGGCATCTAAGTTCTCGCTGCTATGTGGCTGGATCGGAGGGAGGCTGCTGTGATCACTCCTTTTTTTTTTTTTTGCATTCCTTACTTGGCAGTGACAAAGCAATCTGTCGGCTAAATATTATTATCCCACAAAGGGTATGCGTTAGTATTTTTATTGAGCCCCTCCTAATTATGAGCAGGAGTGGTTTATAAAACCTTTTTTCTAAAGGTAAGCAGAAATATAAAGCTTAGAGTGGGTGCCTGGTTTAAGGAGGTGTCCTCTTTAGGATCCTAATTTATTGGGCAAAAGAGAGCCCCTCTCTCTCTGTAGGACATTTCTTGTCCTGCATTATACAGACCACCCATTGATGTGCATAAGCGCTGTGTAATGCCTTATTTCCCCAATGGTTGCGCTGCAGGGAAGATGAGTACTTACCACCAGGTTCACACCCCCTCACCTGGAAGCCATAATGTAATCTTACTATTAGGAGACCCGTCTTAGGCCCTTTTTACACCATCTTTTTATAATTTGTAACCTCATAATTTGATATTGTAAACAAAAAAAACAATAACAATCCCGATCTGTTGTAAAACTGATGCAAACAGGTGCATTTAAAGAAAGTCTGTGTTGTTTTTTTTTTTTTTTTTATTTAATTGATTTTTATTTTTAAATGACACAGAGAAGGAGTGTTAGGAGGTCAAGTTTTCCATATATATATATATATATATATATATATATATATATATATATATATATATTATTATTATTATTTTCCAAAAACATATACTGGTGGTTATTTGCCTACACAGTACCATAATGGTAAGTCAGCACTACAATGCAAAAATAAAGTTAACCAAAAAAAATCCCAAAACTGAAATATGAAATTAATTTAGATTTTGAAGTAGACTTTAAAGAAACATTTGGCCCAGTGTTTTTGTTTTTGTTTTTTTTACGCCCCCCAAAATGGCTCGACTTCATAACTGATGACATTCCCAAGCTATAGTTATGCATTCTGTCCTTCAAGACTTAAAGGGGTATTCCATCTCTAAGATGCCATCCCAATATGTAGCAGGTGTAGTAATAATAATATTAGCAAATACCTCCAATTAGAATTGTAGTATAGTTTTTCTGATTCACTGTCTCTTTCCTCATGTGCAGGCATCGCAGGACTTTGGAGATGGGGAATACCCCTTTTTAACGTAATAAAAACAAATGTCAAGAAGCTTTTCTTCCATTATTTTCTATGAAAGTCAGAATACATAATATGCATCAATTCCCCTATTCTCTCTGGCTAATCTCTCCAATTTATGTAAAATAAAGATCTTTCAGTTAAGGGGGTTGTCCAGTCTAAAATGAAAAGTCTGCACACAGAGTGACTGCAGACTTAATTTTAGACCGGACAACCCCTTTAATGTTAATAGAAGGAGCATCCTGGTCTTCTTGGGTCTCATTCCTAGTAGCAAGAATGGCTATAAAGAACTTCTCTCCCACTACAAGAACTGCCCATAGATTACATAGACAGTAGAGTTGGTGCGAATCTAATTACTGGACCAATTCCAATGGCCAGGTCTGCAATATGTGGTGGTCGGACAGGTGCCCCAAGAATGGCCTCCTACCTCCACTGCTCTTTTTTGTTTATACAGGCCTACCTCAACATCACATGTCATACTTCAACAATGAAGTCGCACCAAGCTGGATAATCAGCGGAGAAACCGTGGATGGTGGGAGATAGGAAGTGGTTCTCAGGGCACATGTCCAACCACTTGCTTTACTGACGTAGCTGCTGGACCAGATCCTGTGAATCAATTTGCACCAACTCTAATAGACAGCCCATTAATTTCATAAGAACCTGAATATTTGCTGTGGATTTTCCCCACAATTTAGAATTGACTCAGAATGGGGTTTCCTATAATCAACTTATTCCCAAGGGAACTTTCCAGGAAAATTTAGATTAAATATCTAAAGTGGACAACCTATTTTAATGAATTTACAGTATTGTAAAATTTATTTCATATACAGTATTTCTCATATGTACACTGTGGCACAATTTTAGGCAATTTTGTATTTTTGATGATTCATTATTATTGAACAACTACAGAGCTGTCGGTCACCCCAAAAGGTTAATAAATCTGAATATTTAAGAAACTAAAAGTGAGGTTTTGTCTTTCTTAGAAGAATATCTGTGTGTATAATTTGGGTTATCACAACCAAAAAGGAAAAGGATAGCCTTGGAGGAATGTATGTACAAATAATGAACCAAATGGGAAAACCTATTTAATTATCCCTCTCTAAACAGGCTATTTTACTTTTAATCTTTATATTAAAATGTGAATGTAGAGGGTATTAAAATATTGTCCCTAAACAGACTAATATCTATGACGTTCTGATGGTACCGTGGGGTGTCATCCTAGAGCTGAATGGGATAAATAAATGTCTGCACATGTCCCCCCAACATGTTTCACCGCACTAGCAGCATCATCATGTTAGTGTCCCATCCCCTAATGATGCCGCTAGTGCAGTGAAACATGTTGGGGGGACATGTGCAGACATTTATTTATCCCATTCAGCTCTAGGATGACACCCCACGGTACCATCAGAACATCATAGATATTAGTCTGTTTAGGGATAATATTTTAATACCCTCTACATTCACATTTTAATATAAAGATTAAA
This sequence comes from Phyllobates terribilis, assembly GCF_046119375.1. NCBI lineage: Eukaryota > Metazoa > Chordata > Amphibia > Anura > Dendrobatidae > Phyllobates > Phyllobates terribilis. The sequence continues at coordinate 488,876,284 of NW_027362771.1, forward strand.
AGTTAAACTTTATAGCCTGTTTAGAGAGGGATAATTATATGGGTTTTCCCATTTGGTTCATTATAATTATTGGGCAACTATTAGAGTGCAGAATTATTATACAACTAAATGAGAAACGTAAATGTTCCCATCTCAGTTGTTTTATCATTCTCACTTTAACATATGAAAATAACCAAACAACTAAAAATGTACAAAAATACATTAATGACATTTAAAAACCTATATCCGTGACCTATACAGTGCACTTACAGCTTTATTTGCATATGACTTAGACACTAGATATCTCATGATTCACATTGGATCTCCACACAAAAAATCTTATTTTTATAGGCGTACAACCACCTTTACAGCCATATCGCTACTTCCATATGTATAAACGTGCTGACACGTTGCCATGGGGTTTTCCCATGAAAAAAAAGTTAATTTTAATCAATAAATCTTTGAAGAATAATAATTTCCACAATTGGATGTGTATTTAAAAAATGATCACAATTGTGTCTGTTGTGCTCAACTTGTAATCACTCTGCAGTAAGGTCAGACAGTTCAGTCTCATTAGAACAGGCACGTTACTGCTTTGTAATATGTAATAACAGCACTAATCTCTCTGCAGAGCAGAAACAAATGTGATTACTGTCAAATCTGTGAACACAGAGTGGTGGAGATGCAGTACAGCTGTACAGAGCTGTCAGTGCTATGAGAGCAGGAGAACCGATAGTTTGTAATGTGACACCACTAAACTCAGCTGCGCTGCCCCTCTTCCACACTTAAGCCCCCGTCTCACATAACGACGCACCAGCGATCCCGACAACGATGTGACCTGGCCGGTATCGCTGGTGCGTCGCTAAGTGATCGCTCGTGAGCTGTCAAACAGGCAGGCTCACCAGCGATCAGGGGAGCAGCGACATTGTGGAAAGAATCTTTCCACGATGTCCTGATCCTGGTTACCAGCCTGCTGCTGAAGCAGGAGCAGGCTGGTAACCATGATAAACAGCAGGTTACTAGGGGCACACGCGCACTTAGTAACCCGCTGTTTATCATGGTTACCACTCTGCTACAGTGAGCGGGAGGTTACCGCTCACAGTAGCAGAGTGGTAACCATGATAAACAGCGGGTTACTAAGTGTGCGTGTGCCCCTAGTAACCCGCTGTTTATTATGGTTACCAGCCTGATCGCTGGTCCCGCTGGTCATACACAGCGATGTGTGCTGACCAGCGGGAGGGCAAGGACCAAAAAATGGTCCAAGACAGGGCAGTCGTCTTTCCTTTGTGTGTTGATGCATACTTATGATTGGTCTGCATCGTACACACCCCCAGTGAAAACTGTCTGATAGCACCCTAAAAAAAAAACTCATCAGGTGTCAAATAATTTCATTGTTAATATTTCCGCAATGGAGAGGTGAAAATATATATATTTTATTATGCTTTGCAGCAACTATTGCATCCTGTATCCAGTTCAACATGAAACATTTGCAGACAGGTCCTCTTTAAGCAAGAGAATCTAACCGACTTGATATGGGGTCCAGTAACTTAAAAAATAAAAAAACTACTTTTTAATTTTTTCTTTTTTTTTTTCTCTAGACAAACCACCAATTTTTGATGCCAGCAAACTTTTGGACATTGAGCTAGAAATGGTGAGCAGCTTTCTTTATATTTCAAGCAATACTGTATGTACGTCAGGGGCAGACACAGTATAGACATCTGTGCTAGAATTGTATATGGGTCCCTCTTATCTTATAGCTCCTCTTATAGCACCTATTTTTTTTTTTTTTCTTTCTGACAATCCATTAGTAATTGTGAGCTCTGAAGTTTATTCGCTCATGCTGTTAAAGAGAACCTGTCAGCAGGATTTAGCACTATAAAGTAAAGGTATGGCCATAATGGCGCTATTACAAACTTATACCTTTGTTGAACTAATCTGATCAGTGGTTCTTTTTTAATCATGGTTTTAAGTTTTCTTCTAATGACTTCTGTGCATTGGGGTGGGCCTATGGAGGTTGGATCTTCTCCTCCCGCCCCTCGCCTGTCTCCGTTGTTTCTATGGTCACTGAATGATTTTTCTCCATTTTGAAATTTTACGTCACCATCATTGGGTGGGTGGCGCTTGCGCAGTGTGAGATTCCACTGGACTTCGGCCTTCAATAAAATGGCGCCAGAGTCAGCGCATGTACAGATCGAGATTCTAGCTCAGATCAAGATCTGCGTATGTGCCATTTCCGGCGCCATGTTATTGAAGACCAGATGTGGAATCTCACTCTGTGAAATTCCAAAATGGAGGCAGGTCACTGAATACTCAGTGACCTGTAGAAACACAGGAGGCAGGTGAGGGGCCGGAGCAGAAGATGACCCAACCTCCCCCTTCCAAGGCTCGTCCCGATGCACAGAAGAAGTCATCAGAAAAAAACTTAAAACCAGCCATGATTAAAAAAGAACCACTGATTGGATTTTGTTCAACGTAGGTACCAATTTAATCAGTGTAATAGCGCCATTATGGCAATACTTTATAGGGCTAAATCCTGCTGACAGGTTCTCTTTATGTGCAATCTAATTGATAGTAGGAAACCGCTTTCTGACAGTGGGCCCCTAACCTTTTTGGATCCTTGTGAAGCTGCGCAGGTTGCACCAATTCTATGTCCGCCCCTGAAATACCTTATGCCTTCATTTATGTTTTTCGTGAGATTATCACTGTCCTATAAACCATGTCATATACAATATCAAATTCTAAAAAACCTAATGAGAAATCATGCATTACATGGCGAGTAGTGAAACGGTTGTGTCCATCTAATGTGTTAATCAGCCAGGTCTGTATTTTGTAGCATCGGTCTGTACAGGGTCATAGAGAGTTGTTGTTGTAACCTTTGAAATTTTGCATAGAAACAATCCCCAATCTGAAAATCAGTTCGAGCTCCAGCTGTAATTGTGAAAACCTCTATTAATCAGGAGCAATTTTCCTGTCCTTTTTCACAGGCTTTCTTTGTGGGCCCTGGAAACGATTTAGGAAAACCGATTCCCATTCAGAAAGCTGATGAGCACATTTTTGGCATGGTGCTAATGAATGATTGGAGTGGTAAGACTTTTGGGAATCATGTTTATTACAGAGACTTCTAATCAAAGAGATGATAAATTGTAAAAAAAAAAAATGATGGGAACATTCAATAGTGTTTACCACTTGTGAAAACTGAACTCTCCATTGTCAACCTTCAGGTGGCTACTTATAGGGACCTGTATATTGATGATCACGGAATAAGGCAACTGCTAAGGCTAGGTACACTGTATCTGACTGCATTTATACAATGTTGCTATAAATCATAGCCTTTGATCCTAAACACATTGTACCACATTAGGATGGTGCAGTGGTCGACACAGACATGGCAAAGTTAAAGTCCCACTCCAGCATTTTTTTTATTTTATTTTTAGTGCTGGAGTGGTGCCACTAATGTAAGCTTCCTGATCCTAGACTTATAGTTTCAGCGCTTCCTGGCGCCACTCCAGTCCCAATCTGCCAACTTGTGATCGCAACTGCTGACTGACCTTAAGTCAGAGGTAACGGTCACAAGCTCTGTGTAAGTCTATGAGGGCCTCATTCTGGCTGTTATAGATTTACATTGAAAAGTGAATTCCAACTCTCCCAGCAAATAGTGGAGTGATCCAGTAGATCACAACTTGCAGAAGACGACTGGTGCGGCACTGATAACGGATGAAGACTGCGGCTGGTAAGTCATGTTTTGTTCAAGATTATTGTAATTATTTTTGTATTATACCCCCTTTCACATGTAAAGCTCCATGGAATAAATGGCGTTATAATAATAATAATAAATAAGACTAGGGGCAGGGAATTTAGATTGGTGACACCACTGACAGGGGCGTAACTATTACGGTTGCAGGGGGTGTGACTACCCCCAGGCCAATGCTGTAGGGGGGCTCTCCGATACCGGTGCCCATTTCAGCTGGATGTGCGTCCGAGGACTGTTATACACCTGAAATGCTTTGCGAAATAGAGTTACTGGCAGCTGATGTTGTCATGCCAGTGACTGGGGCGCCTGGCAGTGACATCATGTGCTGCCAGTCGCTTGCACACTGAATTTATATCTCTATATATCTCTGTCTGCATCTGCCCTGGATGGGACACATATATACCAGGAGGGATCCAGGATGGGGGACATATATACCAGGATAAGGGACATACAAGTGCATCTCACTAAATTAGAATATCATCAAAAAGTTAATTTTATTTCAGTTCTTCAATACAAAAAGTGAAACTCCTATATTATATAGAGTCATTACAAACAGAGTGATCTATTTCAAGTGTTTACGTCTGTTAATGATTATGGCTTACAGCCAATGAAAACACAAAAGTCATTATCTCAGTAAATTAGAATACTTTATAACAACAGCTTGAAAAATGATTTTAAAATCCGAAATGTTGGCCTACTGAAATGTATGTTCAGTAAATGCACTCAATACTTGGTCGGGGCTCCTTTTGCATCAATTACTGCATCAATGTGGCGTGGCATGGAGGCGATCAGCCTGTGGCACTGCTGAGGTGTTATGGAAGCCCAGGTTGCTTTGATAGCAGCCTTCAGCTCGTCTGCATTGTTGGGTCTGGTGTCTCTCATCTTCCTCTTGACAATACCCCACAGATTCTCTATGGGGTTAAGGTCAGGCGAGTTTGCTGGCCAATCAAGCACAGTGATACTGTTGTTTATAAACCAGGTATTGGTATTTCTGGCAGTGTGGACAGGTACCAAGTCCTGCTGGAGAATGAAATTTCCATCTCCAAAAAGCTTGTCTGCAGAGGAAAGCATGAAGTGCTCTAAAAATTTCCTGGTAGACGGCTGTGCTGACTTTGGTCTTGATAAAACACAGTGGACCTACACCAGCAGATGACATGGCTCCCCAAACCATCACTGATTGTGGAAACTTCACACTAGACCTCCAGCAGTGTGGATTGTGGCCTCTCCACTCTTCCTCCAGACTCTGGGACCTTGATTTCCAAATGAAAATTAGAACCCTGGGACCTTGTGGAGTGTCAATGACTGCCTTCTGGACATCTGTCAAGTCAGCAGTCTTCCCCATGATTGTGGAGCCTACTGAAACAGACTAAGGGACCTTTTTAAATGCTTAGGAAGCCTTTGCAGGTGTTTTTGTTAATTATTCTAATTTACTGAGCTAATGACTTTTGTGTTTTCCTTGGCTGTAAGCCATAATCATCAACATTAACAGAAATAAACACTTGAGATAGATCACTCTGTTTGTAATGATTCTATTGAACAACTGAAATAAATTAACTTTTTGATGATATTCTAATTTAGTGAGATGCACCTCCTATGTCCTTATAGGATTTAGAACGCTACAAGGGCCCATACAGCTCACCACCATGTGGTGGGGAGGGGACTGATCCAAATTAACGCCACTAACCTTTGGTGCTTTAAGTTGAAACTAGATTACTCCGAGTGAAGCAAGCAAGGGTAGCGGTTACAGTCTCTCAATGTTTTATGGTAATGAGCATATTGCAGTATTTGTTAATTGAAGTGGTCGGGGCTTCAAAGCATCAATCAGTTTGCATGCCACATCAGCAAGCTCAGTTGTCAAACTTCTTCATTGTCTTCTGCATGGATCGTGCCGATGATTTGGAGCTCCCGCGCTGGCCCCCTCAATTGACATGTACTGCAATATGGTTTATAATGACAAGCAGCACATTGCAGCGCTTGTCACCTGAAGGGGCCGGTGCTCCAAAGCAGCAGCAGGATCCGTGCAGAGAAGAGTGAAGACTGTGATCGAAGCATGCGTGCTAGGACAACCTGTCAATCATTGAAAGGACGTTCTGCCCCCATCAGTGATGTCCTCTTGACTTTACATCCAATTTAGATCAGAACACATAAGAAGTAACAGACAGGAAGCCGTGCTTACATGACCACAAAGGGTTACATGCACCACACCAGGATGCACTTATAGAAGAAGCGCAGATAATGAATGTATATTAGAAAAGCGATTGTTAAGAAGAGTTAGGACGCATTAAAAGGGGTCAAATAGTAGTGAAAACCCCTTTTAACAACTTGAGGATCTGAGATTCTTATCGCACAGTGTGTCCTAATATATCAAATCTATTGTGATCTCCCCCAAGTAATTCTTTGGGGAACTTTTCACATCAGGTTAGACCATGGCGAAGCTATTGCTCTTCAGTCCATGTAGATGGTATCAGTGCAGAGCATTGGTTTTAACACAAATCATTCATACAAAGATTATTTCCACAATTTAGATATCTAATCTATATTTTAATCAAATTTTTTTTTTTTTTTTGTGCTGAACATGAAGGAAATACTATTTCCTTATTATGGTCTTAACTTTATTACAACCAATAGGTGGCGCTATGTGACCTCTGTATAATGCTAAACATGGCAAATATGTGCAGATGGAAGGAGAGCGCTGCACAACTTCACTAACATTGTAATTATTGATCTTTAAAGCTTAACGTAAGAGGTACTTTTATTATGAAATTATTAGAAAATGGCATTATGAGATGTTTTCTACTATATATATCTGTTAATAGAATCTATAATGCTACAATTAAAAGCAATAATGTGGTGATTTGCGTAGGCTGCGTTCACATATGGCGTCTTAACATTCTGGAAGCAGAGGGTGGTTAGTTGTGTTTTTTTTTTTCAAAGGAAGAAAGAGCCCATCAAGCAGGACTTTTTCTTCTGTTCTAAAAGCCAGAACTAGACGGTCCCATAAGAATCAATAGGGTCGCTCTGCTTCTGTTGGCATCAGTTAGGCAACGGATCCGTTTTTTACATTAATTCAGTTTGTCCATTCCCAGGATGTCAAAATGCCAGTTTGAATGTCGTCTGATAATGTGGCATCTCAATAGTAAAAATACACCATAAAGAGGACCTGATACCACTACTCGCACCTCTTTTTAGTAATTGCTCATTTTTCCTTTGAAATAATTCTGTTTATTTAGATCTCTGCATTGTGCCATTCCTCTATTATTCCTCTTGGAAATTTATGACTGTATTGACAGCTGGGTACTAGGGCTCGTGCAGACGACTGTATTTTGAGTCCGACAATACATCAGATCACACTCGGACTAAAGTTATTCTATGGTGCCATGCACATGTCCTATTTTTTTATTTTTTTTGTCCGATCGAGAGTTGGTCCAAGGAAAAAAATCGCAGCATGCTCTTTGCTCTGTTTGCTTTCTTGCATTCGTAAATCGGATTGCAGTCGGCCATGCAAGTCTATGGGTCACTGGAAAACATGGAACCGTATTCAAATGACAACAGTCTGCAATTTTCACAGACTGCCAAAATGGAGAAGATGGAGAAATTTTTTTTTTTCCATTTTCTCCACATCCGAGAAAATCGTATCACACTGTGGGTTTGACCATAGTGTGATTACCATAATCAACTTGATTCTCTCGGATGAGAGAAAATACAGTCGTGTGACCCTAGCCTTACTGTTCCTCTACCCAGTCTGAGGCTGCGTGCCCACTATGCTTTTTTGATGCGGAATTTCCACAGCGGAAACGCTTTAAAAACGCTTGGTAATACGTGCCCCATGGTCCCCAATGAAAATCCGCATGTTCTGTGTACATGCGGAATTTTCCGCTGCAGATATTTTCCTTGCTCAAAAATCCACAGCATGTCCATTCTTTGTGCGCTTCCGCATGCGGATTTGAGGTCACAATGCATTTGAAATACGCAAGACAAATTCGCGTGTAAAATCCGCAAGCGTTTTTACTGGCAAGGACATGCAGAAACGCTACGGAAATTGGCTGCACTGATTGAACAATGCCAGATTATGTAGGCAAATTGTCTCTTCGGAAAGGAAGAGGACTAGAACTCTAGTGCCACTTATTGGAAGTAGCAATCCTAAAAGTCAATATCTACTCTTTCACGAGCCTTGTCATATGATTTGGGATAAAAGCCAAACCAGGAATCTCAATTTGCAAAATCTGTGTTTCGGGGTGCTGCCCCCCATCAGTGCAAGGTGTAAGATCTGGTTTGGCTGGGTGAGAGAGGTCTGACTGTGATCCAAGGGGTACGTTTTTTTCTCCTTGCGGAGGGACCCCCCCCCCCCCCAACTGGTAACACCCATTGACAATTTGTTCAAAAATTGTAGGAGGAATTATTATAGAGGACCTGTACAATAAAGAGTTACAAGAAAAGATACTCAATAATTATTCCTTGAGAAATGTATGTATTTACTGAAAGAGACATGTTGGGATAACTAACAAGTCCTCGAGTACTTAGGAGCTGTGGCAATAGGAAAGCCCCATGTCACTGCATCTCCTGTTACTTTTTCTGAGGCTGCATGGTTTGAAATAAACAGTAGTGAAAGTGGCACAGCGCTCTCCTAGCATTGCTGTCACTTAGTTGTAATCAGCGTGGAGATGACATGGGGCCAAAGTCATTTATGGCATATACTGTTCAATGGCATTGACCTGGTCTCTAATCTGAGCTGCTGTTAACCTGTGATTTCTGAGTCTGGTGACTCGGATAAACATCCTCAGAAGCAGAGGTGACTCTTGGTCTTCCTTTCCTTGGGCGGTCCTCATGTGAGCCAGTTTCTTTGTAGTGCTTGATGGTTTTTGCAACTGCACTTGGGGACACATTCAAAGTTTTCCCAATTTTTCACACTGACTGACCTTCATTTCTTAAAGTAATGATGGCCACTCGTTTTTCTTTACTTAGCTGCTTTTTTCTTGCCATAATACAAATTCTAACAGTTTATTCAGTAGGACTATCAGCTGTGTATCCACCAGACTTCTGCACAACACAACTGATGGTCCCAACCCCATTTATAAGGCAAGAAATCCCACTTATTAAACCTGACAGGGCACACCTGTGAAGTGAAAACCATTTCCGGTGACTACCTCTTGAAGCTCATCAAGAGAATGCCAAGAGTGTGCAAAGCAGTCATCAAAGCAAAAGTTGGCTACTTTGAAGAACCTAGAATATAAGACATATTTTCAGTTGTTTCACACTTTTTTGTTAACTATATAATTCCACATGTGTTAATTCATTGTTTCGATGCCTTCAGTGTAAATGTACAATTTTCATAGTCATGAAAATACAGAAAAATCTTTAAATGAGAAGGTATGTCCAAACTTTTGGTCTGTACTGTACATCACATAGGAGACACCGAGACTGCAGTATACATAACATATGAGACACTGAAACAGCTGCATATACATTACAAGAGACATGGGGCTGCAGCATATACATCACAGGAGACATGTGGCAGCTGTATATACTTCATTGGAGATATGAGGCTGTGGCATAGACGTCACAGGAGACCTGGTGACTGCAGTATATACATTACAATAGACGTGGGGCTGAGATATACACTGCTCAAAAAAATAAAGGGAACATTTAAACAACAGAATATAACTCCAAGTAAATAAAACTTCTGTGAAATCAAACTGTCCACTTAGGAAGCAACACTGATTGACAATCAATTTCACATGCTGTTGTGCAAATGGAATAGACAATAGATGGAAATTATTGGCAATTATCAAGACACACTCAATAAAGGAGTGGTTCTGCAGGTGGGGACCACAGACCACATCTCAGTACCAGTGCTTTCTGGCTGATGTTTTGGTCACTTTTGAATGTTGGTTGTGCTTTCACACTCGTGGTAGCATGAGACGGACTCTACAACCCACAGAAGTTGCTCAGGTAGTGCAGCTCATCCAGGATGGCACATCAATGCGAGCTGTGGCAAGAAGGTTTGCTGTGTCTGTCAGCGTAGTGTCCAGAGGCTGGAGGCACTACCAGGAGACAGGCCAGTACACCAGGAGACGTGGAGGGGGCCGTAGGAGGGCAACAACCCAGCAGCAGGACCGCTACCTCCGCCTTTGTGCAAGGAGGAACAGGAGGAGCACTGCCAGAGCCCTGCACAATGACGTCCAGCAGGCCACAAATGTGCATGTGTCTGCACAAACGGTTAGAAACCGACTCCATGAGGGTGGTATGAGGGCCCCACGTCCACAGATGGGGGTTGTGCTCACAGCCCAACACCGTGCAGGAGGTTTGGCATTTGCCACAGAACACCAGGATTGGCAAAGTCGCCACTGGCGCCCTGTGCTCTTCACAGATGAAAGCAAGTTCACAATGTGCACATGTGACAGACGTGACTGAGTCTGGAGATGCCGTGGAGGGCAATCCATCCTTCAGCATGACCGGTTTGGCAGTGGGTCAGTAATGGTTTGGGGTGGCATTTCTTTGGAGGGCCACACAGCCCTCCATGTGCTTGCCAGAGGTAGTCTGACTGCCATTAGGTACCGAGGTGAGATCCTCAGACCCCTTGTGAGACCATATGCTGGTGCGGTTGGCCCTGGATTCCTCCTAATGCTGGACAATGCCAGACCTCATGTGGCTGGAGTGTGTCAGCAGTTCCTGCAAGATGAAGGCATTGAAGCTATTGTCTGGCCCGCCCGTTCCCCAGACCTGAATCCGATTGAGCACATCTGGGACATCATGTCTCGCTCCATCCACCAACGTCACGTTGCACCACAGACTGTACAGGAGTTGGCGGATGCTTTAGTCCAGGTCTGGGAGGAGATCCCACAGGAGACCATCCGCAACCTCATCAGGAGCATGCCCAGGCATTGTAAGGAGGTCATTCAGGCACGTGGAGGCCACACACAATACTGAGCCTCATTTTGACTTGTTTTAAAAACATTACATCAAAGTTGGATCAACCTGTAGTGTGTTTTTCCACTTTAATTTTGGGGGGTGACTCCAAATCCAGGCCTCCATTGGTTAATAAATTTGATTTCCATTGCTCATTTTTGTGTGATTTTGTTGTCAGCACATTCAAGTTTGTACAGAACAGAGTATTCAATGAGAATATTTCATTCAGATCTAGGATGTGTTATTTCAGTGTTCCCTTTATTTTTTTAAGCAGTGTATATCACAGGAGATATGGAGCTGTGGCATATACAGTTGAAACAAGAAGTTACATACACTATATAAGAAGACGCCTATATACAGTGGTGGCCAAAAGTATTGGCACCCCTGCAATTCTGTCAGATAATACTCAGTTTCTTCGTGAAAATGATTGCAATCACAAATTCTTTGGTCTTATTATCTTCATTTAATTTGCTTGCAAGGAAAAAACACAAAAGAGAATGAAGCAAAAATCAAATCATTGATCATTTCACACAAAACTCCAAAAAGGGGCCAGACAAAAGTATTGGCACACTCAGCCTAATACTTGGTTGCACAACCTTTAGCCAAAATAACTGCGAACAACCGCTTCCGGTAACCATCAATGAGTTTCTTACAATGCTCTGCTGGAATTGTAGACCATTCTTCTTTGGCAAACTGCTCCAGGTCCCTGATATTTGAAGGGTGCCTTCTCCAAACTGCCATTTTGAGATCTTTCCACAGGTGTTCTATGGGATTCAGGTCTGGACTCATTGCTGGCCACCTTAGAAGTCTCCAGTGCTTTCTCTCAAACCATTTTATAGTGCTTTTGGAAGTGTGTTTTGGGTCATTGTCCTGCTGGAAGACCCATGACCTCTGAGGGCGACCCAGCTTTCTCACACTGGGCCCTACATTATGCTGCAAAATTTGTTGGTAGTCTTCAGATTTCATAATGCCATGCACACGGTCAAGCAGTCCAGTGCCAGAGGCAGCAAAGCCACCCCAAAACATCAGGGAACCTCCGCCATGTTTGACTGTAGGGACCGTGTTCTTTTCTTTGAATGCCTCTTTTTTTTTCCTGTACACTCTATGTTGATGCTCTTTCCCAAAAAGCTCTACTTTTGTCTTATCTGACCAGAGAACATTCTTCCAAAACGTTTTAGGCTTTCTCATGTAAGTTTTGGCAAACTCCAGCCTGGCTTTTTTATGTCTCGGGGTAAGAAGTGGGGTCATCCTGGGTATCCTACCATACAGTCCCTTTTCATTCTGACGCCGACGGATAGTACGGGTTGACACTGTTGTACCCTCGGACTGCAGGGCAGCTTGAACTTGTTTGGATGTTAGTCGAGGTTCTTTATCCACCATCCGCACAATCTTGCGTTGAAATCTCTCGTCAATTTTTCTTTTCCGTCCACATCTAGGGAGGTTAGCCACAGTGCCATGGGCTTTAAACTTCTTGATGACACAGCGCACGGAAGACACAGGAACATTCAGGTCTTTGTATATGGACTTGTAGCCTTGAGATTGCTCATGCTTCCTCACAATTTGGTTTCTCAAGTCCTCAGACAGTTCTTTGGTCTTCTTTCTTTTCTCCATGCTCAATGTGGTACACACAAGGACACAGGACAGAGGTTGAGTCAACTTTAATCCATGTTAACTGGCTGAAAGTGTGATTTAGTTATTGCCAACACCTGTTAGGTGCCACAGGTAAGTTACAGGTGCTGTTAATTACACGAATTAGAGAAGCATCACATGATTTTTCAAACAGTGCCAATACTTTTGTCCACCCCCTTTTTTAGGTTTGGTGTGGAATTGTATCCAATTTGGCTTTAGGACAATTCTTTTTGTGTTTTATCATTGAAGACAAATTAAATGAAGATAATAATACCAAAGAATTTGTGATTGCAATCATTTTCAGGAAGAAACTGAGTATTATCTGACAGAATTGCGGGGGTGCCAATACTTTTGGCCACCACTGTATGTTTAGCTCAATATCTGACATGAAATCAGAATAAATCTTTCCCATTTTAGGTCAATTAGGATTACCATAATATTTAATATTAGCCAAATGCCAGAATAAAGAGAAAATGTTTTAAGGCATTTTTATTACTTACTGCAAAGTCAAAAGTTTACATACATTTCATTAGTATTTGGTACCATTAGCCTTAAACTGAATGACTTGGGTCAAACGTTTGGGATATCCTTCCACAAGCTTCTCACAATAGTTGGTCGGAATTTGGGCCCATTCCTTCTGACAAAACTGGTGAAACTGATCCAGGTTTGTAGGTCGCCTGTCTCGCACCTGCCTTTTCAGCTTTGCCCATAAATTTTCAATAGGATTGAGGCTTTGTGATGACCTCTCCAAAACATTGACTTTGTTATCCTTAAGCCACTTTGTTACCATTTTGTTCCCTTTGTAGGTAATTTACTCTCTGTACTGCCCTCTGGTTCTTTAGGAGGAACGTGAAGCGCCTGACGGCCTTTCATGTAGTTTAGGTCTGAGCTCACATCTTCTAGTCTGTGGTTAGGGCTCTCTCAGCTCATGCAGGAACCTTTAGGAACTGCTTGGCAGGATCTCTAGTCTGTATAGGAACCGGCATGGTCAGTTGCAGGTTTTAGTTTACCTATTTTCCCGAGTGAGTTGTTACACTGTTATTAATGGTTGTCTGAGGAATTTTCTACCACGCTGAATGCACTTGGGCAAATCATCAAGATCCACTTCTGGCAGCTCTTTCCAATTGCCGATCATTGACGTTCCAGTCAGATGTGGTTGATGGGAGACAAGTCTGGAGATGCTGCAGGCCATGGTAGCACGTTTAAGCCACACCGGCTGCTCACAGTACCATGAGCAACATGCGGCCTGACATTGTTGTATTGAAAAATGGCTCCTGGGACACTTTGGAGAAATGGCTGTTCCACTGATACAACCACCATATTAATGTAACACTGAGCTGTTAGTGTCCCTGGAGTGAAGACTAGTGGGGTCTGGCTACCATATATTGTCACTCCACACTATAATCTCGGAAGTAGGTTGGGTGTTCCCTTATAAAGGCCTCTTCATGGTGTTGCCCTTGTGGTCGCTAGACTAATCTCCAGCTATCAATGCGTTCAAGACAAAAATGTGACTCATTTATGAAGAGGACAGACCTCCATTGCTCTGCTCCATGATAGACTTTGAGGGCAGTTGTGTGAGGTCAATGTAACACCTGTAACTGGTCATCTGGCTCATAGCCCAATGTCGTCTAAATGCCCTCTTATGGTTTGATGGTTATGGCACTGTTTGATGCCTTCGGCTTTGTATGTGACATCCAATTTCACTTGTAGTACAGAATGGATCAATCATGAATCCACAGCCATTTCTCCAAAGTGACCCAATGGCTGTTTTTCAATATAACTCTAGGCTACCTGTTTTTCTTGTGGTATTGTGAGCAGTTTGTGTGACCTACCATGGGCTGCAGCTTCTCCAAAATTGTCTCCCATCGAGCACATCTGGGACATTATTGGTTGGGAATTACAAAGGGAGCTGCCAGCAGCAGATATTGGTGATTTGCGTGCCTAAGTGCATTCTGCATGGCAGAACATTCCTCAGAAAACCATTAATACCCTTATTGATAGCAGACAAGGCGTGTAAGTGTGGGGATTTCTTCACGTGGCTCTCATACTCGATACTGTAGAAATCGAGATGTTTTGAAAACTCTGTTTCCATTTTCATAATTTCAATCACTATCCTGTCTATCGATCCTGTGATTTCCATAATTCTGCAACTTTTTCTTCTTAAACAAACAAAAAAACTTGAGCTGTATAGGCCAAGTTTAAAGGAAGATAAATAGACACATATAAAATCAATATAATTTATTTCAATAGTTTTAAAATATATATTTTTATATAAAAAAACAGGGGCCTTCAAATATTACAACAACCAAACCTCCAACATAGCTATTTTAGTACATGAAAATTAGTCCATCCATGGCAAATCTAATTCAAAGATCCAATATTGCACTAACCCTATTATAAAATACTTGCACTTGCACTTTACCTTGTTTCAGGGGAGTTTTATATGCATTTTTTTATTCACGGATTAATTGGCAACAGTATTTTATAATAGGGTTAGTGCAATATTGGATCTTTGAATTAAATTTGCCATGGATGGACTAATTTTCATGTACTAAAATAGCTATGTTGGAGGTTTGGTTGTTGTAATATTTGAAGGCCCCTGTTTTTTATATAAAAATATATATTTTAAAACTATTGAAATAAATTATATTGATTTTATATGTGTCTATTTATCTTCCTTTAAACTTGGCCTATACAGCTCAAGTTTTTTTGTTTGTTTAAAATTACTCTGGGAGCGATAACCTTGACCTTGTGGAGCTATACTAACTTTTTCTTCTTGTAAATTCAATGTTGAGAAGTGTATGCTTCTAAATCTGACCTGAATTGCAAAGTTATTGCTCTGAATAACAATTGTTTTTTGTCTCTCCTCATACAACTAGCCAGAGACATCCAGAAATGGGAGTATGTTCCTCTTGGTCCTTTCTTGAGTAAGAACTTTGCAACCACTATATCTCCATGGGTGGTACCTATGGAAGCCCTCATGCCTTTTGTGCTACCAAACCCAGTGCAGGTGGGTAACTGTGGACGATTTACTGCTCTGTTCTAGTAATATAAATATGTGTAATGAATAAAACAAGACCATTTCTAGTATCGGCTTCAAGTCATCCATAAGTCAGGATCTCATACACTTCCCATTGCTCACCATCCATTGATTTTTGTCGTATCATCTGCCTGCAGGATCCAGCACCACTGCCATACCTCCAGGATGAGAGTAATTACACATTCAATATTAACTTGTCTGTCTGCCTTCAAGGTAAATTGCATTTTACTAATGATTTTGCGCTATTGATCCACGTGGGTGGTGAGAGAAGGATTTACTGGGTTTATTCTGGGACGTCTACATTTGTATGTATTATTCTCTCCCTTCCAATTTTCTGAATATATGAAGAGACAAGTACTATGACTATATACATTTAGAGTCAGTCCTCATATGTGCATCTCATGAAAGATTTACACCCCGTATATGTGCTAGTGATCATAGAATCATAGAATGGTAGAGTTGGAAGGGACCTCCTGGGTCATCTGGTCCAACCCCCTGCTCAAAGCAGGATTCACTAGATCATCTCAGACAGATGTCTGTCCAGCCTCTGTTTGAAGACGTCCATTGAAGGGGAACTCACCACCTCTCGTGGCAGCCTGTTCCACTCATTAATCACCCTAACTGTCAAAAAGTTTTTTCTAATATCTAATCTGTGTCTCCTCCCATTTAGTTTCATCCCATTGCTTCTAGTCTTTCCTTGTGCAAATGAGAATAAAGATGATCCTTCTACAATGTGACAGCCCTTGACATATTTGTAGACAGCTATTAAGTCTCCTCTCAGTCTTCTTTTTTGCAAGCTAAACATTCCCAAATCCTGCAACCGTTCCTCATAGGACATGGTTTGCAGACCAGTCACCATTCTGGTCACTCTTCTCTGAACTTGCTCCAGTTTGTCTATGTCTTTTTTAAAATGTGGTGCCCAAAACTGTACACAGTATTCCAGATGAGGTCTGACCAAAGAGGAGTAAAGACCGATAATGACTTCACGTGATCTAGACTGTATGCTTCTGTTAATACATCCCAGAATTGTATTTGCCTTTTTTGCTGCTGCATCACACTGTTGACTCATGTTCAGTCTATGATCTATTAGTATACCTAAGTCTTTTTCACATGTACTGTTGCTTAGCTCTATTCCTCCCATTCTGTATCTGCTTTTTTCATTTTTATTGCCCAGATGTAGTACTTTGCATTTTTCCCTGTTAAAAACCATTCTGTTGGTTGCTGCCCACTGCTCCAGTTTATTTAGGTCTTTTTGAATCCTCTCTCTCTCTTCTCTAGTATTAGCTATCCCTCCTAGCTTTGTGCCATCAGCAAATTTAATCAGTTTACCCTCAATTCCTTCACCTAAATCATTGATAAAGATGTTGAACAATACAGGTCCCAGGACGGAGCCCTGTGGTACCCCACTTGAGACATTCATCCAGCTGGATGTGAAGCCATTTACAACCACCCTTTGAGTCCGATCACTAAGCCAGTTATGAATCCACCTAACAGTTGCCTGGTCCATTGCATACTTGGTCATTTTTTCAATAAGGATGGTGTGAGATACTTTGTCAAATGCTTTGCTGAAGTCAAGATATACTATATCTACAGCATTTCCCTGATCCACCCAGTCAGTGATTCTGTCATAGAAGGAAATTAAGTTAGTCTGACATGACTTGTTAGTTACAAACCCATGCTGACTCTGGTTAATCACTTCATTCTTATCCATGTACTTACATACATGTTGTTTAATAATTTGTTCAAAGATCTTTCCTGGTATAGAAGTCAGACTCACTGGCCTATAGTTCCCTATAGTTATAGTGATCTCATTACGGAGCATGGCAACAGCAATAAGAGAGAAGTAAGCATGAATGATAGGTCTTATTGGGCCAGATTGTGATTCATTTCAGGCATTAGTTTTATTCCCATAGACATAGAAAGTATTGCTAAGCATCTTAACCCTATTATCTATCTATATAGACTGGATCAATAACCAGGTGAAGCCAATCACAAATGTGTCATTCTGCAGTTTTCAAAAACCAATAATTATCACTGTTGGTTTGGCAATTTAGGGAAGACTTCGGTAATGCTCTCCGGTGAGGCTCCCATCCCAGAGAAGATTTCTGTAAGCCCCGTCTTTTTGGCTTTTGACCCCTTGAATTTGCCTGGACTATTTATGAAAAATTGGGACAATCCTAGTAGATTTGGGACAGTTAACATATATGGAAACCTCATCATATCCTAAAAATGCATTTTATTGAAGACATAGGTTGGGGTTGGACATTCTATATTATTCTCTGCATAGAATTTGAAATAATGGAATTTAATTCAAGAACGGAACACATTTTTTATTTTAGCCAAAGTGGAAAATAGTGGATAATATAAAGACTAGATTCAAACTTGAGTTGGGTCAAGGGGGAGTCTCATTCAGTCGGCCAAATCCTGCACTATTGAGGGGCAAGCCCTCCGACACTACTGCCTGCGGATGGATATCTGACTCGTAGCATCTCTAGTCAGATATTGACTTGCAGAGTAACTAGCAAAATCATTTCTTTCCTATAGAAAAAGGGCTAAGTTACATTGTTTAGGACAAAATACTCAGAAAAGTGTTCAATGTGAACATGATCTAAAAGGAATTTCCAGAAATGGCACTACCCTTGTCTGCTACTGGAAATTAATGTATGTAAATCAGCTGCAATACCAGCAGCAGCCTAAGGCCACGGCCCCACTATCAGTATTTGGTCAGTATTTGGTCAGTATTTTTTCTCAGGAGTGGGAGCCAAAACCAGGTGAGGAACAATCCGAGAAAAGGTATAATGGAAACAAGTCACCAATTTTGCATTTATCACCCACTCCTGGTTTTGGCTCCCACTGCTGAAAAATTACTGACAAAATACTGATAGTGGGGCTGTGGCCTTAGGTTAAATGTGGCACTGTTTTAGGAAAAATAGACATTTTTTGTAATCTTATACGTTGACAAGAGTAGGCGAGGAGTTGCCTATTATAATTGACATATATTTTTATATATTCTATTTACTTTGGTGTTGCAAATGATTTCTTAATAAAACATTGTCATTATTTTCTGCAGGGGATGGAATGAAGGAGTCGGCCACTCTGTGCAGATCTAACTACAAAGTGAGTCATTCATGTGCTTGTTGTTTACATTGTTACATTAGTCGCATTTACCACTGCTTCTGATTATTTATTATGATTTACTTATATCACGCCATCCTATTCTGCAGCGCTTTACAATTATTATCATCACTGTCCCCATTGGGGCTCATAATCTGCGTTCACTATTAGCATGTTTTTAGAGTTTGGGAGATAACTGGAGAACCCAGAGGAAACCCATACAAACTCCTTGCCGATGTTGTCCCAGGTGGAATTTGAACCTGGGACCCCAACGCTGCAAGGCTGCAGTGCTAACCACTGAGCCACCATGCTGCTATGTTATCACAGTATCTTCACCTTTATAGATAATCTAATCACACTATCTTCAGTGTATACACAATATTTAATTGCAATATTGTCGCTATTAGAACTCTAGTGCCACCTATAGGACGTAGCAATCCTAAAAGTCAATATCGACCCTTTAACGAGCCTTGTCACATGACTTGGGATAATAGGTGGCAGTAGAGTTCTAGTTCTCTTCAGAGAGGAAATTTGCTCTGACAGATTCGCTGCCAGATATCTCTCGTGGCAGCTTATCTCTCTTAGAGGAAAAAATATCAGAAATGCTGGATCCTTTTCTCCCCTGACATCATCTGTCTGGGAAGAACATTATACTAATGTCGTCCGAACCCGTTGATATCTGCGGTTTCAGCCGACGTTAATCTCATGGGTATGGGGTCTAAATACAGTGTATAAATATTCAATTACATCTTCACCATATCCGTGATATCTAATTAAAATATCTTCTCCATATACGTGACCAGGGCCACTATCAGAATTTTCAGGGCCCACGGTGTGCCACAGAAATTGGTGGGAGGCTGGTCTGGGGTATTGTGCGCACCTCAGCAGCTGACAATTATGTTGGTGAATAAAAAACACTGCGGACCAATATTACCACCATACAGTGACCATATATTGGTAGATAGCAGTTCTACAGGTCATGTAAGGGATGACAGTAGTTATATATACTGACTCCTGACGTTCTCATTTTTTTTGATCTGGCTCAGACCACCATGACTACTTCTTCCCACCACAACACTTCTACAGAGTTTGCAACATGGACAGATTTAAATTCTCACATTTCTGCCACCATCATCACCTATTCCCAATCTGCACAAATTCAGCTGAATTCTGTAGATGTTGCTGTGTTATTTGCCTCTTTTACTGCATGTACTTCAGATGTAATGTTCTGATTACCCGCAAAACAGGCTCTGCCCCTAAAAACCTTAGTACCCCCAAAATAATTGTGGATCTCAAAGCATGGCACTTTTACTGTGTTGTGCACAATGTAGGACAATGTTCATAGAGTAATGGTGATCTTCTTCGTGTGTGACATAATAATAAAGCCCACTATTGTGCCCTTTAATCAGTAATAGTAATCCCTTTGTACCTTTTATAGATAGTAATATGCCCTAGGAAATAATAATGCTTCCACCCTAGAAAGTAATATTGTCCTATTTTTGCCCCATTGACAGTAGTAATACCTCAAGTACACCTTTAGCAAATAATAATACTCCAAGTGCCACCGTAATGAATAATAATGCCTGAAGTACCAGTGAATAAATCATAATGTGCCTTGGTGACAAAATAATGCCCCCTGATTGGTTCTTAATACTCCATAAAACTAAAGATGCCACCGAGAAAAAATGATAAAATGAATACTCCCCTCATTATCCCATACTAGGGACCAGGGGGCACTCATTACAGGTGGAAGAAAGGAGATTCCGGCACCTAAACGGGAAAGGGTTCTTTACAGTCAGAGCAGTTGGACTGTGGAATGCCGACCACAAGAGAAGCTTTTCCTCAGCACAAATGGCGTTGTAGGTTATAGATAATTTAGTAACAAAGAATTTATAATTGGTGGAGAAAGGTCCATCAAGTTAAACCTATGTCTTTTTTTCAACCTATGTAACTATATTTTATGAGTTGTGAACCAGTGCAGCAACAGAATTGTATGTGGTGATACCATTGAAACACCTACTTTGGGACGCTGATTTTTTTTGCCTGCTTCTGTTATGTAGGTCTAAGGATTAATTGAGACAAGAGTATTCTGGTGGGGAGTCACACATTTTAACAACTAAGATTGGCGTGCCCCAGGATTCAGTTGGCCCAAACATGTAAGCCCCTTTCTCCAGCGATAGTGGCGATGGATGGACCCCTTTGAATAAGGCCAGGCACCTGATGGCAGTACCATGCATACTGCACTGGGTAGTCTGACCCTACATTCGTGCATTACTCCCGTATGCCCTCATGTTACTACTTGCTATTCTAGTCTTGATCACTATACAGTCATCTCTGTTCAGAGCAGATCAGTGTTATATACACAGCATGTCATACATCTGTGACCAGATTTCAGAGCTGTGTTCCTGCAAAAATCACACATTGAACCACTGTGCTGGAGTAAGAGGAGGAGGCATAGATGTACAGGTTACAGGATAGGTAAGGCATACTGAGCTCTGAACTTGAAGGTCCACAAGGTTATCAAGAAAAGCAGGTGTTACAAATAAAAGAAGCAATGCCGTAACCATATAGTTAACTGGAACTTCATCAGGTGTCAAGTCCGTAGAAAAAAAAATCACTGTCTTCAAATACAGTTCTGCTCACCATTATTGGCACCCCTTCATTTTTTTCATAGACTGCACAATATCTTCAGAAATAAATGGAAATATACCGAAGTTATAGCCTCAGGATTTTTTAATTAGTGGTCCAAAGTAATACAACAATAAAAGGTTGTTTTTCAACTTCCATGTTGCAATTTCAAAGAAGAAACCGAATAAACAGCATGTGCAGTAATAAAGGCAGCCCTAATTAATACTTGGTTGCACACCCCTTGGCATTGCTGACAGCCTCCAAACGTTTCTTGTAGCCATCTATAAGCTTCTTGCACTGCTCAGCTGGAATTTTCTCCAACTCTTCCTTTGCAGTTTGTTCAAGCTGATGAATGTTTGCAGGGTTCTTTTTCCTAATGGCAGATTTCAGCTTACCCCAAGGATTTTCAGTGGGATTGAGGTCAGGATTCATTGCTAGCCATTTTAAAACAGCCCATTTTTTTCTTTTTCAACCATTCCTGTGTACTTTTGGATGTGTGTTTTGGGCTATTGTCTTACTGGAGGACCCATGATCTTTGACTCAAACCAAGTTTTTTTACACTAGGCTGGACATTTCGCTCTAAAATCTCTTGATAATTCTCTGATTTCATGATTCCTGTCATACGACCAAGGCCTCCAGTACCAGACGCAGCAAAGCAACCGCACAGCATTATGGATCCCCTCCACCATGCTTAACTGTTGATAAGGTGTTCTTTTCCTTATAAGCTTCAATGCTTCATCTGTAAACAAACTGTTGCTTTGCATCGCCAAAAGCTCTATTTTTGTTTCATCTGTCCACAAAAGATTTTCCCAGAAGGATTGTGGTTTTGTCAAGGTACTATTTGGCAAAGATCAGTTGTTCCTTTTTATGTATTTTCTTCAGAATTCATTTCTTCCTTGGCCTTTGCCCATAAAGCTCTGCTTGGTTTAGTGTGCAGCGTATGGTACTTGTTGAAACCATGACCCCAGACTGTTCCAGGTTGGCCTTCAGGCCTTTGGATATTTGACGTGGTGTTTTTTCCACCTTTCACACTATCCTTCAAAGACCTCTCTTGTCAATTTTCCTCTTTCCTCCACATCTAGGGAGGTTCTTGATGGTTCCAAGCTTGGCAAATTTCTTAATAACATTGCGCACTGTTGAAACTGGGATACCAAGGTCTTTGGAGATGGCTTTATACCCTATGGAAGTCTTGTGTTTACTAATAATAGCCGTTCTGATGTCCTCAGACAGCTCCTTTGTCTTCACCATTGTGACAAAGGAACAGGGCCTACCATGTGGCTTTTTAAAACACTGAAATCATCACTCATTGGCTAATTCATGTTACATGGGCACCAACAATCACAGGTGAATCTCTTTTGTGATTTACCACAGGAGAGTCAAAATGTGTTTCCATACTAAATTAATGGTAAAGGGTGCTAAGAACAGTGACACAGCAAGCTTTAGGTTTTTCTATTTTTCCCTCCTATTGTTTTTTTGTTTTAAATTGTTTATCATTTGCTCTTTTGTATTTAACACGAGTTCTCTATACAAAAAAGCTGTTTCACTTGATTCATTTTTTTCAGGAGATATTCCACATTATGTACTTAAACTTCATGGGTGCCAATAACAATGAGCAGGAGTGTGTGTGTGTGTGTGTGTGTGTGTGTGTGTGTGTGTGTGTGTGTATATATATTAGCTATTGAACCCGTTCTACGCCCGGGTGGCGAGCATTTTTATTGGTATATGGTCTCCCATGCTGGTATGTGCTGCCCCCTCTTGGTATTTGCACTGCCCCAATCCTGTCTCCACCATCCTATCCTGGTATGCATGGCACCCCTCATCCCAAATCCTGGAATGCGTGGCACCCCTTACCCCCCAATCCTGGTATGTATGGCACCCCTCAACCCCCAATCCTGGTATGCATGGTCCCCTCACCCCCCCAATCCTGGTATGCGTGGTCCCCTCACCCCCCAATCCTGGTATGCGTGGTACCCCTAACCCCCCAATCCTGGTATGCGTGGTACCCCTAACCCCCCAATCTTGGTATGTGTGGCCCCCTCAACCCTTTCACGCTGTACACACATACAAAAAAATAAACACTTATACTCACCTTTCTTCTCTGTGCTCCAGCGCTGCTGCGTCCTGTTCTGCCGGAGGCTGGGGGAGGAGTGCGGCACCAGAGCACCGCGTTGTCCGGTGCCATTTTGCTGAAGACACTCTGGAAATGTGTCTTCAGTAAAATGGCGCCGGATAGCGCTATGCACATGCGTCGATCCGACGCCTCACTCCTGCACCGGTCTCCGGCGAAGAGAGGCGCCGCGGCAACGCTCCTCCCGGTCAGGTAAGTAGTATGGCGCCGGAGATCGCGGTATGCGTTCAGTGTCTACGCATACCGCTATCTCCAGCGCCATACACACTCCTCTTACCTGTAACGGCTGGATGCGGTCTTCTGTCTGGAGCCAGACTGTGCGTCACGCATGCGCAGTCTATAAAGGCTTCAGACAGAGACACGCATCCCCGGTTATTACAAAAAGTGTGAAACAACTGAAAATATGTCTTATAATCTAGGTTCTTCAAAGTAGCCACCTTTTGCTTTAATGATTGCTTTGCACACTCTTGGCATTCTCTTGATGAGTTTCAAGAGGTAGTCACCGGAAATGGTCTTCCAACATTCTTGAAGGAGTTCCCAGAGATGCTTAACACTTGTTGGCCCTTTTGCTTTCACCCCAAACAATCTCGATTGGATTCAGGTCTGGTGACTGTGGAGGCCAGGTCATCTGGCATAGCACCCCATCACTCTCTTTCTTTGTCAAATAGCCCTTACACAGCCTGGAGGTGTGTTTGGGGTCATTGTCCTGTTGAAAAATAAATGATGGTCCAACTAAACGCAAACCGGATGGAATAGCATGCCGCTGCAAGATGCTGTGGTAGCCATGCTGGTTCCGAATGTCTTCAATTTTGAATAAATCCCCAACATTGTCACCAGCAAAGCACCCCCACACCATCACACCTCCTCCTCCATGCTTCACGGTGGGAACCAGGCATGTAGAGTCCATCCGTTCACCTTTTCTGAGTCGGACAAAGACACGGTGCTTGGAACCAAAGATCTCAAATTTGGACTCATCAGACCAAAACACAGATTTCCACTGGTCTAATGTCCATTCCTTGTGTTCTTTAGCCCAAACAAGTCTCTTCTGCTTGTTGCCTGTCCTTAGCAGTGGTTTCCTAGCAGCTATTTTACCATAAAGGCCTGCTGCACAAAGTCTCCTCTTAACAGTTGTTGAAGAGATGTGTCTGCTGCTTGAACTCTGTGTAGCATTGACCTGGTCTCTAATCTGAGCTGCTGTTAACCTGCGATTTCTGAGGCTGGTGACTCGGATAAACTTATCCTCAGAAGCAGAGATGACTCTTGGTCTTCCTTTCCTGGGGCGGTCCTCATGTGAGCCAGTTTCTTTGTGGCGCTTGATGGTTTTTTGCAACTGCACTTGGGGACACATTCAAAGTTTTCCCAATTTTTTGGACTGGCTGACCTTGATTTCTTAAAGTAATGATGGCCACTCGTTTTTCTTTACTTAGAATTTGTATTATTGCAAGAAAAAAGCAGCTAACAGTCTATTCAGTAGGACTATCAGCTGTGTATCCACCTGACTTCTGCACAACACAACTGAAGGTCCCAACCCCATTTATAAGGCAAGAAATCCCACTTATTAAACCTGACAGGGAACACCTGTGAAGTGAAAACCATTTCCGGTGACTACCTCTTGAAGCTCATCAAGAGAATGCCAAGAGTGTGCAAAGCAGTCATCAAAGCAAAAGGTGGCTACTTTGAAGAACCTAGAATATAAGACATATTTTCAGTTGTTTCACACTTTTTTGTTAAGTATATAATTCCACATGTGTTAATTCATAGTTTTGATGCCTTCAGTGTGAATGTACAATTTTCAAAGTCATGAAAATACAGAAAAATCTTTAAATGAGAAGGTGTGTCCAAACTTTTGATCTGTACTGTGTGTGTATACATGTATGTATGTATGTATAGATATAGAAATAAATATAATATATACAGAATGGGGATGTAATATATAATTTCTCCTTTTTGTCTCTTTTCTACTTTTGATCCTTTTTTCTTGCTTCGAGAGGTGCACTTCTAGTAGTATAGATTAATACCAGATCTACTTCCATTCATATACGTTCTTTATAATTCTGCCGATGTATAGAAGCAGCTTTGAATCACTCGTATTGTGATGTATAGAAGAGTTGGATGTATAACTGTAACTATATTCACATATTACATTTAATATTAGGGAATGTGCAAGAAAATAGTATGGATTTTTTTTTTTAGTAGCAATTCAATATTCTGGTTGGATTACCTGTTTAATAACTCCCATTAGGCATAGGAGTTTTCTTATAACACAGGAGGGTAATACCTGAGAATGCCAGAATCCCTTGTCCAGACTCTTCATGGTGGACTCCCTGTTTTTCAGTACATGTATTGGACGATGAAGCAGCAGTTGGCTCATCACACCGTGACTGGCTGCAATGTTCGCCCTGGAGATCTTTTGGCCTCTGGAACCATAAGTGGACCAGTAAGTCTGAACTCTTATCTAGAGCCCATATAATTATCCTGTGCAGGGATTAATTGTTAAATGACAAATTCACTGCTAATAACATAAGCAAAACTTGCTGAAACGTTCAGTTTCATTGCCATAAATACTTCTGTCCTGAACACTAGTCATTCTACAGAGACAGTTTAGAAATATCCCATCCAATAAATATAGAAAATGGGATACTTAGTAAAGTAAAAATACAAAAACAAAAGTTTATTTGAAGGGGTTGCCTAGTTTAGAAAACTCATTTACAATGAATGTTAATAGAGAAGAGCCTTGAATTCTATCAATAAAGGTGAGAGGCTACAAAGAAAGTGGCCTCTCATTTTGGAGGAGCCAACCTGTCCATGAATTACACAGACAACCCGTTTGTTTCAGTAACTTGTGTAATGTTTTATTTCTGCAGGGGTGGCGCTGCGTAACTTTTCTTTTTGACTTGCGGTTTTTGCAGATTTTTTTTTTTTTACACCAATAAATGGCTCACATCATTTATGAATTTTACGCAAAGCCCCAAATTGTCTTTTTTTTGTCTTTAACTGGTTTTGCGACTCTTTAAAAAAAAGTCGCACGTTGAAAAAATGTTGCAAAAAATACGCCAAAGTAACTGATGTGCATAAAATCATTCCAAAGGGCGGCTAGAGTAGAGTTGCGCCAAATTTTGTGACTTTTTTTTAAATAGTCGCACTTCATGAATCCGTCTAAAACATCTGGAAAAGCCACATTACTGTAAAAATCAGAAAACAAACTAGGCCACAAAATAAAAAAAAAATAAAAAAAAAGGTGTAACTCATTTGATGAATTTATCATAAATCAAAAAAAGTCACTGACTAAGATATTCACGCTCAAAAAAATGGTGGAGATACAATGATGAATTGTGTCCAAAGAGATTATCAGGGGACCCTTCTGAAAAGAATCTCTGACAATTCCTATAATGGACAACCGACACTACTCACCAGTCCTATCACATAAGTTTTCTCTTAATAATGTTTTTTTCATTTTTTTCTAACAGGATCCTGAAAGTTTTGGATCTCTGTTGGAACTTTCCTGGAGAGGCTCCAAAGCGATTGATCTTGGAAATGGTCAGACTCGAACATTCTTGAGAGATGGAGACTCTGTAGTTATAAGAGGTACTGTCGGGTATTGCATATGGCTTCTACTCACATATTGTTTTTCAGGCACATTAGAGATATTCTCCCATTGCATAGCTCTGGCTTACACTGTGTCCGTAATGGGCTCCTGTTGTATAAAGTGTATACTGCATGGAGTGCAAGGGACCAATGCTGTGGAGTAACTTAAAACTTCTGGGCCCCAGTTCAAAATCTCCAAAAGGGCCCCCAACTAACACAGGTCTTTAACAGTAGTAGTTTTTTCATATGGGGAAAGGGACCTTTTGGGCCGATAAGCTACAGGACCAGGGCCGGCTCCAGGTTTTTCTGGGCCCCGGGCGAAAGAGTCTCAGTGGGCCCCTTTAACACATACCATGATTCATGATGCAGAGATACGGCGGAGAAATATATATATAGTACAATGCAAAGATTTCACTTCTTACATTACATGAGTGATATCTATTGTAAATTCCACAATAGCTCAGAAACCAGCGAATCACTCCACACAGAATACTGTCCCCCATATAACGCTCCATACAGAATACTGGCCCCCATATAAGGCCCCATACGGAATACTGGCCCCCATATAAGGCCCCATACGGAATACTGGCCCCCATATAAGGCCCCATACGGAATACTGGCCCCCATATAAGGCTCCATACGGAATACTGTCCCCCATATAACGCTCCATACAGAATACTGGCCCCCATATAAGGCCCCATACGGAATACTGGCCCCCATATAAGGCCCCATAAGGAATACTGGCCCCCATATAAGGCCCCATACGGAATACTGGCCCCCATATAAGGCTCCATACGGAATACTGGCCCCCATATAAGGCTCCATACGGAATACTGGCCCTCATATAAGGCTCCATACGGAATACTGGCCCCCATATAAGGCTCCGTACAGAATACTGGCCCCCATATAACGCTCCATGCAGGATACTGGTCCCGTTATAAAGCTCCATACAGGATACTGGCCCCCATATAACGCTCCATACAGGATACTGGTCCCCTTATAAAACTCCATACAGGATACTGGCCCCCATATAACGCTCCATACAGGATACCGGTCCCCATATAACGCTCCATACAGGATACTGGTCCCCTTATAAAACTCCATACAGGATACTGGCCCCCATATAACGCTCCATACAGGATATCGGTCCCCTTATAACGCTCCATACAGGATACCGGTCCCCTTTTAACGCTCCATACAGGATACTGGCCCCCATATAATGCTGCATGCAGGCTGTTACCCCCCACATAATGCCCCATACAGGCTGTCCCCCCCTTATAATGCTCCATGCAGGCTGTTACCCCCCACATAATGCCCCATACAGGCTGCCCCCCCCTTATAATGCACTATGCAGGCTGTTCCCCACCTTATAATGCCCCATACAGGATGTCACCCCCCCTCTTTATAATGCCCCATGCAGGATGCCCTCCCCTTCTCTTTATACTGCCCCATGCCTCCATACATTAAAAAAAAAAGAAAAATCAAATACTCACCTCCCTTCTCCTCACCTGCTACCTGCTGCCCGCTGCTCGGGTCCGAACTCCAGCGTTGTCAGCGTCTTCCCGCTCAGCGCTCCCTGTGACGGCTCAGGGGAGGGCGCGGTGTAAAGACGTCACCGCGCCCTCTGACCTGAGACGTCACAGGGAGCTCAGAGCAGGAAGACAGCTGATCTGCGGAGGCACGGGGAGAGGTAAGTATCCGCCTGCCGGGGCCCTGAGCAAGCGGCGGAGAAGGGCGGGCGCTGACACCGCTCTCCTCCGCCCATAGCCCAGCGGGGTGCGCGACCGCCAGTGGGCCCCTCTGCCTGCTCAGGGCCCCGGCATTTGCCCGGGTGCGCCGGGTGCTGTACAGGACCCAGGTGCAATTGCAGCCCATGTAACATATGAATACTGAGTGCATAAGGCCAATTTAAAAAAAAAGAATACCGCATGAAGTGCAGAAAGGGCACTATAAAAAATGTATACCGAATAGAGTGCATAGGAACAAATGTAAGAAATGAATACCGCCAGGCGTACATAGGGGAAAATGGACTACATGTTAAGGAATGCTCCTGATAAATGCTTCCAGCGTGCCTCAAAAAGAGACTTTTACAGAATTTAAAGGTTTTAGCCAAGTCCGTTTTTAAGCCTATAGTAAAAAAATAAATAAAAAAATAGGCAGATAGTTTATAACTACCTTCCTGTTCTACCTGGCGCTGGCACAGGGCGATCATTGACTGCTCTTGCCCACGATTCTGCTGCTCAATGTCAACAGAGCAGCTCTTCCTCTTTTGGGCTGCTCCATCGATCGGCCGTGACTGCCAACATCATACTGATTGCAAAAAATGCAAAAGGTAAAAGCTGGTGATAAAAAGCACTAAGTCATATAAAATTCAGCAATTATTACCTTTATTAAAGTCCTTGTAAAAACATAATGCGTTTTAACGGTATGCAAGCCGTCTTCATCAGGTGATCAAGGACTTTAATAAAGGTAATAATTGCTGAATTTTATATGCCTACAGAGCAGAACATGATAGAGGTCACTGCTCTGTTGATGTGAGGTCAGTGGAAGCCACTGAATTGCCGGCAGGAATGGTCTGTGACCGCTCTGTGCCTGCAGAGATTGGCGCTGGGCACAGTAGGTAGGTAGCACCTACCTGCCTGTAAGTTTTTAGGCCCATAGTATAAAATAGAAATATGGATAAACCCTATTCACACATCTGTGTTTTGCGGTGTGAGTACCGATCGTGATGCACAGACCATCTGGGGGTCTCCAGGCTTGAACACAACAGTCTCTTATATTCTTAAGAGGCTGCCCAGTTCAGGCAGAAGACCAGCGACCGATCTGTGCATTGTGGTCAGAACTTGGACGGTTGTGTGAATCCAGCCTGGCTGGTAAGTTTTGTTAAACTAACTGTATAAAGTGCACAGGTGTTCAATAGTTAAAAATATCTGATACTTCCACATCCCGGCAGTGGAGGGAAGCCGAATTATCACAATTTTACTGTAATGCAAATTCTTATCAGAGACTACTTATCTAATGGTCACCTTTGTTGACCTATGGTTCTTCACTGCTGAGGATTAATATTTTCACGACCATCATGTTTCTCTACCACAGGTTTCTGCCAAGGAGAAGGTTATCGCGTTGGATTTGGGGAATGTTCTGGAACTATTCAACCAGCAGAATAATAAATGGTGTCTTTCTCATTTCATTATATTAGGAATTGACAATATTCATATAGACAGCTGGAACATGCTGACAGCATTGCGCAGCGTTCTGCAAAACATATGTCCTGAATGTGGAATAAGCAACATTCCTTTTCTACTTAGTGTAATTCATAAGAGATGAAGTCTACATCGTGTCACCCGGTGCTTCAGCCCCAGAACCTGATTGAATCACATTTAACCCCAAACTGTAGAAAAATCTGCAGCAGACAAATATTCAGCGTGAATGAATAAGACGCAATCAGATGTAGAGGAATTGATGTAGTATTTCGGAACAGACTGCACAGAAAATCTGCAGCAAAGTGTGGTACAATACATACAATTTTTGGGCTTTTTCTGCTGCAGATTTTCATATTAGGGTATGGATTCTCATAATATACACTGCAAATCTGCTGCAAAATGTTTCAAGTTTGTAACAAATTTACAGTAAAAAAATCTTAAATATACCACATATTTGTATGTGTATTTTCTATAAGCTATTGTTTTTTTATTGACACCAATGGATAAAGATCAGTTACCTACTTTCCATACTTGCAGAAATATGACGAAAACAAACTCGCTTGGCGTCCAGTGGACCTGACGCAACTAATTTAAAGGTTCAAAAATGTTTGAGAACATTTTTAAAGGGGTTTTCCCCCAAAAATTAATGGCTTATCTTTTGTTCGGACCTCCAAGGTGGAATAGAGGGATAGTGCTGTGCACCGTCCTCTTGCATTGGAGTGCCTGCAGTAACAGGCCTGGATGAACATACAGATGCCGTACTCTATCCATCGAAGGGACAGCTGCACCTCAGCGAGGTGATCAATAGAAGATCCTCTCTGATCATACATAAGTGCATGACAATTTTTGAAAAACATATTTTATCTATTCTTTATAGAATTCTATAGGGTTATATCTATTTACATAGCAAACCTTGGTGACAACCAATATGCCATTACAGCTCCTCTCCAGCACTTCCAGACTAAGGAAGAACAGATCTTCTTAGTAGAGATGAGCAATTCGATTCATGATGCCCTGGTCTGCGTCCAGTCTGGTCCTCTGGTCCTCCACGTGCCGTCATGACATCATGTGAGGCCTAGTAAGCGCAAGAGTGAAGAACGACTGCCAAGGAGGACCGGACATCGGACCTGGGCAGCATGAATCAGATTGCTCGTCTCTACTGCCTAGTCGTAGAAGACAGTGGGATGTATTACTTTACAAGCAGATTTGCCTTTCATGCATCTGAAAAACACAGGTGACAACCTCTAGGCAATCTATAACTATGTCCCTTTTTATTATCCTAACACACCAGAACTAAGAAATGGATGAATCTAACAATTACAGAGAGACAGGCCGCATCACCTTGAAATACTGGTGCCATGAATTATCGATCAGGGTACATATCCGAGCCTTACTTAGTTGGTGGTCCCTTTAATGAGCAGTAATTTACCATACTTCTCCCTTTAATGTATTATTTATGTATGGAAAATTCTTGGCATTCAATTCCCTGAGAGATTCCTTCCGCCTTATCCTTCCCATCGCTGCAGGATGCTCACAGACCCCATTTTAGAAGGATGTTTCTTACTTGTTCACAACATATATCCTCCAAAAGGTCAGAACTGTGTTCATCCGGCCAATTTTTTATCCTTCATTTTTTTTTTTTTACTTTTTTTTTTCTTAAGAAAATACTCTACTACATTTATATTGCTTTTTTTTTTACTACATCCGCACTGATGAAAATGACAAAGCTGTAATAAAAATAGCATTTATTGTAGTTGTGGATCATGGCCAGGCTGTCCTGCTAGTACCACTCAAGGCTTGCTATTATCTTTATTGGATAGTTATGAATTTTGGCAACGACATATCTTGATTTGTAATGTACTGTATGCATTACGTCTTAAGGTGGAATACAATATAGAAATAATATCTGGATGTCAGATGACACCGCATTTGAGTTGGTGGAGTTATGGTTGACGTTCACTTTAAACAGCTGTTGGCCAAACACGTATTTGCTTGATCATTACTGTTCCCGATTTAGCTAAGCAATCGTTGGTTCTCAATGGGGAGGAGGGCTGTAAGCCGGTGCCAGAGACTACCAGTGGTGACCTATCTCCAGTGAGGAAAAAGGGATTGGGCATGTTGAACTTCAACATGCCTTACCATTCTTTCCTCAACATCTGTTGTATGGGAGACTGAGGACATTCCCATACACATTAAGTAGATGGCCACTTCTGCTAAAACTGGCAGGTATGTCTGTCCTTCATCTAACATGGCCAGCTATAGCTGTCTACTTTTGACTTAGTGACAGGTCTTCCTTACTTAATTTATTGCAGACAGTTTTTGCTCTTATTTTATTCCAACTTTTTTTAAATCCACCATATTGTTCATGAGATATGGGTCTATTTATTTAGTATGTCCATTATGCTGAATTTTATGGATTGTCTTGGGGCACGTCTTTAGGCTGACCTGCATAATTACCCTGTGTGCAACGCCTCCTTCTACAGACCATAAAAATGTGCATATTGGGCCCACTATTTTAAAAGATTCATGTCGCCTCCCCTCCCTCTCCTTTGAAAAGTATATTTTGTTTTCTTCTTGTTTTTCCCTCTACTCTTCATATTCTTTCACTATCAGACTTTTTGCTGTCTGATTTCATATTTCAGCTTTTATTATGTACTATATTAGGTTAAACATGAAGCCCAAAACCTAATATACAGCCTATTTATCATATTGCATCTATTAGGTACTATACTGAGCTCATGAGGCCCTAAGTTTATTGTAACATTAAGCTTCTATTTCGCTGCAGGGAAATCCCGCCAGTTTTGTGAGTTTTATTGCTCTGTGCAATTATTTTATTCCTTGCTACTGGGATTGATGGCCCCCCTTCTGTATATTTTTGAATATGTAATAAAAATCATTTTTTATTAAAAAGAAAAGAAAAAAAAATCATTTATCTTTGGAACTGTATGGCAAACAAATGCAAAACAAACAAAAATATGGAGGGGGAGCTGTGGGAGTAAAATAAAAGCAAAATGGGCTACTTTTGACCTCTTTAACTCCTTACCATCATGGCAATTTTTTTGTTTTTGTTTTTTTTTATGCTTTTATTTTCTTCTCCCCTTCTTACTAGAACCATAACTTTTTTATTTTTCCGTTCACATAGTATTATGAGGGCTTGTGTTTTTCGTGATAAGTTCTAGTTTTTGAATGATTCAATTCATTTTACCAACCAATGTACTGGAAAACGTGAAAAAAAATCCAAATTGTGGTGAAATTGCGCAAAAAAACACAACTGGGGAACAAATAGAGCGCAGTAGGGTTTTATCCAATGATATAGGAATAAAGGAAACCTGCTCACCTGATGTGGTTGTGCTCACACAACTCTTTCTGAGCCAGTGGTCCCCAACCTTTATGACCTCGAGAGCCACATTCAGCTCCCGCCCCCCTCACAGTAGTGGCAACCAAAGCCCCCAATACAGGAATAATAACCAAAGCTTTTCCACACAAATCACCCCGAAGCAGAATACCAAGATCCAGAGGTTCCCACAATACCCCCATTCAGTATTTTCCCATCAAGCACTCCCAACACAGTCACATCCAGCTTCAATCACCTCTTCTGACAGATAAGATGATACTATCTCCATCTTACCATACTTAAATTATCTCTAAACCCCTAAGACCAGTATATGTGCACCCAGATCTGCTCTTCTATGCAGGGCTACGCATAAAACTCACCATTTTGAGATGTGCTCTTCATACAGTTGTGCTCAAAAGTTTACATACCCCGGCAGAATTTTTCCTTTCTTGGCTTTGTTTCAGAGA
The DNA here is from genome assembly GCF_046119375.1 of Phyllobates terribilis. Lineage (NCBI taxonomy): Eukaryota > Metazoa > Chordata > Amphibia > Anura > Dendrobatidae > Phyllobates > Phyllobates terribilis. The sequence continues at coordinate 488,910,048 of NW_027362771.1, forward strand.
ATATGCATGATAACAAAAAATATTTTTCTCCACTCATGGTTATTGGTTGGGTGAAGCCATTTATTGTCAAACTACTGTGTTTTCTCTTTTTAAATCTTAATGACAGCCAGAAACATCCAAATGACCCTGATCAAAAGTTTACATTCCCTGGTGATTTTGGCCTGATAACCTGCAGAGAATTTGACACAAATGGGTTTGATTGGCTACTAAATGGCATCCTCACCTGTGACCTGTTTGCTTTTAATCCGTGTGTGTGCATAAAAGCTGAGTGAGTTTCTGGGATCCAGACAGACTCTTGCATCTTTCATCCAGCCATTAACGTTTCTGGATTGTCCGTCATGGGGAGAGCAAAAGAATTGTCAACGGATCTATGGGAAAAGGTAGTTGATCTGTATAACACAGGAAAGGGATACAAAAAAAAAATCCAAGGAATTGATAATGCCAGTCAGCAGCATTCAAACTGTGATTAACAAATGGAATTGCAGGGGCTCTGTAAAAACCAAACCACGGTCAGGTAGACCAACAACAATTTCGGCCACAACTGCCAGGAAAATTGTTTGGGATGCGAAGAAAAACACACAAATAACATCAGCTGAAATTCAGGACTCTCTGAAAACTAGCGGTGTGGCTGTTTCAAGATGCACAATAAGGAGGCACTTGAAGAAAAATGGGCTGCATGGTCGAGTCGCCAGGAGAAAGCCATTACTACGCAAATGCCACAAAGTATCTCCCCTACAAAACGCCAAACGGCACAGAGACAAGCCTCAAAACTTCTGGAGCAAGGTAATTTGGAGTGATGAGACCAAAATTGAACTTTTTGGCCACAACCATAAATGTTACATTTGGAGAGAGGTCAACAAGGCCTATGATGAAAGGAACACCATTCCTACAGTAAAGCACAAAGGTGGATCACTGATGTTTTGAGTATGTGTGAGCTACAAAGGCACAGGAAACTTGGTAAAAGTTGAAGGACAGATGAATGCAGCACGTTATCAGCAAATACTGGAGGCAAATTCGCACTCATCAGCCTGGAAGCTGCGCATGGGACGTACTTGGAAATTCCAACATGACAACGATCCAAAACACAAGGCCAAGTCGACCTGTCATTGGCTACAGCAGAACAAAGTGAAGGTTCTAGAGTGGCCATCTCTGTCTCCTGACCTCAATATCATTAAGCCATTCTGGGGAGATCTCAAGCGCGCAGTTCATGCTAGACAACCCAGGAATTTACAGGAACTGGAGGCTTTTTACCAAGAAGAATGGGCAGCTTTACCATCTGAGAAATTAAAGAACCTCATCCACAACTACCACAAAAGACTTCAAGCTGTCATTGATATTACAGGGGGCAATACACGGTATTAACAAAACGGTTACTCTGTTTTGAATGGAACCATTCACTGAAAATAAGTACAAAAATCAATAAAAGATATCAGTGAAAAAGAAAAAAATGGCAGCCATACTTACAATACCATGTCCAGACAAAAATGCACAACGGGATGCAGCAGGTCCCCCATGATAAAGGCGGGGGCAGCACAGGTGCAAAATACTAATATTATGTGTCGGCTCACACATCCTCACTCCCCATACTGTCTCCTCACACATTCCCCCCCCACCAACAAAACTCCTGTTTTTTTGGCTCAATGGGTGTGCTTCCTGTGCTGTCGGCCACATCCTCTGCAATGCAGGAATGAAATCAGCAGGGTGATCATCTGACCCAATCATACTGCTGACGTCGTCATGACGCAGAAATTCTGGTGGTCAGGGCTTCAAGTGTACTCTTGCCTGAAAGAAGCGAGTTCAATTGATTCTGGGAGCTGGCTGTAAGTTTAACAAGTGGCTCAGGAAATGTCTGTAGCTCACTCTGGGCAGCGGCAAAATGCCGTGACCTGGAAGACACCTCGAACCGCCACATCAGGCAGCCTGACTGTGCTCCTTTGCCGGCTGTAGCCTGACTGTGCTCGTTTGCCGGCTGTCCCCAGTGCAAATGCTTTACCTTCCCCCCCTAAGATACGCCACTGCAGTTTAGGGCCAGCAATGGCAGCCCTGGCAGCAGTTGTAAAGTCTAGCACTATGAAACACAATGGGCAGCCAGGAGATGTGTGGTTTTCGTAGCCGTGAAGTGGCTGTGTCAGGAGCAGTACGGTAAAGAGTTAGGCCATGAAATGCTTGGAAGTTTAGAGTCCGCAACAGTAGCCCTGTCAGCAGCATTATTACAGTATAGATGACATGAAGGTCAGGGAGTAGACTCCTGGCAGGATGTGGTCAATCAGCACTGATGGTAGCAGAATGGTCTCAATGATAGTCAGGAAGACAGATGGTACATTAATCATTGGCATCAGCTGACAGTGCATGAAAGTCAGCACTAATCCATGCCTGATTCATTTTGACAAATGTTAGGTTTTAAATGCTTCTAGTGGATAACTTGATCTACTTTGGTGTGACAAGTCCACAGGCCATGCTGAACACCCTCTCTGACATCACACTGGAGGCTGGACATGATCGTATGCTCATAGCAAACTAGGCCAGTTCTTGCCACTGGTCCAATCTGCTGACTCCAAAATCCATGGAATCGGCGCACAGGGTATCTGCTTGAGTCAGCACACCATCTAGGTAGGACTCAACCTGGCTGGTCAGGTGGTGCAACTCTATATAATGATGTGCATCAGTTTTTGGACCGGCAGATAAACTAACTAATCCATCATGTCATGTATTGTAATTAATGCTGTCTCGGATAATTGTAAAAAAGTTTAATTTTGTGAAAGAAAATTGCACTTATGGAATTCAAAGAATTTGGTTCTGAAAAATATAAACAATATGGCCCTTTCTGATTTTTCCCTTTCTAACCTGCCCAGCGCAGGGCCAAACACTCAGGGAAGTGTGGGCTTTGCAGTCAGCACATAGTTGTCACCTGGTCATGCATGGGGTCAGGAACAATTCACTATACAAAAGCTTCCCCATTAAGAGAACTCCTATTTCCCTGTTAATATGCCAATTCATCCACCCTCAAAATGTCTTAATAACTTTAGAAAGAAATTTTCATTTTTTGACAGAAAATTTCATTTAAGGAATTCAAACAATTTTGGATTAAAAATTGTAAAAACAATTTAGCCCTTTCTGACCTTCTCTGATCAGGGGCTGCTCACATAAAGAAGTGTTGACTGTGCAGGGAGTGCAAGGTGGTCATACATCCGGTAGGCAACCATCCACTGCGCAAATACTTTACGGATTAATGAACACTGATTTTTGTACTAATATGCCAATTACACGGCCCTAAAAATTTTTGAACAATGTTGGAAAAAAAATTATATATGTATTTTTTTTTAAATTTATTTATGAAGTTCAAAGAATTTTTGTTTGGATAATTTTCAACAATTTTGATCTTTCTCACAATCCTGGTGCTACTGGGAAAATTCAACCCAGATGCATTCACATTAACAAAATTAGAAAGAAGGTAAGTTTTTTTGCATTGAAAAATTGATGCACGAAATACGATACACTTTGGTTAAAAAAAAAAAAAAAGTTTAATTTTGTACCCACACCATTCAGGGACAGCTTTTTGGTACAATAAATAATGGCGGCTAGGTATCTTACATTAAGCCAGAGAGCAGGCAATAAAATCCAGGTGGTCAGGCATCAACGGTGGTGAACTTTAAACATATGGAAGTACAATTTCCATGTCATTGGACACTTGAACGCTTGTTTCTTGGGCACACAAAATGAGAACTGACGATGTAATGGAGGTAGAGGAGGATGTGTAAGAAAAGCAGTAGGTGAGGATGATGATGGGGCTGATGACAATGACAAGTCACTAGTTGTGAGTGCAGACTGGCTACTGGAAAGATGATCACGAGAAGAGGAAGGAGGGCAGCTTGAGTCTTGCTCTCATCCTGCTGGTCAGTTTGCTTTCTCCACATGAGCATGTGTTCTTGGCTTATTTTCCAACAGCACAGCCTACACAATGTAATAAATTGGTCCTCTGGCAACATGGACAAGAACTCCCATACATGAGAAGCCCACACGTATGACTCTCCACCCTATCACCATGAACTGACTTTTCAGGTGCTATAGAGCCTTCTCCACCAGCAGCATGTGCAGCGTTACTTGTTCCAGAGCTGACTGCAGAAAAAGTTGATTTTGCCCCAGAAGATGTTTTTGATGCACGTCGCCTGTGCTGCATATTGCCGATGACAGCAACCTCCTCCTCTGGCACCATCAACTCTTTGTCACCCCTGTCTGGTTCCCAGGTTTTGTCCAACAAAGAATCATCATCATCATTTTCATCCATGATTTGGCTGACAGGTGCCTCTGTGTGTGAAATGGCCAGCTCTCCTTGCTCCCACACCTGATTCCCACCCTGAGATTTACCCTGGCTCAGTGTGCCACTACCATAGACAGTGTCCCTATCCCCTCATCTCACAGAGCCAGCAACATAGATTGGCATTAGATTTAGTTGCAATGAGTGGTTTAATACTACCCTTGCTTTCTGTCACTGTGTGTTTGAATAATTTTGATTACAAATGTATATATGATTTCGTACAGCATCTGTGGCGTTCCATATAGGAAGAATGAACTTGAGGTGGTTGTGGATCGTTGCTGGAAACACACAGGTTCTTCAAGGATAATTTTGTTTTAGTAACTAAACAACGGACTGCATTTAGTAGCTGTTCACTGTTTTTCTCAGATTGTTGCTTCTGTGATAATGGACAGCGGATGCCTAAGGTTATTTGGGTTGCTGTCAAGATGCTCCGCTATGGTTGATAAGCTACAAAAGACAGCTGCCTTAGGGCTAACTACTTTTATCAAGTAACTACAGGCTTACATCATTAAAAACTGACAAAAAGATGAAAAAAAGTTTTTCTTAAAGGGAACCTGTGAAGTCCCCTAAGCATTAGAAACCACCAGGGTCGGACTGGGACTTAAATTCAGCCCTGGCATTTGAGAGCACACAGGCCCACTTGCTATGAAGTGAATGTGATATATGTTCGATTTTTGTGGATCGCTTGAGTTATATATCACATTTACAGATTACAAACTGCTGTGAAGCCAGAATAACACTATGTGAAATTTAAAGGGAACCTGTCAGGTCAGATAACTCTATTTACTTGCAGCTATAGGGTTAATCTAAAGGTCAGTAGCATTATGAAGGTGCCTAGTTAAAAGTGAGGCGCCCAGGACAAAATAAATTGTATTTCTCCCAGGAGCCACCAGCTTTCAGTCATGCAGGTGTGCCCGGAGCAATTAGTCACCGCTCACAGCAGTGAAAGCAGCAGCTATTAGCACGTCCCTGGCACTGACTGACAGCCGCCTGTGGACTGATGCACAGCTGGCTGTCAGTCAAGGAAAAAATGCAGCAAGCAGGAACCAGGCCCACCCATGAAAGTGACTTCATGATAGGCCCGCCCCTGGATGACACTTCGTTTCAGGGTGGGGAAAGAGGCTCTGACCCCCGCTTCTGCCTTCTGATGATGACTCATTTGAAAATCCCCATTGCATGCTGGGATACACAAACTGAACATCATCAAAGAGGAAATAGGTAAAATAAAATAACTAAAGCAGCGAGGTTAGAGGGAGTGATAAGGACTTTTTAATTAAAGTATATTAGAAATGCTATTAGATTATTACAATAAATTGTCATTTAGGATGAAAATCATTATTGGCTTCAGACCACCCCTTCAAGGTACATTGACTGCAGCTAAATGTACCATTAAAGGTAACATGTCAGCTGCCCTAACTCCCTAAACCACCGCCATGACTGTATTGCATCTTTTTCTATATTTTCATTAGCCCCTTTTTGTTTCTTAGTGATTGATGATAAATGTAAAATTAAAGGGGTTGTCCACTACTCAGACAAACCCGCCTCAATCACTATTATTTTATTCCTCCCAGTAAAAAAATAACACTTATACTCACCTCCGGTGCTGACGCCGTTCCAGGTGATCGCTGTAGGAATTCAGCGGCATCGTCACTCTCCCCTCCTAAG